>NW_027436714.1:0-1200000 GCF_047716275.1 Strix uralensis | reverse complement strand
CTATGTCACATTGGGCAGCAGGTCAGTGGTGGCCATGTCACTCTGAGGTCATGTCACAGTGTGCAGCAGGTCAGTGATGGCCATGTCACAGTGAGCAATAGGCCGTTGGTTGCCATGTCACTGTGGGGGCTGTGTCACATTGGGTAGCAGGTCAGTGGTGGCCATGTCACTATGGGGGCCATGTCACAGTGGGCAGCAGGTCAGTGGTGCCCATGTCACTGTGGGGCTATGTCACAGTGGTCAGCGGGTCAGTAGTGGCCATGTCACTGTTGGGGCCATGTCACAGTGTGCAGCAGGTCAGTGGTGGCCATGTCACTATGGGGGCCATGTCACAGTGGGCAGCAGGTCAGTGGTGGCCATGTCACTATGGGGGCTATGTCACATTGGGCAGCAGGTCAGTGGTGGCCATGTCACTGTGAGTTCATGTCAAAGTGTGCAGCAGGTCAGTGGTGGCCATGTCACAGTGAGCAACAGGCCACTGGTTGCCATGTCACTGTGGGGGCTATGTCACAGTGGGCAGCAGGTCAGTGGTGGCCATGTCACTATGGGGGCCATGTCACAGTGGGCAGCAGGTCAGTGGTGCCCAAGTCACTGTGGGGCTATGTCACAGTGGGCAGCAGGTCAGTGGTGGCCATGTCACTATGGGGGCCATGTCACAGTGGGCAGCAGGTCAGTAGTGGCCACGTCACTGTGGGGCCATGTCACAGTGTGCAGCAGGTCAATGGTGGCCATGTCACAGTGAGTAACAGGCCACTCTTTGCCATGTCACTGTGGGGGCTATGTCACAGTGGGCAGCAGGTCAGTGCTGGCCATGTCACTATGGGGGCCATGTCACAGTTGGCAGCAGGTCAGTGGTGGTCATGTCACTATGGGGGCCATGTCACAGTGGGCAGCAGGTCAGTAGTGGCCACGTCACTGTGGGGCCATGTCACAGTGTGCAGCAGGTCAGTGATGGCCATGTCACAGTGAGTAACAGGCCACTGGTTGCCATGTCACTGTGGGGGCTATGTCACAGTGGGCAGCAGGTCAGTGCTGGCCATGTCACTATGGTGGCCATGTCACAGTGGGGAGCAGGTCAGTGGTGGCCATGTCACTATGGCGGCTATGTCACATTGGGCAGCAGGTCAGTGGTGGCCATGTCACTGTGAGGTCATGTCACAGTGTGCAGCATGTCAGTGGTGGCCATGTCACAGTGAGCAACAGGCCACTGGTTGCCATGTCACTGTGGGGGCTATGTCACAGTGGGCAGCAGGTCAGTTGTGGCCATGTCACAATGGGGGCCATGTCACAGTGTGCAGCAGGTCAGTAGTGGCCACGTCACTGTGGGGCCATGTCACAGTGTGCAGCAGGTCAGTGATGGCCATGTCACAGTGAGCAACAGGCCACTGGTTGCCATGTCACTGTGGGGGCTATGTCACAGTGGGCAGCAGGTCAGTGGTGGCCATGTCACTATGGGGGCCATCTCACAGTGGGCAGCAGGTCAGTGGTGGCCATGTCACTATGGGGGCCATGTCACAGTGGGCAGCAGGTCAGTGGTGGCCATGTCACAGTGAGCAACAGGCCACTGGTTGCCATGTCACTGTGGGGGCCATGTCACAGTGGGCAGCAGCTCAGTGATGGCCATGTCACACTGAGTAACAGGCCACTGGTTGCCATGTCACTGTGGGGCCATGTCACAGTGGGCAGCAGATCAGTTGTGGCCATGTCACTATGGTGGCCATGTCACAGTGGGCAGCAGGTCATTGGTGGCCATGTCACTATGGGGGCTATGTCACATTGGGCATCAGGTCAGTGCTGGCCATGTCACTATGGGGGCCATGTCACAGTGTGCAGCAGGTCAGTTGTGGCCATGTCACTGTGGGGGCCATGTCACAGTGGGCAGCAGATCAGTTGTGGCAATGTCACTATGGAGGCTATGTCACATTGGGCAGCAGGTCAGTGGTGGCCATGTCACTATGGGGGCCATGTCACAGTGGGCAGCAGGTCAGTGGTGGCCATGTCACTATGGGGGCCATGTCACAGTGGGCAGCAGGTCAGTGGTGGCCATGTCACTGTGGGGGCCATGTCACAGTGGTCAGCGGGTCAGTGGTGGCCATGTCACTGTGGGAGCCATGTCACTATGGGGGCCATGTCACAGTGGGCAGCAGGTCAGTTGTGGCCATGTCACTGTGGGGGCCATGTCACAGTGGTAAGCGTGTCAGTGGTGGCCATGTCACTGTAGGGGCCATGTCACAGGTGTCAGCGGGTCAGTGGTGGCCATGTCACTGTGAGGTCATGTCACAGTGTGCAGCAGGTCAGTCGTGGCAATGTCACTATGGGGGCCATGTCACAGTGGGCAGCAGGTCAGTAGTGGCCACGTCACTGTGGGGCAATGTCACAGTGTGCAGCAGTTCAGTGATGGCCATGTCACAGTGAGTAACGGGCCACTGGTTGCCATGTCACTGTGGGGGCTATGTCACAGTGGGCAGCAGGTCAGTGCTGGCCGTGTCACTATGGTAGCCATGTTACAGTGGGCAGCAGGTCAGTGGTGGCCATGTCACTGTGAGGTCATGTCACAGTGTGTAGCAGGTCAGTGGTGGCCATGTCACAGTGAGTAACAGGCCACTCTTTGCCATGTCACTGTGGGGGCTATGTCACAGTGGGCAGCAGGTCAGTGGTGGCCATGTCACTATGGGGGCCATGTCACAGTTGGCAGCAGGTCAGTGGTGGTCATGTCACTATGGGGGCCATGTCACAGTGGGCAGCAGGTCAGTAGTGGCCACGTCACTATGGGGCCATGTCACAGTGTGCAGCAGGTCAGTGATGGCCATGTCACAGTGAGCAACAGGCCACTGGTTGCCATGTCACTGTGGGGGCTATGTCACAGTGGGCAGCAGGTCAGTGGTGGCCATGTCACTATGGGGGCCATGTCACAGTGGGCAGCAGGTCAGTGGTGCCCAAGTCACTGTGGGGCTATGTCACAGTGGTCAGCGGGTCAGTGGTGTCCATGTCACTGTTGGGGCCATGTCACAGTGGGCAGCAGGTCAGTGATGGCCATGTCACAGTGAGCAACAGGCCACTGGTTGCCATGTCACTGTGGGGGCTATGTCACAGTGGGCAGCAGGTCAGTGGTTGCCATGTCACTATGGGGGCCATCTCACAGTGGGCAGCAGGTCAGTGGTGGCCATGTCACTATGGGGGCCATGTCACAGTGGGCAGCAGGTCAGTGATGGCCATGTCACAGTGAGCAACAGGCCACTGGTTGCCATGTCACTGTGGGGGCTATGTCACATTGGGCAGCAGGTCAGTGGTGGCCGTGTCACTATGGGGGCCATGTCACAGTGGGCAGCAGGTCAGTGCTGGCCATGTCACTATGGGGGCCATGTCACAGTGTGCAGCACGTCAGTGATGGCCATGTCACAGTGAGTAACAGGCTACTGGTTGCCATGTCACTGTGGGGGCTATGTCACAGTGGGCAGCAGGTCAGTGGTGGCCATGTCACTATGGGGGCCATATCACAGTGGGCAGCAGGTGAGTGGTGCCCAAGTCACTGTGGGGCTATGTCACAGTGGTCAGCGGGTCAGTGGTGGCCATGTCACTGTTGGGGCCATGTCACAGTGTGCAGCAGGTCAGTGATGGCCATGTCACAGTGAGCAACAGGCCACTGGTTGCCATGTCACTGTGGGGGCTATGTCACAGTGGGCAGCAGGTCAGTTTTGGCCATGTCACTATGGGGGCCATGTCACAGTGGGCAGCAGGTCAGTGGTGCCCAAGTCACTGTGGGGCTATGTCACAGTGGTCAGCGGGTCAGTGGTGGCCATGTCACTGTGGGGCTATGTCAAAGTGGGCAGCAGGTCAGTGGTGGCCATGTCACTATGGGGGCCATGTCACAGTGAGCAGCAGGTCAGTAGTGGCCACGTCACTGTGGGGCTATGTCACAGTGTGCAGCAGGTCAGTGATGGCTATGTGACAGTGAGCAACAGGCCACTGGTTGCCATGTCACTGTGGGGGCTATGTCACAGTGGGCAGCAGGTCAATGGTGGCCATGTCACTATGGGGGCTATGTCACATTGGGCAGCAGGTCAGTGGTGGCCATGTCACTGTGAGGTCATGTCAAAGTGTGCATCAGGTCAGTGGTGGCCATGTCACAGTGAGCAACAGGCCACTGCTTGCCATGTCACTGTGGGGGCTATGTCACAGTGGGCAGCAGGTCAGTGGTTGCCATGACACTATGGGGGCCATGTCACAGTGGGCAGCAGGTCAGTGGGGGCCATGTCACTATGGGGGCCATGTCACAGTGTGCAGCAGGTCAGTGATGGCCATGTCACAGTGAGCAACAGGCCACTGGTTGCCATGTCACTGTGAGGGCTATGTCACAGTGGGCAGCAGATCAGTGGTGGCCATGTCACTATGGGGGCCATGTCACAGTGGGCAGCACGTCAGTAGTGGCCACGTCACTGTGGGGCCATGTCACAGTGTGCAGCAGGTCAGTGATGGCCATGTCACAGTGAGCAACAGGCCACTGGTTGCCATGTCACTGTGGGGGCTATGTCACAGTGGGCAGCAGGTCAGTGCTGGCCGTGTCACTATGGTGGCCATGTCACAGTGGGCAGCAGGTCAGTGGTGGCCATGTCACTATGGGGGCTATGTCACATTGGGCAGCAGGTCAGTGGTGGCCATGTCACTCTGAGGTCATGTCACAGTGTGCAGCATGTCAGTGGTGGCCATGTCACAGTGAGCAACAGGCCACTGGTTGCCATGTCACTGTGGGGGCTATGTCACAGTGGGCAGCAGGTCAGTGGTGGCCATGTCACTATGGGGGCCATGTCACAGTGGGCAGCAGGTCAGTGGTGGCCATGTCACAGTGAGCAACAGGCCACTGGTTGCCATGTAACGGTGGGGGCTATGTCACAGTGGGCAGCGGGTCAGTGGTGGCCATGTCACTATGGGGGCCATGTCACAGTGGGCAGCAGGTCAGTGGTGGCCATGTCACTATGGGGGCCATGTCACAGTGGGCAGCAGGTCAGTGGTGCCCAAGTCACTGTGGGGCTATGTCACAGTGGGCAGCGGGTCAGTGGTGGCCATGTCACTGTGGGGG
Organism: Strix uralensis; assembly: GCF_047716275.1. NCBI lineage: Eukaryota > Metazoa > Chordata > Aves > Strigiformes > Strigidae > Strix > Strix uralensis. Next base: position 1,194,923 of record NW_027436714.1, on the reverse strand, counting down.
CCATGTCACAGTGGGCAGCAGGTCAGTGGTGCCCAAGTCACTGTGGGGCTATGTCACAGTGTGCAGCATGTCAGTGGTGGCCATGTCACAGTGAGCAACAGGCCACTGGTTGCCATGTCACTGTGGGGGCTATGTCACAGTGGGCAGCAGGTCATTGGTGGCCATGTCACTATGGGGGCCATGTCACAGTGGGCAGCAGGTCAGTGGTGGCCATGTCACTATGGGGGCCATGTCACAGTGGGCAGCAGGTCAGTAGTGGCCACGTCACTGTGGGGCCATGTCACAGTGTGCAGCAGGTCAGTGATGGCCATGTCACAGTGAGCAAGAGGCCACTGGTTGCCATGTCACTGTGGGGGCTATGTCACAGTGGGCAGCAGGTCAGTGGTGGCCATGTCACTATGGGGGCCATGTCACAGTGGGCAGCAGGTCAGTAGTGGCCACGTCACTGTGGGGCCATGTCACAGTGTGCAGCAGGTCAGTGATGGCCATGTCACAGTGAGCAACAGGCCACTGGTTGCCATGTCACTGTGGGGGCTATGTCACAGTGGGCAGCAGGTCAGTGCTGGCCGTGTCACTATGGTGGCCATGTCATAGTGGGCAGCAGGTCAGTGGTGGCCATGTCACTATGGGGGCTATGTCACATTGGGCAGCAGGTCAGTGGTGGCCATGTCACTCTGAGGTCATGTCACAGTGTGCAGCATGTCAGTGGTGGCCATGTCACAGTGAGCAACAGGCCACTGGTTGCCATGTCACTGTGGGGGCTATGTCACAGTGGGCAGCAGGTCAGTGTTTGCCATGTCACTATGGGGGCCATGTCACAGTGGGCATCAGGTCAGTGGTGGCCATGTCACTATGGGGGCCATGTCACAGTGGGCAGCAGGTCAGTAGTGGCCACGTCACTGTGGGGCCATGTCACAGTGTGCAGCAGGTCAGTGATGGCCATGTCACAGTGAGCAACAGGCCACTGGTTGCCATGTCACTGTGGGGGCCATGTCACAGTGGGCAGCAGGTCAATGGTTGCCATGACACTATGGGGGCCATGTCACAGTGGGCAGCAGGTCAGTGGTGGCCATGTCACTATGGGGGCCATGTCACAGTGGGCAGCAGGTCAGTAGTGGCCACGTCACTGTGGGGCCATGTCACAGTGTGCAGCAGGTCAGTGATGGCCATGTCACAGTGAGCAACAGGCCACTGGTTGCCATGTCACTGTGGGGGCTATGTCACAGTGGGCAGCAGGTCAGTGCTGGCCGTGTCACTATGGTGGCCATGTCACAGTGGGCAGCAGGTCAGTGGTGGCCATGTCACTATGGGGGCTATGTCATATTGGGCAGCAGGTCAGTGGTGGCCATGTCACTCTGAGGTCATGTCACAGTGTGCAGCATGTCAGTGGTGGCCATGTCACAGTGAGCAACAGGCCACTGGTTGCCATGTCACTGTGGGGGCTATGTCACAGTGGGCAGCAGGTCAGTGGTGGCCATGTCACTATGGGGGCCATGTCACAGTGGGCAGCAGGTCAGTGGTGGCCATGTCACTATGGGGGCCATGTCACAGTGGGCAGCAGGTCAGTAGTGGCCACGTCACTGTGGGGCCATGTCACAGTGTGCAGCAGGTCAGTGATGGCCATGTCACAGTGAGCAACAGGCCACTGGTTGGCATGTCACTGTGGGGGCTATGTCACAGTGGGCAGCAGGTCAGTGGTGGCCATGTCACTATGGGGGCCATGTCACAGTGGGCAGCAGGTCAGTGGTGGCCATGTCACTATGGGGGCCATGTCACAGTGGGCAGCAGGTCAGTAGTGGCCACGTCACTGTGGGGCCATGTCACAGTGGGCAGCAGGTCAGTAGTGGCCACGTCACTGTGGGGGCTATGTCACAGTGGGCAGCAGGTCAGTGGTGGCCGTGTCACTATGGTGGCCATGTCACAGTGGGCAGCAGGTCAGTAGTGGCCACGTCACTGTGGGGCCATGTCACAGTGTGCAGCAGGTCAGTGATGGCCATGTCACAGTGAGCAACAGGCCACTGGTTGCCATGTCACTGTGGGGGCTATGTCACAGTGGGCAGCAGGTCAGTGGTGGCCATGTCACTCTGAGGTCATGTCACAGTGTGCAGCATGTCAGTGGTGGCCATGTCACAGTGAGCAACAGGCCACTGGTTGCCATGTCACTGTGGGGGCTATGTCACAGTGGGCAGCGGGTCAGTGGTGGCCATGTCACTATGGGGGCCATGTCACAGTGGGCAGCAGGTCAGTGGTGGCCATGTCACTATGTGGGCCATGTCACAGTGGGCAGCAGGTCAGTAGTGGCCACGTCACTGTGGGGCCATGTCACAGTGTGCAGCAGGTCAGTGATGGCCATGTCACAGTGAGCAACAGGCCACTGGTTGCCATGTCACTGTGGGGGCTATGTCACAGTGGGCAGCAGGTCAGTGGTGGCCATGTCACTATGGGGTCCATGTCACAGTGGGTAGCAGGTCAGTAATGGCCACGTCACTGTGGGGCCATGTCACAGTGTGCAGCAGGTCAGTGATGGCCATGTCACAGTGAGCAACAGGCCACTGGTTGCCATGTCACTGTGAGGGCTATGTCACAGTGGGCAGCAGGTCAGTGGTGGCCATGTCACTATGGGGGCCATGTCACAGTGGGCAGCAGGTCAGTAGTGGCCACGTCACTGTGGGGCCATGTCACAGTGGGCAGCAGGTCAGTGCTGGCCGTGTCACTATGGTGGCCATGTCACAGTGGGCAGCAGGTCAGTGGTGGCCATGTCACTATGGGGGCTATGTCACATTGGGCAGCAGGTCAGTGGTGGCCATGTCACTCTGAGGTCATGTCACAGTGTGCAGCAGGTCAGTGATGGCCATGTCACAGTGAGCAATAGGCCGTTGGTTGCCATGTCACTGTGGGGGCTGTGTCACATTGGGTAGCAGGTCAGTGGTGGCCATGTCACTATGGGGGCCATGTCACAGTGGGCAGCAGGTCAGTGGTGCCCATGTCACTGTGGGGCTATGTCACAGTGGTCAGCGGGTCAGTAGTGGCCATGTCACTGTTGGGGCCATGTCACAGTGTGCAGCAGGTCAGTGGTGGCCATGTCACTATGGGGGCCATGTCACAGTGGGCAGCAGGTCAGTGGTGGCCATGTCACTATGGGGGCTATGTCACATTGGGCAGCAGGTCAGTGGTGGCCATGTCACTGTGAGTTCATGTCAAAGTGTGCAGCAGGTCAGTGGTGGCCATGTCACAGTGAGCAACAGGCCACTGGTTGCCATGTCACTGTGGGGGCTATGTCACAGTGGGCAGCAGGTCAGTGGTGGCCATGTCACTATGGGGGCCATGTCACAGTGGGCAGCAGGTCAGTGGTGCCCAAGTCACTGTGGGGCTATGTCACAGTGGGCAGCAGGTCAGTGGTGGCCATGTCACTATGGGGGCCATGTCACAGTGGGCAGCAGGTCAGTAGTGGCCACGTCACTGTGGGGCCATGTCACAGTGTGCAGCAGGTCAATGGTGGCCATGTCACAGTGAGCAACAGGCCACTGGTTGCCATGTCACTGTGAGGGCTATGTCACAGTGGGCAGCAGATCAGTGGTGGCCATGTCACTATGGGGGCCATGTCACAGTGGGCAGCAGGTCAGTAGTGGCCACGTCACTGTGGGGCCATGTCACAGTGTGCAGCAGGTCAGTGATGGCCATGTCACAGTGAGCAACAGGCCACTGGTTGCCATGTCACTGTGGGGGCTATGTCACAGTGGGCAGCAGGTCAGTGCTGGCCGTGTCACTATGGTGGCCATGTCACAGTGGGCAGCAGGTCAGTGGTGGCCATGTCACTATGGGGGCTATGTCACATTGGGCAGCAGGTCAGTGGTGGCCATGTCACTCTGAGGTCATGTCACAGTTTGCAGCAGGTCAGTGGTGGCCATGTCACAGTGAGCAACAGGCCACTGGTTGCCATGTCACTGTGGGGGCTATGTCACAGTGGGCAGCAGGTCAGTGGTGGCCATGTCACTATGGGGGCCATGTCACAGTGGGCAGCAGGTCAGTGGTGGCCATGTCACTATGGGGGCTATGTCACATTGGGCAGCAGGTCAGTGGTGGCATTGTCACTGTGAGGTCATGTCACAGTGGGCAGCAGGTCAGTGGTGGCCATGTCACAGTGAGCAACAGGCCACTGGTTGCCATGTAACTGTGGGGGCTATGTCACAGTGGGCAGCGGGTCAGTGGTGGCCATGTCACTATGGGGGCCATGTCACAGTGGGCAGCAGGTCAGTGGTGGCCATGTCACTATGGGGGCCATGTCACAGTGGGCAGCAGGTCAGTGGTGCCCAAGTCACTGTGGGGCTATGTCACAGTGGGCAGCGGGTCAGTGGTGGCCATGTCACTGTGGGGGCCATGTCACAGTGGGCAGCAGGTCAGTGGTGCCCAAGTCACTGTGGGGCTATGTCACAGTGTGCAGCATGTCAGTGGTGGCCATGTCACAGTGAGCAACAGGCCACTGGTTGCCATGTCACTGTGGGGGCTATGTCACAGTGGGCAGCAGGTCATTGGTGGCCATGTCACTATGGGGGCCATGTCACAGTGGGCAGCAGGTCAGTGGTGGCCATGTCACTATGGGGGCCATGTCACAGTGGGCAGCAGGTCAGTAGTGGCCACGTCACTGTGGGGCCATGTCACAGTGTGCAGCAGGTCAGTGATGGCCATGTCACAGTGAGCAAGAGGCCACTGGTTGCCATGTCACTGTGGGGGCTATGTCACAGTGGGCAGCAGGTCAGTGGTGGCCATGTCACTGTGGGGGCCATGTCACAGTGGGCAGCAGGTCAGTAGTGGCCACGTCACTGTGGGGCCATGTCACAGTGTGCAGCAGGTCAGTGATGGCCATGTCACAGTGAGCAACAGGCCACTGGTTGCCATGTCACTGTGGGGGCTATGTCACAGTGGGCAGCAGGTCAGTGCTGGCCGTGTCACTATGGTGGCCATGTCACAGTGGGCAGCAGGTCAGTGGTGGCCATGTCACTATGGGGGCTATGTCACATTGGGCAGCAGGTCAGTGGTGGCCATGTCACTCTGAGGTCATGTCACAGTGTGCAGCATGTCAGTGGTGGCCATGTCACAGTGAGCAACAGGCCACTGGTTGCCATGTCACTGTGGGGGCTATGTCACAGTGGGCAGCAGGTCAGTGGTGGCCATGTCACTATGGGGGCCATGTCACAGTGGGCAGCAGGTCAGTGGTGGCCATGTCACTATGGGGGCCATGTCACAGTGGGCAGCAGGTCAGTAGTGGCCACGTCACTGTGGGGCCATGTCACAGTGTGCAGCAGGTCAGTGATGGCCATGTCACAGTGAGCAACAGGCCACTGGTTGCCATGTCACTGTGGGGGCCATGTCACAGTGGGCAGCAGGTCAATGGTTGCCATGACACTATGGGGGCCATGTCACAGTGGGCAGCAGGTCAGTGGTGGCCATGTCACTATGGGGGCCATGTCACAGTGGGCAGCAGGTCAGTAGTGGCCACGTCACTGTGAGGCCATGTCACAGTGTGCAGCAGGTCAGTGATGGCCATGTCACAGTGAGCAACAGGCCACTGGTTGCCATGTCACTGTGGGGGCTATGTCACAGTGGGCAGCAGGTCAGTGCTGGCCGTGTCACTATGGTGGCCATGTCACAGTGGGCAGCAGGTCAGTGGTGGCCATGTCACTATGGGGGCTATGTCATATTGGGCAGCAGGTCAGTGGTGGCCATGTCACTCTGAGGTCATGTCACAGTGTGCAGCATGTCAGTGGTGGCCATGTCACAGTGAGCAACAGGCCACTGGTTGCCATGTCACTGTGGGGGCTATGTCACAGTGGGCAGCAGGTCAGTGGTGGCCATGTCACTATGGGGGCCATGTCACAGTGGGCAGCAGGTCAGTGGTGGCCATGTCACTATGGGGGCCATGTCACAGTGGGCAGCAGGTCAGTAGTGGCCACGTCACTGTGGGGCCATGTCACAGTGTGCAGCAGGTATGTAGTGGCCACGTCACTGTGGGGCCATGTCACAGTGTGCAGCAGGTCAGTGATGGCCATGTCACAGTGAGCAACAGGCCACTGGTTGCCATGTCACTGTGGGGGCTATGTCACAGTGGGCAGCAGGTCAGTGCTGGCCGTGTCACTATGGTGGCCATGTCACAGTGGGCAGCAGGTCAGTGGTGGCCATGTCACTATGGGGGCTATGTCACATTGGGCAGCAGGTCAGTGGTGGCCATGTCACTCTGAGGTCATGTCACAGTGTGCAGCATGTCAGTGGTGGCCATGTCACAGTGAGCAACAGGCCACTGGTTGCCATGTCACTGTGGGGGCTATGTCACAGTGGGCAGCAGGTCAGTGGTGGCCATGTCACTATGGGGGCCATGTCACAGTGGGCAGCAGGTCAGTGGTGGCCATGTCACTATGGGGGCCATGTCACAGTGGGCAGCAGGTCAGTAGTGGCCACGTCACTGTGGGGCCATGTCACAGTGTGCAGCAGGTCAGTGATGGCCATGTCACAGTGAGCAAGAGGCCACTGGTTGCCATGTCACTGTGGGGGCTATGTCACAGTGGGCAGCAGGTCAGTGGTGGCCATGTCACTATGGGGTCCATGTCACAGTGGGTAGCAGGTCAGTAATGGCCACGTCACTGTGGGGCCATGTCACAGTGTGCAGCAGGTCAGTGATGGCCATGTCACAGTGAGCAACAGGCCACTGGTTGCCATGTCACTGTGGGGGCTATGTCACAGTGGGCAGCTGATCAGTGGTGGCCATGTCACTGTGGGTACCATGTTACAGTGTGCAGCAGGTCTGTGGTGGCCATGTCACAGTGAGCAACAGGCCTCTGGTTGCCATGTCACTGTGGGGGCTATGTCACAGTGGGCAGTATGTCAGTGGTGGCCAGGTCACTATGGGGTCCACGTCACAGTGGGTAGCAGGTCAGTGGTGGCCATGTCACTGTGGGGACCATGTCACAGTGGGCAGCAGGTCAGTTGTGGCCATGTCAATATGGGGGCCATGTCTATAGTGGGCAGCATGTCAGTGGTGGCCATGTCACTATGGGGGCCATGTCACAGTGGGCAGCAGATCAGTGGTGGCCATGTGACAGTGAGTAACAGGCCACTGGTTGCCATGTCACTGTGGGGGCTATGTCACATTGGGCAGCTGATCAGTGGTGACCATGTCACTGTGAGGTCATGTCACAGTGGTCAGCGGATCAGTGGTGGCCATGTCACTGTGGGTACCATGTTACAGTGTGCAGCAGGTCTGTGGTGGCCATGTCACAGTGAGCAACAGGCCTCTGGTTGCCATGTCACTGTGGGTCTATGTCACAGTGGGCAGCAGGTCAGTGGTGGCCATGACACTGTGAAGTCATGTCACAGTGGGCAGCAGGTCAGTTGTGGCCACGTCTCTATGGGGGACATGTCACAGTGGGCAGCATGTCAGTGGTGCCCATGTCACTATGGGGGCCATGTCACAGTGGGAAGGAGGTCAGTGGTGGTCACGTCACTGTTGGGCTATGTCACAGTGGTCAGCGGATCAGTGGTGGCCATGTCACTGTGGGGACCATGTCACAGTGGGCAGCAGGTCAGTTGTGGCCATGTCACTATGGGTCCATGTCACAGTGGGCAGCAGGTCAGTGGTGGCCATTTCACTATGGAGGCTATGTCACATTGGGCAGCAGATCATTGGTGGCCATGTCACTGTGAGGTCATGTCACAGTGTGCAGCATGTCAGTGGTGGCCATGTCACAGTGAGCAACAGGCCACTGCTTGCCATGTCACTGTGGGGGCTATGTCACAGTAGGCAGCAGGTCAGTGGTGGCCATGTCACTATGGGGCCATGTCACAGTGGGCAGCAGGTCAGTGGTGGCCATGTCACTATGGGGGCCATGTCACAGTGGGCAGCAGGTCAGTGGTGCTCATGTCACTATGGGGGCCGTGTCACAGTGGGTAGCAGATCAGTGGTGGCCATGTCACTATGGGGGCTATGTCACATTGGGCAGCAGGTCAGTGGTGGCCATGTCACTGTGAGGTCATGTCACAGTGTGCAGCAGGTCAGTGGTGGCCATGTCACTATGGGGGCCATGTCACAGTGGGCAGCAGGTCAGTGGTGCCCAAGTCACTGTGGGGCTATGTCACAGTGGTCAGCGGGTCAGTAGTGGCCATGTCACTGTTTGGGCGATGTCACAGTGTGCAGCAGGTCAGTGATCGCCATGTCACAGTGAGCAACAGGCCACTGGTTGCCATGTCACTGTGCGGGCTATGTCAAAGTGGGCAGCAGGAAAGTGGTGGCCATGTCACTATGGGGGCCATGTCACAGTGGGCAGCAGGTCAATGGTGGCCATGTCACTGTGAGGTCATGTCACAGTGTGCAGCAGGTCAGTGGTGGCCATGTCACAGTGAGCAACAGGCCACTGGTTGCCATGTCACTGTGGGGGCTATGTCACAGTGGGCAGCAGGTCAGTGGTGCCCAAGTCACTGTGGGGCTATGTCACAGTGGGCAGCATGTCAGTGGTGGCCATGTCACTATGGGGGCCATGTCACAGTGGGCAGCAGGTCAGTGATGGCCATGTCACAGTGAGCAACAGGCCACTGGTTGCCATGTCACTGTGGGGGCCATGTCACAGTGGGCAGCAGGTCAATGGTTGCCATGACACTATGGGGGCCATGTCACAGTGGGCAGCAGGTCAGTGGTGGCCATGTCACTATGGGGGCCATGTCACAGTGGGCAGCAGGTCAGTAGTGGCCACGTCACTGTGAGGCCATGTCACAGTGTGCAGCAGGTCAGTGATGGCCATGTCACAGTGAGCAACAGGCCACTGGTTGCCATGTCACTGTGGGGGCTATGTCACAGTGGGCAGCAGGTCAGTGCTGGCCGTGTCACTATGGTGGCCATGTCACAGTGGGCAGCAGGTCAGTGGTGGCCATGTCACTATGGGGGCTATGTCATATTGGGCAGCAGGTCAGTGGTGGCCATGTCACTCTGAGGTCATGTCACAGTGTGCAGCATGTCAGTGGTGGCCATGTCACAGTGAGCAACAGGCCACTGGTTGCCATGTCACTGTGGGGGCTATGTCACAGTGGGCAGCAGGTCAGTGGTGGCCATGTCACTATGGGGGCCATGTCACAGTGGGCAGCAGGTCAGTAGTGGCCACGTCACTGTGGGGCCATGTCACAGTGTGCAGCAGGTATGTAGTGGCCACGTCACTGTGGGGCCATGTCACAGTGTGCAGCAGGTCAGTGATGGCCATGTCACAGTGAGCAACAGGCCACTGGTTGCCATGTCACTGTGGGGGCTATGTCACAGTGGGCAGCAGGTCAGTGCTGGCCGTGTCACTATGGTGGCCATGTCACAGTGGGCAGCAGGTCAGTGGTGGCCATGTCACTATGGGGGCTATGTCACATTGGGCAGCAGGTCAGTGGTGGCCATGTCACTCTGAGGTCATGTCACAGTGTGCAGCATGTCAGTGGTGGCCATGTCACAGTGAGCAACAGGCCACTGGTTGCCATGTCACTGTGGGGGCTATGTCACAGTGGGCAGCAGGTCAGTGGTGGCCATGTCACTATGGGGGCCATGTCACAGTGGGCAGCAGGTCAGTGGTGGCCATGTCACTATGGGGGCCATGTCACAGTGGGCAGCAGGTCAGTAGTGGCCACGTCACTGTGGGGCCATGTCACAGTGTGCAGCAGGTCAGTGATGGCCATGTCACAGTGAGCAAGAGGCCACTGGTTGCCATGTCACTGTGGGGGCTATGTCACAGTGGGCAGCAGGTCAGTGGTGGCCATGTCACTATGGGGTCCATGTCACAGTGGGTAGCAGGTCAGTAATGGCCACGTCACTGTGGGGCCATGTCACAGTGTGCAGCAGGTCAGTGATGGCCATGTCACAGTGAGCAACAGGCCACTGGTTGCCATGTCACTGTGGGGGCTATGTCACAGTGGGCAGCTGATCAGTGGTGGCCATGTCACTGTGGGTACCATGTTACAGTGTGCAGCAGGTCTGTGGTGGCCATGTCACAGTGAGCAACAGGCCTCTGGTTGCCATGTCACTGTGGGGGCTATGTCACAGTGGGCAGTATGTCAGTGGTGGCCAGGTCACTATGGGGTCCACGTCACAGTGGGTAGCAGGTCAGTGGTGGCCATGTCACTGTGGGGACCATGTCACAGTGGGCAGCAGGTCAGTTGTGGCCATGTCAATATGGGGGCCATGTCTATAGTGGGCAGCATGTCAGTGGTGGCCATGTCACTATGGGGGCCATGTCACAGTGGGCAGCAGATCAGTGGTGGCCATGTCACAGTGAGTAACAGGCCACTGGTTGCCATGTCACTGTGGGGGCTATGTCACATTGGGCAGCTGATCAGTGGTGACCATGTCACTGTGAGGTCATGTCACAGTGGTCAGCGGATCAGTGGTGGCCATGTCACTGTGGGTACCATGTTACAGTGTGCAGCAGGTCTGTGGTGGCCATGTCACAGTGAGCAACAGGCCTCTGGTTGCCATGTCACTGTGGGTCTATGTCACAGTGGGCAGCAGGTCAGTGGTGGCCATGACACTGTGAAGTCATGTCACAGTGGGCAGCAGGTCAGTTGTGGCCACGTCTCTATGGGGGACATGTCACAGTGGGCAGCATGTCAGTGGTGCCCATGTCACTATGGGGGCCATGTCACAGTGGGAAGGAGGTCAGTGGTGGCCACGTCACTGTTGGGCTATGTCACAGTGGTCAGCGGATCAGTGGTGGCCATGTCACTGTGGGGACCATGTCACAGTGGGCAGCAGGTCAGTTGTGGCCATGTCACTATGGGTCCATGTCACAGTGGGCAGCAGGTCAGTGGTGGCCATTTCACTATGGAGGCTATGTCACATTGGGCAGCAGATCATTGGTGGCCATGTCACTGTGAGGTCATGTCACAGTGTGCAGCATGTCAGTGGTGGCCATGTCACAGTGAGCAACAGGCCACTGCTTGCCATGTCACTGTGGGGGCTATGTCACAGTAGGCAGCAGGTCAGTGGTGGCCATGTCACTATGGGGCCATGTCACAGTGGGCAGCAGGTCAGTGGTGGCCATGTCACTATGGGGGCCATGTCACAGTGGGCAGCAGGTCAGTGGTGCTCATGTCACTATGGGGGCCGTGTCACAGTGGGTAGCAGATCAGTGGTGGCCATGTCACTATGGGGGCTATGTCACATTGGGCAGCAGGTCAGTGGTGGCCATGTCACTGTGAGGTCATGTCACAGTGTGCAGCAGGTCAGTGGTGGCCATGTCACTATGGGGGCCATGTCACAGTGGGCAGCAGGTCAGTGGTGCCCAAGTCACTGTGGGGCTATGTCACAGTGGTCAGCGGGTCAGTAGTGGCCATGTCACTGTTTGGGCGATGTCACAGTGTGCAGCAGGTCAGTGATCGCCATGTCACAGTGAGCAACAGGCCACTGGTTGCCATGTCACTGTGCGGGCTATGTCAAAGTGGGCAGCAGGAAAGTGGTGGCCATGTCACTATGGGGGCCATGTCACAGTGGGCAGCAGGTCAATGGTGGCCATGTCACTGTGAGGTCATGTCACAGTGTGCAGCAGGTCAGTGGTGGCCATGTCACAGTGAGCAACAGGCCACTGGTTGCCATGTCACTGTGGGGGCTATGTCACAGTGGGCAGCAGGTCAGTGGTGCCCAAGTCACTGTGGGGCTATGTCACAGTGGGCAGCATGTCAGTGGTGGCCATGTCACTATGGGGGCCATGTCACAGTGGGCAGCAGGTCAGTGATGGCCATGTCACAGTGAGCAACAGGCCACTGGTTGCCATGTCACTGTGGGGGCTATGTCACAGTGGGCAGCAGATCAGTGGTGCCCAAGTCACTGTGGGGCTATGTCACAGTGGGCAGCAAGTCAGTGGTGGCCATGTCACTATGGGGGCCATGTCACAGTGGGCAGCAGGTCAGTAGTGGCCACGTTACTGTTGGGGCCATGTCACAGTGGGCAGCAGGTCAGTGGTACCCAAGTCAATGTGGGGCTATGTCACAGTGGTCAGCGGGTCAGTGATGGCCATGTCACAGTGAGCAACAGGCCACTGGTTGCTATGTCACTGCGGGGGCTATGTCACAGTGGGCAGCAGGTCAGTGGTGGCCATGTCACTATGGGGGCCATGTCACTGTGGGCAGCAGGTCAGTAGAGGCCACGTCACTGTGGGGCCATGTCACAGTGTGCAACAGGTCAGTGATGGCCATGTCACAGTGAGCAACAGGCCACAGGTTGCCATGTCACTGTGGGGGCTATGTCACAGTGGGCAGCAGGTCAGTGGTGGCCATGTCACTATGGGGGCCATGTCACAGTGGGCAGCAGGTCAGTGGTGGCCATGTCACTGTGAGGTCATGTCACAGTGTGCAGCAGGTCAGTGGTGGCCATGTCACTATGGGGGCCATGTCACAGTGGGCAGCAGGTCAGTAGTGGCCACGTCACTGTGGGGCCATGTCACAGTGTGCAGCAGGTCAGTGGTGGCCATGTCACAGTGAGTAACAGGCCACTGGTTGCCATGTCACTGTGGGGGCTATGTCACAGTGGGCAGCAGGTCAGTGCTGGCCGTGTCACTATGGTGGCCATGTCACAGTGGGCAGCAAGTCAGTGGTGGCCATGTCAATATGGGGCCTATGTCACATTGGGCAGCAGGTCAGTGGTGGCCATGTCACTGTGAGGTCATGTCACAGTGTGCAGCAGGTCAGTGGTGGCCATGTCACAGTGAGCAACAGGCCACTTATTGCCATGTCACTGTGGGGGCTATGTCACAGTGGGCAGCAGGACAGTAGTGGCCACGTCACTGTGGGGCCATGTCACAGTGTGCAGCAGGTCAGTGATGGCCATGTCACAGTGAGCAACAGGCCACTGGTTGCCATGTCACTGTGGGGGCTATGTCACAGTGGGCAGCAGGTCAGAGGTGGCCATGTCACTATGGGGGGCATGTCACAGTGGGCAGCAGGTCAGTGGTGCCCAAGTCACTGTAGGGCTATGTCACAGTGGTCAGCGGGTCAGTGGTGGCCATGTCACTGTTGGGGCCATGTCACAGTGGGCAGCTGTTCAGTGGTGGCCATGTCACTATGGGGGCCATGTCACAGTGGGCAGCAGGTCAGTGGTGGCCATGTCACTATGGGGGCCATGTCACAGTGTGCAGCAGGTCAGTGGTGGCCATGTCACAGTGAGCAACAGGCCACTGGTTGCCATGTCACTGTGGGGGCTATGTCACAGTGGGCAGCAGGTCAGTGGTGGCCATGTCACTATGGGGGCCATCTCACAGTGGGCAGCAGGTCAGTGGTGGCCATGTCACTATGGGGGCCATGTCACAGTGGGCAGCAGGTCAGTAGTGGCCACGTCACTGTGGGGCCATGTCACAGTCTGCAGCAGGTCAGTGCTGGCCATGTCACTATGGGGGCCATTTCACAGTGGGCAGCAGGTCAGTGGTGGCCATGTCACTATGGGGGCTATGTCAAATTGGGCAGCAGGTCAGTGGTGGCCATGTCACTGTGAGGTCATGTCACAGTGTGCAGCAGGTCAGTGGTGCCAATGTCACTATGGGGGCCATGTCACAGTGGGCAGCAGGTCAGTGATGGCCATGTCACAGTGAGCAACAGGCCACTGGTTGCCATGTCACTGTGGGGGCTATGTCACAGTGGGCAGCAGGTCAGTGGTGGCCATGTCACTATGGGGGCCATGTCACAGTGGGCAGCAGGTCAGTGGTGCCCAAGTCACTGTGGGGCTATGTCACAGTGGTCAGCGGGTCAGTGGTGGCCATGTCACTGTTGGGGCCATGTCACAGTGGGCAGCAGGTCAGTGGTGGCCATGTCACTATGGGGGCCATGTCACAGTGTGCAGCAGGTCAGTGATGGCCATGTCACAGTGAGCAACAGGCCACTGGTTGCCATGTCACTGTGGGGGCTATGTCACAGTGGGCAGCAGGTCAGTGGTGGCCATGTCACTGTGAGGTCGTGTCACAGTGTGCAGCAGGACAGTGGTGGCCATGTCACAGTGAGCAACAGGCCACTGGTTGCCATGTCACTGTGGGGGCTATTTCACAGTGGGCAGCAGGTCAATGGTGGCCATGTCACTATGGGGGCCATGTCACAGTGGGCAGCATGTCAGTGGTGGCCATGTCACTATGGGGGCCATGTCACAGTGGGCAGCAGGTCAGTAGTGGCCACGTCACTGTGGGGCCATGTCACAGTGTGCAGCAGGTCAGTGATCGCCATGTCACAGTGAGCAACAGGCCACTGGTTGCCATGTCACTGTGGGGGCTATGTCACAGTGGGCAGCAGGTCAGTGGTGGCCATGTCACAGTGAGCAACAGGCCACTGGTTGCCATGTCACTGTGCGGGCTATGTCACAGTGGGCAGCAGGTCAGTGTTTGCCATGTCACTATGGGGGCCATGTCACAGTGGGCAGCAGGTCAGTGGTGCCCAAGTCACTGTGGGGCTATGTCACAGTGGGCAGCAGGTCAGAGGTGGCCATGTCACTATGGGGGCCGTGTCACAGTGGGCAGCAGGTCAGTAGTGGCCACGTCACTGTGGGGCCATGTCACAGTGTGCAGCAGGTCAGTGATGGCCATGTCACAGTGAGCAACAGGCCACTGGTTGCCATGTCACTGTGGGGGCTATGTCACAGTGGGCAGCAGGTCAGTGGTGGCCATGTCACTGTGGGGGCCATGTCACAGTGGCCAGCAGATCAGTGGTGCCCAAGTCACTGTGGGACTATGTCACAGTGGGCAGCAAGTCAATGGTGGCCATGTCACTATGGGGGCCATGTCACAGTGGGCAGCAGGTCAGTAGTAGTCACGTCACTGTGGGGCCATGTCACAGTGTGCAGCAGGTCAGTGGTGGCCATGTCACAGTGAGCAACAGGCCACTGGTTGCCATGTCACTGTGGGGGCCATGTCACAGTGGGCAGCAGGTCAATGGTGGCAATGTCACTATGGGGGCTATGTCACATTGGGCAGCAGGTCAGTGGTGACAATGTCACTGTGAGGTCATGTCACAGTGGGCAGCAGGTCAGTGGTGGCCATGTCACTATGGGGGCCATGTCACTGTGGGCAGCAGGTCAGTAGAGGCCACGTCACTGTGGGGCCATGTCACAGTGTGCAACAGGTCAGTGATGGCCATGTCACAGTGAGCAACAGGCCACAGGTTGCCATGTCACTGTGGGGGCTATGTCACAGTGGGCAGCAGGTCAGTGGTGGCCATGTCACTATGGGGGCCATGTCACAGTGGGCAGCAGGTCAGTAATGTCCATGTCACTATGGGGGCCATGTCACAGTGTGCAGCAGGTCAGTGGTGGCCATGTCACTATGGGGGCCATGTCACAGTGTGCAGCAGGTCAGTGGTGGCCATGTCACTGTGAGGTCATGTCACAGTGTGCAGCAGGTCAGTGGTGGCAATGTCACTATGGGGGCCATGTCACAGTGGGCAGCATGTCAGTAGTGGCCACGTCACTGTGGGGCCATGTCACAGTGTGCAGCAGGTCAGTGATGGCCATGTCACAGTGAGCAACAGGCCACTGGTTGCCATGTCACTGTGGGGGCTATGTCACAGTGGGCAGCAGGTCAGTGGTGGCCATGTCACTATGGGGGCCATGTCACAGTGGGCAGCAGGTCAGTAGTGGCCACGTCACTGTGGGGCCATGTCACAGTGTGCAGCAGGTCAGTGATGGCCATGTCACAGTGAGCAACAGGCCACTGGTTGCCATGTCACTGTGGGGGCAATATCACAGTGGGCAGCAGGTCAGTGGTGGCCATGTCACTATGGGGGCCATGTCACAGTGGGCAGCAGGTCAGTGGTGGCCATGTCACTCTGAGGTCATGTCACAGTGTGCAGCATGTCAGTGGTGGCCATGTCACAGTGAGCAACAGGCCACTGGTTGCCATGTCACTGTGGGGGCTATGTCACAGTGGGCAGCAGGTCAGTGTTTGCCATGTCACTATGGGGGCCATGTCACAGTGGGCATCAGGTCAGTGGTGGCCATGTCACTATGGGGGCCATGTCACAGTGGGCAGCAGGTCAGTAGTGGCCACGTCACTGTGGGGCCATGTCACAGTGTGCAGCAGGTCAGTGATGGCCATGTCACAGTGAGCAACAGGCCACTGGTTGCCATGTCACTGTGGGGGCCATGTCACAGTGGGCAGCAGGTCAATGGTTGCCATGACACTATGGGGGCCATGTCACAGTGGGCAGCAGGTCAGTGGTGGCCATGTCACTATGGGGGCCATGTCACAGTGGGCAGCAGGTCAGTAGTGGCCACGTCACTGTGGGGCCATGTCACAGTGTGCAGCAGGTCAGTGATGGCCATGTCACAGTGAGCAACAGGCCACTGGTTGCCATGTCACTGTGGGGGCTATGTCACAGTGGGCAGCAGGTCAGTGCTGGCCGTGTCACTATGGTGGCCATGTCACAGTGGGCAGCAGGTCAGTGGTGGCCATGTCACTATGGGGGCTATGTCATATTGGGCAGCAGGTCAGTGGTGGCCATGTCACTCTGAGGTCATGTCACAGTGTGCAGCATGTCAGTGGTGGCCATGTCACAGTGAGCAACAGGCCACTGGTTGCCATGTCACTGTGGGGGCTATGTCACAGTGGGCAGCAGGTCAGTGGTGGCCATGTCACTATGGGGGCCATGTCACAGTGGGCAGCAGGTCAGTGGTGGCCATGTCACTATGGGGGCCATGTCACAGTGGGCAGCAGGTCAGTAGTGGCCACGTCACTGTGGGGCCATGTCACAGTGTGCAGCAGGTCAGTGATGGCCATGTCACAGTGAGCAACAGGCCACTGGTTGGCATGTCACTGTGGGGGCTATGTCACAGTGGGCAGCAGGTCAGTGGTGGCCATGTCACTATGGGGGCCATGTCACAGTGGGCAGCAGGTCAGTGGTGGCCATGTCACTATGGGGGCCATGTCACAGTGGGCAGCAGGTCAGTAGTGGCCACGTCACTGTGGGGCCATGTCACAGTGGGCAGCAGGTCAGTAGTGGCCACGTCACTGTGGGGGCTATGTCACAGTGGGCAGCAGGTCAGTGGTGGCCGTGTCACTATGGTGGCCATGTCACAGTGGGCAGCAGGTCAGTAGTGGCCACGTCACTGTGGGGCCATGTCACAGTGTGCAGCAGGTCAGTGATGGCCATGTCACAGTGAGCAACAGGCCACTGGTTGCCATGTCACTGTGGGGGCTATGTCACAGTGGGCAGCAGGTCAGTGGTGGCCATGTCACTCTGAGGTCATGTCACAGTGTGCAGCATGTCAGTGGTGGCCATGTCACAGTGAGCAACAGGCCACTGGTTGCCATGTCACTGTGGGGGCTATGTCACAGTGGGCAGCGGGTCAGTGGTGGCCATGTCACTATGGGGGCCATGTCACAGTGGGCAGCAGGTCAGTGGTGGCCATGTCACTATGTGGGCCATGTCACAGTGGGCAGCAGGTCAGTAGTGGCCACGTCACTGTGGGGCCATGTCACAGTGTGCAGCAGGTCAGTGATGGCCATGTCACAGTGAGCAACAGGCCACTGGTTGCCATGTCACTGTGGGGGCTATGTCACAGTGGGCAGCAGGTCAGTGGTGGCCATGTCACTATGGGGTCCATGTCACAGTGGGTAGCAGGTCAGTAATGGCCACGTCACTGTGGGGCCATGTCACAGTGTGCAGCAGGTCAGTGATGGCCATGTCACAGTGAGCAACAGGCCACTGGTTGCCATGTCACTGTGAGGGCTATGTCACAGTGGGCAGCAGGTCAGTGGTGGCCATGTCACTATGGGGGCCATGTCACAGTGGGCAGCAGGTCAGTAGTGGCCACGTCACTGTGGGGCCATGTCACAGTGGGCAGCAGGTCAGTGCTGGCCGTGTCACTATGGTGGCCATGTCACAGTGGGCAGCAGGTCAGTGGTGGCCATGTCACTATGGGGGCTATGTCACATTGGGCAGCAGGTCAGTGGTGGCCATGTCACTCTGAGGTCATGTCACAGTGTGCAGCAGGTCAGTGATGGCCATGTCACAGTGAGCAATAGGCCGTTGGTTGCCATGTCACTGTGGGGGCTGTGTCACATTGGGTAGCAGGTCAGTGGTGGCCATGTCACTATGGGGGCCATGTCACAGTGGGCAGCAGGTCAGTGGTGCCCATGTCACTGTGGGGCTATGTCACAGTGGTCAGCGGGTCAGTAGTGGCCATGTCACTGTTGGGGCCATGTCACAGTGTGCAGCAGGTCAGTGGTGGCCATGTCACTATGGGGGCCATGTCACAGTGGGCAGCAGGTCAGTGGTGGCCATGTCACTATGGGGGCTATGTCACATTGGGCAGCAGGTCAGTGGTGGCCATGTCACTGTGAGTTCATGTCAAAGTGTGCAGCAGGTCAGTGGTGGCCATGTCACAGTGAGCAACAGGCCACTGGTTGCCATGTCACTGTGGGGGCTATGTCACAGTGGGCAGCAGGTCAGTGGTGGCCATGTCACTATGGGGGCCATGTCACAGTGGGCAGCAGGTCAGTGGTGCCCAAGTCACTGTGGGGCTATGTCACAGTGGGCAGCAGGTCAGTGGTGGCCATGTCACTATGGGGGCCATGTCACAGTGGGCAGCAGGTCAGTAGTGGCCACGTCACTGTGGGGCCATGTCACAGTGTGCAGCAGGTCAATGGTGGCCATGTCACAGTGAGCAACAGGCCACTGGTTGCCATGTCACTGTGAGGGCTATGTCACAGTGGGCAGCAGATCAGTGGTGGCCATGTCACTATGGGGGCCATGTCACAGTGGGCAGCAGGTCAGTAGTGGCCACGTCACTGTGGGGCCATGTCACAGTGTGCAGCAGGTCAGTGATGGCCATGTCACAGTGAGCAACAGGCCACTGGTTGCCATGTCACTGTGGGGGCTATGTCACAGTGGGCAGCAGGTCAGTGCTGGCCGTGTCACTATGGTGGCCATGTCACAGTGGGCAGCAGGTCAGTGGTGGCCATGTCACTATGGGGGCTATGTCACATTGGGCAGCAGGTCAGTGGTGGCCATGTCACTCTGAGGTCATGTCACAGTTTGCAGCAGGTCAGTGGTGGCCATGTCACAGTGAGCAACAGGCCACTGGTTGCCATGTCACTGTGGGGGCTATGTCACAGTGGGCAGCAGGTCAGTGGTGGCCATGTCACTATGGGGGCCATGTCACAGTGGGCAGCAGGTCAGTGGTGGCCATGTCACTATGGGGGCTATGTCACATTGGGCAGCAGGTCAGTGGTGGCATTGTCACTGTGAGGTCATGTCACAGTGGGCAGCAGGTCAGTGGTGGCCATGTCACAGTGAGCAACAGGCCACTGGTTGCCATGTAACTGTGGGGGCTATGTCACAGTGGGCAGCGGGTCAGTGGTGGCCATGTCACTATGGGGGCCATGTCACAGTGGGCAGCAGGTCAGTGGTGGCCATGTCACTATGGGGGCCATGTCACAGTGGGCAGCAGGTCAGTGGTGCCCAAGTCACTGTGGGGCTATGTCACAGTGGGCAGCGGGTCAGTGGTGGCCATGTCACTGTGGGGGCCATGTCACAGTGGGCAGCAGGTCAGTGGTGCCCAAGTCACTGTGGGGCTATGTCACAGTGTGCAGCATGTCAGTGGTGGCCATGTCACAGTGAGCAACAGGCCACTGGTTGCCATGTCACTGTGGGGGCTATGTCACAGTGGGCAGCAGGTCATTGGTGGCCATGTCACTATGGGGGCCATGTCACAGTGGGCAGCAGGTCAGTGGTGGCCATGTCACTATGGGGGCCATGTCACAGTGGGCAGCAGGTCAGTAGTGGCCACGTCACTGTGGGGCCATGTCACAGTGTGCAGCAGGTCAGTGATGGCCATGTCACAGTGAGCAAGAGGCCACTGGTTGCCATGTCACTGTGGGGGCTATGTCACAGTGGGCAGCAGGTCAGTGGTGGCCATGTCACTGTGGGGGCCATGTCACAGTGGGCAGCAGGTCAGTAGTGGCCACGTCACTGTGGGGCCATGTCACAGTGTGCAGCAGGTCAGTGATGGCCATGTCACAGTGAGCAACAGGCCACTGGTTGCCATGTCACTGTGGGGGCTATGTCACAGTGGGCAGCAGGTCAGTGCTGGCCGTGTCACTATGGTGGCCATGTCACAGTGGGCAGCAGGTCAGTGGTGGCCATGTCACTATGGGGGCTATGTCACATTGGGCAGCAGGTCAGTGGTGGCCATGTCACTCTGAGGTCATGTCACAGTGTGCAGCATGTCAGTGGTGGCCATGTCACAGTGAGCAACAGGCCACTGGTTGCCATGTCACTGTGGGGGCTATGTCACAGTGGGCAGCAGGTCAGTGGTGGCCATGTCACTATGGGGGCCATGTCACAGTGGGCAGCAGGTCAGTGGTGGCCATGTCACTATGGGGGCCATGTCACAGTGGGCAGCAGGTCAGTAGTGGCCACGTCACTGTGGGGCCATGTCACAGTGTGCAGCAGGTCAGTGATGGCCATGTCACAGTGAGCAACAGGCCACTGGTTGCCATGTCACTGTGGGGGCCATGTCACAGTGGGCAGCAGGTCAATGGTTGCCATGACACTATGGGGGCCATGTCACAGTGGGCAGCAGGTCAGTGGTGGCCATGTCACTATGGGGGCCATGTCACAGTGGGCAGCAGGTCAGTAGTGGCCACGTCACTGTGAGGCCATGTCACAGTGTGCAGCAGGTCAGTGATGGCCATGTCACAGTGAGCAACAGGCCACTGGTTGCCATGTCACTGTGGGGGCTATGTCACAGTGGGCAGCAGGTCAGTGCTGGCCGTGTCACTATGGTGGCCATGTCACAGTGGGCAGCAGGTCAGTGGTGGCCATGTCACTATGGGGGCTATGTCATATTGGGCAGCAGGTCAGTGGTGGCCATGTCACTCTGAGGTCATGTCACAGTGTGCAGCATGTCAGTGGTGGCCATGTCACAGTGAGCAACAGGCCACTGGTTGCCATGTCACTGTGGGGGCTATGTCACAGTGGGCAGCAGGTCAGTGGTGGCCATGTCACTATGGGGGCCATGTCACAGTGGGCAGCAGGTCAGTGGTGGCCATGTCACTATGGGGGCCATGTCACAGTGGGCAGCAGGTCAGTAGTGGCCACGTCACTGTGGGGCCATGTCACAGTGTGCAGCAGGTATGTAGTGGCCACGTCACTGTGGGGCCATGTCACAGTGTGCAGCAGGTCAGTGATGGCCATGTCACAGTGAGCAACAGGCCACTGGTTGCCATGTCACTGTGGGGGCTATGTCACAGTGGGCAGCAGGTCAGTGCTGGCCGTGTCACTATGGTGGCCATGTCACAGTGGGCAGCAGGTCAGTGGTGGCCATGTCACTATGGGGGCTATGTCACATTGGGCAGCAGGTCAGTGGTGGCCATGTCACTCTGAGGTCATGTCACAGTGTGCAGCATGTCAGTGGTGGCCATGTCACAGTGAGCAACAGGCCACTGGTTGCCATGTCACTGTGGGGGCTATGTCACAGTGGGCAGCAGGTCAGTGGTGGCCATGTCACTATGGGGGCCATGTCACAGTGGGCAGCAGGTCAGTGGTGGCCATGTCACTATGGGGGCCATGTCACAGTGGGCAGCAGGTCAGTAGTGGCCACGTCACTGTGGGGCCATGTCACAGTGTGCAGCAGGTCAGTGATGGCCATGTCACAGTGAGCAAGAGGCCACTGGTTGCCATGTCACTGTGGGGGCTATGTCACAGTGGGCAGCAGGTCAGTGGTGGCCATGTCACTATGGGGTCCATGTCACAGTGGGTAGCAGGTCAGTAATGGCCACGTCACTGTGGGGCCATGTCACAGTGTGCAGCAGGTCAGTGATGGCCATGTCACAGTGAGCAACAGGCCACTGGTTGCCATGTCACTGTGGGGGCTATGTCACAGTGGGCAGCTGATCAGTGGTGGCCATGTCACTGTGGGTACCATGTTACAGTGTGCAGCAGGTCTGTGGTGGCCATGTCACAGTGAGCAACAGGCCTCTGGTTGCCATGTCACTGTGGGGGCTATGTCACAGTGGGCAGTATGTCAGTGGTGGCCAGGTCACTATGGGGTCCACGTCACAGTGGGTAGCAGGTCAGTGGTGGCCATGTCACTGTGGGGACCATGTCACAGTGGGCAGCAGGTCAGTTGTGGCCATGTCAATATGGGGGCCATGTCTATAGTGGGCAGCATGTCAGTGGTGGCCATGTCACTATGGGGGCCATGTCACAGTGGGCAGCAGATCAGTGGTGGCCATGTGACAGTGAGTAACAGGCCACTGGTTGCCATGTCACTGTGGGGGCTATGTCACATTGGGCAGCTGATCAGTGGTGACCATGTCACTGTGAGGTCATGTCACAGTGGTCAGCGGATCAGTGGTGGCCATGTCACTGTGGGTACCATGTTACAGTGTGCAGCAGGTCTGTGGTGGCCATGTCACAGTGAGCAACAGGCCTCTGGTTGCCATGTCACTGTGGGTCTATGTCACAGTGGGCAGCAGGTCAGTGGTGGCCATGACACTGTGAAGTCATGTCACAGTGGGCAGCAGGTCAGTTGTGGCCACGTCTCTATGGGGGACATGTCACAGTGGGCAGCATGTCAGTGGTGCCCATGTCACTATGGGGGCCATGTCACAGTGGGAAGGAGGTCAGTGGTGGTCACGTCACTGTTGGGCTATGTCACAGTGGTCAGCGGATCAGTGGTGGCCATGTCACTGTGGGGACCATGTCACAGTGGGCAGCAGGTCAGTTGTGGCCATGTCACTATGGGTCCATGTCACAGTGGGCAGCAGGTCAGTGGTGGCCATTTCACTATGGAGGCTATGTCACATTGGGCAGCAGATCATTGGTGGCCATGTCACTGTGAGGTCATGTCACAGTGTGCAGCATGTCAGTGGTGGCCATGTCACAGTGAGCAACAGGCCACTGCTTGCCATGTCACTGTGGGGGCTATGTCACAGTAGGCAGCAGGTCAGTGGTGGCCATGTCACTATGGGGCCATGTCACAGTGGGCAGCAGGTCAGTGGTGGCCATGTCACTATGGGGGCCATGTCACAGTGGGCAGCAGGTCAGTGGTGCTCATGTCACTATGGGGGCCGTGTCACAGTGGGTAGCAGATCAGTGGTGGCCATGTCACTATGGGGGCTATGTCACATTGGGCAGCAGGTCAGTGGTGGCCATGTCACTGTGAGGTCATGTCACAGTGTGCAGCAGGTCAGTGGTGGCCATGTCACTATGGGGGCCATGTCACAGTGGGCAGCAGGTCAGTGGTGCCCAAGTCACTGTGGGGCTATGTCACAGTGGTCAGCGGGTCAGTAGTGGCCATGTCACTGTTTGGGCGATGTCACAGTGTGCAGCAGGTCAGTGATCGCCATGTCACAGTGAGCAACAGGCCACTGGTTGCCATGTCACTGTGCGGGCTATGTCAAAGTGGGCAGCAGGAAAGTGGTGGCCATGTCACTATGGGGGCCATGTCACAGTGGGCAGCAGGTCAATGGTGGCCATGTCACTGTGAGGTCATGTCACAGTGTGCAGCAGGTCAGTGGTGGCCATGTCACAGTGAGCAACAGGCCACTGGTTGCCATGTCACTGTGGGGGCTATGTCACAGTGGGCAGCAGGTCAGTGGTGCCCAAGTCACTGTGGGGCTATGTCACAGTGGGCAGCATGTCAGTGGTGGCCATGTCACTATGGGGGCCATGTCACAGTGGGCAGCAGGTCAGTGATGGCCATGTCACAGTGAGCAACAGGCCACTGGTTGCCATGTCACTGTGGGGGCCATGTCACAGTGGGCAGCAGGTCAATGGTTGCCATGACACTATGGGGGCCATGTCACAGTGGGCAGCAGGTCAGTGGTGGCCATGTCACTATGGGGGCCATGTCACAGTGGGCAGCAGGTCAGTAGTGGCCACGTCACTGTGAGGCCATGTCACAGTGTGCAGCAGGTCAGTGATGGCCATGTCACAGTGAGCAACAGGCCACTGGTTGCCATGTCACTGTGGGGGCTATGTCACAGTGGGCAGCAGGTCAGTGCTGGCCGTGTCACTATGGTGGCCATGTCACAGTGGGCAGCAGGTCAGTGGTGGCCATGTCACTATGGGGGCTATGTCATATTGGGCAGCAGGTCAGTGGTGGCCATGTCACTCTGAGGTCATGTCACAGTGTGCAGCATGTCAGTGGTGGCCATGTCACAGTGAGCAACAGGCCACTGGTTGCCATGTCACTGTGGGGGCTATGTCACAGTGGGCAGCAGGTCAGTGGTGGCCATGTCACTATGGGGGCCATGTCACAGTGGGCAGCAGGTCAGTAGTGGCCACGTCACTGTGGGGCCATGTCACAGTGTGCAGCAGGTATGTAGTGGCCACGTCACTGTGGGGCCATGTCACAGTGTGCAGCAGGTCAGTGATGGCCATGTCACAGTGAGCAACAGGCCACTGGTTGCCATGTCACTGTGGGGGCTATGTCACAGTGGGCAGCAGGTCAGTGCTGGCCGTGTCACTATGGTGGCCATGTCACAGTGGGCAGCAGGTCAGTGGTGGCCATGTCACTATGGGGGCTATGTCACATTGGGCAGCAGGTCAGTGGTGGCCATGTCACTCTGAGGTCATGTCACAGTGTGCAGCATGTCAGTGGTGGCCATGTCACAGTGAGCAACAGGCCACTGGTTGCCATGTCACTGTGGGGGCTATGTCACAGTGGGCAGCAGGTCAGTGGTGGCCATGTCACTATGGGGGCCATGTCACAGTGGGCAGCAGGTCAGTGGTGGCCATGTCACTATGGGGGCCATGTCACAGTGGGCAGCAGGTCAGTAGTGGCCACGTCACTGTGGGGCCATGTCACAGTGTGCAGCAGGTCAGTGATGGCCATGTCACAGTGAGCAAGAGGCCACTGGTTGCCATGTCACTGTGGGGGCTATGTCACAGTGGGCAGCAGGTCAGTGGTGGCCATGTCACTATGGGGTCCATGTCACAGTGGGTAGCAGGTCAGTAATGGCCACGTCACTGTGGGGCCATGTCACAGTGTGCAGCAGGTCAGTGATGGCCATGTCACAGTGAGCAACAGGCCACTGGTTGCCATGTCACTGTGGGGGCTATGTCACAGTGGGCAGCTGATCAGTGGTGGCCATGTCACTGTGGGTACCATGTTACAGTGTGCAGCAGGTCTGTGGTGGCCATGTCACAGTGAGCAACAGGCCTCTGGTTGCCATGTCACTGTGGGGGCTATGTCACAGTGGGCAGTATGTCAGTGGTGGCCAGGTCACTATGGGGTCCACGTCACAGTGGGTAGCAGGTCAGTGGTGGCCATGTCACTGTGGGGACCATGTCACAGTGGGCAGCAGGTCAGTTGTGGCCATGTCAATATGGGGGCCATGTCTATAGTGGGCAGCATGTCAGTGGTGGCCATGTCACTATGGGGGCCATGTCACAGTGGGCAGCAGATCAGTGGTGGCCATGTCACAGTGAGTAACAGGCCACTGGTTGCCATGTCACTGTGGGGGCTATGTCACATTGGGCAGCTGATCAGTGGTGACCATGTCACTGTGAGGTCATGTCACAGTGGTCAGCGGATCAGTGGTGGCCATGTCACTGTGGGTACCATGTTACAGTGTGCAGCAGGTCTGTGGTGGCCATGTCACAGTGAGCAACAGGCCTCTGGTTGCCATGTCACTGTGGGTCTATGTCACAGTGGGCAGCAGGTCAGTGGTGGCCATGACACTGTGAAGTCATGTCACAGTGGGCAGCAGGTCAGTTGTGGCCACGTCTCTATGGGGGACATGTCACAGTGGGCAGCATGTCAGTGGTGCCCATGTCACTATGGGGGCCATGTCACAGTGGGAAGGAGGTCAGTGGTGGCCACGTCACTGTTGGGCTATGTCACAGTGGTCAGCGGATCAGTGGTGGCCATGTCACTGTGGGGACCATGTCACAGTGGGCAGCAGGTCAGTTGTGGCCATGTCACTATGGGTCCATGTCACAGTGGGCAGCAGGTCAGTGGTGGCCATTTCACTATGGAGGCTATGTCACATTGGGCAGCAGATCATTGGTGGCCATGTCACTGTGAGGTCATGTCACAGTGTGCAGCATGTCAGTGGTGGCCATGTCACAGTGAGCAACAGGCCACTGCTTGCCATGTCACTGTGGGGGCTATGTCACAGTAGGCAGCAGGTCAGTGGTGGCCATGTCACTATGGGGCCATGTCACAGTGGGCAGCAGGTCAGTGGTGGCCATGTCACTATGGGGGCCATGTCACAGTGGGCAGCAGGTCAGTGGTGCTCATGTCACTATGGGGGCCGTGTCACAGTGGGTAGCAGATC
The DNA here is from genome assembly GCF_047716275.1 of Strix uralensis. Lineage (NCBI taxonomy): Eukaryota > Metazoa > Chordata > Aves > Strigiformes > Strigidae > Strix > Strix uralensis. Next base: position 1,168,650 of record NW_027436714.1, on the reverse strand, counting down.
AGTGGTGGCCATGTCACTATGGGGGCTATGTCACATTGGGCAGCAGGTCAGTGGTGGCCATGTCACTGTGAGGTCATGTCACAGTGTGCAGCAGGTCAGTGGTGGCCATGTCACTATGGGGGCCATGTCACAGTGGGCAGCAGGTCAGTGGTGCCCAAGTCACTGTGGGGCTATGTCACAGTGGTCAGCGGGTCAGTAGTGGCCATGTCACTGTTTGGGCGATGTCACAGTGTGCAGCAGGTCAGTGATCGCCATGTCACAGTGAGCAACAGGCCACTGGTTGCCATGTCACTGTGCGGGCTATGTCAAAGTGGGCAGCAGGAAAGTGGTGGCCATGTCACTATGGGGGCCATGTCACAGTGGGCAGCAGGTCAATGGTGGCCATGTCACTGTGAGGTCATGTCACAGTGTGCAGCAGGTCAGTGGTGGCCATGTCACAGTGAGCAACAGGCCACTGGTTGCCATGTCACTGTGGGGGCTATGTCACAGTGGGCAGCAGGTCAGTGGTGCCCAAGTCACTGTGGGGCTATGTCACAGTGGGCAGCATGTCAGTGGTGGCCATGTCACTATGGGGGCCATGTCACAGTGGGCAGCAGGTCAGTGATGGCCATGTCACAGTGAGCAACAGGCCACTGGTTGCCATGTCACTGTGGGGGCTATGTCACAGTGGGCAGCAGATCAGTGGTGCCCAAGTCACTGTGGGGCTATGTCACAGTGGGCAGCAAGTCAGTGGTGGCCATGTCACTATGGGGGCCATGTCACAGTGGGCAGCAGGTCAGTAGTGGCCACGTTACTGTTGGGGCCATGTCACAGTGGGCAGCAGGTCAGTGGTACCCAAGTCAATGTGGGGCTATGTCACAGTGGTCAGCGGGTCAGTGATGGCCATGTCACAGTGAGCAACAGGCCACTGGTTGCTATGTCACTGCGGGGGCTATGTCACAGTGGGCAGCAGGTCAGTGGTGGCCATGTCACTATGGGGGCCATGTCACTGTGGGCAGCAGGTCAGTAGAGGCCACGTCACTGTGGGGCCATGTCACAGTGTGCAACAGGTCAGTGATGGCCATGTCACAGTGAGCAACAGGCCACAGGTTGCCATGTCACTGTGGGGGCTATGTCACAGTGGGCAGCAGGTCAGTGGTGGCCATGTCACTATGGGGGCCATGTCACAGTGGGCAGCAGGTCAGTGGTGGCCATGTCACTGTGAGGTCATGTCACAGTGTGCAGCAGGTCAGTGGTGGCCATGTCACTATGGGGGCCATGTCACAGTGGGCAGCAGGTCAGTAGTGGCCACGTCACTGTGGGGCCATGTCACAGTGTGCAGCAGGTCAGTGGTGGCCATGTCACAGTGAGTAACAGGCCACTGGTTGCCATGTCACTGTGGGGGCTATGTCACAGTGGGCAGCAGGTCAGTGCTGGCCGTGTCACTATGGTGGCCATGTCACAGTGGGCAGCAAGTCAGTGGTGGCCATGTCAATATGGGGCCTATGTCACATTGGGCAGCAGGTCAGTGGTGGCCATGTCACTGTGAGGTCATGTCACAGTGTGCAGCAGGTCAGTGGTGGCCATGTCACAGTGAGCAACAGGCCACTTATTGCCATGTCACTGTGGGGGCTATGTCACAGTGGGCAGCAGGACAGTAGTGGCCACGTCACTGTGGGGCCATGTCACAGTGTGCAGCAGGTCAGTGATGGCCATGTCACAGTGAGCAACAGGCCACTGGTTGCCATGTCACTGTGGGGGCTATGTCACAGTGGGCAGCAGGTCAGAGGTGGCCATGTCACTATGGGGGGCATGTCACAGTGGGCAGCAGGTCAGTGGTGCCCAAGTCACTGTAGGGCTATGTCACAGTGGTCAGCGGGTCAGTGGTGGCCATGTCACTGTTGGGGCCATGTCACAGTGGGCAGCTGTTCAGTGGTGGCCATGTCACTATGGGGGCCATGTCACAGTGGGCAGCAGGTCAGTGGTGGCCATGTCACTATGGGGGCCATGTCACAGTGTGCAGCAGGTCAGTGGTGGCCATGTCACAGTGAGCAACAGGCCACTGGTTGCCATGTCACTGTGGGGGCTATGTCACAGTGGGCAGCAGGTCAGTGGTGGCCATGTCACTATGGGGGCCATCTCACAGTGGGCAGCAGGTCAGTGGTGGCCATGTCACTATGGGGGCCATGTCACAGTGGGCAGCAGGTCAGTAGTGGCCACGTCACTGTGGGGCCATGTCACAGTCTGCAGCAGGTCAGTGCTGGCCATGTCACTATGGGGGCCATTTCACAGTGGGCAGCAGGTCAGTGGTGGCCATGTCACTATGGGGGCTATGTCAAATTGGGCAGCAGGTCAGTGGTGGCCATGTCACTGTGAGGTCATGTCACAGTGTGCAGCAGGTCAGTGGTGCCAATGTCACTATGGGGGCCATGTCACAGTGGGCAGCAGGTCAGTGATGGCCATGTCACAGTGAGCAACAGGCCACTGGTTGCCATGTCACTGTGGGGGCTATGTCACAGTGGGCAGCAGGTCAGTGGTGGCCATGTCACTATGGGGGCCATGTCACAGTGGGCAGCAGGTCAGTGGTGCCCAAGTCACTGTGGGGCTATGTCACAGTGGTCAGCGGGTCAGTGGTGGCCATGTCACTGTTGGGGCCATGTCACAGTGGGCAGCAGGTCAGTGGTGGCCATGTCACTATGGGGGCCATGTCACAGTGTGCAGCAGGTCAGTGATGGCCATGTCACAGTGAGCAACAGGCCACTGGTTGCCATGTCACTGTGGGGGCTATGTCACAGTGGGCAGCAGGTCAGTGGTGGCCATGTCACTGTGAGGTCGTGTCACAGTGTGCAGCAGGACAGTGGTGGCCATGTCACAGTGAGCAACAGGCCACTGGTTGCCATGTCACTGTGGGGGCTATTTCACAGTGGGCAGCAGGTCAATGGTGGCCATGTCACTATGGGGGCCATGTCACAGTGGGCAGCATGTCAGTGGTGGCCATGTCACTATGGGGGCCATGTCACAGTGGGCAGCAGGTCAGTAGTGGCCACGTCACTGTGGGGCCATGTCACAGTGTGCAGCAGGTCAGTGATCGCCATGTCACAGTGAGCAACAGGCCACTGGTTGCCATGTCACTGTGGGGGCTATGTCACAGTGGGCAGCAGGTCAGTGGTGGCCATGTCACAGTGAGCAACAGGCCACTGGTTGCCATGTCACTGTGCGGGCTATGTCACAGTGGGCAGCAGGTCAGTGTTTGCCATGTCACTATGGGGGCCATGTCACAGTGGGCAGCAGGTCAGTGGTGCCCAAGTCACTGTGGGGCTATGTCACAGTGGGCAGCAGGTCAGAGGTGGCCATGTCACTATGGGGGCCGTGTCACAGTGGGCAGCAGGTCAGTAGTGGCCACGTCACTGTGGGGCCATGTCACAGTGTGCAGCAGGTCAGTGATGGCCATGTCACAGTGAGCAACAGGCCACTGGTTGCCATGTCACTGTGGGGGCTATGTCACAGTGGGCAGCAGGTCAGTGGTGGCCATGTCACTGTGGGGGCCATGTCACAGTGGCCAGCAGATCAGTGGTGCCCAAGTCACTGTGGGACTATGTCACAGTGGGCAGCAAGTCAATGGTGGCCATGTCACTATGGGGGCCATGTCACAGTGGGCAGCAGGTCAGTAGTAGTCACGTCACTGTGGGGCCATGTCACAGTGTGCAGCAGGTCAGTGGTGGCCATGTCACAGTGAGCAACAGGCCACTGGTTGCCATGTCACTGTGGGGGCCATGTCACAGTGGGCAGCAGGTCAATGGTGGCAATGTCACTATGGGGGCTATGTCACATTGGGCAGCAGGTCAGTGGTGACAATGTCACTGTGAGGTCATGTCACAGTGGGCAGCAGGTCAGTGGTGGCCATGTCACTATGGGGGCCATGTCACTGTGGGCAGCAGGTCAGTAGAGGCCACGTCACTGTGGGGCCATGTCACAGTGTGCAACAGGTCAGTGATGGCCATGTCACAGTGAGCAACAGGCCACAGGTTGCCATGTCACTGTGGGGGCTATGTCACAGTGGGCAGCAGGTCAGTGGTGGCCATGTCACTATGGGGGCCATGTCACAGTGGGCAGCAGGTCAGTAATGTCCATGTCACTATGGGGGCCATGTCACAGTGTGCAGCAGGTCAGTGGTGGCCATGTCACTATGGGGGCCATGTCACAGTGTGCAGCAGGTCAGTGGTGGCCATGTCACTGTGAGGTCATGTCACAGTGTGCAGCAGGTCAGTGGTGGCAATGTCACTATGGGGGCCATGTCACAGTGGGCAGCATGTCAGTAGTGGCCACGTCACTGTGGGGCCATGTCACAGTGTGCAGCAGGTCAGTGATGGCCATGTCACAGTGAGCAACAGGCCACTGGTTGCCATGTCACTGTGGGGGCTATGTCACAGTGGGCAGCAGGTCAGTGGTGGCCATGTCACTATGGGGGCCATGTCACAGTGGGCAGCAGGTCAGTAGTGGCCACGTCACTGTGGGGCCATGTCACAGTGTGCAGCAGGTCAGTGATGGCCATGTCACAGTGAGCAACAGGCCACTGGTTGCCATGTCACTGTGGGGGCAATATCACAGTGGGCAGCAGGTCAGTGGTGGCCATGTCACTATGGGGGCCATGTCACAGTGGGCAGCAGGTCAGTGGTGGCCATGTCACTATGGGGGCTATGTCACATTGGGCAGCAGGTCAGTGGTGGCCATGTCACTGTGAGGTCATGTCACAGTGTGCAGCAGGTCAGTGGTGGCCATGTCACAGTGAGTAACAGGCCACTGGTTGCCATGTCACTGTGGGGGCTATGTCACAGTGGGCAGCAGGTCAGTGCTGGCCATGTCACTATGGTGGCCATGTCACAGTGGGCAGCAGGTCAGTGGTGGCCATGTCAATATGGGGCCTATGTCACATTGGGCAGCAGGTCAGTGGTGGCCATGTCACTGTGAGGTCATGTCACAGTGTGCAGCAGGTCAGTGGTGGCCATGTCACAGTGAGCAACAGGCCACTTATTGCCATGTCACTGTGGGGGCTATGTCACAGTGGGCAGCAGGTCAGTAGTGGCCACGTCACTGTGGGGCCATGTCACAGTGTGCAGCAGGTCAGTGATGGCCATGTCACAGTGAGCAACAGGCCACTGGTTGCCATGTCACTGTGGGGGCTATGTCACAGTGGGCAGCAGGTCAGAGGTGGCCATGTCACTATGGGGGGCATGTCACAGTGGGCAGCATGTCAGTGGTGGACATGTCACAGTGAGAAACACGCCACTGGTTGCCATGTCACTGTGGGGGCTATGTCACAGTGGGCAGCAGCTCAGTGGTGGCCATATCACTATGGAGGCTATGTCACATTGGGCAGCAGGTCAGTGGTGGCTATGTCACTGTGAGGTCATATCACAGTGTGCAGCAGGTCAGTTGTGGCCATGTCACTATGGGGCCATGTCACAGTGGGCAGCAGGTCAGTGGTGCTCATGTCACTATGGGGGCTATGTAACAGTGGGTAGCAGATCAGTGGTGGCCATGTCACTGTGGGGCTATATCACAGTGGTCAGCGGATCAGTGGTGGCCATGTCACTGTGGGGACCATGTCACAGTGGGAAGGAGGTCAGTGGTGGCCACGTCACTGTGGTGCTATGTCACAGTGGTCAGCGGATCAGTGGTGGCCATGTCACTGTGGGGCCATGTCACCGTTTGCAGCAGGTCAGTGGTGGCCATGTCACAGTGAGCAACAGGCCACTGGTTGCCATGTCACTGTGGGAGCTATGTCACAGTGGGCAGCAGGTCACTGGTGGCCATGTCACTATGGGGGCCATATCACAGTGGGCAGCAGATCAGTAGTGGCCATGTCACTATGGGGGCCATGTCACAATGTGCAGCAGGTCAGTAGTGGTCACGTCACTGTGGGGCCATGTCACAGTGTGCAGCAGGTCAGTGATGGCCATGTCACTATGGGGGCCATGTCACAGTGGGCAGCAGGTCAGAGGTGGCCATGTCACTATAGGGCCATGTCACAGTGGGCAGCAGGGCAGTGGTGGCCATGTCACTGTGAGGTCATGTCACAGTGTGCAGCAGGTCAGTGATGGCCATGCCACAGTGAGCAACAGGCCACTGGTTGCCATGTCACTGTGGGGGCTATGTCACAGTGGGCAGCAGGTCAGTGGTGGCCATGTCACTATGGGGGCCATGTCACAGTGGGCAGCAGGTCAGTAGTGGCCACGTCAATGTGGGGCCATGTCACAGTGTGCAGCAGGTCAGTGATGGCCATGTCACAGTGAGCAACAGGCCACTGGTTGCCATGTCACTGTGGGGGCTATGTCACAGTGGGCAGCAGGTCAGTGGTGGCCATGTCACTATGGGGGCCATGTCACAGTGGGCAGCAGGTCAGTGGTGGCCATGTCACTGTGAGGTCATGTCACAGTGTGCAGCAGGACAGTGGTGGCCATGTCACAGTGAGAAACAGGCCACTGGTTGCAATGTCACTGTGGGGGCTATGTCACAGTGGGCAGCAGGTCAGTGGTGGCCATGTCACTATTGGGGCCATGTCACAGTGGGCAGCAGGTCAGTGATGGCCATGTCACAGTGAGCAACAGGCCACTGGTTGCCATGTCACTGTGGGGCTATGTCACAGTGGTCAGCGGGTCAGTAGTGGCCATGTCACTGTTGGGGCCATGTCACAGTGGGCAGCAGGTCAGTGGTGGCCATGTCACAGTGAGCAACAGGCCACTGGTTGCCATGTCACTGTGGGGCTATGTCACAGTGGTCAGCGGGTCAGTAGTGGCCATGTCACTGTTGGGGCCATGTCACAGTGGGCAGCAGGTCAGTGGTGGCCATGTCACTATGGGGGCTATGTCACATTGGGCAGCAGGTCAGTGGTGGCCATGTCACTGTGAGGTCATGTCACAGTGTGCAGCAGGTCAGTGGTGGCCATGTCACAGTGAGCAACAGGCTACTGGTTGCCATGTCACTGTGGGGGCTATGTCACAGTGGGCAGCAGGAGAGTGGTGGCCATGTCACAGTGAGCAACAGGCCACTGGTGGCCATGTCACTGTGAGGGCTATGTCACAGTGGGCAGCAGGTCAGTGGTGGCCACGTCACTGTGGGGCTATGTCACAGTGGTCAGCGGGTCAGTGGTGGCCATGTCACTGTGAGGTCATGTCACAGTGTGCAGCATGTCAGTGGTGGCCATGTCACAGTGAGCAATAGGCCACTGGTTGCCATGTCACTGTGGTGTCTATGTCACAGTGGGCAGCAGGTCAGTGGTGGCCATGTCACTATGGGGGCCATGTCACAGTGGGCAGCAGGTCAGTGGTGGCCGTGTCACTATGGGGGCCATGTCACAGTGCCAGCAGGTCAGTGGTGGCCATGTCACTAAGGGTCCATGTCACAGTGGGCAGCAGGTCAGTGGTGGCCAGGTCACTGTGGGGCTATTTCACAGTGGTCAGCGGGTCAGTGGTGGCCATGTCACTATGGGTGCTATGTCACATTGGGCAGCAGGTCAGTGGTGGCCATGTCACTGTGAGCAATAGGCCACTGGTTGCCATGTCACTGTGGTGTCTATGTCACAGTGGGCAGCAGGTCAGTGGTGGCCATGTCACTGTTGGGGCCATGTCACAGTGGGCAGCAGGTCAATGGTGGCCATGTCACTGTGGGGCCATGTCACAGTGGGCAGCTTGTCAGTGGTGGCCATGTCACTATGGGGGCCATGTCACAGTGGGCAGCAGGTCAGTAGTGGCCACGTCACTGTGGGGCCATGTCACAGTGTGCAGCAGGTCAGTGATGGCCATGTCACAGTGAGCAACAGGCCACTGGTTGCCATGTCACTGTGGGGGCAATGTCACAGTGGGCAGCAGGTCAATGGTGGCCATGTCACTATGGGGGCTATGTCACATTGGGCAGCAGGTCAGTGGTGGCCATGTCACTGTGAGGTCATGTCACAGTGTGCAGCAGGTCAGTGGTGGCCATGTCACAGTGAGCAACAGGCCACTGGTTGCCATGTCACTGTGGGGGCTATGTCACAGTGGGCAGCAGGTCAATGGTGGCCATGTCACTATGGGGGCCATGTCACAGTGGGCAGCAGGTCAGTGGTGGCCATGTCACTATGGGGGCTATGTCACATTGGGCAGCAGGTCAGTGGTGGCCATGTCACTGTGAGGCAATGTCACAGTGTGCAGCAGGTCAGTGGTGGCCATGTCACAGTGAGCAACAGGCCACTGGTTGCCATGTCACTGTGGGGGCTATGTCACAGTGGGCAGCAGGTCAGTGGTGGCCATGTCACTATGGGGGCTATGTCACAGTGGGCAGCAGGTCAGTGGTGCCCAAGTCACTGTGGGCATATGTCACAGTGGGCAGCAGGTCAGTGGTGGCCATGTCACTGTGAGGTCATGTCACAGTGTGCAGCAGGACAGTGGTGGCCATGTCACAGTGAGCAACAGGCCACTGGTTGCCATGTCACTATGGGGGCTATGTCACATTGGGCAGCAGGTCAGTGGTGGCCTTGTCACTATGGGGTCAATGTCACAGTGGGCAGCAGGTCAGAGCTGGCCATGTCACTGTGGGGGCCATGTCACAGTGGTCAGCAGGTCAGTTGTGGCCATGTCACTATGGGGGCCATGTCACAGTGGGAAGGAGGTCAGTGGTGGCCAGGTCACTGTGGGGCTATGTCACAGTGGTCAGCGGATCAGTGGTGGCCATGACACTGTGGGGACCATGTCACAGTGGTCAGCAGATCAGTTGTGGCCATGTCACTGTGGGTCCATGTCACAGTGTGCAGCAGGTCAGTGGTCGCCATGTCACAGTGTGCAACAGGCCACTGCTTGCCATGTCACTGTGGGGGCTATGTCACAGTGGGCAGCAGGTCAGTTGTGGTCATGTCACTATGGGTCCATGTCACAGTGGGCAGCAGGTCAGTGGTGGTCATGTTACTATGGGGGCTATGTCACAGTGGTCAGCGGATCAGTGGTGGCCATGTCACTGTGGGGACCATGTCACAGTGGCAGCAGGTCAGTTGTGGCCAAGTCCCTATGGGGGCCATGTCACAATGGGCAGCATGTCAGTGGTGGCCAGGTCACTATGGGGGCCATGTCACAGTGGGTAGCAGGTCAGTGGTGGCCATGTCACTGTGGGGCTAAGTCACAGTGGTCAGCGGATCAGTGGTGGCCATGTCACTGTGGGTACCATGTTACAGTGTGCAGCAGGTCTGTGGTGGCCATGTCACAGTGAGCAACAGGCCTCTGGTTGCCATGTCACTGTGGGTCTATGTCACAGTGGGCAGCAGGTCAGTGGTGGCCATGACACTGTGAAGTCATGTCACAGTGGGCAGCAGGTCAGTTGTGGCCATGTCACTATTAGTCCATGTCACAGTGGGCAGCAGGTCAGTGGTGCCCATGTCACTATGGGGGCCATGTCACAGTGGGAAGGAGGTCAGTGGTGGCCAGGTCACTGTGGGGCTATGTCACAGTGGTCAGCGGATCAGTGGTGGCCATGTCACTGTGGGGGCCATGTCACAGTGGGCAGCAGGTCAGTAGTGGCCACATCACTGTGGGGCCATGTCACATTGTGCAGCAGGTCAGTGATGGCCATGTCACAGTGAGCAACAGGCCACTGGTTGCCGTGTCACTGTGGGGGCTATGTCACAGTGGGCAGCAGGTCAGTGGTGGCCATGTCACTGTGGGGGCCATGTCACAGTGGGCAGCAGGTCAGTAGTGGCCATGTCACTATGGGGGCTATGTCACAGTGGGCAGCAGGTCAGTGGTGGCCATTTCACTGTGGGTACCATGTCACAGTGTGCAGCAGCTCCGTGGTGGCCATGTCACAGTGAGCAACAGGCCACTGGTTGCCATGTCACTGTGGGGTCTATGTCACAGTGGGCAACAGGTCAGTGGTGGCAATGTCACTATGGGTGCCATGACACAGTGGGCAGCCGGTCAGTGGTGGCCATGTCACTGTGAGAAACAGGCCACTGGTTGCCATGTCACTATGGGGGCTATGTCACAGTGGGCAGCAGGTCAGTGGTGGCCATGTCACTAAGGGTGCTAGGTCACATTGGGCAGCAGGTCAGTGGTGGCCATGTCACTGTGAGGCAATGTCACAGTGTGCAGCAGGTCAGTGGTGGCCATGTCACAGTGAGCAACAGGCCAGTGGTTGCCATGTCACTGTGGGGGCAATGTCACAGTGGGCAGCAGGTCAATGGTGGCCATGTCACTATGGGGGCCATGTCACATTGGGCAGCAGGTCAGTGGTGGCCATGTCACTGTGAGGTCATGTCACAGTGTGCAGCAGGTCAGTGGTGGCCATGTCACAGTGAGCAACAGGCCACTGGTTGCCATGTCACTGTGGGGGCTATGTCACAGTGGGCAGCAGGTCAATGGTGGCCATGTCACTATGGGGGCCATGTCACAGTGGGCAGCAGGTCAGTGGTGGCCATGTCACTATGGGGGCTATGTCACATTGGGCAGCAGGTCAGTGGTGGCCATGTCACTGTGAGGCAATGTCACAGTGTGCAGCAGGTCAGTGGTGGCCATGTCACAGTGAGCAACAGGCCACTGGTTGCCATGTCACTGTGGGGGCTATGTCACAGTGGGCAGCAGGTCAGTGGTGGCCATGTCACTGTGAGGTCATGTCACAGTGTGCAGCATGTCAGTGGTGGCCATGTCACAGTGAGCAATAGGCCACTGGTTGCCATGTCACTGTGGTGTCTATGTCACAGTGGGCAGCAGGTCAGTGGTGGCCATGTCACTATGGGGGCCATGTCACAGTGGGCAGCAGGTCAGTGGTGGCCGTGTCACTATGGGGGCCATGTCACAGTGCCAGCAGGTCAGTGGTGGCCATGTCACTATGGGTGCTATGTCACATTGGGCAGCAGGTCAGTGGTGGCCATGTCACTGTGAGCAATAGGCCACTGGTTGCCATGTCACTATGGGTGCCATGACGCAGTGGGCAGCCGGTCAGTGGTGGCCATGTCACTGTGAGAAACAGTCCACTGGTTGCCATGTCACTATGGGGGCTATGTCACAGTGGGCAGCAGGTCAGTGGTGGCCATGTCACTAAGGGGGCTAGGTCACATTGGGCAGCAGGTCAGTGGTGTCCATGTCACTGTGAGGTCATGTCACAGTGTGCAGAAGTTCAGTGGTGGCCATGTCACAGTGAGCAACAGGCCACTGCTTGCCATGTCACTGTGGGGGCTATGTCACAGTGGGCAGCAGGTCAGTGGTGGCCATGTCACTATGGGGGCCATGTCACAGTGGGCAGCAGGTCAGTGGTGCCCAAGTCACTGTGGGCATATGTCACAGTGGGCAGCAGGTCAGTGGTGGCCATGTCACTGTGAGGTCATGTCACAGTGTGCAGCAGGACAGTGGTGGCCATGTCACAGTGAGCAACAGGCCACTGGTTGCCATGTCACTATGGGGGCTATGTCACATTGGGCAGCAGGTCAGTGGTGGCCTTGTCACTATGGGGTCAATGTCACAGTGGGCAGCAGGTCAGAGCTGGCCATGTCACTGTGGGGGCCATGTCACAGTGGTCAGCAGGTCAGTTGTGGCCATGTCACTATGGGGGCCATGTCACAGTGGGAAGGAGGTCAGTGGTGGCCAGGTCACTGTGGGGCTATGTCACAGTGGTCAGCGGATCAGTGGTGGCCATGACACTGTCGGACCATGTCACAGTGGTCAGCAGATCAGTTGTGGCCATGTCACTGTGGGTCCATGTCACAGTGTGCAGCAGGTCAGTGGTCGCCATGTCACAGTGTGCAACAGGCCACTGCTTGCCATGTCACTGTGGGGGCTATGTCACAGTGGTTAGCGGATCAGTGGTGGCCATGTCACTGTGGGGACCATGTCACAGTGGGCAGCAGGTCAGTTGTGGCCAAGTCCCTATGGGGGCCATGTCACAATGGGCAGCAGGTCAGTGGTGGCCAGGTCACTATGGGGGCCATGTCACAGTGGGTAGCAGGTCAGTGGTGGCCAGGTCACTATGGGGGCCATGTCACAGTGGGTAGCAGGTCAGTGGTGGCCATGTCACTGTGGGGCTAAGTCACAGTGGTCAGCGGATCAGTGGTGGCCATGTCACTGTGGGTACCATGTTACAGTGTGCAGCAGGTCTGTGGTGGCCATGTCACAGTGAGCAACAGGCCTCTGGTTGCCATGTCACTGTGGGTCTATGTCACAGTGGGCAGCAGGTCAGTGGTGGCCATGACACTGTGAAGTCATGTCACAGTGGGCAGCAGGTCAGTTGTGGCCATGTCACTATTAGTCCATGTCACAGTGGGCAGCAGGTCAGTGGTGCCCATGTCACTATGGGGGCCATGTCACAGTGGGAAGGAGGTCAGTGGTGGCCAGGTCACTGTGGGGCTATGTCACAGTGGTCAGCGGATCAGTGGTGGCCATGTCACTGTGGGGGCCATGTCACAGTGGGCAGCAGGTCAGTAGTGGCCACATCACTGTGGGGCCATGTCACATTGTGCAGCAGGTCAGTGATGGCCATGTCACAGTGAGCAACAGGCCACTGGTTGCCGTGTCACTGTGGGGGCTATGTCACAGTGGGCAGCAGGTCAGTGATGGCCATGTCACTGTGGGGGCCATGTCACAGTGGGCAGCAGGTCAGTAGTGGCCATGTCACTAGGGGAGCTATGTCACAGTGGGCAGCAGGTCAGTGGTGGCCATTTCACTGTGGGTACCATGTCACAGTGTGCAGCAGCTCCGTGGTGGCCATGTCACAGTGAGCAACAGGCCACTGGTTGCCATGTCACTGTGGGGTCTATGTCACAGTGGGCAACAGGTCAGTGGTGGCAATGTCACTATGGGTGCCATGACGCAGTGGGCAGCCGGTCAGTGGTGGCCATGTCACTGTGAGAAACAGGCCACTGGTTGCCATGTCACTATGGGGGCTATGTCACAGTGGGCAGCAGGTCAGTGGTGGCCATGTCACTAAGGGGGCTAGGTCACATTGGGCAGCAGGTCAGTGGTGTCCATGTCACTGTGAGGTCATGTCACAGTGTGCAGAAGTTCAGTGGTGGCCATGTCACAGTGAGCAACAGGCCACTGCTTGCCATGTCACTGTGGGTGCTATGTCACAGTGGGCAGCAGGTCAGTGGTGGCCATGTCACTATGGGGGCCATGTCATAGTGGGCAACATGTCAGTGGTGGCCAGGTCACTATGGGGGCCATGTCACAGTGGGTAGCATGTCAGTGGTGGCCATGTCACTGTGGTGCTATGTGACAGTGGTCAGCGGATCAGTGGTGGCCATGTCACTGTGGGGACCATGTCACAGTGGTCAGCAGGTCAATTGTGGCCATGTCACTGTGGGTCCATGTCACAGTGGGCAGCAGGTCAGTAGTGGCCACGTCAATACGGGGGCCATGTCACAGTGGGTAGCAGGTCAGTGGTGGCCATGTCACTGTGGGGACCATGTCACAGTGGGCAGCAGGTCAGTTGTGGCCAAGTCCCTATGGGGGCCATGTCACAGTGGGCAGCATGTCAGTGGTGGACATGTCACAGTGAGAAACACGCCACTGGTTGCCATGTCACTGTGGGGGCTATGTCACAGTGGGCAGCAGGTCAGTGCTGGCCATGTCACTATGGGGCCATGTCACAGTGGGCAGCAGGTCAGTGGTGCTCATGTCACTATGGGGGCTATGTAACAGTGGGTAGCAGATCAGTGGTGGCCATGTCACTGTGGGGCTATATCACAGTGGTCAGCGGATCAGTGGTGGCCATGTCACTGTGGGGACCATGTCACAGTGGGAAGGAGGTCAGTGGTGGCCACGTCACTGTGGTGCTATGTCACAGTGGTCAGCGGATCAGTGGTGGCCATGTCACTGTGGGCATATGTCACAGTGGGCAGCAGGTCAGTGGTGGCCATGTCACTGTGAGGTCATGTCACAGTGTGCAGCAGGACAGTGGTGGCCATGTCACAGTGAGCAACAGGCCACTGGTTGCCATGTCACTATGGGGGCTATGTCACATTGGGCAGCAGGTCAGTGGTGGCCTTGTCACTATGGGGTCAATGTCACAGTGGGCAGCAGGTCAGAGCTGGCCATGTCACTGTGGGGGCCATGTCACAGTGCTCAGCAGGTCAGTTGTGGCCATGTCACTATGGGGGCCATGTCACAGTGGGAAGGAGGTCAGTGGTGGCCAGGTCACTGTGGGGCTATGTCACAGTGGTCAGCGGATCAGTGGTGGCCATGACACTGTGGGGACCATGTCACAGTGGTCAGCAGATCAGTTGTGGCCATGTCACTGTGGGTCCATGTCACAGTGTGCAGCAGGTCAGTGGTCGCCATGTCACAGTGTGCAACAGGCCACTGCTTGCCATGTCACTGTGGGGGCTATGTCACAGTGGTCAGCGGATCAGTGGTGGCCATGTCACTGTGGGGACCATGTCACAGTGGGCAGCAGGTCAGTTGTGGCCAAGTCCCTATGGGGGCCATGTCACAATGGGCAGCAGGTCAGTGGTGGCCAGGTCACTATGGGGGCCATGTCACAGTGGGTAGCAGGTCAGTGGTGGCCAGGTCACTATGGGGGCCATGTCACAGTGGGTAGCAGGTCAGTGGTGGCCATGTCACTGTGGGGCTAAGTCACAGTGGTCAGCGGATCAGTGGTGGCCATGTCACTGTGGGTACCATGTTACAGTGTGCAGCAGGTCTGTGGTGGCCATGTCACAGTGAGCAACAGGCCTCTGGTTGCCATGTCACTGTGGGTCTATGTCACAGTGGGCAGCAGGTCAGTGGTGGCCATGACACTGTGAAGTCATGTCACAGTGGGCAGCAGGTCAGTTGTGGCCATGTCACTATTAGTCCATGTCACAGTGGGCAGCAGGTCAGTGGTGCCCATGTCACTATGGGGGCCATGTCACAGTGGGAAGGAGGTCAGTGGTGGCCAGGTCACTGTGGGGCTATGTCACAGTGGTCAGCGGATCAGTGGTGGCCATGTCACTGTGGGGGCCATGTCACAGTGGGCAGCAGGTCAGTAGTGGCCACATCACTGTGGGGCCATGTCACATTGTGCAGCAGGTCAGTGATGGCCATGTCACAGTGAGCAACAGGCCACTGGTTGCCGTGTCACTGTGGGGGCTATGTCACAGTGGGCAGCAGGTCAGTGATGGCCATGTCACTGTGGGGGCCATGTCACAGTGGGCAGCAGGTCAGTAGTGGCCATGTCACTATGGGGGCTATGTCACAGTGGGCAGCAGGTCAGTGGTGGCCATTTCACTGTGGGTACCATGTCACAGTGTGCAGCAGCTCCGTGGTGGCCATGTCACAGTGAGCAACAGGCCACTGGTTGCCATGTCACTGTGGGGTCTATGTCACAGTGGGCAACAGGTCAGTGGTGGCAATGTCACTATGGGTGCCATGACGCAGTGGGCAGCCGGTCAGTGGTGGCCATGTCACTGTGAGAAACAGGCCACTGGTTGCCATGTCACTATGGGGGCTATGTCACAGTGGGCAGCAGGTCAGTGGTGGCCATGTCACTATGGGGGCCATGTCACAGTGGGCAGCAGGTCAATGTTGGCCATGTCACTATGGCGGCCATGTCACAGTGGGCAGCAGGTCAGTAGTGGCCACGTCACTGTGGGGCCATGTCACAGTGTGCAGCAGGTCAGTGGTGGCCATGTCACAGTGAGCAACAGGCCACTGGTTGCCATGTCACTGTGGGGGCTATATCACAGTGGGCAGCAGGTCAGTGCTAGCCATGTCACTATGGGGGCCATGTCACAGTGGGCAGCAGGTCAATGGTGCCCAATTCACTGTGGGGCTATGTCACAATGGTCAGCGGGTCAGTGGTGGCCATGTCACTGTGGAGCCATGTCACAGTGGGCAGCAGGTCAGTGGTGGCCATGTCACTATGAGGGCCATTTCACAGTGGGCAGCAGGTCAGTGGTGCCCAAGTCACTGTGGTGCTATGTCACAGTGGTCAGCAGGTCAGTAGTGGCCATGTCACTGTTGGGGCCATGTCACAGTGGGCAGCAGGTCAGTGGTGGCCATGTCACTGTGAGGTCATGTCACAGTGTGCAGCAGGTCAGTGGTGGCCATGTCACAGTGAGCAACAGGCCACTGGTTGCCATGTCACTGTGGGGGCTATGTCACAGTGGGCAGCAGGTCAGTGGTGCCCAAGTCACTGTGGGGCTATGTCACAGTGGTCAGCGGGTCAGTAGTGGCCATGTCACTGTTGGGGCCATGTCACAGTGGGCAGCAGGTCAGTGGTGGCCATGTCACTATGGGGGCCATGTCACAGTGGGCAGCAGGTCAGTGGTGGCCATGTCACTATGGGGGCTATGTCACATTGGGCAGCAGGTCAGTGGTGGCCATGTCACTGTGAGGTCATGTCACAGTGTGCAGCAGGTCAGTGGTGGCCATGTCACAGTGAGCAACAGGCTACTGGTTGCCATGTCACTGTGGGGGCTATGTCACAGTGGGCAGCAGGTCAGTGGTGGCCATGTCACAGTGGGGACCAAGTCACATTGGGCAGCAGGTTAGTTGTGGCAATGTCACTATGGGTCCATGTCACAGTGGGCAGCAGGTCAGTGGTGGCCAGTTCACTGTGGGGCTATGTCACAGTGGTCAGCGGGTCAGTGGTGGCCATGTCACTGTGAGGTCATGTCACAGTGTGCAGCATGTCAGTGGTGGCCATGTCACAGTGAGCAATAGGCCATTGGTTGTCATGTCATTGTGGTGTCTATGTCACAGTGGGCAGCAGGTCAGTTGTGGCCATGTCACTATGGGGGCCATGTCACAGTGGGCAGCAGGTCAGTGGTGGCCGTGCACTATGGGGGCCATGTCACATTGGGCAGCAGGTCAGTGGTGGCCATGTCACTAAGGGTCCATGTCACAGTCGGCAGCAGGTCAGTGGTGGCCAGGTCACTGTGGGGCTATTTCACAGTGGTCAGCGTGTCAGTGGTGGCCATGTCACTATGGGTGCTATGTCACATTGGGCAGCAGGTCAGTGGTGGCCATGTCACTGTGAGCAATAGGCCACTGGTTGCCATGTCACTGTGGTGTCTATGTCACAGTGGGCAGTAGGTCAGTGGTGGCCATGTCACTATGGGGGCCATGTCACAGTGGGCAGCAGGTCAGTGGTGGCCATGTAACTATGGGGACCATGTCACAGTGGGCAGCAGGTCAGTAGTGGCCACCTCACTGTGGGGCCATGTCACAGTGTGCAGCAGGTCAGTGATGGCCATGCCACAGTGAGTAACAGGCCACTGGTTGCCATGTCACTGTGGGGGCTAAGTCACAGTGGGCAGCAGGTCAGTTGTGGCCATGTCACTATGGGTCCATGTCACAGTGGGCAGCAGGTCAGTGGTGGCCATGTCACTATGGGGGCTATGTTACATTGGGCAGCAGGTCAGTGGTGGCCATGTCACTGTGAGGTCATGTCACAGTGGGCAGCAGGTCAGTGGTGGCCATGTCACTATGGGGGCCATGTCACAGTGGGCAGCAGGTCAGTAGAGGCCACGTCACTGTTGGGCCATGTCACAGTGAGCAGCAGGCCACAGGTTGCCATGTCACTGTGGGGGCTATGTCACAGTGGGCAGCAGGTCAGTGGTGGCCATGTCACTATGGGGGCCATGTCACAGTGGTCAGCGGGTCAGTAGTGGCCAAGTCACTGTGGGGCCATGTCACATTGTGCAGCAGGTCAGTGATGGCCATGTCACAATGGGGGCTATGTCACATTGGGCAGCAGGTCAGTGGTGGCCATGTCACTGTGAGGTCATGTCACAGTGTGCAGCAGGTCAGTGATGGCCATGCCACAGTGAGCAACAGGCCACTGGTTGCCATGTCACTGTGGGGGCTATGTCACAGTGGGCAGCAGGTCAGTGGTGGCCATGTCACTATGGGGGCCATGTCACAGTGGGCAGCAGGTCAGTAGTGGCCACGTCACTGTGGGGCCATGTCACAGTGTGCAGCAGGTCAGTGATGGCCATGTCACAGTGAGCAACAGGCCACTGGTTGCCATGTCACTGTGGGGGCTATGTCACAGTGGGCAGCAGGTCAGTGCTGGCCATGTCACTATGGGGGCCATGTCACAGTGGGCAGCAGGTCAGTGGTGGCCATGTCACTATTGGGGCCATGTCACAGTGGGCAGCAGGTCAGTGATGGCCATGTCACAGTGAGCAACAGGCCACTGGTTGCCATGTCACTGTGGGGGCTATGTCACAGTGGGCAGCAGGTCAGTGGTGGCCATGTCACTATGGGGGCCATGTCACAGTTGGCAGCAGGTCAGTGGTGGCCATGTCACTATGGGGGCTATGTCACATTGGGCAGCAGGTCAGTGGTGGCCATGTCACTGTGAGGTCATGTCACAGTGTGCAGCAGGTCAGTGGTGGCCATGTCACAGTGAGCAACAGGCTACTGGTTGCCATGTCACTGTGGGGGCTATGTCACAGTGGGCAGCAGGAGAGTGGTGGCCATGTCACAGTGAGTAACAGGCCACTGGTTGCCATGTCTCTGTGCGGGCTATGTCACAGTGGGCAGCAGGTCAGTGATGGCCATGTCACAATGGGGGCTATGTCACATTGGGCAGCAGGTCAGTGGTGGCCATGTCACTGTGAGGTCATGTCACAGTGTGCAGCAGGTCAGTGATGGCCATGCCACAGTGAGCAACAGGCCACTGGTTGCCATGTCACTGTGGGGGCTATGTCACAGTGGGCAGCAGGTCAGTGGTGGCCATGTCACTATGGGGGCCATGTCACAGTGGGCAGCAGGTCAGTAGTGGCCACGTCACTGTGGGGCCATGTCACAGTGTGCAGCAGGTCAGTGATGGCCATGTCACAGTGAGCAACAGGCCACTGGTTGCCATGTCACTGTGGGGGCTATGTCACAGTGGGCAGCAGGTCAGTGCTGGCCATGTCACTATGGGGGCCATGTCACAGTGGGCAGCAGGTCAGTGATGGCCATGTCACAGTGAGCAACAGGCCACTGGTTGCCATGTCACTGTGGGGGCTATGTCACAGTGGGCAGCAGGTCAGTGGTGGCCATGTCACTATGGGGGCCATGTCACAGTTGGCAGCAGGTCAGTGGTGGCCATGTCACTATGGGGGCTATGTCACATTGGGCAGCAGGTCAGTGGTGGCCATGTCACTGTGAGGTCATGTCACAGTGTGCAGCAGGTCAGTGGTGGCCATGTCACAGTGAGCAACAGGCTACTGGTTGCCATGTCACTGTGGGGGCTATGTCACAGTGGGCAGCAGGAGAGTGGTGGCCATGTCACAGTGAGCAACAGGCCACTGGTTGCCATGTCACTGTGAGGGCTATGTCACAGTGGGCAGCAGGTCAGTGGTGGCCACGTCACTGTGGGGACCAAGTCACATTGGGCAGCAGGTTAGTTGTGGCAATGTCACTATGGGTCCATGTCACAGTGGGCAGCAGGTCAGTGGTGGCCAGTTCACTGTGGGGCTATGTCACAGTGGTCAGCGGGTCAGTGGTGGCCATGTCACTGTGAGGTCATGTCACAGTGTGCAGCATGTCAGTGGTGGCCATGTCACAGTGAGCAATAGGCCACTGGTTGCCATGTCACTGTGGTGTCTATGTCACAGTGGGCAGCAGGTCAGTGGTGGCCATGTCACTATGGGGGCCATGTCACAGTGGGCAGCAGGTCAGTGGTGGCCGTGTCACTATGGGGGCCATGTCACAGTGGGCAGCAGGTCAGTGGTGGCCATGTCACTAAGGGTCCATGTCACAGTGGGCAGCAGGTCACTGGTGGCCAGGTCACTGTGGGGCTATTTCACAGTGGTCAGCGGGTCAGTGGTGGCCATGTCACTATGGGTGCTATGTCACATTGGGCAGCAGGTCAGTGGTGGCCATGTCACTGTGAGCAATAGGCCACTGGTTGCCATGTCACTGTGGTGTCTATGTCACAGTGGGCAGCAGGTCAGTAGTGGCCATGTCACTGTTGGGGCCATGTCACAGTGGGCAGCAGGTCAATGGTGGCCATGTCACTGTGGGGCCATGTCACAGTGGGCAGCTTGTCAGTGGTGGCCATGTCACTATGGGGGCCATGTCACAGTGGGCAGCAGGTCAGTAGTGGCCACGTCACTGTGGGGCCATGTCACAGTGTGCAGCAGGTCAGTGATGGCCATGTCACAGTGAGCAACAGGCCACTGGTTGCCATGTCACTGTGGGGGCAATGTCACAGTGGGCAGCAGGTCAATGGTGGCCATGTCACTATGGGGGCTATGTCACATTGGGCAGCAGGTCAGTGGTGGCCATGTCACTGTGAGGTCATGTCACAGTGTGCAGCAGGTCAGTGGTGGCCATGTCACAGTGAGCAACAGGCCAATGGTTGCCATGTCACTGTGGGGGCTATGTCACAGTGGGCAGCAGGTCAATGGTGGCCATGTCACTATGGGGGCCATGTCACAGTGGGCAGCAGGTCAGTGGTGGCCATGTCACTATGGGGGCTATGTCACATTGGGCAGCAGGTCAGTGGTGGCCATGTCACTGTGAGGCAATGTCACAGTGTGCAGCAGGTCAGTGGTGGCCATGTCACAGTGAGCAACAGGCCACTGGTTGCCATGTCACTGTGAGGGCTATGTCACAGTGGGCAGCAGGTCAGTGGTGGCCATGTCACTGTGAGGTCATGTCACAGTGGGCAGCAGGCCACTGGTTGCCATGTCACTGTGGGGGCTATGTCACAGTGGGCAGCAGGTCAGTGGTGGCCATGTCACTATGGGGGCCATGTCACAGTGGGCAGCAGGTCAGTAGTGGCCACGTCACTGTGGGGCCATGTCACAGTGTGCAGCAGGTCAGTGATGGCCATGTCACAGTGAGCAACAGGCCACTGGTTGCCATGTCACTGTGAGGTCATGTCACAGTGTGCAGCAGGTCAGTGGTGGCCATGTCACAGTGAGCAACAGGCTACTGGTTGCCATGTCACTGTGGGGGCTATGTCACAGTGGGCAGCAGGAGAGTGGTGGCCATGTCACAGTGAGTAACAGGCCACTGGTTGCCATGTCTCTGTGCGGGCTATGTCACAGTGGGCAGCAGGTCAGTGATGGCCATGTCACAATGGGGGCTATGTCACATTGGGCAGCAGGTCAGTGGTGGCCATGTCACTGTGAGGTCATGTCACAGTGTGCAGCAGGTCAGTGATGGCCATGCCACAGTGAGCAACAGGCCACTGGTTGCCATGTCACTGTGGGGGCTATGTCACAGTGGGCAGCAGGTCAGTGGTGGCCATGTCACTATGGGGGCCATGTCACAGTGGGCAGCAGGTCAGTAGTGGCCACGTCACTGTGGGGCCATGTCACAGTGTGCAGCAGGTCAGTGATGGCCATGTCACAGTGAGCAACAGGCCACTGGTTGCCATGTCACTGTGGGGGCTATGTCACAGTGGGCAGCAGGTCAGTGCTGGCCATGTCACTATGGGGGCCATGTCACAGTGGGCAGCAGGTCAGTGATGGCCATGTCACAGTGAGCAACAGGCCACTGGTTGCCATGTCACTGTGGGGGCTATGTCACAGTGGGCAGCAGGTCAGTGGTGGCCATGTCACTATGGGGGCCATGTCACAGTTGGCAGCAGGTCAGTGGTGGCCATGTCACTATGGGGGCTATGTCACATTGGGCAGCAGGTCAGTGGTGGCCATGTCACTGTGAGGTCATGTCACAGTGTGCAGCAGGTCAGTGGTGGCCATGTCACAGTGAGCAACAGGCTACTGGTTGCCATGTCACTGTGGGGGCTATGTCACAGTGGGCAGCAGGAGAGTGGTGGCCATGTCACAGTGAGCAACAGGCCACTGGTTGCCATGTCACTGTGAGGGCTATGTCACAGTGGGCAGCAGGTCAGTGGTGGCCACGTCACTGTGGGGACCAAGTCACATTGGGCAGCAGGTTAGTTGTGGCAATGTCACTATGGGTCCATGTCACAGTGGGCAGCAGGTCAGTGGTGGCCAGTTCACTGTGGGGCTATGTCACAGTGGGCAGCAGGAGAGTGGTGGCCATGTCACAGTGAGCAACAGGCCACTGGTTGCCATGTCACTGTGGTGTCTATGTCACAGTGGGCAGCAGGTCAGTGGTGGCCATGTCACTGTGAGGTCATGTCACAGTGGGCAGCAGGTCAGTGGTGGCCATGTCACTATGGGGGCCATGTCACAGTGGGCAGCAGGTCAGTGCTGGCCATGTCACTATGGGGGCCATGTCACAGTGGGCAGGAGGTCAATGGTGGCCATGTCACTATGGGGGCTATGTCACATTGGGCAGCAGGTCAGTGGTGGCCATGTCACTGTGAGGTCATGTCACAGTGTGCAGCAGGTCAGTGGTGGCCATGTCACAGTGAGCAACAGGCCACTGGTTGACATGTCACTGTGGGGGCTATGTCACAGTGGGCAGCAGGTCAGTGGTTGCCATGTCACTATGGGGGCCATGTCACAGTGGGCAACAGGTCAGTGATGGTCATGTCACTATGGGGGCCATGTCACAGTGGGCAGCAGGTCAGTAGTGGCCACGTCACTGTGGGGCCATGTCACAGTGTGCAACAGGTCAGTGGTGGCCATGTCACTATGGGGGCCATGTCACAGTGGGCAGCATGTCAGTGGTGCCCAATTGACTGAGGGGCTATGTCACAGTGGGTAGCAGGTCAGTGGTGGCCATTTCACTCTGGGGCTATGTCACAGTGGGCAGCGGGTCAGTAGTGGCCATGTCACTGTTGGGGCCATGTCATAGTGGGGAGCAGGTCAGTGGTGGCCATGTCACTATGGGGGCCATGTCACAGTGGGCAGCAGGTCAGTAGTGGCCACGTCACTGTGGGGCCATGTCACAGTGTGCAGCAGGTCAGTGATGGCCATGTCACAGTGAGCAACAGTCCTCTGGTTGCCATGTCACTGTTGGGTCTATGTCACAGTGGGCAGCAGGTCAGTGGTGGCCATGTCACTATGGGGGCCATGTCACAGTGGGCAACAGGTCAGTGGTGGCCATGTCACTATGGGGGCTATGTCACATTGGGCAACAGGTCAGTGGTGGCCATATCACTGTGAGGTCATGTCACAGTGAGCAACAGGCCACTGGTTGCCATGTCACTGTTGGGTCTATGTCACAGTGGGCAGCAGGTCAGTGCTGGCCATGTCACTATGGGGGCCATGTCACAGTGGGCAGCAGGTCAATGGTGGCCATGTCACAATGGGGGCTATGTGACATTGGGCAGCAGGTAAGAGGTGGCCATGTCACTGTGAGGTCATGTCACAGTGTGCAGCAGGTCAGTGGTGGCCATGTCACAGTGAGCAACAGGCCACTGGTTGCCATGTCACTGTGGGGGCTATGTCACAGTGGGCAGCAGGTCAGTGCTGGCCGTGTCACTATGGTGGCCATGTCACAGTGGGCATCAGGTCAGTGGTGGCCATGTCACTATGGGGGCTATGTCACATTGGGCAGCAGGTCAGTCGTGGCCATGTCACTGTGAGGTCATGTCACAGTGTGCAGCAGGTCAGTGCTGGCCATGTCACTGTGGGGGCTATGTCACAGTGGGCAGCAGGTCAGTGGTGGCCATGTCACTATGGGGGCCATGTCACAGTGTGCAACAGGTCAGTGGTGGCCATGTCACTATGGGGGCCATGTCACAGTGGGCAGCATGTCAGTGGTGCCCAAGTCACTGAGGGGCTATGTCACAGTGGGGAGCAGGTCAGTGGTGGCCATGTCACTCTGGGGCTATGTCACAGTGGGCAGCGGGTCAGTAGTGGCCATGTCACTGTTGGGGCCATGTCATAGTGGGGAGCATGTCAGTGGTGGCCATGTCACTATGGGGGCCATGTCACAGTGGGCAGCAGGTCAGTAGTGGCCACGTCACTGTGGGGCCATGTCACAGTGTGCAGCAGGTCAGTGATGGCCATGTCACAGTGAGCAACAGGCCACTGGTTGCCATGTCAGTGTTGGGTCTATGTCACAGTGGGCAGCAGGTCAGTGGTGGCCATGTCACTATGGGGGCCATGTCACAGTGGGCAACAGGTCAGTGGTGGCCATGTCACTATGGGGGCTATGTCACATTGGGCAACAGGTCAGTGGTGGCCATATCACTGTGAGGTCATGTCACAGTGAGCAACAGGCCACTGGTTGCCATGTCACTGTGGGGGCTATGTCACAGTGGGCACCAGGTCAGTACTGGCCATGTCACTATGGGGGCCATGTCACAGTGGGCAGCATGTCAGTAGTGGCCACGTCACTGTGGGGACATGTCACAGTCTGCAGCAGGTCAGTGATTGCCATGTCACAGTGAGCAACAGGCCACTGATTGCCACGTCACTGTGGGGGCTATGTCACAGTGGGTAGCAGGTCAGTGGTGGCCATGTCACTATGGGGGCCATGTCACAGTGGGCAGCAGGTCAGTGGTGCCCAAGTCACTGTTGGGCTATGTCACAGTGGTCAGCGGGTCAGTGGTGGCCATGTCACTGTTGGGGCCATGTCACATTGGGCAGTAGGTCAGTGGTGGCCATGTCACTATGGGGGCCATGTCACAGTGGGCAGCAGGTCAGTGCTGGCCATGTCACTATGGGGGCCATGTCACAGTGGGCAGGAGGTCAATGGTGGCCATGTCACTATGGGGGCTATGTCACATTGGGCAGCAGGTCAGTGGTGGCCATGTCACTGTGAGGTCATGTCACAGTGTGCAGCAGGTCAGTGGTGGCCATGTCACAGTGAGCAACAGGCCACTGGTTGACATGTCACTGTGGGGGCTATGTCACAGTGGGCAGCAGGTCAGTGGTTGCCATGTCACTATGGGGGCCATGTCACAGTGGGCAACAGGTCAGTGATGGTCATGTCACTATGGGGGCCATGTCACAGTGGGCAGCAGGTCAGTAGTGGCCACGTCACTGTGGGGCCATGTCACAGTGTGCAGCAGGTCAGTGATGGCCATGTCACAGTGAGCAACAGGCCACTGGTTGCCATGTCACTGTGGGGGCTATGTCACAGTGGGCAGCAGGTCAGTGGTGGCCATGTCACTATGGGGGCCATGTCACAGTGAGCAACAGGCCACTGGTTGCCATGTCACTGTGGGGGCTATGTCACAGTGGGCAGCAGGTCAGTGGTGGCCATGTCACTATGGGGGCCATGTCACAGTGGGCAGCATGTCAGTAGTGGCCACGTCACTGTGGGGACATGTCACAGTGTGCAGCAGGTCAGTGATTGCCATGTCACAGTGAGCAACAGGCCACTGGTTGCCACGTCACTGTGGGGGCTATGTCACAGTGGGCAGCAGGTCAGTGGTGGCCATGTCACTATGGGGGCCATGTCACAGTGGGCAGCAGGTCAGTGGTGCCCAAGTCACTGTGGGGCTATGTCACAGTGGGGAGCAGGTCAATGGTGGCCATGTCAATATGGGGGCCATGTCACACTGGGCAGCAGGTCAGTAGTGGCCACGTCACTGTGGGGCCATGTCACAGTGTGCAGCAGGTCAGTGGTGGCCATGTCACAGTGAGCAACAGGCCACTGGTTGCCATGTCACTGTGGGGGCTATGTCACAGTGGGCAGCACATCAGTGGTGGCCATGTCACTATGGGGGCCATGTCACAGTGGGCAGCAGGTCAGTGCTGGCCATGTCACTATGGGGGCCATGTCACAGTGGGCAGCAGGTCAGTGGTGCCCAAGTCACTGTGGGGCTATGTCACAGTGGTCAGTGGGTCAGTAGTGGCCATGTCACTGTTGGGGCCATGTCACAGTGGGCAGCAGGTCAGCGGTGGCCATGTCACTATGGGGGCCATGTCACAGTGGGCAGCAGGTCAGTAGTGGCCACGTCACTGTGGGGCCATGTCACAGTGTGCATCAGGTCAGTGATGGCCATGTCACAGTGAGCAACAGGCCACTGGTTGCCATGTCACTGTGGGGGCTATGTCACAGTGGGCAGCAGGTCAGTGGTGGCCATGTCACTATGGGGGCCATGTCACAGTGTGCAGCAGGTCAATGGTGGCCATGTCACTATGGGGGCCATGTCACAGTGGGCAGCAGGTCAGTGGTGGCCATGTCACTGTGAGGTCATGTCACAGTGTGCAGCAGGACAGTGGTGGCCATGTCACAGTGAGCAACAGGCCACTGTTTGCCATGTTACTGTGGGGGCTATGTCACAGTGGGCAGCAGGTCAGTGGTGCCCAAGTCACTGTGGGGCTATGTCACAGTGGTTAGCGGGTCAGTAGTTCCATGTCACTGTTGGGGCCATGTCACAGTGTGCAGCAGGTCAGTGCTGGCCATGTCACTATGGGGGCCATGTCACAGTGGGCAGCAGGTCAGTAGTGGCCACGTCACTGTGGGGCCATGTCACAGTGTGCAGCAGGTCAGTGATGGCCATGTCACAGTGAGCAACAGGCCACTGGTTGCCATGTCACTGTGGGGGCTATGTCACAGTGGGCAGCAGGTCAGTGGTGGCCATGTCACTATGGGGGCCATGTCACAGTGGGCAGCAGGTCAATGGTGGCCATATCACTATGGGGGCTATGTCACATTGGGCAGCAGGTCAGTGGTGGCCATGTCACTGTGAGGTCATGTCACAGTGGGCAGCAGGTCAGTGGTGGCCATGTCACTATGGGGGCCATGTCACAGTGGGCAGCAGGTCAGTGGTGGCCATGTCACTACGGGGGCCATGTCATAGTGGGCAGCAGGTCAGTAGTGGTCACGTCACTGTGGGGCCATGTCACAGTCTGCAGCAGGTCAGTGATGGCCATGTCACAGTGAGCAACAGGCCACTGGTTGCCATGTCACTGTGGGGGCTATGTCACAGTGGGCAGCAGGTCAGTGCTGGCCATGTCACTATGGGGGCCATGTCACAGTGGGCAGCAGGTCAATGGTGGCCATGTCACTATGGGGGCTATGTCACATTGGGCAGCAAGTCAGTGGTGGCCATGTCACTGTGAGGTCATGTCACAGTGTGCAGCAGGTCAGTGCTGGCCATGTCACTATGGGGGCCATGTCACAGTGGGCAGCAGGTCAATGGTGGCCATGTCACTGTGAGAAACAGGCCACTGGTTGCCATGTCACTATGGGGGCCATGTCACAGTGGGCAGCAGGTCAGTGGTGGCCATGTCACTATGGGGGCCATGTCACAGTGGGCAGCAGGTCAATGGTGGCCATGTCACTATGGGGGCCATGTCACAGTGGGCAGCAGGTCAGTGATGGCCATGTCACTATGGGGGCTATGTCACATTGGGCAGCAGGTCAGTGGTGGCCATGTCACAGTGAGCAACAGGCCACTGGTTGCCATGTCACTGTGGGGGCTATGTCACAGTGTGCAGCAGGTCAGTGGTGGCCATGTCACTATGGGGGCCATGTCACAGTGGGCAGCAGGTCAGTGGTGCCTAAGTCACTGTGGGGCTATGTCACAGTGGTCAGCGGGTCAGTAGTGGCCATATCACTGTTGGGGCCATGTCACAGTGGGCAGCAGGTCACTGCTGGCCATGTCACTATGGGGGCCATGTCACAGTGGGCAGCAGGTCAATGGTGGCCATGTCACTATGGGGGCTATGTCACATTGGGCAGCAGGTCAGTGGTGGCCATGTCACTGTGAGGTCATGTCACAGTGTGCAGCAGGTCAGTGGTGGCCATGTCACTATGGGGGCCATGTCACAGTGGGCAGCAGGTCAATGGTGGCCATGTCACTATGGGGGCCATGTCACACTGGGCAGCAGGTCAATGGTGGCCATGTCACTATGGGGGCCATGTCACAGTGGGCAGCACGTCAGTGGTGGCCATGTCACTATGGGGGCCATGTCACAGTGTGCAGCAGGTCAGTGGTGGCCATGTCACAGTGAGCAACAGGCCACTGGTTGCCATGTCACTGTGGGGGCTATGTCACAGTGGGCAGCAGGTCAGTGGTGCCCAAGTCACTGTGGGGCTATGTCACAGTGGTTAGCGGGTCAGTAGTTCCATGTCACTGTTGGGGC
This sequence comes from Strix uralensis, assembly GCF_047716275.1. Taxonomy (NCBI): domain Eukaryota; kingdom Metazoa; phylum Chordata; class Aves; order Strigiformes; family Strigidae; genus Strix; species Strix uralensis. The sequence continues at coordinate 1,140,806 of NW_027436714.1, read as the reverse complement.
CATGTCACAGTGGGCAGCAGGTCAGTGGTGGCCATGTCACTATGGGGGCCATGTCACAGTGGGCAGCAGGTCAGTAGTGGCCACGTCACTGTGGGGCCATGTCACAGTGTGCAGCAGGTCAGTGATGGCCATGTCACAGTGAGCAACAGGCCACTGGTTGCCATGTCACTGTGGGGGCTATGTCACAGTGGGCAGCAGGTCAGTGGTGGCCATGTCACTATGGGGGCCATGTCACAGTGGGCAGCAGGTCAATGGTGGCCATGTCACTATGGGGGCCATGTCACAGTGGGCAGCAGTTCAATGGTGGCCATGTCACTATGGGGGCCATGTCACAGTGGGCAGCAGGTCAGTGGTGGCCATGTCACTATGGGGGCTATGTGACAGTGGGCAGCAGGTCAATGGTGGCCATGTCACTATGGGGGCCATGTCACAGTGGGCAGCAGGTCAATGGTGGCCATGTCACTATGGGGGCTATGTCACTTTGGGCAGCAGGTCAGTGGTGGCCATGTCACTGTGAGGACATGTCACAGTGTGCAGCAGGTCAGTGGTGGCCATGTCACAGTGAGCAACAGGCCACTGGTTGCCATGTCACTGTGGGGGCTATGTCACTGTGGGCAGCAGGTCAGTGGTGGCCATGTCACTATGGGGGCCATGTCACAGTGGGCAGCAGGTCAGTGGTGGCCATGTCACTATGGGGGCCATGTCACAGTGGGCAGCAGGTCAGTGCTGGCCATGTCACTATGGGGGCCATGTCACAGTGTGCAGCAGGTCAGTGGTGGCCATGTCACTGTGAGGTCATGTCACAGTGTGCAGCAGGACAGTGGTGGCCATGTCACTATGTGGGCCATGTCACAGTGGACAGCAGGTCAGTGGTGGCCATGTCACTATGGCGGCCATGTCACAGTGGGCAGCAGGTCAGTAGTGGCCACGTCACTGTGGGGCCATGTCACAGTGTGCAGCAGGTCAGTGATGGCCATGTCACAGTGAGCAACAGGCCACTGGTTGCCATGTCACTGTGGGGGCTAAGTCACAGTGGGCAGCAGGTCAGTTTTGGCCATGTCACTATGGGGGCCATGTCACAGTGGGCAGCAGGTCAGTGGTGCCCAAGTCACTATGGGGGCCATGTCACAGTGGGCAGCAGGTCAGTAGTGGCCACGTCACTGTGGGGCCATGTCACAGTGTGCAGCAGGTCAGTGATGGCCATGTCACAGTGAGCAACAGGCCACTGGTTGCCATGTCACTGTGGGGGCTATGTCACAGTGGGCAGCAGGTCAGTGGTGGCCATGTCACTATGGGGGCCATGTCACAGTGGGCAGCAGGTCAATGGTGGCCATGTCACTATGGGGGCCATGTCACAGTGGGCAGCAGTTCAATGGTGGCCATGTCACTATGGGGGCCATGTCACAGTGGGCAGCAGGTCAGTGGTGGCCATGTCACTATGGGGGCTATGTCACAGTGGGCAGCAGGTCAATGGTGGCCATGTCACTATGGGGGCCATGTCACAGTGGGCAGCAGGTCAATGGTGGCCATGTCACTATGGGGGCTATGTCACTTTGGGCAGCAGGTCAGTGGTGGCCATGTCACTGTGAGGACATGTCACAGTGTGCAGCAGGTCAGTGGTGGCCATGTCACAGTGAGCAACAGGCCACTGGTTGCCATGTCACTGTGGGGGCTATGTCACTGTGGGCAGCAGGTCAGTGGTGGCCATGTCACTATGTGGGCCATGTCACAGTGGGCAGCAGGTCAGTGGTGGCCATGTCACTATGGGGGCCATGTCACAGTGGGCAGCAGGTCAGTGCTGGCCATGTCACTATGGGGGCCATGTCACAGTGTGCAGCAGGTCAGTGGTGGCCATGTCACTGTGAGGTCATGTCACAGTGTGCAGCAGGACAGTGGTGGCCATGTCACTATGTGGGCCATGTCACAGTGGACAGCAGGTCAGTGGTGGCCATGTCACTATGGCGGCCATGTCACAGTGGGCAGCAGGTCAGTAGTGGCCACGTCACTGTGGGGCCATGTCACAGTGTGCAGCAGGTCAGTGATGGCCATGTCACAGTGAGCAACAGGCCACTGGTTGCCATGTCACTGTGGGGGCTAAGTCACAGTGGGCAGCAGGTCACTTTTGGCCATGTCACTATGGGGGCCATGTCACAGTGGGCAGCAGGTCAGTGGTGCCCAAGTCACTGTTGGGGCCATGTCACAGTGGGCAGCAGGTCAGTAGTGGCCACGTCACTGTGGAGCCATGTCACAGTCTGCAGCAGGTCAGTGATGGCCATGTCACAGTGAGCAACAGGCCACTGGTTGCCATGTTACTGTGGGGGCTATGTCACAGTGGGCAGCAGGTCAGTGCTGGCCATGTCACTATGGGGGCCATGTCACAGTGGGCAGCAGGTCAGTGGTGGCCATGTCACTGTGAGGTCATGTCACAGTGTGCAGCAGGACAGTGGTGGCCATGTCACAGTGAGCAACAGGCCACTGGTTGCCATGTCACTGTGGGGGCTATGTCACAGTGGGCAGCAGGTCAATGGTGGCCATGTCAATGTGGGGGCCATGTCACAGTGGGCAGCAGGTCAGTGGTGGCCATGTCACTATGGGGGCCATGTCACAGTGGGCAGCAGGTCAGTGATGGCCATGTCACAGTGAGTAACAGGCCACTGGTTGCCGTGTCACTGTGGGGGCTATGTCACAGTGGGCAGCAGGTCAGTGGTGGCCATGTCACTATGGGGGCCATGTCACAGTGGGCAGCAGGTCAGTGGTGGCCATGTCACTATGGGGGCTATGTCACATTGGGCAGCAGGTCAGTGGTGGCCATGTCACTGTGAGGCAATGTCACAGTGTGCAGCAGGTCAGTGGTGGCCATGTCACAGTGAGCAACAGGCCACTGGTTGCCATGTCACTGTGGGGGCTATGTCACAGTGGTCAGCAGGTCAGTGGTGGCCATTTCATTATGGGGGCCATGTCACAGTGGGCAGCAGGTCAGTGGTGGCCATGTCACTATGGGGGCCATGTCACAGTGGGCAGCAGGTCAGTGGTGGCCATGTCACTATGGGGGCCATGTCACAGTGGGCAGCATGTCAGTAGTGGCCACGTCACTGTGGGGCCATGTCACAGTGTGCAGCACGTCAGTGATCGCCATGTCACAGTGAGCAACAGGCCACTGGTTGCCATGTCACTGTGGGGGCTATGTCACAGTGGGCAGCAGGTCAGTGGTGGCCATGTCACTATGGGGGCCATGTCACAGTGGGCGGCAGGTCAGTGGTGGCCATGTCACTATGGGGGCCATGTCACAGTGTGCAGCAGTTCAATGGTGGCCATGTCACTATGGGGGCTATGTCACATTGGGCAGCAGGTCAGTGGTGGCCATGTCAGTGTGAGGTAATGTCACAGTGTGCAGAAGGACAGTGATGGCCATGTCACAGTGAGCAACAGGCCACTGGTTGACATGTCACTGTGGGGGCTATGTCACATTGGGCAGCAGGTCAGTGGTGGCCATGTCACTATGGGGGCCATGTCACAGTGGGCGGCAGGTCAGTGGTGGCCATGTCACTATGGGGGCCATGTCACAGTGGGCAGCAGGTCAGTAGTGGCCACGTCACTGTGGGGCCATGTCACAGTGTGCAGCAGGTCAGTGATGGCCATGTCACAGTGAGCAACAGGCCACTGGTTGCCATGTCACTGTGGGGGCTATGTCACAGTGGGCAGCAGGTCAGTGGTGGCCATGTCACTATGGCGGCCATGTCACAGTGGGCAGCAGGTCAGTAGTGGCCACGTCACTGTGGGGCCATGTCACAGTGTGCAGCACGTCAGTGATCGCCATGTCACAGTGAGCAACAGGCCACTGGTTGCCATGTCACTGTGGGGGCTATGTCACAGTGGGCAGCAGGTCAGTGGTGGCCATGTCACTGTGGGGGCCATGTCACAGTGGGCAGCAGGTCAATGGTGGCCATGTCACTATGGGGGCCATGTCACAGTGGGCAGCAGGTCAGTGATGGCCATGTCACTGTGGGTCTATGTCACAGTGGGCAGCAGGTCAGTGGTGGCCATGTCACTATGGGGGCCATGTCACAGTGTGCAGCAGGTCAGTGATGGCCATGTCACAGTGAGCAACAGGCCACTGGTTGCCATGTCACTATGGGGGCTATGTCACAGTGGGCAGCAGGTCAGTGGCGGCCATGTCACTGTGGGGGCCATGTCACAGTGGGCAACATGTCAGTGGTGGCCATGTCACTATGGGGGCCATGTCTTAGTGGGCAGCAGGTCAGTGGTGGCCATGTCACTGTGAGGTAATGTCACAGTGTGCAGCAGGTCAGTGGTGGCCATGTCACAGTGAGCAACAGGCCACTGGTTGCCATGTCACTGTGGGGGCTATGTCACAGTGGGCAGCAGGTCAGTGGTGGCCATGTCACTATGGGGGCCATGTCACAGTGGGCAGCAGTTCAATGGTGGCCATGTCACTATGGGGGCCATGTCACATTGGGCAGCAGGTCAGTGGTGGCCATGTCACTGTGAGGTCATGTCACAGTGTGCAGCAGGACAGTGGTGGCCATATCACAGTGAGCAACAGGCCACTGGTTGCCATGTCACTGTGGGGGCTATGTCACATTGGGTAGCAGGTCAGTGGTGGCCATGTCACTATGGGGGCCATGTCACAGTGGGCAGCACGTCAGTGGTGCCCATGCAACTGTGGGGCTATGTCACAGTGGTCAGCGGGTCAGTAGTGGCCATGTCACTGTTGGGGCCATGTCACAGTGGGCAGCAGGTCAGTGGTGGCCATGTCACTATGGGGGCCATGTCACAGTGGGCAGCAGGTCAGTAGTAGTCACGTCACTGTGGGGCCATGTCACAGTGTGCAGCAGGTCAGAGATGGCCATGTCACAGTGAGCAACAGGCCACTGGTTGCCATGTCACTGTGGGGGCTATGTCACAGTGGGCAGCAGGTCAGTGCTGGCCATGTCACTATGGGGGCCATGTCACAGTGAGCAGCAGGTCAATGGTGGCCATGTCACTATGGGGGCTATGTCACATTGGGCAGCAGGTCAGTGGTGGCCATGTCTCTGTGAGGCAATGTGACAGTGTGCAGCAGGTCAGTGGTGGCCATGTCACAGTGAGCAACAGGCCACTGGTTGCCATGTCACTGTGGGGGCTATGTCACAGTGGGCAGCAGGTCAGTGGTGCCCAAGTCACTGTGGGGCTATGTCACAGTGGTCAGCGGGTCAGTAGTGGCCATGTCACTGTTGGGGCCATGTCACAGTGGGCAACAGGTCAGTGGTGGCCATGTCACTATGGGGGCCATGTCACAGTGGCCAGCAGGTCAGTAGTGGCCACGTCACTGTGGGGCCATGTCACAGTGTGCAGCAGGTCAGTGATGGCCATGTCACACTGAGCAACAGGCCACTGGTTGCCATGTCACTGTGGGGGCTATGTCACAGTGGGCAGCAAGTCAATGGTGGCCATGTCACTATGGGGGCCATGTCACAGTGGGCAGCTGGTCAGTGGTGGCCATGTCACTATGGGGGCCATGTCACAGTGGGCAGCAGGTCAGTAGTGGCCACGTCACTGTGGGGCCATGTCACAGTGTGCAGCAGGTCAGTGATGGCCATGTCACAGTGAGCAACAGGCCACTGGTTGCCATGTCACTGTGGGGGCTATATCACAGTGGGCAGCAGGTCAGTGGTGGCCATGTCACTATGGGGGCCATGTCACAGTGGGCAGCAGGTCAGTGGTGGCCATGTCACTATGGGGGCCATGTCACAGTGGTCAGCAGGTCAGTAGTGGCAACGTCACTGTGGGGCCATGTCACAGTGTGCAGCAGGTCAGTGGTGGCCATGTCACAGTGAGCAACAGGCCACTGGTTGCCATGTCACTGTGCGGGCTATGTCAAAGTGGGCAGCAGGAAAGTGGTGGCCATGTCACTATGGGGGCCATGTCACAGTGGGCAGCAGGTCAGTGGTGCCCAAGTCACTGTGGGGCTATGTCACAGTGGGCAGCAGGTCAGTGGTGGCCACGTCACTGTGGGGCCATGTCACAGTGTGCAGCAGGTCAGTGATGGCCATGTCACAGTGAGCAACAGGCCACTGGTTGCCATGTCACTGTGGGGGCTATGTCACAGTGGGCAGCAGGTCAGTGGTGGCCATGTCACTATGGGGGCCATGTCACAGTGGGCAGCAGGTCAGTGGTGCCCAAGTCACTGTGGGGCTATGTCACAGTGGGCAGCAGGTCAGTGGTGGCCATGTCACTATGGGGGCCATGTCACAGTGGGCGGCAGGTCAGTGGTGGCCATGTCACTATGGGGGCCATGTCACAGTGGGCATCAGGTCAGTAGTGGCCACGTCACTGTGGGGCCATGTCACAGTGGGCAGCAGGTCAGTGATGGCCATGTCACAGTGAGCAACAGGCCACTGGTTGCCATGTCACTGTGGGGGCTATGTCACAGTGGGCAGCAGATCAGTGCTGGCCATGTCACTATGGGGGCTATGTCACATTGGGCAGCAGGTCAGTGGTGGCCATGTCACTGTGAGGTCATGTCACAGTGTGCAGCAGGACAGTGGTGGCCATGTCACAGTGAGCAACAGGCCACTGGTTGCCATGTCACTGTGGGGGCTATTTCACAGTGGGCAGCAGGTCAATGGTGGCCATGTCACTATGGGGGCCATGTCACAGTGGGCAGCTTGTCAGTGGTGGCCATGTCACTATGGGGGCCATGTCACAGTGTGCAGCAGGTCAGTGATCGCCATGTCACAGTGAGCAACAGGCCACTGGTTGCCATGTCACTGTGGGGGCTATGTCACAGTGGGCAGCAGGTCAGTGGTGGCCATGTCACAGTGAGCAACAGGCCACTGGTTGCCATGTCACTGTGGGGGCAATGTCACAGTGGGCAGCAGGTCAATGGTGGCCATGTCACTGTGAGGTCATGTCACAGTGTGCAGCAGGTCAGTGGTGCCCAAGTCACTGTGGGGCTATGTCACAGTGGGCAGCAGGTCAGTGGTGGCCATGTCACTATGGGGGCCATGTCACAGTGGGCGGCAGGTCAGTGGTGGCCATGTCACTATGGGGGCCATGTCACAGTGGGCATCAGGTCAGTAGTGGCCACGTCACTGTGGGGCCATGTCACAGTGGGCAGCAGGTCAGTGATGGCCATGTCACAGTGAGCAACAGGCCACTGGTTGCCATGTCACTGTGGGGGCTATGTCACAGTGGGCAGCAGATCAGTGGTGGCCATGTCACTATGGGGGCTATGTCACATTGGGCAGCAGGTCAGTGGTGGCCATGTCACTGTGAGGTCATGTCACAGTGTGCAGCAGGACAGTGGTGGCCATGTCACAGTGAGCAACAGGCCACTGGTTGCCATGTCACTGTGGGGGCTATTTCACAGTGGGCAGCAGGTCAATGGTGGCCATGTCACTATGGGGGCCATGTCACAGTGGGCAGCTTGTCAGTGGTGGCCATGTCACTATGGGGGCCATGTCACAGTGTGCAGCAGGTCAGTGATCGCCATGTCACAGTGAGCAACAGGCCACTGGTTGCCATGTCACTGTGGGGGCTATGTCACAGTGGGCAGCAGGTCAGTGGTGGCCATGTCACAGTGAGCAACAGGCCACTGGTTGCCATGTCACTGTGCGGGCTATGTCACAGTGGGCAGCAGGTCTGTGGTTGCCATGTCACTATGGGGGCCATGTCACAGTGGGCAGCAGGTCAGTGGTGCCCAAGTCACTGTGGGGCTATGTCACAGTGGGCAGCAGGTCAGTGGTGGCCATGTCACTATGGGGGCCATGTCACAGTGGGCAGCAGGTCAGTAGTGGCTACGTCACTGTGGGGCCATGTCACAGTGTGCAGCAGGTCAGTGATGGCCATGTCACAGTGAGCAACAGGCCACTGGTTGCCATGTCACTGTGGGGGCTATGTCACAATGGGCAGCAGGAAAGTGGTGGCCATGTCACTATGGGGGCTATGTCACATTGGGCAGCAGGTCAGTGGTGGCCATGTCACTGTGAGGTCATGTCACAGTGTGCAGCAGGTCAGTGGTGGCCATGTCACAGTGAGCAACAGGCCACTGGTTGCCATGTCACTGTGGGGGCTATGTCACAGTGGGCAGCAGGTCAGTGGTGGCCATGTCACTATGGGGGCCCTGTCACAGTGGGCAGCAGGTCAGTGGTGGCCATGTCACTATGGGGGCAATGTCACAGTGCGCAGCATGTCAGTAGTGGCCACGTCACTGTGGGGCCATGTCACAGTGTGCAGCAGGTCAGTGATGGCCATGTCACAGGGAGCAACAGGCCACTGGTTGCCATGTCACTGTGGGGGCTATGTCACAGTGGGCAGCAGGTCAGTGGTGCCCAAGTCACTGTGGGGCTATGTCACAGTGGTCAGCGGGTCAGTAGTGGCCATGTCACTGTTGGGGCCATGTCACAGTGGGCAGCAGGTCAGTGGTGGCCATGTCACTATGGGGGCCATGTCACAGTGGGCAGCAGGTCAGTAGTGGCCACGTCACTGTGGGGCCATGTCACAGTGTGCAGCAGGTCAGTGATGGCCATGTCACAGTGAGCAACAGGCCACTGGTTGCCATGTCACTGTGGGGGCTATGTCACAGTGGGCAGCAGGTCAATGGTGGCCATGTCACTATGGGGGCCATGTCACATTGGGCAGCAGGTCAGTGGTGGCCATGTCACTGTGAGGTCATGTCACAGTGTGCAGCAGGACAGTGGTGGCCATATCACAGTGAGCAACAGGCCACTGGTTGCCATGTCACTGTGGGGCCTATGTCACAGTGGGCAGCAGGTCAGTTGTGACCAAGTCACTATGGGTCCATGTCACAGTGGGCAGCACGTCAGTGGTGCCCATGTCACTGTGGGGCTATGTCACAGTGGTCAGCGGGTCAGTAGTGGCCATGTCACTGTTGGGGCCATGTCACAGTGGGCAGCAGGTCAGTGGTGGCCATGTCACTATGGGGGCCATGTCACAGTGGGCAGCATGTCAGTAGTAGTCACGTCACTGTGGGGCCATGTCACAGTGTGCAGCAGGTCAGAGATGGCCATGTCACAGTGAGCAACAGGCCACTGGTTGCCATGTCACTGTGGGGGCCATGTCACAGTGGGCAGCTTGTCAGTGGTGGCCATGTCACTATGGGGGCCATGTCACAGTGTGCAGCAGGTCAGTGATCGCCATGTCACAGTGAGCAACAGGCCACTGGTTGCCATGTCACTGTGGGGGCTATGTCACAGTGGGCAGCAGGTCAGTGGTGGCCATGTCACAGTGAGCAACAGGCCACTGGTTGCCATGTCACTGTGGGGGCAATGTCACAGTGTGCAGCAGGTCAGTGGTGCCCAAGTCACTGTGGGGCTATGTCACAGTGGGCAGCAGGTCAGTGGTGGCCATGTCACTATGGGGGCCATGTCACAGTGGGCGGCAGGTCAGTGGTGGCCATGTCACTATGGGGGCCATGTCACAGTGGGCATCAGGTCAGTAGTGGCCACGTCACTGTGGGGCCATGTCACAGTGGGCAGCAGGTCAGTGATGGCCATGTCACAGTGAGCAACAGGCCACTGGTTGCCATGTCACTGTGGGGGCTATGTCACAGTGGGCAGCAGATCAGTGGTGGCCATGTCACTATGGGGGCTATGTCACATTGGGCAGCAGGTCAGTGGTGGCCATGTCACTGTGAGGTCATGTCACAGTGTGCAGCAGGACAGTGGTGGCCATGTCACAGTGAGCAACAGGCCACTGGTTGCCATGTCACTGTGGCGGCTATTTCACAGTGGGCAGCAGGTCAATGGTGGCCATGTCACTATGGGGGCCATGTCACAGTGGGCAGCTTGTCAGTGGTGGCCATGTCACTATGGGGGCCATGTCACAGTGTGCAGCAGGTCAGTGATCGCCATGTCACAGTGAGCAACAGGCCACTGGTTGCCATGTCACTGTGGGGGCTATGTCACAGTGGGCAGCAGGTCAGTGGTGGCCATGTCACAGTGAGCAACAGGCCACTGGTTGCCATGTCACTGTGGGGGCTATGTCACAGTGGGCAGCAGGTCAGTGGTGGCCATGTCACTATGGGGGCCATGTCACAGTGGACAGTAGGTCAATGGTGGCCATGTCACTATGGGGGCTATGTCACATTGGGCAGCAGGTCAGTGGTGGCCATGTCACTGTGAGGTCATGTCACAGTTTGCAGCAGGTCAGTGGTGGCCATGTCACAGTGAGCAACAGGCCACTGGTTGCAATGTCACTGTGGGCGCTATGTCACAGTGTGCAGCAGGTCAGTGGTGGCCATGTCACTATGGGGGCCATGTCACAGTGGGCAGCAGGTCAGTGGTGGCCATGTTACTATGGGGGCCATGTAATAGTGGGCAGCAGGTCAGTGGTGGCCATGTCACTATGGGGGCCATGTCACTGTGGGCAGCAGGTCAGTAGAGGCCACGTCACTGTGGGGCCATGTCACAGTGTGCAGCAGGTCAGTGATGGCCATGTCAGAGTGAGCAACAGGCCACTGGTTGCCATGTCACTGTGGGGGCAATATCACAGTGGGCAGCAGGTCAGTGGTGGCCATGTCACTATGGGGGCTATATCACATTGGGCAGCAGGTCTGTGGTGGCCATGTCACTGTGAGGTCATGTCACAGTGTGCAGCAGGTCAGTGGTGCCCAAGTCACTGTGGGGCTATGTCACAGTGGGCAGCAGGTCAGTGGTGGCCATGTCACTATGGGGGCCATGTCACAGTGGGCAGCAGGTCAGTAGTGGCTACGTCACTGTGGGGCCATGTCACAGTGTGCAGCAGGTCAGTGATGGCCATGTCACAGTGAGCAACAGGCCACTGGTTGCCATGTCACTGTTGGGGCTATGTCACAATGGGCAGCAGGAAAGTGGTGGCCATGTCACTATGGGGGCTATGTCACATTGGGCAGCAGGTCAGTGGTGGCCATGTCACTGTGAGGTCATGTCACAGTGTGCAGCAGGTCAGTGGTGGCCATGTCACAGTGAGCAACAGGCCACTGGTTGCCATGTCACTGTGGGGGCTATGTCACAGTGGGCAGCAGGTCAGTGGTGGCCATGTCACTATGGGGGCCCTGTCACAGTGGGCAGCAGGTCAGTGGTGGCCATGTCACTATGGGGGCAATGTCACAGTGCGCAGCATGTCAGTAGTGGCCACGTCACTGTGGGGCCATGTCACAGTGTGCAGCAGGTCAGTGATGGCCATGTCACAGGGAGCAACAGGCCACTGGTTGCCATGTCACTGTGGGGGCTATGTCACAGTGGGCAGCAGGTCAGTGGTGCCCAAGTCACTGTGGGGCTATGTCACAGTGGTCAGCGGGTCAGTAGTGGCCATGTCACTGTTGGGGCCATGTCACAGTGGGCAGCAGGTCAGTGGTGGCCATGTCACTATGGGGGCCATGTCACAGTGGGCAGCAGGTCAGTAGTGGCCACGTCACTGTGGGGCCATGTCACAGTGTGCAGCAGGTCAGTGATGGCCATGTCACAGTGAGCAACAGGCCACTGGTTGCCATGTCACTGTGGGGGCTATGTCACAGTGGGCAGCAGGTCAATGGTGGCCATGTCACTATGGGGGCCATGTCACATTGGGCAGCAGGTCAGTGGTGGCCATGTCACTGTGAGGTCATGTCACAGTGTGCAGCAGGACAGTGGTGGCCATATCACAGTGAGCAACAGGCCACTGGTTGCCATGTCACTGTGGGGCCTATGTCACAGTGGGCAGCAGGTCAGTTGTGACCAAGTCACTATGGGTCCATGTCACAGTGGGCAGCACGTCAGTGGTGCCCATATCACTGTGGGGCTATGTCACAGTGGTCAGCGCGTCAGTAGTGGCCATGTCACTGTTGGGGCCATGTCACAGTGGGCAGCAGGTCAGTGGTGGCCATGTCACTATGATTGCCATGTCACAGTGGGCAGCAGGTCAGTAGTAGTCACGTCACTGTGGGGCCATGTCACAGTGTGCAGCAGGTCAGAGATGGCCATGTCACAGTGAGCAACAGGCCACTGGTTGCCATGTCACTGTGGGGGCCATGTCACAGTGGGCAGCAGGTCAATGGTGGCCATGTCACTATGGTGGCCATGTCACAGTGGGCAGCAGGTCAGTAGTAGTCACGTCACTGTGGGGCCATGTCACAGTGGGCAGCAGGTAAGTGGTGGCCTTGTCACTATGGGGGCCATGTCACAGTGGGCAGCAGGTCAGTAGTAGTCACGTCAATGTGGGGCTATGTCACAGTGGGCAGCAGGTCAGTGGTGGCCATGTCACTATGGGGGCCATGTCACAGTGGGCAACATGTCAGTGGTGGCCATGTCACTATGGGGCTATGTCACAGTGGGCAGCAGGTCAGTGGTGGCCATGTCACTATGGGGGCTATGTCACATTGGGCAGCAGGTCAGTGGTGGCCATGTCACTATGGGGGCCATGTCACAGTGGGCAGCAGGTCAGTGGTGGCCATGTCACTATGGGGGCTATGTCACATTGGGCAGCAGGTCAGTGGTGGCCATGTCACTGTGAGTTCATGTCAAAGTGTGCAGCAGGTCAGTGGTGGCCATGTCACAGTGAGCAACAGGCCACTGGTTGCCATGTCACTGTGGGGGCTATGTCACAGTGGGCAGCAGGTCAGTGGTGGCCATGTCACTATGGGGGCCATGTCACAGTGGGCAGCAGGTCAATGGTGGCCATGTCACTATGGGGGCTATGTCACATTGGGCAGCAGGTCAGTGGAGGCCATGTCACTGTGAGGTCATATCACAGTTTGCAGCAGGTCAGTGGTGGCCATGTCACAGTGAGCAACAGGCCACTGGTTGCCATGTCACTGTGGGGGCTATGTCACAGTGGGCAGCAGGTCAGTGGTGGCCATGTCACTATGGGGGCCATGTCACAGTGGGCAGCATGTCAGTAGTGGCCACGTCACTGTGGGGCCATGTCACAGTGTGCAGCAGGTCAGTGATGGCCATGTCACAGTGAGCAACAGGCCACTGGTTGCCATGTCACTGTGGGGGCTATGTCACAGTGGGCAGCAGGTCAGTGGTGGCCATGTCACTATGGGGGCTATGTCACATTGGGCAGCAGGTCAGTGGTGGCCTTGTCACTATGGGGTCAATGTCACAGTGGGCAGCAGGTCAGAGCTGGCCATGTCACTGTGGGGGCCATGTCACAGTGGTCAGCGGGTCAGTGGTGGCCATGTCACTGTGGGGGCCATGTCACAGGTGTCAGCGGGACAGTGGTGGCCATGTCAATGTGAGGTCATGTCACAGTGGGAAGCAGATCAGTTGTGGGCATGTCACAATGAGCAACAGTCCACTGGTGGCCATGTCACTGTGGTGGCCAATCACAGTGGTCAGCGGGTCTGTGGTGGCCATTTCACTGTGGGGGCCATGTCACAGTGGGCAGCAGGTCAGTTGTGGCCAAGTCTATATGGGGCTATGTCACAGTGTGCAGCAGGTCAGTAGTGGCCATGTCACTGTGGGGCCGTGTCACAGTGTGCAGCAGTTCAGTGATGGCCATGTCACAGTGAGTAACGGGCCACTGGTTGCCATGTCACTGTGGGGGCTATGTTACAGTGGGCAGCAGGTCAGTGCTGGCCGTGTCACTATGGGGGCCATGTCACAGTGGGGAGCAGGTCAGTGGTGGTCATGTCACTATGGGGGCTATGTCACATTGGGCAGCAGGTCAGTGGTGGCCATGTCACTATGGGGGCCATGTCACAGTTGGCAGCAGGTCAGTGGTGGTCATGTCACTATGGGGGCCATGTCACAGTGGGCAGCAAGTCAGTAGTGGCCACGTCACTGTGAGGTCATGTCACAGTGTGCAGCAGGTCAGTGATGGCCATGTCACAGTGAGTAACAGGCCACTGGTTGCCATGTCACTGTGGGGGCTATGTCACAGTGGGCAGCAGGTCAGTGGTGGCCATGTCACTATGGGGGCTATGTCACATTGGGCAGCAGGTCAGTGGTGGCCATGTCAATGTGAGGTCATGTCGCAGTGTGCAGCAGGTCAGTGGTGGCCATGTCACAGTGAGCAACAGGCCACTGGTTGCCATGTCACTGTGGGGGCTATGTCACAGTGGGCAGCAGGTCAGTGGTGGCCATGACACTATGGGGGCCATGTCACAGTGGGCAGCAGGTCAGTGGTGGCCATGTCACTATGGGGTCATGTCACAGTGGGCAGCAGGTCAGTAGTGGCCACGTCACTGTGGGGCCATGTCACAGTGTGCAGCAGGTCAGTGATGGCCATGTCACAGTGAGCAACAGGCCACTGGTTGCCATGTCACTGTTGGGTCTATGTCACAGTGGGCAGCAGGTCAGTGCTGGCCATGTCACTATGGGGGCCATGTCATAGTGGGCAGCAGGTCAATGGTGGCCATGTCACTATGGGGGCTATGTCACATTGGGCAGCATGTCAGTGGTGGCCATGTCACAGTGAGCAACAGGCCACTGGTTGCCATGTCACTGTGGGGGCTATGTCACAGTGGGCAGCAGGTCAGTGGTGGCCATGTCACTATGGCGGCTATGTCACATTGGGCAGCAGGTCAGTGGTGGCCATGTCACTGTGAGGTCATGTCACAGTGTGCAGCAGGTCAGTGGTGGCCATGTCACAGTGAGCAACAGGCCACTGGTTGCCATGTCACTGTGGGGGCTATGTCACAGTGGGCAGCAGGTCAGTGATGGCCATGTCACTGTGGGGGCCATGTCACAGTGGGCAGCAGGTCAGTAGTGGCCATGTCACTATGGGGGCTATGTCACAGTGGGCAGCAGGTCAGTGGTGGCCATTTCACTGTGGGTACCATGTCACAGTGTGCAGCAGCTCCGTGGTGGCCATGTCACAGCGAGCAACAGGCCACTGGTTGCCATGTCACTGTGGGGTCTATGTCACAGTGGGCAACAGGTCAGTGGTGGCAATGTCACTATGGGTGCCATGACACAGTGGTCAGCGGATCAGTGGTGGCCATGTCACTGTGGCGACCATGTCACAGTGGTCAGCAGGTCAATTGTGGCCATGTCACTGTGGGTCCATGTCACAGTGGGCAGCAGGTCAGTGATGGCCATGTCACAATGAGCAACAGGCCACTGGTTGCCATGTCACTGTGGGGGCTATGTCACAGTGGGCAGCAGGTCAGTGGTGGCCATGTCACAGTGGGGAACAAGTCACAGTGGGCAGCAGGTTAGTTGAGGCAATGTCACTATGGTCCATGTCACAGTGGGCAGCAGGTCAGTGGTGGCCATGTCACTATGGGGGCCATGTCACAGTGAGCATCAGGTCAGTAGGGGCCACGTCACTGTGGGGCCATGTCCCAGTGTGCAGCAGGTCAGTGATGGCCATGTCACAGTGAGCAACAGGCCACTGGTTGCCATGTCACTGTGGGGGCTATGTCACAGTGGGCAGCAGGTCAGTGCTGGCCATGTCACTATGGGGGCCATGTCACAGTGGGCAGCAGTTCAATGGTGGCCATGTCACTATGGGGGCCATGTCACAGTGGTCATCAGGTCAGTGCTGGCCATGTCAATAAGGGGTCAATGTCACAGTGGGCAGCAGGTCAGAGCTGGCCATCTCACTGTGGGGGCCATGTCACAGTGTGCAGCAGGTCAGTAGTGGCCACGTCAATACGGGGGCCATGTCACAGTGGGTAGCAGGTCAGTGGTGGCCAGGTCACTGTGGGGCTATGTCACAGTGGTCAGCGGATCAGTGGTGGCCATGTCACTGTGGGGACCATGTCACAGTGGGTAGCAGGTCAGTGGTGGCCAGGTCACTATGGGGGTCATGTCACAGTGGGTAGCAGGTCAGTGGTGGCCAGGTCACTATGGGGGCCATGTCACAGTGGGTAGCAGGTCAGTGGTGCCCAAGTCACTATGGAGCTATGTCACAGCGGGCAGCAGGTCAGTGGTGGCCATGTCACTATGGGGGCCATGTCACAGTGGTCAGCGGGTCAGTAGTGGCCACGTCACTGTGGGGCCATGTCACAGTGTGCAGCAGGTCAGTGATGGCCATGTCACTATGGGGGCCATGTCACAGTGGGCAGCAGGTCAGTGGTGGCCATGTCACTATGGCGACCATGTCACAGTGGGCAGCAGGTCAGTAGTGGCCACGTCACTGTGGGGCCATGTCACAGTGTGCAGCAGGTCAGTGATGGCCATGTCACAGTGAGCAACAGGCCACTGGTTGCCATGTCACTGTGGGGGCTATGTCACATTGGGCAGCAGGTCAGTGGTGGCCATGTCACTATGGGGGCCATGTCACAGTGGGCAGCAGGTCAGTGGTGCCCAAGTCACTGTGGGGCTATGTCACAGTGGTCAGCGGGTCAGTAGTGGCCATGTCACTGTTGGGGCCATGTCACAGTGGGCAGCAGGTCAGTGGTGGCCATGTCACTATGGGGGCCATGTCACAGTGGGCAGCAGGTCAGTAGTGGCCACGTCACTGTGGGGCCATGTCACAGTGTGCAACAGGCCACTGGTTGCCATGTCACTGTGGGGGCTATGTCACAGTGTGCAGCAGGTCAGTGCTGGCCATGTCACTATGGGGGCCATGTCACAGTGGGCAGCAGGTCAGTATTGGCCACGTCACTCTGGGGGCCATGTCACAGTAGGTAGCAGGTCAGTGGTGGCCAGGTCACTGTGGGGCTGTGTCACAGTGGTCAGCGGATCAGTGGTGGCCATGTCACTATGGGTCCATGTCACAGTGGGCATCAGGTCAGTGGTGGCCATGTCACAGTGAGCAACAGGCCACTGGTTGCCATGTCATTGTGGGGGCCATGTCACAGTCGGCAACAGGTCAGTGGTGGCCATGTCACTATGGGGGCCATATCACAGTGGGCAGCAGGTCAGTAGTGGCCACGTCACTATGGGGGCCATGTCACAGTGTGCAGCAGGTCACTGATGGACATGTCACTGTGGGGACCAAGTCGCAGTGGGCAGCATGTCAGTGGTGGCCATGTCACTATGGGGGCCATGTCAGAGTGGGAAGGAGGTCAGTGGTGGCCAGGTCACTGTGGGGCTATGTCACCGTGTCAGCGGATCAGTGGTGGCCATGTCACTGTGGCGACCATGTCACATTGGGCAGCAGGTCAGTGCTGGCCATGTCACTATGGTGGCCATGTCACAGTGGGGAGCAGGTCAGTGGTGGCCATGTCACTATGGGGGCTATGTCACATTGGGCAGCAGGTCAGTGGTGGCCATGTCACAGTGAGCAACAGGCCACTGGTTGCCATGTCACTGTGGGGGCTATGTCACAGTGGGCAGCAGGTCAGTTCTGGCCATGTCACTATGGGGGCTATGTCACATTGGGCAGCAGGTCAGTGGTGGTCATGTCACAGTGAGCAACAGGCCACTGCTTGTCATGTCACTGTGGGGGCTATGTCACAGTGGGCAGCAGGTCAGTGCTGGCCATGTCAATATGGGGGCCATTTCACAGTGGGCAGCAGGTCAGTGGTGGCCATGTCACTGTGAGGTCATGTCACAGTCTGCAGCAGGTCAGTGCTGGCCATGTCACTATGGGGGCCATTTCACAGTGGGCAGCAGGTCAGTGGTGGCCATGTCACTATGGGGGCTATGTCACAGTGGCCAGCAGGTCAGTGGTGGCCATGTCACTGTGAGGTCATGTCACAGTGTGCAGCAGGTCAGTGGTGCCAATGTCACTATGGGGGCCATGTCACAGTGGGCAGCAGGTCAGTGATGGCCATGTCACAGTGAGCAACAGGCCACTGGTTGCCATGTCACTGTGGGGGCTATGTCACAGTGGGCAGCAGGTCAGTGGTGGCCATGTCACTATGGGGGCCATGTCACAGTGGGCAGCAGGTCAGTGGTGGCCATGTCACTATGGGGGCCATGTCACAGTGGGCAGCAGGTCAGTGGTGCCCAAGTCACTGTGGGGCTATGTCACAGTGGTCAGCGGGTCAGTGGTGGCCATGTCACTGTTGGGGCCATGTCACAGTGGGCAGCAGGTCAGTGGTGGCCATGTCACTATGGGGGCCATGTCACAGTGTGCAGCAGGTCAGTGATGGCCATGTCACAGTGAGCAACAGGCCACTGGTTGCCATGTCACTGTGGGGGCTATGTCACAGTGGGCAGCAGGTCAATGGTGGCCATGTCACAGTGAGCAACAGGCCACTGGTTGCCATGTCACTGTGCGGGCTATGTCACAGTGGGCAGCAGGTCAGTGGTTGCCATGTCACTATGGGCGCCATGTCACAGTGGGCAGCAGGTCAGTGGTGCCCAAGTCACTGTGGGGCTATGTCACAGTGGGCAGCAGGTCAGAGGTGGCCATGTCACTATGGGGGCCATGTCACAGTGGGCAGCAGGTCAGTAGTGGCCACGTCACTGTGGGGCCATGTCACAGTGTGCAGCAGGTCAGTGATGGCCATGTCACAGTGAGCAACAGGCCACTGGTTGCCATGTCACTGTGGGGGCTATGTCACAGTGGGCAGCAGGTCAGTGGTGGCCATGTCACTGTGGGGGCCATGTCACAGTGGCCAGCAGATCAGTGGTGCCCAAGTCACTGTGGGGCTATGTCACAGTCGGCAGCAAGTCAGTGGTGGCCATGTCACTATGGGGGCCATGTCACAGTGGGCAGCAGGTCAGTAGTGGCCACGTTACTGTTGGGGCCATGTCACAGTGGGCAGCAGGTCAGTGGTGGCCATGTCACTGTGGGGGCCATGTCACAGTGGCCAGCAGATCAGTGGTGCCCAAGTCACTGTGGGGCTATGTCACAGTGGGCAGCAAGTCAGTGGTGGCCATGTCACTATGGGGGCCATGTCACAGTGGGCAGCAGGTCAGTAGTGGCCACGTTACTGTTGGGGCCATGTCACAGTGGGCAGCAGGTCAGTGGTGGCCATGTCACTATGGGGGCCATGTCACAGTGGGCAGCAGGTCAGTAGTAGTCACGTCACTGTGGGGCCATGTCACAGTGTGCAGCAGGTCAGTGGTGGCCATGTCACAGTGAGCAACAGGCCACTGGTTGCCATGTCACTATGGGGGCTATGTCACATTGGGCAGCAGGTCAGTGGTGACCATGTCACTGTGAGGTCATGTCACAGTGTGCAGCAGGTCAGTGGTACCCAACTCAATGTGGGGCTATGTCACAGTGGTCAGCGGGTCAGTGATGGCCATGTCACAGTGAGCAACAGGCCACTGGTTGCTATGTCACTGCGGGGGCTATGTCACAGTGGGCAGCAGGTCAGTGGTGGCCATGTCACTATGGGGACCATGTCACTGTGGGCAGCAGGTCAGTAGAGGCCACGTCACTGTGGGGCCATGTCACAGTGTGCAACAGGTCAGTGATGGCCATGTCACAGTGAGCAACAGGCCACAGGTTGCCATGTCACTGTGGGGGCTATGTCACAGTGGGCAGCAGGTCAGTGGTGGCCATGTCACTATGGGGGCCATGTCACAGTGGGCAGCAGGTCAGTAATGTCCATGTCACTATGGGGGCCATGTCACAGTGTGCAGAGGTCAGTGGTGGCCATGTCACTATGGGGGCCATGTCACAGTGTGCAGCAGGTCAGTGGTGGCCATGTCACTATGGGGGCCATGTCAGAGTGGGAAGGAGGTCAGTGGTGGCCAGGTCACTGTGGGGCTATGTCACCGTGTCAGCGGATCAGTGGTGGCCATGTCACTGTGGCGACCATGTCACATTGGGCAGCAGGTCAGTGCTGGCCATGTCACTATGGTGGCCATGTCACAGTGGGGAGCAGGTCAGTGGTGGCCATGTCACTATGGGGGCTATGTCACATTGGGCAGCAGGTCAGTGGTGGCCATGTCACAGTGAGCAACAGGCCACTGGTTGCCATGTCACTGTGGGGGCTATGTCACAGTGGGCAGCAGGTCAGTTCTGGCCATGTCACTATGGGGGCTATGTCACATTGGGCAGCAGGTCAGTGGTGGTCATGTCACAGTGAGCAACAGGCCACTGCTTGCCATGTCACTGTGGGGGCTATGTCACAGTGGGCAGCAGGTCAGTGCTGGCCATGTCAATATGGGGGCCATTTCACAGTGGGCAGCAGGTCAGTGGTGGCCATGTCACTGTGAGGTCATGTCACAGTGAGCAACAGGCCACTGGTTGCCATGTCACTGTGGGGGCTATGTCACATTGGGCAGCAGGTCAGTGGTGGCCATGTCACTATGGGGGCTATGTCACAGTGGGCAGCAGGTCAGTGGTGGCCATGTCACTATGGGGGCCATGTCACAGTGGGCAGCAGGTCAGTAGTGGCCACGTCACTGTGGGGCCATGTCACAGTGTGCAGCAGGTCAGTGATGGCCATGTCACAGTGAGCAACAGGCCACTGGTTGCCATGTCACTGTGGGGCCTATGTCACAGTGGGCAGCAGGTCAGTGGTGGCCATGTCACTATGGGGGCCGTGTCACAGTGGGCAGCAGGTCAGTGGTGCCCAAGTCACTGTGGGGCTATGTCACAGTGGGCAGCAGGTCAGTGGTGGCCATGTCACTATGGGGGCCATGTCACAGTGGGCAGCAGGTCAGTAGTGGCGAGGTTACTGTGGGGCCATGTCACAGTGTGCAGCAGGTCAGTGATGGCCATGTCACAGTGAGCAACAGGCCACTGGTTGCCATGTCACTGTGGGGGCTATGTCACAGTGTGCAGCAGGTCAGTGGTGGCCAGGTCACTATGGGGGCCATGTCACAGTGGGCAGCAGGTCAGTGGTGGCCATGTCACTATGGCGGCCATGTCACAGTGGGCAGCAGGTCAGTGGTGGCCATGTCACTATGGGGGCCATGTCACAGTGGGCAGCAGGTCAGTAGTGGCCACGTCACTGTGGGGCCATGTCACACTGTGCAGCAGGTCAGTGATGGCCATGTCACAGTGAGCAACAGGCCACTGGTTGCCATGTCACTGTGGGGGCGAAGTCACAGTGGGCAGCAGGTCAATTGTGGCCATGTCACTATGGGGGCCATGTCGCAGTGGGCAGCAGGTCAGTGGTGGCCATGTCACTATGGGGGCCATGTCACAGTGGGCAGCAGGTCAGTGGTGGCCATGTCACTATGGGGGCTATGTCACATTGGGCAGCAGGTCAGTGGTGGCCATGTCACTATGGGGTCCATGTCACAGTGGGTAGCAGGTCAGTGGTGGCCATGTCACTGTGGGGGCCATGTCACAGTGGTCAGCGGGTCAGTGGTGGCCATGTCACTGTGGGAGCCATGTCACTATGGGGGTCATGTCACAGTGGGCAACAGGTCAGTTGTGGCCATGTCACTGTGGGCGCCATGTCACAGTGGTAAGCGGGTCAGTGGTGGCCATGTCACTGTAGGGGCCATGTCACAGGTGTCAGCGGGTCAGTGGTGGCCATGTCACTGTGAGGTCATGTCACAGTGTGCAGCAGGTCAGTGGTGGCAATGTCACTATGGGTCCATGTCACAGTGGGCAGCAGGTCAGTGGTGGCCATATCACTATGGAGGCTATGTCACATTGGGCAGCAGGTCAGTGGTGGCCATGTCCCTGTGAGGTCATGTCACAGTGTGCAGCAGGTCAGTGGTGGCCATGTCACAGTGAGCAACAGGCCACTGCTTGCCATGTCACTGTGGGGGCTATGTCACAGTAGGCAGCAGGTCAGTGGTGGCCATGTCACTATGGGGCCATGTCACAGTGGGCAGCAGGTCAGTGGTGGCCATGTCACTATGGGGGCCATGTCACAGTGGGCAGCAGGTCAGTGGTGCTCATGTCACTATGGGGGTTATGTAACAGTGGGTAGCAGATCAGTGGTGGCCATGTCACTGTGGGGCTATATCACAGTGGTCAGCGAATCAGTGGTGACCATGACACTGTGGGGGCCATGTCACAGTGGGCAGCAGGTCAGTAGTGGCCACTTCACTGTGGGGCCATGTCACATTGTGCAGCAGGTCAGTGATGGCCATGTCACAGTGAGTAACAGGCCACTGGTTGCCGTGTCACTGTGGGGGCTATGTCACAGTGGGCAGCAGGTCAGTGATGGCCATGTCACTATGGGGGACATGTCACAGTGGGCAGCATGTCAGTGGTGGCCATTTCACTGTGGGTACCATGTCACAGTGTGCAGCAGCTCCGTGGTGGCCATGTCACAGTGAGCAACAGGCCACTGGTTGCCATGTCACTGTGGGGTCTATGTCACAGTGGGCAACAGGTCAGTGGTGGCAATGTCACTATGGGTGCCATGACACAGTGGGCAGCCGGTCAGTGGTGGCCATGTCACTATGGGGGCCGTGTCACAGTGGGCAGCAGGTCAGTAGTGGCCACGTCACTGTGGGGCCATGTCACAGTGTGCAGCAGGTCAGTGATCGCCATGTCACAGTGAGTAACAGGCCACTGGTTGCCATGTCACTGTGGGGGCTATGTCACAGTGGGCAGCAGGTCAGTTCTGGCCATGTCACTATGGGGGTATGTCACATTGCGCAGCAGGTCAATGGTGGCCATGTCACTGTGAGGTCATGTCACAGTGTGCAGCAGGTCAGTAGTGGCCACGTCACTGTGGGGCCATGTCACAGTGTGCAGCAGGTCAGTGCTGGCCATGTCACAGTGGGCAGCAGGTCAGTGGTGGCCATGTCACTATGGGGGCCATGTCACAGTGGGCAGCAGGTCAGTGGTGCCCAAGTCACTGTGGGGCTATGTCACAGTGGTCAGCGGGTCAGTAGTGGCCATGTCACTGTTGGGGCCATGTCACAGTGGGCAGCAGGTCATTGGTTGCCATGTCACTATGGGGGCCATGTCACAGTGGGCAGCAGGTCAGTAGTGGCCACGTCACTGTGGGGCCATGTCACAGTGTGCAGCAGGTCAGTGATGGCCATGTCACAGTGAGCAACAGGCCACTGGTTGCGATGTCACTGTGGGGGCAATGTCACAGTGGGCAGCAGGTCAATGGTGGCCATGTCACTATGGGGGCTATGTCACAGTGTGCAGCAGGTCAGTGGTGGCCATGTCACTGTGAGGTCATGTCACAGTGTGCAGCAGGTCAGTGGTGGCATTGTCACAGTGAGCAACAGGCCACTGGTTGCCATGTCACTGTGGGGGCTATGTCACAGTGGGCAGCAGGTCAGTGGTGGCCATGTCACTATGGGGGCCATGTCACAGTGGGCAGCAGGTCAGTGGTGGCCATGTCACTATGGGGGCCATGTCACAGTGGGCAGCAGGTCAGTGGTGCCCAAGTCACTGTGGGGCTATGTCACAGTGGTCATCGGGTCAGTAGTGGCCATGTCACTGTTGGGGCCATGTCACAGTGGGCAGCAGGTCAATGGTGGCCATGTCACTATGGGGGTTATGTAACAGTGGGTAGCAGATCAGTGGTGGCCATGTCACTGTGGGGGCCATGTCACAGTGGGGAGCAGGTCAGTAGTGGCCACGTCACTGTGGGGCCATGTCACATTGTGCAGCAGGTCAGTGATGGCCATGTCACAGTGAGCAACAGGCCACTGGTTGCCATGTCACTGTGGGGGCTATGTCACAGTGGGCCGCAGGTCAGTGATGGCTATGTCACTGTGGGGGCCATGTAACAGTGGGTAGCAGGTCAGTGGTGGCCATGTCACTGTGGGGCTATGTCACAGTGGGCAGCAGGTCAGTGGTGTCCATGTCACTGTGAGGTCATGTCACAGTGTGCAGAAGGTCAGTGGTGGCCATGTCACAGTGAGCGACAGGCCACTGCTTGCCATGTCACTGTGGGGGTTATGTCACAGTGGGCAGCAGGTCAGTGGTGGCCATGTCACTATGGGGGCCATGTCACAGTGGGTAGCAGGTCAGTGGTGGCCATGTCACTGTGGGGCTATGTCACAGTGGTCAGCGGATCAGTGGTGGCCATGTCACTGTCGGGACCATGTCACAGTGGTCAGCAGGTCAGTTGTGGCCAGGTCACTGTGGCTCCATGTCACAGTGGGCAGCAGGTCAGTGGTGGCCATGTCACTATGGAGGCTATGTCACATTGGGCAGCAGGTCAGTGGTGGCAATGTCACTGTGAGGTCATGTCACAGTGTGCAGCAGGTCAGTGGTGGCCATGTCACAGTGAGCAACAGGCCACTGGTTGCCATGTCACTGTGGGGGCTATGTCACAGTGGGCAGCAGGTCAGTGGTGGCCATGTCACTGTGAAGTCATGTCACAGAGTGCAGAAGGTCAGTGGTGGACATGTCACAGTGAGAAACCGGCCAGTGGTTGCCATGTCACTGTGGGGGCTATGTCACAGTGGGCAGCAGGTCAGTGGTGGCCAAGTCTCTATGGGGGCCATGTCTACAGTGGGCAGCATGTCAGTGGTGGCCATGTCACTATGGGGGCCATGTCACATTGTGCAGCAGGTCAGTGATGGCCATGTCACAGTGAGCAACAGGCCACTGGTTGCCGTGTCACTGTGGGGGCTATGTCACAGTGGGCAGCAGGTCAGTAGTGGCCACGTCAATACGGGGGCCATGTCACAGTGGGTAGCAGGTCAGTGGTGGCCAGGTCACTGTGGGGACCATGTCACAGTGGGCAGCGGATCAGTGGTGGCCATGTCACTGTGGGGACCATGTCACAGTGGGCAGCAGGTCAGTGGTGGCCATGTCACTGTGAAGTCATGTCACAGAGTGCAGAAGGTCAGTGGTGGACATGTCACAGTGAGAAACAGGCCACTGGTTGCCATGTCACTGTGGGGGCTATGTCACAGTGGGCAGCAGGTCAGTTGTGGCAAAGTCTCTATGGGGGCCATGTCACAGTGGGAAGGAGGTCAGTGGTGGCCACGTCACTGTGGGGCTATGTCACAGTGATCAGCGGATCAGTGGTGGCCATGTCACTGTGGGGACCATGTCACAGTGGGCAGCAGGTCAGTGGTGGCCATGTCACTATGGGGGCTATGTAACAGTGGGTAGCAGATCAGTGGTGGCCATGTCACTGTGGGGCTATATCACAGTGGTCAGCGGATCAGTGGTGACCATGTCACTGTGGGGGCCATGTCACAGTGGGCAGCAGGTCAGTAGTGGCCACGTCACTGTGGGGCCATGTCACATTGTGCAGCAGGTCAGTGATGGCCATGTCACAGTGAGTAACAGGCCACTGGTTGCCGTGTCACTGTGGGGGCTATGTCACAGTGGGCAGCAGGTCAGTGATGGCCATGTCACTATGGGGGCCATGTCACAGTGGGCAGCAGGTCAGTGGTGGCCATTTCACTGTGGGTACCATGTCACAGTGTGCAGCAGCTCCGTGGTGGCCATGTCACAGTGAGCAACAGGCCACTGCTTGCCATGTCACTGTGGGGTCTATGTCACAGTGGGCAACAGGTCAGTGGTGGCAATGTCACTATGGGTGCCATGACACGGTGGGCAGCCGGTCAGTGGTGGCCATG
The DNA here is from genome assembly GCF_047716275.1 of Strix uralensis. Lineage (NCBI taxonomy): Eukaryota > Metazoa > Chordata > Aves > Strigiformes > Strigidae > Strix > Strix uralensis. The sequence continues at coordinate 1,115,550 of NW_027436714.1, read as the reverse complement.
TCACTATGGGGGCCGTGTCACAGTGGGCAGCAGGTCAGTAGTGGCCACGTCACTGTGGGGCCATGTCACAGTGTGCAGCAGGTCAGTGATCGCCATGTCGCAGTGAGTAACAGGCCACTGGTTGCCATGTCACTGTGGGGGCTATGTCACAGTGGGCAGCAGGTCAGTTCTGGCCATGTCACTATGGGGGTATGTCACATTGCGCAGCAGGTCAATGGTGGCCATGTCACTGTGAGGTCATGTCACAGTGTGCAGCAGGTCAGTGATGGCCATGTCACAGTGAGCAACAGGCCACTGGTTGCCATGTCACTGTGGGGGCTATGTCACAGTGGGCAGCAGGTCAGTGGTGGCCATGTCACTATGGGGGCCATGTCACAGTGGGCAGCAGGTCAGTGGTGGCCATGTCACTATGGGGGCTATGTCACATTGGGCAGCAGGTCAGTGGTGGCCATGTCACTATGGGGGCCATGTCACATTGGGCAGCAGGTCAGTGGTGGCCATGTCACTATGGGGGCCATGTCACAGTGGGCAGCAGGTCAGTGGTGGCCATGTCACTATGGGGGCTATGTCACATTGGGCAGCAGGTCAATGGTTGCCATGTCACTATGGGGGCCATGTCACAGTGGGCAGCAGGTCAGTGGTGGCCATGTCACTATGGGGGCCATGTCACAGTGGGCAGCAGGTCAGTGGTGGCCATGTCACTATGGCGACCATGTCACAGTGGGCAGCAGGTCAGTAGTGGCCACGTCACTGTGGGGCCATGTCACAGTGTGCAGCAGGTCAGTGATGGCCATGTCGCAGTGAGCAACAGGCCACTGGTTGCCATGTCACTGTGGGGGCTATGTCACATTGGGCAGCAGGTCAGTGGTGGCCATGTCACTATGGGGGCCATGTCACAGTGGGCAGCAGGTCAGTGGTGCCCAAGTCACTGTGGGGCTATGTCACAGTGGTCAGCGGGTCAGTAGTGGCCATGTCACTGTTGGGGCCATGTCACAGTGGGCAGCAGGTCAGTGGTGGCCATGTCACTATGGGGGCCATGTCACAGTGGGCAGCAGGTCAGTAGTGGCCACGTCACTGTGGGGCCATGTCACAGTGTGCAACAGGTCAGTGATGGCCATGTCACAGTGAGCAACAGGCCACTGGTTGCCATGTCACTGTGGGGGCTATGTCACAGTGTGGAGCACGTCAGTGCTGGCCATGTCACTATGGGGGCCATGTCACAGTGGGCAGCAGGTCAATGGTGGCCATGTCACTATGGGGGCTATGTCACATTGGGCAGCAGGTCAGTGGTGGCCATGTCACTGTGAGGTCATGTCACAGTGTGCAGCAGGTCAGTGGTGGCATTGTCACAGTGAGCAACAGGCCACTGGTTGCCATGTCAATATGGGGGCTATGTCACTGTGGGCAGCAGGTCAGTGGCGGCCATGTCACTGTGGGGGCCATGTCACAGTGGGCAACATGTCAGTGGTGGCCATGTCACTATGGGGGCCATGTCACAGTGGGCAGCAGGTCAGTGATGGCCATGTCACAGTGAGCAACAGGCCACTGGTTGCCATGTCACTGTGGGGCCTATGTCACAGTGGGCAGCAGGTCAGTGGTGGCCATGTCACTATGGGGGCCGTGTCACAGTGGGCAGCATGTCAGTGGTGCCCAAGTCACTGTGGGGCTATGTCACAGTGGGCAGCAGGTCAGTGGTGGCCATGTCACTATGGGGGCCATGTCACAGTGGGCAGGAGGTCAGTAGTGGCCATGTCACTATGGGGGCCATGTCACAGTGGGCAGCAGGTCAGTGGTGGCCATGTCACTATGGAGGCTATGTCACATTGGGCAGCAGGTCAGTGGTGGCCATGTCACTATGGGGTCCATGTCACAGTGGGTAGCAGGTCAGTGGTGGCCATGTCACTGTGGGGGCCATGTCACAGTGGTCAGCGGGTCAGTGGTGGCCATGTCACTGTGGGAGCCATGTCACAGTGGTAAGCGGGTCAGTGGTGGCCATGTCACTGTAGGGGCCATGTCACAGGTGTCAGCGGGTCAGTGGTGGCCATGTCACTGTGAGGTCATGTCACAGTGTGCAGCAGGTCAGTGGTGGCAATGTCACTATGGGGGCCATGTCACAGTGGGCAGCAGGTCAGTGATGGCCATGTCACTATGGGTCCATGTCACAGTGGGCAGCAGGTCAGTGGTGGCCATGTCACTATGGGGGCTATGTCACATTGGGCAGCTGGTCAGTGGTGGCCATGTCACTGTGAGGTCATGTCACAGTGTGCAGCAGGTCAGTAGTGGCCACGTCAATACGGGGGCCATGTCACAGTGGGTAGCAGGTCAGTGGTGGCCAGGTCACTGTGGGCTATGTCACAGTGGTCAGCGGATCAGTGGTGGCCATGTCACTGTGGGGACCATGTCACAGTGGGTAGCAGGTCAGTGGTGGCCAGGTCACTATGGGGGCCATGTCACAGTGGGTAGCAGGTCAGTGGTGGCCAGGTCACTATGGGGGCCATGTCACAGTGGGTAGCAGGTCAGTGGTGCCCAAGTCACTATGGAGCTATGTCACAGCGGGCAGCAGGTCAGTGGTGGCCATGTCACTATGGGGGCCATGTCACAGTGGTCAGCGGGTCAGTAGTGGCCACGTCACTGTGGGGCCATGTCACAGTGTGCAGCAGGTCAGTGATGGCCATGTCACTATGGGGGCCATGTCACAGTGGGCAGCAGGTCAGTGGTGGCCATGTCACTATGGGGGCCATGTCACAGTGGGCAGCAGGTCAGTGGTGGCCATGTCACTATGGCGACCATGTCACAGTGGGCAGCAGGTCAGTAGTGGCCACGTCACTGTGGGGCCATGTCACAGTGTGCAGCAGGTCAGTGATGGCCATGTCACAGTGAGCAACAGGCCACTGGTTGCCATGTCACTGTGGGGGCTATGTCACATTGGGCAGCAGGTCAGTGGTGGCCATGTCACTATGGGGGCCATGTCACAGTGGGCAGCAGGTCAGTGGTGCCCAAGTCACTGTGGGGCTATGTCACAGTGGTCAGCGGGTCAGTAGTGGCCATGTCACTGTTGGGGCCATGTCACAGTGGGCAGCAGGTCAGTGGTGGCCATGTCACTATGGGGGCCATGTCACAGTGGGCAGCAGGTCAGTAGTGGCCACGTCACTGTGGGGCCATGTCACAGTGTGCAACAGGCCACTGGTTGCCATGTCACTGTGGGGGCTATGTCACAGTGTGCAGCAGGTCAGTGCTGGCCATGTCACTATGGGGGCCATGTCACAGTGGGCAGCAGGTCAATGGTGGCCATGTCACTATGGGGGCTATGTCACATTGGGCAGCAGGTCAGTGGTGGCCATGTCACTGTGAGGTCATGTCACAGTGTGCAGCAGGTCAGTGGTGGCATTGTCACAGTGAGCAACAGGCCACTGGTTGCCATGTCAATATGGGGGCTATGTCACTGTGGGCAGCAGGTCAGTGGCGGCCATGTCACTGTGGGGGCCATGTCACAGTGGGCAACATGTGAGTGGTGGCCATGTCACTATGGGGGCCATGTCACAGTGGGCAGCAGGTCAGTAGTGGCCACGTCACTGTGGGGCCATGTCACAGTGTGCAGCAGGTCAGTGATGGCCATGTCACAGTGAGCAACAGGCCACTGGTTGCCATGTCACTGTGGGGCCTATGTCACAGTGGGCAGCAGGTCAGTGGTGGCCATGTCACTATGGGGGCCGTGTCACAGTGGGCAGCATGTCAGTGGTGCCCAAGTCAATGTGGGGTTATGTCACAGTGGGCAGCAGGTCAGTGGTGGCCATGTCACTATGGGGGCCATGTCACAGTGGGCAGCAGGTCAGTGGTGGCCATGTCACTATGGAGGCTATGTCACATTGGGCAGCAGGTCAGTGGTGGCCATGTCACTATGGGGTCCATGTCACAGTGGGTAGCAGGTCAGTGGTGGCCATGTCACTGTGGGGGCCATGTCACAGTGGTCAGCGGGTCAGTGGTGGCCATGTCACTGTGGGAGCCATGTCACTATGGGGGCCATGTCACAGTGGGCAACAGGTCAGTTGTGGCCATGTCACTGTGGGGGCCATGTCACAGTGGTAAGCGGGTCAGTGGTGGCCATGTCACTGTAGGGGCCATGTCACAGGTGTCAGCGGGTCAGTGGTGGCCATGTCACTGTGAGGTCATGTCACAGTGTGCAGCAGGTCAGTGGTGGCAATGTCACTATGGGGGCCATGTCACAGTGGGCAGCAGGTCAGTGATGGCCATGTCACTATGGGTCCATGTCACAGTGGGCAGCAGGTCAGTGGTGGCCATGTCACTATGGGGGCTATGTCACATTGGGCAGCTGGTCAGTGGTGGCCATGTCACTGTGAGGTCATGTCACAGTGTGCAGCAGGTCAGTAGTGGCCACGTCAATACGGGGGCCATGTCACAGTGGGTAGCAGGTCAGTGGTGGCCAGGTCACTGTGGGGCTATGTCACAGTGGTCAGCGGATCAGTGGTGGCCATGTCACTGTGGGGACCATGTCACAGTGGGTAGCAGGTCAGTGGTGGCCAGGTCACTATGGGGGCCATGTCACAGTGGGTAGCAGGTCAGTGGTGGCCAGGTCACTATGGGGGCCATGTCACAGTGGGTAGCAGGTCAGTGGTGCCCAAGTCACTATGGAGCTATGTCACAGCGGGCAGCAGGTCAGTGGTGGCCATGTCACTATGGGGGCCATGTCACAGTGGTCAGCGGGTCAGTAGTGGCCACGTCACTGTGGGGCCATGTCACAGTGTGCAGCAGGTCAGTGATGGCCATGTCACTATGGGGGCCATGTCACAGTGGGCAGCAGGTCAGTGGTGGCCATGTCACTATGGGGGCCATGTCACAGTGGGCAGCAGGTCAGTGGTGGCCATGTCACTATGGCGACCATGTCACAGTGGGCAGCAGGTCAGTAGTGGCCACGTCACTGTGGGGCCATGTCACAGTGTGCAGCAGGTCAGTGATGGCCATGTCACAGTGAGCAACAGGCCACTGGTTGCCATGTCACTGTGGGGGCTATGTCACATTGGGCAGAAGGTCAGTGGTGGCCATGTCACTATGGGGGCCATGTCACAGTGGGCAGCAGGTCAGTAGTGGCCATGTCACTGTTGGGGCCATGTCACAGTGGGCAGCAGGTCAGTGGTGGCCATGTCACTATGGGGGCCATGTCACAGTGGGCAGCAGGTCAGTAGTGGCCACGTCACTGTGGGGCCATGTCACAGTGTGCAACAGGCCACTGGTTGCCATGTCACTGTGGGGGCTATGTCACAGTGTGCAGCAGGTCAGTGCTGGCCATGTCACTATGTGGGCCATGTCACAGTGGGCAGCAGGTCAATGGTGGCCATGTCACTATGGGGGCTATGTCACATTGGGCAGCAGGTCAGTGGTGGCCATGTCACTGTGAGGTCATGTCACAGTGTGCAGCAGGTCAGTGGTGGCATTGTAACAGTGAGCAACAGGCCACTGGTTGCCATGTCAATATGGGGGCTATGTCACTGTGGGCAGCAGGTCAGTGGCGGCCATGTCACTGTGGGGGCCATGTCACAGTGGGCAACATGTGAGTGGTGGCCATGTCACTATGGGGGCCATGTCACAGTGGGCAGCAGGTCAGTAGTGGCCACGTCACTGTGGGGCCATGTCACAGTGTGCAGCAGGTCAGTGATGGCCATGTCACAGTGAGCAACAGGCCACTGGTTGCCATGTCACTGTGGGGCCTATGTCACAGTGGGCAGCAGGTCAGTGGTGGCCATGTCACTATGGGGGCCGTGTCACAGTGGGCAGCATGTCAGTGGTGCCCAAGTCACTGTGGGGCTATGTCACAGTGGGCAGCAGGTCAGTGGTGGCCATGTCACTATGGGGGCCATGTCACAGTGGGCAGCAGGTCAGTGGTGGCCATGTCACTATGGAGGCTATGTCACATTGGGCAGCAGGTCAGTGGTGGCCATGTCACTATGGGGTCCATGTCACAGTGGGTAGCAGGTCAGTGGTGGCCATGTCACTGTGGGGGCCATGTCACAGTGGTCAGCGGGTCAGTGGTGGCCATGTCACTGTGGGAGCCATGTCACTATGGGGGCCATGTCACAGTGGGCAACAGGTCAGTTGTGGCCATGTCACTGTGGGGGCCATGTCACAGTGGTAAGCGGGTCAGTGGTGGCCATGTCACTGTAGGGGCCATGTCACAGGTGTCAGCGGGTCAGTGGTGGCCATGTCACTGTGAGGTCATGTCACAGTGTGCAGCAGGTCAGTGGTGGCAATGTCACTATGGGGGCCATGTCACAGTGGGCAGCAGGTCAGTGATGGCCATGTCACTATGGGTCCATGTCACAGTGGGCAGCAGGTCAGTGGTGGCCATGTCACTATGGGGGCTATGTCACATTGGGCAGCTGGTCAGTGGTGGCCATGTCACTGTGAGGTCATGTCACAGTGTGCAGCAGGTCAGTAGTGGCCACGTCAATACGGGGGCCATGTCACAGTGGGTAGCAGGTCAGTGGTGGCCAGGTCACTGTGGGGCTATGTCACAGTGGTCAGCGGATCAGTGGTGGCCATGTCACTGTGGGGACCATGTCACAGTGGGTAGCAGGTCAGTGGTGGCCAGGTCACTATGGGGGCCATGTCACAGTGGGTAGCAGGTCAGTGGTGGCCAGGTCACTATGGAGCTATGTCACAGCGGGCAGCAGGTCAGTGGTGGCCATGTCACTATGGGGGCCATGTCACAGTGGTCAGGGGGTCAGTAGTGGCCACGTCACTGTGGGGCCATGTCACAGTGTGCAGCAGGTCAGTGATGGCCATGTCACTATGGGGGCCATGTCACAGTGGGCAGCAGGTCAGTGGTGGCCATGTCACTATGGCGACCATGTCACAGTGGGCAGCAGGTCAGTAGTGGCCACGTCACTGTGGGGCCATGTCACAGTGTGCAGCAGGTCAGTGATGGCCATGTCACAGTGAGCAACAGGCCACTGGTTGCCATGTCACTATGGGGGCCATGTCACAGTGGGCAGCAGGTCAGTGGTGCCCAAGTCACTGTGGGGCTATGTCACAGTGGTCAGGGGGTCAGTAGTGGCCATGTCACTGTTGGGGCCATGTCACAGTGGGCAGCAGGTCAGTGGTGGCCATGTCACTATGGGGGCCATGTCACAGTGGGCAGCAGGTCAGTAGTGGCCACGTCACTGTGGGGCCATGTCACAGTGTGCAACAGGCCACTGGTTGCCATGTCACTGTGGGGGCTATGTCACAGTGTGCAGCAGGTCAGTGCTGGCCATGTCACTATGGGGGCCATGTCACAGTGGGCAGCAGGTCAATGGTGGCCATGTCACTATTGGGGCTATGTCACATTGGGCAGCAGGTCAGTGGTGGCCATGTCACTGTGAGGTCATGTCACAGTGTGCAGCAGGTCAGTGGTGGCATTGTCACAGTGAGCAACAGGCCACTGGTTGCCATGTCAATATGGGGGCTATGTCACTGTGGGCAGCAGGTCAGTGGCGGCCATGTCACTGTGGGGGCCATGTCACAGTGGGCAACATTCAGTGGTGGCCATGTCACTATGGGGGCCATGTCACAGTGGGCAGCAGGTCAGTAGTGGCGACGTCACTGTGGGGCCATGTCACAGTGTGCAGCAGGTCAGTGATGGCCATGTCACAGTGAGCAACAGGCCACTGGTTGCCATGTCACTGTGGGGCCTATGTCACAGTGGGCAGCAGGTCAGTGGTGGCCATGTCACTATGGGGGCCGTGTCACAGTGGGCAGCATGTCAGTGGTGCCCAAGTCACTGTGGGGCTATGTCACAGTGGGCAGCAGGTCAGTGGTGGCCATGTCACTATGGGGGCCATGTCACAGTGGGCAGCAGGTCAGTAGTGGCGAGGTTACTGTGGGGCCATGTCACAGTGTGCAGCAGGTCAGTGATGGCCATGTCACAGTGAGCAACAGGCCACTGGTTGCCATGTCACTGTGGGGGCTATGTCACAGTGGGCAGCAGGTCAGTGGTGGCCATGTCTCTATGGGGGCCATGTCACAGTGTGCAGCAGGTCAGTGGTGGCCAGGTCACTATGGGGGCCATGTCACAGTGGGCAGCAGGTCAGTTGTGGCCATGTCACTATGGGGGCCATGTCACAGTGGGCAGCAGGTCAGTGGTGGCCATGTCACTATGGGGGCCATGTCACAGTGGGCAGCAGGTCAGTAGTGGCCACGTCACTGTGGGGCCATGTCACACTGTGCAGCAGGTCAGTGATGGCCATGTCACAGTGAGCAACAGGCCACTGGTTGCCATGTCACTGTGGGGGCGAAGTCACAGTGGGCAGCAGGTCAATTGTGGCCATGTCACTATGGGGGCCATGTCACAGTGGGCAGCAGGTCAGTGGTGGCCATGTCACTATGGGGGCCATGTCACAGTGGGCAGCAGGTCAGTGGTGGCCATGTCACTATGGAGGCTATGTCACATTGGGCAGCAAGTCAGTGGTGGCCATGTCACTATGGGGTCCATGTCACAGTGGGTAGCAGGTCAGTGGTGGCCATGTCACTGTGGGGGCCATGTCACAGTGGTCAGCGGGTCAGTGGTGGCCATGTCACTGTGGGAGCCATGTCACTATGGGGGCCATGTCACAGTGGGCAACAGGTCAGTTGTGGCCATGTCACTGTGGGAGCCATGTCACAGTGGTAAGCGGGTCAGTGGTGGCCATGTCACTGTAGGGGCCATGTCACAGGTGTCAGCGGGTCAGTGGTGGCCATGTCACTGTGAGGTCATGTCACAGTGTGCAGCAGGTCAGTGGTGGCAATGTCACTATGGGGGCCATGTCACAGTGGGCAGCAGGTCAGTGATGGCCATGTCACTATGGGTCCATGTCACAGTGGGCAGCAGGTCAGTGGTGGCCAGGTCACTGTGGGGCTATGTCACAGTGGTCAGCGGATCAGTGGTGGCCATGTCACTGTGGGGACCATGTCACAGTGGGCAGCAGGTCAGTTGTGGCCAAGTCCCTATGGGGGCCATGTCACAATGGGCAGCATGTCAGTGGTGGCCAGGTCACTATGGGGGCCATGTCACAGTGGGTAGCAGGTCAGTGGTGGCCAGGTCACTATGGGGGCCATGTCACAGTGGGTAGCAGGTCAGTGGTGCCCAAGTCACTGTGGGGCTATGTCACAGCGGGCAGCAGGTCAGTGGTGGCCATGTCACTATGGGGGCCATGTCACAGTGGGCAGCAGGTCAGTAGTGGCCACGTCACTGTGGGGCCATGTCACAGTGTGCAGCAGGTCAGTGATGGCCATGTCACAGTGAGCAACAGGCCACTGGTTGCCATGTCACTGTGGGGGCTATGTCACAGTGGGCAGCAGGTCAGTGGTGCCCAAGTCACTGTGGGGCTATGTCACAGCGGGCAGCAGGTCAGTGGTGGCCATGTCACTATGGGGGCCATGTCACAGTGGGCAGCAGGTCAGTAGTGGCCACGTCACTGTGGGGCCATGTCGCAGTGTGCAGCAGGTCAGTGGTGGCCATGTCACAGTGAGCAACAGGCCACTGGTTGCCATGTCACTGTGGGGGCTATGTCACAGTGGGCAGCAGGTCATTGGTGGCCATGTCACTATGGGGGCCATGTCACAGTGGGCAGCAGGTCAGTGGTGCCCAAGTCACTGTGGGGCTATGTCACAGTGGTCAGCGGGTCAGTAGTGGCCATGTCACTGTTGGGGCCATGTCACAGTGAGCAACAGGCCACTGGTTGCGATGTCACTGTGGGGGCAATGTCACAGTGGGCAGCAGGTCAATGGTGGCCATGTCACTATGGGGGCTATGTCACAGTGTGCAGCAGGTCAGTGGTGGCCATGTCACTGTGAGGTCATGTCACAGTGTGCAGCAGGTCAGTGGTGGCATTGTCACAGTGAGCAACAGGCCACTGGTTGCCATGTCACTGTGGGGGCTATGTCACAGTGGGCAGCAGGTCAGTGGTGGCCATGTCACTATGGGGGCCATGTCACAGTGGGCAGCAGGTCAGTGGTGCCCAAGTCACTGTGGGGCTATGTCACAGTGGTCATCGGGTCAGTAGTGGCCATGTCACTGTTGGGGCCATGTCACAGTGGGCAGCAGGTCAATGGTGGCCATGTCACTATGGGGGCTATGTCACATTGGGCAGCAGGTCAGTGGTGGCCATGTCACTGTGAGGTCATGTCACAGTTTGCAGCAGGTCAGTGGTGGCCATATCACAGTGAGCAACAGGCCACTGGTTGCCATGTCACTGTGGGGGCTATGTCACAGTGGGCAGCAGGTCAGTGGTGGCCATGTCACTATGGGGGCCATGTCACAGTGGTCAGCGGGTCAGTAGTGGCCACGTCACTGTGGGGCCATGTCACAGTGTGCAGCAGGTCAGTGATGGCCATGTCACTATGGGGGCCATGTCACAGTGGGCAGCAGGTCAGTGGTGGCCATGTCACTATGGGGGCCATGTCACAGTGGGCAGCAGGTCAGTGGTGGCCATGTCACTATGGCGACCATGTCACAGTGGGCAGCAGGTCAGTAGTGGCCACGTCACTGTGGGGCCATGTCACAGTGTGCAGCAGGTCAGTGATGGCCATGTCGCAGTGAGCAACAGGCCACTGGTTGCCATGTCACTGTGGGGGCTATGTCACATTGGGCAGCAGGTCAGTGGTGGCCATGTCACTATGGGGGCCATGTCACAGTGGGCAGCAGGTCAGTGGTGCCCAAGTCACTGTGGGGCTATGTCACAGTGGTCAGCGGGTCAGTAGTGGCCATGTCACTGTTGGGGCCATGTCACAGTGGGCAGCAGGTCAGTGGTGGCCATGTCACTATGGGGGCCATGTCACAGTGGGCAGCAGGTCAGTAGTGGCCACGTCACTGTGGGGCCATGTCACAGTGTGCAACAGGTCAGTGATGGCCATGTCACAGTGAGCAACAGGCCACTGGTTGCCATGTCACTGTGGGGGCTATGTCACAGTGTGGAGCACGTCAGTGCTGGCCATGTCACTATGGGGGCCATGTCACAGTGGGCAGCAGGTCAATGGTGGCCATGTCACTATGGGGGCTATGTCACATTGGGCAGCAGGTCAGTGGTGGCCATGTCACTGTGAGGTCATGTCACAGTGTGCAGCAGGTCAGTGGTGGCATTGTCACAGTGAGCAACAGGCCACTGGTTGCCATGTCAATATGGGGGCTATGTCACTGTGGGCAGCAGGTCAGTGGCGGCCATGTCACTGTGGGGGCCATGTCACAGTGGGCAACATGTGAGTGGTGGCCATGTCACTATGGGGGCCATGTCACAGTGGGCAGCAGGTCAGTAGTGGCCACGTCACTGTGGGGCCATGTCACAGTGTGCAGCAGGTCAGTGATGGCCATGTCACAGTGAGCAACAGGCCACTGGTTGCCATGTCACTGTGGGGCCTATGTCACAGTGGGCAGCAGGTCAGTGGTGGCCATGTCACTATGGGGGCCGTGTCACAGTGGGCAGCATGTCAGTGGTGCCCAAGTCACTGTGGGGCTATGTCACAGTGGGCAGCAGGTCAGTGGTGGCCATGTCACTATGGGGGCCATGTCACAGTGGGCAGCAGGTCAGTAGTGGCGAGGTTACTGTGGGGCCATGTCACAGTGTGCAGCAGGTCAGTGATGGCCATGTCACAGTGAGCAACAGGCCACTGGTTGCCATGTCACTGTGGGGGCGAAGTCACAGTGGGCAGCAGGTCAATTGTGGCCATGTCACTATGGGGGCCATGTCACAGTGGGCAGCAGGTCAGTGGTGGCCATGTCACTATGGGGGCCATGTCACAGTGGGCAGCAAGTCAGTGGTGGCCATGTCACTATGGAGGCTATGTCACATTGGGCAGCAGGTCAGTGGTGGCCATGTCACTATGGGGTCCATGTCACAGTGGGTAGCAGGTCAGTGGTGGCCATGTCACTGTGGGGGCCATGTCACAGTGGTCAGCGGGTCAGTGGTGGCCATGTCACTGTGGGAGCCATGTCACTATGGGGGCCATGTCACAGTGGGCAACAGGTCAGTTGTGGCCATGTCACTGTGGGGGCCATGTCACAGTGGTAAGCGGGTCAGTGGTGGCCATGTCACTGTAGGGGCCATGTCACAGGTGTCAGCGGGTCAGTGGTGGCCATGTCACTGTGAGGTCATGTCACAGTGTGCAGCAGGTCAGTGGTGGCAATGTCACTATGGGGGCCATGTCACAGTGGGCAGCAGGTCAGTGATGGCCATGTCACTATGGGTCCATGTCACAGTGGGCAGCAGGTCAGTGGTGGCCATGTCACTATGGGGGCTATGTCACATTGGGCAGCTGGTCAGTGGTGGCCATGTCACTGTGAGGTCATGTCACAGTGTGCAGCAGGTCAGTAGTGGCCACGTCAATACGGGGGCCATGTCACAGTGGGTAGCAGGTCAGTGGTGGCCAGGTCACTGTGGGGCTATGTCACAGTGGTCAGCGGATCAGTGGTGGCCATGTCACTGTGGGGACCATGTTACAGTGGGTAGCAGGTCAGTGGTGGCCAGGTCACTATGGGGGCCATGTCACAGTGGGTAGCAGGTCAGTGGTGGCCAGGTCACTATGGGGGCCATGTCACAGTGGGTAGCAGGTCAGTGGTGCCCAAGTCACTATGGAGCTATGTCACAGCGGGCAGCAGGTCAGTGGTGGCCATGTCACTATGGGGGCCATGTCACAGTGGTCAGCGGGTCAGTAGTGGCCACGTCACTGTGGGGCCATGTCACAGTGTGCAGCAGGTCAGTGATGGCCATGTCACTATGGGGGCCATGTCACAGTGGGCAGCAGGTCAGTGGTGGCCATGTCACTATGGGGGCCATGTCACAGTGGGCAGCAGGTCAGTGGTGGCCATGTCACTATGGCGACCATGTCACAGTGGGCAGCAGGTCAGTAGTGGCCACGTCACTGTGGGGCCATGTCACAGTGTGCAGCAGGTCAGTGATGGCCATGTCACAGTGAGCAACAGGCCACTGGTTGCCATGTCACTGTGGGGGCTATGTCACATTGGGCAGCAGGTCAGTGGTGGCCATGTCACTATGGGGGCCATGTCACAGTGGGCAGCAGGTCAGTGGTGCCCAAGTCACTGTGGGGCTATGTCACAGTGGTCAGCGGGTCAGTAGTGGCCATGTCACTGTTGGGGCCATGTCACAGTGGGCAGCAGGTCAGTGGTGGCCATGTCACTATGGGGGCCATGTCACAGTGGGCAGCAGGTCAGTAGTGGCCACGTCACTGTGGGGCCATGTCACAGTGTGCAACAGGCCACTGGTTGCCATGTCACTGTGGGGGCTATGTCACAGTGTGCAGCAGGTCAGTGCTGGCCATGTCACTATGGGGGCCATGTCATAGTGGGCAGCAGGTCAATGGTGGCCATGTCACTATGGGGGCTATGTCACATTGGGCCGCAGGTCAGTGGTGGCCATGTCACTGTGAGGTCATGTCACAGTGTGCAGCAGGTCAGTGGTGGCATTGTCACAGTGAGCAACAGGCCACTGGTTGCCATGTCAATATGGGGGCTATGTCACTGTGGGCAGCAGGTCAGTGGCGGCCATGTCACTGTGGGGGCCATGTCACAGTGGGCAACATGTGAGTGGTGGCCATGTCACTATGGGGGCCATGTCACAGTGGGCAGCAGGTCAGTAGTGGCCACGTCACTGTGGGGCCATGTCACAGTGTGCAGCAGGTCAGTGATGGCCATGTCACAGTGAGCAACAGGCCACTGGTTGCCATGTCACTGTGGGGCCTATGTCACAGTGGGCAGCAGGTCAGTGGTGGCCATGTCACTATGGGGGCCGTGTCACAGTGGGCAGCATGTCAGTGGTGCCCAAGTCACTGTGGGGCTATGTCACAGTGGGCAGCAGGTCAGTGGTGGCCATGTCACTATGGGGGCCATGTCACAGTGGGCAGCAGGTCAGTGGTGGCCATGTCACTATGGGGGCCATGTCACAGTGGGCAGCAGGTCAGTGGTGGCCATGTCACTATGGAGGCTATGTCACATTGGGCAGCAGGTCAGTGGTGGCCATGTCACTATGGGGTCCATGTCACAGTGGGTAGCAGGTCAGTGGTGGCCATGTCACTGTGGGGGCCATGTCACAGTGGTCAGCGGGTCAGTGGTGGCCATGTCACTGTGGGAGCCATGTCACTATGGGGGCCATGTCACAGTGGGCAACAGGTCAGTTGTGGCCATGTCACTGTGGGGGCCATGTCACAGTGGTAAGCGGGTCAGTGGTGGCCATGTCACTGTAGGGGCCATGTCACAGGTGTCAGCGGGTCAGTGGTGGCCATGTCACTGTGAGGTCATGTCACAGTGTGCAGCAGGTCAGTGGTGGCAATGTCACTATGGGGGCCATGTCACAGTGGGCAGCAGGTCAGTGATGGCCATGTCACTATGGGTCCATGTCACAGTGGGCAGCAGGTCAGTGGTGGCCATGTCACTATGGGGGCTATGTCACATTGGGCAGCTGGTCAGTGGTGGCCATGTCACTGTGAGGTCATGTCACAGTGTGCAGCAGGTCAGTAGTGGCCACGTCAATACGGGGGCCATGTCACAGTGGGTAGCAAGTCAGTGGTGGCCAGGTCACTGTGGGGCTATGTCACAGTGGTCAGCGGATCAGTGGTGGCCATGTCACTGTGGGGACCATGTCACAGTGGGTAGCAGGTCAGTGGTGGCCAGGTCACTATGGGGGCCATGTCACAGTGGGTAGCAGGTCAGTGGTGGCCAGGTCACTATGGAGCTATGTCACAGCGGGCAGCAGGTCAGTGGTGGCCATGTCACTATGGGGGCCATGTCACAGTGGTCAGCGGGTCAGTAGTGGCCACGTCACTGTGGGGCCATGTCACAGTGTGCAGCAGGTCAGTGATGGCCATGTCACAGTGAGCAACAGGCCACTGGTTGCCATGTCACTATGGGGGCCATCTCACAGTGGGCAGCAGGTCAGTGGTGCCCAAGTCACTGTGGGGCTATGTCACAGTGGTCAGCGGGTCAGTAGTGGCCATGTCACTGTTGGGGCCATGTCACAGTGGGCAGCAGGTCAGTGGTGGCCATGTCACTATGGGGGCCATGTCACAGTGGGCAGCAGGTCAGTAGTGGCCACGTCACTGTGGGGCCATGTCACAGTGTGCAACAGGCCACTGGTTGCCATGTCACTGTGGGGCCTATGTCACAGTGGGCAGCAGGTCAGTGCTGGCCATGTCACTATGGGGGCCATGTCACAGTGGGCAGCAGGTCAATGGTGGCCATGTCACTATTGGGGCTATGTCACATTGCGCAGCAGGTCAGTGGTGGCCATGTCACTGTGAGGTCATGTCACAGTGTGCAGCAGGTCAGTGGTGGCATTGTCACAGTGAGCAACAGGCCACTGGTTGCCATGTCAATATGGGGGCTATGTCACTGTGGGCAGCAGGTCAGTGGCGGCCATGTCACTGTGGGGGCCATGTCACAGTGGGCAACATGTCAGTGGTGGCCATGTCACTATGGGGGCCATGTCACAGTGGGCAGCAGGTCAGTAGTGGCGACGTCACTGTGGGGCCATGTCACAGTGTGCAGCAGGTCAGTGATGGCCATGTCACAGTGAGCAACAGGCCACTGGTTGCCATGTCACTGTGGGGGCGAAGTCACAGTGGGCAGCAGGTCAATTGTGGCCATGTCACTATGGGGGCCATGTCACAGTGGGCAGCAGGTCAGTGGTGGCCAGGTCACTATGGGGGCCATGTCACAGTGGGTAGCAGGTCAGTGGTGCCCAAGTCACTGTGGGGCTATGTCACAGCGGGCAGCAGGTCAGTGGTGCCCAAGTCACTGTGGGGCTATGTCACAGCGGGCAGCAGGTCAGTGGTGGCCATGTCACTATGGGGGCCATGTCACAGTGGGCAGCAGGTCAGTAGTGGCCACGTCACTGTGGGGCCATGTCGCAGTGTGCGGCAGGTCAGTGGTGGCCATGTCACAGTGAGCAACAGGCCACTGGTTGCCATGTCACTGTGGGGGCTATGTCACAGTAGGCAGCAGGTCATTGGTGGCCATGTCACTATGGGGGCCATGTCACAGTGGGCAGCAGGTCAGTGGTGCCCAAGTCACTGTGGGGCTATGTCACAGTGGTCAGCGGGTCAGTAGTGGCCATGTCACTATTGGGGCCATGTCACAGTGAGCAACAGGCCACTGGTGGCGATGTCACTGTGGGGGCAATGTCACAGTGGGCAGCAGGTCAATGGTGGCCATGTCACTATGGGGGCTATGTCACAGTGTGCAGCAGGTCAGTGGTGGCCATGTCACTGTGAGGTCATGTCACAGTGTGCAGCAGGTCAGTGGTGGCATTGTCACAGTGAGCAACAGGCCACTGGTTGCCATGTCACTGTGGGGGCTATGTCACAGTGGGCAGCAGGTCAGTGGTGGGCATGTCACTATGGGGGCCATGTCACAGTGGGCAGCAGGTCAGTGGTGGCCATGTCACTATGGGGGCCATGTCACAGTGGGCAGCAGGTCAGTGGTGCCCAAGTCACTGTGGGGCTATGTCACAGTGGTCATCGGGTCAGTAGTGGCCATGTCACTGTTGGGGCCATGTCACAGTGGGCAGCAGGTCAATGGTGGCCATGTCACTATGGGGGCTATGTCACATTGGGCAGCAGGTCAGTGGTGGCCATGTCACTGTGAGGTCATGTCACAGTTTGCAGCAGGTCAGTGGTGGCCATATCACAGTGAGCAACAGGCCACTGGTTGCCATGTCACTGTGGGGGCTATGTCACAGTGGGCAGCAGGTCAGTGGTGGCCATGTCACTATGGGGGCCATGTCACAGTGGTCAGCGGGTCAGTAGTGGCCACGTCACTGTGGGGCCATGTCACAGTGTGCAGCAGGTCAGTGATGGCCATGTCACTATGGGGGCCATGTCACAGTGGGCAGCAGGTCAGTGGTGGCCATGTCACTATGGGGGCCATGTCACAGTGGGCAGCAGGTCAGTGGTGGCCATGTCACTATGGGGGCCATGTCACAGTGGTCAGCGGGTCAGTAGTGGCCACGTCACTGTGGGGCCATGTCACAGTGTGCAGCAGGTCAGTGGTGGCCATGTCACTATGGGGGCCATGTCACAGTGGGCAGCAGGTCAGTGGTGGCCATGTCACAGTGAGCAACAGGCCACTGGTTGCCATGTCACTGTGGGGGCCATGTCACAGTGGGCAGCAGGTCAGTAGTGGCCACGTCACTGTGGGGCCATGTCACAGTGTGCAACAGGTCAGTGATGGCCATGTCACAGTGAGCAACAGGCCACTGGTTGCCATGTCACTGTGGGGGCTATGTCACAGTGGGCAGCAGGTCAGTGCTGGCCATGTCACTATGGGGGCCATGTCACAGTGGGCAGCAGGTCAATGGTGGCCATGTCACTATGGGGGCTATGTCACATTGGGCAGCAGGTCAGTGGTGGCCATGTCACTGTGAGGTCATGTCACAGTGTGCAGCAGGTCAGTGGTGGCATTGTCACAGTGAGCAACAGGCCACTGGTTGCCATGTCAATATGGGGGCTATGTCACTGTGGGCAGCAGGTCAGTAGTGGCCACGTCACTGTGGGGCCATGTCACAGTGTGCAGCAGGTCAGTGATGGCCATGTCACAGTGAGCAACAGGCCACTGGTTGCCATGTCACTGTGGGGCCTATGTCACAGTGGGCAGCAGGTCAGTGGTGCCCAAGTCACTGTGGGGCCATGTCACAGTGTGCAGCAGGTCAGTGATGGCCATGTCACAGTGAGCAACAGGCCACTGGTTGCCATGTCACTGTGGGGGCTATGTCACAGTGGGCAGCAGGTCAGTGGTGGGCATGTCACTATGGCGGCCATGTCACAGTGGGCAGCAGGTCAGTGGTGGCCATGTCACTATGGGGGCCATGTCACAGTGGGCAGCAGGTCAGTGGTGGCCATGTCACTATGGCGGCCATGTCACAGTGGGCAGCAGGTCAGTGGTGGCCATGTCACTATGGGGGCCATGTCACAGTGGGCAGCAGGTCAGTAGTGGCCACGTCACTGTGGGGCCATGTCACACTGTGCAGCAGGTCAGTGATGGCCATGTCACAGTGAGCAACAGGCCACTGGTTGCCATGTCACTGTGGGGGCGAAGTCACAGTGGGCAGCAGGTCAATTGTGGCCATGTCACTATGGGGGCCATGTCACAGTGGGCAGCAGGTCAGTGGTGGCCATGTCACTATGGGGGCCATGTCACAGTGGGCAGCAGGTCAGTGGTGGCCATGTCACTATGGGGGCTATGTCACATTGGGCAGCAGGTCAGTGGTGGCCATGTCACTATGGGGTCCATGTCACAGTGGGTAGCAGGTCAGTGGTGGCCATGTCACTGTGGGAGCCATGTCACTATGGGGGCCATGTCACAGTGGGCAACAGGTCAGTTGTGGCCATGTCACTGTGGGGGCCATGTCACAGTGGTAAGCGGGTCAGTGGTGGCCATGTCACTGTAGGGGCCATGTCACAGGTGTCAGCGGGTCGGTGGTGGCCATGTCACTGTGAGGTCATGTCACAGTGTGCAGCAGGTCAGTGGTGGCAATGTCACTATGGGGGCCATGTCACAGTGGGCAGCAGGTCAGTGATGGCCATGTCACTATGGGTCCATGTCACAGTGGGCAGCAGGTCAGTGGTGGCCATGTCACTATGGGGGCTATGTCACATTGGGCAGCTGGTCAGGGGTGGCCATGTCACTGTGAGGTCATGTCACAGTGTGCAGCAGGTCAGTAGTGGCCACGTCAATACGGGGGCCATGTCACAGTGGGTAGCAGGTCAGTGGTGGCCATGTCACTGTGGGGACCATGTCACAGTGGGCAGCAGGTCAGTGGTGGCCATGTCACTGTGGGGCTAAGTCACAGTGGTCAGCGAATTAGTGGTGGCCATGTCACTGTGAGGTCATGTCACAGTGTGCAGCAGGTCTGTGGTGGCCATGTCACAGTGAGCAACAGGCCTCTGGTTGCCATGTCACTGTGGGTCTATGTCACAGTGGGCAGCATATCAGTGGTGGCCATGTCACTGTGAAGTCATGTCACAGTGGGCAGCAGGTCAGTTGTGGCCACGTCTCTATGGGGGACGTGTCACAGTGGGCAGCATGTCAGTGGTGCCCATGTCACTATGGGGGCTATGTCACAGTGGGTAGCAGGTCAGTGGTGGCCATGTCACTGTGGGGACCATGTCACAGTGGGCAGCAGGTCAGTTGTGGCCATGTCACTATGAGTCCATGTCACAGTGGGCAGCAGGTCAGTGGTGGCCATGTCACTATGGGGGCCATGTCACAGTGGGCAGCAAGTCAGTGGTGGCCATGTCACTATTGGGGCCATGTCACAGTGGGCAGCAGGTCAGTAGTGGCCACGTCACTGTGGGGCCATGTCACAGTGTGCAGCAGGTCAGTGATGGCCATGTCACAGTGAGCAACAGGCCACTGGTTGCCATGTCACTGTTGGGTCTATGTCACAGTGGGTAGCAGGTCAGTGCTGGCCATGTCACTATGGGGGCCATGTCACAGTGGGCAGCAGGTCAATGGTGGCCATGTCACTGTAGGGGCCATGTCACAGGTGTCAGCGGGTCAGTGGTGGCCATGTCACTGTGAGGTCATGTCACAGTGTGCAGCAGGTCAGTGGTGGCAATGTCACTATGGGGGCCATGTCACAGTGGGCAGCAGGTCAGTAGTGGCCACGTCACTGTGGGGCCATGTCACAGTGTGCAGCAGTTCAGTGATGGCCATGTCACAGTGAGTCACAGGCCACTGATTGCCATGTCTCTGTGGGGGCTATGTCACAGTGGGCAGCAGGTCAGTGCTGGCCGTGTCACTATGGTGGCCATGTCACAGTGGGGAGCAGGTCAGTGGTGGCCATGTCACTATGGGGGCCATGTCACAGTGGGCAGCAGGTCAGTGGTGGCCATGTCACTATGGGGGCCATGTCACAGTGAGCAGCAGGTCAGTAGTGGCCACGTCACTGTGGGGGCTATGTCACAGTGGGCAGCAGGTCAGTGGTGGCCATGTCACTATGGGGGCCATGTCACAGTGGGCAGCAGGTCAATGGTGGCCATGTCACTATGGGGGCTATGTCACATTGGGCAGCAGGTCAGTGGTGGCCATGTCACTGTGAGGTCATGTCACAGTGTGCAGCAGGTCAGTGGTGGCCATGTCACAGTGAGCAACAGGCCACTGCTTGCCATGTCACTGTGGGGGCTATGTCACTGTGGGCAGCAGGTCAGTGGTGGCAATGTCACTATGGGGGCCATGTCACAGTGGGCAGCAGGTCAGTTGTGGCCAAGTCTATATGGGGCCATGTTACAGTGGGCAGCAGGTCAGTGGTGCTCATGTCACTATGGGGGCTATGTCACAGTGGTCAGCGGGTTAGTGGTGGCCATGTCACTTTGGGGGCCATGTCACAGTGGGCAGCAGGTCAGTGGTGGCCATGTCAATGTGGGGGCCATGTCACAGTGGTCAGCGGGTCAGTGGTGGCCATGTCACTGTGGGGCCATGTCACAGGTGTAAGCGGGTCAGTGGTGGCCATGTCACTGTGAGGTCATGTCACAGTGGGCAGCAGATCAGTGATGGCCATGTCACAGTGAGTAACAGGCCACTGCTGGCCATGTCACTGTGGGGGCTATGTCACAGTGGGCAGCAGGTCAGTGCTGGCCATGTCACTATGGGGGCCATGTCACAGTGCGCAGCAGGTCAGTGGTGGCCATGTCACTATGGGGGCTATGTCACATTGGGCAGCAGGTCAGTGGTGGCCATGTCACTGTGAGGTCATGTCACAGTGTGCAGCAGGTCAGTGATGGCCATGTCACAATGAGCAACAGGCCACTGGTTGCCATGTCACTGTTGGGGCCATGTCACAGTGGGGAGCAGGTCAGTGGTGGCCATGTCACTATGGGGGCCATGTCACAGTGCGCAGCAGATCAGTGGTGCCCAAGTCACTGTGGGGCTATGTCACAGTGGTCAGCGGATCAGTAGTGGCCATGTCACTGTTGGGGCCATGTCACAGTGGGCAGCAGGTCAGTGGTGGCCATGTCACTATGGGGGCCATGTCACGGTGGGCAGCAGGTCAGTAGTGGCCACGTCACTGAGGGGCCATGTCACAGTGTGCAGCAGATCAGTGATGGCCATGTCACAGTGAGCAACAGGCCAGTGGTTGCCAAGTCACTGTGGGGGCTATGTCACAGTGGGCAGCAGGTCAGTGGTGGCCATGTCACTATGGGGGCCATGTCACAGTGGGCTACAGGTCAGTGGTGGCCATGTCACTATGGGGGCCATGTCACAGTGGGCAGCAGGTCAGTGGTGGCCATGTCACTATGGGGGCTATGTCACATTGGGCAGCAGGTCAGTGGTGGCCATGTCACTGTGAGGTCATGTCACAGTGTTCAGCAGGTCAGTGGTGGCCATGTCACAGTGAGCAACAGGCTACTGGTTGCCATGTCACTGTGGGGGCTATGTCACAGTGGGCAGCAGGTCAGTGGTGGCCATGTCACTATGGGGGCCATGTCACAGTGGGCAGCAGGTCAGTAGTGGCCACGTCACTGTGGGGCCATGTCACAGTGTGCAGAAGGTCAGTGGTGGCCATGTCACAGTGAGCAACAGGCCACTGGTTGCCATGTCACTGTGGGGGCTATGTCACAGTGGGAAGCAGGTCAGTGGTGGCCTTGTCACTATGGGGGCTATGTCACAGTGGGCAGCAGGTCAGTGGTGCCCAAGTCACTGTGGGGCTATGTCACAGTGGTCAGCGGGTCAGTAGTGGCCATGTCACTGTTGGGGCCATGTCACAGTGAGCAACAGGCCAGTGGTTGCCATGTCACTGTGGGGGCTATGTCACAGTGGGCAGCAGGTCAATGGTGGCCATGTCACTATGGGAGCTATGTCACATTGGGCAGCAGGTCAGTGGTGGCCATGGCACTGTGAGGTCATGTCACAGTGCGCAGCAGGTCAGTGGTGGCCATGTCACTATGGGGGCCATGTCACAGTGGGCAGCAGGTCAATGGTGGCCATGTCACTATGGGGGCCATGTCACAGTGGGTAGCAGGTCAATGGTGGCCATGTCACTATGGGGGCCATGTCACAGTGTGCAGCAGGTCAGTGATGGCCATGTCACAGTGAGCAACAGGCCACTGGTTGCCATGTCACTGTGGGCGCTATGTCACAGTGGGCAGCAGGTCAGTGGTGGCCATGTCACTATGGGGGCCATGTCACAGTGGGCAGCAGGTCAATGGTGGCCATGTCACTATGGGGGTTATGTCACATTGGGCAGCAGGTCAGTGGTGGCCACGTCACTGTGGGGCCATGTCACAGTGTGCAGCATGTCAGTGATGGCCATGTCACAGTGAGCAACAGGCCACTGGTTGCCATGTCACTGTGGGCGCTATGTCACAGTGGGCAGCAGGTCAGTTTTGTCCATGTCACTATGGGGGCCATGTCACAGTGGGCAGCAGGTCAGTGGTGGCCATGTCACTATGGGGGCCATGTCACAGTGGGCAGCAGGTCAGTGGTGGCCATGTCACTGTGAGGTCATGTCACAGTGTGCAGCAGGACAGTGGTGGCCATGTCACAGTGAGCAACAGGCCACTGGTTGCCATTTCACTGTGGGGGCTATGTCACAGTGGGAAGCAGGTCGGTGGTGGACATGTCACTATGGGGGCCATGTCACAGTGTGCAGCAGGTCAGTGGTGGCCATGTCACTATGGGGGCCATGTCACAGTGGGCAGCAGGTCAGTGGTGGCCATGTCACTATGGGGGTCATGTCACAGTGGGCAGCAGGTCAGTGGTGCCCAAGTCACTGTGGGGCTATGTCACAGTGGTCAGCGAGTCAGTAGTGGCCATGTCACTGTTGAGGCCATGTCACAGTGGGCAGCAGGTCAGTGGTGGCCATGTCACTATGGGGGCCATGTCACAGTGGGCAGCAGGTCAGTGATGGCCATGTCACAGTGAGCAACAGGCCACTGGTTGCCATGTCACTGTGGGGGCAATGTCACAGTGGGCAGCAGGTCAGATTTGGCCATGTCACTATGGGGGCCATGTCACAGTGGGCAGCAGGTCAGTGGTGGCCATGTCACTATGGGGGCCATGTCACAGTGGGCAGCAGGTCAGTAGTGGCCACGTCACTGTGGGGCCATGTCACAGTGTGCAGCAGGTCAGTGATCGCCATGTCACAGTGAGCAACAGGCCACTGGTTGCCATGTCACTGTGGGGGCTATGTCACATTGGGCAGCAGGTCAGTGGTGGCCATGTCACTATGGGGGCCATGTCACAGCGGGCGGCAGGCCAGTGGTGGCCATGTCACTATGGGGGCCATGTCACAGTGGGCAGCAGGTCAATGGTGGCCATGTCACTATGGGGGCCATGTCACAGTGGGCAACATGTCAGTGGTAACCATGTTACTATGGGGGCCATGTCACAGTGGGCAGCAGGTCAATGGTGGCCATGTCACTATGGGGGCCATGTCACAGTGGGCAGCAGGTCAGTGGTGGCCATGTCACTGTGAGGTCATGTCACAGTGTGCAGCAGGACAGTGGTGGCCATGTCACAGTGAGCAACAGGCCACTGGTTGCCATTTCACTGTGGGGGCTATGTCAAAGTGGGAAGCAGGTCAGTGGCGGCCATGTCACTATGGGGGCCATGTCACAGTGGGCAGCAGGTCAGTGGCGGCCATGTCACTGTGGGTGCCATGTCACAGTGAGCAACAGGCCACTGGTTGCCATGTCACTGTGCGGCCTATGTCACAGTGGGCAGCAGGTCAGTTGTGACGAAGTCACTATGGGCCCATGTCACAGTTGGCAGCAGGTCAGTGGTGGCCATGTCACAGTGAGCAACAGGCTACTGGTTGCCATGTCACTGTGGGGGCTATGTCACAGTGGGCAGCAGGTCAGTGCTGGCCATGTCACTATGGGGGCCATGTCACAGCGTGCAGCATGTCAGTGGTGGCCATGTCACAGTGAGCAATAGGCCACTCGTTGCCATGTCACTGTGGGGGCTATGTCACAGTGGGCAGCAGGTCAGTAATGTCCATGTCACTATGGGGGCCATGTCACAGTGTGCAGCAGGTCAGTGGTGGCCATGTCACTATGGGGGCCATGTCACAGTGTGCAGCAGTTCAGTGGTGGCCATGTCACTGTGAGGTCATGTCACAGTGTGCAGCAGGTCAGTGGTGGCAATGTCACTATGGGGGCCATGTCACAGTGTGCAGCAGGTCAGTGGTGGCCATGTCACTATGGGGGCTATGTCACATTGGGCAGCAGGTCAGTGGTGGCCATGTCACTATGTGGGCCATGTCACAGTGTGCAGCAGATCAGTGGTGGCCATGTCACTATGGGGGCCATGTCACAGTGGGCAGCAGGTCAGTAGTGGCCACGTCACTGTGGGGCCATGTCACAGTGTGCAGCAGGTCAGTGATGGCCATGTCACAGTGAGCAACAGGCCACTGGTTGCCATGTCACTGTGGGGGCTATGTCACAGTGGGCAGCAGGTCAGAGGTGGCCATGTCACTATGGGGGCATGTCACAGTGGGCAGCAGGTCAGTGGTGCCCAAGTCACTGTGGGGCTATGTCACAGTCTGCAGCAGGTCAGTGGTGGCCATGTCACAGTTGGGGCCATGTCACAGTGGGCAGCAGGTCAGTGGTGGCCATGTCACTATGGGGGCCATGTCACAGTGAGCATCAGGTCAGTAGGGGCCACGTCACTGTGGGGCCATGTCACAGTGTGCAGCAGGTCAGTGATGGCCATGTCACAGTGAGCAACAGGCCACTGGTTGCCATGTCACTGTGGGGGCTATGTCACAGTGGGCAGCAGGTCAGAGGTGGCCATGTCACTATGGGGGCATGTCACAGTGGGCAGCAGGTCAGTGGTGCCCAAGTCACTGTGGGGCTATGTCACAGTCTGCAGCAGGTCAGTGGTGGCCATGTCACTGTTGGGGCCATGTCACAGTGGGCAGCAGGTCAGTGGTGGCCATGTCACTATGGGGGCCATGTCACAGTGAGCATCAGGTCAGTAGGGGCCACGTCACTGTGGGGCCATGTCACAGTGTGCAGGAGGTCAGTGATGGCCATGTCACAGTGAGCAACAGGCCACTGGTTGCCATGTCACTGTGGGGGCTATGTCACAGTGTGCAGCAGGTCAGTGGTGGCCATGTCACAGTGAGCAACAGGCCACTTATTGCCATGTCACTGTGGGGGCTATGTCACAGTGGGCAGCAGGTCAGTGGTGGCCATGTCACTATGTGGGCCATGTCACAGTGTGCAGCAGATCAGTGGTAGCCATGTCACTATGGGGGCCATGTCACAGTGGGCAGCAGGTCAGTAGTGGCCACGTCACTGTGGGGCCATGTCACAGTGTGCAGCAGGTCAGTGATGGCCATGTCACAGTGAGCAACAGGCCACTGGTTGCCATGTCACTGTGGGGGCTATGTCACAGTGGGCAGCAGGTCAGAGGTGGCCATGTCACTGTGAGGTCATGTCACAGTGTGCAGCAGGTCAGTGGTGGCCATGTCACAGTGAGCAACAGGCCACTTATTGCCATGTCACTGTGGGGGCTATGTCACAGTGGGCAGCAGGTCAGTTGTGGCCATGTCACTATGTGGGCCATGTCACAGTGTGCAGCAGATCAGTGGTGGCCATGTCACTATGGGTGCCATGTCACAGTGGGCAGCAGGTCAGTAGTGGCCACGTCACTGTTGGGCCATGTCACAGTGTGCAGCAGGTCAGTGATGGCCATGTCACAGTGAGCAACAGGCCACTGGTTGCCATGTCACTGTGGGGGCTATGTCACAGTGGGCAGCAGGTCAGAGGTGGCCATGTCACTGTGAGGTCATGTCACAGTGTGCAGCAGGTCAGTGGTGGCCATGTCACAGTGAGTAACAGGCCACTGGTTGCCATGTCACTGTGGGGGCTATGTCACAGTGGGCAGCAGGTCAGTGCTGGCCGTGTCACTATGGTGGCCATGTCACAGTGGGCAGCAGGTCAGTGGTGGCCATGTCAATATGGGGCCTATGTCACATTGGGCAGCAGGTCAGTGGTGGCCATGTCACTGTGAGGTCATGTCACAGTGTGCAGCAGGTCAGTGGTGGCCATGTCACAGTGAGCAACAGGCCACTTATTGCCATGTCACTGTGGGGGCTATGTCACAGTGGGCAGCAGGTCAGTGGTGGCCATGTCACTATGTGGGCCATGTCACAGTGTGCAGCAGATCAGTGGTGGCCATGTCACTATGGGGGCCATGTCACAGTGGGCAGCAGGTCAGTAGTGGCCACGTCACTGTGGGGCCATGTCACAGTGTGCAGCAGGTCAGTGATGGCCATGTCACAGTGAGCAACAGGCCACTGGTTGCCATGTCACTGTGGGGGCTATGTCACAGTGGGCAGCAGGTCAGAGGTGGCCATGTCACTATGGGGGCATGTCACAGTGGGCAGCAGGTCAGTGGTGCCCAAGTCACTGTGGGGCTATGTCACAGTCTGCAGCAGGTCAGTGGTGGCCATGTCACTGTTGGGGCCATGTCACAGTGGGCAGCAGGTCAGTGGTGGCCATGTCACTATGGGGGCCATGTCACAGTGAGCATCAGGTCAGTAGGGGCCACGTCACTGTGGGGCCATGTCACAGTGTGCAGCAGGTCAGTGATGGCCATGTCACAGTGAGCAACAGGCCACTGGTTGCCATGTCACTGTGGGGGCTATGTCACAGTGGGCAGCAGGTCAGTGGTGGCCATGTCACTATGGGGGCCATGTCACAGTGGGCAGCAGGTCAATGGTGGCCATGTCACTGTTGGGGCCATGTCACAGTGTGCAGCAGGTCAGTGGTGGCCATGTCACTATGGGGGCCATGTCACAGTGGGCAGCAGGTCAATGGTGGCCATGTCACTATGGGGGCCATGTCACAGTGTGCAGCAGGTCAGTGGTGGCCATGTCACAGTGAGCAACAGGCCACTGGTTGCCATGTCACTGTGGGGGCTATGTCACAGTGGGCAGCAGGTCAGTGGTGGCCATGTCACTATGGGTGCCATCTCACAGTGGGCAGCAGGTCAGTGGTGGCCATGTCACTATGGGGGGCATGTCACAGTGGGCAGCAGGTCAGTGGTGCCCAAGTCACTGTGGGGCTATGTCACAGTGGTCAGCAGGTCAGTAGTGGCCATGTCACTGTTGGGGCCATGTCACAGTGGGCAGCAGGTCAGTGCTGGCCATGAACAGTGAGCAACAGGCCACAGGTTGCCATGTCACTGTGGGGGCTATGTCACAGTGGGCAGCAGGTCAGTGGTGGCCATGTCACTATGGGGGCCATGTCACAGTGTGCAGCAGATCAGTGATGGCCATGTCACAGTGAGCAACAGGCCACTGGTTGCCATGTCACTGTGGAGGCTATGTCACAGTGGGCAGCAGGTCAGTGCTGGCCATGTCACTATGGGGGCCATGTCACAGTGGGCAGCAGGTCAGTGGTGGCCATGTCACTATGGGGGCCATGTCACAGTGGGCAGCAGGTCAGTAGTGGCCACGCCACTGTGGGGCCATGTCACAGTGTGCAGCAGGTCAGTGATGGCCATGTCACAGTGAGTAACAGGCCACCGGTTGCCATGTCACTGTGGGGGCTATGTCACAGTGGGAAGCAGGTCAGTGCTGGCCATGTCACTATGGTGGCAATGTCACAGTGGGCAGCAGGTCAGTGGTGGCCATGTCACTATGGGGGCCATGTCACAGTGGGCAGCAGGTCAGTGGTGGCCATGTCACTGTGAGGTCATGTCACAGTGTGCAGCAGGTCAGTGGTGGCCATGTCACAGTGAGCAACAGGCCACTGGTTGCCATGTCACTGTGGGGGCTATGTCACAGTGGGCAGCAGGTCAATGGTGGCCATGTCACTATTGGGGCTATGTCACATTGGGCAGCAGGTCAGTGGTGGCCATGTCACAGTGAGCAACAGGCCACTGGTTGTCATGTCACTATGGGGGCCATGTCACAGTGGGCAGCAGGTCAGTAGTGGCCACGTCACTGTGAGGCCATATCACAGTGTGCAGCAGGTCAGAGCTGGCCATGTCACTGTGGGGGCCATGTCACAGTGGTCAGCGGGTCAGTGGTGGCCATGTCAATGTGAGGTCATGTCACAGTGGGCAGCAGATCAGTTGTGGCCATGTCACTATGGGGGCCATGTCACAGTGGGCAGCAGGTCAGTGGTGGCCATGTCACTATGGGGGCCATGTCACAGTGGGCAGCAGGTCAGTGGTGCCCAAGTCACTGTGTGGCTATGTCACAGTGGTCAGCGGGTCAGTAGTGGCCATGTCACTGTTGGGGCCATGTCACAGTGGGAAGCAGGTCAGTGGTGGCCATGTCACTATGGGGGCCATGTCACAGTGGGCAGCAGGTCAGTAGTTGCCACGTCACTGTGGGGCCATGTCACAGTGTGCAGCAGGTCAGTGATGGCCATGTCACAGTGAGCAACAGGCCACTGGTTGCCATGTCACTGTGGGGGCTATGTCACAGTGGGCAGCAGGTCAGTGGTGGCCATGTCACTATGGGGGCCATGTCACAGTGGGCAGCAGGTCAGTGGTGGCCATGTCACTATGGCGGCTATGTCACATTGGGCAGCAGGTCAGTGGTGGCCATGTCACTGTGAGGTCATGTCACAGTGTGCAGCAGGACAGTGGTGGCCATGTCACAGTGAGCAACAGGCCACTGGTTGCCATGTCACTGTGGGGGCTATGTCACAGTGGGCAGCAGGTCAGTGGTGGCCATGTCACTGTGGGGCTATGTCACAGTGGTCAGCGGGTCAGTGGTGGCCATGTCACTGTTGGGGACATGTCACAGTGTGCAGCACGTCAGTGGTGGCCATGTCACTATGGGGGCCATGTCACAGTGAGCAGCTGGTCAGTAGTGCCCACGTCACTGTGGGGCCATGTCACAGTGTGCAGCAGGTCAGTGATGGCCATGTCACAGTGAGCAACAGGCCACAGGTTGCCATGTAACTGTGGGGGATATGTCACAGTGGGCAGCAGGTCAGTGCTGGCCATGTCACTATGGGGGCCATGTCACAGTGGGCAGCAGGTCAGTGGTGGCCATGTCACTATGGGGGCCATGTCACAGTGGGCAGCAGGTCAGTGGTGCCCAAGTCCCTGTGGGGCTATGTCACAGTGGTCAGCGGGTCAGTAGTGGCCATGTCACTGTTGGGGCCATGTCACAGTGTGCAGCAGGTCAGTAGTGGCCACGTCACTGTGGGGCCATGTCACAGTGAGCAACAGGCCACTGGTTGCCATGTCAAGGTGGGGGCTATGTCACAGTGGGCAGCAGGTCAGTTTTGGACATGTCACTATGGGGGCCATGTCACAGTGGGCAGCAGGTCAGTGGTGGCCATGTCACTGTGAGGTCATGTCACAGTGGGCAGCAGGTCAGTGATGGCCATGTCACAGTGGGGACCAAGTCACAGTGGGCAGCAGGTTAGTTGTGGCAATGTCACTATGGGTCCATGTCACAGTGGGCAGCAGGTCAGTGGTGGCCAGTTCACTGTGTGGCTATGTCACAGTGGTCAGCGGGTCAGTGGTGGCCATGTCACTGTGAGGTCATGTCACATTGTGCAGCATGTCAGTGGTGGCCATGTCACAGTGAGCAATAGGCCACTGGTTGCCATGTCACTGTGGTGTCTATGTCACAGTGGGCAGCAGGTCAGTGGTGGCCATGTCACTATGGGGGCCATGTCACAGTGGGCAGCAGGTCAGTGGTGGCCGTGTCACTATGGGGGCCATGTCACAGTGGGCAGCAGGTCAGTGGTGGCCATGTCACTATGGGTCCATGTCACAGTGGGCAGCAGGTCAGTGGTGGCCATGTCACTATGGGGGCTATGTCACATTGGGCAGTAGGTCAGTGGTGGCCATGTCACTGTGGGGTCATGTCACAGTGTGCAGCAGGTCTGTGGTGGCCATGTCACAGTGAGCAATAGGCCACTGGTTGCCATGTCACTGTGGTGTCTATGTCACAGAGGGCAGCAGGTCAGTGGTGGCCATGTCACAATGGGGGCCATGTCACAGTGGGCAGCAGGTCAGTGGTGGCCATGTCACTATGGCGGCCATGTCACAGTGGGCAGCAGGTCAGTAGAGGCCACGTCACTGTGGGGCCATGTCACAGTGTGCAGCAGGTCAGTGATGGCCATGAACAGTGAGCAACAGGCCACAGGTTGCCATGTCACTGTGGGGGCTATGTCACAGTGGGCAGCAGGTCAGTGGTGGCCATGTCACTATGGGGTCCATGTCACAGTGGGTAGCATGTCAGTAATGTCCATGTCACTCTGGGGGCCATGTCACAGTGTGAAGCAGGTCAGTGGTGGCCATGTCACTGTGGGGGCCATGTCACAGTGGTAAGCGGGTCAGTGGTGGCCATGTCACTGTGAGGTCATGTCACAGTGTGCAGCAGGTCAGTGATGGCCATGTCACAGTGAGCAAGAGGCCACTGCTTGCCATGTCACTGTGGGGGCCATGTCACAGTGGGCAGCAGGTCAGTGGCGGCCATGTCACTATGGGGGCCATGTCACAGTGGGCAGCAGGTCAGTGGTGCTCATGTCACTATGGGGGCCGTGTCGCAGTGGGTAGCAGATCAGTGGTGGCCATGTCACTATGGGGGCTATGTCACATTGGGCAGCAGGTCAGTGGTGGCCATGTCACTGTGAGGTCATGTCACAGTGTGCAGCAGGTCAGTGGTGGCCATGTCACTATGGGGGCCATGTCCCAGAGGGCAGCAGGTCAGTGGTGGCCATGTCACTATGGGGGCCATGTCACAGTGGGCAGCAGGTCAGTGGTGGCCATGTCACTGTGAGGCAATGTCACAGTGTGCAGTAGGTCAGTGGTGGCCATGTCACAGTGAGCAACAGGCCACTGGTTGCCATGTCACTGTGGGGGCTATGTCACAGTGGGCAGCAGGTCAGTGGTGCCCAAGTCACTGTGGGGCTATGTCACAGTGGGCAGCAGGTCAGAGGTGGCCATGTCACTATGGGGGCCATGTCACAGTGGGCAGCAGGTCAGTAGTGGCCACGTCACTGTGGGGCCATGTCACAGTGTGCAGCAGGTCAGTGATGGCCATGTCACAGTGAGCAACAGGCCACTGGTTGCCATGTCACTATGGGGGCCATGTCACAGTGGGCAGCAGGTCAATGGTGGCCATGTCACTATGGGGGCTATGTCACATTGGGCAGCAGGTCAGTGGTGACCATGTCACTGTGAGGTCATGTCACAGTGTGCAGCAGGTCAGTGGTACCCAAGTCAATGTGGGGCTATGTCACAGTGGTTAGCGGGTCAGTGATGGCCATGTCACATTGAGCAACAGGCCACTGGTTGCTATGTCACTGCGGGGGCTATGTCACAGTGGGCAGCAGGTCAGTGGTGGCCATGTCACTATGGGGGCCATGTCACTGTGGGCAGCAGGTCAGTAGAGGCCACGTCACTGTGGGGCCATGTCACAGTGTGCAACAGGTCAGTGATGGCCATGTCACAGTGAGCAACAGGCCACAGGTTGCCATGTCACTGTGGGGGCTATGTCACAGTGGGCAGCAGGTCAGTGGTGGCCATGTCACTATGGGGGCCATGTCACAGTGGGCAGCAGGTCAGTAATGTCCATGTCACTATGGGGGCCATGTCACAGTGTGCAGCAGGTCAGTGGTGGCCATGTCACTGTGAGGTCATGTCACAGTGTGCAGCAGGTCAGTGATGGCCATGTCACAGTGAGCAACATGCCACTGGTTGCCATGTCACTATGGGGGCCATGTCACAGTGGGCAGCAGGTCAGTGGTGGCCATGTCACTATGGGGGCTATGTCACATTGGGCAGCAGGTCAGTGGTGGCCATGTCACTGTGAGGTCATGTCACAGTGTGCAGCAGGTCAGTGGTGGCCATGTCACAGTGAGTAACAGGCCACTGGTTGCCATGTCACTGTGGGGGCTATGTCACAGTGGGCAGCAGGTCAGTGCTGGCCGTGTCACTATGGTGGCCATGTCACAGTGGGCAGCAGGTCAGTGGTGGCCATGTCACAGTGAGCAACAGGCCACTTATTGCCATGTCACTGTGGGGGCTATGTCACAGTGGGCAGCAGGTCAGTAGTGGCCACGTCACTGTGGGGCCATGTCACAGTGGGCAGCAGGTCAGAGGTGGCCATGTCACTATGGGGGCCATGTCACAGTGGGCAGCAGGTCAGTGGTGCCCAAGTCACTGTGGGGCTATGTCACAGTGGGCAGCAGGTCAGTGGTGGCCATGTCACTATGGGGGCTATTTCACATTGGGCAGCAGGTCAGTGGTGGCCATGTCACTGTGAGGTCATGTCACAGTGTGCAGCAGGTCAGTGGTGACATTGTCACAGTGAGCAACAGGCCACTGGTTACCATGTCACTGTGGGGGCTATGTCACAGTGGGCAGCAGGTCAGTGGTGGCCATGTCACTATGGGGGCCATGTCACAGTGGGCAGCAGGTCAATGTTGGCCATGTCACTATGGCGGCCATGTCACAGTGGGCAGCAGGTCAGTAGTGGCCACGTCACTGTGGGGCCATGTCACAGTGTGCAGCAGGTCAGTGGTGGCCATGTCACAGTGAGCAACAGGCCACTGGTTGCCATGTCACTGTGGGGGCTATATCACAGTGGGCAGCAGGTCAGTGCTAGCCATGTTACTATGGGGGCCATGTCACAGTGGGCAGCAGGTCAATGGTGCCCAATTCACTGTGGGGCTATGTCACAATGGTCAGCGGGTCAGTGGTGGCCATGTCACTGTGGAGCCATGTCACAGTGGGCAGCAGGTCAGTGGTGGCCATGTCACTATGAGGGCCATTTCTCAGTGGGCAGCAGGTCAGTGGTGCCCAAGTCACTGTGGTGCTATGTCACAGTGGTCAGCAGGTCAGTAGTGGCCATGTCACTGTTGGGGCCATGTCACAGTGGGCAGCAGGTCAGTGGTGGCCATGTCACTGTGAGGTCATGTCACAGTGTGCAGCAGGTCAGTGGTGGCCATGTCACAGTGAGCAACAGGCCACTGGTTGCCATGTCACTGTGGGGGCTATGTCACAGTGGTCAGCAGGTCAGTGGTGCCCAAGTCACTGTGGGGCTATGTCACAGTGGTCAGCGGGTCAGTAGTGGCCATGTCACTGTTGGGGCCATGTCACAGTGGGCAGCAGGTCAGTGGTGGCCATGTCACTATGGGAGCCATGTCACAGTGGGCAGCAGGTCAGTGGTGGCCATGTCACTATGGGGGCTATGTCACATTGGGCAGCAGGTCAGTGGTGGCCATGTCACTGTGAGGTCATGTCACAGTGTGCAGCAGGTCAGTGGTGGCCATGTCACAGTGAGCAATAGGCCACTGGTTGCCATGTCACTGTGGTGTCTATGTCACAGTGGGCAGCAGGTCAGTTGTGGCCATGTCACTATGGGGGCCATGTCACAGTGGGCAGCAGGTCAGTGGTGGCCATGTCACTAAGGGTCCATGTCACAGTCGGCAGCAGGTCAGTGGTGGCCAGGTCACTGTGGGGCTATTTCACAGTGGTCAGCGGGTCAGTGGTGGCCATGTCACTATGGGTGCTATGTCACATTGGGCAGCAGGTCACTGGTGGCCATGTCACTGTGAGCAATAGGCCACTGGTTGCCATGTCACTGTGGTGTCTATGTCACAGTGGGCAGTAGGTCAGTGGTGGCCATGTCACTATGGGGGCCATGTCACAGTGGGCAGCAGGTCAGTGGTGGCCATGTAACTATGGGGGCCATGTCACAGTGGGCAGCAGGTCAGTAGTGGCCACGGCACTGTGGGGCCATGTCACAGTGTGCAGCAGGTCAGTGATGGCCATGTCACAGTGAGTAACAGGCCACTGGTTGCCATGTCACTGTGGGGGCTAAGTCACAGTGGGCAGCAGGTCAGTGGTGGCCATGTCACTATGGGTCCATGTCACAGTGGGCAGCAGGTCAGTGGTGGCCATGTCACTATGGGGGCTATGTCACATTGGGCAGCAGGTCAGTGGTGGCCATGTCACTGTGAGGTCATGTCACAGTGGGCAGCAGGTCAGTGGTGGCCATGTCACTATGGGGGCCATGTCACAGTGGGCAGCAGGTCAGTAGAGGCCACGTCACTGTGGGGCCATGTCACAGTGAGCAACAGGCCACAGGTTGCCATGTCACTGTGGGGGCTATGTCACAGTGGGCAGCAGGTCAGTGGTGGCCATGTCACTATGGTGGCCATGTCACAGTGGGCAGCAGGTCAGTAGTGGCCACGTCAATGTGGGGCCATGTCACAGTGTGCAGCAGGTCAGTGATGGCCATGTCACAGTGAGCAACAGGCCACTGGTTGCCATGTCACTGTGGGGGCTATGTCACAGTGGGCAGCAGGTCAGTGGTGGCCATGTCACTATGGGGGCCATGTCACATTGGGCAGCAGGTCAGTGGTGGCCATGTCACTGTGAGGTCATGTCACAGTGTGCAGCAGGTCAGTGATGGCCATGCCACAGTGAGCAACAGGCCACTGGTTGCCATGTCACTGTGGGGGCTATGTCACAGTGGGCAGCAGGTCAGTGGTGGCCATGTCACTATGGTGGCCATGTCACAGTGGGCAGCAGGTCAGTAGTGGCCACGTCAATGTGGGGCCATGTCACAGTGTGCAGCAGGTCAGTGATGGCCATGTCACAGTGAGCAACAGGCCACTGGTTGCCATGTCACTGTGGGGGCTATGTCACAGTGGGCAGCAGGTCAGTGGTGGCCATGTCACTGTGAGGTCATGTCACAGTGTGCAGCAGGACAGTGGTGGCCATGTCACAGTGAGAAACAGGCCACTGGTTGCAATGTCACTGTGGGGGCTATGTCACAGTGGGCAGCAGGTCAGTGGTGGCCATGTCACTATTGGGGCCATGTCACAGTGGGCAGCAGGTCAGTGATGGCCATGTCACAGTGAGCAACAGGCCACTGGTTGCCATGTCACTGTGGGGGCTATGTTACAGTGGGCAGCAGGTCAGTGGTGCCCAAGTCACTGTGGGGGCCATGTCACAGTGGTCAGCGGGTCAGTAGTGGCCATGTCACTGTTGGGGCCATGTCACAGTGGGCAGCAGGTCAGAGGTGGCCATGTCACTATAGGGCCATGTCACAGTGGGCAGCAGGGCAGTGGTGGCCATGTCACTGTGAGGTCATGTCACAGTGTGCAGCAGGTCAGAGGTGGCCATGTCACAGTGAGAAACAGGCCACTGGTTGCCATGTCACTGTGGGGGCCATGTCACAGTGGGCAGCAGGTCAGTGGTGCCCAAGTCACTGTGGGGCTATGTCACAGTGGGCAGCAGGTCAGTGGTGGCCATGTCACTATGGGGGCTATTTCACATTGGGCAGCAGGTCAGTGGTGGCCATGTCACTGTGAGGTCATGTCACAGTGTGCAGCAGGTCAGTGGTGACATTGTCACAGTGAGCAACAGGCCACTGGTTACCATGTCACTGTGGGGGCTATGTCACAGTGGGCAGCAAGTCAGTGGTGGCCATGTCACTATGGGGGCCATGTCACAGTGGGCAGCAGGTCAATGTTGGCCATGTCACTATGGCGGCCATGTCACAGTGGGCAGCAGGTCAGTAGTGGCCACGTCACTGTGGGGCCATGTCACAGTGTGCAGCAGGTCAGTGGTGACCATGTCACAGTGAGCAACAGGCCACTGGTTGCCATGTCACTGTGGGGGCTATATCACAGTGGGCAGCAGGTCAATGGTGCCCAATTCACTGTGGGGCTATGTCACAATGGTCAGCGGGTCAGTGGTGGCCATGTCACTGTGGAGCCATGTCACAGTGGGCAGCAGGTCAGTGGTGGCCATGTCACTATGAGGGCCATTTCACAGTGGGCAGCAGGTCAGTGGTGCCCAAGTCACTGTGGTGCTATGTCACAGTGGTCAGCAGGTCAGTAGTGGCCATGTCACTGTTGGGGCCATGTCACAGTGGGCAGCAGGTCAGTGGTGGCCATGTCACTGTGAGGTCATGTCACAGTGTGCAGCAGGTCAGTGATGGCCATGCCACAGTGAGCAACAGGCCACTGGTTGCCATGTCACTGTGGGGGCTATGTCACAGTGGGCAGCAGGTCAGTGGTGCCCATGTCACTATGGGGGCCATGTCACAGTGGGCAGCAGGTCAGTATTGGCCACGTCAATGTGGGGCCATGTCACAGTGTGCAGCAGGTCAGTGATGGCCATGTCACAGTGA
This sequence comes from Strix uralensis, assembly GCF_047716275.1. Lineage (NCBI taxonomy): Eukaryota > Metazoa > Chordata > Aves > Strigiformes > Strigidae > Strix > Strix uralensis. The sequence continues at coordinate 1,079,440 of NW_027436714.1, read as the reverse complement.
GCAACAGGCCACTGGTTGCCATGTCACTGTGGGGGCTATGTCACAGTGGGCAGCAGGTCAGTGCTGGCCATGTCACTATGGGGGCCATGTCACAGTGGGCAGCAGGTCAGTGGTGGCCATGTCACTGTGAGGTCATGTCACAGTGTGCAGCAGGACAGTGGTGGCCATGTCACAGTGAGAAACAGGCCACTGGTTGCCATGTCACTGTGGGGGCTATGTCACAGTGGGCAGCAGGTCAGTGGTGCCCAAGTCACTGTGGGGGCCATGTCACAGTGGTCAGCGGGTCAGTAGTGGCCATGTCACTGTTGGGGCCATGTCACAGTGGGCAGCAGGTCAGTGGTGGCCATGTCACTATGGGGGCTATGTCACATTGGGCAGCAGGTCAGTGGTGGCCATGTCACTGTGAGGTCATGTCACAGTGTGCAGCAGGTCAGTGGTGGCCATGTCACAGTGAGCAACAGGCTACTGGTTGCCATGTCACTGTGGGGGCTATGTCACAGTGGGCAGCAGGAGAGTGGTGGCCATGTCACAGTGAGCAACAGGCCACTGGTTGCCATGTCACTGTGAGGGCTATGTCACAGTGGGCAGCAGGTCAGTGGTGGCCACGTCACTGTGGGGACCAAGTCACATTGGGCAGCAGGTTAGTTGTGGCAATGTCACTATGGGTCCATGTCACAGTGGGCAGCAGGTCAGTGGTGGCCAGTTCACTGTGGGGCTATGTCACACTGGTCAGCGGGTCAGTGGTGGCCATGTCACTGTGAGGTCATGTCACAGTGTGCAGCATGTCAGTGGTGGCCATGTCACAGTGAGCAATAGGCCACTGGTTGCCATGTCACTGTGGTGTCTATGTCACAGTGGGCAGCAGGTCAGTGGTGGCCATGTCACTATGGGGGCCATGTCACAGTGGGCAGCAGGTCAGTGGTGGCCGTGTCACTATGGGGGCCATGTCACAGTGCCAGCAGGTCAGTGGTGGCCATGTCACTAAGGGTCCATGTCACAGTGGGCATCAGGTCAATGGTGGCCATGTCACTATGGGGGCCATGTCACAGTGGGCAGCAGGTCAGTGGTGGCCATGTCACTATGGGGGCTATGTCACATTGGGCAGCAGGTCAGTGGTGGCCATGTCACTGTGAGGCAATGTCACAGTGTGCAGCAGGTCAGTGGTGGCCATGTCACAGTGAGCAACAGGCCACTGGTTGCCATGTCACTGTGGGGGCTATGTCACAGTGGGCAGCAGGTCAGTGGTGGCCATGTCACTATGGGGGCCATGTCACAGTGGGCAGCAGGTCAGTGGTGCCCAAGTCACTGTGGGCATATGTCACAGTGGGCAGCAGGTCAGTGGTGGCCATGTCACTGTGAGGTCATGTCACAGTGTGCAGCAGGACAGTGGTGGCCATGTCACAGTGAGCAACAGGCCACTGGTTGCCATGTCACTATGGGGGCTATGTCACATTGGGCAGCAGGTCAGTGGTGGCCTTGTCACTATGGGGTCAATGTCACAGTGGGCAGCAGGTCAGAGCTGGCCATGTCACTATGGGGGCCATGTCACAGTGGGAAGGAGGTCAGTGGTGGCCAGGTCACTGTGGGGCTATGTCACAGTGGTCAGCGGATCAGTGGTGGCCATGACACTGTGGGGACCATGTCACAGTGGTCAGCAGATCAGTTGTGGCCATGTCACTGTGGGTCCATGTCACAGTGTGCAGCAGGTCAGTGGTCGCCATGTCACAGTGTGCAACAGGCCACTGCTTGCCATGTCACTGTGGGGGCTATGTCACAGTGGGCAGCAGGTCAGTTGTGGTCATGTCACTATGGGTCCATGTCACAGTGGGCAGCAGGTCAGTGGTGGTCATGTCACTATGGGGGCTATGTCACAGTGGTCAGCGGATCAGTGGTGGCCATGTCACTGTGGGGACCATGTCACAGTGGGCAGCAGGTCAGTTGTGGCCAAGTCCCTATGGGGGCCATGTCACAATGGGCAGCATGTCAGTGGTGGCCAGGTCACTATGGGGGCCATGTCACAGTGGGTAGCAGGTCAGTGGTGGCCAGGTCACTATGGGGGCCATGTCACAGTGGGTAGCAGGTCAGTGGTGGCCATGTCACTGTGGGGCTAAGTCACAGTGGTCAGCGGATCAGTGGTGGCCATGTCACTGTGGGTACCATGTTACAGTGTGCAGCAGGTCTGTGGTGGCCATGTCACAGTGAGCAACAGGCCTCTGGTTGCCATGTCACTGTGGGTCTATGTCACAGTGGGCAGCAGGTCAGTGGTGGCCATGACACTGTGGGGGCCATGTCACAGTGGGCAGCAGGTCAGTAGTGGCCACATCACTGTGGGGCCATGTCACATTGTGCAGCAGGTCAGTGATGGCCATGTCACAGTGAGCAACAGGCCACTGGTTGCCGTGTCACTGTGGGGGCTATGTCACAGTGGGCAGCAGGTCAGTGATGGCCATGTCACTGTGGGGGCCATGTCACAGTGGGCAGCAGGTCAGTGGTGGCCATTTCACTGTGGGTACCATGTCACAGTGTGCAGCAGCTCCGTGGTGGCCATGTCACAGTGAGCAACAGGCCACTGGTTGCCATGTCACTGTGGGGTCTATGTCACAGTGGGCAACAGGTCAGTGGTGGCAATGTCACTATGGGTGCCATGACGCAGTGGGCAGCCGGTCAGTGGTGGCCATGTCACTGTGAGAAACAGGCCACTGGTTGCCATGTCACTATGGGGGCTATGTCACAGTGGGCAGCAGGTCAGTGGTGGCCATGTCACTAAGGGGGCTAGGTCACATTGGGCAGCAGGTCAGTGGTGTCCATGTCACTGTGAGGTCATGTCACAGTGTGCAGAAGTTCAGTGGTGGCCATGTCACAGTGAGCAACAGGCCACTGCTTGCCATGTCACTGTGGGGGCTATGTCACAGTGGGCAGCAGGTCAGTGGTGGCCATGTCACTATGGGGGCCATGTCATAGTGGGCAACATGTCAGTGGTGGCCAGGTCACTATGGGGGCCATGTCACAGTGGGTAGCATGTCAGTGGTGGCCATGTCACTGTGGTGCTATGTGACAGTGGTCAGCGGATCAGTGGTGGCCATGTCACTGTGGGGACCATGTCACAGTGGTCAGCAGGTCAATTGTGGCCATGTCACTGTGGGTCCATGTCACAGTGGGCAGCAGGTCAGTAGTGGCCATGTCAATACTGGGGCCATGTCACAGTGGGTAGCAGGTCAGTGGTGGCCATGTCACTGTGGGGACCATGTCACAGTGGGCAGCAGGTCAGTTGTGGCCAAGTCCCTATGGGGGCCATGTCACAGTGGGCAGCATGTCAGTGGTGGACATGTCACAGTGAGAAACACGCCACTGGTTGCCATGTCACTGTGGGGGCTATGTCACAGTGGGCAGCAGGTCAATGTTGGCCATGTCACTATGGCGGCCATGTCACAGTGGGCAGCAGGTCAGTAGTGGCCACGTCACTGTGGGGCCATGTCACAGTGTGCAGCAGGTCAGTGGTGGCCATGTCACAGTGAGCAACAGGCCACTGGTTGCCATGTCACTGTGGGGGCTATATCACAGTGGGCAGCAGGTCAGTGCTAGCCATGTCACTATGGGGGCCATGTCACAGTGGGCAGCAGGTCAATGGTGCCCAATTCACTGTGGGGCTATGTCACAATGGTCAGCGGGTCAGTGGTGGCCATGTCACTGTGGAGCCATGTCACAGTGGGCAGCAGGTCAGTGGTGGCCATGTCACTATGAGGGCCATTTCACAGTGGGCAGCAGGTCAGTGGTGCCCAAGTCACTGTGGTGCTATGTCACAGTGGTCAGCAGGTCAGTAGTGGCCATGTCACTGTTGGGGCCATGTCACAGTGGGCAGCAGGTCAGTGGTGGCCATGCCACAGTGAGCAACAGGCCACTGGTTGCCATGTCACTGTGGGGGCTATGTCACAGTGGGCAGCAGGTCAGTGGTGGCCATGTCACTATGGGGGCCATGTCACAGTGGGCAGCAGGTCAGTAGTGGCCACGTCAATGTGGGGCCATGTCACCGTGTGCAGCAGGTCAGTGATGGCCATGTCACAGTGAGCAACAGGCCACTGGTTGCCATGTCACTGTGGGGGCTATGTCACAGTGGGCAGCAGGTCAGTGCTGGCCATGTCACTATGGGGGCCATGTCACAGTGGGCAGCAGGTCAGTGGTGGCCATGTCACTGTGAGGTCATGTCACAGTGTGCAGCAGGACAGTGGTGGCCATGTCACAGTGAGAAACAGGCCACTGGTTGCCATGTCACTGTGGGGGCTATGTCACAGTGGGCAGCAGGTCAGTGGTGCCCAAGTCACTGTGGGGGCCATGTCACAGTGGTCAGCGGGTCAGTAGTGGCCATGTCACTGTTGGGGCCATGTCACAGTGGGCAGCAGGTCAGTGGTGGCCATGTCACTATGGGGGCTATGTCACATTGGGCAGCAGGTCAGTGGTGGCCATGTCACTGTGAGGTCATGTCACAGTGTGCAGCAGGTCAGTGGTGGCCATGTCACAGTGAGCAACAGGCTACTGGTTGCCATGTCACTGTGGGGGCTATGTCACAGTGGGCAGCAGGAGAGTGGTGGCCATGTCACAGTGAGCAACAGGCCACTGGTTGCCATGTCACTGTGAGGGCGATGTCACAGTGGGCAGCAGGTCAGTGGTGGCCACGTCACTGTGGGGACCAAGTCACATTGGGCAGCAGGTTAGTTGTGGCAATGTCACTATGGGTCGATGTCACAGTGGGCAGCAGGTCAGTGGTGGCCAGTTCACTGTGGGGCTATGTCACACTGGTCAGCGGGTCAGTGGTGGCCATGTCACTGTGAGGTCATGTCACAGTGTGCAGCATGTCAGTGGTGGCCATGTCACAGTGAGCAATAGGCCACTGGTTGCCATGTCACTGTGGTGTCTATGTCACAGTGGGCAGCAGGTCAGTGGTGGCCATGTCACTATGGGGGCCATGTCACAGTGGGCAGCAGGTCAGTGGTGGCCGTGTCACTATGGGGGCCATGTCACAGTGCCAGCAGGTCAGTGGTGGCCATGTCACTAAGGGTCCATGTCACAGTGGGCAGCAGGTCAGTGGTGGCCAGGTCACTGTGGGGCTATTTCACAGTGGTCAGCGGGTCAGTGGTGGCCATGTCACTATGGGTGCTATGTCACATTGGGCAGCAGGTCAGTGGTGGCCATGTCACTGTGAGCAATAGGCCACTGGTTGCCATGTCACTGTGGTGTCTATGTCACAGTGGGCAGCAGGTCAGTAGTGGCCATGTCACTGTTGGGGCCATGTCACAGTGGGCAGCAGGTCAATGGTGGCCATGTCACTGTGGGGCCATGTCACAGTGGGCAGCTTGTCAGTGGTGGCCATGTCACTATGGGGGCCATGTCACAGTGGGCAGCAGGTCAGTAGTGGCCACGTCACTGTGGGGCCATGTCACAGTGTGCAGCAGGTCAGTGATGGCCATGTCACAGTGAGCAACAGGCCACTGGTTGCCATGTCACTGTGGGGGCAATGTCACAGTGGGCAGCAGGTCAATGGTGGCCATGTCACTATGGGGGCTATGTCACATTGGGCAACATGTCAGTGGTGGCCATGTCACTGTGAGGTCATGTCACAGTGTGCAGCAGGTCAGTGGTGGCCATGTCACAGTGAGCAACAGGCCACTGGTTGCCATGTCACTGTGGGGGCTATGTCACAGTGGGCAGCAGGTCAATGGTGGCCATGTCACTATGGGGGCCATGTCACAGTGGGCAGCAGGTCAGTGGTGGCCATGTCACTATGGGGGCTATGTCACATTGGGCAGCAGGTCAGTGGTGGCCATGTCACTGTGAGGCAATGTCACAGTGTGCAGCAGGTCAGTGGTGGCCATGTCACAGTGAGCAACAGGCCACTGGTTGCCATGTCACTGTGGGGGCTATGTCACAGTGGGCAGCAGGTCAGTGGTGGCCATGTCACTATGGGGGCCATGTCACAGTGGGCAGCAGGTCAGTGGTGCCCAAGTCACTGTGGGCATATGTCACAGTGTGCAGCAGGTCAGTGGTGGCCATGTCACTGTGAGGTCATGTCACAGTGTGCAGCAGGACAGTGATGGCCATGTCACAGTGAGCAATAGGCCACTGGTTGCCATGTCACTATGGGGGCTATGTCACATTGGGCAGCAGGTCAGTGGTGGCCTTGTCACTATGGGGTCAATGTCACAGTGGGCAGCAGGTCAGAGCTGGCCATGTCACTGTGGGGGCCATGTCACAGTGGTCAGCAGGTCAGTTGTGGCCATGTCACTATGGGGGCCATGTCACAGTGGGAAGGAGGTCAGTGGTGGCCAGGTCACTGTGGGGCTATGTCACAGTGGTCAGCGGATCAGTGGTGGCCATGACACTGTGGGGACCATGTCACAGTGGTCAGCAGATCAGTTGTGGCCATGTCACTGTGGGTCCATGTCACAGTGTGCAGCAGGTCAGTGGTCGCCATGTCACAGTGTGCAACAGGCCACTGCTTGCCATGTCACTGTGGGGGCTATGTCACAGTGGGCAGCAGGTCAGTTGTGGTCATGTCACTATGGGTCCATGTCACAGTGGGCAGCAGGTCAGTGGTGGTCATGTCACTATGGGGGCTATGTCACAGTGGTCAGCGGATCAGTGGTGGCCATGTCACTGTGGGGACCATGTCACAGTGGGCAGCAGGTCAGTTGTGGCCAAGTCCCTATGGGGGCCATGTCACAATGGGCAGCATGTCAGTGGTGGCCAGGTCACTATGGGGGCCATGTCACAGTGGGTAGCAGGTCAGTGGTTGCCAGGTCACTATGGGGGCCATGTCACAGTGGGTAGCAGGTCAGTGGTGGCCATGTCACTGTGGGGCTAAGTCACAGTGGGCAGCAGGTCAGTGGTGGCCATGTCACTATGGGGGCTATGTCACATTGGGCAGCAGGTCAGTGGTGGCCATGTCACTGTGAGGTCATGTCACAGTGTGCAGCAGGTCAGTGGTGGCCATGTCACAGTGAGCAACAGGCTACTGGTTGCCATGTCACTGTGGGGGCTATGTCACAGTGGGCAGCAGGAGAGTGGTGGCCATGTCACAGTGAGCAACAGGCCACTGGTTGCCATGTCACTGTGAGGGCGATGTCACAGTGGGCAGCAGGTCAGTGGTGGCCACGTCACTGTGGGGACCAAGTCACATTGGGCAGCAGGTTAGTTGTGGCAATGTCACTATGGGTCGATGTCACAGTGGGCAGCAGGTCAGTGGTGGCCAGTTCACTGTGGGGCTATGTCACACTGGTCAGCGGGTCAGTGGTGGCCATGTCACTGTGAGGTCATGTCACAGTGTGCAGCATGTCAGTGGTGGCCATGTCACAGTGAGCAATAGGCCACTGGTTGCCATGTCACTGTGGTGTCTATGTCACAGTGGGCAGCAGGTCAGTGGTGGCCATGTCACTATGGGGGCCATGTCACAGTGGGCAGCAGGTCAGTGGTGGCCGTGTCACTATGGGGGCCATGTCACAGTGCCAGCAGGTCAGTGGTGGCCATGTCACTAAGGGTCCATGTCACAGTGGGCAGCAGGTCAGTGGTGGCCATGTCACAGTGGGGACCAAGTCACATTGGGCAGCAGGTTAGTTGTGGCAATGTCACTATGGGTCCATGTCACAGTGGGCAGCAGGTCAGTGGTGGCCAGTTCACTGTGGGGCTATGTCACAGTGGTCAGCGGGTCAGTGGTGGCCATGTCACTGTGGGTACCATGTTACAGTGTGCAGCAGGTCTGTGGTGGCCATGTCACAGTGAGCAACAGGCCTCTGGTTGCCATGTCACTGTGGGTCTATGTCACAGTGGGCAGCAGGTCAGTGGTGGCCATGACACTGTGGGGGCCATGTCACAGTGGGCAGCAGGTCAGTAGTGGCCACATCACTGTGGGGCCATGTCACATTGTGCAGCAGGTCAGTGATGGCCATGTCACAGTGAGCAACAGGCCACTGGTTGCCGTGTCACTGTGGGGGCTATGTCACAGTGGGCAGCAGGTCAGTGATGGCCATGTCACTGTGGGGGCCATGTCACAGTGGGCAGCAGGTCAGTGGTGGCCATTTCACTGTGGGTACCATGTCACAGTGTGCAGCAGCTCCGTGGTGGCCATGTCACAGTGAGCAACAGGCCACTGGTTGCCATGTCACTGTGGGGTCTATGTCACAGTGGGCAACAGGTCAGTGGTGGCAATGTCACTATGGGTGCCATGACGCAGTGGGCAGCCGGTCAGTGGTGGCCATGTCACTGTGAGAAACAGGCCACTGGTTGCCATGTCACTATGGGGGCTATGTCACAGTGGGCAGCAGGTCAGTGGTGGCCATGTCACTAAGGGGGCTAGGTCACATTGGGCAGCAGGTCAGTGGTGTCCATGTCACTGTGAGGTCATGTCACAGTGTGCAGAAGTTCAGTGGTGGCCATGTCACAGTGAGCAACAGGCCACTGCTTGCCATGTCACTGTGGGGGCTATGTCACAGTGGGCAGCAGGTCAGTGGTGGCCATGTCACTATGGGGGCCATGTCATAGTGGGCAACATGTCAGTGGTGGCCAGGTCACTATGGGGGCCATGTCACAGTGGGTAGCATGTCAGTGGTGGCCATGTCACTGTGGTGCTATGTGACAGTGGTCAGCGGATCAGTGGTGGCCATGTCACTGTGGGGACCATGTCACAGTGGTCAGCAGGTCAATTGTGGCCATGTCACTGTGGGTCCATGTCACAGTGGGCAGCAGGTCAGTAGTGGCCACGTCAATACGGGGGCCATGTCACAGTGGGTAGCAGGTCAGTGGTGGCCATGTCACTGTGGGGACCATGTCACAGTGGGCAGCAGGTCAGTTGTGGCCAAGTCCCTATGGGGGCCATGTCACAGTGGGCAGCATGTCAGTGGTGGACATGTCACAGTGAGAAACACGCCACTGGTTGCCATGTCACTGTGGGGGCTATGTCACAGTGGGCAGCAGGTCAGTGCTGGCCATGTCACTATGGGTCCATGTCACAGTGGGCAGCAGGTCAGTGGTGGCCATATCACTATGGAGGCTATGTCACATTGGGCAGCAGGTCAGTGGTGGCCATGTCACTGTGAGGTCATATCACAGTGTGCAGCAGGTCAGTTGTGGCCATGTCACTATGGGGCCATGTCACAGTGGGCAGCAGGTCAGTGGTGCTCATGTCACTATGGGGGCTATGTAACAGTGGGTAGCAGATCAGTGGTGGCCATGTCACTGTGGGGCTATATCACAGTGGTCAGCGGATCAGTGGTGTCCATGTCACTGTGGGGACCATGTCACAGTGGGAAGGAGGTCAGTGGTGGCCACGTCACTGTGGTGCTATGTCACAGTGGTCAGCGGATCAGTGGTGGCCATGTCACTGTGGGGACCATATCACAGTGGGCAGCAGGTCAGTTGTGGCCATGTCACTATGGGTCCATGTCACAGTGGGCAGCATGTCAGTGCTGGCCATGTCACTGTGGGGCCATGTCACCGTTTGCAGCAGGTCAGTGGTGGCCATGTCACAGTGAGCAACAGGCCACTGGTTGCCATGTCACTGTGGGAGCTATGTCACAGTGGGCAGCAGGTCACTGGTGGCCATGTCACTATGGGGGCCATATCACAGTGTGCAGCAGATCAGTAGTGGCCATGTCACTATGGGGGCCATGTCACAATGTGCAGCAGGTTAGTAGTGGTCACGTCACTGTGGGGCCATGTCACAGTGTGCAGCAGGTCAGTGGCGGCCATGTCACTATGGGGGCCATGTCACAGTGGGCAGCAGGTCAGAGGTGGCCATGTCACTATAGGGCCATGTCACAGTGAGAAACAGGCCACTGGTTGCCATGTCACTGTGGGGGCCATGTCACAGTGGGCAGCAGGTCAGTGGTGCCCAAGTCACTGTGGGGCTATGTCACAGTGGGCAGCAGGTCAGTGGTGGCCATGTCACTATGGGGGCTATTTCACATTGGGCAGCAGGTCAGTGGTGGCCATGTCACTGTGAGGTCATGTCACAGTGTGCAGCAGGTCAGTGGTGACATTGTCACAGTGAGCAACAGGCCACTGGTTACCATGTCACTGTCGGGGCTATGTCACAGTGGGCAGCAGGTCAGTGGTGGCCATGTCACTATGGGGGCCATGTCACAGTGGGCAGCAGGTCAATGTTGGCCATGTCACTATGGCAGCCATGTCACAGTGGGCAGCAGGTCAGTAGTGGCCACGTTACTGTGGGGCCATGTCACAGTGTGCAGCAGGTCAATGGTGCCCAATTCACTGTAGGGCTATGTCACAATGGTCAGCGGGTCAGTGGTGGCCATGTCACTGTGGAGCCATGTCACAGTGGGCAGCAGGTCAGTGGTGGCCATGTCACTATGAGGGCCATTTCACAGTGGGCAGCAGGTCAGTGGTGCCCAAGTCACTGTGGTGCTATGTCACAGTGGTCAGCAGGTCAGTAGTGGCCATGTCACTGTTGGGGCCATGTCACAGTGGGCAGCAGGTCAGTGGTGGCCATGTCACTGTGAGGTCATGTCACAGTGTGCAGCAGGTCAGTGGTGGCCATGTCACAGTGAGCAACAGGCCACTGGTTGCCATGTCACTGTGGGGGCTATGTCACAGTGGGCAGCAGGTCAGTGGTGCCCAAGTCACTGTGGGGCTATGTCACAGTGGTCAGCGGGTCAGTAGTGGCCATGTCACTGTTGGGGCCATGTCACAGTGGGCAGCAGGTCAGTGGTGGCCATGTCACTATGGGGGCCATGTCACAGTGGGCAGCAGGTCAGTGGTGGCCATGTCACTATGGGGGCTATGTCACATTGGGCAGCAGGTCAGTGGTGGCCATGTCACTGTGAGGTCATGTCACAGTGTGCAGCAGGTCAGTGGTGGCCATGTCACAGTGAGCAACAGGCTACTGGTTGCCATGTCACTGTGGGGGCTATGTCACAGTGGGCAGCAGGTCAGTGGTGGCCATGTCACAGTGGGGACCAAGTCACATTGGGCAGCAGGTTAGTTGTGGCAATGTCACTATGGGTCCATGTCACAGTGGGCAGCAGGTCAGTGGTGGCCAGTTCACTGTGGGGCTATGTCACAGTGGTCAGCGGGTCAGTGGTGGCCATGTCACTGTGAGGTCATGTCACAGTGTGCAGCATGTCAGTGGTGGCCATGTCACTATGGGGGCCATGTCACAGTGGGCAGCAGGTCAGTGGTGGCCGTGTCACTATGGGGGCCATGTCACATTGGGCAGCAGGTCAGTGGTGGCCATGTCACTAAGGGTCCATGTCACAGTCTGCAGCAGGTCAGTGGTGCCCAAGTCACTGTGGTGCTATGTCACAGTGGTCAGCAGGTCAGTAGTGGCCATGTCACTGTTGGGGCCATGTCACAGTGGGCAGCAGGTCAGTGGTGGCCATGTCACTGTGAGGTCATGTCACAGTGTGCAGCAGGTCAGTGATGGCCATGTCACAGTGAGCAACAGGCCACTGGTTGCCATGTCACTGTGGGGGCAATGTCACAGTGGGCAGCAGGTCAATGGTGGCCATGTCACTATGGGGGCTATGTCACATTGGGCAACATGTCAGTGGTGGCCATGTCACTGTGAGGTCATGTCACAGTGTGCAGCAGGTCAGTGGTGGCCATGTCACAGTGAGCAACAGGCCACTGGTTGCCATGTCACTGTGGGGGCTATGTCACAGTGGGCAGCAGGTCAATGGTGGCCATGTCACTATGGGGGCCATGTCACAGTGGGCAGCAGGTCAGTGGTGGCCATGTCACTATGGGGGCTATGTCACATTGGGCAGCAGGTCAGTGGTGGCCATGTCACTGTGAGGCAATGTCACAGTGTGCAGCAGGTCAGTGGTGGCCATGTCACAGTGAGCAACAGGCCACTGGTTGCCATGTCACTGTGGGGGCTATGTCACAGTGGGCAGCAGGTCAGTGGTGGCCATGTCACTATGGGGGCCATGTCACAGTGGGCAGCAGGTCAGTGGTGCCCAAGTCACTGTGGGCATATGTCACAGTGTGCAGCAGGTCAGTGGTGGCCATGTCACTGTGAGGTCATGTCACAGTGTGCAGCAGGACAGTGATGGCCATGTCACAGTGAGCAATAGGCCACTGGTTGCCATGTCACTATGGGGGCTATGTCACATTGGGCAGCAGGTCAGTGGTGGCCTTGTCACTATGGGGTCAATGTCACAGTGGGCAGCAGGTCAGAGCTGGCCATGTCACTGTGGGGGCCATGTCACAGTGGTCAGCAGGTCAGTTGTGGCCATGTCACTATGGGGGCCATGTCACAGTGGGAAGGAGGTCAGTGGTGGCCAGGTCACTGTGGGGCTATGTCACAGTGGTCAGCGGATCAGTGGTGGCCATGACACTGTGGGGACCATGTCACAGTGGTCAGCAGATCAGTTGTGGCCATGTCACTGTGGGTCCATGTCACAGTGTGCAGCAGGTCAGTGGTCGCCATGTCACAGTGTGCAACAGGCCACTGCTTGCCATGTCACTGTGGGGGCTATGTCACAGTGGGCAGCAGGTCAGTTGTGGTCATGTCACTATGGGTCCATGTCACAGTGGGCAGCAGGTCAGTGGTGGTCATGTCACTATGGGGGCTATGTCACAGTGGTCAGCGGATCAGTGGTGGCCATGTCACTGTGGGGACCATGTCACAGTGGGCAGCAGGTCAGTTGTGGCCAAGTCCCTATGGGGGCCATGTCACAATGGGCAGCATGTCAGTGGTGGCCAGGTCACTATGGGGGCCATGTCACAGTGGGTAGCAGGTCAGTGGTTGCCAGGTCACTATGGGGGCCATGTCACAGTGGGTAGCAGGTCAGTGGTGGCCATGTCACTGTGGGGCTAAGTCACAGTGGTCAGCGGATCAGTGGTGGCCATGTCACTGTGGGTACCATGTTACAGTGTGCAGCAGGTCTGTGGTGGCCATGTCACAGTGAGCAACAGGCCTCTGGTTGCCATGTCACTGTGGGTCTATGTCACAGTGGGCAGCAGGTCAGTGGTGGCCATGACACTGTGGGGGCCATGTCACAGTGGGCAGCAGGTCAGTAGTGGCCACATCACTGTGGGGCCATGTCACATTGTGCAGCAGGTCAGTGATGGCCATGTCACAGTGAGCAACAGGCCACTGGTTGCCGTGTCACTGTGGGGGCTATGTCACAGTGGGCAGCAGGTCAGTGATGGCCATGTCACTGTGGGGGCCATGTCACAGTGGGCAGCAGGTCAGTGGTGGCCATTTCACTGTGGGTACCATGTCACAGTGTGCAGCAGCTCCGTGGTGGCCATGTCACAGTGAGCAACAGGCCACTGGTTGCCATGTCACTGTGGGGTCTATGTCACAGTGGGCAACAGGTCAGTGGTGGCAATGTCACTATGGGTGCCATGACGCAGTGGGCAGCCGGTCAGTGGTGGCCATGTCACTGTGAGAAACAGGCCACTGGTTGCCATGTCACTATGGGGGCTATGTCACAGTGGGCAGCAGGTCAGTGGTGGCCATGTCACTAAGGGGGCTAGGTCACATTGGGCAGCAGGTCAGTGGTGTCCATGTCACTGTGAGGTCATGTCACAGTGTGCAGAAGTTCAGTGGTGGCCATGTCACAGTGAGCAACAGGCCACTGCTTGCCATGTCACTGTGGGGGCTATGTCACAGTGGGCAGCAGGTCAGTGGTGGCCATGTCACTATGGGGGCCATGTCATAGTGGGCAACATGTCAGTGGTGGCCAGGTCACTATGGGGGCCATGTCACACTGGGTAGCATGTCAGTGGTGGCCATGTCACTGTGGTGCTATGTGACAGTGGTCAGCGGATCAGTGGTGGCCATGTCACTGTGGGGACCATGTCACAGTGGTCAGCAGGTCAATTGTGGCCATGTCACTGTGGGTCCATGTCACAGTGGGCAGCAGGTCAGTAGTGGCCACGTCAATACGGGGGCCATGTCACAGTGGGTAGCAGGTCAGTGGTGGCCATGTCACTGTGGGGACCATGTCACAGTGGGCAGCAGGTCAGTTGTGGCCAAGTCCCTATGGGGGCCATGTCACAGTGGGCAGCATGTCAGTGGTGGACATGTCACAGTGAGAAACACGCCACTGGTTGCCATGTCACTGTGGGGGCTATGTCACAGTGGGCAGCAGGTCAGTGCTGGCCATGTCACTATGGGTCCATGTCACAGTGGGCAGCAGGTCAGTGGTGGCCATATCACTATGGAGGCTATGTCACATTGGGCAGCAGGTCAGTGGTGGCCATGTCACTGTGAGGTCATATCACAGTGTGCAGCAGGTCAGTTGTGGCCATGTCACTATGGGGCCATGTCACAGTGGGCAGCAGGTCAGTGGTGCTCATGTCACTATGGGGGCTATGTAACAGTGGGTAGCAGATCAGTGGTGGCCATGTCACTGTGGGGCTATATCACAGTGGTCAGCGGATCAGTGGTGTCCATGTCACTGTGGGGACCATGTCACAGTGGGAAGGAGGTCAGTGGTGGCCACGTCACTGTGGTGCTATGTCACAGTGGTCAGCGGATCAGTGGTGGCCATGTCACTGTGGGGACCATATCACAGTGGGCAGCAGGTCAGTTGTGGCCATGTCACTATGGGTCCATGTCACAGTGGGCAGCATGTCAGTGCTGGCCATGTCACTGTGGGGCCATGTCACCGTTTGCAGCAGGTCAGTGGTGGCCATGTCACAGTGAGCAACAGGCCACTGGTTGCCATGTCACTGTGGGAGCTATGTCACAGTGGGCAGCAGGTCACTGGTGGCCATGTCACTATGGGGGCCATATCACAGTGTGCAGCAGATCAGTAGTGGCCATGTCACTATGGGGGCCATGTCACAATGTGCAGCAGGTTAGTAGTGGTCACGTCACTGTGGGGCCATGTCACAGTGTGCAGCAGGTCAGTGGTGGCCATGTCACAGTGAGCAACAGGCCACTGGTTGCCATGTCACTGTGGGGGCTATGTCACAGTGGTCAGCGGGTCAGTAGTGGCCATGTCACTATTGGGGCCATGTCACAGTGGGCAGCAGGTCAGTGGTGGCCATGTCACTATGGGGGCTATGTCACATTGGGCAGCAGGTCAGTGGTGGCCATGTCACTGTGAGGTCATGTCACAGTGTGCAGCAGGTCAGTGGTGGCCATGTCACAGTGAGCAACAGGCTACTGGTTGCCATGTCACTGTGGGGGCTATGTCACAGTGGGCAGCAGGAGAGTGGTGGCCATGTCACAGTGAGCAACAGGCCACTGGTTGCCATGTCACTGTGAGGGCTATGTCACAGTGGGCAGCAGGTCAGTGGTGGCCACGTCACTGTGGGGACCAAGTCACATTGGGCAGCAGGTTAGTTGTGGCAATGTCACTATGGGTCCATGTCACAGTGGGCAGCAGGTCAGTGGTGGCCAGTTCACTGTGGGGCTATGTCACACTGGTCAGCGGGTCAGTGGTGGCCATGTCACTGTGAGGTCATGTCACAGTGTGCAGCATGTCAGTGGTGGCCATGTCACAGTGAGCAATAGGCCACTGGTTGCCATGTCACTGTGGTGTCTATGTCACAGTGGGCAGCAGGTCAGTGGTGGCCATGTCACTATGGGGGCCATGTCACAGTGGGCAGCAGGTCAGTGGTGGCCGTGTCACTATGGGGGCCATGTCACAGTGCCAGCAGGTCAGTGGTGGCCATGTCACTAAGGGTCCATGTCACAGTGGGCAGCAGGTCAGTGGTGGCCAGGTCACTGTGGGGCTATTTCACAGTGGTCAGCGGGTCAGTGGTGGCCATGTCACTATGGGTGCTATGTCACATTGGGCAGCAGGTCAGTGGTGGCCATGTCACTGTGAGCAATAGGCCACTGGTTGCCATGTCACTGTGGTGTCTATGTCACAGTGGGCAGCAGGTCAGTAGTGGCCATGTCACTGTTGGGGCCATGTCACAGTGGGCAGCAGGTCAATGGTGGCCATGTCACTGTGGGGCCATGTCACAGTGGGCAGCTTGTCAGTGGTGGCCATGTCACTATGGGGGCCATGTCACAGTGGGCAGCAGGTCAGTAGTGGCCACGTCACTGTGGGGCCATGTCACAGTGTGCAGCAGGTCAGTGATGGCCATGTCACAGTGAGCAACAGGCCACTGGTTGCCATGTCACTGTGGGGGCAATGTCACAGTGGGCAGCAGGTCAATGGTGGCCATGTCACTATGGGGGCTATGTCACATTGGGCAGCAGGTCAGTGGTGGCCATGTCACTGTGAGGTCATGTCACAGTGTGCAGCAGGTCAGTGGTGGCCATGTCACAGTGAGCAACAGGCCACTGGTTGCCATGTCACTGTGGGGGCTATGTCACAGTGGGCAGCAGGTCAATGGTGGCCATGTCACTATGGGGGCCATGTCACAGTGGGCAGCAGGTCAGTGGTGGCCATGTCACTATGGGGGCTATGTCACATTGGGCAGCAGGTCAGTGGTGGCCATGTCACTGTGAGGCAATGTCACAGTGTGCAGCAGGTCAGTGGTGGCCATGTCACAGTGAGCAACAGGCCACTGGTTGCCATGTCACTGTGGGGGCTATGTCACAGTGGGCAGCAGGTCAGTGGTGGCCATGTCACTATGGGGGCCATGTCACAGTGGGCAGCAGGTCAGTGGTGCCCAAGTCACTGTGGGCATATGTCACAGTGTGCAGCAGGTCAGTGGTGGCCATGTCACTGTGAGGTCATGTCACAGTGTGCAGCAGGACAGTGATGGCCATGTCACAGTGAGCAACAGGCCACTGGTTGCCATGTCACTATGGGGGCTATGTCACATTGGGCAGCAGGTCAGTGGTGGCCTTGTCACTATGGGGTCAATGTCACAGTGGGCAGCATGTCAGTGGTGGACATGTCACAGTGAGAAACACGCCACTGGTTGCCATGTCACTGTGGGGGCTATGTCACAGTGGGCAGCAGGTCAGTGCTGGCCATGTCACTATGGGTCCATGTCACAGTGGGCAGCAGGTCAGTGGTGGCCATATCACTATGGAGGCTATGTCACATTGGGCAGCAGGTCAGTGGTGGCCATGTCACTGTGAGGTCATATCACAGTGTGCAGCAGGTCAGTTGTGGCCATGTCACTATGGGGCCATGTCACAGTGGGCAGCAGGTCAGTGGTGCTCATGTCACTATGGGGGCTATGTAACAGTGGGTAGCAGATCAGTGGTGGCCATGTCACTGTGGGGCTATATCACAGTGGTCAGCGGATCAGTGGTGTCCATGTCACTGTGGGGACCATGTCACAGTGGGAAGGAGGTCAGTGGTGGCCACGTCACTGTGGTGCTATGTCACAGTGGTCAGCGGATCAGTGGTGTCCATGTCACTGTGGGGACCATATCACAGTGGGCAGCAGGTCAGTTGTGGCCATGTCACTATGGGTCCATGTCACAGTGGGCAGCATGTCAGTGCTGGCCATGTCACTGTGGGGCCATGTCACCGTTTGCAGCAGGTCAGTGGTGGCCATGTCACAGTGAGCAACAGGCCACTGGTTGCCATGTCACTGTGGGAGCTATGTCACAGTGGGCAGCAGGTCACTGGTGGCCATGTCACTATGGGGGCCATATCACAGTGTGCAGCAGATCAGTAGTGGCCATGTCACTATGGGGGCCATGTCACAATGTGCAGCAGGTTAGTAGTGGTCACGTCACTGTGGGGCCATGTCACAGTGTGCAGCAGGTCAGTGGCGGCCATGTCACTATGGGGGCCATGTCACAGTGGGCAGCAGGTCAGAGGTGGCCATGTCACTATAGGGCCATGTCACAGTGAGAAACAGGCCACTGGTTGCCATGTCACTGTGGGGGCCATGTCACAGTGGGCAGCAGGTCAGTGGTGGCCATGTCACTATGGGGGCTATTTCACATTGGGCAGCAGGTCAGTGGTGGCCATGTCACTGTGAGGTCATGTCACAGTGTGCAGCAGGTCAGTGGTGACATTGTCACAGTGAGCAACAGGCCACTGGTTACCATGTCACTGTCGGGGCTATGTCACAGTGGGCAGCAGGTCAGTGGTGGCCATGTCACTATGGGGGCCATGTCACAGTGGGCAGCAGGTCAATGTTGGCCATGTCACTATGGCAGCCATGTCACAGTGGGCAGCAGGTCAGTAGTGGCCACGTCACTGTGGGGCCATGTCACAGTGTGCAGCAGGTCAATGGTGCCCAATTCACTGTGGGGCTATGTCACAATGGTCAGCGGGTCAGTGGTGGCCATGTCACTGTGGAGCCATGTCACAGTGGGCAGCAGGTCAGTGGTGGCCATGTCACTATGAGGGCCATTTCACAGTGGGCAGCAGGTCAGTGGTGCCCAAGTCACTGTGGTGCTATGTCACAGTGGTCAGCAGGTCAGTAGTGGCCATGTCACTGTTGGGGCCATGTCACAGTGGGCAGCAGGTCAGTGGTGGCCATGTCACTGTGAGGTCATGTCACAGTGTGCAGCAGGTCAGTGGTGGCCATGTCACAGTGAGCAACAGGCCACTGGTTGCCATGTCACTGTGGGGGCTATGTCACAGTGGGCAGCAGGTCAGTGGTGCCCAAGTCACTGTGGGGCTATGTCACAGTGGTCAGCGGGTCAGTAGTGGCCATGTCACTGTTGGGGCCATGTCACAGTGGGCAGCAGGTCAGTGGTGGCCATGTCACTATGGGGGCCATGTCACAGTGGGCAGCAGGTCAGTGGTGGCCATGTCACTATGGGGGCTATGTCACATTGGGCAGCAGGTCAGTGGTGGCCATGTCACTGTGAGGTCATGTCACAGTGTGCAGCAGGTCAGTGGTGGCCATGTCACAGTGAGCAACAGGCTACTGGTTGCCATGTCACTGTGGGGGCTATGTCACAGTGGGCAGCAGGTCAGTGGTGGCCATGTCACAGTGGGGACCAAGTCACATTGGGCAGCAGGTTAGTTGTGGCAATGTCACTATGGGTCCATGTCACAGTGGGCAGCAGGTCAGTGGTGGCCAGTTCACTGTGGGGCTATGTCACAGTGGTCAGCGGGTCAGTGGTGGCCATGTCACTGTGAGGTCATGTCACAGTGTGCAGCATGTCAGTGGTGGCCATGTCACTATGGGGGCCATGTCACAGTGGGCAGCAGGTCAGTGGTGGCCGTGTCACTATGGGGGCCATGTCACATTGGGCAGCAGGTCAGTGGTGGCCATGTCACTAAGGGTCCATGTCACAGTCTGCAGCAGGTCAGTGGTGGCCAGGTCACTGTGGGGCTATTTCACAGTGGTCAGCGGGTCAGTGGTGGCCATGTCACTATGGGTGCTATGTCACATTGGGCAGCAGGTCAGTGGTGGCCATGTCACTGTGAGCAATAGGCCACTGGTTGCCATGTCACTGTGGTGTCTATGTCACAGTGGGCAGTAGGTCAGTGGTGGCCATGTCACTATGGGGGCATGTCACAGTGTGCAGCAGGTCAGTGGTGGCCATGTCACTGTGAGGTCATGTCACAGTGTGCAGCAGGACAGTGGTGGCCATGTCACTATGTGGGCCATGTCACAGTGTGCAGCAGGTCAGTGATGGCCATGTCACAGTGAGTAACAGGCCACTGGTTGCCATGTCACTGTGGGGGCTAAGTCACAGTGGGCAGCAGGTCAGTTGTGGCCATGTCACTATGGGTCCATGTCACAGTGGGCAGCAGGTCAGTGGTGGCCATGTCACTATGGGGGCTATGTCACATTGGGCAGCAGGTCAGTGGTGGCCATGTCACTGTGAGGTCATGTCACAGTGAGCAGCAGGTCAGTGGTGGCCATGTCACTATGGGGGCCATGTCACAGTGGGCAGCAGGTCAGTAGAGGCCACGTCACTGTTGGGCCATGTCACAGTGAGCAACAGGCCACAGGTTGCCATGTCACTGTGGGGGCTATGTCACAGTGGGCAGCAGGTCAGTGCTGGCCATGTCACTATGGGGGCCATGTCACAGTGGTCAGCGTGTCAGTAGTGGCCAAGTCACTGTGGGGACATGTCACATTGTGCAGCAGGTCAGTGATGGCCATGTCACAATGGGGGCTATGTCACATTGGGCAGCAGGTCAGTGGTGGCCATGTCACTGTGAGGTCATGTCACAGTGTGCAGCAGGTCAGTGATGGCCATGCCACAGTGAGCAACAGGCCACTGGTTGCCATTGCACTGTGGGGGCTATGTCACAGTGGGCAGCAGGTCAGTGGTGGCCATGTCACTATGGGGGCCATGTCACAGTGGGCAGCAGGTCAGTAGTGGCCACGTCACTGTGGGGCCATGTCACAGTGTGCAGCAGGTCAGTGATGGCCATGTCACAGTGAGCAACAGGCCACTGGTTGCCATGTCACTGTGGGGGCTATGTCACAGTGGGCAGCAGGTCAGTGCTGGCCATGTCACTATGGGGGCCATGTCACAGTGGGCAGCAGGTCAGTGGTGGCCATGTCACTGTGAGGTCATGTCACAGTGTGCAGCAGGACAGTGGTGGCCATGTCACAGTGAGAAACAGGCCACTGGTTGCAATGTCACTGTGGGGGCTATGTCACAGTGGGCAGCAGGTCAGTGGTGGCCATGTCACTATGGGGGCCATGTCACAGTTGGCAGCAGGTCAGTGGTGGCCATGTCACTATGGGGGCTATGTCACATTGGGCAGCAGGTCAGTGGTGGCCATGTCACTGTGAGGTCATGTCACAGTGTGCAGCAGGTCAGTGGTGGCCATGTCACAGTGAGCAACAGGCTACTGGTTGCCATGTCACTGTGGGGGCTATGTCACAGTGGGCAGCAGGAGAGTGGTGGCCATGTCACAGTGAGCAATAGGCCACTGGTTGCCATGTCACTGTGGTGTCTATGTCACAGTGGGCAGCAGGTCAGTGGTGGCCATGTCACTATGGGGGCCATGTCACAGTGGGCAGCAGGTCAGTGGTGGCCGTGTCACTATGGGGGCCATGTCACAGTGGGCAGCAGGTCAGTGGTGGTCATGTCACTAAGGGTCCATGTCACAGTGGGCAGCAGGTCAGTGGTGGCCAGGTCACTGTGGGGCTATTTCACAGTGGTCAGCGGGTCAGTGGTGGCCATGTCACTATGGGTGCTATGTCACATTGGGCAGCAGGTCAGTGGTGGCCATGTCACTGTGAGCAATAGGCCACTGGTTGCCATGTCACTGTGGTGTCTATGTCACAGTGGGCAGCAGGTCAGTAGTGGCCATGTCACTGTTGGGGCCATGTCACAGTGGGCAGCAGGTCAATGGTGGCCATGTCACTGTGGGGCCATGTCACAGTGGGCAGCTTGTCAGTGGTGGCCATGTCACTATGGGGGCCATGTCACAGTGGGCAGCAGGTCAGTAGTGGCCAAGTCACTGTGAGGTCATGTCACAGTGTGCAGCAGGTCAGTGGTGGCCATGTCACTATGGGGGCTATGTCACATTGGGCAGCAGGTCAGTGGTGGCCATGTCACTGTGAGGTCATGTCACAGTGTGCAGCAGGTCAGTGGTGGCCATGTCACAGTGAGCAACAGGCCACTGGTTGCCATGTCA
This sequence comes from Strix uralensis, assembly GCF_047716275.1. Lineage (NCBI taxonomy): Eukaryota > Metazoa > Chordata > Aves > Strigiformes > Strigidae > Strix > Strix uralensis. The sequence continues at coordinate 1,057,988 of NW_027436714.1, read as the reverse complement.
CTGTGGGGGCTATGTCACAGTGGGCAGCAGGTCAATGGTGGCCATGTCACTATGGGGGCCATGTCACAGTGGGCAGCAGGTCAGTGGTGGCCATGTCACTATGGGGGCTATGTCACATTGGGCAGCAGGTCAGTGGTGGCCATGTCACTGTGAGGCAATGTCACAGTGTGCAGCAGGTCAGTGGTGGCCATGTCACAGTGAGCAACAGGCCACTGGTTGCCATGTCACTGTGGGGGCTATGTCACAGTGGGCAGCAGGTCAGTGGTGGCCATGTCACTATGGGGGCCATGTCACAGTGGGCAGCAGGTCAGTGGTGGCCATGTCACTATGGGGGCCATGTCACAGTGGTCAGCAGGTCAGTAGTGGCAACGTCACTGTGGGGCCATGTCACAGTGTGCAGCAGGTCAGTGATCGCAATGTCACAGTGAGCAACAGGCCACTGGTTGCCATGTCACTGTGGGGGCTATGTCACAGTGGGCAGCAGGTCAGTGGTGGCCATGTCACTATGGGGGCTATGTCACATTGGGCAGCTGGTCAGTGGTGGCCATGTCACTGTGAGGTCATGTCACAGTGTGCAGCAGGTCAGTAGTGGCCACGTCAATACGGGGGCCATGTCACAGTGGGCAGCAGGTCAGTGGTGGCCAGGTCACTGTGGGGCTATGTCACAGTGGTCAGCGGATCAGTGGTGGCCATGTCACTGTGGGGACCATGTCACAGTGGGCAGCAGGTCAGTTGTGGCCAAGTCCCTATGGGGGCCATGTCACAGTGGGCAGCATGTCAGTGGTGCCCAAATCACTATGGGGGCCATGTCACAGTGGGCAGCAGGTCAGTAGTGGCCACGTCACTGTGGGGCCATGTCACAGTGTGCAGCGCGTCAGTGATGGCCATGTCACAGTGAGCATCAGTCCACTGCTTGCCATGTCACTGTTGGGTCTATGTCACAGTGGGCAGCAGGTCAGTGCTGGCCATGTCACTATGGGGGCCATGTCACAGTGGGCAGCAGGTCAATGGTGGCCATGTCACAATGGGGGCTATGTGACATTGGGCAGCAGGTAAGTGGTGGCCATGTCACTGTGAGGTCATGTCACAGTGTGCAGCAGGTCAGTGGTGGCCATGTCACAGTGAGCAACAGGCCACTGGTTGCCATGTCACGGTGGGGGCTATGTCACAGTGGGCAGCAGGTCAGTGCTGGCCGTGTCACTATGGGGGCTATGTCACATTGGGCAGCAGGTCAGTGGTGGCCATGTCACTCTGGGGCTATGTCACAGTGGGCAGCGGGTCAGTAGTGGCCATGTCACTGTTGGGGCCATGTCATAGTGGGGAGCAGGTCAGTGGTGGCCATGTCACTATGGGGGCCATGTCACAGTGGGCAGCAGGTCAGTAGTGGCCACGTCACTGTGGGGCCATGTCACAGTGTGCAGCAGGTCAGTGATGGCCATGTCACAGTGAGCAATAGGCCACTGGTTGCCATGTCACTGTTGGGTCTATGTCACAGTGGGCAGCAGGTCAGTGGTGGCCATGTCACTATTAGGGCCATGTCACAGTGGGCAACAGGTCAGTGGTGGCCATGTCACTATGGGGGCTATGTCACATTGGGCAACAGGTCAGTGGTGGCCATATCACTGTGAGGTCATGTCACAGTGAGTAACAGGCCACTGGTTGCCATGTCACTGTGGGGGCTATGTCACAGTGGGCAGCAGGTCAGTGCTGGCCGTGTCACTATGGTGGCCATGTCACAGTGGGCATCAGGTCAGTGGTGGCCATGTCACTATGGGGGCTATGTCACATTGGGCAGCAGGTCAGTGGTGGCCATGTCACTGTGAGGTCATGTCACAGTGTGCAGCAGGTCAGTGCTGGCCATGTCACTGTGGGGGCTATGTCACAGTGGGCAGCAGGTCAGTGGTGGCCATGTCACTATGGGGGACATGTCACAGTGTGCAACAGGTCAGTGGTGGCCATGTCACTATGGGGGCCATGTCACAGTGGTCAGCGGGTCAGTGGTGGCCATGTCACTGTTGGGGCCATGTCACATTGGGCAGTAGGTCAGTGGTGGCCATGTCACTATGGGGGCCATGTCACAGTGGGCAGCAGGTCAGTGCTGGCCATGTCACTATGGGGGCCATGTCACAGTGGGCAGCAGGTCAGTAGTGGCCACGTCACTGTGGGGCCATGTCACAGTGTGCAGCAGGTCAGTGCTGGCCATGTCACTCTGGGGCTATGTCACAGTGGGCAGCGGGTCAGTAGTGGCCATGTCACTGTTGGGGCCATGTCATAGTGGGGAGCATGTCAGTGGTGGCCATGTCACTATGGGGGCCATGTCACAGTGGGCAGCAGGTCAGTAGTGGCCACGTCACTGTGGGGCCATGTCACAGTGTGCAGCAGGTCAGTGATGGCCATGTCACAGTGAGCAACAGGCCACTGGTTGCCATGTCACTGTTGGGTCTATGTCACAGTGGGCAGCAGGTCAGTGGTGGCCATGTCACTATGGGGGCCATGTCACAGTGGGCAACAGGTCAGTGGTGGCCATGTCACTATGGGGGCTATGTCACATTGGGCAACAGGTCAGTGGTGGCCATATCACTGTGAGGTCATGTCACAGTGAGCAACAGGCCACTGGTTGCCATGTCACTGTGGGGGCTATGTCACAGTGGGCAGCAGGTCAGTGGTGGCCATGTCACTATGGGGGCCATGTCACAGTGGGCAGCATGTCAGTAGTGGCCATGTCACTGTGGGGACATGTCACAGTCTGCAGCAGGTCAGTGATTGCCATGTCACAGTGAGCAACAGGCCACTGATTGCCACGTCACTGTGGGGGCTATGTCACAGTGGGTAGCAGGTCAGTGGTGGCCATGTCACTATGGGGGCCATGTCACAGTGGGCAGCAGGTCAGTGGTGCCCAAGTCACTGTTGGGCTATGTCACAGTGGTCAGCGGGTCAGTGGTGGCCATGTCACTGTTGGGGCCATGTCACATTGGGCAGTAGGTCAGTGGTGGCCATGTCACTATGGGGGCCATGTCACAGTGGGCAGCAGGTCAGTGCTGGCCATGTCACTATGGGGGCCATGTCACAGTGGGCAGCAGGTCAGTAGTGGCCACGTCACTGTGGGGCCATGTCACAGTGTGCAGCAGGTCAGTGATGGCCATGTCACTATGGGGGCCATGTCACAGTGGGCAGGAGGTCAATGGTGACCATGTCACTATGGGGGCTATGTCACATTGGGCAGCAGGTCAGTGGTGGCCATGTCACTGTGAGGTCATGTCACAGTGTGCAGCAGGTCAGTGGTGGCCATGTCACAGTGAGCAACAGGCCACTGGTTGCCATGTCAGTGTTGGGTCTATGTCACAGTGGGCAGCAGGTCAGTGCTGGCCATGTCACTATGGGGGCCATGTCACAGTGGGCAGGAGGTCAATGGTGACCATGTCACTATGGGGGCTATGTCACATTGGGCAGCAGGTCAGTGGTGGCCATGTCACTGTGAGGTCATGTCACAGTGTGCAGCAGGTCAGTGGTGGCCATGTCACAGTGAGCAACAGGCCACTGGTTGCCATGTCACTGTGGGGGCTATGTCACAGTGGGCAGCAGGTCAGTGGTGGCCATGTCACTATGGGGGCCATGTCACAGTGGGCAGCAGGTCAGTAGTGGCCACGTCACTGTGGGGCCATGTCACAGTGTGCAGCATGTCAGTGGTGGCCATGTCACAGTGAGCAACAGGCCACTGGTTGCCATGTCACTGTGGGGGCTATGTCACAGTGGGCAGCAGGTCAGTGCTGTCCATGTCACTATGGGAGGCCATGTCACAGTGGGCAGCAGGTCAGTGGTGGCCATGTCACTATGGGGGCCATGTCACAGTGGGCAGCATGTCAGTGGTGCCCAAGTCACTGAGGGGCTATGTCACAGTGGGCAGCGGGTCAGTAGTGGCCATGTCACTGTTGGGGCCATGTCATAGTGGGGAGCAGGTCAGTGGTGGCCATGTCACTATGGGGGCCATGTCACAGTGGGCAGCAGGTCAGTAGTGGCCACGTCACTGTGGGGCCATGTCACAGTGTGCAGCAGGTCAGTGATGGCCATGTCACAGTGAGCAACAGTCCTCTGGTTGCCATGTCACTGTTGGGTCTATGTCACAGTGGGCAGCAGGTCAGTGGTGGCCATGTCACTATGGGGGCCATGTCACAGTGGGCAACAGGTCAGTGGTGGCCATGTCACTATGGGGGCTATGTCACATTGGGCAACAGGTCAGTGGTGGCCATATCACTGTGAGGTCATGTCACAGTGAGCAACAGGCCACTGGTTGCCATGTCACTGTTGGGTCTATGTCACAGTGGGCAGCAGGTCAGTGCTGGCCATGTCACTATGGGGGCCATGTCACAGTGGGCAGCAGGTCAATGGTGGCCATGTCACAATGGGGGCTATGTGACATTGGGCAGCAGGTAAGAGGTGGCCATGTCACTGTGAGGTCATGTTACAGTGTGCAGCAGGTCAGTGGTGGCCATGTCACAGTGAGCAACAGGCCACTGGTTGCCATGTCACTGTGGGGGCTATGTCACAGTGGGCAGAAGGTCAGTGCTGGCCGTGTCACTATGGTGGCCATGTCACAGTGGGCATCAGGTCAGTGGTGGCCATGTCACTATGGGGGCTATGTCACATTGGGCAGCAGGTCAGACGTGGCCATGTCACTGTGAGGTCATGTCACAGTGTGCAGCAGATCAGTGCTGGCCATGTCACTGTGGGGGCTATGTCACAGTGGGCAGCAGGTCAGTGGTGGCCATGTCACTATGGGGGCCATGTCACAGTGTGCAACAGGTCAGTGGTGGCCATGTCACTATGGGGGCCATGTCACAGTGGGCAGCAGGTCAGTGGTGCCCAAGTCACTGAGGGGCTATGTCACAGTGGGGAGCAGGTCAGTGGTGGCCATGTCACTCTGGGGCTATGTCACAGTGGGCAGCGGGTCAGTAGTGGCCATGTCACTGTTGGGGCCATGTCATAGTGGGGAGCATGTCAGTGGTGGCCATGTCACTATGGGGGCCATGTCACAGTGGGCAGCAGGTCAGTAGTGGCCACGTCACTGTGGGGCCATGTCACAGTGTGCAGCAGGTCAGTGATGGCCATGTCACCGTGAGCAACAGGCCACTGGTTGCCATGTCACTGTTGGGTCTATGTCACAGTGGGCAGCAGGTCAGTGGTGGCCATGTCACTATGGGGGCCATGTCACAGTGGGCAACAGGTCAGTGGTGGCCATGTCACTATGGGGGCTATGTCACATTGGGCAACAGGTCAGTGGTGGCCATATCACTGTGAGGTCATGTCACAGTGAGCAACAGGCCACTGGTTGCCATGTCACTGTGGGGGCTATGTCACAGTGGGCACCAGGTCAGTACTGGCCATGTCACTATGGGGGCCATGTCACAGTGGGCAGCATGTCAGTAGTGGCCACGTCACTGTGGGGACATGTCACAGTCTGCAGCAGGTCAGTGATTGCCATGTCACAGTGAGCAACAGGCCACTGATTGCCACGTCACTGTGGGGGCTATGTCACAGTGGGTAGCAGGTCAGTGGTGGCCATGTCACTATGGGGGCCATGTCACAGTGGGCAGCAGGTCAGTGGTGCCCAAGTCACTGTTGGGCTATGTCACAGTGGTCAGCGGGTCAGTGGTGGCCATGTCACTGTTGGGGCCATGTCACATTGGGCAGTAGGTCAGTGGTGGCCATGTCAGTATGGGGGCCATGTCACAGTGGGCAGCAGGTCAGTGCTGGCCATGTCACTATGGGGGCCATGTCACAGTGGGCAGGAGGTCAATGGTGGCCATGTCACTATGGGGGCTATGTCACATTGGGCAGCAGGTCAGTGGTGGCCATGTCACAGTGAGCAACAGGCCACTGGTTGCCATGTCACTGTGGGGGCTATGTCACAGTGGGCAGCAGGTCAGTGGTTGCCATGTCACTATGGGGGCCATGTCACAGTGGGCAGCAGGTCAGTGCTGGCCATGTCACTATGGGGGCCATGTCACAGTGGGCAGCAGGTCAGTAGTGGCCACGTCACTGTGGGGCCATGTCACAGTGTGCAGCAGGTCAGTGATGGCCATGTCACAGTGAGCAACAGGCCACTGGTTGCCATGTCACTGTGGGGGCTATGTCACAGTGGGCAGCAGGTCAGTGGTGGCCATGTCACTATGGGGGCCATGTCACAGTGGGCAGCAGGTCAATGGTGGCCATATCACTATTGGGGCTATGTCACATTGGGCAGCAGGTCAGTGGTGGCCATGTCACTGTGAGGTCATGTCACAGTGGGCAGCAGGTCAGTGGTGGCCATGTCACTATGGGGGCCATGTCACAGTGGGCAGCAGGTCAGTGGTGGCCATGTCACTATGGGGGCCATGTCATAGTGGGCAGCAGGTCAGTAGTGGTCACGTCACTGTGGGGCCATGTCACAGTCTGCAGCAGGTCAGTGATGGCCATGTCACAGTGAGCAACAGGCCACTGGTTGCCATGTCACTGTGGGGGCTATGTCACAGTGGGCAGCAGGTCAGTGCTGGCCATGTCACTATGGGGGCCATGTCACAGTGGGCAGCAGGTCAGTGGTGGCCATGTCACTATGGGGGCCATGTCACAGTGGGCAGCAGGTCAGTAGTGGCCACGTCACTGTGGGGCCATGTCACAGTGTGCAGCATGTCAGTGGTGGCCATGTCACAGTGAGCAACAGGCCACTGGTTGCCATGTCACTGTGGGGGCTATGTCACAGTGGGCAGCAGGTCAGTGCTGTCCATGTCACTATGGGAGGCCATGTCACAGTGGGCAGCAGGTCAGTGGTGGCCATGTCACTATGGGGGCCATGTCACAGTGGGCAGCATGTCAGTGGTGCCCAAGTCACTGAGGGGCTATGTCACAGTGGGGAGCAGGTCAGTGGTGGCCATGTCACTCTGGGGCTATGTCATAGTGGGCAGCGGGTCAGTAGTGGCCATGTCACTGTTGGGGCCATGTCATAGTGGGGAGCAGGTCAGTGGTGGCCATGTCACTATGGGGGCCATGTCACAGTGGGCAGCAGGTCAGTAGTGGCCACGTCACTGTGGGGCCATGTCACAGTGTGCAGCAGGTCAGTGATGGCCATGTCACAGTGAGCAACAGTCCTCTGGTTGCCATGTCACTGTTGGGTCTATGTCACAGTGGGCAGCAGGTCAGTGCTGGCCATGTCACTATGGGGGCCATGTCACAGTGGGCAACAGGTCAGTGGTGGCCATGTCACTATGGGGGCTATGTCACATTGGGCAACAGGTCAGTGGTGGCCATATCACTGTGAGGTCATGTCACAGTGAGCAACAGGCCACTGGTTGCCATGTCACTGTTGGGTCTATGTCACAGTGGGCAGCAGGTCAGTGCTGGCCATGTCACTATGGGGGCCATGTCACAGTGGGCAGCAGGTCAATGGTGGCCATGTCACAATGGGGGCTATGTGACATTGGGCAGCAGGTAAGAGGTGGCCATGTCACTGTGAGGTCATGTTACAGTGTGCAGCAGGTCAGTGGTGGCCATGTCACAGTGAGCAACAGGCCACTGGTTGCCATGTCACTGTGGGGGCTATGTCACAGTGGGCAGCAGGTCAGTGCTGGCCGTGTCACTATGGTGGCCATGTCACAGTGGGCATCAGGTCAGTGGTGGCCATGTCACTATGGGGGCTATGTCACATTGGGCAGCAGGTCAGACGTGGCCATGTCACTGTGAGGTCATGTCACAGTGTGCAGCAGGTCAGTGCTGGCCATGTCACTGTGGGGGCTATGTCACAGTGGGCAGCAGGTCAGTGGTGGCCATGTCACTATGGGGGCCATGTCACAGTGTGCAACAGGTCAGTGGTGGCCATGTCACTATGGGGGCCATGTCACAGTGGGCAGCATGTCAGTGGTGCCAAGTCACTGAGGGGCTATGTCACAGTGGGGAGCAGGTCAGTGGTGGCCATGTCACTCTGGGGCTATGTCACAGTGGGCAGCGGGTCAGTAGTGGCCATGTCACTGTTGGGGCCATGTCATAGTGGGGAGCATGTCAGTGGTGGCCATGTCACTATGGGGGCCATGTCACAGTGGGCAGCAGGTCAGTAGTGGCCACGTCACTGTGGGGCCATGTCACAGTGTGCAGCAGGTCAGTGATGGCCATGTCACAGTGAGCAACAGGCCACTGGTTGCCATGTCACTGTTGGGTCTATGTCACAGTGGGCAGCAGGTCAGTGGTGGCCATGTCACTATGGGGGCCATGTCACAGTGGGCAACAGGTCAGTGGTGGCCATGTCACTATGGGGGCTATGTCACATTGGGCAACAGGTCAGTGGTGGCCATATCACTGTGAGGTCATGTCACAGTGAGCAACAGGCCACTGGTTGCCATGTCACTGTGGGGGCTATGTCACAGTGGGCACCAGGTCAGTACTGGCCATGTCACTATGGGGGCCATGTCACAGTGGGCAGCATGTCAGTAGTGGCCACGTCACTGTGGGGACATGTCACAGTCTGCAGCAGGTCAGTGATTGCCATGTCACAGTGAGCAACAGGCCACTGATTGCCACGTCACTGTGGGGGCTATGTCACAGTGGGTAGCAGGTCAGTGGTGGCCATGTCACTATGGGGGCCATGTCACAGTGGGCAGCAGGTCAGTGGTGCCCAAGTCACTGTTGGGGCCATGTCACATTGGGCAGTAGGTCAGTGGTGGCCATGTCAGTATGGGGGCCATGTCACAGTGGGCAGCAGGTCAGTGCTGGCCATGTCACTATGGGGGCCATGTCACAGTGGGCAGGAGGTCAATGGTGGCCATGTCACTATGGGGGCTATGTCACATTGGGCAGCAGGTCAGTGGTGGCCATGTCACTGTGAGGTCATGTCACAGTGTGCAGCAGGTCAGTGGTGGCCATGTCACAGTGAGCAACAGGCCACTGGTTGCCATGTCACTGTGGGGGCTATGTCACAGTGGGCAGCAGGTCAGTGGTTGCCATGTCACTATGGGGGCCATGTCACAGTGGGCAGCAGGTCAGTGCTGGCCATGTCACTATGGGGGCCATGTCACAGTGGGCAGCAGGTCAGTAGTGGCCACGTCACTGTGGGGCCATGTCACAGTGTGCAGCAGGTCAGTGATGGCCATGTCACAGTGAGCAACAGGCCACTGGTTGCCATGTCACTGTGGGGGCTATGTCACAGTGGGCAGCAGGTCAGTGGTGGCCATGTCACTATGGGGGCCATGTCACAGTGGGCAGCAGGTCAATGGTGGCCATATCACTATTGGGGCTATGTCACATTGGGCAGCAGGTCAGTGGTGGCCATGTCACTGTGAGGTCATGTCACAGTGGGCAGCAGGTCAGTGGTGGCCATGTCACTATGGGGGCCATGTCACAGTGGGCAGCAGGTCAGTGGTGGCCATGTCACTATGGGGGCCATGTCATAGTGGGCAGCAGGTCAGTAGTGGTCACGTCACTGTGGGGCCATGTCACAGTCTGCAGCAGGTCAGTGATGGCCATGTCACAGTGAGCAACAGGCCACTGGTTGCCATGTCACTGTGGGGGCTATGTCACAGTGGGCAGCAGGTCAGTGCTGGCCATGTCACTATGGGGGCCATGTCACAGTGGGCAGCAGGTCAATGGTGGCCATGTCACTATGGGGGCTATGTCACATTGGGCAGCAAGTCAGTGGTGGCCATGTCACTGTGAGGTCATGTCACAGTGTGCAGCAGGTCAGTGCTGGCCATGTCACTATGGGGGCCATGTCACAGTGGGCAGCAGGTCAATGGTGGCCATGTCACTATGGGGGCCATGTCACAGTGGGCAGCAGGTCAATGGTGGCCATGTCACTATGGGGGCCATGTCACACTGGGCAGCAGGTCAATGGTGGCCATGTCACTATGGGGGCCATGTCACAGTGGGCAGCACGTCAGTGGTGGCCATGTCACTATGGGGGCCATGTCACAGTGTGCAGCAGGACAGTGGTGGCCATGTCACAGTGAGCAACAGGCCACTGGTTGCCATGTCACTGTGGGGGCTATGTCACAGTGGGCAGCAGGTCAGTGGTGCCCAAGTCACTGTGGGGGCCATGTCACAGTGGGCAGCAGGTCAGTGGTGGCCAAGTCACTGTGGGGCCATGTCACAGTGTGCAGCAGGTCAGTGATGGCCATGTCACAGTGAGCAACAGGCCACTGGTTGCCATGTCACTGTGGGGGCTCTGTCACAGTGGGCAGCAGGTCAGTGGTGGCCATGTCACTATGGGGGCCATGTCACAGTGGGCAGCAGGTCAATGGTGGCCATGTCACTATGGGGGCCATGTCACAGTGGGCAGCAGTTCAATGGTGGCCATGTCACTATGGGGGCCATGTCACAGTGGGCAGCAGGTCAGTGGTGGCCATGTCACTATGGGGGCTATGTCACAGTGGGCAGCAGGTCAATGGTGGCCATGTCACTATGGGGGCCATGTCACAGTGGGCAGCAGGTCAGTGGTGGCCATGTCACTATGGGGGCTATGTCACTTTGGGCAGCAGGTCAGTGGTGGCCATGTCACTGTGAGGACATGTCACAGTGTGCAGCAGGTCAGTGGTGGCCATGTCACAGTGAGCAACAGGCCACTGGTTGCCATGTCACTGTGGGGGCTATGTCACAGTGGGCAGCAGGTCAGTGGTGGCCATGTCACTATGGGGGCCATGTCACAGTGGGCAGCAGGTCAGTGCTGGCCATGTCACTATGGGGGCCATGTCACAGTGTGCAGCAGGTCAGTGGTGGCCATGTCACTATGGCGGCCATGTCACAGTGGGCAGCAGGTCAGTAGTGGCCACGTCACTGTGGGGCCATGTCACAGTGTGCAGCAGGTCAGTGATGGCCATGTCACAGTGAGTAACAGGCCACTGGTTGCCATGTCACTGTGGGGGCTAAGTCACAGTGGGCAGCAGGTCAGTTTTGGCCATGTCACTATGGGGGCCATGTCACAGTGGGCAGCAGGTCAGTGGTGCCCAAGTCACTATGGGGGCCATGTCACAGTGGGCAGCAGGTCAGTAGTGGCCACGTCACTGTGGGGCCATGTCACAGTGTGCAGCAGGTCAGTGATGGCCATGTCACAGTGAGCAACAGGCCACTGGTTGCCATGTCACTGTTGGGTCTATGTCACAGTGGGCAGCAGGTCAGTGCTGGCCATGTCACTATGGGGGCCATGTCACAGTGGGCAGCAGGTCAATGGTGGCCATGTCACAATGGGGGCTATGTGACATTGGGCAGCAGGTAAGAGGTGGCCATGTCACTGTGAGGTCATGTTACAGTGTGCAGCAGGTCAGTGGTGGCCATGTCACAGTGAGCAACAGGCCACTGGTTGCCATGTCACTGTGGGGGCTATGTCACAGTGGGCAGCAGGTCAGTGCTGGCCGTGTCACTATGGTGGCCATGTCACAGTGGGCATCAGGTCAGTGGTGGCCATGTCACTATGGGGGCTATGTCACATTGGGCAGCAGGTCAGACGTGGCCATGTCACTGTGAGGTCATGTCACAGTGTGCAGCAGGTCAGTGCTGGCCATGTCACTGTGGGGGCTATGTCACAGTGGGCAGCAGGTCAGTGGTGGCCATGTCACTATGGGGGCCATGTCACAGTGTGCAACAGGTCAGTGGTGGCCATGTCACTATGGGGGCCATGTCACAGTGGGCAGCATGTCAGTGGTGCCCAAGTCACTGAGGGGCTATGTCACAGTGGGGAGCAGGTCAGTGGTGGCCATGTCACTCTGGGGCTATGTCACAGTGGGCAGCGGGTCAGTAGTGGCCATGTCACTGTTGGGGCCATGTCACAGTGTGCAGCAGGTCAGTGATGGCCATGTCACAGTGAGCAACAGGCCACTGGTTGCCATGTCACTGTTGGGTCTATGTCACAGTGGGCAGCAGGTCAGTGGTGGCCATGTCACTATGGGGGCCATGTCACAGTGGGCAACAGGTCAGTGGTGGCCATGTCACTATGGGGGCTATGTCACATTGGGCAACAGGTCAGTGGTGGCCATATCACTGTGAGGTCATGTCACAGTGAGCAACAGGCCACTGGTTGCCATGTCACTGTGGGGGCTATGTCACAGTGGGCACCAGGTCAGTACTGGCCATGTCACTATGGGGGCCATGTCACAGTGGGCAGCATGTCAGTAGTGGCCACGTCACTGTGGGGACATGTCACAGTCTGCAGCAGGTCAGTGATTGCCATGTCACAGTGAGCAACAGGCCACTGATTGCCACGTCACTGTGGGGGCTATGTCACAGTGGGTAGCAGGTCAGTGGTGGCCATGTCACTATGGGGGCCATGTCACAGTGGGCAGCAGGTCAGTGGTGCCCAAGTCACTGTTGGGCTATGTCACAGTGGTCAGCGGGTCAGTGGTGGCCATGTCACTGTTGGGGCCATGTCACATTGGGCAGTAGGTCAGTGGTGGCCATGTCAGTATGGGGGCCATGTCACAGTGGGCAGCAGGTCAGTGCTGGCCATGTCACTATGGGGGCCATGTCACAGTGGGCAGGAGGTCAATGGTGGCCATGTCACTATGGGGGCTATGTCACATTGGGCAGCAGGTCAGTGGTGGCCATGTCACTGTGAGGTCATGTCACAGTGTGCAGCAGGTCAGTGGTGGCCATGTCACAGTGAGCAACAGGCCACTGGTTGCCATGTCACTGTGGGGGCTATGTCACAGTGGGCAGCAGGTCAGTGGTTGCCATGTCACTATGGGGGCCATGTCACAGTGGGCAGCAGGTCAGTGCTGGCCATGTCACTATGGGGGCCATGTCACAGTGGGCAGCAGGTCAGTAGTGGCCACGTCACTGTGGGGCCATGTCACAGTGTGCAGCAGGTCAGTGATGGCCATGTCACAGTGAGCAACAGGCCACTGGTTGCCATGTCACTGTGGGGGCTATGTCACAGTGGGCAGCAGGTCAGTGGTGGCCATGTCACTATGGGGGCCATGTCACAGTGGGCAGCAGGTCAATGGTGGCCATATCACTATTGGGGCTATGTCACATTGGGCAGCAGGTCAGTGGTGGCCATGTCACTGTGAGGTCATGTCACAGTGGGCAGCAGGTCAGTGGTGGCCATGTCACTATGGGGGCCATGTCACAGTGGGCAGCAGGTCAGTGGTGGCCATGTCACTATGGGGGCCATGTCATAGTGGGCAGCAGGTCAGTAGTGGTCACGTCACTGTGGGGCCATGTCACAGTCTGCAGCAGGTCAGTGATGGCCATGTCACAGTGAGCAACAGGCCACTGGTTGCCATGTCACTGTGGGGGCTATGTCACAGTGGGCAGCAGGTCAGTGCTGGCCATGTCACTATAGGGGCCATGTCACAGTGGGCAGCAGGTCAATGGTGGCCATGTCACTATGGGGGCTATGTCACATTGGGCAGCAAGTCAGTGGTGGCCATGTCACTGTGAGGTCATGTCACAGTGTGCAGCAGGTCAGTGCTGGCCATGTCACTATGGGGGCCATGTCACAGTGGGCAGCAGGTCAATGGTGGCCATGTCACTATGGGGGCCATGTCACAGTGGGCAGCAGGTCAATGGTGGCCATGTCACTATGGGGGCCATCTCACAGTGGGCAGCAGGTCAGTGGTGGCCATGTCACTATGGGGGCCATGTCACAGTGGGCAGCAGGTCAATGGTGGCCATGTCACTATGGGGGCCATGTCACAGTGGGCAGCAGGTCAGTGATGGCCATGTCACTATGGGGGCTATGTCACATTGGGCAGCAGGTCAGTGGTGGCCATGTCACAGTGAGCAACAGGCCACTTGTTGCCATGTCACTGTGGGGGCTATGTCACAGTGTGCAGCAGGACAGTGGTGGCCATGTCACAGTGAGCAACAGGCCACTGGTTGCCATGTCACTGTGGGGGCTATGTCACAGTGGGCAGCAGGTCAGTGGTGCCCAAGTCACTGTGGGGCTATGTCACAGTGGCTAGCGGGTCAGTAGTTCCATGTCACTGTTGGGGCCATGTCACAGTGGGCAGCAGGTCAGTGGTGGCCATGTCACTATGGGGGCCATGTCACAGTGGGCAGCAGGTCAGTAGTGGCCAAGTCACTGTGGGGCCATGTCACAGTGTGCAGCAGGTCAGTGATGGCCATGTCACAGTGAGCAACAGGCCACTGGTTGCCATGTCACTGTGGGGGCTATGTCACAGTGGGCAGCAGGTCAGTGGTGGCCATGTCACTATGGGGGCCATGTCACAGTGGGCAGCAGGTCAATGGTGGCCATGTCACTATGGGGGCCATGTCACAGTGGGCAGCAGTTCAATGGTGGCCATGTCACTATGGGGGCCATGTCACAGTGGGCAGCAGGTCAGTGGTGGCCATGTCACTATGGGGGCTATGTCACAGTGGGCAGCAGGTCAATGGTGGCCATGTCACTATGGGGGCCATGTCACAGTGGGCAGCAGGTCAATGGTGGCCATGTCACTATGGGGGCTATGTCACTTTGGGCAGCAGGTCAGTGGTGGCCATGTCACTGTGAGGACATGTCACAGTGTGCAGCAGGTCAGTGGTGGCCATGTCACAGTGAGCAACAGGCCACTGGTTGCCATGTCACTGTGGGGGCTATGTCACTGTGGGCAGCAGGTCAGTGGTGGCCATGTCACTATGGGGGCCATGTCACAGTGGGCAGCAGGTCAGTGCTGGCCATGTCACTATGGGGGCCATGTCACAGTGTGCAGCAGGTCAGTGGTGGCCATGTCACTGTGAGGTCATGTCACAGTGTGCAGCAGGACAGTGGTGGCCATGTCACTATGTGGGCCATGTCACAGTGGACAGCAGGTCAGTGGTGGCCATGTCACTATGGCGGCCATGTCACAGTGGGCAGCAGGTCAGTAGTGGCCACGTCACTGTGGGGCCATGTCACAGTGTGCAGCAGGTCAGTGATGGCCATGTCACAGTGAGTAACAGGCCACTGGTTGCCATGTCACTGTGGGGGCTAAGTCACAGTGGGCAGCAGGTCAGTTTTGGCCATGTCACTATGGGGGCCATGTCACAGTGGGCAGCAGGTCAGTGGTGCCCAAGTCACTATGGGGGCCATGTCACAGTGGGCAGCAGGTCAGTAGTGGCCACGTCACTGTGGGGCCATGTCACAGTGTGCAGCAGGTCAGTGATGGCCATGTCACAGTGAGCAACAGGCCACTGGTTGCCATGTCACTGTGGGGGCTATGTCACAGTGGGCAGCAGGTCAGTGCTGGCCATGTCACTATGGGGGCCATGTCACAGTGGGCAGCAGGTCAGTAGTGGCCACGTCACTGTGGGGCCATGTCACAGTGTGCAGCAGGTCAGTGATGGCCATGTCACAGGGAGCAACACGCCACTGGTTGCCATGTCACTGTGGGGGCTATGTCACAGTGGGCAGCAGGTCAGTGGTGCACAAGTCACTATGGGGGCTATGTCACAGTGGTCAGCGGGTCAGTAGTGGCCATGTCACTGTGGGGCCATGTCACAGTCTGCAGCAGGTCAGTGATGGCCATGTCACAGTGAGCAACAGGCCACTGGTTGCCATGTTACTGTGGGGGCTATGTCACAGTGGGCAGCAGGTCAGTAGTGGCCACGTCACTGTGGGGCCATGTCACAGTCTGCAGCAGGTCAGTGATGGCCATGTCACAGTGAGCAACAGGCCACTGGTTGCCATGTTACTGTGGGGGCTATGTCACAGTGGGCAGCAGGTCAGTGCTGGCCATGTCACTATGGGGGCCATGTCACAGTGGGCAGCAGGTCAGTGGTGGCCATGTCACTGTGAGGTCATGTCACAGTGTGCAGCAGGACAGTGGTGGCCATGTCACAGTGAGCAACAGGCCACTGGTTGCCATGTCACTGTGGGGACTATGTCACAGTGGGCAGCAGGTCAATGGTGGCCATGTCAATGTGGGGGCCATGTCACAGTGGGCAGCAGGTCAGTGGTGGCCATGTCACTATGGGGGCCATGTCACAGTGGGCAGCAGGTCAGTGATGGCCATGTCACAGTGAGTAACAGGCCACTGGTTGCCGTGTCACTGTGGGGGCTATGTCACAGTGGGCAGCAGGTCAGTGGTGGCCATGTCACTATGGGGGCCATGTCACAGTGGGCAGCAGGTCAGTGGTGGCCATGTCACTATGGGGGCTATGTCACATTGGGCAGCAGGTCAGTGGTGGCCATGTCACTGTGAGGCAATGTCACAGTGTGCAGCAGGTCAGTGGTGGCCATGTCACAGTGAGCAACAGGCCACTGGTTGCCATGTCACTGTGGGGGCTATGTCACAGTGGGCAGCAGGTCAGTGGTGGCCATTTCATTATGGGGGCCATGTCACAGTGGGCAGCAGGTCAGTGGTGGCCATGTCACTATGGGGGCCATGTCACAGTGGGCAGCAGGTCAGTGGTGGCCATGTCACAGTGAGCAACAGGCCACTGGTTGCCATGTCACTGTGGGGGCTATGTCACAGTGGGCAGCAGGTCAGTAGTGGCCACGTCACTGTGGGGCCATGTCACAGTGTGCAGCAGGTCAGTGATGGCCATGTCATAGGGAGCAACACGCCACTGGTTGCCATGTCACTGTGGGGGCTATGTCACAGTGGTCAGCGGGTCAGTAGTGACCATGTCACTGTTGGGGCCATGTCACAGTGGGCAGCAGGTCAGTAGTGGCCACGTCACTGTGGGGCCATGTCACAGTGTGCAGCAGGTCAGTGATGGCCATGTCACAGTGAGAAACAGGCCACTGGGTGCCATGTCACTGTGGGGGCTATATCACAGTGGGCAGCAGGTCAGTGCTGGCCATGTCACTATGGGGGCCATGTCACAGTGGGCAGCAGGTCAGTGGTGGCCATGTCACTGTGAGGTCATGTCACAGTGTGCAGCAGGACAGTGGTGGCCATGTCACAGTGAGCAACAGGCCACTGGTTGCCATGTCACTGTGGGGGCTATGTCACAGTGGGCAGCAGGTCAATGGTGGCCATGTCACTGTGGGGGCCATGTCACAGTGGGCAGCAGGTCAGTGGTGGCCATGTCACTATGGGGGCCATGTCACAGTGGGCAGCAGGTCAGTGATGGCCATGTCACAGTGAGTAACAGGCCACTGGTTGCCGTGTCACTGTGGGGGCCATGTCACAGTGGGCAGCAGGTCAGTGGTGGCCATGTCACTATGGGGGCCATGTCACAGTGGGCAGCAGGTCAGTGGTGGCCATGTCACTATGGGGGTATGTCTCATTGGGCAGCAGGTCAGTGGTGGCCATGTCACTGTGAGGCAATGTCACAGTGTGCAGCAGGTCAGTGGTGGCCATGTCACAGTGAGCAACAGGCCACTGGTTGCCATGTCACTGTGGGGGCTATGTCACAGTGGGCAGCAGGTCAGTGGTGGCCATGTCACTATGGGGGCCATGTCACAGTGGGCAGCAGGTCAGTGGTGGCCATGTCACAGTGAGTAACAGGCCACTGGTTGCCATGTCACTGTGCGTGCTATGTCACAGTGGGCAGCAGGAAAGTGGTGGCCATGTCACTATGGGGGCCATGTCACAGTGGGCAGCAGGTCAGTGGTGGCCATGTCACTATGGGGGCAATGTCACAGTGCGCAGCATGTCAGTAGTGGCCACGTCACTGTGGGGCCATGTCACAGTGTGCAGCAGATCAGTGATGGCCATGTCACAGGGAGCAACAGGCCACTGGTTGCCATGTCACTGTGGGGGCTATGTCACAGTGGGCAGCAGGCCAGTGGTGCCCAAGTCACTGTGGGGCTATGTCACAGTGGTCAGCGGGTCAGTAGTGGCCATGTCACTGTTGGAGCCATGTCACAGTGGGCAGCAGGTCAGTGGTGGCCATGTCACTATGGGGGCCATGTCACAGTGGGCAGCAGGTCAGTAGTGGCCACGTCACTGTGGGGCCATGTCACAGTGTGCAGCAGGTCAGTGATGGCCATGTCACAGTGAGGGCTATGTCACAGTGGGCAGCAGGTCAATGGTGTCCATGTCACTATGGGGGCCATGTCACAGTGGGCAGCTGGTCAGTGGTGGCCATGTCACTGTGGGGATATGTCACAGTGGTCAGCGGGTCAGTGGTGGCCATGTCACTATGGGGGCCATGTCACAGTGAGCAGCAGGTCTGTATTGGCCACGTCACTGTGGGGCCATGTCACAGTGGGCAGCAGGTCAGTGGTGGCCATGTCAC
This sequence comes from Strix uralensis, assembly GCF_047716275.1. Lineage (NCBI taxonomy): Eukaryota > Metazoa > Chordata > Aves > Strigiformes > Strigidae > Strix > Strix uralensis. The sequence continues at coordinate 1,039,868 of NW_027436714.1, read as the reverse complement.
AGTGAGCAACAGGCCACTGGTTGCCATGTCACTGTGGGGGCTATGTCACAGTGGGCAGCAGGTCAGTGGTGGCCATGTCACTATGGGGGCCATGTCACAGTGGGCAGCAGGTCAGTGGTGGCCATGTCACTATGGGGGCAATGTCACAGTGCGCAGCATGTCAGTAGTGGCCACGTCACTGTGGGGCCATGTCACAGTGTGCAGCAGGTCAGTGATGGCCATGTCACAGTGAGGGCTATGTCACAGTGGGCAGCAGGTCAATGGTGTCCATGTCACTATGGGGGCCATGTCACAGTGGGCAGCTGGTCAGTGGTGGCCATGTCACTGTGGGGATATGTCACAGTGGTCAGCGGGTCAGTGGTGGCCATGTCACTATGGGGGCCATGTCACAGTGAGCAGCAGGTCTGTATTGGCCACGTCACTGTGGGGCCATGTCACAGTGGGCAGCAGGTCAGTGGTGGCCATGTCACTATGGGGGCCATGTCACAGTGGGCAGCAGGTCAGTGGTGGCCATGTCACAGTGAGTAACAGGCCACTGGTTGCCATGTCACTGTGCGTGCTATGTCACAGTGGGCAGCAGGAAAGTGGTGGCCATGTCACTATGGGGGCCATGTCACAGTGGGCAGCAGGTCAGTGGTGGCCATGTCACTATGGGGGCAATGTCACAGTGCGCAGCATGTCAGTAGTGGCCACGTCACTGTGGGGCCATGTCACAGTGTGCAGCAGATCAGTGATGGCCATGTCACAGGGAGCAACAGGCCACTGGTTGCCATGTCACTGTGGGGGCTATGTCACAGTGGGCAGCAGGCCAGTGGTGCCCAAGTCACTGTGGGGCTATGTCACAGTGGTCAGCGGGTCAGTAGTGGCCATGTCACTGTTGGGGCCATGTCACAGTGGGCAGCAGGTCAGTGGTGGCCATGTCACTATGGGGGCCATGTCACAGTGGGCAGCAGGTCAGTAGTGGCCACGTCACTGTGGGGCCATGTCACAGTGTGCAGCAGGTCAGTGATGGCCATGTCACAGTGAGGGCTATGTCACAGTGGGCAGCAGGTCAATGGTGTCCATGTCACTATGGGGGCCATGTCACAGTGGGCAGCTGGTCAGTGGTGGCCATGTCACTGTGGGGATATGTCACAGTGGTCAGCGGGTCAGTGGTGGCCATGTCACTATGGGGGCCATGTCACAGTGAGCAGCAGGTCTGTATTGGCCACGTCACTGTGGGGCCATGTCACAGTGGGCAGCAGGTCAGTGGTGGCCATGTCACAGTGAGCAACAGGCCACTGGTTGCCATGTCACTGTGGGGGCTATGTCACAGTGGGCAGCAGGTCAGTGGTGGCCATGTCACTATGGGGGCCATGTCACAGTGGGCAGCAGGTCAGTGGTGGCCATGTCACTATGGGGGCAATGTCACAGTGCGCAGCATGTCAGTAGTGGCCACGTCACTGTGGGGCCATGTCACAGTGTGCAGCAGGTCAGTGATGGCCATGTCACAGGGAGCAACAGGCCACTGGTTGCCATGTCACTGTGGGGGCTATGTCACAGTGGGCAGCAGGTCAGTGGTGCCCAAGTCACTGTGGGGCTATGTCACAGTGGTCAGCGGGTCAGTAGTGGCCATGTCACTGTTGGGGCCATGTCACAGTGGGCAACAGGTCAGTGGTGGCCATGTCACTATGGGGGCCATGTCACAGTGGGCAGCAGGTCAGTAGTGGCCACGTCACTGTGGGGCCATGTCACAGTGTGCAGCAGGTCAGTGATGGCCATGTCACAGTGAGCAACAGGCCACTGGTTGCCATGTCACTGTGGGGGCTATATCACAGTGGGCAGCAGGTCAGTGGTGGCCATGTCACTATGGGGGCCATGTCACAGTGGGCAGCAGGTCAGTGGTGGCCATGTCACTATGGGGGCCATGTCACAGTGGTCAGCAGGTCAGTAGTGGCAACGTCACTGTGGGGCCATGTCACAGTGTGCAGCAGGTCAGTGATCGCCATGTCACAGTGAGTAACAGGCCACTGGTTGCCATGTCACTGTGAGGTCATGTCACAGTGTGCAGCAGGTCAGTGGTGGCCATGTCACAGTGAGCAACAGGCCACTGGTTGCCATGTCACTGTGCGGGCTATGTCAAAGTGGGCAGCAGGAAAGTGGTGGCCATGTCACTATGGGGGCCATGTCACAGTGGGCAGCAGGTCAGTGGTGCCCAAGTCACTGTGGGGCTATGTCACAGTGGGCAGCAGGTCAGTGGTGGCCACGTCACTGTGGGGCCATGTCACAGTGTGCAGCAGGTCAGTGATGGCCATGTCACAGTGAGCAACAGGCCACTGGTTGCCATGTCACTGTGGGGGCAATGTCACAGTGGGCAGCAGGTCAATGGTGGCCATGTCACTGTGAGGTCATGTCACAGTGTGCAGCAGGTCAGAGGTGCCCAAGTCACTGTGGGGCTATGTCACAGTGGGCAGCAGGTCAGTGGTGGCCATGTCACTATGGGGGCCATGTCACAGTGGGCGGCAGGTCAGTGGTGGCCATGTCACTATGGGGGCCATGTCACAGTGGGCATCAGGTCAGTAGTGGCCACGTCACTGTGGGGCCATGTCACAGTGGGCAGCAGGTCAGTGATGGCCATGTCACAGGGAGCAACAGGCCACTGGTTGCCATGTCACTGTGCGGGCTATGTCACAGTGGGCAGCAGGTCTGTGGTGGCCATGTCACTATGGGGGCCATGTCACAGTGGGCAGCAGGTCAGTGGTGCCCAAGTCACTGTGGGGCTATGTCACAGTGGGCAGCAGGTCAGTGGTGGCCATGTCACTATGGGGGCCATGTCACAGTGGGCAGCAGGTCAGTAGTGGCTACGTCACTGTGGGGCCATGTCACAGTGTGCAGCAGGTCAGTGATGGCCATGTCACTGTGAGGTCATGTCACAGTGTGCAGCAGGTCAGTGGTGGCCATGTCACAGTGAGCAACAGGCCACTGGTTGCCATGTCACTGTGGGGGCTATGTCACAGTGGGCAGCAGGTCAATGGTGGCCATGTCACTATGGGGGCCATGTCACAGTGGGCAGCAGGTCAGTGGTGGCCATGTCACTATGGGGGCCATGTCACAGTGGGCAGCAGGTCAGTGGTGGCCATGTCACTATGGGGGCAATGTCACAGTGCGCAGCATGTCAGTAGTGGCCACGTCACTGTGGGGCCATGTCACAGTGTGCAGCAGATCAGTGATGGCCATGTCACAGGGAGCAACAGGCCACTGGTTGCCATGTCACTGTGGGGGCTATGTCACAGTGGGCAGCAGGCCAGTGGTGCCCAAGTCACTGTGGGGCTATGTCACAGTGGTCAGCGGGTCAGTAGTGGCCATGTCACTGTTGGGGCCATGTCACAGTGGGCAGCAGGTCAGTGGTGGCCATGTCACTATGGGGGCCATGTCACAGTGGGCAGCAGGTCAGTAGTGGCCACGTCACTGTGGGGCCATGTCACAGTGTGCAGCAGGTCAGTGATGGCCATGTCACAGTGAGGGCTATGTCACAGTGGGCAGCAGGTCAATGGTGTCCATGTCACTATGGGGGCCATGTCACAGTGGGCAGCTGGTCAGTGGTGGCCATGTCACTGTGGGGATATGTCACAGTGGTCAGCGGGTCAGTGGTGGCCATGTCACTATGGGGGCCATGTCACAGTGAGCAGCAGGTCTGTATTGGCCACGTCACTGTGGGGCCATGTCACAGTGGGCAGCAGGTCAGTGGTGGCCATGTCACAGTGAGCAACAGGCCACTGGTTGCCATGTCACTGTGGGGGCTATGTCACAGTGGGCAGCAGGTCAGTGGTGGCCATGTCACTATGGGGGCCATGTCACAGTGGGCAGCAGGTCAGTGGTGGCCATGTCACTATGGGGGCAATGTCACAGTGCGCAGCATGTCAGTAGTGGCCACGTCACTGTGGGGCCATGTCACAGTGTGCAGCAGGTCAGTGATGGCCATGTCACAGGGAGCAACAGGCCACTGGTTGCCATGTCACTGTGGGGGCTATGTCACAGTGGGCAGCAGGTCAGTGGTGCCCAAGTCACTGTGGGGCTATGTCACAGTGGTCAGCGGGTCAGTAGTGGCCATGTCACTGTTGGGGCCATGTCACAGTGGGCAACAGGTCAGTGGTGGCCATGTCACTATGGGGGCCATGTCACAGTGGGCAGCAGGTCAGTAGTGGCCACGTCACTGTGGGGCCATGTCACAGTGTGCAGCAGGTCAGTGATGGCCATGTCACAGTGAGCAACAGGCCACTGGTTGCCATGTCACTGTGGGGGCTATATCACAGTGGGCAGCAGGTCAGTGGTGGCCATGTCACTATGGGGGCCATGTCACAGTGGGCAGCAGGTCAGTGGTGGCCATGTCACTATGGGGGCCATGTCACAGTGGTCAGCAGGTCAGTAGTGGCAACGTCACTGTGGGGCCATGTCACAGTGTGCAGCAGGTCAGTGATCGCCATGTCACAGTGAGTAACAGGCCACTGGTTGCCATGTCACTGTGAGGTCATGTCACAGTGTGCAGCAGGTCAGTGGTGGCCATGTCACAGTGAGCAACAGGCCACTGGTTGCCATGTCACTGTGCGGGCTATGTCAAAGTGGGCAGCAGGAAAGTGGTGGCCATGTCACTATGGGGGCCATGTCACAGTGGGCAGCAGGTCAGTGGTGCCCAAGTCACTGTGGGGCTATGTCACAGTGGGCAGCAGGTCAGTGGTGGCCACGTCACTGTGGGGCCATGTCACAGTGTGCAGCAGGTCAGTGATGGCCATGTCACAGTGAGCAACAGGCCACTGGTTGCCATGTCACTGTGGGGGCAATGTCACAGTGGGCAGCAGGTCAATGGTGGCCATGTCACTGTGAGGTCATGTCACAGTGTGCAGCAGGTCAGAGGTGCCCAAGTCACTGTGGGGCTATGTCACAGTGGGCAGCAGGTCAGTGGTGGCCATGTCACTATGGGGGCCATGTCACAGTGGGCGGCAGGTCAGTGGTGGCCATGTCACTATGGGGGCCATGTCACAGTGGGCATCAGGTCAGTAGTGGCCACGTCACTGTGGGGCCATGTCACAGTGGGCAGCAGGTCAGTGATGGCCATGTCACAGGGAGCAACAGGCCACTGGTTGCCATGTCACTGTGCGGGCTATGTCACAGTGGGCAGCAGGTCTGTGGTGGCCATGTCACTATGGGGGCCATGTCACAGTGGGCAGCAGGTCAGTGGTGCCCAAGTCACTGTGGGGCTATGTCACAGTGGGCAGCAGGTCAGTGGTGGCCATGTCACTATGGGGGCCATGTCACAGTGGGCAGCAGGTCAGTAGTGGCTACGTCACTGTGGGGCCATGTCACAGTGTGCAGCAGGTCAGTGATGGCCATGTCACTGTGAGGTCATGTCACAGTGTGCAGCAGGTCAGTGGTGGCCATGTCACAGTGAGCAACAGGCCACTGGTTGCCATGTCACTGTGGGGGCTATGTCACAGTGGGCAGCAGGTCAATGGTGGCCATGTCACTATGGGGGCCATGTCACAGTGGGCAGCAGGTCAGTGGTGGCCATGTCACTATGGGGGCCATGTCACAGTGGGCAGCAGGTCAGTGGTGGCCATGTCACTATGGGGGCTATGTCACATTGGGCAGCAGGTCAGTGGTGGCCATGTCACTGTGAGGCAATGTCACAGTGTGCAGCAGGTCAGTGGTGGCCATGTCACAGTGAGCAACAGGCCACTGGTTGCCATGTATCTGTGCGGGCTATGTCACAGTGGGCAGCAGGTCAGTGGTGGCCATGTCACTATGGGGGCCATGTCACAGTGGGCAGCAGGTCAGTGGTGCCCAAGTCACTGTGGGGATATGTCACAGTGGTCAGCGGGTCAGTGGTGGCCATGTCACTATGGGGGCCATGTCACAGTGAGCAGCAGGTCTGTATTGGCCACGTCACTGTGGGGCCATGTCACAGTGTGCAGCAGGTCAATGGTGGCCATGTCACTGTGAGGTCATGTCACAGTGTGCAGCAGGTCAGTGGTGGCCATGTCACAGTGAGCAACAGGCCACTGGTTGCCATGTCACTGTGGGGGCTATGTCACAGTGGGCAGCAGGTCAGTGGTGGCCATGTCACTATGGGGGCCATGTCACAGTGGGCAGCAGGTCAGTGGTGGCCATGTCACTATGGGGGCAATGTCACAGTGCGCAGCATGTCAGTAGTGGCCACGTCACTGTGGGGCCATGTCACAGTGTGCAGCAGGTCAGTGATGGCCATGTCACAGGGAGCAACAGGCCACTGGTTGCCATGTCACTGTGGGGGCTATGTCACAGTGGGCAGCAGGTCAGTGGTGCCCAAGTCACTGTGGGGCTATGTCACAGTGGTCAGCGGGTCAGTAGTGGCCATGTCACTGTTGGGGCCATGTCACAGTGGGCAGCAGGTCAGTGGTGGCCATGTCACTATGGGGGCCATGTCACAGTGTGCAGCAGGTCAGTGATCGCCATGTCACAGTGAGCAACAGGCCACTGGTTGCCATGTCACTGTGGGGGCTATGTCACAGTGGGCAGCAGATCAGTGCTGGCCATGTCACTATGGGGGCTATGTCACATTGGGCAGCAGGTCAGTGGTGGCCATGTCACTGTGAGGTCATGTCACAGTGTGCAGCAGGACAGTGGTGGCCATGTCACAGTGAGCAACAGGCCACTGGTTGCCATGTCACTGTGGGGGCTATTTCACAGTGGGCAGCAGGTCAATGGTGGCCATGTCACTATGGGGGCCATGTCACAGTGGGCAGCTTGTCAGTGGTGGCCATATCACTATGGGGGCCATGTCACAGTGTGCAGCAGGTCAGTGATGGCCATGTCACAGTGAGCAACAGGCCACTGGTTGCCATGTCACTGTGGGGGCTATGTCACAGTGGGCAGCAGGTCAGTGGTGGCCATGTCACAGTGAGCAACAGGCCACTGGTTGCCATGTCACTGTGGGGGCAATGTCACAGTGGGCAGCAGGTCAATGGTGGCCATGTCACTGTGAGGTCATGTCACAGTGTGCAGCAGGTCAGTGGTGCCCAAGTCACTGTGGGGCTATGTCACAGTGGGCAGCAGGTCAGTGGTGGCCATGTCACTATGGGGGCCATGTCACAGTGGGCGGCAGGTCAGTGGTGGCCATGTCACTATGGGGGCCATGTCACAGTGGGCATCAGGTCAGTAGTGGCCACGTCACTGTGGGGCCATGTCACAGTGGGCAGCAGGTCAGTGATGGCCATGTCTCAGGGAGCAACAGGCCACTGGTTGCCATGTCACTGTGCGGGCTATGTCACAGTGGGCAGCAGGTCTGTGGTGGCCATGTCACTATGGGGGCCATGTCACAGTGGGCAGCAGGTCAGTGGTGCCCAAGTCACTGTGGGGCTATGTCACAGTGGGCAGCAGGTCAGTGGTGGCCATGTCACTATGGGGGCCATGTCACAGTGGGCAGCAGGTTAGTAGTGGCTACGTCACTGTGGGGCCATGTCACAGTGTGCAGCAGGTCAGTGATGGCCATGTCACAGTGAGCAACAGGCCACTGGTTGCCATGTCACTGTGGGGGCTATGTCACAGTGGGCAGCAGGAAAGTGGTGGCCATGTCACTATGGGGGCTATGTCACATTGGGCAGCAGGTCAGTGGTGGCCATGTCACTGTGAGGTCATGTCACAGTGTGCAGCAGGTCAGTGGTGGCCATGTCACAGTGAGCAACAGGCCACTGGTTGCCATGTCACTGTGGGGGCTATGTCACAGTGGGCAGCAGGTCAATGGTGGCCATGTCACTATGGGGGCCATGTCACAGTGGGCAGCAGGTCAGTGGTGGCCATGTCACTATGGGGGCCATGTCACAGTGGGCAGCAGGTCAGTAGTGGCCACGTCACTGTGGGGCCATGTCACAGTGTGCAGCAGGTCAGTGATGGCCATGTCACAGTGAGTAACAGGCCACTTGTTGGCATGTCACTGTGGGGGCTATGTCACAGTGGGCAGCAGGTCAATGGTGGCCATGTCACTATGGGGGCCATGTCACAGTGGGCAGCAGGTCAGTGGTGGCCATGTCACTATGGGGGCTATGTCACATTGGGCAGCAGGTCAGTGGTGGCCATGTCACTGTGAGGCAATGTCACAGTGTGCAGCAGGTCAGTGGTGGCCATGTCACAGTGAGCAACAGGCCACTGGTTGCCATGTAACTGTGGGGGCTATGTCACAGTGGGCAGCAGGTCAGTGGTGGCCATGTCACTATGGGGGCCATGTCACAGTGGGCAGCAGGTCAGTGGTGCCCAAGTCACTGTGGGGATATGTCACAGTGGTCAGCGGGTCAGTGGTGGCCATGTCACTATGGGGGCCATGTCACAGTGAGCAGCAGGTCTGTATTGGCCACGTCACTGTGGGGCCATGTCACAGTGTGCAGCAGGTCAATGGTGGCCATGTCACTGTGAGGTCATGTCACAGTGTGCAGCAGGTCAGTGGTGGCCATGTCACAGTGAGCAACAGGCCACTGGTTGCCATGTCACTGTGGGGGCTATGTCACAGTGGGCAGCAGGTCAGTGGTGGCCATGTCACTATGGGGGCAATGTCACAGTGCGCAGCATGTCATTAGTGGCCACGTCACTGTGGGGCCATGTCACAGTGTGCAGCAGGTCAGTGATGGCCATGTCACAGGGAGCAACAGGCCACTGGTTGCCATGTCACTGTGGGGGCTATGTCACAGTGGGCAGCAGGTCAGTGGTGCCCAAGTCACTGTGGGGCTATGTCACAGTGGTCAGCGGGTCAGTAGTGGCCATGTCACTATGGGGGCCATGTCACAGTGGGCAGCAGGTCAGTAGTGGCCACGTCACTGTGGGGCCATGTCACAGTGTGCAGCAGGTCAGTGATGGCCATGTCACAGTGAGAAACAGGCCACTGGTTGCCATGTCACTGTGGGGGCTATATCACAGTGGGCAGCAGGTCAGTGGTGGCCATGTCACTATGGGGGCCATGTCACAGTGGGCAGCAGGTCAGTGGTGCCCAAGTCACTGTGGAGATATGTCACAGTGGTCAGCGGGTCAGTGGTGGCCATGTCACTATGGGGGCCATGTCACAGTGAGCAGCAGGTCTGTATTGGCCACGTCACTGTGGGGCCATGTCACAGTGGGCAGCAGGTCAGTGGTGGCCATGTCACAGTGAGCAACAGGCCACTGGTTGCCATGTCACTGTGGGGGCTATGTCACAGTGGGCAGCAGGTCAGTGGTGGCCATGTCACTATGGGGGCCATGTCACAGTGGGCAGCAGGTCAGTGGTGGCCATGTCACTATGGGGGCAATGTCACAGTGCGCAGCATGTCAATAGTGGCCACGTCACTGTGGGGCCATGTCACAGTGTGCAGCAAGTCAGTGATGGCCATGTCACAGGGAGCAACAGGCCACTGGTTGCCATGTCACTGTGGGGGCTATGTCACAGTGGGCAGCAGGTCAGTGGCGGCCATGTCACTGTGGGGCTATGTCACAGTGGTCAGCGGGTCAGTAGTGGCCATGTCACTGTTGGGGCCATGTCACAGTGGGCAACAGGTCAGTGGTGGCCATGTCACTATGGGGGCCATGTCACAGTGGGCAGCAGGTCAGTAGTGGCCACGTCACTGTGGGGCCATGTCACAGTGTGCAGCAGGTCAGTGATGGCCATGTCACAGTGAGCAACAGGCCACTGGTTGCCATGTCACTGTGGGGGCTATGTCACAGTGGGCAGCAGGTCAATGGTGGCCATGTCACTATGGGGGCCATGTCACAGTGGGCAGCTGGTCAGTGGTGGCCATGTCACTATGGGGGCCATGTCACAGTGGGCAGCAGGTCAGTAGTGGCCACGTCACTGTGGGGCCATGTCACAGTGTGCAGCAGGTCAGTGATGGCCATGTCACAGTGAGCAACAGGCCACTGGTTGCCATGTCACTGTGGGGGCAATGTCACAGTGGGCAGCAGGTCAATGGTGGCCATGTCACTGTGAGGTCATGTCACAGTGTGCAGCAGGTCAGTGGTGCCCAAGTCACTGTGGGGCTATGTCACAGTGGGCAGCAGTTCAGTGGTGGCCATGTCACTATGGCAGCCATGTCACAGTGGGCAGCAGGTCAGTAGTGGCCACGTCACTTTGGGGCCATGTCACAGTGGTCAGCAGGTCAGTAGTGGCAACGTCACTGTGGGGCCATGTCACAGTGTGCAGCAGGTCAGTGATCGCCATGTCACAGTGAGTAACAGGCCACTGGTTGCCATGTCACTGTGGGGGCTATGTCACAGTGGGAAGCAGGTTAGTGGTGGGCATGTCACTATGGCGGCCATGTCACAGTGTGCAGCAGGTCAGTGGTGGCATTGTCACAGTGAGCAACAGGCCACTGGTTGCCATGTCACTATGGGGGCTATGTCACAGTGGGCAGCAGGTCAGTGGCGGCCATGTCACTGTGGGGGCCATGTCACAGTGGGCAACATGTCAGTGGTGGCCATGTCACTATGGGGGCCATGTCACAGTGGGCAGCAGTTCAATGGTGGCCATGTCACTATGGGGGCCATGTCACAGTGGGCAGCAGGTCAGTGGTGGCTATGTCACTATGGGGGCCATGTCACGGTGGGCAGCAGTTCAATGGTGGCCATGTCACTATGAGGGCCATGTCACATTGGGCAGCAGGTCAGTGGTGGCCATGTCACTGTGAGGTCATGTCACAGTGTGCAGCAGGACAGTGGTGGCCATATCACAGTGAGCAACAGGCCACTGGTTGCCATGTCACTGTGGGGCCTATGTCACAGTGGGCAGCAGGTCAGTTGTGACCAAGTCACTATGGGTCCATGTCACAGTGGGCAGCACGTCAGTGGTGCCCATGTCACTGTGGGGCTATGTCACAGTGGTCAGCGGGTCAGTAGTGGCCATGTCACTGTTGGGGCCATGTCACAGTGGGCAGCAGGTCAGTGGTGGCCATGTCACTATGGGGGCCATGTCACAGTGGGCAGCATGTCAGTAGTAGTCACGTCAGTGTGGGGCCATGTCACAGTGTGCAGCAGGTCAGAGATGGCCATGTCACAGTGAGCAACAGGCCACTGGTTGCCATGTCACTGTGGGGGCCATGTCACAGTGGGCAGCAGGTCAATGGTGGCCATGTCACTATGGGGGCCATGTCACAGTGGGCAGCAGGTCAGTAGTAGTCACGTCAATGTGGGGCTATGTCACAGTGGGCAGCAGGTCAGTGGTGGCCATGTCACTATGGGGGCCATGTCACAGTGGGCAACATGTCAGTGGTGGCCATGTCACTAGGGGGCTATGTCACAGTGGGCAGCAGGTCAGTGGTGGCCATGTCACTATGGGGGCTATGTCACATTGGGCAGCAGGTCAGTGGTGGCCATGTCACTATGGGGGCCATGTCACAGTGGGCAGCAGGTCAGTGGTGGCCATGTCACTATGGGGGCTATGTCACATTGGGCAGCAGGTCAGTGGTGGCCATGTCACTGTGAGTTCATGTCAAAGTGTGCAGCAGGTCAGTGGTGGCCATGTCACAGTGAGCAACAGGCCACTGGTTGCCATGTCACTGTGGGGGCTATGTCACAGTGGGCAGCAGGTCAGTGGTGGCCATGTCACTATGGGGGCCATGTCACAGTGGGCAGCAGGTCAATGGTGGCCATGTCACTATGGGGGCTATGTCACATTGGGCAGCAGGTCAGTGGTGGCCATGTCACTGTGAGGTCATGTCACAGTTTGCAGCAGGTCAGTGGTGGCCATGTCACAGTGAGCAACAGGCCACTGGTTGCAATGTCACTGTGGGGGCTATGTCACAGTGGGCAGCAGGTCAGTGGTGGCCATGTCACTATGGGGGCCATGTCACAGTGGGCAGCAGGTCAGTGGTGGCCATGTTACTATGGGGGCCATGTAATAGTGGGCAGCAGGTCAGTGGTGGCCATGTCACTATGGGGGCCATGTCACTGTGGGCAGCAGGTCAGTAGAGGACACGTCACTGTGGGGCCATGTCACAGTGTGCAGCAGGTCAGTGATGGCCATGTCAGAGTGAGCAACAGGCCACTGGTTGCCATGTCACTGTGGGGGCAATATCACAGTGGGCAGCAGGTCAGTGGTGACCATGTCACTATGGGGGCTATATCACATTGGGCAGCAGGTCTGTGGTGGCCATGTCACTGTGAGGTCATGTCACAGTGTGCAGCAGGTCAGTGGTAGCAATGTCACTATGGGGGCCATGTCACAGTGGGCAGCAGGTCAGTGGTGGCCATGTCAATATGGGGCCTATGTCACATTGGGCAGCAGGTCAGTGGTGGCCATGTCACTGTGAGGTCATGTCACAGTGTGCAGCAGGTCAGTGGTGGCCATGTCACAGTGAGCAACAGGCCACTTATTGCCATGTCACTGTGGGGGCTATGTCACAGTGGGCAGCAGGTCAGTAGTGGCCACGTCACTGTGGGGCTATGTCACAGTGGGCAGCAGGTCAGTGGTGCCCAAGTCACTGTGGGGCTATGTCACAGTGGTCAGCGGGTCAGTGGTGGCCATGTCACTGTTGGGGCCATGTCACAGTGGGCAGCTGGTCAGTGGTGGCCATGTCACTGTGGGGGCCATGTCACAGTGGGCAGCAGGTCAATGGTGGCCATGTCACTATGGGGGCCATGTCACAGTGTGCAGCAGGTCAGTGGTGGCCATGTCACAGTGAGCAACAGGCCACTGGTTGCCATGTCACTGTGGGGGCTATGTCACAGTGGGCAGCAGGTCAGTGGTGGCCATGTCACTATGGGGGCCATGTCACAGTGGGCAGCAGGTCAGTGGTGGCCATGTCACTATGGGGGCCATGTCACAGTGGGCAGCAGGTCAGTAGTGGCCACGTCACTGTGGGGCCATGTCACAGTGTGCAGCAGGTCAGTGCTGGCCATGTCACTATGGGGGCCATTTCACAGTGGGCAGCAGGTCAGTGGTGGCCATGTCACTATGGGGGCTATGTCAAATTGGGCAGCAGGTCAGTGGTGGCCATGTCACTGTGAGGTCATGTCACAGTGTGCAGCAGGACAGTGGTGGCCATGTCACAGTGAGCAACAGGCCACTGGTTGCCATGTCACTGTGGGGGCTATTTCACAGTGGGCAGCAGGTCAATGGTGGCCATATCACTATGGGGGCCATGTCACAGTGTGCAGCAGGTCAGTGATCGCCATGTCACAGTGAGCAACAGGCCACTGGTTGCCATGTCACTGTGGGGGCTATGTCACAGTGGGCAGCAGGTCAGTGGTGGCCATGTCACAGTGAGCAAGAGGCCACTGGTTGCCATGTCACTGTGCGGGCTATGTCACAGTGGGCAGCAGGTCAGTGGTTGCCATGTCACTATGGGGGCCATGTAACAGTGGGCAGCAGGTCAGTGGTGCCCAAGTCACTGTGGGGCTATGTCACAGTGGGCAGCAGGTCAGTGGTGGCCATGTCACTATGGGGGCCATGTCACAGTGGGCAGCAGGTCAGTAGTGGCCACGTCACTGTGGGGCCATGTCACAGTGTGCAGCAGGTCAGTGATGGCCATGTCACAGTGAGCAACAGGCCACTGGTTGCCATGTCACTGTGGGGGCTATGTCACAGTGGGCAGCAGGAAAGTGGTGGCCATGTCATATGGGGGCCATGTCACAGTGGGCAGCAGGTCAGTGGTGCCCAAGTCACTGTGGGGCTATGTCACAGTGGTCAGCGGGTCAGTAGTGGCCATGTCACTCTTGGGGCCATGTCACAGTGGGCAGCACGTCAGTGGTGGCCATGTCACTATGGGGGACATGTCACAGTGGGCAGCAGGTCAGTAGTGGCCACGTCACTGGGGGGCCATGTCACAGTGTGCAGCACGTCAGTGATCGCCATGTCACAGTGAGCAACAGGCCACTGGTTGCCATGTCACTGTGGGGGCTATGTCACAGTGGGCAGCAGGTCAGTTTTGGCCATGTCACTATGGGGGCCATGTCACAGTGGGCAGCAGGTCAATGGTGGCCATGTCACTAAGGGGGCTATGTCACATTGGGCAGCAGGTCAGTGGTGGCCATGTCACTGAGAGGTCATGTCACAGTGTGCAGCAGGTCGGTGGTGGCCATGTCACAGTGAGCAACAGGCCACTGGTTGTCATGTCACTGTGGGGGCTATGTCACAGTGGGCAGCAGGTCAGTGGTGGCCATGTCACTATGGGGGCCATGTCACAGTGGGCAACATGTCAGTGGTGGCCATGTCACTATGGGGCTATGTCACAGTGGGCAGCAGGTCAGTGGTGGCCATGTCACTATGGGGGCTATGTCACATTGGGCAGCAGGTCAGTGGTGGCCATGTCACTATGGGGGCCATGTCACAGTGGGCAGCAGGTCAGTGGTGGCCATGTCACTATGGGGGCTATGTCACATTGGGCAGCAGGTCAGTGGTGGCCATGTCACTGTGAGTTCATGTCAAAGTGTGCAGCAGGTCAGTGGTGGCCATGTCACAGTGAGCAACAGGCCACTGGTTGCCATGTCACTGTGGGGGCTATGTCACAGTGGGCAGCAGGTCAGTGGTGGCCATGTCACTATGGGGGCCATGTCACAGTGGGCAGCAGGTCAATGGTGGCCATGTCACTATGGGGGCTATGTCACATTGGGCAGCAGGTCAGTGGTGGCCATGTCACTGTGAGGTCATGTCACAGTTTGCAGCAGGTCAGTGGTGGCCATGTCACAGTGAGCAACAGGCCACAGGTTGCCATGTCACTGTGGGGGCTATGTCACAGTGGGCAGCAGGTCAGTGGTGGCCATGTCACTATGGGGGCCATGTCACAGTGGGCAGCAGGTCAGTAATGTCCATGTCACTATGGGGGCCATGTCACAGTGTGCAGCAGGTCAGTGGTGGCCATGTCACTATGGGGGCCATGTCACAGTGGGCAGCAGGTCAGTAGTGGCCATGTCACTGTGAGGTCATGTCACAGTGGGCAGCAGGTCAGTGGTGTCCATGTCACAGTGAGCAACAGGCCACTGGTTGCCATGTCACTGTGGGGGCCATGTCACAGTGGGCAGCAGGTCAGTAGTGGCCATGTCACTATGGGGGCCATGTCACAGTGGGCAACAGGTCAGTGGTGGCCATTTCACTGTGGGTACCATGTCACAGTGTGCAGCAGCTCCGTGGTGGCCATGTCACAGCGAGCAACAGGCCACTGGTTGCCATGTCACTGTGGGGTCTATGTCACAGTGGGCAACAGGTCAGTGGTGGCAATGTCACTATGGGTGCCATGACACAGTGGGCAGCCGGTCAGTGGTGGCCATGTCACTGTGAGAAACAGGCCACTGGTTGCCATGTCACTATGGGGGCTATGTCACAGTGGGCAGCAGGTCAGTGGTGCCCATGTCACTATGGGGGCCATGTCATAGTGGGCAACATGTCAGTGGTGGCCAGGTCACTATGGGGGCCATGTCACAGTGGGTAGCAGGTCAGTGGTGGCCATGTCACTGTGGTGCTATGTGACAGTGGTCAGCGGATCAGTGGTGGCCATGTCACTGTGGGGACCATGTCACAGTGGTCAGCAGGTCAATTGTGGCCGTGTCACTGTGGGTCCATGTCACAGTGGGCAGCAGGTCAGTGGTGGCCATGTCACTATGGGGGCTATGTCACATTGGGCAGCTGGTCAGTGGTGGCCATGTCACTGTGAGGTCATGTCACAGTGGGCAGCAGGTCAGTAGTGGCCACGTCAATACGGGGGCCATATCACAGTGGGTAGCAGGTCAGTGGTGGCCAGGTCACTGTGGGGACCATGTCACAGTGGGCAGCAGGTCAGTTGTGGCCAAGTCCCTATGGGGGCCATGTCACAGTGGGCAGCATGTCAGTGGTGCCCATATCACTATGGGGGCCATGTCACAGTGGGTAGCAGTTCAGTGGTGGCCAGGTCACTGTGGGGACTATGTCACAGTGGGCAGCAGGTCAGTGGTGGCCATGTCACTGTGAAGTCATGTCACAGTGTGCAGAAGGTCAGTGGTGGACATGTCACAGTGAGAAACACGCCACTGGTTGCCATGTCACTGTGGGGGCAATGTCACAGTGGGCAGCAGGTCAGTTGTGGCCATGTCACTATGGGTCCATGTCACAGTGGGCAGCAGGTCAGTGGTGGCCATATCACTATGGAGGCTATGTCACATTGGGCAGCAGGTCAGTGGTGGCCATGTCACTGTGAGGTCATATCACAGTGTGCAGCAGGTCAGTGGTGGCCATGTCACAGTGAGCAACAGGCCACTGCTTGCCATGTCACTCTGGGGGCTATGTAACAGTGGGTAGCAGATCAGTGGTGGCCATGTCACTGTGGGGCTATATCACAGTGGTCAGCGAATCAGTGGTGGCCATGTCACTGTGGAGACCATGTCACAGTGGGAAGGAGGTCAGTGGTGGCCACGTCACTGTGGTGCTATATCACAGTGGTCAGCGGATCAGTGGTGGCCATATCACTGTGGGGGCCATATCACAGTGGGCAGCAGATCAGTAGTGGCCATGTCACTATGGGGGCCATGTCACAATGTGCAGCAGGTCAGTAGTGGTCACGTCACTGTGGGGCCATGTCACAGTGTGCAGCAGGTCAGTGATGGGCATGTCACAGTAAGCAACAGGCAACAGGTGGCCATGTCACTGTGGGGGCTATGTCAGAGTGGGCAGCAGGTCAGTGGTGGCCATGTCACTATGGGGGCTATGTCACATTGGGCAGCAGGTCAGTGGTGGACATGTCACTGTGAGGTCATATCACAGTGTGCAGAAGGTCAGTGCTGGCCATGTCACAGTGAGAAACAGGCCACTGGTTGCCATGTCACTTTGGGGGCTATGTCACAGTTGGCAGCATGTCAGTGGTGGCCAGGTCACTGTGGGGCCATGTCACAGTGTGCAGCAGGTCAGTAGTGTCCATGTCACTGTGAGGTCATGTCACAGTGGGCAGCAAGTCAGTGGTGGCCATGTCACAGTGAGCAACAGGCCACTGCTTGCCATGTCACTGTGGGAGCTATGTCACAGTGGGCAGCAGGTCGGTTGTGGCCATGTCACTATGGGGGCCATGTCACAGTGGGCAGCAGATCAGTAGTGGCCACATCACTGTGGGGCCATGTCACAGTGTGCAGCAGGTCAGTGATGGCCATGTCACAGTGAGCAACAGGCCACTGGTTGCCATGTCACTTTGGGGGCTATATCACAGTGGGCAGCAGGTCAGTGCTGGCCATGTCAGTATGGGGGCCATGTCACAGTGGGCAGCAGGTCAATGGTGGCCATGTCACTGTGAGGTCATGTCACAGTGTGCAGCAGGTCAGTGCTGGCCATGTCACTATGGGGGCCATGTCACAGTGGGCAGCAGGTCAGTGCTGGCCATGTCACTATGGGGGCCATGTCACAGTGGGCAGCAGGTCAGAGGTGGCCATGTCACTATAGGGCCATGTCACAGTGGGCAGCAGGTCAGTGGTGGCCATGTCACTATGGGGGCTATGTCACATTGGGCAGCAGGTCAGTGGTGGCCATGTCACTGTGAGGTCATGTCACAGTGTGCAGCAGGTCAGAGGTGGCCATGTCACAGTGAGCAACAGGCCACTGGTTGCCATGTCACTGTGGGGGCTATGTCACAGTGGGCAGCAGGTCAGTGGTGGCCATGTCACTATGGGGGCCATGTCACAGTGGGCAGCAGGTCAGTGGTGCCCAAGTCACTGTGGGGCTATGTCACAGTGGGCAGCAGGTCAGTGGTCGCCATGTCACTGTGAGGTCATGTCACAGTGTGCAGCAGGTCAGTGGTGACATTGTCACAGTGAGCAACAGGCCACTGGTTACCATGTCACTGTGGGGGCTATGTCACAGTGGGCAGCAGGTCAGTGGTGGCCATGTCACTATGGGGGCCATATCACAGTGGGCAGCAGGTCAGTGGTGGCCATGTCACTATGGCGGCCATGTCACATTGGGCAGCAGGTCAGTAGTGGCCACGTCACTGTGGGGCCATGTCACAGTGTGCAGCAGGTCAGTGGTGGCCATGTCACAGTGAGCAACAGGCCACTGGTTGCCATGTCACTGTGGGGGCTATATCACAGTGGGCAGCAGGTCAGTGCTAGCCATGTCACTATGGGGGCCATGTCACAGTGGGCAGCAGGTCAATGGTGGCCATGTCACTGTGGGGGCCATGTCACAGTGTGCAGCAGGTCAGTGGTGGCCATGTCACAGTGAGCAACAGGCCACTGGTTGCCATGTCACTGTGGGGGCTATGTCACAGTGGGCAGCAGGTCAGTGGTGGCCATGTCACTATGGGGGCCATGTCACAGTGAGCAACAGTCCACTGGTTGCCATGTCACTGTTGGGTCTATGTCACAGTGGGCAGCAGGTCAGTGCTGGCCATGTCACTATGGGGGCCATGTCACAGTGGGCAGCAGGTCAATGGTGCCCAATTCACTGTGGGGCTATGTCACAATGGTCAGCGGGTCAGTGGTGGCCATGTCACTGTGGAGCCATGTCACAGTGGGCAGCAGGTCAGTGGTGGCCATGTCACTATGGGGGCCATTTCACAGTGGGCAGCAGGTCAGTGGTGGCCATGTCACTATGGGGGTATGTCACATTGGGCAGCAGGTCAGTGGTGGCCATGTCACTGTGAGGTCATGTCACAGTGAGCAACAGGCCACTGGTTGCCATGTCACTGTGGGGGCTATGTCACAGTGGGCAGCAGGTCAGTGGTGGCCATGTCACTATGGGGGCCATGTCACAGTGGGCAGCAGGTCAATGGTGGCCATGTCACTATGGGGGCTATGTCACATTGGGCAGCAGGTCAGTGGTGGCCATGTCACTGTGAGGTCATGTCACAGTTTGCAGCAGGTCAGTGGTGGCCATGTCACAGTGAGCAACAGGCCACTGGTTGCCATGTCACTGTGGGGGCTATGTCACAGTGGGCAGCAGGTCAGTGGTGGCCATGTTACTATGGGGGCCATGTAATAGTGGGCAGCAGGTCAGTGGTGGCCATGTCACTATGGGGGCCATGTCACTGTGGGCAGCAGGTCAGTAGAGGCCACGTCACTGTGGGGCCATGTCACAGTGTGCAACAGGTCAGTGATGGCCATGTCACAGTGAGCAACAGGCCACAGGTTGCCATGTCACTGTGGGGGCTATGTCACAGTGGGCAGCAGGTCAGTGGTGGCCATGTCACTATGGGGGCCATGTCACAGTGGGCAGCAGGTCAGTAATGTCCATGTCACTATGGGGGCCATGTCACAGTGTGCAGCAGGTCAGTGGTGGCCATGTCACTATGGGGGCCATGTCACAGTGTGCAGCAGGTCAGTGATGGCCATGTCACTATGGGGGCCATGTCACAGTGTGCAGCAGGTCAGTGGTGGCCATGTCACTGTGAGGTCATGTCACAGTGTGCAGCAGGTCAGTGGTGGCAATGTCACTATGGGGGCCATGTCACAGTGTGCAGCAGGTCAGTGGTGGCCATGTCACTGTGAGGTCATGTCACAGTGTGCAGCAGGTCAGTGATGGCCATGTCACAGTGAGCAACAGGCCACTGGTTGCCATGTCACTGTGGGGGCTATGTCACAGTGGGCAGCAGGTCAGTGGTGGCCATGTCACTATGGGGGCCATGTCACAGTGGGCAGCAGGTCAGTAGTGGCCACGTCACTGTGGGGCCATGTCACAGTGTGCAGCAGGTCAGTGATGGCCATGTCACAGTGAGCAACAGGCCACTGGTTGCCATGTCACTGTGGGGGCAATATCACAGTGGGCAGCAGGTCAGTGGTGGCCATGTCACTATGGGGGCTATATCACATTGGGCAGCAGGTCTGTGGTGGCCATGTCACTGTGAGGTCATGTCACAGTGTGCAGCAGGTCAGTGGTGGCAATGTCACTATGGGGGCCATGTCACAGTGGGCAGCAGGTCAGTGGTGGCCATGTCACTATGGGGGCTATGTCACATTGGGCAGCAGGTCAGTGGTGGCCATGTCACTGTGAGGTCATGTCACAGTGTGCAGCAGGTCAGTGGTGGCCATGTCACAGTGAGTAACAGGCCACTGGTTGCCATGTCACTGTGGGGGCCATGTCACAGTGGGCAGCAGGTCAGTAGTGGCCACGTCACTGTGGGGCCATGTCACAGTGTGCAGCAGGTCAGTGATGGCCATGTCACAGTGAGCAACAGGCCACTGGTTGCCATGTCACTGTGGGGGCTATGTCACAGTGGGCAGCAGGTCAGAGGTGCCCATGTCAGTATGGGGGGCATGTCACAGTGGGCAGCAGGTCAGTGGTGCCCAAGTCACTGTTGGGGCCATGTCACAGTGGGCAG
This sequence comes from Strix uralensis, assembly GCF_047716275.1. Classification (NCBI taxonomy): domain Eukaryota; kingdom Metazoa; phylum Chordata; class Aves; order Strigiformes; family Strigidae; genus Strix; species Strix uralensis. The sequence continues at coordinate 1,019,634 of NW_027436714.1, read as the reverse complement.
CTGGTCAGTGGTGGCCATGTCACTGTGGGGGCCATGTCACAGTGGGCAGCTGGTCAGTGGTGGCCATGTCACTGTGGGGGCCATGTCACAGTGGGCAGCAGGTCAATGGTGGCCATGTCACTATGGGGGCCATGTCACAGTGTGCAGCAGGTCAGTGATGGCCATGTCACAGTGAGCAACAGGCCACTGGTTGCCATGTCACTGTGGGGGCTATGTCACAGTGGGGAGCAGGTCAGTGGTGGCCATGTCACTATGGGGGCCATGTCACAGTTGGCAGCAGGTCAGTGGTGGTCATGTCACTATGGGGGCCATGTCACAGTGGGCAGCAGGTCAGTAGTGGCCACGTCACTGTGGGGCCATGTCACAGTGTGCAGCAGGTCAGTGATGGCCATGTCACTATGGGGGCCATGTCACAGTGTGCAGCAGGTCAGTGATGGCCATGTCACTATGGGGTCAATGTCACAGTGGGCAGCAGGTCAGAGCTGGCCATGTCACTGTGGGGGCCATGTCACAGTGGTCAGCGGGTCAGTGGTGGCCATGTCACTGTGGGGGCCATGTCACAGGTGTCAGCGGGACAGTGGTGGCCATGTCAATGTGAGGTCATGTCACAGTGGGAAGCAGATCAGTTGTGGGCATGTCACAATGAGCAACAGTCCACTGGTGGCCATGTCACTGTGGTGGCCAATCACAGTGGTCAGCGGGTCTGTGGTGGCCATTTCACTGTGGGGGCCATGTCACAGTGGGCAGCAGGTCAGTTGTGGCCAAGTCTATATGGGGCTATGTCACAGTGTGCAGCAGGTCAGTAGTGGCCATGTCACTGTGGGGCCGTGTCACAGTGTGCAGCAGGTCAATTGTGGCCATGTCACTATGGGGGCCATGTCACAGTGTGCAGCAGTTCAGTGATGGCCATGTCACAGTGAGTAACGGGCCACTGGTTGCCATGTCACTGTGGGGGCTATGTTACAGTGGGCAGCAGGTCAGTGCTGGCCGTGTCACTATGGGGGCCATGTCACAGTGGGGAGCAGGTCAGTGGTGGTCATGTCACTATGGGGGCTATGTCACATTGGGCAGCAGGTCAGTGGTGGCCATGTCACTATGGGGGCCATGTCACAGTTGGCAGCAGGTCAGTGGTGGTCATGTCACTATGGGGCCATGTCACAGTGGGCAGCAGGTCAGTAGTGGCCACGTCACTGTGAGGTCATGTCACAGTGTGCAGCAGGTCAGTGATGGCCATGTCACAGTGAGTAACAGGCCACTGGTTGCCATGTCACTGTGGGGGCTATGTCACAGTGGGCAGCAGGTCAGTGGTGGCCATGTCACTATGGGGGCTATGTCACATTGGGCAGCAGGTCAGTGGTGGCCATGTCAATGTGAGGTCATGTCGCAGTGTGCAGCAGGTCAGTGGTGGCCATGTCACAGTGAGCAACAGGCCACTGGTTGCCATGTCACTGTGGGGGCTATGTCACAGTGGGCAGCAGGTCAGTGGTGGCCATGTCACTATGGGGGCCATGTCATAGTGGGCAGCAGGTCAATGGTGGCCATGTCACTATGGGGGCTAGGTCACATTGGGCAGCATGTCAGTGGTGGCCATGTCACAGTGAGCAACAGGCCACTGGTTGCCATGTCACTGTGGGGGCTATGTCACAGTGGGCAGCAGGTCAGTGATGGCCATGTCACTGTGGGGGCCATGTCACAGTGGGCAGCAGGTCAGTAGTGGCCATGTCACTATGGGGGCTATGTCACAGTGGGCAGCAGGTCAGTGGTGGCCATTTCACTGTGGGTACCATGTCACAGTGTGCAGCAGCTCCGTGGTGGCCATGTCACAGCGAGCAACAGGCCACTGGTTGCCATGTCACTGTGGGGTCTATGTCACAGTGGGCAACAGGTCAGTGGTGGCAATGTCACTATGGGTGCCATGACACAGTGGGCAGCCGGTCAGTGGTGGCCATGTCACTGTGAGAAACAGGCCACTGGTTGCCATGTCACTATGGGGGCTATGTCACAGTGGGCAGCAGGTCAGTGGTGCCCATGTCACTATGGGGGCCATGTCATAGTGGGCAACATGTCAGTGGTGGCCAGGTCACTATGGGGGCCATGTCACAGTGGGTAGCAGGTCAGTGGTGGCCATGTCACTGTGGTGCTATGTGACAGTGGTCAGCGGATCAGTGGTGGCCATGTCACTGTGGGGACCATGTCACAGTGGTCAGCAGGTCAATTGTGGCCATGTCACTGTGGGTCCATGTCACAGTGGGCAGCAGGTCAGTGGTGGCCATGTCACTGTGAGGTCATGTCACAGTGGGCAGCAGGTCAGTGGTGGCCAGGTCACTGTGGGGACCATGTCACAGTGGGCAGCAGGTCAGTTGTGGCCAAGTCCCTATGGGGGCCATGTCACAGTGGGCAGCATGTCAGTGGTGCCCATATCACTATGGGGGCCATGTCACAGTGGGTAGCAGTTCAGTGGTGGCCAGGTCACTGTGGGGCTATGTCACTGTGGTCAGCGGATCAGTGGTTGCCATGTCACTGTGGGGACTATGTCACAGTGGGCAGCAGGTCAGTGGTGGCCATGTCACTATGGGTCCATGTCACAGTGGGCAGCAGGTCAGTGGTGGCCATATCACTATGGAGGCTATGTCACATTGGGCAGCAGGTCAGTGGTGGCCATGTCACTGTGAGGTCATATCACAGTGTGCAGCAGGTCAGTGGTGGCCATGTCACAGTGAGCAACAGGCCACTGCTTGCCATGTCACTGTGGGGGCTATGTCACATTGGGCAGCAGGTCAGTGGTGGCCATGTCACTATGGGCGCCATGTCACAGTGGGCAGCAGGTCAGTGGTGGCCATGTCACTATGGGGGCCATGTCACAGTGGGCAGCAGGTCAGTAGTGGACACGTCACTGTGGGGCCATGTCATAGTGTGCAGCAGGTCAGTGATGGCCATGTCACAGTGAGCAACAGGCCACTGGTTGCCATGTCACTGTGGGGGCTATGTCACAGTGGGCAGCAGGTCAGTGGTGGCCATGTCACTATGGGGCTATATCACAGTGGTCAGCGGATCAGTGGTGGCCATGTCACTGTGGAGACCATGTCACAGTGGGAAGGAGGTCAGTGGTGGCCACGTCACTGTGGTGCTATGTCACAGTGGTCAGCGGATCAGTGGTGGCCATGTCACTGTGGGGCCATATCACAGTGGGCAGCAGATCAGTAGTGGCCATGTCACTATGGGGGCCATGTCACAATGTGCAGCAGGTCAGTAGTGGTCACGTTACTGTGGGGCCATGTCACAGTGTGCAGCAGGTCAGTGATGGGCATGTCACAGTAAGCAACAGGCAACAGGTGGCCATGTCACTGTGGGGGCTATGTCAGAGTGGGCAGCAGGTCAGTGGTGGCCATGTCACTATGGGGGCTATGTCACATTGGGCAGCAGTTCAGTGGTGGCCATGTCACTGTGAGGGAATGTCACAGTGTGCAGCAGGTCAGTGGTGGCCATGTCACAGTGAGCAAGAGGCCACTGGTTGCCATGTCACTGTGGGGGCTATGTCACAGTGGGCAGCAGGTCAGTGGTGGCCATGTCACTATGGGGGCCATGTCACAGTGGGCAGCAGGTCAGTGGTGGCCATGTCACTATGGGGGCCATGTCACAGTGGGCAGCAGGTCAGTAGTGGCCACGTCACTGTGGGGCCATGTCACAGTGTGCAGCAGTTCAGTGATGGCCATGTCACAGTGAGCAACAGGCCACTGGTTGCCATGTCACTGTGGGGGCTATGTCACAGTGGGCAGCAGGTCAGTGGTGGCTATGTCACTATGGGGGCCATGTCACAGTGGGCAGCAGGTCAGTGGTGGCCATGTCACTATGGGGGTCATGTCACAGTGGGCAGCAGGTCAGTGGTGCCCACGTCACTGTGGGGCTATGTCACAGTGGTCAGCGGGTCAGTGGTGGCCATGTCACTGTGAGGTCATGTCACAGTGTGCAGCAGGACAGTGGTGGCCATGTCACAGTGAGTAACAGGCCACTGGTTGCCATGTCACTGTGGGGCTATGTCACAGTGGTCAACGGGTCAGTAGTGGCCATGTCACTGTTGGGGCCATGTCACAGTGGACAGCAGTTCAGTGGTGGCCATGTCACTGTGGGGGTCATGTCATAGTGGGCAGCAGGTCAGCGGTGGCCATGTCACTGTGGTGGCCATGTGACAGTGGGCAGTAGATCAGTGGTGCCCAAGTCACTGTGGGGTATGTCACAGTGGGCAGCAAGTCAGTGGTGGCCATATCACTATGGGGGCCATGTCACAGTGGGCAGCAGGTCAGTGATGGCCATGTCACAGTGAGCAACAGGCCACTGGTTGCCATGTCACTGTGGGGGCTATGTCACAGTGGGCAGCAGGTCAGTGGTGGCCATGTCACTATGGGGGCCATGTCACAGTGGGCAGCAGGTCAGTGGTGGCCATGTCACTATGGGGGCCATGTCACAGTGGGCAGCAGGTCAGTAATGTGCATGTCACTATGGGGGCCATGTCAAAGTGTGCAGAAGGTCAGTGGTGGCCATGTCACTGTGAGCAATAGGCCACTGGTTGCCATGTCACTGTGGGGGCCATGTCACAGTGGACAGCAGTTCAGTAGTGGCCATGTCACAGTGGGGAACAAGTCACAGTGGGCAGCAGGTTAGTTGAGGCAATGTCACTATGGGTCCATGTCACAGTGGGCAGCAGGTCAGTGGTGGCCATGTCACTATGGGGGCCATGTCACAGTGAGCATCAGGTCAGTAGGGGCCACGTCACTGTGGGGCCATGTCCCAGTGTGCAGCAGGTCAGTGATGGCCATGTCACAGTGAGCAACAGGCCACTGGTTGCCATGTCACTGTGGGGGCGAAGTCACAGTGGGCAGCAGGTCAATGGTGGCCATGTCACTATGGGGGCCATGTCACAGTGGTCATCAGGTCAGTGCTGGCCATGTCAATAAGGGGTCAATGTCACAGTGGGCAGCAGGTCAGAGCTGGCCATCTCACTGTGGGGGCCATGTCACAGTGGTCAGCGGGTCAGTGGTGGCCATGTCACTGTGGGGGCCATGCCACAGGTGTCAGCGGGACAGTGGTGGCCATGTCAATGTGAGGTCATGTCACAGTGGGCAGCAGATCAGTTGTGGCCATGTCACAATGAGCAACAGTCCACTGGTGGCCATGTCACTGTGGTGGCCAGTCACAGTGGGCAGCAGGTCAGTGGTGGCCATGTCACTGTGGGGGCCATGTCACAGTGGGCAGCAGGTCAGTGGTGCCGAATTCACTGTGGGGCTATGTCACAGTGGTCAGCGGGTCTGTGGTGGCCATGTCACTGTGGTGGCCAATCACAGTGGGCAGCAGGTCAGTAGTGGCCATGTCACTGTGGGGCCATGTCACAGTGTGCAGCAGGTCAGTGATGGCCATTTCACAGTGAGCAACAGGCCACTGGTTGCTATGTCACTGTGGGGGCTATGTCACAGTGGGCAGCAGGTCAATTGTGGCCATGTCACTATGGGGGCCATGTCACAGTGGGCAGCAGGTCAGTAGTGGCCACGTCACTGTGGGGCCATGTCACAGTGGGCAGCAGGTCAGTGCTGGCCATGTCACTATGGGGGCCATGTCACAGTGGGCAGCAGGTCAGTGGTGGCCATGTCACTGTGGGGGCCATGTCAGAGTGGTCAGCGGGTCAGTGGTGGCCATGTCACTGTGGGGGCCATGTCACAGGTGTCAGCGGGCCAGTGGTGGCCATGTCACTGTGAGGTCATGTCACAGTGGGCAGCAGGTCAGTGGTGGCCATGTCAAAATGAGCAACAGTCCACTGGTGGCCATGTCACTGTGGTGAACAATCACAGCGGGCAGCAGGTCAGTGGTGGCAACGTCACTATGGGGGCCATGTCACAGTGCATAGCAGGTCAGTGGTGGCCATGTCACTGTGGGTCTAAGTCACAGTGGTCAGCGGATCAGTGTTGGCCATGTCACTGTGGGGACCATGTCACAGTGGGCAGCAGGTCAGTGGTGGCCATGTCACTATGGGTCCATGTCACAGTGGGCACCTGGTCAGTGGTGGCCATGTCACTGTGAGGTCATGTCACAGTGGGCAGCAGGTCAGTATTGGCCACGTCACTCTGGGGGCCATGTCACAGTGGGTAGCAGGTCAGTGGTGCCCAAGTCACTGTTGGGGCCATGTCACAGTGGGCAGCTGGTCAGTGGTGGCCATGTCACTGTGGGGGCCATGTCACAGTGGGCAGCAGGTCAATGGTGGCCATGTCACTATGGGGGCCATGTCACAGTGTGCAGCAGGTCAGTGATGGCCATGTCACAGTGAGCAACAGGCCACTGGTTGCCATGTCACTGTGGGGGCTATGTCACAGTGGGGAGCAGGTCAGTGGTGGCCATGTCACTATGGGGGCCATGTCACAGTTGGCAGCAGGTCAGTGGTGGTCATGTCACTATGGGGGCCATGTCACAGTGGGCAGCAGGTCAGTAGTGGCCACGTCACTGTGGGGCCATGTCACAGTGTGCAGCAGGTCAGTGATGGCCATGTCACTATGGGGTCAATGTCACAGTGGGCAGCAGGTCAGAGCTGGCCATGTCACTGTGGGGGCCATGTCACAGTGGTCAGCGGGTCAGTGGTGGCCATGTCACTGTGGGGGCCATGTCACAGGTGTCAGCGGGACAGTGGTGGCCATGTCAATGTGAGGTCATGTCACAGTGGGAAGCAGATCAGTTGTGGGCATGTCACAATGAGCAACAGTCCACTGGTGGCCATGTCACTGTGGTGGCCAATCACAGTGGTCAGCGGGTCTGTGGTGGCCATTTCACTGTGGGGGCCATGTCACAGTGGGCAGCAGGTCAGTTGTGGCCAAGTCTATATGGGGCTATGTCACAGTGTGCAGCAGGTCAGTAGTGGCCATGTCACTGTGGGGCCGTGTCACAGTGTGCAGCAGGTCAATTGTGGCCATGTCACTATGGGGGCCATGTCACAGTGTGCAGCAGTTCAGTGATGGCCATGTCACAGTGAGTAACGGGCCACTGGTTGCCATGTCACTGTGGGGGCTATGTTACAGTGGGCAGCAGGTCAGTGCTGGCCGTGTCACTATGGGGGCCATGTCACAGTGGGGAGCAGGTCAGTGGTGGTCATGTCACTATGGGGGCTATGTCACATTGGGCAGCAGGTCAGTGGTGGCCATGTCACTATGGGGGCCATGTCACAGTTGGCAGCAGGTCAGTGGTGGTCATGTCACTATGGGGGCCATGTCACAGTGGGCAGCAGGTCAGTAGTGGCCACGTCACTGTGAGGTCATGTCACAGTGTGCAGCAGGTCAGTGATGGCCATGTCACAGTGAGTAACAGGCCACTGGTTGCCATGTCACTGTGGGGGCTATGTCACAGTGGGCAGCAGGTCAGTGGTGGCCATGTCACTATGGGGGCTATGTCACATTGGGCAGCAGGTCAGTGGTGGCCATGTCAATGTGAGGTCATGTCGCAGTGTGCAGCAGGTCAGTGGTGGCCATGTCACAGTGAGCAACAGGCCACTGGTTGCCATGTCACTGTGGGGGCTATGTCACAGTGGGCAGCAGGTCAGTGGTGGCCATGTCACTATGGGGGCCATGTCACAGTGGGCAGCAGGTCAGTGGTGCCCAAGTCACTGTGGGGCTATGTCACAGTGGTCAGCGGGTCAGTGGTGGCCATGTCACTGTTGGGGCCATGTCACAGTGGGCAGCAGGTCAGTGGTGGCCATGTCACAGTGAGCAACAGGCCACTGGTTGCCATGTCACTGTGGGGGCTATGTCACAGTGGGCAGCAGGTCAGTGGTGGCCATGTCACTATGGCGGCTCTGTCACATTGGGCAGCAGGTCAGTGGTGGCCATGTCACTGTGAGGTCATGTCACAGTGTGCAGCAGGTCAGTGGTGGCCATGTCACAGTGAGCAACAGGCCACTGGTTGCCATGTCACTGTGGGGGCTATGTCACAGTGGGCAGCAGGTCAGTGATGGCCATGTCACTGTGGGGGCCATGTCACAGTGGGCAGCAGGTCAGTAGTGGCCATGTCACTATGGGGGCTATGTCACAGTGGGCAGCAGGTCAGTGGTGGCCATTTCACTGTGGGTACCATGTCACAGTGTGCAGCAGCTCCGTGGTGGCCATGTCACAGCGAGCAACAGGCCACTGGTTGCCATGTCACTGTGGGGTCTATGTCACAGTGGGCAACAGGTCAGTGGTGGCAATGTCACTATGGGTGCCATGACACAGTGGGCAGCCGGTCAGTGGTGGCCATGTCACTGTGAGAAACAGGCCACTGGTTGCCATGTCACTATGGGGGCTATGTCACAGTGGGCAGCAGGTCAGTGGTGCCCATGTCACTATGGGGGCCATGTCATAGTGGGCAACATGTCAGTGGTGGCCAGGTCACTATGGGGGCCATGTCACAGTGGGTAGCAGGTCAGTGGTGGCCATGTCACTGTGGTGCTATGTGACAGTGGTCAGCGGATCAGTGGTGGCCATGTCACTGTGGGGACCATGTCACAGTGGTCAGCAGGTCAATTGTGGCCATGTCACTGTGGGTCCATGTCACAGTGGGCAGCAGGTCAGTGGTGGCCATGTCACTGTGAGGTCATGTCACAGTGGGCAGCAGGTCAGTGGTGGCCAGGTCACTCTGGGGACCATGTCACAGTGGGCAGCATGTCAGTGGTGCCCATATCACTATGGGGGCCATGTCACAGTGGGTAGCAGTTCAGTGGTGGCCAGGTCACTGTGGGGCTATGTCACTGTGGTCAGCGGATCAGTGGTTGCCATGTCACTGTGGGGACTATGTCACAGTGGGCAGCAGGTCAGTGGTGGCCATGTCACTGTGAAGTCATGTCACAGTGTGCAGAAGGTCAGTGGTGGACATGTCACAGTGAGAAACACGCCACTGGTTGCCATGTCACTGTGGGGGCTATGTCACAGTGGGCAGCAGGTCAGTTGTGGCCATGTCACTATGGGTCCATGTCACAGTGGGCAGCAGGTCAGTGGTGGCCATATCACTATGGAGGCTATGTCACATTGGGCAGCAGGTCAGTGGTGGCCATGTCACTGTGAGGTCATATCACAGTGTGCAGCAGGTCAGTGGTGGCCATGTCACAGTGAGCAACAGGCCACTGCTTGCCATGTCACTGTGGGGGCTATGTCACATTGGGCAGCAGGTCAGTGGTGGCCATGTCACTATGGGGGCCATGTCACAGTGGGCAGCAGGTCAGTGGTGGCCATGTCACTATGGGGGCCATGTCACAGTGGGCAGCAGGTCAGTAGTGGACACGTCACTGTGGGGCCATGTCATAGTGTGCAGCAGGTCAGTGATGGCCATGTCACAGTGAGCAACAGGCCACTGGTTGCCATGTCACTGTGGGGGCTATGTCACAGTGGGCAGCAGGTCAGTGGTGGCCATGTCACTATGGGGCTATATCACAGTGGTCAGCGGATCAGTGGTGGCCATGTCACTGTGGAGACCATGTCACAGTGGGAAGGAGGTCAGTGGTGGCCACGTCACTGTGGTGCTATCTCACAGTGGTCAGCGGATCAGTGGTGGCCATGTCACTGTGGGGCCATATCACAGTGGGCAGCAGGTCACTGGTGGCCATGTCACTATGTGGGCCATATCACAGTGGGCAGCAGATCAGTAGTGGCCATGTCACTATGGGGGCCATGTCACAATGTGCAGCAGGTCAGTAGTGGTCACGTTACTGTGGGGCCATGTCACAGTGTGCAGCAGGTCAGTGATGGGCATGTCACAGTAAGCAACAGGCAACAGGTGGCCATGTCACTGTGGGGGCTATGTCAGAGTGGGCAGCAGGTCAGTGGTGGCCATGTCACTATGGGGGCTATGTCACATTGGGCAGCAGGTCAGTGGTGGACATGTCACTGTGAGGTCATATCACAGTGTGCAGAAGGTCAGTGCTGGCCATGTCACAGTGAGAAACAGGCCACTGGTTGCCATGTCACTGTGGGGGCTATGTCACAGTGGGCAGCAGGTCAGTGGTGGCCATGTCACTATGGGGCTATATCACAGTGGTCAGCGGATCAGTGGTGGCCATGTCACTGTGGAGACCATGTCACAGTGGGAAGGAGGTCAGTGGTGGCCACGTCACTGTGGTGCTATGTCACAGTGGTCAGCGGATCAGTGGTGGCCATGTCACTGTGGGGGCCATATCACAGTGGGCAGCAGGTCACTGGTGGCCATGTCACTATGGGGGCCATATCACAGTGGGCAGCAGATCAATAGTGGCCATGTCACTATGGGGGCCATGTCACAATGTGCAGCAGGTCAGTAGTGGTCACGTCACTGTGGGGCCATGTCACAGTGTGCAGCAGGTCAGTGATGGGCATGTCACAGTAAGCAACAGGCAACAGGTGGCCATGTCACTGTGGGGGCTATGTCAGAGTGGGCAGCAGGTCAGTGGTGGCCATGTCACTATGGGGGCTATGTCACATTGGGCAGCAGGTCAGTGGTGGCCATGTCACTGTGGGGGCCATTTCACAGTGGGCAGCAGGTCAGTGGTGGCCATGTCACAGTGAGCAACAGGCCACTGGTTGCCATGTCACTGTGGGGGCTATGTCACAGTGGGCAGCAGGTCAGTGCTGGCCATGTCACTGTGGGGGCCATTTCACAGTGGGCAGCAGGTCAGTGGTGGCCATGTCACTGTGAGGTCATGTCACAGTGGGCAGCAGATCAGTTGTGGCCATGTCACAATGAGCAACAGTCCACTGGTGGCCATGTCAATGTGGTGGCCAGTCACAGTGGGCAGCACGTCAGTGGTGGCCATGTCACTTTGGGGCCATGTGACAGTGGGCAGCATGTCAGTAGTGATCATGTTACTGTATGGGACATGTCACAGTGGGAAGCAGGTCAGTGGTGGCCATGCCCCTGTGAGGTCATGTCACAGTGTGCAGCAGGTCAGTTGGGGCCATGTCACAGTGAGCAACAGGCCACTGGTTGCCATGTCACTGTGGGGGACATGTCACAGTCTTCAGCGTGTCAGTTGTGGCCATATCACTGTGGGCGCCATGTCACATTGGGCAGCAGGTCAGTGGTGGCCATGTCACTATGGGGGCCATGTCACAGTGGGCAGCAGGTCACTGGTGGCCATGTCACTATGGGGGCCATGTCACAGTGGGCAGCAGGTCAGTGGTGGCCATGTCACTGTGGGGGTCATGTCATAGTTGTCAGCGGGTCAATGGTGGCCATGTCACTGTGGGGGCTATGTCACAGTGGTCAGCGGGTCAGTGGCGGTCATGTCACTGTGATGTCATGTCACAGTGGTCAGCAGGTCAGTGGTGGCCATGTCACTGTGAGCAACAGGCCACTGGTTGCCATGTCACTGTGGGGGCTATGTCACAGTGTGCAGCAGGTCAGTGCTGGCCATGTCACTATGGGGGCCATGTCACAGTGGTCAGCGGGTCAGTGGTGGTCATGTCACTGTGAGGTCATGTCAGAATGTGCAGCAGGTCAGTGATGGCCATGTAACAGTGAGCAACAGGCCACTGGTGGCCATGTCACTGTGGGGGCTATGTCACAGTGGGCAGCAGTTCAGTTGTGGCCATGTCACTATGGGGGACATGTCACAGTGGGCAGCAGGTCAGTGCTGGCCATGTCACTATGGGGGCCATGTCACAGTGGGCAGCAGGTCAGTGGTGGCCATGTCACTGTGGGGGCCATGTCACAGTGGTCAGCGCGTCAGTGGTGGCCGTGTCACTGTGTGGGCCATGTCACAGTGGTCAGCGGGTCAGTGGTGGCCATGTCACTGTGAGGTCATGTCACAGTGGGCAGCAGATCAGTTGTGGCCATGTCACAATGAGCAACAGTCCACTGGTGGCCATGTCACTGTGGTGGCCAGTCACAGTGGGCAGTACGTCAGTGGTGGCCACGTCACTGTGCTGCCATATGACAGTGGTCAGCATGTCAGTAGTGATCATGTTACTGTATGGGACATGTCACAGTGGGACTATGTCACAGTGGTCAGCGGGTCAGTGGTGGCCATGTCACTGTGGGGGCCATGTCACAGTGGGCAGCAGGTCAGTTGTGGCCATGTCACTATGGGGGCCATGTCACAGTGGGCATTAGGTCAGTGGTGGCCATGTCACTGTGGTGGCCGTGCCAAAGTGGTCAGCGGTTCAGTGGTGGCCATATCACTGTGGAGGCCATGTCACAGTGTGTAGCACGTCAGTGGTGGCCATGTCACTGTGGGGCTATGTCACAGTGGGCAGCGGGTCAGTGGTGGCCATGTCACTGTGGGCGCCATGTGACAGTGGGCAGCATGTCAGTGGTGATCATGATACTATTTCGGCCATGTAACAGTGGGGAACAGGTCAGTGGTGGCCATGTCACTCTGAGGTCATTTCACAGTATGCAGCAGGTCAGTGGTGGCCATGTCACAGTGAGCAACAGGCCACTGCTTGCCATGTCACTGTGGGGGCTATCTCAGAGTGCGCAGAAGGTCAGCCGTGGCCATGTCACTACGGGGGCCATGTCACAGTGGGCAGCAAGTCAGTGGTGGCCATGTCACTCTGGGGCCATGTCACAGCGTGCAGCAGGTCAGTGATGGCCATGTCAGAGTGAGCAACACGCCACTGGTTGCCATGTCACTGTGGGGGCTATGTCACAGTGGGCAGCAGGTCAGTGCTGGCCATGTCACTATGGGGGCCATGTCACCGTGGGCAGCAGGTCAGTGTTGGCCATGTCACTATGGGGGCCATACCACAGTTGGCAGCAGGTCAGTGGTGGCCATGTCACTGTGGGGCCATGTCACAGTGTGCAGCAGGTCAGTGATGGCCATGTCACTATGGGGGCCATGTCACAATGCGCAGCAGGTCAGTGGTGGCCATGTCATTGTCGGGGCCATGTCACAGTTGTCAGCGGGTCAGTGGTGGCAATGTTACTGTGGGGGCCATGTCATAGAGGGCAGCATGTCAGTGGTGATCATGTTACTATTTGGGACCTGTCACAGTGGGGAGCAGGTCAGTGCTGGCCATGTCACTGTGGGTGCTACATCACAGTGGGCAGAGGTTTAGAGGTGGCAATGTCACTGTCAGGTCATGTCACAGTGTGCAGCAGGTCAGTTGTGTCCATGTCACTGTGGGGGCCATGTCACATTGGGCAGCAGGTCAGTGGTGGCCATGTCACTGTGGGGGCCATGTCACAGTGTGCAGCAGGTCAGTTGTGTCCATGTCACTGTGGGTACCATGTCACAGTGTGCAGCAGGTCAGTGGTGGCCATGTCACAGTGAGCAACAGGCCACTGGTTGCAATGTCACTGTGGGGGCTATGTCACAGTGCGTAGCAGGTCAGTGGTGGCCATGTCATTGTGGCGCTATGTCACAGTGCTCAGCCGATCAGTGGTGGCCATGTCACTATAGGGCCATGTCACAGTGGGCAGCAGGTCAGTGCTGGCCGTGTCACTATGGGGGCTATGTCACATTGGGCAGCAGGTCAGTGGTGGCCATGTCACTGTGAGGTCATGTCACAGTGTGCAGCAGGTCAGTGGTGGCCATGTCACAGTGAGCAACAGGCCACTGGTTACCATGTCAATGTGGGGGCTATGTCACAGTGGGCAGCAGGTCAGTGGTGGCCATGTCACTATGGGGGCCATGTCACAGTGAGCAGCAGTTCAGTGGTGGCCATGTCACTATGGGGGCTATGTCACAGTGGGCAGCAGGTCAGTAGTGGCCACGTCACTGTGGGGCCATGTCACAGTGGGCAGCAGGTCAGTGGTGGCCATGTCACAGTGAGCAACAGGCCACTGGTTGCCATGTCAATGTGGGGGCTATGTCACAGTGGGCAGCAGGTCACTGCTGGCCATGTCTCTATGGGGGCCATATCACAGTGGGCAGCAGGTCAATGGTGGCCATGTCACTGTGGGGGCTATGTCACATTGGGCAGCAGGTCAGTGGTGGCCATGTCACTGTGAGCAACAGGCCACTGGTTGCCATGTGACTGTGGGGGCTATGTCACAGTGGGCAGCAGGTCAGTGCTGGCCATGTCACTATGGGGGCCATGTCACAGTGGGCAGGAGGTCAATGGTGACCATGTCACTATGGGGGCTATGTCACATTGGGCAGCAGGTCAGTGGTGGCCATGTCACTGTGAGGTCATGTCACAGTGTGCAGCAGGTCAGTGGTGGCCATGTCACAGTGAGCAACAGGCCACTGGTTGCCATGTCACTGTGGGGGCTATGTCACAGTGGGCAGCAGGTCAGTGGTGGCCATGTCACTATGGGGGCCATGTCACAGTGGGCAACAGGTCAGTGGTGGTCATGTCACTATGGGGGCCATGTCACAGTGGGCAGCAGGTCAGTAGTGGCCACGTCACTGTGGGGCCATGTCACAGTGTGCAGCAGGTCAGTGATGGCCATGTCACAGTGAGCAACAGGCCACTGGTTGCCATGTCACTGTGGGGACTATGTCACAGTGGGCAGCAGGTCAGTGCTAGCCGTGTCACTATGGGGGCTATGTCACATTGGGCAGCAGGTCAGTGGTGGCGATGTCACTGTGAGGTCATGTCACAGTGAGCAACAGGCCACTGGTTGCCATGTCACTGTGGGGGCTATGTCACAGTGTGCAGCAGGTCAATTGTGGCCATGTCACTATGGGTCCATGTCACAATGGGCAGCAGGTCAGTGGTGGCCATGTCACTGTGGGGCAAGGTCACAGTGGTCAGCGGATCAGTGGTGGCCATGTCACTGTGGGGACCATGTCACAGTGGGCAGCAGGTCAGTGGTGGCCATGTCACTGTGAAGTCATGGCACAGTGTGCAGAAGGTCAGTGGTGGACATGTCACAGTGAGCAACAGGCCACTGCTTGCCATGTCACTGTGGGGGCTATGTCACAGTAGGCAGCAGGTCAGTGGTGGCCATGTCACTATGGGGGCCATGTCACAGTGGGCAGCAGGTCAGTGGTGGCCATGTCACTATGGGGACCATGTCACAGTGGGTAGCAGATCAGTGGTGGCCATGTCACTGTGGGGCTATGTCACAGTGGTCAGCGGATTTGTGGTGGCCATGTCACTGTGGGGGCTATGTCGGAATGGGCAGCAGGTCAGTGGTGGCCATGTCACTGTGGGGCCATGTCACAGTGTGCAGCAGGTCAGTGATGGCCATGTCACAGTGAGCATCAGGCCACTGGTTGCCATGTCACTGTGGGGGCTATGTCACAGTGGGAAGCAGGTCAGTGGTGGCCTTGTCACTATGGGGGCCATGTCACAGTGGGCAGCAGGTCAGTAGTGGCCACGTCACAGTGGGGCCATGTCACAGTGTGCAGCAGGTCAGTGATGGCCATGTCACTGTGAGGTCATGTCACAGTGGGCAGCAGGTCAGTGCTGGCCATGTCACTATGGGGCCCATGTCACAGTGGTTAGCAGGTCAGTGGTGGCCAGGTCACTGTGGGGCTATGTCACAGTGGTCAGCGGATCAGTGGTGGCCATGTCACTGTGGGGACCATGTCACAGTCGGCAGCAGGTCAGTGGTGGCCATGTCACTGTGAGGTCATGTCACAGTGTGCAGCAGGTCAGAGGTGGCCATGTCACAGTGAGCAACAGGCCAGTGGTTGCCATGTCACTGTCGGGGCTATGTCACAGTGGGCAGCAGGTCAGTGGTGGCCATGTCACTATGGGGGCCATGTCACAGTGGGCAGCAGGTCAGTGGTGCCCATGTCACTATGGGGGCTATGTCACATTGGGCAGCAGGTCAGTAGTGGCCACGTCACTGTGGGGCCATGTCACAGTGTGCAGCAGGTCAGTGATGGCCATGTCACAGTGAGCAACAGGCCACTGGTTGCCATGTCACTGTGGGGTCTATGTCACAGTGGGCAGCAGGTCAGTGGTGGCCATGTCACTATGGGGGCCATGTCACAGTGAGCAGCAGGTCAGTGGTGGCCATGTCACTCTGAGGTCATGTCACAGCGTGCAGCAGGTCAGTGGTGGCCATGTCACTATGTCGGCCATGTCACAGTGGGCAGCAGGTCAGTAGTGGCCACGTCACTGTGGGGCCATGTCACAGTGTGCAGCAGGTCAGTGATGGCCATGTCACAGTGAGCAACAGGCCACTGGTTGCCATGTCACTGTGGGCGCTATGTCACAGTGGGCAGCAGGTCAGTGGTGGCCATGTCACTATGGGGGTCATGTCACAGTGGGCAGCAGGTCAGTAGTGGCCACGTCACTGTGGGGCCATGTCACAGTGTGCAGCAGGTCAGTGGTGGCCATGTCACTATGGGGTCCATGTCACATTGGGCAGCAGGTCAGTGGTGGCCATGTCACTATGGGGGCCATGTCACAGTGGGCAGCAGGTCAGTGGCGCCGATGTCACTATGGGGGCCATGTCACAGTGGGTAGCAAGTCAGTGGTGGCCAGGTCACTGTGGGGCTATGTCACAGTGGGCAGCAGGTCAGTGGTGGCCATGTCACTGTGGGTACCATTTCACAGTGTGCAGCAGGTCAGTGGTGGCCATGTCACAGTGAACAACAGGCCACTGGTTGCCATGTCACTGTGGGAGCTATGTCACAGTGGGCAGCTGGTCAGTGGTGGCCATGGCACTGTGAGGTCATGTCACAGTGGGCAGCAGTTCAGTGGTGGCCATGTCACTATGGGGTCCATGTCACATTGGGCAGCAGGTCAGTGGTGGCCATGTCACAGTGAGCAACAGGCCACTGGTTGCCATGTCATTGTGGGGGCTATGTCACAGTGGGCAGCAGGTCAGTGGTGGCCATGTCACTATGGGGGCCATCTCACAGTCGGCAGCAGGTCAGTGGTGGCCATGTCACAGTGAGCAACAGGCCACTGGTTGCCATGTCACTGTGGGGGCTATGTCACAGTGGGCAGCAGGTCAGTGCTGGCCGTGTCACTATGGTGGCCATGTCACAGTGGCCATCAGGTCACTGGTGGCCATGTCACTATGGGGGCTATGTCACATTGGGCAGCAGGTCAGTGGTGGCCATGTCACTGTGAGGTCATGTCACAATGAGCAACAGGCCACTGGTTGCCATGTCACTGTGGGGGCTATGTCACAGTGGGCAGCAGGTCAGTGGTGGCCATGTCACTATGGGGGCCATGTCACAGTGTGCAGCAGGTCAGTGGTGGCCATGTCACTATGGGGGCCATGTCATAGTGGGCAGCAGGTCAGTAGTGGCCACGTCACTGTGGGGCCATGTCACAGTGTGCAGCAGGTCAGTGATGGCCATGTCACAGTGAGCAACAGGCCACTGGATCGATGTCACTGTGGGGGCTATGTCACAGTGGGCAGCAGGTCAGTTTTGGCCATGTCACTATGGAGGCCATGTCACAGTGGGCAGCATGTCAGTGGTGCCCAAGTCACTGAGGGGCTATGTCACAGTGGGGAGCAGGTCAGTGGTGGCCATGTCACTATGGGGGCCATGTCACAGTGGGCAGCAGTTCAGTAGTGGCCACGTCACTCTGGGGCTATGTCACAGTGGGCAGCAGGTCAGTGGTGGCCATGTCACTATGGGGGCCATGTCACAGTGGGCAGCAGGTCAGTAGTGGCCACGTCACTGTGGGGCCATGTCACAGTGTGCAGCAGGTCAGTGATGGCCATGTCACAGTGAGCAACAGGCCACTGGTTGCCATGTCACTGTGGGGGCTATGTCACAGTGGGCAGCAGGTCAGTGCTGGCCATGTCACTATGGGGGCCATGTCACAGTGGGCAGGAGGTCAATGGTGACCATGTCACTATGGGGGCTATGTCACATTGGGCAGCAGGTCAGTGGTTGCCATGTCACTGTGAGGTCATGTCACAGTGTGCAGCAGGTCAGTGGTGGCCATGTCACAGTGAGCAACAGGCCACTGGTTGCCATGTCACTGTGGGGGCTATGTCACAGTGGGCAGCAGGTCAGTGGTGGCCATGTCACTATGGGGGCCATGTCACAGTGGGCAACAGGTCAGTGGTGGTCATGTCACTATGGGGGCCATGTCACAGTGGGCAGCAGGTCAGTGATGGCCATGTCACAGTGAGCAACAGGCCACTGGTTGCCATGTCACTGTGGGGACTATGTCACAGTGGGCAGCAGGTCAGTGGTGGCCATGTCACTGTGGGGGCATGTTACAGTGGGCAGCAGGTCAGTGATGGCCATGTCACAGTGAGCAACAGGCCACTGGTTGCCATGTCACTATGGGGGCTATGTCACATTGGGCAGCAGGTCAGTGGTGGGGATGTCACTGTGAGGTCATGTCACAGTGAGCAACAGGTCAGTGGTGGCCATGTCACTGTGAGGTCATGTCACAGTGTGCAGCAGGTCAGTGGTGGCCATGTCACAGTGAGCAACAGGCCACTGGATCGATGTCACTGTGGGGGCTATGTCACAGTGAGCAGCAGGTCAGTTTTGGCCATGTCACTATGGGGGCCATGTCACAGTGGGCAGCATGTCAGTGGTGCCCAAGTCACTGAGGGGCTATGTCACAGTGGGGAGCAGGTCAGTGGTGGCCATGTCACTATGGGGGCCATGTCACAGTGGGCAGCAGTTCAGTAGTGGCCACGTCACTCTGGGGCTATGTCACAGTGGGCAGCAGGTCAGTGGTGGCCATGTCACTATGGGGGCCATGTCGCAGTGGGCAGCAGGTCAGTTGTGCCCAAGTCACTGTGGTGCTATGTCACAGTGGGCAGCAGGTCAGTGCTGGCCATGTCACTATGGGGGCCATGTCACAGTGGGCAGGAGGTCAGTGGTGGCCATGTCACTATGGGGGCTATGTCACATTGGGCAGCAGGTCAGTGGTCGCCATATCACTGTAAGGTCATGTCACAGTGAGCAACAGGCCACTGGTTGCCATGTCACTGTGGGGGCTATGTCACAGTGGGCAGCAGGTCAGTGGTGGCCATGTCACTATGGGCGCCATGTCACAGTGTGCAGCAGGTCAGTGGTGCCCAAGTCACTGTGGGTCTATGTCACAGTGGTCAGCGGGTCAGTAGTGGCCATGTCACTGTTGGGGCCATGTCACATTGGGCAGCAGGTCAGTGGTGGCCATGTCACTATGGGGGCCATGTCACAGTGGGCAGCAGGTCAGTGGTGGCCATGTCACTATGGGGGCCATGTCACAGTGGGCAGCAGGTCAGTAGTGGCCACGTCACTGTGGGGCCATGTCACAGTGTGCAGCAGGTCAGTGATGGCCATGTCACAGTGATCAACAGGCCACTGGTTGCCATGTCACTGTGGGGGCTATGTCACAGTGGGCAGCAGGTCAGTGGTGGCCATGTCACTATGGGGGCCATGTCACAGTGTGCAGCAGGTCAGTGGTGGCCATGTCACAGTGAGCAACAGGCCACTGGTTGCCATGTCACTGTGGGGGCTATGTCACAGTGGGCAGCAGGTCAGTGCTGGCCGTGTCACTATGGTGGCCATGTCACAGTGGGCAGCAGGTCAGTGGTGGCCCTGTCACTATGTGGGCTATGTCACATTGGGCAGCAGGTCAGTGGTGGCCATGTCACTGTGAGGTCATGTCACAGTGAGAAACAGGCCACTGGTTGCCATGTCACTGTGGGGGCTATGTCACAGTGGGCAGCAGGTCAGTGGTGGCCATGTCACTATGGGGGCCATGTCACAGTGGGCAGCAGGTCAGTGGTGCCCAAGTCACTGTGGGGCTATGTCACAGTGGTCAGCAGGTCAGTGGTGGCCATGTCACTGCTGGGGCCATGTCACAGTGGGCAGCAGGTCAGTGGTGGCCATGTCACTATGGGGGCCATGTCACAGTGGGCAGCAGGTCAGTGGTGCCCACGTCACTGTGGGGCTATGTCACAGTGGGCAGCAGGTCAGTGATGGCCATGTAACAGTGAGCAACAGGCCACTGGTTGCCATGTCACTGTGGGGGCTATGTCACAGTGGGCAGCAGGTCAGTGGTGGCCATGTCACTGTGAGGTCATGTCACAGTGTGCAGCAGGACAGTGGTGGCCATGTCACAGTGAGCAACAGGCCACTGGTTGCCATGTCACTGTGGGGGCTATATCACAGTGGGAAGCAGGTCAGTGGTGGCCATGTCACTATGGGGGCCATGTCACAGTGGGCAGCAGGTCAGTGGTGGCCATGTCACTATGGGGGCCATGTCACAGTGGTCAGCAGGTCAGTAGTGGCAACGTCACTGTGGGGCCATGTCACAGTGTGCAGCAGGTCAGTGATCGCCATGTCACAGTGAGTAACAGGCCACTGGTTGCCATGTCACTGTGAGGTCATGTCACAGTGTGCAGCAGGTCAGTGGTGGCCATGTCACAGTGAGCAACAGGCCACTGGTTGCCATGTCACTGTGGGGGCTATGTCACAGTGGGCAGCAGGTCAGGGGTGGCCATGTCACTGTGGGGGCTATGTCACAGTGGGCAGCATGTCAGTGGTGGCCATGTCACTATGGGGGCCATGTCACAGTGTGCAGCAGGTCAGTGATGGCCATGTCACAGTGAGCAACAGGCCACTGGTTGCCATGTCACTGTGGGGGCTATGTCACAGTGGGCAGCAGGAAAGTGGTGGCCATGTCACTATGGCAGCCATGTCACAGTGGGCAGCAGGTCAGTAGTGGCCACGTCACTGTGGGGCCATGTCATAGTATGCAGCACGTCAGTGATCGCCATGTCACAGTGAGCAACAGGCCACTGCTTGCCATGTCACTGTGGGGGCTATGTCACAGTGGGCAGCAGGTCAGTGGTGGCCATGTCACTATGGGGGCCATGTCACAGTGCGCGGCAGTTCAGTGGTGGCCATGTCACTATGGGGGCCATGTCACAGTGGGCATCAGGTCAGTAGTGGCCACGTCACTGTGGGGCCATGTCACAGTGGGCAGCAGGTCAGTGATGGCCATGTCACAGTGAGCAACAGGCCACTGGTTGCCATGTCACTGTGGGGGCTATGTCACAGTGCGCAGCAGGTCAGTGCTGGCCATGTCAGTATGGGGGCCATGTCACAGTGTGCAGCAGTTCAATGGTGGCCATGTCACTATGGGGGCTATGTCACATTGGGCAGCAGGTCAGTGGTGGCCATGTCACTGTGAGGTCATGTCACAGTGTGCAGCAGGACAGTGGTGGCCATGTCACAGTGAGCAACTGGCCACTGGTTGCCATGTCACTGTGGGGGCTATGTCACAGTGGGCAGCAGGTCAATGGTGGCCATGTCACTATGGGGGCCATGTCACAGTGGGCAGCAGGTCAGTGGTGGCCATGTCACTATGGGGGCCATGTCACAGTGGGCAGCAGGTCAGTGGTGGCCATGTCACTGTGAGGTCATGTCACAGTGTGCAGCAGGTCAGTGGTGGCCATGTCACAGTGAGCAACAGGCCACTGGTTGCCATGTCACTGTGGGGGCTATGTCACAGTGGGCAGCAGGTCAGTGGTGGCCATGTCACTATGGGGGCCATGTCACAGTGGGCAGCAGGTCAGTAGTGGCCACGTCACTGTGGGGCCATGTCACAGTGTGCAGCAGGTCAGTGATGGCCATGTCACAGTGAGCAACAGGCCACTGGTTGCCATGTCACTGTGGGGGCTATGTCACAGTGGGCAGCAGGTCAATGGTGGCCATGTCACTATGGGGGCTATGTCACATTGGGCAGCAGTTCAGTGGTGGCCATGTCACTGAGAGGTCATGTCACAGTGTGCAGCAGGTCGGTGGTGGCCATGTCACAGTGAGCAACAGGCCACTGGTTGCCATGTCACTGTGGGGGCTATGTCACAGTGGGCAGCAGGTCAATGGTGGCCATGTCACTATGGGGGCCATGTCACAGTGGGCAGCTTGTCAGTGGTGGCCATGTTACTATGGGGGCCATGTCACAGTGGGCAGCAGGTCAGTAGTGGCCACGTCACTGTGGGGCCATGTCACAGTGTGCAGCAGGTCAGTGATCGCCATGTCACAGTGAGCAACAGGCCACTGGTTGCCATGTCACTGTGGGGGCAATGTCACAGTGGGCAGCAGGTCAGTGGTGGCCATGTCACTGTGGGGGCCATGTCACAGTGGGCAGCAGATCAGTGGTGCCCAAGTCACTGTGGGGGCTATGTCACAGTGGGCAGCAGGTCAGTGGTGGCCATGTCACTATGGGGGCCATGTCACAGTGGGCAGCAGGTCAGTAGTGGCCACGTTACTGTTGGGGCCATGTCACAGTGTTCAGCAGGTCAGTGATTGCCATGTCACAGTGAGCAACAGGCCACTGGTTGCCATGTCACTGTGGGGGCAATGTCACAGTGGGCAGCAGGTCAGCTTTGGCCATGTAATTATGGGGGCCATGTCACAGTGGGCAGCAGGTCAGTGGTGCCCATGTCACTGTGAGGTCATGTCACAGTGTGCAGCAGGACAGTGGTGGCCATGTCACAGTGAGCAACAGGCCACTGGTTGCCATGTCACTGTGGGGGCTATATCACAGTGGGCAGCAGGTCAGTCGTGGCCATGTCACTATGGGGGCCATGTCACAGTGGTCAGCAGGTCAGTAGTGGCAACGTCACTGTGGGGCCATGTCACAGTGTGCAGCAGGTCAGTGGTGGCCATGTCACAGTGAGCAACAGGCCACTGCTTGCCATGTCACTGTGGGGGCTATGTCACAGTGGGCAGCAGGTCAGGGGTGGCCATGTCACTGTGGGGGCCATGTCACAGTGGGCAGCAGGTCAGTGGTGGCCATGTCACTATGGGGGCCATGTCACAGTGTGCAGCAGGTCAGTGATGGCCATGTCACAGTGAGCAACAGGCCACTGGTTGCCATGTCACTGTGCGGGCTATGTCACAGTGGGCAGCAGGAAAGTGGTGGCCATGTCACTATGGGGGCCATGTCACAGTGGGCAGCAGTCCAGTGGTGGCCATGTCACTGAGAGGTCATGTCACAGTGTGCAGCAGGTCGGTGGTGGCCATGTCACAGTGAGCAACAGCCCACTGGTTGCCATTTCACTGTGGGGGCTATGTCACAGTGGGCAGCAGGTCAATGGTGGCCATGTCACTATGGGGGCCACGTCACAGTGGGCAGCAGGTCAGTAGTGGCCACGTCACTGTGGGGCCATGTCACAGTGTGCAGCAGGACAGTGGTGGCCATGTCACAGTGAGCAACAGGCCACTGGTTGCCATGTCACTGTGGGGGCTATGTCACAGTGGGCAGCAGGTCAATGGTGGCCATGTCACTATGGGGTCATGTCACAGTGGGCAGCTTGTGAGTGGTGGCCATGTTACTATGGGGGCCATGTCACAGTGGGCAGCAGGTCAGTAGTGGCCACGTCACTGTGGGGCCATGTCACAGTGTGCAGCAGGTCAGTGATCGCCATGTCACAGTGAGCAACAGGCCACTGGTTGCCATGTCACTGTGGGGGCAATGTCACAGTGGGCAGCAGATCAGTGGTGGCCATGTCACTGTGGTGGCCATGTCAAAGTGAGCAACAGGCCACTGGTTGCCATGTCACTGTGGGGGCTATGTCACAGTGGGCAGCAGGTCAGTGGTGGCCATGTCACTATGGGGGCCATGTCACAGTGGGCAGCAGGTCAGTGATCGCCATGTCACAGTGAGCAACAGGCCACTGGTTGCCATGTCACTGTGGGGGCTATGTCACAGTGGGCAGCAGTTCAATGGTGGCCATGTCACTATGGGGGCTATGTCACATTGGGCAGCAGGTCAGTGGTGGCCATGTCACAGTGAGCAACAGGCCACTGGTTGCCATGTCACTGTCGGGGCTATGTCACAGTGGGCAGCAGGACAGTGCTGGCCATGTCACTGTGGGTCTATGTCACAGTGGGCAGCAGGTCAGTGGTGGCCATGTCACTGTGGGGGCCATGTCACAGTGGGCAGCATGTCAGTGGTGGCCATGTCACTATGGGGGCCATGTCACAGTGGGCAGCAGGTCAGTGCTGGCCATGTCACTGTGGGTCTATGTCACAGTGGGCAGCAGGTCAGTGGTGGCCATGTCACTGTGGGGGCCATGTCACAGTGGGCAGCAGGTCAGTTGTGGCCAATTATCTATGGGGCCATGTCACAGTGGGCTACAGGTCAGTGGTGGCCCTGTCACTATGGGGGCCGTGTCACAGTGGGCAGCAGGTCAGTGGTGGCCATGTCACTGTGAGGTCATGTCACAGTGTGCAGAAGGTCAGTGGTGGCAATGTCACTGTGAGCAACAGGCCACTGGTTGCCATGTCACTGTGGTGTCTATGTCACAGTGGGAAGCAGGTCAGTGGTGGCCATGTCACTATGGAGGCCATGTCACAGTGGGCAGCAGGTCAGTAGTTGCCACGTCACTGTGGGGCCATGTCACAGTGGGCAGCATGTCGGTTGTGGCCATGTCATTATGGGGGCCATGTCACAGTGTGCAGCAGGTCAGTGATGGCCATGTCACAGTGAGCAAGAGGCCACTGGTTGCCATGTCACTGTGGGGGCCATGTCACAGTGGGCAGCAGGTCAGTGGTGGCCATGTCACTGTGAGGTCATGTCTCAGTGTGCAGCAAGTCAGTGGTGGCCATGTCACAGTGAGAAACAGGCCACTGGTTGCCATGTCACTGTGGGGTCTATGTCACAGTGGGCAGCAGGTCACTGGTGGCCATGTCACTATGGGGGCCATGTCACAGTGGGCAGCATATCAGTGGTGGCCATGTCACTGTGGGGGCTATGTCACAGTGGGCAGCATGTCAGTGGTGGCCAGGTCACTATGGGGGCCATGTCACAGTGGGTAGCAGGTCAGTGGTGGCCATGTCACTCTGGGGGCCATGTCACAGTGTGCAGCATGTCAGTGGTGGCCATGTCACAGTGAGCAACAGGCCACTTTTTGCCATGTCACTGTGGGGGCTATGTCACAGTGGTCAGCAGGTCAGTGGTGGCCAAATCTCTATGGGGCCATGTCACAGAGTTCAGCGGCTCAGTGTTGGCCATGTCACTGTGGGGACCATGTCACAGTGGTCAGCGGGTCAGTAGTGGCCACGTCACTGTGGGGGCATGTCACAGTGTGCAGCAGGTCAGTGATGGCCATGTCACAGTGAGCAACAGGCCAGTGGTTGCCATGTCACTGTGGGGGCTATGTCACAGTGGGCAGCAGGTCAGTGGTGGCCATGTCACTATGGGGGCCATTTCACAGTGGGCAGCAGGTCAGTAGTGGCCACGTCACTGTGCGGCCATGTCACAGTGTGCAGCAGGTCAGTGATGGCCATGTCACAGTGAACAACAGGCCACTGGTTGCCATGTCACTGTGGGGGCTATGTCACAGTGGGTAGCAGGTCAGTGGTGGCCATGTCACTATGGGGGCCATGTCACAGTGGGCTACAGGTCAGTGGTGGCCATGTCACTATGGGGGCCATGTCACAGTGGGCAGCAGGTCAGTAGTGGCCACGTCACTGTGGGGCCATGTCACAGTGTGCAGCAGGTCAGTGATGGCCATGTCACAGTGAGCAACAGGCCACTGGTTGCCATGTCACTGTGGGGGCTATGTCACAGTGGGCAGCAGGTCAGTGGTGGCCATGTCACTATGGGGGCTATGTCACATTGGGCAGCAGGTCAGTGGTGGCATTGTCACTGTGAGGTCATGTCACAGTGTGCAGCAGGTCAGTGGTGGCCATGTCACTATGGTGGCCATGTCACAGTGGGCAGCAGGTCAGTGGTGTCCATGTCACTATGGGGGCTATGTCACATTGGGCAGCAGGTCAGTGGTGGCATTGTCACTGTGAGGTCATGTCACAGTGTGCAGCAGGTCAGTGGTGGCCATGTCACAGTGAGCAACAGGCCACTGGTTGCCATGTCACTGTGGGGGCTATGTCACAGTGGGCAACGGGTCAGTGGTGGCCATGTCACTATGGGGGCCATGTCACAGTGGGCAGCAGGTCAGTAGTGGCCACGTCACTGTGGGGCCATGTCACAGTGTGCAGCAGGTCAGTGATGGCCATGTCACAGTGAGCAACAGGCCACTGGTTGCAATTTCACTGTGGGAGCTATGTCACAGTGGGCAGCAGGTCAGTCGTGGCCACGTCACTATGGGGGCCATGTCACAGTGGTCAGCGGGTCAGTGGTGGCCATGTCACTGTTGGGGCCATGTCACAGTGTGCAGCAGGTCAGTGGTGGCCATGTCACTATGGAGGCTATGTCACATTGGGCAGCAGGTCAGTGGTGGCCATGTCACTGTGAGGTTATGTCACAGTGTGCCTCAGGACAGTTGTGTCAATGTCACTATGGGGGCCATGTCACAGTGGGCAGCAGGTCAGTGGTGGCCATGTCACTATGGGGGCCATGTCACAGTGGGCAGCAAGTCAGTGGTGGCCATGTCACTATGGAGGCTATGTCACATTGGGCAGCAGGTCACTGGTGGCCATGTCACTATGGGGTCCATGTCACAGTGGGCAGCAGGTCAGTGGTGGCCATGTCACTGTGGGGGCCATGTCACAGTGGTCAGCGGGTCAGTGGTGGCCATGTCACTGTAGGGGCCATGTCACAGGTGTCAGCGGGTCAGTGGTGGCCATGTCACTGTGAGGTCATGTCACAGTGGGCAGCAGGTCAGTGGTGGCCACGTCACTGTGGGGCCATGTGACAGTGGGCAGCATGTCAGTAGTGATGATGTTACTGTATGGGACATGTCACAGTGGGGACCAGGTCAATGGTGGCCATGTCACTGTGGTGGACAGTCACATTGGGCAGCAGGTCAGTGCTGGCCATGTCACTATGGGGTCAATATCACAGTGGGCAGCAGGTCAGTTGTCGCCATGTCACTGTGGGGCCATGTCACAGTGTGCAGAAGGTCAGTGATGGCCATGTCACAGTGAGTAACAGGCCACTGGTTGCCATGTCACTGTGGGGGCTATGTCACAGTGGGCTGCAGGTCAGTTGTGGCCATGTCACTATAGGGGCCATGTCACAGTCGGCAGCAGGTCAGTGCTGGCCATGTCACTATGGGGGCCATGTCACAGTGGGCAGCAGGTCAGTGGTGGCCATGTCACTGTGGTGGCCATGTCACAGTGGTCAGCGGGTCAGTGGTGGCCATGTCACTGTGGGGACCATGTCACAGTGGTCAGCAGGTCAGTGGTGGCCATGTCACTGTGTGGTCATGTCACAGGTGTCAGCGGGTCAATTGTGGCCATGTCACTGTAAGGTCATGTCACAGTGGGCAGCAGATCAGTTGTGGCCATGTCACAATGAGCAACAGTCCATAGGTGGCCATGTCACTGTGGTGGCCAGTCACAGTGGGCAGCAGGTCAGTGGTGGCCACGTCACTGTGGGGCCATGTGACAGTGGGCAGCAGGTCAGTGGTGGCCATGTCAATATGGGGGCCATGTCACAGTGGGCAGCAGGTCAGTAGTGGCCACGGCACTGTGGGGCCATGTCACAGTGTGCAGCAGGTCAGTGATGGCCATGTCACAGTGAGCAACAGGCCACTGGTTGCCATGTCACTGTGGGGGCTATGTCACAGTGGGCAGAAGGTCAGTGGTGGCCATGTCACTGTGAGGTCATGTCACAGTGTGCAGCAGGTCAGTGGTGGCCAAATCACAGTGAGCAACAGGCCACTGGTTGCCATGTCACTGTGGGGGCTATGTCACAGTGGGCAGAAGGTCAGGGGTGGCCATGTCACTGTGGGGGCCATGTCACAGTGGGCAGCATGTCAGTGGTGGCCATGTCACTGTTGGGGCCATGTCACAGTGGGCAGCAGGTCAGTGATGGCCATGTCACAGTGAGCAACAGGCCACTGGTTGCCATGTCACTGTGGGGGCTATGTCACAGTGGGCAGCAGGTCAGTTTTGGCCATGTCACTATGGGGGCCATGTCACAGTGGGCGGCAGGTCAGTGGTGGCCATGTCACTATGGGGGCCATGTCACAGTGGGCAGCAGAACAATGGTGGCCATGTCACTGTGAGGTCATGTCACAGTGTGCAGCAGGTCAGTGGTGGCCATGTCACTATGGGGGCTATTTCACATTGGGCAGCAGGTCAGTGATGGCCATGTCACTATGGCGGCCATGTCACAGTGGGCAGCAGTTCAGTAGTGGCCACGTCACTGTGGGGCCATGTCACAGTGTGCAGCAGGTCAGTGATGGCCATGTCACAGTGAGCAACAGGCCACTGGTTGCCATGTCACTGTGGTGTCTATGTCACAGTGGTCAGCAGGTAATTGGTTCCCATGTCACTATGGGGGCCATGTCACAGTGGGCAGCAGGTCAGTGATGGCCATGTCACAGTGAGCAACAGGCCACTGGTTGCCATGTCACTGTCGCTGCTATGTCACAGTGGGCAGCAGGTCAGTGATGGCCATGTCACAGTGAGCAACAGGCCACTGGTTGCCATGTCACTATGGGGGCCATGTCACAGTGGGCAGCAGAACAACGGTGGCCATGTCACTGTGAGTTCATGTCACAGTGTGCAGCAGGCAGTGGTGGCCATGTCACAGTGAGCAACAGGCCACTGGTTGCCATGTCACTGTGGGGGCTATGTCACAGTGGGCAGCAGGTCAGTGCTGGCCATGTCACAGTGAGCAACAGGCCACTGGTTGCCATGTCACTGTGGGGGCTATGTCACAGTGGGCAGCAGGTCAGTGGTGGCCATGTCACTATGGGGGCCATGTCACACTGAGCAGCAGTTCAGTAGTGGCCACGTCACTGTGGGGCCATGTCACAGTGTGCAGCAGGTCAGTGATGGCCATGTCACAGTGAGCAACAGGCCACTGGTTGCCATGTCACTGTGGGGGCAATGTCACAGTGGGCAGCAGGTCAATGGTGGCCATGTCACTATGGGGGCTATGTCACAGTGTGCAGCAGGTCAGTGGTGGCCATGTCACTGTGAGGTCATGTCACAGTGTGCAGCAGGTCAGTGGTGGCATTGTCACAGTGAGCAACAGGCCACTGGTTGCCATGTCACTGTGGGGGCTATGTCACAGTGGGCAGCAGGTCAGTGGTGGCCATGTCACTATGGGGGCCATGTCACAGTGGGAAGGAGGTCAGTGGTGGCCACGTCACTGTGGGGCTATGTCACAGTGGTCAGCGGATCAGTAGTGGCCATGTCACAGTTGGGGCCATGTCACAGTGGGCAGCAGGTCAGTAGTGGCCACGTCACTGTGGGGCCATGTCACAGTGTGCAGCAGGTCAGTGATGGCCATGTCACAGTGAGCAACAGGCCACTGGTTGCCATGTCACTGTGGGGGCTATGTCACAGTGGGCAGCAGGTCAGTGCTGGCCATGTCACTATGGGACCATGTCACAGTGGGCAGCAGAACAATGGTGGCCATGTCACTGTGATTTCATGTCAGAGTGTGCAGCAGGCAGTGGTGGCCATGTCACAGTGAGCAACAGGCCACTGGTTGCCATGTCACTGTGGGGGCTATGTCACAGTGGGCAGCAGGTCAGTGCTGGCCATGTCAAAGTGAGCAACAGGCCACTGCTTGCCATGTCACTATGGGGGCCATGTCACAGTGGGCAGCAGGTCAGTGCTGGCCATGTCACTATGGGGGCCATGTCACAGTGGGCAGCAGGTCAGTGGTGGCCATGTCACTATGGGGGCCATGTCACAGTGGGCAGCAGGTCAGTAGTGGCCACGGCACTGTGGGGCCATGTCACAGTGTGCAGCAGGTCAGCGATGGCCATGTCACAGTGAGCAACAGGCCACTGGTTGCCATGTCACTGTGGGTGCTATGTCACAGTGGGCAGCAGGTCAGTGCTGGCCATGTCACTATGGGGGCCATGTCACATTGGGCAGCAGGTCAATGGTGGCCGTGTCACTATGGGGGCTATGTCACATTGGGCAGCAGGTCAGTGGTGGCCATGTCACTGTGAGGTCATGTCACAGTGTGCAGCAGGTCAGTGGTGGCCATGTCGCAGTGAGCAACAGGCCACTGGTTGCCATGTCACTGTGGTTGCTATGTCACAGTGGGCAGCAGGTCAGTGGTGGCCATGTCACTATGGGGGCTATGTCACATTGGGCAGCAGGTCAGTGGTGGCCATGTAACTATGGGGGCCATGTCACATTGGGCAGCAGGTCAGTGGTGGCCATGTCACTATGGGGGCCATGTCACAGTGGGCAGCAGGTCAGTGGTGGCCATGTCACTATGGGGGCTATGTCACATTGGGCAGCAGGTCAGTGGTGGCCATGTCACTGTGAGTTCATGTCACAGTGTGCAGCAGGTCAGTGGTGGCCATGTCACAGTGAGCAACAGGCCACTGGTTGCCATGTCACTGTGGGGGCTCTGTCACAGTGGGCAGCAGGTCAGTGGTGGCCATGTCACTATGGGGGCCATGTCACAGTGGGCAGCAGGTCAGTGGTGCCCAAGTCACTGTGGGGCTATGTCACAGTGGTCAGCGGGTCAGTAGTGGCCATGTCACTGTTGGGGCCATGTCACAGTGGGCAGCAGGTCAGTAGTGGCCACGTCACTGTGGGGCCATGTCACAGTGTGCAGCAGATCAGTGATGGCCATGTCACAGTGAGCAACAGGCCACTCGTTGCCATGTCACTGTTGGGTCTATGTCACAGTGTGCAGCAGGACAGTGGTGGCCATGTCACAGTGAGCAACAGGCCACTGGTTGCCATGTCACTGTGGGTCTATGTCACAGTGGGCAGCAGGTCAGTGGTGGCCATGTTACTATGGCGGCCCTGACACAGTGGGCAGCAGGTAAGTGATGGCCATGACACTGTGAAGTCATGTCACAGTGGGCAGCAGGTCAGTTGTGGCCACGTCTCTATGGGGGACGTGTCACAGTGGGCAGCAGTTCAGTGGTGGCCAGGTCACTGTGAAGTCATGTCACAGTGTGCAGAAGGTCAGTGGTGGACATGTCACTATGGGGGCTCTGTCACAGTGGGCAGCAGGTCAGTGGTGGCCATGTCACTGTGGGGGCCATGTCACAGTGGTCAGCGGGTCAGTGGTGGCCATGTCATTGTGGGGGCTATGTCACAGTGGTCAGCGGATCAGTGGTGGCCATGACACTGTGGGGACCAGTCACAGTGGGCAGCCGGTCAGTGATGGCCATGTCACAGTGAGCAACAGGCTACTGGTTGCCATGTCACTGTGGGGGCTATGTCACAGTGGGCCGCAGGTCAGTGATGGCCATGTCACTGTGGGGGCCATGTAACAGTGGGTAGCAGGTCAGTGGTGGCCAGGTCACTATGGGGGCCATGTCACAGTGAGAAACAGGCCACTGGTTGCCATGTCACTGTGGGGGCTATGTCACAGTGGGCAGCATGTCAGTGGTGGCCATGTCACTATGGGGGCCATGTCACAGTGGGAAGGAGGTCAGTGGTGGCCACGTCACTGTGGGGCTATGTCACAGTGGTCAGCGGATCAGTGGTGGCCATGTCACTGTGGGGACCATGTCACAGTGGGCAGCAGGTCACTTGTGGCCATGTCACTATGGGTCCATGTCACAGTGGGCAGCAGGTCAGTGGTGGCCATATCACTATGGAGGCTATGTCACATTGGGCAGCAGGTCAGTGGTGGCCATGTCCCTGTGAGGTCATGTCACAGTGGGCAGCAGGTCAGTGGTGGCCATGTCACTGTGGGGCTATATCACAGTGGTCAGCGAATCAGTGGTGACCATGTCACTGTGGGGGCCATGTCACAGTGGGCAGCAGGTCAGTAGTGGCCACGTCACTGTGGGGCCATGTCACATTGTGCAGCAGGTCAGTGATGGCCATGTCACAGTGAGCGACAGGCCACTGCTTGCCATGTCACTGTGGGGGTTATGTCACAGTGGGCAGCAGGTCAGTGGTGCCCA
This sequence comes from Strix uralensis, assembly GCF_047716275.1. Classification (NCBI taxonomy): domain Eukaryota; kingdom Metazoa; phylum Chordata; class Aves; order Strigiformes; family Strigidae; genus Strix; species Strix uralensis. The sequence goes on along the minus strand of NW_027436714.1, from coordinate 988,014 downwards.
TGTCACTATGGGGGCCATGTCACAGTGGGTAGCAGGTCAGTGGTGGCCATGTCACTGTGGGGCTATGTCACAGTGGTCAGCGGATCAGTGGTGGCCATGTCACTGTCGGGACCATGTCACAGTGGTCAGCAGGTCAGTTGTGGCCAGGTCACTGTGGCTCCATGTCACAGTGGGCAGCAGGTCAGTGGTGGCCATGTCACTATGGAGGCTATGTCACATTGGGCAGCAGGTCAGTGGTGGCAATGTCACTGTGAGGTCATGTCACAGTGTGCAGCAGGTCAGTGGTGGCCATGTCACAGTGAGCAACAGGCCACTGGTTGCCATGTCACTGTGGGGGCTATGTCACAGTGGGCAGCAGGTCAGTGGTGGCCATGTCACTATGGGGGCTATGTAACAGTGGGTAGCAGATCAGTGGTGGCCACGTCACTGTGGGGCTATGTCACAGTGATCAGCGGATCAGTGGTGGCCATGTCACTGTGGGGGCCATGTCACAGTGGGCAGCAGGTCAGTGATGGCCATATCACTATGGGGGCCATGTCACAGTGGGCAGCAGGTCAGTGGTGGCCATTTCACGGTGGGTACCATGTCACAGTGTGCAGCAGCTCCGTGGTGGCCATGTCACAGTGAGCAACAGGCCACTGGTTGCCATGTCACTGTGGGGTCTATGTCAAAGTGGGCAACAGGTCAGTGGTGGCCATGTCACTATGGGGGCCGTGTCACAGTGGGCAGCAGGTCAGTAGTGGCCACGTCACTGTGGGGCCATGTCACAGTGTGCAGCAGGTCAGTGATCGCCATGTCACAGTGAGTAACAGGCCACTGGTTGCCATGTCACTGTGGGGGCTATGTCACAGTGGGCAGCAGGTCAGTTCTGGCCATGTCACTATGGGGGTATGTCACATTGGGCAGCAGGTCAGTGGTTGCCATGTCACTGTGAGTTCATGTCACAGTGTGCAGCAGGTCAGTGGTGGCCATGTCACAGTGAGCAACAGGCCACTGGTTGCCATGTCACTGTGGGGGCTATGTCACAGTGGGCAGCAGGTCAGTGGTGGCCATGTCACTATGGGGGCCATGTCACAGTGGGCAGCAGGTCAGTGGTGCCCAAGTCACTGTGGGGCTATGTCACAGCGGGCAGCAGGTCAGTGGTGGCCATGTCACTATGGGGGCCGTGTCACAGTGGGCAGCAGGTCAGTAGTGGCCACGTCACTGTGGGGCCATGTCACAGTGGTCAGCGGGTCAGTAGTGGCCATGTCACTGTTGGGGCCATGTCACAGTGGGCAGCAGGTCATTGGTTGCCATGTCACTATGGGGGCCATGTCACAGTGTGCAGCAGGTCAGTGATGGCCATGTCACAGTGAGCAACAGGCCACTGGTTACGATGTCACTGTGGGGGCAATGTCACAGTGGGCAGCAGGTCAATGGTGGCCATGTCACTATGGGGGCTATGTCACAGTGTGCAGCAGGTCAGTGGTGGCCATGTCACTGTGAGGTCATGTCACAGTGTGCAGCAGGTCAGTGGTGGCATTGTCACAGTGAGCAACAGGCCACTGGTTGCCATGTCACTGTGGGGGCTATGTCACAGTGGGCAGCAGGTCAGTGGTGGCCATGTCACTATGGGGGCCATGTCACAGTGGGCAGCAGGTCAGTGGTGGCCATGTCACTATGGGGGCAATGTCACACTGAGCAGCAGGTCAGTAGTGGCCACGTCACTGTGGGGCCATGTCACAGTGGGCAGCAGGTAAGTGATGGCCATGTCACAGTGAGCAACAGGCCACTGGTTGCCATGTCACTGTGGGGGCTATGTCACAGTGGGCAGCAGGTCAGTGCTGGCCATGTCACTATGGGGGCCATGTCACAGTGGGCAGCAGGTCAGTAGTGGCGAGGTTACTGTGGGGCCATGTCACAGTGAGCAACAGGCCACTGGTTGCCATGTCACTGTGGGGGCTATGTCACAGTGGGCAGCAGGTCAGTGGTGGCCATGTCTCTATGGGGGCCATGTCACAGTGTGCAGCAGGTCAGTGGTGGCCAGGTCACTATGGGGGCCATGTCACAGTGGGCAGCAGGTCAGTGGTGGCCATGTCACTATGGCGGCCATGTCACAGTGGGCAGCAGGTCAGTGGTGGCCATGTCACTATGGGGGCCATGTCACAGTGGGCAGCAGGTCAGTAGTGGCCACGTCACTGTGGGGCCATGTCACACTGTGCAGCAGGTCAGTGATGGCCATGTCACAGTGAGCAACAGGCCACTGGTTGCCATGTCACTGTGGGGGCGAAGTCACAGTGGGCAGCAGGTCAATTGTGGCCATGTCACTATGGGGGCCATGTCACAGTGGGCAGCAGGTCAGTGGTGGCCATGTCACTATGGGGGCCATGTCACAGTGGGCAGCAGGTCAGTGGTGGCCATGTCACTATGGAGGCTATGTCACATTGGGCAGCAGGTCAGTGGTGGCCATGTCACTATGGGGTCCATGTCACAGTGGGTAGCAGGTCAGTGGTGGCCATGTCACTGTGGGGGCCATGTCACAGTGGTCAGCGGGTCAGTGGTGGCCATGTCACTGTGGGAGCCATGTCACTATGGGGGCCATGTCACAGTGGGCAACAGGTCAGTTGTGGCCATGTCACTGTGGGGGCCATGTCACAGTGGTAAGCGGGTCAGTGGTGGCCATGTCACTGTAGGGGCCATGTCACAGGTGTCAGCGGGTCAGTGGTGGCCATGTCACTGTGAGGTCATGTCACAGTGTGCAGCAGGTCAGTGGTGGCAATGTCTCTATGGGGGCCATGTCACAGTGGGCAGCAGGTCAGTGATGGCCATGTCACTATGGGTCCATGTCACAGTGGGCAGCAGGTCAGTGGTGGCCATGTCACTATGGGGGCTATGTCACATTGGGCAGCTGGTCAGTGGTGGCCATGTCACTATGGGGGCCATGTCACAGTGGGTAGCAGGTCAGTGGTGGCCATGTCACTGTGGGGCTATGTCACAGTGGTCAGCGGATCAGTGGTGGCCATGTCACTGTCGGGACCATGTCACAGTGGTCAGCAGGTCAGTTGTGGCCAGGTCACTGTGGCTCCATGTCACAGTGGGCAGCAGGTCAGTGGTGGCCATGTCACTATGGAGGCTATGTCACATTGGGCAGCAGGTCAGTGGTGGCAATGTCACTGTGAGGTCATGTCACAGTGTGCAGCAGGTCAGTGGTGGCCATGTCACAGTGAGCAACAGGCCACTGGTTGCCATGTCACTGTGGGGGCTATGTCACAGTGGGCAGCAGGTCAGTGGTGGCCATGTCACTGTGAAGTCATGTCACAGAGTGCAGAAGGTCAGTGGTGGACATGTCACAGTGAGAAACCGGCCAGTGGTTGCCATGTCACTGTGGGGGCCATGTCTACAGTGGGCAGCATGTCAGTGGTGACCATGTCACTATGGGGGCCATGTCACATTGTGCAGCAGGTCAGTGATGGCCATGTCACAGTGAGCAACAGGCCACTGGTTGCCGTGTCACTGTGGGGGCTATGTCACAGTGGCAGCAGGTCAGTAGTGGCCACGTCAATACGGGGGCCATGTCACAGTGGGTAGCAGGTCAGTGGTGGCCAGTTCACTGTGGGGACCATGTCACAGTGGGCAGCGGATCAGTGGTGGCCATGTCACTGTGGGGACCATGTCACAGTGGGCAGCAGGTCAGTTGTGGCCAAGTCCCTATGGGGGCCATGTCAAAGTGGGCAGCATGTCAGTGGTGCCCATATCACTATGGGGGCCATGTCACAGTGGGTAGCAGTTCAGTGGTGGCCAGGTCACTGTGGGGCTATGTCACTGTGGTCAGCGGATCAGTGGTGGCCATGTCACTATGGAGGCTATGTCACATTGGGCAGCAGGTCAGTGGTGGCAATGTCACTGTGAGGTCATGTCACAGTGTGCAGCAGGTCAGTGGTGGCCATGTCACAGTGAGCAACAGGCCACTGGTTGCCATGTCACTGTGGGGGCTATGTCACAGTGGGCAGCAGGTCAGTGGTGGCCATGTCACTGTGAAGTCATGTCACAGAGTGCAGAAGGTCAGTGGTGGACATGTCACAGTGAGAAACCGGCCAGTGGTTGCCATGTCACTGTGGGGGCCATGTCTACAGTGGGCAGCATGTCAGTGGTGACCATGTCACTATGGGGGCCATGTCACATTGTGCAGCAGGTCAGTGATGGCCATGTCACAGTGAGCAACAGGCCACTGGTTGCCGTGTCACTGTGGGGGCTATGTCACAGTGGCAGCAGGTCAGTAGTGGCCACGTCAATACGGGGGCCATGTCACAGTGGGTAGCAGGTCAGTGGTGGCCAGGTCACTGTGGGGACCATGTCACAGTGGGCAGCGGATCAGTGGTGGCCATGTCACTGTGGGGACCATGTCACAGTGGGCAGCAGGTCAGTTGTGGCCAAGTCCCTATGGGGGCCATGTCAAAGTGGGCAGCATGTCAGTGGTGCCCATATCACTATGGGGGCCATGTCACAGTGGGTAGCAGTTCAGTGGTGGCCAGGTCACTGTGGGGCTATGTCACTGTGGTCAGCGGATCAGTGGTGGCCATGTCACTATGGGGGCCATGTCACAGTGGGCAGCAGGTCAGTAGTGGCCACGTCACTGTGGGGCCATGTCACAGTGTGCAACAGGTCAGTGATGGCCATGTCACAGTGAGCAACAGGCCACTGGTTGCCATGTCACTGTGGGGGCTATGTCACAGTGGGCAGCAGGTCAGTTGTGGCCAAGTCTCTATGGGGGCCATGTCACAGTGGGAAGGAGGTCAGTGGTGGCCACGTCACTGTGGGGCTATGTCACAGTGATCAGCGGATCAGTGGTGGCCATGTCACTGTGGGGACCATGTCACAGTGGGCAGCAGGTCAGTGGTGGCCATGTCACTATGGGGGCTATGTAACAGTGGGTAGCAGATCAGTGGTGGCCATGTCACTGTGGGGGTATATCACAGTGGTCAGCGGATCAGTGGTGACCATGTCACTGTGGGGGCCATGTCACAGTGGGCAGCAGGTCAGTAGTGGCCACGTCACTGTGGGGCCATGTCACATTGTGCAGCAGGTCAGTGATGGCCATGTCACAGTGAGTAACAGGCCACTGGTTGCCGTGTCAGTGTGGGGGCTATGTCACAGTGGGCAGCAGGTCAGTGATGGCCATGTCACTATGGGGGCCATGTCACAGTGGGCAGCAGGTCAGTGGTGGCCATTTCACTGTGGGTACCATGTCACAGTGTGCAGCAGCTCCGTGGTGGCCATGTCACAGTGAGCAACAGGCCACTGGTTGCCATGTCACTGTGGGGTCTATGTCACAGTGGGCAACAGGTCAGTGGTGGCAATGTCACTATGGGTGCCATGACACAGTGGGCAGCCGGTCAGTGGTGGCCATGTCACTATGGGGGCCGTGTCACAGTGGGCAGCAGGTCAGTAGTGGCCACGTCACTGTGGGGCCATGTCACAGTGTGCAGCAGGTCAGTGATCGCCATGTCGCAGTGAGTAACAGGCCACTGGTTGCCATGTCACTGTGGGGGCTATGTCACATTGCGCAGCAGGTCAATGGTGGCCATGTCACTGTGAGGTCATGTCACAGTGTGCAGCAGGTCAGTGGTGGCCATGTCACAGTGAGCAACAGGCCACTGGTTGCCATGTCACTGTGGGGGCTATGTCACAGTGGGCAGCAGGTCAGTGGTGGCCATGTCACTATGGGGGCCATGTCACAGTGGGCAGCAGGTCAGTGGTGGCCATGTCACTATGGGGGCTATGTCACATTGGGCAGCAGGTCAGTGGTTGCCATGTCACTGTGAGTTCATGTCACAGTGTGCAGCAGGTCAGTGGTGGCCATGTCACAGTGAGCAACAGGCCACTGGTTGCCATGTCACTGTGGGGGCTATGTCACAGTGGGCAGCAGGTCAGTGGTGGCCATGTCACTATGGGCGCCATGTCACAGTGGGCAGCAGGTCAGTGGTGCCCAAGTCACTGTGGGGCTATGTCACAGCGGGCAGCAGGTCAGTGGTGGCCATGTCACTATGGGGGCCATGTCACAGTGGGCAGCAGGTCAGTAGTGGCCACGTCACTGTGGGGCCATGTCACAGTGGGCAGCAGGTCAGTGATGGCCATGTCACAGTGAGCAACAGGCCACTGGTTGCCATGTCACTGTGGGGGCTATGTCACAGTGGGCAGCAGGTCAGTGGTGGCCATGTCACTATGGGGGCCATGTCACAGTGGGCAGCAGGTCAGTGGTGCCCAAGTCACTGTGGGGCTATGTCACAGCGGGCAGCAGGTCAGTGGTGACCATGTCACTATGGTGGCCATGTCACAGTGGGCAGCAGGTCAGTAGTGGCCACGTCACTGTGGGGCCATGTCACAGTGTGCAGCAGGTCAATGATGGCCATGTCACAGTGAGCAACAGGCCACTGGTTGCCATGTCACTGTGGGGGCTATGTCACAGTGGGCAGCAGGTCAGTGGTGGCCATGTCACTATGGGCGCCATGTCACAGTGGGCAGCAGGTCAGTGGTGCCCAAGTCACTGTGGGGCTATGTCACAGTGGTCAGCGGGTCAGTAGTGGCCATGTCACTGTTGGGGCCATGTCACAGTGGGCAGCAGGTCATTGGTTGCCATGTCACTATGGGGGCCATGTCAAAGTGGGCAGCATGTCAGTGGTGCCCATATCACTATGGGGGCCATGTCACAGTGGGTAGCAGTTCAGTGGTGGCCAGGTCACTGTGGGGCTATGTCACTGTGGTCAGCGGATCAGTGGTGGCCATGTCACTATGGAGGCTATGTCACATTGGGCAGCAGGTCAGTGGTGGCAATGTCACTGTGAGGTCATGTCACAGTGTGCAGCAGGTCAGTGGTGGCCATGTCACAGTGAGCAACAGGCCACTGGTTGCCATGTCACTGTGGGGGCTATGTCACAGTGGGCAGCAGGTCAGTTGTGGCCAAGTCTCTATGGGGGCCATGTCACAGTGGGAAGGAGGTCAGTGGTGGCCACGTCACTGTGGGGCTATGTCACAGTGATCAGCGGATCAGTGGTGGCCATGTCACTGTGGGGACCATGTCACAGTGGGCAGCAGGTCAGTGGTGGCCATGTCACTATGGGGGCTATGTAACAGTGGGTAGCAGATCAGTGGTGGCCATGTCACTGTGGGGCTATATCACAGTGGTCAGCGGATCAGTGGTGACCATGTCACTGTGGGGGCCATGTCACATTGTGCAGCAGGTCAGTGATGGCCATGTCACAGTGAGTAACAGGCCACTGGTTGCCGTGTCACTGTGGGGGCTATGTCACAGTGGGCAGCAGGTCAGTGATGGCCATGTCACTATGGGGGCCATGTCACAGTGGGCAGCAGGTCAGTGGTGGCCATTTCACTGTGGGTACCATGTCACAGTGTGCAGCAGCTCCGTGGTGGCCATGTCACAGTGAGCAACAGGCCACTGGTTGCCATGTCACTGTGGGGTCTATGTCACAGTGGGCAACAGGTCAGTGGTGGCAATGTCACTATGGGTGCCATGACACAGTGGGCAGCCGGTCAGTGGTGGCCATGTCACTATGGGGGCCGTGTCACAGTGGGCAGCAGGTCAGTAGTGGCCACGTCACTGTGGGGCCATGTCACAGTGTGCAGCAGGTCAGTGATCGCCATGTCGCAGTGAGTAACAGGCCACTGGTTGCCATGTCACTGTGGGGGCTATGTCACATTGCGCAGCAGGTCAATGGTGGCCATGTCACTGTGAGGTCATGTCACAGTGTGCAGCAGGTCAGTGATGGCCATGTCACAGTGAGCAACAGGCCACTGGTTGCCATGTCACTGTGGGGGCTATGTCACAGTGGGCAGCAGGTCAGTGGTGGCCATGTCACTATGGGGGCCATGTCACAGTGGGCAGCAGGTCAGTGGTGGCCATGTCACTATGGGGGCTATGTCACATTGGGCAGCAGGTCAGTGGTTGCCATGTCACTGTGAGTTCATGTCACAGTGTGCAGCAGGTCAGTGGTGGCCATGTCACAGTGAGCAACAGGCCACTGGTTGCCATGTCACTGTGGGGGCTATGTCACAGTGGGCAGCAGGTCAGTGGTGGCCATGTCACTATGGGCGCCATGTCACAGTGGGCAGCAGGTCAGTGGTGCCCAAGTCACTGTGGGGCTATGTCACAGCGGGCAGCAGGTCAGTGGTGGCCATGTCACTATGGGGGCCATGTCACAGTGGGCAGCAGGTCAGTAGTGGCCACGTCACTGTGGGGCCATGTCACAGTGGGCAGCAGGTCAGTGATGGCCATGTCACAGTGAGCAACAGGCCACTGGTTGCCATGTCACTGTGGGGGCTATGTCACAGTGGGCAGCAGGTCAGTGGTGGCCATGTCACTATGGGGGCCATGTCACAGTGGGCAGCAGGTCAGTGGTGCCCAAGTCACTGTGGGGCTATGTCACAGCGGGCAGCAGGTCAGTGGTGACCATGTCACTATGGGGGCCATGTCACAGTGGGCAGCAGGTCAGTAGTGGCCACGTCACTGTGGGGCCATGTCACAGTGTGCAGCAGGTCAATGATGGCCATGTCACAGTGAGCAACAGGCCACTGGTTGCCATGTCACTGTGGGGGCTATGTCACAGTGGGCAGCAGGTCAGTGGTGGCCATGTCACTATGGGCGCCATGTCACAGTGGGCAGCAGGTCAGTGGTGCCCAAGTCACTGTGGGGCTATGTCACAGTGGTCAGCGGGTCAGTAGTGGCCATGTCACTGTTGGGGCCATGTCACAGTGGGCAGCAGGTCATTGGTTGCCATGTCACTATGGGGGCCATGTCACAGTGGGCAGCAGGTCAGTAGTGGCCACGTCACTGTGGGGCCATGTCACAGTCTGCAGCAGGTCAGTGATGGCCATGTCACAGTGAGCAACAGGCTACTGGTTGCGATGTCACTGTGGGGGCAATGTCACAGTGGGCAGCAGGTCAATGGTGGCCATGTCACTATGGGGGCTATGTCACAGTGTGCAGCAGGTCAGTGGTGGCATTGTCACAGTGAGCAACAGGCCACTGGTTGCCATGTCACTGTGGGGGCTATGTCACAGTGGGCAGCAGGTCAGTGGTGGCCATGTCACTATGGGGGCCATGTCACAGTGGGCAGCAGGTCAGTGGTGGCCAGGTCACTATGGGGGCCATGTCACAGTGGGCAGCAGGTCAGTGGTGGCCAGGTCACTATGGGGGCCATGTCACAGTGGGCAGCAGGTCAGTGGTGGCCATGTCACTATGGCGGCCATGTCACAGTGGGCAGCAGGTCAGTGGTGGCCATGTCACTATGGGGGCCATGTCACAGTGGGCAGCAGGTCAGTAGTGGCCACGTCACTGTGGGGCCATGTCACACTGTGCAGCAGGTCAGTGATGGCCATGTCACAGTGAGCAACAGGCCACTGGTTGCCATGTCACTGTGGGGGCGAAGTCACAGTGGGCAGCAGGTCAATTGTGGCCATGTCACTATGGGGGCCATGTCACAGTGGGCAGCAGGTCAGTGGTGGCCATGTCACTATGGGGGCCATGTCACAGTGGGCAGCAGGTCAGTGGTGGCCATGTCACTATGGAGGCTATGTCACATTGGGCAGCAGGTCAGTGGTGGCCATGTCACTATGGGGTCCATGTCACAGTGGGTAGCAGGTCAGTGGTGGCCATGTCACTGTGGGGGCCATGTCACAGTGGTCAGCGGGTCAGTGGTGGCCATGTCACTGTGGGAGCCATGTCACTATGGGGGCCATGTCACAGTGGGCAACAGGTCAGTTGTGGCCATGTCACTGTGGGGGCCATGTCACAGTGGTAAGCGGGTCAGTGGTGGCCATGTCACTGTAGGGGCCATGTCACAGGTGTCAGTGGGTCAGTGGTGGCCATGTCACTGTGAGGTCATGTCACAGTGTGCAGCAGGTCAGTGGTGGCAATGTCACTATGGGGGCCATGTCACAGTGGGCAGCAGGTCAGTGATGGACATGTCACTATGGGTCCATGTCACAGTGGGCAGCAGGTCAGTGGTGGCCATGTCACTATGGGGGCTATGTCACATTGGGCAGCTGGTCAGTGGTGGCCATGTCACTGTGAGGTCATGTCACAGTGGGTAGCAGGTCAGTGGTGGCCAGGTCACTGTGGGGCTATGTCACAGTGGTCAGCGGATCAGTGGTGGCCATGTCACTGTGGGGACCATGTCACAGTGGGCAGCAGGTCAGTTGTGGCCAAGTCCCTATGGGGGCCATGTCACAATGGGCAGCATGTCAGTGGTGGCCAGGTCACTATGGGGGCCATGTCACAGTGGGTAGCAGGTCAGTGGTGCCCAAGTCACTGTGGGGCTATGTCACAGCGGGCAGCAGGTCAGTGGTGGCCATGTCACTATGGGGGCCATGTCACAGTGGTCAGCGGGTCAGTAGTGGCCACGTCACTGTGGGGCCATGTCACAGTGTGCAGCAGGTCAGTGATGGCCATGTCACTATGGGGGCCATGTCACAGTGGGCAGCAGGTCAGTGGTGGCCATGTCACTATGGGGGCCATGTCACAGTGGGCAGCAGGTCAGTGGTGGCCATGTCACTATGGCGACGATGTCACAGTGGGCAGCAGGTCAGTAGTGGCCACGTCACTCTGGGGCCATGTCACAGTGTGCAGCAGGTCAGTGATGGCCATGTCACAGTGAGCAACAGGCCACTGGTTGCCATGTCACTGTGGGGGCTATGTCACATTGGGCAGCAGGTCAGTGGTGGCCATGTCACTATGGGGGCCATGTCACAGTGGGCAGCAGGTCAGTGGTGCCCAAGTCACTGTGGGGCTATGTCACAGTGGTCAGCGGGTCAGTAGTGGCCATGTCACTGTTGGGGCCATGTCACAGTGGGCAGCAGGTCAGTGGTGGCCATGTCACTATGGGGGCCATGTCACAGTGGGCAGCAGGTCAGTAGTGGCCACGTCACTGTGGGGCCATGTCACAGTGTGCAACAGGTCAGTGATGGCCATGTCACAGTGAGCAACAGGCCACTGGTTGCCATGTCACTGTGGGGGCTATGTCACAGTGTGCAGCAGGTCAGTGCTGGCCATGTCACTATGGGGGCCATGTCACAGTGGGCAGCAGGTCAATGGTGGCCATGTCACTATGGGGGCTATGTCACATTGGGCAGCAGGTCAGTGGTGGCCATGTCACTGTGAGGTCATGTCACAGTGTGCAGCAGGTCAGTGGTGGCATTGTCACAGTGAGCAACAGGCCACTGGTTGCCATGTCAATATGGGGGCTATGTCACTGTGGGCAGCAGGTCAGTGGCGGCCATGTCACTGTGGGGGCCATGTCACAAGGGGCAACATGTCAGTGGTGGCCATGTCACTATGGGGGCCATGTCACAGTGTGCAGCAGGTCAGTGATGGCCATGTCACAGTGAGCAACAGGCCACTGGTTGCCATGTCACTGTGGGGGCTATGTCACAGTGTGCAGCAGGTCAGTGGTGGCCAGGTCACTATGGGGGCCATGTCACAGTGGGCAGCAGGTCAGTGGTGGCCATGTCACTATGGCGGCCATGTCACAGTGGGCAGCATGTCAGTGGTGGCCATGTCACTATGGGGGCCATGTCACAGTGGGCAGCAGGTCAGTAGTGGCCACGTCACTGTGGGGCCATGTCACACTGTGCAGCAGGTCAGTGATGGCCATGTCACAGTGAGCAACAGGCCACTGGTTGCCATGTCACTGTGGGGGCGAAGTCACAGTGGGCAGCAGGTCAATTGTGGCCATGTCACTATGGGGGCCATGTCACAGTGGGCAGCAGGTCAGTGGTGGCCATGTCACTATGGAGGCTATGTCACATTGGGCAGCAGGTCAGTGGTGGCCATGTCACTATGGGGTCCATGTCACAGTGGGTAGCAGGTCAGTGGTGGCCATGTCACTGTGGGGGCCATGTCACAGTGGTCAGCGGGTCAGTGGTGGCCATGTCACTGTGGGGGCTATGTCACAGTGGGCAGCAGGTCAGTGGTGGCCATGTCACTATGGGGGCCATGTCACAATGGGCAGCATGTCAGTGGTGGCCAGGTCACTATGGGGGCCATGTCACAGTGGGTAGCAGGTCAGTGGTGGCCAGGTCACTATGGGGGCCATGTCACAGTGGGTAGCAGGTCAGTGGTGCCCAAGTCACTGTGGGGCTATGTCACAGCGGGCAGCAGGTCAGTGGTGGCCATGTCACTATGGGGGCCATGTCACAGTGGTCAGCGGGTCAGTAGTGGCCACGTCACTGTGGGGCCATGTCACAGTGTGCAGCAGGTCAGTGATGGCCATGTCACTATGGGGGCCATGTCACAGTGGGCAGCAGGTCAGTGGTGGCCATGTCACTATGGCGACCATGTCACAGTGGGCAGCAGGTCAGTAGTGGCCACGTCACTGTGGGGCCATGTCACAGTGTGCAGCAGGTCAGTGATGGCCATGTCACAGTGAGCAACAGGCCACTGGTTGCCATGTCACTGTGGGGGCTATGTCACATTGGGCAGCAGGTCAGTGGTGGCCATGTCACTATGGGGGCCATGTCACAGTGGGCAGCAGGTCAGTGGTGCCCAAGTCACTGTGGGGCTATGTCACAGTGGTCAGCGGGTCAGTAGTGGCCATGTCACTGTTGGGGCCATGTCACAGTGGGCAGCAGGTCAGTGGTGGCCATGTCACTATGGGGGCCATGTCACAGTGGGCAGCAGGTCAGTAGTGGCCACGTCACTGTGGGGCCATGTCACAGTGTGCAACAGGTCAGTGATGGCCATGTCACAGTGAGCAACAGGCCACTGGTTGCCATGTCACTGTGGGGGCTATGTCACAGTGTGCAGCAGGTCAGTGCTGGCCATGTCACTATGGGGGCCATGTCACAGTGGGCAGCAGGTCAATGGTGGCCATGTCACTATGGGGGCTATGTCACATTGGGCAGCAGGTCAGTGGTGGCCATGTCACTGTGAGGTCATGTCACAGTGTGCAGCAGGTCAGTGGTGGCATTGTCACAGTGAGCAACAGGCCACTGGTTGCCATGTCAATATGGGGGCTATGTCACTGTGGGCAGCAGGTCAGTGGCGGCCATGTCACTGTGGGGGCCATGTCACAGTGGGCAACATGTCAGTGGTGGCCATGTCACTATGGGGGCCATGTCACAGTGAGCAACAGGCCACTGGTTGCCATGTCACTGTGGGGGCTATGTCACAGTGGGCAGCAGGGCAGTGGTGGCCATGTCTCTATGGGGGCCATGTCACAGTGTGCAGCAGGTCAGTGGTGGCCATGTCACTATGGCGGCCATGTCACAGTGGGCAGCATGTCAGTGGTGGCCATGTCACTATGGGGGCCATGTCACAGTGGGCAGCAGGTCAGTAGTGGCCACGTCACTGTGGGGCCATGTCACAGTGTGCAGCAGGTCAGTGATGGCCATATCACAGTGAGCAACAGGCCACTGGTTGCCATGTCACTGTGGGGGCGAAGTCACAGTGGGCAGCAGGTCAATTGTGGCCATGTCACTATGGGGGCCATGTCACAGTGGGCAGCAGGTCAGTGGTGGCCATGTCACTATGGAGGCTATGTCACATTGGGCAGCAGGTCAGTGGTGGCCATGTCACTATGGGGTCCATGTTACAGTGGGTAGCAGGTCAGTGGTGGCCATGTCACTGTGGGGGCCATGTCACAGTGGTTAGCGGGTCAGTGGTGGCCATGTCACTGTGGGAGCCATGTCACTATGGGGGCCATGTCACAGTGGGCAACAGGTCAGTTGTGGCCATGTCACTGTGGGGGCCATGTCACAGTGGGCAGCAGGTCAGTAGTGGCCATGTCACTATGGGGGCCATGTCACAGTGGGCAGCAGGTCAGTAGTGGCCACGTCACTGTGGGGCCATGTCACAGTGGTCAGCGGGACAGTGGTGGCCATGTCACTGTGGGAGCCATGTCACTATGGGGGCCATGTCACAGTGCGCAACAGGTCAGTTGTGGCCATGTCACTGTGGGCGCCATGTCACAGTGGTAAGCGGGTCAGTGGTGGCCATGTCACTGTAGGGGCCATGTCACAGGTGTCAGCGGGTCAGTGGTGGCCATGTCACTGTGAGGTCATGTCACAGTGTGCAGCAGGTCAGTGGTGGCAATGTCACTATGGGGGCCATGTCACAGTGGGCAGCAGGTCAGTGATGGCCATGTCACTATGGGTCCATGTCACAGTGGGCAGCAGGTGAGTGGTGGCCATGTCACTATGGGGGCTATGTCACATTGGGCAGCTGGTCAGTGGTGGCCATGTCACTGTGAGGTCATGTCACAGTGTGCAGCAGGTCAGTAGTGGCCACGTCAATACGGGGGCCATGTCACAGTGGGTAGCAGGTCAGTGGTGGCCAGGTCACTGTGGGGCTATGTCACAGTGGTCAGCGGATCAGTGGTGGCCATGTCACTGTGGGGACCATGTCACAGTGGGCAGCAGGTCAGTTGTGGCCAAGTCCCTATGGGGGCCATGTCACAATGGGCAGCATGTCAGTGGTGGCCAGGTCACTATGGGGGCCATGTCACAGTGGGTAGCAGGTCAGTGGTGGCCAGGTCACTATGGGGGCCATGTCACAGTGGGTAGGAGGTCAGTGGTGCCCAAGGCACTGTGGGGCTATGTCACAGCGGGCAGCAGGTCAGTGGTGGCCATGTCACTATGGGGGCCATGTCACAGTGGGCAGCAGGTCAGTAGTGGCCACGTCACTGTGGGGCCATGTCACAGTGTGCAGCAGGTCAGTGATGGCCATGTCACAGTGAGCAACAGGCCACTGGTTGCCATGTCACTGTGGGGGCTATGTCACAGTGGGCAGCAGGTCAGTAGTGGCCACGTCAATACGGGGGCCATGTCACAGTGGGTAGCAGGTCAGTGGTGGCCAGGTCACTGTGGGGACCATGTCACAGTGGGCAGCGGATCAGTGGTGGCCATGTCACTGTGGGGACCATGTCACAGTGGGCAGCAGGTCAGTTGTGGCCAAGTCCCTATGGGGGCCATGTCAAAGTGGGCAGCATGTCAGTGGTGCCCATATCACTATGGGGGCCATGTCACAGTGGGTAGCAGTTCAGTGGTGGCCAGGTCACTGTGGGGCTATGTCACTGTGGTCAGCGGATCAGTGGTGGCCATGTCACTGTGGGGACCATGTCACAGTGGGCAGCAGGTCAGTGGTGGCCATGTCACTGTGAAGTCATGTCACAGAGTGCAGAAGGTCAGTGGTGGACATGTCACAGTGAGAAACAGGCCACTGGTTGCCATGTCACTGTGGGGGCTATGTCACAGTGGGCAGCAGGTCAGTTGTGGCCAAGTCTCTATGGGGGCCATGTCACAGTGGGAAGGAGGTCAGTGGTGGCCACGTCACTGTGGGGCTATGTCACAGTGATCAGCGGATCAGTGGTGGCCATGTCACTGTGGGGACCATGTCACAGTGGGCAGCAGGTCAGTGGTGGCCATGTCACTATGGGGGCTATGTAACAGTGGGTAGCAGATCAGTGGTGGCCATGTCACTGTGGGGCTATATCACAGTGGTCAGCGGATCAGTGGTGACCATGTCACTGTGGGGGCCATGTCACAGTGGGCAGCAGGTCAGTAGTGGCCACGTCACTGTGGGGCCATGTCACATTGTGCAGCAGGTCAGTGATGGCCATGTCACAGTGAGTAACAGGCCACTGGTTGCCGTGTCACTGTGGGGGCTATGTCACAGTGGGCAGCAGGTCAGTGATGGCCATGTCACTATGGGGGCCATGTCACAGTGGGCAGCAGGTCAGTGGTGGCCATTTCACTGTGGGTACCATGTCACAGTGTGCAGCAGCTCCGTGGTGGCCATGTCACAGTGAGCAACAGGCCGCTGGTTGCCATGTCACTGTGGGGTCTATGTCACAGTGGGCAACAGGTCAGTGGTGGCAATGTCACTATGGGTGCCATGACACAGTGGGCAGCCGGTCAGTGGTGGCCATGTCACTATGGGGGCCGTGTCACAGTGGGCAGCAGGTCAGTAGTGGCCACGTCACTGTGGGGCCATGTCACAGTGTGCAGCAGGTCAGTGATCGCCACGTCACAGTGAGTAACAGGCCACTGGTTGCCATGTCACTGTGGGGGCTATGTCACAGTGGGCAGCAGGTCAGTTCTGGCCATGTCACTATGGGGGTATGTCACATTGCGCAGCAGGTCAGTGGTGGCCATGTCACAGGGAGCAACAGGCCACTGGTTGCCATGTCACTGTGGGGGCTATGTCACAGTGGGCAGCAGGTCAGTGGTGGCCATGTCACTATGGGAGCCATGTCACAGTGGGCAGCAGGTCAGTGGTGGCCATGTCACTATGGGGGCTATGTCACAGTGGGCAGCAGGTCAGTGGTGGCCATGTCACTATGGGGGCCATGTCACATTGGGCAGCAGGTCAGTGGTGGCCATGTCACTATGGGGGCCATGTCACAGTGGGCAGCAGGTCAGTGGTGGCCATGTCACTATGGGGGCTATGTCACATTGGGCAGCAGGTCAGTGGTTGCCATGTCACTGTGAGTTCATGTCACAGTGTGCAGCAGGTCAGTGGTGGCCATGTCACAGTGAGCAACAGGCCACTGGTTGCCATGTCACTGTGGGGGCTATGTCACAGTGGGCAGCAGGTCAGTGGTGGCCATGTCACTATGGGCGCCATGTCACAGTGGGCAGCAGGTCAGTGGTGCCCAAGTCACTGTGGGGCTATGTCACAGCGGGCAGCAGGTCAGTGGTGGCCATGTCACTATGGGGGCCATGTCACAGTGGGCAGCAGGTCAGTAGTGGCCACGTCACTGTGGGGCCATGTCACAGTGTGCAGCAGGTCAGTGATGGCCATGTCACAGTGAGCAACAGGCCACTGGTTGCCATGTCACTGTGGGGGCTATGTCACAGTGGGCAGCAGGTCAGTGGTGGCCATGTCACTATGGGAGCCATGTCACAGTGGGCAGCAGGTCAGTGGTGGCCATGTCACTATGGGGGCTATGTCACAGTGGGCAGCAGGTCAGTGGTGGCCATGTCACTATGGGGGCCATGTCACATTGGGCAGCAGGTCAGTGGTGGCCATGTCACTATGGGGGCCATGTCACAGTGGGCAGCAGGTCAGTGGTGGCCATGTCACT
Organism: Strix uralensis; assembly: GCF_047716275.1. Classification (NCBI taxonomy): domain Eukaryota; kingdom Metazoa; phylum Chordata; class Aves; order Strigiformes; family Strigidae; genus Strix; species Strix uralensis. The sequence goes on along the minus strand of NW_027436714.1, from coordinate 970,939 downwards.
ATGGGGGCTATGTCACATTGGGCAGCAGGTCAGTGGTTGCCATGTCACTGTGAGTTCATGTCACAGTGTGCAGCAGGTCAGTGGTGGCCATGTCACAGTGAGCAACAGGCCACTGGTTGCCATGTCACTGTGGGGGCTATGTCACAGTGGGCAGCAGGTCAGTGGTGGCCATGTCACTATGGGCGCCATGTCACAGTGGGCAGCAGGTCAGTGGTGCCCAAGTCACTGTGGGGCTATGTCACAGCGGGCAGCAGGTCAGTGGTGGCCATGTCACTATGGGGGCCATGTCACAGTGGGCAGCAGGTCAGTAGTGGCCACGTCACTGTGGGGCCATGTCACAGTGTGCAGCAGGTCAGTGATGGCCATGTCACAGTGAGCAACAGGCCACTGGTTGCCATGTCACTGTGGGGGCTATGTCACAGTGGGCAGCAGGTCAGTGGTGGCCATGTCACTATGGGGGCCATGTCACAGTGGGCAGCAGGTCAGTGGTGCCCAAGTCACTGTGGGGCTATGTCACAGTGGTCAGCGGGTCAGTAGTGGCCATGTCACTGTTGGGGCCATGTCACAGTGGGCAGCAGGTCAGTGGTGGCCATGTCACTATGGGGGCCATGTCACAGTGGGCAGCAGGTCAATGGTGGCCATGTCACTATGGGGGCTATGTCACATTGGGCAGCAGGTCAGTGGTGGCCATGTCACTGTGAGGTCATGTCACAGTGTGCAGCAGGTCAGTGGTGGCATTGTCACAGTGAGCAACAGGCCACTGGTTGCCATGTCAATATGGGGCTATGTCACAGTGGGCAGCAGGTCAGTGGTGGCCATGTCACTATGGGGGCCATGTCACAGTGGGCAGCAGGTCAGTAGTGGCGAGGTTACTGTGGGGCCATGTCACAGTGTGCAGCAGGTCAGTGATGGCCATGTCACAGTGAGCAACAGGCCACTGGTTGCCATGTCACTGTGGGGGCTATGTCACAGTGTGCAGCAGGTCAGTGGTGGCCATGTCACTATGGGGGCCATGTCACAGTGGGCAGCAGGTCAGTAGTGGCCACGTCACTGTGGGGCCATGTCACACTGTGCAGCAGGTCAGTGATGGCCATGTCACAGTGAGCAACAGGCCACTGGTTGCCATGTCACTGTGGGGGCGAAGTCACAGTGGGCAGCAGGTCAATTGTGGCCATGTCACTATGGGGGCCATGTCACAGTGGGCAGCAGGTCAGTGGTGGCCATGTCACTATGGAGGCTATGTCACATTGGGCAGCAGGTCAGTGGTGGCCATGTCACTATGGGGTCCATGTCACAGTGGGTAGCAGGTCAGTGGTGGCCATGTCACTGTGGGGGCCATGTCACAGTGGTCAGCGGGTCAGTGGTGGCCATGTCACTGTGGGAGCCATGTCACTATGGGGGCCATGTCACAGTGGGCAACAGGTCAGTTGTGGCCATGTCACTGTGGGGGCCATGTCACAGTGGTAAGCGGGTCAGTGGTGGCCATGTCACTGTAGGGGCCATGTCACAGGTGTCAGCGGGTCAGTGGTGGCCATGTCACTGTGAGGTCATGTCACAGTGTGCAGCAGGTCAGTGGTGGCAATGTCACTATGGGGGCCATGTCACAGTGGGCAGCAGGTCAGTGATGGCCATGTCACTATGGGTCCATGTCACAGTGGGCAGCAGGTCAGTGGTGGCCATGTCACTATGGGGGCTATGTCACATTGGGCAGCTGGTCAGTGGTGGCCATGTCACTGTGAGGTCATGTCACAGTGTGCAGCAGGTCAGTAGTGGCCACGTCAATACGGGGGCCATGTCACAGTGGGTAGCAGGTCAGTGTTGGCCAGGTCACTGTGGGGCTATGTCACAGTGGTCAGCGGATCAGTGGTGGCCATGTCACTGTGGGGACCATGTCACAGTGGGCAGCAGGTCAGTTGTGGCCAAGTCCCTATGGGGGCCATGTCACAATGGGCAGCATGTCAGTGGTGGCCAGGTCACTATGGGGGCCATGTCACAGTGGGTAGCAGGTCAGTGGTGGCCATGTCACTATGGGGGCCATGTCACAGTGGGCAGCAGGTCAGTGGTGCCCAAGTCACTGTGGGGCTATGTCACAGCGGGCAGCAGGTCAGTGGTGGCCATGTCACTATGGGGGCCATGTCACAGTGGGCAGCAGGTCAGTAGTGGCCACGTCACTGTGGGGCCATGTCACAGTGTGCAGCAGGTCAGTGGTGGCCATGTCACAGTGAGCAACAGGCCACTGGTTGCCATGTCACTGTGGGGGCTATGTCACAGTGGGCAGCAGGTCAGTGGTGGCCATGTCACTATGGGCGCCATGTCACAGTGGGCAGCAGGTCAGTGGTGCCCAAGTCACTGTGGGGCTATGTCACAGTGGTCAGCGGGTCAGTAGTGGCCATGTCACTGTTGGGGCCATGTCACAGTGGGCAGCAGGTCATTGGTTGCCATGTCACTATGGGGGCCATGTCACAGTGGGCAGCAGGTCAGTAGTGGCCACGTCACTGTGGGGCCATGTCACAGTGTGCGACAGGTCAGTGATGGCCATGTCACAGTGAGCAACAGGCCACTGGTTGCGATGTCACTGTGGGGGCAATGTCACAGTGGGCAGCAGGTCAATGGTGGCCATGTCACTATGGGGGCTATGTCACAGTGTGCAGCAGGTCAGTGGTGGCATTGTCACAGTGAGCAACAGGCCACTGGTTGCCATGTCACTGTGGGGGCTATGTCACAGTGGGCAGCAGGTCAGTGGTGGCCATGTCACTATGGGGGCCATGTCACAGTGGGCAGCAGGTCAGTGGTGGCCATGTCACTATGGGGGCCATGTCACAGTGGGCAGCAGGTCAGTGGTGCCCAAGTCACTGTGGGGCTATGTCACAGTGGTCATCGGGTCAGTAGTGGCCATGTCACTGTTGGGGCCATGTCACAGTGGGCAGCAGGTCAATGGTGGCCATGTCACTATGGGGGTTATGTAACAGTGGGTAGCAGATCAGTGGTGGCCATGTCACTGTGGGGGCCATGTCACAGTGGGGAGCAGGTCAGTAGTGGCCACGTCACTGTGGGGCCATGTCACATTGTGCAGCAGGTCATTGATGGCCATGTCACAGTGAGCAACAGGCCACTGGTTGCCATGTCACTGTGGGGGCTATGTCACAGTGGGCCGCAGGTCAGTGATGGCCATGTCACTGTGGGGGCCATGTAACAGTGGGTAGCAGGTCAGTGGTGGCCAGGTCACTATGGGGGCCATGTCACAGTGGGTAGCAGGTCAGTGGTGGCCATGTCACTGTGGGGCTATGTCACAGTGGGCAGCAGGTCAGTGGTGTCCATGTCACTGTGAGGTCATGTCACAGTGTGCAGAAGGTCAGTGGTGGCATTGTCACAGTGAGCGACAGGCCACTGCTTGCCATGTCACTGTGGGGGTTATGTCACAGTGGGCAGCAGGTCAGTGGTGCCCATGTCACTATGGGGGCCATGTCACACTGGGTAGCAGGTCAGTGGTGGCCATGTCACTGTGGGGCTATGTCACAGTGGTCAGCGGATCAGTGGTGGCCATGTCACTGTCGGGACCATGTCACAGTGGTCAGCAGGTCAGTTGTGGCCAGGTCACTGTGGCTCCATGTCACAGTGGGCAGCAGGTCAGTGGTGGCCATGTCACTATGGAGGCTATGTCACATTGGGCAGCAGGTCAGTGGTGGCAATGTCACTGTGAGGTCATGTCACAGTGTGCAGCAGGTCAGTGGTGGCCATGTCACAGTGAGCAACAGGCCACTGGTTGCCATGTCACTGTGGGGGCTATGTCACAGTGGGCAGCAGGTCAGTTGTGGCCAAGTCTCTATGGGGGCCATGTCTACAGTGGGCAGCATGTCAGTGGTGGCCATGTCACTATGGGGGCCATGTCACATTGTGCAGCAGGTCAGTGATGGCCATGTCACAGTGAGCAACAGGCCACTGGTTGCCGTGTCACTGTGGGGGCTATGTCACAGTGGGCAGCAGGTCAGTTGTGGCCAAGTCTCTATGGGGGCCATGTCACAGTGGGAAGGAGGTCAGTGGTGGCCACGTCACTGCGGGGCTATGTCACAGTGATCAGCGGATCAGTGGTGGCCATGTCACTGTGGGGACCATGTCACAGTGGGCAGCAGGTCAGTGGTGGCCAGGTCACTATGGGGGCTATGTAACAGTGGGTAGCAGATCAGTGGTGGCCATGTCACTGTGGGGCTATATCACAGTGGTCAGCGGATCAGTGGTGACCATGTCACTGTGGGGGCCATGTCACAGTGGGCAGCAGGTCAGTAGTGGCCACGTCACTGTGGGGCCATGTCACAGTGTGCAGCAGATCAGTGATGGCCATGTCACAGTGAGCAACAGGCCACTGGTTGCCATGTCACTGTGGGGTCTATGTCACAGTGGGCAACAGGTCAGTGGTGGCAATGTCACTATGGGTGCCATGACACAGTGGGCAGCCGGTCAGTGGTGGCCATGTCACTATGGGGGCCGTGTCACAGTGGGCAGCAGGTCAGTAGTGGCCACGTCACTGTGGGGCCATGTCACAGTGTGCAGCAGGTCAGTGATCGCCATGTCACAGTGAGTAACAGGCCACTGGTTGCCATGTCACTGTGGGGGCTATGTCACAGTGGGCAGCAGGTCAGTGATGGCCATGTCACTATGGGGGTATGTCACATTGCGCAGCAGGTCAATGGTGTCCATGTCACTGTGAGGTCATGTCACAGTGGGCAGCAGGTCAGTGGTGGCCATGTCACTATGGGGGCTATGTCACATTGGGCAGCAGGTCAGTGGTGGCCATGTCACTATGGGGGCCATGTCACATTGGGCAGCAGGTCAGTGGTGGCCATGTCACTATGGGGGCCATGTCACAGTGGGCAGCAGGTCAGTGGTGGCCATGTCACTATGGGGGCTATGTCACATTGAGCAGCAGGTCAGTGGTTGCCATGTCACTGTGAGTTCATGTCACAGTGTGCAGCAGGTCAGTGGTGGCCATGTCACAGTGAGCAACAGGCCACTGGTTGCCATGTCACTGTGGGGGCTATGTCACAGTGGGCAGCAGGTCAGTGGTGGCCATGTCACTATGGGCGCCATGTCACAGTGGGCAGCAGGTCAGTGGTGCCCAAGTCACTGTGGGGCTATGTCACAGCGGGCAGCAGGTCAGTGGTGGCCATGTCACTATGGGGGCAATGTCACAGTGGGCAGCAGGTCAGTAGTGGCCACGTCACTGTGGGGCCATGTCACAGTGTGCAGCAGGTCAGTGATGGCCATGTCACAGTGAGCAACAGGCCACTGGTTGCCATGTCACTGTGGGGGCTATGTCACAGTGGGCAGCAGGTCAGTGGTGGCCATGTCACTATGGGGGCCATGTCACAGTGGGCAGCAGGTCAGTGGTGCCCAAGTCACTGTGGGGCTATGTCACAGTGGGCAGCAGGTCAGTGGTGGCCATGTCACTATGGGGGCCATGTCACAGTGGGCAGCAGGTCAGTGGTGCCCAAGTCACTGTGGGGCTATGTCACAGTGGTCAGCGGGTCAGTAGTGGCCATGTCACTGTTGGGGCCATGTCACAGTGGGCAGCAGGTCATTGGTTGCCATGTCACTATGGGGGCCATGTCACAGTGGGCAGCAGGTCAGTAGTGGCCACGTCACTGTGGGGCCATGTCACAGTGTGCAGCAGATCAGTGATGGCCATGTCACAGTGAGCAACAGGCCACTGGTTGCGATGTCACTGTGGGGGCAATGTCACAGTGGGCAGCAGGTCAATGGTGGCCATGTCACTATGGGGGCTATGTCACAGTGTGCAGCAGGTCAGTGGTGGCCATGTCACTGTGAGGTCATGTCACAGTGTGCAGCAGGTCAGTGGTGGCATTGTCACAGTGAGCAACAGGCCACTGGTTGCCATGTCACTGTGGGGGCTATGTCACAATGGGCAGCAGGTCAGTGGTGGCCATGTCAATATGGGGGCCATGTCACACTGAGCAGCAGGTCAGTAGTGGCCATGTCACTGTTGGGGCCATGTCACAGTGGGCAACATGTCAGTGGTGGCCATGTCACTATGGGGGCCGTGTCACAGTGGGCAGCATGTCAGTGGTGCCCAAGTCACTGTGGGGCTATGTCACAGTGGGCAGCAGGTCAGTGGTGGCCATGTCACTATGGGGGCCATGTCACAGTGGGCAGCAGGTCAGTGGTGGCCATGTCACTATGGGGTCCATGTCACAGTGGGTAGCAGGTCAGTGGTGGCCATGTCACTGTGGGGGCCATGTCACAGTGGTCAGCGGGTCAGTGGTGGCCATGTCACTGTGGGAGCCATGTCACTATGGGGGCCATGTCACAGTGGGCAACAGGTCAGTTGTGGCCATGTCACTGTGGGGGCCATGTCACAGTGGTAAGCGGGTCAGTGGTGGCCATGTCACTGTAGGGGCCATGTCACAGGTGTCAGCGGGTCAGTGGTGGCCATGTCACTGTGAGGTCATGTCACAGTGTGCAGCAGGTCAGTAGTGGCCACGTCAATACGGGGGCCATGTCACAGTGGGTAGCAGGTCAGTGTTGGCCAGGTCACTGTGGGGCTATGTCACAGTGGTCAGCGGATCAGTGGTGGCCATGTCACTGTGGGGACCATGTCACAGTGGGCAGCAGGTCAGTTGTGGCCAAGTCCCTATGGGGGCCATGTCACAATGGGCAGCATGTCAGTGGTGGCCAGGTCACTATGGGGGCCATGTCACAGTGGGTAGCAGGTCAGTGGTGGCCATGTCACTATGGGGGCCATGTCACAGTGGGCAGCAGGTCAGTGGTGCCCAAGTCACTGTGGGGCTATGTCACAGCGGGCAGCAGGTCAGTGGTGGCCATGTCACTATGGGGGCCATGTCACAGTGGGCAGCAGGTCAGTAGTGGCCACGTCACTGTGGGGCCATGTCACAGTGTGCAGCAGGTCAGTGGTGGCCATGTCACAGTGAGCAACAGGCCACTGGTTGCCATGTCACTGTGGGGGCTATGTCACAGTGGGCAGCAGGTCAGTGGTGGCCATGTCACTATGGGCGCCATGTCACAGTGGGCAGCAGGTCAGTGGTGCCCAAGTCACTGTGGGGCTATGTCACAGTGGTCAGCGGGTCAGTAGTGGCCATGTCACTGTTGGGGCCATGTCACAGTGGGCAGCAGGTCATTGGTTGCCATGTCACTATGGGGGCCATGTCACAGTGGGCAGCAGGTCAGTAGTGGCCACGTCACTGTGGGGCCATGTCACAGTGTGCGACAGGTCAGTGATGGCCATGTCACAGTGAGCAACAGGCCACTGGTTGCGATGTCACTGTGGGGGCAATGTCACAGTGGGCAGCAGGTCAATGGTGGCCATGTCACTATGGGGGCTATGTCACAGTGTGCAGCAGGTCAGTGGTGGCATTGTCACAGTGAGCAACAGGCCACTGGTTGCCATGTCACTGTGGGGGCTATGTCACAGTGGGCAGCAGGTCAGTGGTGGCCATGTCACTATGGGGGCCATGTCACAGTGGGCAGCAGGTCAGTGGTGGCCATGTCACTATGGGGGCCATGTCACAGTGGGCAGCAGGTCAGTGGTGCCCAAGTCACTGTGGGGCTATGTCACAGTGGTCATCGGGTCAGTAGTGGCCATGTCACTGTTGGGGCCATGTCACAGTGGGCAGCAGGTCAATGGTGGCCATGTCACTATGGGGGTTATGTAACAGTGGGTAGCAGATCAGTGGTGGCCATGTCACTGTGGGGGCCATGTCACAGTGGGGAGCAGGTCAGTAGTGGCCACGTCACTGTGGGGCCATGTCACATTGTGCAGCAGGTCATTGATGGCCATGTCACAGTGAGCAACAGGCCACTGGTTGCCATGTCACTGTGGGGGCTATGTCACAGTGGGCCGCAGGTCAGTGATGGCCATGTCACTGTGGGGGCCATGTAACAGTGGGTAGCAGGTCAGTGGTGGCCAGGTCACTATGGGGGCCATGTCACAGTGGGTAGCAGGTCAGTGGTGGCCATGTCACTGTGGGGCTATGTCACAGTGGGCAGCAGGTCAGTGGTGTCCATGTCACTGTGAGGTCATGTCACAGTGTGCAGAAGGTCAGTGGTGGCATTGTCACAGTGAGCGACAGGCCACTGCTTGCCATGTCACTGTGGGGGTTATGTCACAGTGGGCAGCAGGTCAGTGGTGCCCATGTCACTATGGGGGCCATGTCACACTGGGTAGCAGGTCAGTGGTGGCCATGTCACTGTGGGGCTATGTCACAGTGGTCAGCGGATCAGTGGTGGCCATGTCACTGTCGGGACCATGTCACAGTGGTCAGCAGGTCAGTTGTGGCCAGGTCACTGTGGCTCCATGTCACAGTGGGCAGCAGGTCAGTGGTGGCCATGTCACTATGGAGGCTATGTCACATTGGGCAGCAGGTCAGTGGTGGCAATGTCACTGTGAGGTCATGTCACAGTGTGCAGCAGGTCAGTGGTGGCCATGTCACAGTGAGCAACAGGCCACTGGTTGCCATGTCACTGTGGGGGCTATGTCACAGTGGGCAGCAGGTCAGTTGTGGCCAAGTCTCTATGGGGGCCATGTCTACAGTGGGCAGCATGTCAGTGGTGGCCATGTCACTATGGGGGCCATGTCACATTGTGCAGCAGGTCAGTGATGGCCATGTCACAGTGAGCAACAGGCCACTGGTTGCCGTGTCACTGTGGGGGCTATGTCACAGTGGGCAGCAGGTCAGTAGTGGCCACGTCAATACGGGGGCCATGTCACAGTGGGTAGCAGTTCAGTGGTGGCCAGGTCACTGTGGGGCTATGTCACTGTGGTCAGCGGATCAGTGGTGGCCTTGTCACTGTGGGGACCATGTCACAGTGGGCAGCAGGTCAGTGGTGGCCATGTCACTGTGAAGTCATGTCACAGAGTGCAGAAGGTCAGTGGTGGACATGTCACAGTGAGAAACAGGCCACTGGTTGCCATGTCACTGTGGGGGCTATGTCACAGTGGGCAGCAGGTCAGTTGTGGCCAAGTCTCTATGGGGGCCATGTCACAGTGGGAAGGAGGTCAGTGGTGGCCACGTCACTGCGGGGCTATGTCACAGTGATCAGCGGATCAGTGGTGGCCATGTCACTGTGGGTACCATGTCACAGTGGGCAGCAGGTCAGTGGTGGCCAGGTCACTATGGGGGCTATGTAACAGTGGGTAGCAGATCAGTGGTGGCCATGTCACTGTGGGGCTATATCACAGTGGTCAGCGGATCAGTGGTGACCATGTCACTGTGGGGGCCATGTCACAGTGGGCAGCAGGTCAGTAGTGGCCACGTCACTATGGGTGCCATGACACAGTGGGCAGCCGGTCAGTGGTGGCCATGTCACTATGGGGGCCGTGTCACAGTGGGCAGCAGGTCAGTAGTGGCCACGTCACTGTGGGGCCATGTCACAGTGTGCAGCAGGTCAGTGATGGCCATGTCACAGTGAGCAACAGGCCACTGGTTGCCATGTCACTGTGGGGCCTATGTCACAGTGGGCAGCAGGTCAGTGGTGGCCATGTCACTATGGGGGCCGTGTCACAGTGGGCAGCATGTCAGTGGTGCCCAAGTCACTGTGGGGCTATGTCACAGTGGGCAGCAGGTCAGTGGTGGCCATGTCACTATGGGGGCCATGTCACAGTGGGCAGCAGGTCAGTGGTGGCCATGTCACTATGGGGTCCATGTCACAGTGGGTAGCAGGTCAGTGGTGGCCATGTCACTGTGGGGGCCATGTCACAGTGGTCAGCGGGTCAGTGGTGGCCATGTCACTGTGGGAGCCATGTCACTATGGGGGCCATGTCACAGTGGGCAACAGGTCAGTTGTGGCCATGTCACTGTGGGGGCCATGTCACAGTGGTAAGCGGGTCAGTGGTGGCCATGTCACTGTAGGGGCCATGTCACAGGTGTCAGCGGGTCAGTGGTGGCCATGTCACTGTGAGGTCATGTCACAGTGTGCAGCAGGTCAGTGGTGGCAATGTCACTATGGGGGCCATGTCACAGTGGGCAGCAGGTCAGTGATGGCCATGTCACTATGGGTCCATGTCACAGTGGGCAGCAGGTCAGTGGTGGCCATGTCACTATGGGGGCTATGTCACATTGGGCAGCTGGTCAGTGGTGGCCATGTCACTGTGAGGTCATGTCACAGTGTGCAGCAGGTCAGTAGTGGCCACGTCAATACGGGGGCCATGTCACAGTGGGTAGCAGGTCAGTGGTGGCCAGGTCACTGTGGGGCTATGTCACAGTGGTCAGCGGATCAGTGGTGGCCATGTCACTGTGGGGACCATGTCACAGTGGGCAGCAGGTCAGTTGTGGCCAAGTCCCTATGGGGGCCATGTCACAATGGGCAGCATGTCAGTGGTGGCCAGGTCACTATGGGGGCCATGTCACAGTGGGTAGCAGGTCAGTGGTGCCCAAGTCACTGTGGGGCTATGTCACAGCGGGCAGCAGGTCAGTGGTGGCCATGTCACTATGGGGGCCATGTCACAGTGGGCAGCAGGTCAGTAGTGGCCACGTCACTGTGGGGCCATGTCACAGTGTGCACCAGGTCAGTGGTGGCCATGTCACAGTGAGCAACAGGCCACTGGTTGCCATGTCACTGTGGGGGCTATGTCACAGTGGGCAGCAGGTCATTGGTGGCCATGTCACTATGGGGGCCATGTCACAGTGGGCAGCAGGTCAGTGGTGGCCATGTCACTGTGAGGTCATGTCACAGTGTGCAGCAGGTCAGTGGTGGCATTGTCACAGTGAGCAACAGGCCACTGGTTGCCATGTCACTGTGGGGGCTATGTCACAGTGGGCAGCAGGTCAGTGGTGGCCATGTCACTATGGGGGCCATGTCACAGTGGGCAGCAGGTCAGTGGTGCCCAAGTCACTGTGGGGCTGTGTCACAGTGGTCATCGGGTCAGTAGTGGCCATGTCACTGTTGGGGCCATGTCACAGTGGGCAGCAGGTCAGTGGTGGCCATGTCACTATGGGGGCCGTGTCACAGTGGGCAGCAGGTCAGTAGTGGCGAGGTTACTGTGGGGCCATGTCACAGTGTGCAGCAGGTCAGTGATGGCCATGTCACAGTGAGCAACAGGCAACTGGTTGCCATGTCACTGTGGGGGCGAAGTCACGGTGGGCAGCAGGTCAATTGTGGCCATGTCACTATGGGGGCCATGTCACAGTGGGCAGCAGGTCAGTGGTGGCCATGTCACTGTGGGGGCCATGTCACAGTGGTCAGCGGGTCAGTGGTGGCCATGTCACTGTGGGAGCCATGTCACTATGGGGGCCATGTCACAGTGGGCAACAGGTCAGTTGTGGCCATGTCACTGTGGGGGCCATGTCACAGTGGTAAGCGGGTCAGTGGTGGCCATGTCACTGTAGGGGCCATGTCACAGGTGTCAGCGGGTCAGTGGTGGCCATGTCACTGTGAGGTCATGTCACAGTGTGCAGCAGGTCAGTGGTGGCAATGTCACTATGGGGGCCATGTCACAGTGGGCAGCAGGTCAGTGATGGCCATGTCACTATGGGTCCATGTCACAGTGGGCAGCAGGTCAGTGGTGGCCATGTCACTATGGGGGCTATGTCACATTGGGCAGCTGGTCAGTGGTGGCCATGTCACTGTGAGGTCATGTCACAGTGTGCAGCAGGTCAGTAGTGGCCACGTCAATACGGGGGCCATGTCACAGTGGGTAGCAGGTCAGTGGTGGCCAGGTCACTGTGGGGCTATGTCACAGTGGTCAGCGGATCAGTGGTGGCCATGTCACTGTGGGGACCATGTCACAGTGGGTAGCAGGTCAGTGGTGGCCAGGTCACTATGGGGGCCATGTCACAGTGGGTAGCAGGTCAGTGGTGGCCAGGTCACTATGGGGGCCATGTCACAGTGGGTAGCAGGTCAGTGGTGCCCAAGTCACTATGGAGCTATGTCACAGCGGGCAGCAGGTCAGTGGTGGCCATGTCACTATGGGGGCCATGTCACAGTGGTCAGCGGGTCAGTAGTGGCCACGTCACTGTGGGGCCATGTCACAGTGTGCAGCAGGTCAGTGATGGCCATGTCACTATGGGGGCCATGTCACAGTGGGCAGCAGGTCAGTGGTGGCCATGTCACTATGGGGGCCATGTCACAGTGGGCAGCAGGTCAGTGGTGGCCATGTCACTATGGCGACCATGTCACAGTGGGCAGCAGGTCAGTAGTGGCCACGTCACTGTGGGGCCATGTCACAGTGTGCAGGAGGTCAGTGATGGCCATGTCACAGTGAGCAACAGGCCACTGGTTGCCATGTCACTGTGGGGGCTATGTCACATTGGGCAGCAGGTCAGTGGTGGCCATGTCACTATGGGGGCAATGTCACAGTGGGCAGCAGGTCAGTGGTGCCCAAGTCACTGTGGGGCTATGTCACAGTGGTCAGCGGGTCAGTAGTGGCCATGTCACTGTTGGGGCCATGTCACAGTGGGCAGCAGGTCAGTGGTGGCCATGTCACTATGGGGGCCATGTCACAGTGGGCAGCAGGTCAGTAGTGGCCACGTCACTGTGGGGCCATGTCACAGTGTGCAACAGTCCACTGGTTGCCATGTCACTGTGGGGTCTATGTCACAGTGTGCAGCAGGTCAGTGCTGGCCATGTCACTATGGGGGCCATGTCACAGTGGGCAGCAGGTCAATGGTGGCCATGTCACTATGGGGGCTATGTCACATTGGGCAGCAGGTCAGTGGTGGCCATGTCACTGTGAGGTCATGTCACAGTGTGCAGCAGGTCAGTGGTGGCATTGTCACAGTGAGCAACAGGCCACTGGTTGCCATGTCACTGTGGGGGCTATGTCACAGTGGGCAGCAGGTCAGTGGTGGCCATGTCACTATGGGGGCCATGTCACAGTGGGCAGCAGGTCAGTGGTGGCCATGTCACTATGGGGGCCATGTCACAGTGGGCAGCAGGTCAGTGGTGCCCAAGTCACTGTGGGGCTGTGTCACAGTGGTCATCGGGTCAGTAGTGGCCATGTCACTGTTGGGGCCATGTCACAGTGGGCAGCAGGTCAGTGGTGGCCATGTCACTATGGGGGCCGTGTCACAGTGGGCAGCATGTCAGTGGTGCCCAAGTCACTGTGGGGCTATGTCACAGTGGGCAGCAGGTCAGTGGTGGCCATGTCACTATGGGGGCCATGTCACAGTGGGCAGCAGGTCAGTAGTGGCGAGGTTACTGTGGGGCCATGTCACAGTGTGCAGCAGGTCAGTGATGGCCATGTCACAGTGAGCAACAGGCAACTGGTTGCCATGTCACTGTGGGGGCGAAGTCACAGTGGGCAGCAGGTCAATTGTGGCCATGTCACTATGGGGGCCATGTCACAGTGGGCAGCAGGTCAGTGGTGGCCATGTCACTGTGGGGGCCATGTCACAGTGGTCAGCGGGTCAGTGGTGGCCATGTCACTGTGGGAGCCATGTCACTATGGGGGCCATGTCACAGTGGGCAACAGGTCAGTTATGGCCATGTCACTGTGGGGGCCATGTCACAGTGGTAAGCGGGTCAGTGGTGGCCATGTCACTGTAGGGGCCATGTCACAGGTGTCAGCGGGTCAGTGGTGGCCATGTCACTGTGAGGTCATGTCACAGTGTGCAGCAGGTCAGTGGTGGCAATGTCACTATGGGGGCCATGTCACAGTGGGCAGCAGGTCAGTGATGGCCATGTCACTATGGGTCCATGTCACAGTGGGCAGCAGGTCAGTGGTGGCCATGTCACTATGGGGGCTATGTCACATTGGGCAGCTGGTCAGTGGTGGCCATGTCACTGTGAGGTCATGTCACAGTGTGCAGCAGGTCAGTAGTGGCCACGTCAATACGGGGGCCATGTCACAGTGGGTAGCAGGTCAGTGGTGGCCAAGTCACTGTGGGGCTATGTCACAGTGGTCAGCGGATCAGTGGTGGCCATGTCACTGTGGGGACCATGTCACAGTGGGTAGCAGGTCAGTGGTGGCCAGGTCACTATGGGGGCCATGTCACAGTGGGTAGCAGGTCAGTGGTGGCCAGGTCACTATGGGGGCCATGTCACAGTGGGTAGCAGGTCAGTGGTGCCCAAGTCACTATGGAGCTATGTCACAGCGGGCAGCAGGTCAGTGGTGGCCATGTCACTATGGGGGCCATGTCACAGTGGTCAGCGGGTCAGTAGTGGCCACGTCACTGTGGGGCCATGTCACAGTGTGCAGCAGGTCAGTGATGGCCATGTCACTATGGGGGCCATGTCACAGTGGGCAGCAGGTCAGTGGTGGCCATGTCACTATGGGGGCCATGTCACAGTGGGCAGCAGGTCAGTGGTGGCCATGTCACTATGGCGACCATGTCACAGTGGGCAGCAGGTCAGTAGTGGCCACGTCACTGTGGGGCCATGTCACAGTGTGCAGCAGGTCAGTGATGGCCATGTCACAGTGAGCAACAGGCCACTGGTTGCCATGTCACTGTGGGGGCTATGTCACATTGGGCAGCAGGTCAGTGGTGGCCATGTCACTATGGGGGCCATGTCACAGTGGGCAGCAGGTCAGTGGTGCCCAAGTCACTGTGGGGCTATGTCACAGTGGTCAGCGGGTCAGTAGTGGCCATGTCACTGTTGGGGCCATGTCACAGTGGGCAGCAGGTCAGTGGTGGCCATGTCACTATGGGGGCCATGTCACAGTGGGCAGCAGGTCAGTAGTGGCCACGTCACTGTGGGGCCATGTCACAGTGTGCAACAGGCCACTGGTTGCCATGTCACTGTGGGGTCTATGTCACAGTGTGCAGCAGGTCAGTGCTGGCCATGTCACTATGGGGGCCATGTCACAGTGGGCAGCAGGTCAATGGTGGCCATGTCACTATGGGGGCTATGTCACATTGGGCAGCAGGTCAGTGGTGGCCATGTCACTGTGAGGTCATGTCACAGTGTGCAGCAGGTCAGTGGTGGCATTGTCACAGTGAGCAACAGGTCACTGGTTGCCATGTCAATATGGGGGCTATGTCACTGTGGGCAGCAGGTCAGTGGCGGCCATGTCACTATTGGGGCTATGTCACAGTGGCCAGCTGGTCAGTGGTGGCCATGTCACAGTGAGGAATAGGCCACTGGTTGCCATGTCACTGTGGGGGCTATGTCACAGTGGGAAGCAGGTCAGTGGTGGCCATGTCACTATGGGGGCCATGTCACAGTGTGCAGCAGGTCAGTGGTGGCCATGTCACTATGGGGGCCATGTCACAGTGTGCAGCAGGTCAGTGGTGGCCATGTCACAGTGAGCAACAGGCCACTGGTTGCCATGTCACTGTGGGGGCTATGTCACAGTGGGAAGCAGGTCAGTGGTGGCCATGTCACTATGGGGGCCATGTCACAGTGTGCAGCAGGTCAGTGGTGGCCATGTCACTATGGGGGCCATGTCACAGTGGGCAGCAGGTCAGTGGTGGCCATGTCACTATGGGGGCCATGTCACAGTGGGTAGCAGGTCAGTGGTGGCCATGTCACTGTGGGGACCATGTCACAGTGGGCAGAAGGTCAGTTGTGGCCATGTCACTATGAGTCCATGTCACAGTGGGCAGCAGGTCAGGGTGGCCATGTCACTCTGGGGGCTATGTCACATTGGGCAGCAGGTCAGTGGTGGCCATGTCACTGTGAGGTCATGTCACTGTGTGCAGCAGGTCAGTGGTGGCCATGTCACTATGGGGGCCATGTCGCAGAGGGCAGCATGTCAGTGGTGGCCAGGTCACTATCGGGGCCATGTCACAGAGGGCAGCATGTCAGTGGTGGTCAGGTCACTATGGGGGCCATGTCACAGAGGGCAGCATGTCAGTGGTGGCCACGTCACTGTGGAGCCATGTCACAGTGGGCAGCAGGTCAGTGGTGGCCATGTCACTGTGGGGCCATTTCACAGTGGTCAGCAGGTCAGTAGTGGCCATGTCACTGTTGGGGCCATGTCACAGTGGGCAGCAGGTCAGTGGTGGCCATGTCACTGTGAGGTCATGTCACAGTGTGCAGCAGGTCAGTGGTGGCCATGTCACAGTGAGCAACAGGCCACTTATTGCCATGTCACTATGGGGGCTATGTCACATTGGGCAGCAGGTCAGTGGTGGCCATGTCACTGTGAGGTCATGTCACAGTGTGCAGCAGGTCAGTGGTGGCCATTTCACAGTGAGTAACAGGACACTGGTTGCCATGTCACTGTGGGGGCTATGTCACAGTGGGCAGCAGGTCAGTGCTGGCCGTGTCACTATGGTGGCCATGTCACAGTGGGCAGCAGGTCAGTGGTGGCCATGTCACTATGGGGGCTATGTCACATTGGGCAGCAGGTCAGTGGTGGCCATGTCACTGTGAGGTCATGTCACAGTGTGCAGCTGGTCAGTGGTGGCCATGTCACAGTGAGAAACAGGCCACTTATTGCCATGTCACTGTGGGGGCTATATCACAGTGGGCAGCAGGTCAGTGCTGGCCATGTCACTATAGGGGCCATTTCACAGTGGGCAGCAGGTCAGTGGTGGCCATGTCACTATGGGGGCCATGTCACAGTGGGCAGCAGGTCAGTAGTGGCCACGTCACTGTGGGGCCATGTCACAGTGTGCAGCAGGTCAGTGATGGCCATGTCACAGTGAGCAACAGGCCACTGGTTGCCATGTCACTGTGGGGGTTATGTCACAGTGGGCAGCAGGTCAGTGGTGGCCATGTCACTATGGGGGCCATGTCACAGTGGGCAGCAGTTCAGTAGTGGCCACGTCACTGTGGGGCCATGTCACAGTGAGCAACAGTCCACTGGTTGCCATGTCACTGTTGGGTCTATGTCACAGTGGGCAGCAGGTCAGTGCTGGCCATGTCACTATGGGGGCCATGTCACAGTGGGCAGCAGGTCAATGGTGGCCATGTCACTGTAGGGGCCATGTCACAGGTGTCAGCGGGTCAGTGATGGCCATGTCACAGTGAGTAACAGGCTACTGGTTGCCATGTCACTGTGGGGGCTATGTCACAGTGGGCAGCAGGTCAGTGGTGGCCATGTCACTATGGGGGCCATGTCACAGTGGGCAGCAGGTCAGTGCTGGCCATGTCACTATGGGGGCCATATCACAGTGGGCAACAGGTCAGTGGTCCCCAAGTCACTGTTGGGGCCATGTCACAGTGGGCAGCAGGTCAGTGGTGGCCATGTCACTATGGGGGCCATGTCACAGTGAGCAGCAGGTCAGTAGTGGCCACGTCACTGTGGGGGCTATGTCACAGTGGGCAGCAGGTCAGTGGTGGCCATGTCACTATGGGGGCCATGTCATAGTGGGCAGCAGGTCAATGGTGGCCATGTCACTATGGGGGCTATGTCACATTGGGCAGCAGGTCAGTGGTGGCCATGTCACTGTGAGGTCATGTCACAGTGTGCAGCAGGTCAGTGGTGGCCATGTCACAGTGAGCAACAGGCCACTGCTTGCCATGTCACTGTGGGGGCTATGTCACTGTGGGCAGCAGGTCAGTGGTGGCAATGTCACTATGGGGGCCATGTCACAGTGGGCAGCAGGTCAGTTGTGGCCAAGTCTATATGGGGCCATGTTACAGTGGGCAGCAGGTCAGTGGTGCTCATGTCACTATGGGGGCTATGTCACAGTGGTCAGCGGGTTAGTGGTGGCCATGTCACTTTGGGGGCCATGTCACAGTGGGCAGCAGGTCAGTGGTGGCCATGTCAATGTGGGGGCCATGTCACAGTGGTCAGCGGGTCAGTGGTGGCCATGTCACTGTGGGGCCATGTCACAGGTGTAAGCGGGTAAGTGGTGGCCATGTCACTGTGAGGTCATGTCACAGTGGGCAGCAGATCAGTGATGGCCATGTCACAGTGAGTAACATGCCACTGGTGGCCATGTCACTGTGGGGGCTATGTCACAGTGGGCAGCAGGTCAGTGCTGGCCATGTCACTATGGGGGCCATGTCACAGTGCGCACCAGGTCAGTGGTGGCCATGTCACTATGGGGGCTATGTCACATTGGGCAGCAGGTCAGTGGTGGCCATGTCACTGTGAGGTCATGTCACAGTGGGCAGCAGGTCAGTGATGGCCATGTCACAATGAGCAACAGGCCACTGGTTGCCATGTCACTGTTGGGGCCATGTCACAGTGGGGAGCAGGTCAGTGGTGGCCATGTCACTATGGGGGCCATGTCACAGTGCGCAGCAGATCAGTGGTGCCCAAGTCACTGTGGGGCTATGTCACAGTGGTCAGCGGATCAGTAGTGGCCATGTCACTGTTGGGGCCATGTCACAGTGGGCAGCAGGTCAGTGGTGGCCATGTCACTATGGGGGCCATGTCACGGTGGGCAGCAGGTCAGTAGTGGCCACGTCACTGAGGGGCCATGTCACAGTGTGCAGCAGATCAGTGATGGCCACGTCACAGTGAGCAACAGGCCAGTGGTTGCCAAGTCACTGTGGGGGCTATGTCACAGTGGGCAGCAGGTCAGTGGTGGCCATGTCACTATGGGGGCCATGTCACAGTGGGCTACAGGTCAGTGGTGGCCATGTCACTATGGGGGCCATGTCACAGTGGGCAGCAGGTCAGTGGTGGCCATGTCACTATGGGGGCTATGTCACATTGGGCAGCAGGTCAGTGGTGGCCATGTCACTGTGAGGTCATGTCACAGTGTTCAGCAGGTCAGTGGTGGCCATGTCACAGTGAGCAACAGGCTACTGGTTGCCATGTCACTGTGGGGGCTATGTCACAGTGGGCAGCAGGTCAGTGGTGGCCATGTCACTATGGGGGCCATGTCACAGTGGGCAGCAGGTCAGTAGTGGCCACGTCACTGTGGGGCCATGTCACAGTGTGCAGAAGGTCAGTGGTGGCCATGTCACAGTGAGCAACAGGCCACTGGTTGCCATGTCACTATGGGGGCTATGTCACAGTGGGCAGCAGGTCGGTGGTGGCCATGTCACAGTGGGGACCAAGTCACAGTGGGCAGCAGGTTAGTTGTGGCAATGTCACTATGGGTCCATGTCACAGTGGGCAGCAGGTCAGTGGTGACCAGGTCACTGTGGGGCTATGTCACAGTGTTCAGCGGGTCAGTGGTGGCCATGTCACTATGGGGGCCATGTCACAGTGAGCAACAGGCCACTGGTTGCCATGTCACTGTGGGGGCTATGTCACAGTGGGCAGCAGGTCAGTTTTGGCCATGTCACTATGGGGGCCATGTCACAGTGGGCAGCAGGTCAGTAGTGGCCACGTCACTGTGGGGCTATGTCACAGTGGGCAGCAGGTCAGTAGTGGCGACGTCACTGTGGGGCTATGTCACAGTGGGCAGCAGGTCAGTGCTGGCCATGTCACTATGGGGGCCATGTCACAGTGGGCAGCAGGTCAATGGTGGCCATGTCACTATGGGGGCTATGTCACATTGGGCAGCAGGTCAGTGGTGGCCATGTCACTGTTGAGGCGATGTCACAGTGGGCAGCAGGTCAGTGGTGGCCATGTCACTATGGGGGCCATGTCACAGTGGGTAGCAGGTCAGTAGTGGCCACGTCACTGTGGGGCCATGTCACAGTGTGCAGCAGGTCAGTGATGGCCATGTCACAGTGAGCAACAGGCCACTGGTTGCCATGTCACTGTGGGGGCTAAGTCACAGTGGGCAGCAGGTCAGTGCTGGCCATGTCACTATGGCGGCCATGTCACATTGGGCAGCAGGTCAGTGGTGGCCATGTCACTGTGAGGTCATGTCACAGTGTGCAGCAGGACAGTCGTGGCCATGTCACAGTGAGCAACAGGCCACTGGTTGCCATGTCACTGTGGGGGCTATTTCACAGTGGTCAGCAGGTCAATGGTGGCCATGTCACTGTGGGGGCCATGTCACAGTGGGCAGCAGATCAGTGGAGCCCAAGTCACTGTGGGGCTATGTCACAGTGGGCAGCAAGTCAGTGGTGGCCATGTCACTATGGGGGCCATGTCACAGTGGGCAGCAGGTCAATGGTGGCCATGTCACTATGGGGGCCATGTCACAGTGGGCAGCAGGTCAGTGGTGGCCATGTCACTATGGGGGCCATGTCACAGTGGGCAGCAGGTCAATGGTGGCCATGTCACTATGGGGGCCATGTCACAGTGGGCAGCAGGTCAGTGGTGGCCATGTCACTGTGAGGTCATGTCACAGTGTGCAGCAGGACAGTGGTGGCCATGTCACAGTGAGCAACAGGCCACTGGTTGCCATGTCACTGTGGGGGCTATGTCACAGTGGGCAGCAGGTCAGTGGTGGCCATGTCACTATAGGGGACATGTCACAGTGGGCAGCAGGTCAGTGGTGGCCATGTCACTATGGGGGCCATGTCACTGTGGGCAGCAGGTCAGTAGTGGCCACGTCACTGTGGGGCCATGTCACAGTGGGCAGAAGGTCAGTGATGGCCATGTCACAGTGAGTAACAGTCCACTGGTTGCCATGTCACTGTGTGGGCTATGTCACAGTGGGCAGAAGGTCAGTGGTGGCCATGTCACTATGGGGGCTATGTCACATTGGGCAGCAGGTCAGTGGTGGCCATGTCACTCTGAGGTCATGTCACAGTGTGCAGCAGGTCAGTGGTGGCCATGTCACAGTGAGCAACAGGCCACTGGTTGCCATGTCACTGTGGGCGCTATGTCAGAGTGGGCAGCAGGTCAGTTTTGGCCATGGCACTATGGGGGCCATGTCACAGTGGGCAGCAGGTCAATGGTGGCCATGTCACTATGGGGGCCATGTCACAGTGGGCAGCAGGTCAGTGGTGGCCATGTCACTATGGGGGTCATGTCACAGTGGGCAGCAGGTCAGTAGTGGCCACGTCACTGTGGGGCCATGTCACAGTGTGCAGCAGGTCAGTGATGGCCATGTCACAGTGAGCAACAGGCCACTGGTTGCCATGTCACTGTGGGGGCTATGTCACAGTGGGCAGCAGGTCAATGGTGGCCATGTCACTATGGGGGCCATGTCACAGTGGGCAGCTGGTCAGTGGTGGCCATGTCACTATGGGGGCCATGTCACAGTGTGCAGCAGGTCAGTAGTGGCCATGTCACTATGGGGGCCATGTCACAGTGTGCAGCAGGTCAGTGGTGGCCATGTCACTGTGAGGTCATGTCACAGTGTGCAGCAGGTCAGTGCTGGCCGTGTCACTATGGTGGCCATGTTACAGTGGGCAGCAGGTCAGTGGTGGCCATGTCACTGTGAGGTCATGTCACAGTGTGCAGCAGGTCAGTGGTGGCCATGTCACAGTGAGTAACAGGCCACTGGTTGCCATGTCACTGTGGGGGCTATGTCACAGTGGGCAGCAGGTCAGTGCTGGCCGTGTCACTATGGTGGCCATGTCACAGTGGGCAGCAGGTCAGTGGTGGCCATGTCACTATGTGGGCCATGTCACAGTGTGCAGCAGATCAGTGGTGGCCATGTCACTATGGGGGCCATGTCACAGTGGGCAGCAGGTCAGTAGTGGCCACGTCACTGTGGGGCCATGTCACAGTGTGCAGCAGGTCAGTGATGGCCATGTCACAGTGAGCAACAGGCCACTGGTTGCCATGTCACTGTGGGGGCTATGTCACAGTGGGCAGGAGGTCAGAGGTGGCCATGTCACTATGGGGGGCATGTCACAGTGGGCAGCAGGTCAGTGGTGGCCATGTCACTGTGGGGCTATGTCACAGTGGTCAGCGGGTCAGTGGTGGCCATGTCACTGTTGGGGCCATGTCACAGTGGGCAGCAGGTCAGTGGTGGCCATGTCACTATGGGGGCCATGTCACAGTGAGCATCAGGTCAGTAGGGGCCACGTCACTGTGGGGCCATGTCACAGTGTGCAGCAGGTCAGTGATGGCCATGTCACAGTGAGCAACAGGCCACTGGTTGCCATGTCACTGTGGGGGCTATGTCACAGTGGGCAGCAGGTCAGTGCTGGCCATGTCACTATGGGGGCCATGTCACAGTGGGCAGCAGGTCAATGGTGGCCATGTCACTATGGGGGCCATGTCACAGTGTGCAGCAGGTCAGTGGTGGCCATGTCACAGTGAGCAACAGGCCACTGGTTGCCATGTCACTGTGGGGGCTATGTCACAGTGGGCAGCAGGTCAGTGGTGGCCATGTCACTATGGGGGCTATGTCAAATTGGGCAGCAGGTCAGTGGTGGCCATGTCACTGTGAGGTCATGTCACAGTGAGCAACAGGCCACTGGTTGCCATGTCACTGTGGGGGCTATGTCACAGTGGGCAGCAGGTCAGTGGTGGCCATGTCACTATGGGGGCCATGTCACAGTGGGCAGCAGGTCAGTGGTGGCCATGTCACTATGGGGCCATGTCACAGTGAGCAGCAGGTCGGTAGTGGCCACGTCACTGTGGGGCCATGTCACAGTGTGCAGCAGGTCAGTGATGGCCATGTCACAGTGAGCAACAGGCCACTGGTTGCCATGTCACTGTGGGGGCTATGTCACAGTGGGCAGCTGGTCAGTTTTGGCCATGTCACTATGGGGGCCATGTCGCAGTGGGCAGCAGGTCAATGGTGGCCATGTCACTATGGGGGCTATGTCACTTTGGGCAGCAGGTCACTGGTGGCCATGTCACTGTGAGGACATGTCACAGTGTGCAGCAGGTCAGTGGTGGCCATGTCACAGTGAGCAACAGGCCACTGGTTGCCATGTGACTGTGGGGGCTATGTCACTGTGGGCAGCAGGTCAGTGGTGGCCATGTCACTATGGGGGCCATGTCACAGTGGGCAGCAGGTCAGTGGTGGCCATGTCACTATGGGGGCCATGTCACAGTGGGCAGCAGGTCAGTAGTGGCCACGTTACTGTTGAGGCCATGTCACAGTGTGCAGCAGGTCAGTGATGGCCATGTCACAGTGAGCAACAGGCCACTGGTTGCCATGTCACTGTGGGGGCTATGTCACAGTGGGCAGCAGGAAAGTGGTGGCCATGTCATATGGGGGCCATGTCACAGTGGGCAGCAGGTCAGTAGTGGCCACGTCACTGTGGGGCCATGTCACAGTGTGCAGCAGGTCAGTGATGGCCATGTCACAGTGAGCAACAGGCCACTGGTTGCCATGTCACTGTGGGGGCTATGTCACATTGGGCAGCAGGTCAGTGGTGGCCATGTCAGTCTGAGGTCATGTCACAGTCTGCAGCAGGTCAGTGATGGCCATGTCACAGTGAGCAACAGGCCACTGGTTGCCATGTCACTGTGGGGGCTATGTCACAGTGGGCAGCAGGTCAGTGGTGGCCATGTCACTATGGGGGCCATGTCACAGTGGGCAGCAGGTCAATGGTGGCCATGTCACTATGGGGGCCATGTCACAGTGGGCAGCAGGTCAGTGGTGGCCATGTTACTATGGGGGCCATGTCACAGTGGGCAGCAGGTCAATGGTGGCCATGTCACTATGGGGGCCATGTCACAGTGGGCAGCAGGTCAGTGGTGGCCATGTCACTGTGAGGTCATGTCACAGTGGGCAGCAGGTCAGTGGTGGCCATGTCACTATGGGGGACATGTCACAGTGGGCAGCAGGTCAGTGGTGGCCATGTCACTATGGGGGCCATGTCACTGTGGGCAGCAGGTCAGTAGTGGCCACGTCACTGTGGGGCATGTCACAGTCTGCAGCAGGTCAGTGATGGCCATGTCACAGTGAGTAACAGTCCACTGGTTGCCATGTCACTGTGGGGGCTATGTTACAGTGGGCAGCAGGTCAGTGGTGGCCATGTCACTGTGAGGTCATGTCACAGTGTGCAGCAGGTCAGTGGTGGCCATGTCACAGTGAGCAACAGGCCACTGGTTGCCATGTCACTGTGGGGGCTATGTCACAGTGGGCAGCAGGTCAGTGGTGGCCATGTCACTATGGGGGCCATGTCACAGTGGGCAGCAGGTCAATGGTGGCCATGTCACTATGGGGGTTATGTCACATTGGGCAGCAGGTCAGCGGTGGCCATGTCACTGTGAGGTCATGTCACAGTGTGCAGCAGGACAGTGCTGGCCATGTCACTATGGGGGCCATGTCACAGTGGGCAGCAGGTCAGTGGTGGCCATGTCACTATGGCGGCCATGTCACAGTGGGCAGCAGGTCAGTGGTGGCCACGTCACTGTGGGGCCATGTCACAGTGTGCAGCAGGTCAGTGATGGCCATGTCACAGTGAGCAACAGGCCACTGGTTGCCATTTCACTGTGGGGGCTATGTCACAGTGGGCAGCAGGTCAGTTTTGTCCATGTCACTATGGGGGCCATGTCACAGTGGGCAGCAGGTCAGTGGTGGCCATGTCACTATGGGGGCCATGTCACAGTGGGCAGCAGGTCAATGGTGGCCATGTCACTATGGGGGCCATGTCACAGTGGGCAGCAGGTCACTGGTGGCCATGTCACTGTGAGGTCATGTCACAGTGTGCAGCAGGACAGTGGTGGCCATGTCACAGTGAGCAACAGGCCACTGGTTGCCATTTCACTGTGGGGGCTATGTCACAGTGGGAAGCAGGTCAGTGGTGGACATGTCACTATGGGGGCCATGTCACAGTGGGCAGCAGGTCAGTGGTGGCCATGTCACTATGGGGGCCATGTCACAGTGGGCAGCAGGTCAGTGGTGGCCATGTCTCTATGGGGGTCATGTCACAGTGGGCAGCAGGTCAGTGGTGCCCAAGTCACTGTGGGGCTATGTCACAGTGGTCAGCGAGTCAGTAGTGGCCATGTCACTGTTGAGGCCATGTCACAGTGGGCAGCAGGTCAGTGGTGGCCATGTCACTATGGGGGCCATGTCACAGTGGGCAGCACGTCAGTGATGGCCATGTCACAGTGAGCAACAGGCCACTGGTTGCCATGTCACTGTGGGGGCTATGTCACAGTGGGCAGCAGGTCAATGGTGGCCATGTCACTATGGGGGCCATGTCACAGTGGGCAGCTGGTCAGTGGTGGCCATGTCACTATGGGGGCCATGTCACAGTGGGCAGCAGGTCAATACTGGCCACGTCACTGTGGGGCCATGTCACAGTGTGCAGCAGGTCAGTGATGGCCATGTCACAGTGAGCAACAGGCCACTGGTTGCCATGTCACTGTGGGGGCAATGTCACAGTGGGCAGCAGGTCAGATTTGGCCATGTCACTATGGGGGCCATGTCACAGTGGGCAGCAGGTCAGTGGTGGCCATGTCACAGTGAGCAACAGGCCACTGGTTGCTATGTCACTGTGGTGTCTATTTCACAGTGGGCAGCAGGTCAGTGGTGGCCATGTCACTATGGGGGCCATGTCACAGTGGGCAGCAGGTCAGTGGTGGCCATGTCACTATGGGGGCCATGTCACAGTGGGCAGCAGGTCAGTAGTGGCCACGTCACTGTGGGGCCATGTCACAGTGTGCAGCACGTCAGTGATCGCCATGTCACAGTGAGCAACAGGCCACTGGTTGCCATGTCACTGTGGGGGCTATGTCACATTGGGCAGCAGGTCAGTGGTGGCCATGTCACTATGGGGGCCATGTCACAGCAGGCGGCAGGCCAGTGGTGGCCATGTCACTATGGGGGCCATGTCACAGTGGGCAGCAGGTCAATGGGGGCCATGTCACTATGGGGGCCATGTCACAGTGGGCAACATGTCAGTGGTGGCCATGTTACTATGGGGGCCATGTCACAGTGGGCAGCAGGTCAATGGTGGCCATGTCACTATGGGGGCCATGTCACAGTGGGCAGCAGGTCAGTGGTGGCCATGTCACTGTGAGGTCATGTCACAGTGTGCAGCAGGACAGTGGTGGCCATGTCACAGTGAGCAACAGGCCACTGGTTGCCATTTCACTGTGGGGGCTATGTCACAGTGGGAAGCAGGTCAGTGGTGGGCATGTCACTATGGCGGCCATGTCACAGTGTGCAGCAGGTCAGTGGTGGCATTGTCACAGTGAGCAACAGGCCACTGGTTGCCATGTCACTATGGGGGCTATGTCACAGTGGGCAGCAGGTCAGTGGCGCCCATGTCACTATGGGGGCCATGTCACAGTGGGCAGCAGGTCAGTGGCGGCCATGTCACTGTGGGTGCTATGTCACAGTGGGCAGCAGGTCAGTGGTGGCCATGTCACTGTGAGGTCATGTCACAGTGTGCAGCAGGACAGTGGTGGCCATATCACAGTGAGCAACAGGCCACTGGTTGCCATGTCACTGTGGGGCCTATGTCACAGTGGGCAGCAGGTCAGTTGTGACGAAGTCACTATGGGTCCATGTCACAGTTGGCAGCAGGTCAGTGGTGGCCATGTCACAGTGAGCAACAGGCTACTGGTTGCCATGTCACTGTGGGGGCTATGTCACAGTGGGCAGCAGGTCAGTGCTGGCCATGTCACTATGGGGGCCATGTCACAGCGTGCAGCAGGTCAGTGGTGGCCATGTCACAGTGAGCAATAGGCCACTCGTTGCCATGTCACTGTGGGGGCTATGTCACAGTGGGCAGCAGGTCAGTGCTGGCCATGTCACAATGGGGGCCATGTCACAGTTTGCAGCAGGTCAGTGGTGGCCATGTCACTATGGGGGCCATGTCACAGTGGGCAGCAGGTCAGTAATGTCCATGTCACTATGGGGGCCATGTCACAGTGTGCAGCAGGTCAGTGGTGGCCATGTCACTATGGGGGCCATGTCACAGTGTGCAGCAGTTCAGTGGTGGCCATGTCACTGTGAGGTCATGTCACAGTGTGCAGCAGGTCAGTGGTGGCAATGTCACTATGGGGGCCATGTCACAGTGGGCAGCATGTCAGTAGTGGCCACGTCACTGTGGGGCCATGTCACAGTGTGCAGCAGGTCAGTGATGGCCATGTCACAGTGAGCAAAAGGCCACTGGTTGCCATGTCACTGTGGGGGCTATGTCACAGTGTGCAGCAGGTCAGTGCTGGCCGTGTCACTATGGTGGCCATGTTACAGTGGGCAGCAGGTCAGTGGTGGCTATGTCACTATGGGGGCTATGTCACATTGGGCAGCAGGTCAGTGGTGGCCATGTCACTGTGAGGTCATGTCACAGTGTGCAGCAGGTCAGTGGTGGCCATGTCACAGTGAGTAACAGGCCACTGGTTGCCATGTCACTGTGGGGGCTATGTCACAGTGGGCAGCAGGTCAGTGCTGGCCGTGTCACTATGGTGGCCATGTCACAGTGGGCAGCAGGTCAGTGGTGGCCATGTCAATATGGGGCCTATGTCACATTGGGCAGCAGGTCAGTGGTGGCCATGTCACTGTGAGGTCATGTCACAGTGTGCAGCAGGTCAGTGGTGGCCATGTCACAGTGAGCAACAGGCCACTTATTGCCATGTCACTGTGGGGGCTATGTCACAGTGGGCAGCAGGTCAGTGGTGGCCATGTCACTATGTGGGCCATGTCACAGTGTGCAGCAGATCAGTGGTGGCCATGTCACTATGGGGGCTATGTCACAGTGGGCAGCAGGTCAGTAGTGGCCACGTCACTGTGGGGCCATGTCACAGTGTGCAGCAGGTCAGTGATGGCCATGTCACAGTGAGCAACAGGCCACTGGTTGCCATGTCACTGTGGGGGCTATGTCACAGTGGGCAGCAGGTCAGAGGTGGCCATGTCACTATGGGGGCATGTCACAGTGGGCAGCAGGTCAGTGGTGCCCAAGTCACTGTGGGGCTATGTCACAGTGTGCAGCAGGTCAGTGGTGGCCATGTCACTGTTGGGGCCATGTCACAGTGGGCAGCAGGTCAGTGGTGGCCATGTCACTATGGGGGCCATGTCACAGTGTGCAGCAGGTCAGTGCTGGCCATGTCACTATGGGGGCCATGTCACAGTGGGCAGCAGGTCAATGGTGGCCATGTCACTATGGGGGCCATGTCACAGTGTGCAGCAAGTCAGTGGTGGCCATGTCACAGTGAGCAACAGGCCACTGGTTGCCATGTCACTGTGGGGGCTATGTCAGAGTGGGCAGCAGGTCAGTGCTGGCCATGTCACTATGGGGGCCATTTCACAGTGGGCAGCAGGTCAGTGGTGGCCATGTCACTATGGGGGCTATGTCAAATTGGGCAGCAGGTCAGTGGTGGCCATGTCACTGTGAGGTCATGTCACAGTGAGCAACAGGCCACTGGTTGCCATGTCACTGTGGGGGCTATGTCACAGTGGGCAGCAGGTCAGTGGTGGCCATGTCACTATGGGGGCCATGTCACAGTGGGCAGCAGGTCAGTGGTGGCCATGTCACTATGGGGCCATGTCACAGTGAGCAGCAGGTCGGTAGTGGCCACGACACTGTGGAGCCATGTCACAGTGGGCAGCAGGTCAGTAGTGGCCACGTCACTGTGGGGCCATGTCACAGTGGGCAGCAGGTCAGTGATGGCCATGTCACAGTGAGCAACAGGCCACTGGTTGCCATGTCACTGTGGGGGCTATGTCACAGTGGGCAGCAGGTCAGTGGTGGCCATGTCGCTATGGGGGCCATGTCACAGTGTGCAGCAGTTCAATGGTGGCCATGTCACTATGGGGGCTATGTCACATTGGGCAGCAGGTCAGTGGTGGCCATGTCACTGTGAGGTCATGTCACAGTGTGCAGCAGGACAGTGGTGGCCATGTCACAGTGGGCAGCATGTCAGTGGTGGCCATGTCACTATGGGGGCCATGTCACAGTGGGCAGCAGGTCAGTAGTGGCCACGTCACTGTGGGGCCATGTCACAGTGTGCAGCAGGTCAGTGATGGCCATTTCACAGTGAGCAACAGGCCACTGGTTGCCATGTCACTGTGG
Source organism: Strix uralensis (assembly GCF_047716275.1). Lineage (NCBI taxonomy): Eukaryota > Metazoa > Chordata > Aves > Strigiformes > Strigidae > Strix > Strix uralensis. The sequence goes on along the minus strand of NW_027436714.1, from coordinate 942,346 downwards.
GGGCTATGTCACAGTGGGCAGCAGGTCAGTGGTGGCCATGTCACTGTGGGGGCCATGTCACAGTGGCCAGCAGATCAGTGGTGCCCAAGTCACTGTGGGGCTATGTCACAGTGGGCAGCAGGTCAGTAGTGGCCACGTTACTGTTGGGGCCATGTCACAGTGGGCAGCAGGTCAGTGGTGGCCATGTCACTATGGGGGCCATGTCACAGTGTGCAGCAGGTCAGAGATGGCCATGTCACAGTGAGCAACAGGCCACTGGTTGCCATGTCACTATGGGGGCCATGTCACAGTGGGCAGCAGGTCAATGGTGGCCATGTCACTATGGGGGCTATGTCACATTGGGCAGCAGGTCAGTGGTGACCATGTCACTGTGAGGTCATGTCACAGTGTGCAGCAGGTCAGTGGTACCCAAGTCAATGTGGGGCTATGTCACAGTGGTTAGCGGGTCAGTGATGGCCATGTCACATTGAGCAACAGGCCACTGGTTGCTATGTCACTGCGGGGGCTATGTCACAGTGGGCAGCAGGTCAGTGGTGGCCATGTCACTATGGGGGCCATGTCACTGTGGGCAGCAGGTCAGTAGAGGCCACGTCACTGTGGGGCCATGTCACTGTGTGCAACAGGTCAGTGATGGCCATGTCACAGTGAGCAACAGGCCACAGGTTGCCATGTTACTGTGGGGGCTATGTCACAGTGGGCAGCAGGTCAGTGGTGGCCATGTCACTATGGGGGCCATGTCACAGTGGGCAGCAGGTCAGTAATGTCCATGTCACTATGGGGGCCATGTCACAGTGTGCAGCAGGTCAGTGGTGGCCATGTCACTGTGAGGTCATGTCACAGTGTGCAGCAGGTCAGTGGTGGCAATGTCACTATGGGGGCCATGTCACAGTGGGCAGCATGTCAGTAGTGGCCACGTCACTGTGGGGCCATGTCACAGTGTGCAGCAGGTCAGTGATGGCCATGTCACAGTGAGCAACAGGCCACTGGTTGCCATGTCACTGTGGGGGCTATGTCACAGTGGGCAGCAGGTCAGTGGTGGCCATGTCACTATGGGGGCCATGTCACAGTGGGCAGCAGGTCAGTAGTGGCCACGTCACTGTGGGGCCATGTCACAGTGTGCAGCAGGTCAGTGATGGCCATGTCACAGTGAGCAACAGGCCACTGGTTGCCATGTCACTGTGGGGGCAATATCACAGTGGGCAGCAGGTCAGTGGTGGCCATGTCACTATGGGTGCTATGTCACATTGGGCAGCAGGTCAGTGGTGGCCATGTCACTGTGAGCAATAGGCCACTGGTTGCCATGTCACTGTGGTGTCTATGTCACAGTGGGCAGTAGGTCAGTGGTGGCCATGTCACTATGGGTGCTATGTCACATTGGGCAGCAGGTCAGTGGTGGCGATGTCACAGTGAGTAACAGGCCACTGGTTGCCATGTCACTGTGGGGGCTAAGTCACAGTGGGCAGCAGGTCAGTTGTGGCCATGTCACTATGGGTCCATGTCACAGTGGTCAGCAGGTCAGTGGTGGCCATGTCACTATGGGGGCTATGTCACATTGGGCAGCAGGTCAGTGGTGGCCATGTCACTGTGAGGTCATGTCACAGTGGGCAGCAGGTCAGTGGTGGCCATGTCACTATGGGGGCCATGTCACAGTGGGCAGCAGGTCAGTAGAGGCCACGTCACTGTTGGGCCATGTCACAGTGAGCAACAGGCCACAGGTTGCCATGTCACTGTGGGGGCTATGTCACAGTGGGCAGCAGGTCAGTGGTGGCCATGTCACTATGGGGGCCATGTCACAGTGGTCAGCGGGTCAGTAGTGGCCAAGTCACTGTGGGGCCATGTCACATTGTGCAGCAGGTCAGTGATGGCCATGTCACAATGGGGGCTATGTCACATTGGGCAGCAGGTCAGTGGTGGCCATGTCACTGTGAGGTCATGTCACAGTGTGCAGCAGGTCAGTGATGGCCATGCTACAGTGAGCAACAGGCCACTGGTTGCCATGTCACTGTGGGGGCTATGTCACAGTGGGCAGCAGGTCAGTGGTGGCCATGTCACTATGGGGGCCATGTCACAGTGGGCAGCAGGTCAGTGGTGGCCATGTCACTATGGGGGCCATGTCACAGTGTGCAGCACGTCAGTGATGGCCATGTCACAGTGAGCAACAGGCCACAGGTTGCCATGTCACTGTGGGGGCCATGTCACAGTGGGCAGCAGGTCAGTACTGGCCATGTCACTATGGGGGCCATGTCACAGTGTGCAGCACGTCAGTGATGGCCATGTCACAGTGAGCAACAGGCCACTGGTTGCCATGTCACTGTGGGGGCTATGTCACAGTGGGCAGCAGGTCAGTGCTGGCCATGTCACTATGGGGGCCATGTCACAGTGGGCAGCAGGTCAGTGGTGGCCATGTCACTATGGGGCCATATCACAGTGGTCAGCGGGTCAGTGGTGGCCATGTCAATGTGGGGGCCATGTCACAGTGGTCAGTGGGTCAGTGGTGGCCATGTCACTGTGAGGTCATGTCACAGTGTGCAGCAGGACAGTGGTGGCCATGTCACAGTGAGAAACAGGCCACTGGTTGCAATGTCACTGTGGGGGCTATGTCACAGTGGGCAGCAGGTCAGTGGTGGCCATGTCACTATTGGGGCCATGTCACAGTGGGCAGCAGGTCAGTGATGGCCATGTCACAGTGAGCAACAGGCCACTGGTTGCCATGTCACTGTGGGGGCTATGTCACAGTGGTCAGCGGGTCAGTAGTGGCCATGTCACTGTTGGGGCCATGTCACAGTGGGCAGCAGGTCAGTGGTGGCCATGTCACTATGGGGGCCATGTCACAGTTGGCAGCAGGTCAGTGGTGGCTATGTCACTATGGGGGCTATGTCACATTGGGCAGCAGGTCAGTGGTGGCCATGTCACTGTGAGGTCATGTCACAGTGTGCAGCAGGTCAGTGGTGGCCATGTCACAGTGAGCAACAGGCTACTGGTTGCCATGTCACTGTGGGGGCTATGTCACAGTGGGCAGCAGGTCAGTGGTGGCCATGTCACTATGGGGGCCATGTCACAGTGGGCAGCAGGTCAGTGGTGGCCGTGTCACTATGGGGGCCATGTCACAGTGGGCAGCAGGTCAGTGGTGGCCATGTCACTAAGGGTCCATGTCACAGTGGGCAGCAGGTCAGTGGTGGCCAGGTCACTGTGGGGCTATTTCACAGTGGTCAGCGGGTCAGTGGTGGCCATGTCACTATGGGTGCTATGTCACATTGGGCAGCAGGTCAGTGGTGGCCATGTCACTGTGAGCAATAGGCCACTGGTTGCCATGTCACTGTGGTGTCTATGTCACAGTGGGCAGCAGGTCAGTAGTGGCCATGTCACTGTTGGGGCCATGTCACATTGGGCAGCAGGTCAGTGGTGGCCATGTCACTGTGAGGTCATGTCACAGTGTGCAGCAGGTCAGTGGTGGCCATGTCACAGTGAGTAACAGGCCACTGGTTGCCATGTCACTGTGGGGGCTATGTCACAGTGGGCAGCAGGTCAATGGTGGCCATGTCACTATGGGGGCCATGTCACAGTGGGCAGCAGGTCAGTGGTGGCCATGTCACTATGGGGGCTATGTCACATTGGGCAGCAGGTCAGTGGTGGCCATGTCAGTGTGAGGCAATGTCACAGTGTGCAGCAGGTCAGTGGTGGCCATGTCACTATGGGGGCCATGTCACAGTGGGCAGCAGGTCAGTGGTGCCCAAGTCACTGTGGGCATATGTCACAGTGGGCAGAAGGTCAGTGGTGGCCATGTCACTGTGAGGTCATGTCACAGTGTGCAGCAGGACAGTGGTGGCCATGTCACAGTGAGCAACAGGCCACTGGTTGCCATGTCACTGTGGGGGCTATATCACAGTGGGCAGCAAGTCAGTGGTGGCCATGTCACTATGGTGGCCATGTCACAGTGGGCAGCAGGTCAGTGCTGGCCATGTCACTATGGGGGCCATGTCACAGTGGTCAGCAGGTCAGTAGTGGCAACGTCACTGTGGGGCCATGTCACAGTGTGCAGCAGGTCAGTGATCGCCATGTCACAGTGAGTAACAGGCCACTGGTTGCCATGTCTCTGTGCGGGCTATGTCACAGTGGGCAGCAGGTCAGTGGTGCCCAAGTCACTGTGGGGCTATGTCACAGTGGGCAGCAGGTCAGTGGTGGCCATGTCACTATGGGGGCCATGTCACAGTGGGCAGCAGGTCAGTAGTGGCCACGTCACTGCGGGGCCATGTCACAGTGTGCAGCAGGTCAGTGATGGCCATGTCACAGTGAGCAACAGGCCACTGGTTGCCATGTCACTGTGGGGGCAATGTCACAGTGGGCAGCAGGTCAATGGTGGCCATGTCACTATGGGGGCTATGTCACATTGGGCAGCAGGTCAGTGGTGGCCACGTCACTGTGGGGCCATGTCACAGTGTGCAGCAGGTCAGTGATGGCCATGTCACAGTGAGCAACAGGCCACTGGTTGCCATGTCACTGTGGGGGCTATGTCACAGTGGGCAGCAGGTCAGTGGTGGCCATGTCACAGTGAGCAACAGGCCATTGTTTGCCATGTCACTGTGGGGCTATGTCACAGTGGGCAGCAGGTCAGTTTTGGCCATGTCACTATGGGGGCCATGTCACAGTGGGCAGCAGGTCAGTGGTGGCCATGTCACTATGGGGGCTATGTCACATTGGGCAGCAGGTCAGTGGTGGCCATGTCACTGTGAGGTCATGTCACAGTGTGCAGCAGGTCAGTGGTGGCCATGTCACAGTGAGCAACAGGCTACTGGTTGCCATGTCACTATGGGGGCCATGTCACAGTGGGCAGCAGGTCAGTAGTGGCCACGTCACTGTGGGGCCATGTCACACTGTGCAGCAGGTCAGTGGTGGCCATGTCACAGTGAGCAACAGGCCATTGTTTGCCATGTCACTGTGTGGGCTATGTCACAGTGTGCAGCAGGTCAGTGGTGGCCATGTCACAGTGAGCAACAGGCCATTGTTTGCCATGTCGCTGTGGGGGCTATGTCACAGTGGGATGCAGGTCAGTTGTGGCCATGTCACTATGGGGGCCATGTCACAGTGAGCAGCAGGTCAGTGGTGGCCATGTCACTATGGGGCCATATCACAGTGGTCAGCGGGTCAGTGGTGGCCATGTCAATGTGGGGGCCATGTCACAGTGGTCAGTGGGTCAGTGGTGGCCATGTCACTGTGGGGGCCATGTCACTATGTGGGCCATGTCACAGTGGGCAGTAGGTCAGTGGTGGGCCATGTCACTCTGCGGCCATGTCACAGGTGTAAGCGGGTCAGTGGTGGCCATGTCACTGTGAGGTCATGTCACAGTGGGCAGCAGATCAGTTGTGGCCATGTCACAATGAGCGACAGTACACTGGTGGCCATGTCACTGTGCTGGCCAGTCACAGTGGGCAGCAGGTCAGTTGTGGACATGTCACTATGGGTCCATGTCACAGTAGGCAGCAGGTCAGTGGTGGCCATGTCACTATGGGGTCATGTCACAGTGGGCAGCAGGTCAGTGGTGACCATGTCACTGTGAGGTCATGTCACAGTGGTCAGCGGATCAGTGGTGGCCATGTCACTGTGGGTACCATGTTACAGTGTGCAGCAGGTCAGTGGTGGCCATGTCACAGTGAGCACCAGGCTCCTGGTTGCCATGTCACTGTGGGTCAATGTCACAGTGGGCAGCAGGTCAGTGGTGGCCATGACACTGTGAAGTCATGTCACAGTGGGCAGCAGGTCAGTTGTGGCCACTTCTCTATGGGGGACGTGTCACAGTGGGTAGCAGATCAGTGGTGGCCATGTCACTGTGAAGTCATGTCACAGTGTGCAGAAGGTCAGTGGTTGCCATGTCACTGTGGGGGCTATGTCACAGTGGGCAGCAGGTCAGTTGTGGCCAAGTCTATATGGGGGCCATGTCTACAGTGGGCAGCATGTCAGTGGTGGCCATGTCACTATGGGGGCCATGTCACAGTGGGTAGCAGATCAGTGGTGGCCATGTCACTGTGGGGGCCATGTCACAGTGGGCAGCAGGTCAGTAGTGGCCACGTCACTATGGGGGCCATGTCACAGTGGGTAGCAGGTCAGTGGTGGCCATGTCACTGTGGGTACCATGTCACAGTGTGCAGCAGGTCCGTGGTGGCCATGTCACAGTGAGCAACAGGTCAGTGGTGGCAATGTCACTAAAGGGGCTAGGTCACATTGGGCAGCAGGTCAGTGTGGCCATGTCACTGTGATGTCATGTCACAGTGTGCAGCAGGTCAGTGATGGCCATGTCACAGTGAGCAACAGGCCACTGGTTGCCATGTCACTGTGGGGGCTATGTCACAGTGGGCAGCTGGTCAGTGGTGGCAATGTCACTATGGGGGCTATGTCACATTGGGCAGCTGGTCAGTGGTGGCCATGTCACTGTGAGGTCATGTCACAGTGGGCAGCAGGTCAGTAGTGGCCACGTCAATACGGGGGCCATGTCACAGTGGGCAGCAGGTCAGTAGTGGCCACGTCACTGTGGGGCCGTGTCACAGTGTGCAGCAGGTCAGTTGTGGCCATGTCACTATGGGTGCATGTCACAGTGGGCAGCAGGTCAGTAGTGGCCATGTCACTATGGGGGCTATGTCACATTAGGCAGCTGGTCAGTGGTGGCCATGTCACTGTGAGGTCATGTCACAGTGTGCAGCAGGTCAGTGGTGGCCATGTCACAGTGAGCAACAGGCCACTGGTTGCCATGTCACTGTGGGGGCTATGTCACAGTGGGCAGCAGGTCAGTGGTTGCCATGTCACTATGGGGGTCATGTCACAGTGGGCAACAGGTCAGTGATGGTCATGTCACTATGGGGGCCATGTCACAGTGGGCAGCAGGTCAGTAGTGGCCACGTCACTGTGGGGCCATGTCACAGTGTGCAGCAGGTCAGTGATGGCCATGTCACAGTGAGCAACAGGCCACTGGTTGCCATGTCACTGTGGGGGCTATGTCACAGTGGGCAGCAGGTCAGTGGTGGCCATGTCACTATGGGGGCCATGTCACAGTGGGCAACAGGTCAGTGGTGGCCATGTCACTATGGGGGCTATGTCACATTGGGCAGCAGGTCAGTGGTGGCCATATCACTGTGAGGTCATGTCACAGTGAGCAACAGGCCACTGGTTGCCATGTCACTGTGGGGGCTATGTCACAGTGGGCAGCAGGTCAGTGGTGGCCATGTCACTATGGGGGCCATGTCACAGTGGGCAGCATGTCAGTAGTGGCCACGTCACTGTGGGGACATGTCACAGTCTGCAGCAGGTCAGTGATTGCCATGTCACAGTGAGCAACAGGCCACTGGTTGCCACGTCACTGTGGGGGCTATGTCACAGTGGGCAGCAGGTCAGTGGTGGCCATGTCACTATGGGGGCCATGTCACAGTGGGCAGCAGGTCAGTGGTGCCCAAGTCACTGTGGGGCTATGTCACAGTGTGCAGCAGGTCAGTGGTGGCCATGTCACAGTGAGCAACAGGCCACTGGTTGCCATGTCACTGTGGGGGCTATGTCACAGTGGGCAGCACATCAGTGGTGGCCATGTCACTATGGGGGCCATGTCACAGTGGGCAGCAGGTCAGTGCTGGCCATGTCACTATGGGGGCCATGTCACAGTGGGCAGCAGGTCAGTGGTGCCCAAGTCACTGTGGGGCTATGTCACAGTGGTCAGTGGGTCAGTAGTGGCCATGTCACTGTTGGGGCCATGTCACAGTGGGCAGCAGGTCAGTAGTGGCCACGTCACTGTGGGGCCATGTCACAGTGTGCATCAGGTCAGTGATGGCCATGTCACAGTGAGCAACAGGCCACTGGTTGCCATGTCACTGTGGGGGCTATGTCACAGTGGGCAGCAGGTCAGTGGTGGCCATGTCACTATGGGGGCCATGTCACAGTGGGCAGCAGGTCAGTGGTGGCCATGTCACTATGGGGGCCATGTCACAGTGGGCAGCAGGTCAATGGTGGCCATGTCACTATGGGGGCTATGTCACAGTGGGCAGTAGGTCAGTGGTTGCCATGTCACTATGGGGGCTATGTCACATTGGGCAACAGGTCAGTGGTGGCCATGTCACTGTGAGGTCATGTCACAGTGTGCAGTAGGACAGTGGTGGACATGTCACAGTGAGCAACAGGCCACTGGTTGCCATGTTACTGTGGGGGCTATGTCACAGTGGGCAGCAGGTCAGTGCTGGCCATGTCACTATGGGGGCCATGTCACAGTGGGCAGCAGGTCAGTAGTGGCCACGTCACTGTGGGGCCATGTCACAGTGTGCAGCAGGTCAGTGATGGCCATGTCACAGTGAGCAACAGGCCACTGGTTGCCATGTCACTGTGGGGGCTATGTCACAGTGTGCAGCAGGTCAGTGGTGGCCATGTCACTATGGGGGCCATGTCACAGTGGGCAGCAGGTCAGTGGTGGCCATGTCACTATGGGGGCCATGTCATAGTGGGCAGCAGGTCAGTAGTGGTCACGTCACTGTGGGGCCATGTCACAGTCTGCAGCAGGTCAGTGATGGCCATGTCACAGTGAGCAACAGGCCACTGGTTGCCATGTCACTGTGGGGGCTATGTCACAGTGGGCATCAGGTCAGTGGTGGCCATGTCACTATGGGGGCCATGTCACAGTGGGCAGCAGGTCAGTGGTGCCTAAGTCACTGTGGGGCTATGTCACAGTGGTCAGCGGGTCAGTAGTGGCCATATCACTGTTGGGGCCATGTCACAGTGTGCAGCACGTCAGTGCTGGCCATGTCACTATGGGGGCCATGTCACAGTGGGCAGCAGGTCAATGGTGGCCATGTCACTATGGGGGCTATGTCACATTGGGCAGCAGGTCAGTGGTGGCCATGTCACTGTGAGGTCATGTCACAGTGTGCAGCAGGTCAGTGGTGGCCATGTCACTATGGGGGCCATGTCACAGTGGGCAGCAGGTCAATGGTGGCCATGTCACTATGGGGGCCATGTCACACTGGGCAGCAGGTCAATGGTGGCCATGTCACTATGGGGGCCATGTCACAGTGGGCAGCACGTCAGTGGTGGCCATGTCACTATGTGGGCCATGTCACAGTGTGCAGCAGGACAGTGGTGGCCATGTCACAGTGAGCAACAGGCCACTGGTTGCCATGTCACTGTGGGGGCTATGTCACAGTGGGCAGCAGGTCAGTGGTGCCCAAGTCACTGTGGGGCTATGTCACAGTGGTTAGCGGGTCAGTAGTTCCATGTCACTGTTGGGGCCATGTCACAGTGGGCAGCAGGTCAGTGGTGGCCATGTCACTATGGGGGCCATTTCACAGTGGGCAGCAGGTCAATGGTGGCCATGTCACTATGGGGGCTATGTCACTTTGGGCAGCAGGTCAGTGGTGGCCATGTCACTGTGAGGACATGTCACAGTGTGCAGCAGGTCAGTGGTGGCCATGTCACAGTGAGCAACAGGCCACTGGTTGCCATGTCACTGTGGGGGCTATGTCACAGTGGGCAGCAGGTCAGTGGTGGCCATGTCACTATGGGTGCCATGTCACAGTGGGCAGCAGGTCAGTGGTGGCCATGTCACTATGGGGGCCATGTCACAGTGGGCAGCAGGTCAGTGCTGGCCATGTCACTATGGGGGCCATGTCACAGTGTGCAGCAGGTCAGTGGTGGCCATGTCACTGTGGGGCCATGTCACAGTGTGCAGCAGGTCAGTGATGGCCATGTCACAGGGAGCAACACGCCACTGGTTGCCATGTCACTGTGGGGGCTATGTCACAGTGGGCAGCAGGTCAGTGGTGCCCAAGTCACTATGGGGGCTATGTCACAGTGGTCAGCGGGTCAGTAGTGGCCATGTCACTGTTGGGGCCATGTCACAGTGGGCAGCAGGTCAGTGGTGGCCATGTCACTATGGGGGCCATGTCACAGTGGGCAGCAGGTCAGTAGTGGCCACGTCACTGTGGGGCCATGTCACAGTGTGCAGCAGGTCAGTGATGGCCATGTCACAGTGAGCAACAGGCCACTGGTTGCCATGTCACTGTGGGGGCTATGTCACAGTGGGCAGCAGGTCAGTGGTGGCCATGTCACTATGGGGGCCATGTCACAGTGGGTAGCAGGTCAGTGGTGGCCATGTCACTATGGGGGCCATGTCACAGTGGGCAGCAGGTCAGTAGTGGCCACGTCACTGTGGGGCCATGTCACAGTCTGCAGCAGGTCAGTGATGGCCATGTCACAGTGAGCAACAGGCCACTGGTTGCCATGTTACTGTGGGGACAATGTCACAGTGGGCAGCAGGTCAGTGCTGGCCATGTCACTATGGGGGCCATGTCACAGTGGGCAGCAGGTCAGTGGTGGCCATGTCACTGTGAGGTCATGTCACAGTGTGCAGCAGGACAGTGGTGGCCATGTCACAGTGAGCAACAGGCCACTGCTTGCCATGTCACTGTGGGGGCTATGTCACAGTGGGCAGCAGGTCAATGGTGGCCATGTCAATGTGGGGGCCATGTCACAGTGGGCAGCAGGTCAGTGGTGGCCATGTCACTATGGGGGCCATGTCACAGTGGGCAGCAGGTCAGTGATGGCCATGTCACAGTGAGTAACAGGCCACTGGTTGCCGTGTCACTGTGGGGGCTATGTCACAGTGGGCAGCAGGTCAGTGGTGGCCATGTCACTATGGGGGCCATGTCACAGTGTGCAGCAGGTCAGTGGTGGCCATGTCACAGTGAGCAACAGGCCACTGGTTGCCATGTCACTGTGGGGGCTATGTCACAGTGGGCAGCAGGTCAGTGGTGGCGTTTTCATTATGGGGGCCATGTCACAGTGGGCAGCAGGTCAGTGGTGGCCATGTCACTATGGGGGCCATGTCACAGTGGGCAGCAGGTCAGTGATGGCCATGTCACAGTGAGCAACAGGCCACTGGTTGCCATGTCACTGTGGGGGCTATGTCATAGTGGGCAGCAGGTCAGTGGTTGCCATGTCACTATGGGGGCCATGTCACAGTGGGCAGCAGGTCAGTGGTGGCCATGTCACTATGGGGGCCATGTCACAGTGTGCAGCAGGTCAGTGATGGCCATGTCACAGTGAGCAACAGGCCACTGGTTGCCATGTCACTGTGCGTGCTATGTCACAGTGGGCAGCAGGAAAGTGGTGGCCATGTCACTATGGGGGCCATGTCACAGTGGGCAGCAGGTCAGTGGTGCCCAAGTCACTGTGGGGCTATGTAACAGTGGGCAGCAGGTCAGTGGTGGCCATGTCACTATGGGGGCCATGTCACAGTGGGCAGCAGGTCAGTAGTGGCCACGTCACTGTGGGGCCATGTCACAGTGTGCAGCACGTCAGTGATCGCCATGTCACAGTGAGCAACAGGCCACTGGTTGCCATGTCACTGTGGGGGCTATGTCACAGTGGGCAGCAGGTCAGTGGTGGCCATGTCACTGTGGGGGCCATGTCACAGTGGGCAACATGTCAGTGGTGGCCATGTCACTATGGGGGCCATGTCTTAGTGGGCAGCAGGTCAGTGGTGGCCATGTCACTGTGAGGTAATGTCACAGTGTGCAGCAGGTCAGTGGTGGCCATGTCACTGTGAGGTAATGTCACAGTGTGCAGAAGGACAGTGATGGCCATGTCACAGTGAGCAACAGGCCACTGGTTGACATGTCACTGTGGGGGCTATGTCACATTGGGCAGCAGGTCAGTGGTGGCCATGTCACTATGGGGGCCATGTCACAGTGGGCGGCAGGTCAGTGGTGGCCATGTCACTATGGGGGCCATGTCACAGTGGGCAGCAGGTCAGTGATGGCCATGTCACAGTGAGCAACAGGCCACTGGTTGCCATGTCACTGTGGGGGCTATGTCACAGTGGGCAGCAGGTCAGTGGTGGCCATGTCACTATGGGGGCCATGTCACAGTGGGCAGCAGGTCAGTAGTGGCCACGTTACTGTTGGGGCCATGTCACAGTGTGCAGCAGGTCAGTGATGGCCATGTCACAGTGAGCAACAGGCCACTGGTTGCCATGTCACTGTGGGGGCTATGTCACAGTGGGAAGCAGGTCAGTGGTGGGCATGTCACTATGGCGGCCATGTCACAGTGGGCAGCAGGTCAGTAGTGGCCACGTCACTGTGGGGCCATGTCACAGTGTGCAGCACGTCAGTGATCGCCATGTCACAGTGAGCAACAGGCCACTGGTTGCCATGTCACTGTGGGGGCTATGTCACAGTGGGCAGCAGGTCAGTGGTGGCCATGTCACTGTGGGGGCCATGTCACAGTGGGCAACATGTCAGTGGTGGCCATGTCACTATGGGGGCCATGTCTTAGTGGGCAGCAGGTCAGTGGTGGCCATGTCACTGTGAGGTAATGTCACAGTGTGCAGCAGGTCAGTGGTGGCCATGTCACAGTGAGCAACAGGCCACTGGTTGCCATGTCACTGTGGGGGCTATGTCACAGTGGGCAGCAGGTCAGTGGTGGCCATGTCACTATGGGGGCCATGTCACAGTGGGCAGCAGGTCAGTGGTGCCCAAGTCACTGTGGGGATATGTCACAGTGGTCAGCGGGTCAGTGGTGGCCATGTCACTATGGGGGCCATGTCACAGTGAGCAGCAGGTCTGTATTGGCCACGTCACTGTGGGGCCATGTCACAGTGGGCAGCAGGTCAGTGGTGGCCATGTCACTGTGAGGTCATGTCACAGTGTGCAGCAGGTCAGTGGTGGCCATGTCACAGTGAGCAACAGGCCACTGGTTGCCATGTCACTGTGGGGGCTATGTCACAGTGGGCAGCAGGTCAGTGGTGGCCATGTCACTATGGGGGCCATGTCACAGTGGGCAGCAGGTCAGTGGTGGCCATGTCACTATGGGGGCAATGTCACAGTGCGCAGCATGTCAGTAGTGGCCACGTCACTGTGGGGCCATGTCACAGTGTGCAGCAGGTCAGTGATGGCCATGTCACAGGGAGCAACAGGCCACTGCTTGCCATGTCACTGTGGGGGCTATGTCACAGTGGGCAGCAGGCCAGTGGTGCCCAAGTCACTGTGGGGCTATGTCACAGTGGTCAGCGGGTCAGTAGTGGCCATGTCACTTTTGGGGCCATGTCACAGTGGGCAGCAGGTCAGTGGTGGCCATGTCACTATGGGGGCCATGTCACAGTGGGCAGCAGGTCAGTAGTGGCCACGTCACTGTGGGGCCATGTCACAGTGTGCAGCAGGTCAGTGATGGCCATGTCACAGTGAGCAACAGGCCACTGGTTGCCATGTCACTGTGGGGGCTATGTCACAGTGGGCAGCAGGTCAATGGTGTCCATGTCACTATGGGGGCCATGTCACAGTGGGCAGCTGGTCAGTGGTGGCCATGTCACTGTGGGGATATGTCACAGTGGTCAGCGGGTCAGTGGTGGCCATGTCACTATGGGGGCCATGTCACAGTGAGCAGCAGGTCTGTATTGGCCACGTCACTGTGGGGCCATGTCACAGTGGGCAGCAGGTCAGTGGTGGCCATGTCACACTGAGCAACAGGCCACTGGTTGCCATGTCACTGTGGGGGCTATGTCACAGTGGGCAGCAGGTCAGTGCTGGCCGTGTCACTATGGTGGCCATGTCACAGTGGGCATCAGGTCAGTGGTGGCCATGTCACTATGGGGGCTATGTCACATTGGGCAGCAGGTCAGTCGTGGCCATGTCACTGTGAGGTCATGTCACAGTGTGCAGCAGGTCAGTGCTGGCCATGTCACTGTGGGGGCTATGTCACAGTGGGCAGCAGGTCAGTGGTGGCCATGTCACTATGGGGGCCATGTCACAGTGTGCAACAGGTCAGTGGTGGCCATGTCACTATGGGGGCCATGTCACAGTGGGCAGCATGTCAGTGGTGCCCAAGTCACTGAGGGGCTATGTCACAGTGGGGAGCAGGTCAGTGGTGGCCATGTCACTCTGGGGCTATGTCACAGTGGGCAGCGGGTCAGTAGTGGCCATGTCACTGTTGGGGCCATGTCATAGTGGGGAGCATGTCAGTGGTGGCCATGTCACTATGGGGGCCATGTCACAGTGGGCAGCAGGTCAGTAGTGGCCACGTCACTGTGGGGCCATGTCACAGTGTGCAGCAGGTCAGTGATGGCCATGTCACTATGGGGGCCATGTCACAGTGGGCAGCAGGTCAGTGCTGGCCATGTCACTATGGGGGCCATGTCACAGTGGGCAGGAGGTCAATGGTGGCCATGTCACTATGGGGGCTATGTCACATTGGGCAGCAGGTCAGTGGTGGCCATGTCACTGTGAGGTCATGTCACAGTGTGCAGCAGGTCAGTGGTGGCCATGTCACAGTGAGCAACAGGCCACTGGTTGCCATGTCACTGTGGGGGCTATGTCACAGTGGGCAGCAGGTCAGTGGTTGCCATGTCACTATGGGGGTCATGTCACAGTGGGCAACAGGTCAGTGATGGTCATGTCACTATGGGGGCCATGTCACAGTGGGCAGCATGTCAGTGGTGGCCATATCACTGTGAGGTCATGTCACAGTGAGCAACAGGCCACTGGTTGCCATGTCACTGTGGGGGCTATGTCACAGTGGGCAGCAGGTCAGTGGTGGCCATGTCACTATGGGGGCCATGTCACAGTGGGCAGCATGTCAGTAGTGGCCACGTCACTGTGGGGACATGTCACAGTCTGCAGCAGGTCAGTGATTGCCATGTCACAGTGAGCAACAGGCCACTGGTTGCCACGTCACTGTGGGGGCTATGTCACAGTGGGCAGCAGGTCAGTGGTGGCCATGTCACTATGGGGGCCATGTCACAGTGGGCAGCAGGTCAGTGGTTCCCAAGTCACTGTGGGGCTATGTCACAGTGGGGAGCAGGTCAATGGTGGCCATGTCAATATGGGGGCCATGTCACAGTGGGCAGCAGGTCAGTAGTGGTCACGTCACTGTGGGGCCATGTCACAGTGTGCAGCAGGTCAGTGGTGGCCATGTCACAGTGAGCAACAGGCCACTGGTTGCCATGTCACTGTGGGGGCTATGTCACAGTGGGCAGCACATCAGTGGTGGCCATGTCACTATGGGGGCCATGTCACAGTGGGCAGCAGGTCAGTGCTGGCCATGTCACTATGGCGGCCATGTCACAGTGGGCAGCAGGTCAGTGGTGCCCAAGTCACTGTGGGGCTATGTCACAGTGGTCAGTGGGTCAGTAGTGGCCATGTCACTGTTGGGGCCATGTCACAGTGGGCAGCAGGTCAGCGGTGGCCATGTCACTATGGGGGCCATGTCACAGTGGGCAGCAGGTCAGTAGTGGCCACGTCACTGTGGGGCCATGTCACAGTGTGCATCAGGTCAGTGATGGCCATGTCACAGTGAGCAACAGGCCACTGGTTGCCATGTCACTGTGGGGGCTATGTCACAGTGGGCAGCAGGTCAGTGGTGGCCATGTCACTATGGGGGCCATGTCACAGTGGGCAGCAGGTCAGTGGTGGCCATGTCACTATGGGGGCCATGTCACAGTGGGCAGCAGGTCAATGGTGGCCATGTCACTATGGGGGCTATGTCACAGTGGGCAGTAGGTCAGTGGTTGCCATGTCACTATGGGGGCTATGTCACATTGGGCAACAGGTCAGTGGTGGCCATGTCACTGTGAGGTCATGTCACAGTGTGCAGTAGGACAGTGGTGGACATGTCACAGTGAGCAACAGGCCACTGGTTGCCATGTTACTGTGGGGGCTATGTCACAGTGGGCAGCAGGTCAGTGCTGGCCATGTCACTATGGGGGCCATGTCACAGTGGGCAGCAGGTCAGTAGTGGCCACGTCACTGTGGGGCCATGTCACAGTGTGCAGCAGGTCAGTGATGGCCATGTCACAGTGAGCAACAGGCCACTGGTTGCCATGTCACTGTGGGGGCTATGTCACAGTGGGCAGCAGGTCAGTGGTGGCCATGTCACTATGGGGGCCATGTCACAGTGGGCAGCAGGTCAGTGGTGGCCATGTCACTATGGGGGCCATGTCATAGTGGGCAGCAGGTCAGTAGTGGTCACGTCACTGTGGGGCCATGTCACAGTCTGCAGCAGGTCAGTGATGGCCATGTCACAGTGAGCAACAGGCCACTGGTTGCCATGTCACTGTGGGGGCTATGTCACAGTGGGCATCAGGTCAGTGGTGGCCATGTCACTATGGGGGCCATGTCACAGTGGGCAGCAGGTCAGTGGTGCCTAAGTCACTGTGGGGCTATGTCACAGTGGTCAGCGGGTCAGTAGTGGCCATATCACTGTTGGGGCCATGTCACAGTGTGCAGCAGGTCAGTGCTGGCCATGTCACTATGGGGGCCATGTCACAGTGGGCAGCAGGTCAATGGTGGCCATGTCACTATGGGGGCTATGTCACATTGGGCAGCAGGTCAGTGGTGGCCATGTCACTGTGAGGTCATGTCACAGTGTGCAGCAGGTCAGTGGTGGCCATGTCACTATGGGGGCCATGTCACAGTGGGCAGCAGGTCAATGGTGGCCATGTCACTATGGGGGCCATGTCACACTGGGCAGCAGGTCAATGGTGGCCATGTCACTATGGGGGCCATGTCACAGTGGGCAGCACGTCAGTGGTGGCCATGTCACTATGTGGGCCATGTCACAGTGTGCAGCAGGACAGTGGTGGCCATGTCACAGTGAGCAACAGGCCACTGGTTGCCATGTCACTGTGGGGTCTATGTCACAGTGGGCAGCAGGTCAGTGGTGCCCAAGTCACTGTGGGGCTATGTCACAGTGGTTAGCGGGTCAGTAGTTCCATGTCACTGTTGGGGCCATGTCACAGTGGGCAGCAGGTCAGTGGTGGCCATGTCACTATGGGGGCCATTTCACAGTGGGCAGCAGGTCAATGGTGGCCATGTCACTATGGGGGCTATGTCACTTTGGGCAGCAGGTCAGTGGTGGCCATGTCACTGTGAGGACATGTCACAGTGTGCAGCAGGTCAGTGGTGGCCATGTCACAGTGAGCAACAGGCCACTGGTTGCCATGTCACTGTGGGGGCTATGTCACAGTGGGCAGCAGGTCAGTGGTGGCCATGTCACTATGGGTGCCATGTCACAGTGGGCAGCAGGTCAGTGGTGGCCATGTCACTATGGGGGCCATGTCACAGTGGGCAGCAGGTCAGTGCTGGCCATGTCACTATGGGGGCCATGTCACAGTGTGCAGCAGGTCAGTGGTGGCCATGTCACTGTGGGGCCATGTCACAGTGTGCAGCAGGTCAGTGATGGCCATGTCACAGGGAGCAACACGCCACTGGTTGCCATGTCACTGTGGGGGCTATGTCACAGTGGGCAGCAGGTCAGTGGTGCCCAAGTCACTATGGGGGCTATGTCACAGTGGTCAGCGGGTCAGTAGTGGCCATGTCACTGTTGGGGCCATGTCACAGTGGGCAGCAGGTCAGTGGTGGCCATGTCACTATGGGGGCCATGTCACAGTGGGCAGCAGGTCAGTAGTGGCCACGTCACTGTGGGGCCATGTCACAGTGTGCAGCAGGTCAGTGATGGCCATGTCACAGTGAGCAACAGGCCACTGGTTGCCATGTCACTGTGGGGGCTATGTCACAGTGGGCAGCAGGTCAGTGGTGGCCATGTCACTATGGGGGCCATGTCACAGTGGGTAGCAGGTCAGTGGTGGCCATGTCACTATGGGGGCCATGTCACAGTGGGCAGCAGGTCAGTAGTGGCCACGTCACTGTGGGGCCATGTCACAGTCTGCAGCAGGTCAGTGATGGCCATGTCACAGTGAGCAACAGGCCACTGGTTGCCATGTTACTGTGGGGACAATGTCACAGTGGGCAGCAGGTCAGTGCTGGCCATGTCACTATGGGGGCCATGTCACAGTGGGCAGCAGGTCAGTGGTGGCCATGTCACTGTGAGGTCATGTCACAGTGTGCAGCAGGACAGTGGTGGCCATGTCACAGTGAGCAACAGGCCACTGCTTGCCATGTCACTGTGGGGGCTATGTCACAGTGGGCAGCAGGTCAATGGTGGCCATGTCAATGTGGGGGCCATGTCACAGTGGGCAGCAGGTCAGTGGTGGCCATGTCACTATGGGGGCCATGTCACAGTGTGCAGCAGGTCAGTGATGGCCATGTCACAGTGAGCAACAGGCCACTGGTTGCCATGTCACTGTGCGTGCTATGTCACAGTGGGCAGCAGGAAAGTGGTGGCCATGTCACTATGGGGGCCATGTCACAGTGGGCAGCAGGTCAGTGGTGCCCAAGTCACTGTGGGGCTATGTAACAGTGGGCAGCAGGTCAGTGGTGGCCATGTCACTATGGCAGCCATGTCACAGTGGGCAGCAGGTCAGTAGTGGCCACGTCACTGTGGGGCCATGTCACAGTGTGCAGCACGTCAGTGATCGCCATGTCACAGTGAGCAACAGGCCACTGGTTGCCATGTCACTGTGGGGGCTATGTCACAGTGGGCAGCAGGTCAGTGGTGGCCATGTCACTATGGGGGCCATGTCACAGTGGGCAGCAGGTCAGTGGTGGCCATGTCACTATGGGGGCCATGTCACAGTGGGCAGCATGTCAGTAGTGGCCACGTCACTGTGGGGCCATGTCACAGTGTGCAGCACGTCAGTGATCGCCATGTCACAGTGAGCAACAGGCCACTGGTTGCCATGTCACTGTGGGGGCTATGTCACAGTGGGCAGCAGGTCAGTGGTGGCCATGTCACTGTGGGGGCCATGTCACAGTGGGCAACATGTCAGTGGTGGCCATGTCACTATGGGGGCCATGTCTTAGTGGGCAGCAGGTCAGTGGTGGCCATGTCACTGTGAGGTAATGTCACAGTGTGCAGCAGGTCAGTGGTGGCCATGTCACTGTGAGGTAATGTCACAGTGTGCAGAAGGACAGTGATGGCCATGTCACAGTGAGCAACAGGCCACTGGTTGACATGTCACTGTGGGGGCTATGTCACATTGGGCAGCAGGTCAGTGGTGGCCATGTCACTATGGGGGCCATGTCACAGTGGGCGGCAGGTCAGTGGTGGCCATGTCACTATGGGGGCCATGTCACAGTGGGCAGCAGGTCAGTGATGGCCATGTCACAGTGAGCAACAGGCCACTGGTTGCCATGTCACTGTGGGGGCTATGTCACAGTGGGCAGCAGGTCAGTGGTGGCCATGTCACTATGGGGGCCATGTCACAGTGGGCAGCAGGTCAGTAGTGGCCACGTTACTGTTGGGGCCATGTCACAGTGTGCAGCAGGTCAGTGATGGCCATGTCACAGTGAGCAACAGGCCACTGGTTGCCATGTCACTGTGGGGGCTATGTCACAGTGGGAAGCAGGTCAGTGGTGGGCATGTCACTATGGCGGCCATGTCACAGTGGGCAGCAGGTCAGTAGTGGCCACGTCACTGTGGGGCCATGTCACAGTGTGCAGCACGTCAGTGATCGCCATGTCACAGTGAGCAACAGGCCACTGGTTGCCATGTCACTGTGGGGGCTATGTCACAGTGGGCAGCAGGTCAGTGGTGGCCATGTCACTGTGGGGGCCATGTCACAGTGGGCAACATGTCAGTGGTGGCCATGTCACTATGGGGGCCATGTCTTAGTGGGCAGCAGGTCAGTGGTGGCCATGTCACTGTGAGGTAATGTCACAGTGTGCAGCAGGTCAGTGGTGGCCATGTCACAGTGAGCAACAGGCCACTGGTTGCCATGTCACTGTGGGGGCTATGTCACAGTGGGCAGCAGGTCAGTGGTGGCCATGTCACTATGGGGGCCATGTCACAGTGGGCAGCAGGTCAGTGGTGCCCAAGTCACTGTGGGGATATGTCACAGTGGTCAGCGGGTCAGTGGTGGCCATGTCACTATGGGGGCCATGTCACAGTGAGCAGCAGGTCTGTATTGGCCACGTCACTGTGGGGCCATGTCACAGTGGGCAGCAGGTCAGTGGTGGCCATGTCACTGTGAGGTCATGTCACAGTGTGCAGCAGGTCAGTGGTGGCCATGTCACAGTGAGCAACAGGCCACTGGTTGCCATGTCACTGTGGGGGCTATGTCACAGTGGGCAGCAGGTCAGTGGTGGCCATGTCACTATGGGGGCCATGTCACAGTGGGCAGCAGGTCAGTGGTGGCCATGTCACTATGGGGGCAATGTCACAGTGCGCAGCATGTCAGTAGTGGCCACGTCACTGTGGGGCCATGTCACAGTGTGCAGCAGGTCAGTGATGGCCATGTCACAGTGAGCAACAGGCCACTGCTTGCCATGTCACTGTGGGGGCTATGTCACAGTGGGCAGCAGGCCAGTGGTGCCCAAGTCACTGTGGGGCTATGTCACAGTGGTCAGCGGGTCAGTAGTGGCCATGTCACTTTTGGGGCCATGTCACAGTGGGCAGCAGGTCAGTGGTGGCCATGTCACTATGGGGGCCATGTCACAGTGGGCAGCAGGTCAGTAGTGGCCACGTCACTGTGGGGCCATGTCACAGTGTGCAGCAGGTCAGTGATGGCCATGTCACAGTGAGCAACAGGCCACTGGTTGCCATGTCACTGTGGGGGCTATGTCACAGTGGGCAGCAGGTCAATGGTGTCCATGTCACTATGGGGGCCATGTCACAGTGGGCAGCTGGTCAGTGGTGGCCATGTCACTGTGGGGATATGTCACAGTGGTCAGCGGGTCAGTGGTGGCCATGTCACTATGGGGGCCATGTCACAGTGAGCAGCAGGTCTGTATTGGCCACGTCACTGTGGGGCCATGTCACAGTGGGCAGCAGGTCAGTGGTGGCCATGTCACAGTGAGCAACAGGCCACTGGTTGCCATGTCACTGTGGGGGCTATGTCACAGTGGGCAGCAGGTCAGTGGTGGCCATGTCACTATGGGGGCCATGTCACAGTGGGCAGCAGGTCAGTGGTGGCCATGTCACTATGGGGGCAATGTCACAGTGCGCAGCATGTCAGTAGTGGCCACGTCACTGTGGGGCCATGTCACAGTGTGCAGCAGGTCAGTGATGGCCATGTCACAGGGAGCAACAGGCCACTGGTTGCCATGTCACTTTGGGGGCTATGTCACAGTGGGCAGCAGGTCAGTGGTGCCCAAGTCACTGTGGGGCTATGTCACAGTGGTCAGCGGGTCAGTAGTGGCCATGTCACTGTTGGGGCCATGTCACAGTGGGCAACAGGTCAGTGGTGGCCATGTCACTATGGGGGCCATGTCACAGTGGGCAGCAGGTCAGTAGTGGCCACGTCACTGTGGGGCCATGTCACAGTGTGCAGGAGGTCAGTGATGGCCATGTCACAGCGAGCAACAGGCCACTGGTTGCCATGTCACTGTGGGGGCTATATCACAGTGGGCAGCAGGTCAGTGGTGCCCAAGTCACTGTGGGGCTATGTCACAGTGGTCAGCGGGTCAGTAGTGGCCATGTCACTGTTGGGGCCATGTCACAGTGGGCAACAGGTCAGTGGTGGCCATGTCACTATGGGGGCCATGTCACAGTGGGCAGCAGGTCAGTAGTGGCCACGTCACTGTGGGGCCATGTCACAGTGTGCAGCAGGTCAGTGATGGCCATGTCACAGTGAGCAACAGGCCACTGGTTGCCATGTCACTGTGGGGGCTATGTCACAGTGGGCAGCAGGTCAATGGTGGCCATGTCACTATGGGGGCCATGTCACAGTGGGCAGCTGGTCAGTGGTGGCCATGTCACTATGGGGGCCATGTCACAGTGGGCAGCAGGTCAGTAGTGGCCACGTCACTGTGGGGCCATGTCACAGTGTGCAGCAGGTCAGTGATGGCCATGTCACAGTGAGCAACAGGCCACTGGTTGCCATGTCACTGTGGGGGCATGTCACAGTGGGCAGCAGGTCAGTGGTGGCCATGTCACTATGGGGGCCATGTCACAGTGGGCAGCAGGTCAGTGGTGGCCATGTCACTATGGGGGCCATGTCACAGTGGGCGGCAGGTCAGTGGTGGCCATGTCACTATGGGGGCCATGTCACAGTGGGCATCAGGTCAGTAGTGGCCACGTCACTGTGGGGCCATGTCACAGTGGGCAGCAGGTCAGTGATGGCCATGTCACAGTGAGCAACAGGCCACTGGTTGCCATGTCACTGTGGGGGCTATGTCACATTGGGCAGCAGGTCAGTGGTGGCCATGTCACTGTGAGGTCATGTCACAGTGTGCAGCAGGACAGTGGTGGCCATGTCACAGTGAGCAACAGGCCACTGGTTGCCATGTCACTGTGGGGGCTATTTCACAGTGGGCAGCAGGTCAATGGTGGCCATGTCACTGTGGGGGCCATGTCACAGTGGGCAGCTTGTCAGTGGTGGCCATGTCACTATGGGGGCCATGTCACAGTGTGCAGCAGGTCAGTGATCGCCATGTCACAGTGAGCAACAGGCCACTGGTTGCCATGTCACTGTGGGGGCTATGTCACAGTGGGCAGCAGGTCAGTGGTGGCCATGTCACAGTGAGCAACAGGCCACTGGTTGCCATGTCACTGTGTGGGCTATGTCACAGTGGGCAGCAGGTCTGTGGTTGCCATGTCACTATGGGGGCCATGTCACAGTGGGCAGCAGGTCAGTGGTGCCCAAGTCACTGTGGGGCTATGTCACAGTGGGCAGCAGGTCAGTGGTGGCCATGTCACTATGGGGGCTATGTCACATTGGGCAGCAGGTCAGTGCTGGCCATGTCACTGTGAGGTCATGTCACAGTGTGCAGCAGGTCAGTGGTGGCCATGTCACAGTGAGCAACAGGCCACTGGTTGCCATGTCACTGTGGGGGCTATGTCACAGTGGGCAGCAGGTCAATGGTGGCCATGTCACTATGGGGGCCATGTCACAGTGGGCAGCAGGTCAGTGGTGGCCATGTCACTATGGGGGCCATGTCACAGTGGGCAGCAGGTCAGTGATGGCCATGTCACAGTGAGCAACAGGCCACTGGTTGCCATGTCACTGTGGGGGCTATGTCACAGTGGGAAGCAGGTCAGTAGTGGCCACGTCACTGTGGGGCCATGTCACAGTGTGCAGCACGTCAGTGATCGCCATGTCACAGTGAGCAACAGGCCACTGGTTGCCATGTCACTGTGGGGGCAATGTCACAGTGGGCAGCAGATCAGTGGTGGCCATGTCACTGTGAGGTAATGTCACAGTGTGCAGCAGGTCAGTGGTGGCCATGTCACAGTGAGCAACAGGCCACTGGTTGCCATGTCACTGTGGGGGCTATGTCACAGTGGGCAGCAGGTCAGTGGTGGCCATGTCACTATGGGGGCCATGTCACAGTGGGCAGCAGTTCAATGGTGGCCATGTCACTATGGGGGCCATGTCACATTGGGCAGCAGGTCAGTGGTGGCCATGTCACTGTGAGGTCATGTCACAGTGTGCAGCAGGACAGTGGTGGCCATATCACAGTGAGCAACAGGCCACTGGTTGCCATGTCACTGTGGGGGCTATGTCACATTGGGTAGCAGGTCAGTGCTGGCCATGTCACTATGGGGGCCATGTCATAGTGAGCAGCAGGTCAATGGTGGCCATGTCACTATGGGGGCTATGTCACATTGGGCAGCAGGTCAGTGGTGGCCATGTCTCTGTGAGGCAATGTGACAGTGTGCAGCAGGTCAGTGGTGGCTATGTCACAGTGAGCAACAGGCCACTGGTTGCCATGTCACTGTGGGGGCTATGTCACAGTGGGCAGCAGGTCAATGGTGGCCATGTCACTATGGGGGCCATGTCACAGTGGGCAGCAGGTCAGTGGTGGCCATGTCACTATGGGGGCCATGTCACAGTGGGCAGCAGGTCAGTAGTGGCCACGTCACTGTGGGGCCATGTCACAGTGTGCAGCAGGTCAGTGATGGCCATGTCACAGCGAGTAACAGGCCACTGGTTGCCATGTCACTGTGGGGCCTATGTCACAGTGGGCAGCAGGTCAGTGGTGGCCATGTCACTATGGGGGCCATGTCACAGTGGGCAGCAGGTCAGTGGTGGCCATGTCACTATGGGGGCTATGTCACATTGGGCAGCAGGTCAGTGGTGGCCATGTCACTGTGAGGCAATGTCACAGTGTGCAGCAGGTCAGTGGTGGCCATGTCACAGTGAGCAACAGGCCACTGGTTGCCATGTCACTGTGGGGGCTATGTCACAGTGGGCAGCAGGTCAGTGGTGGCCATGTCACTATGGGGGCCATGTCACAGTGGGCAGCAGGTCAGTGGTGCCCAAGTCACTGTGGGGATATGTCACAGTGGTCAGCGGGTCAGTGGTGGCCATGTCACTATGGGGGCCATGTCACAGTGAGCAGCAGGTCTGTATTGGCCACGTCACTGTGGGGCCATGTCACAGTGGGCAGCAGGTCAGTGGTGGCCATGTCACTGTGAGGTCATGTCACAGTGTGCAGCAGGTCAGTGGTGGCCATGTCACAGTGAGCAACAGGCCACTGGTTGCCATGTCACTGTGGGGGCTATGTCACAGTGGGCAGCAGGTCAGTGGTGGCCATGTCACTATGGGGGCCATGTCACAGTGGGCAGCAGGTCAGTGGTGGCCATGTCACTATGGGGGCAATGTCACAGTGCGCAGCATGTCAGTAGTGGCCACGTCACTGTGGGGCCATGTCACAGTGTGCAGCAGGTCAGTGATGGCCATGTCACAGGGAGCAACAGGCCACTGGTTGCCATGTCACTGTGGGGGCTATGTCACAGTGGGCAGCAGGCCAGTGGTGCCCAAGTCACTGTGGGGCTATGTCACAGTGGTCAGCGGGTCAGTAGTGGCCATGTCACTGTTGGGGCCATGTCACAGTGGGCAGCAGGTCAGTGGTGGCCATGTCACTATGGGGGCCATGTCACAGTGGGCAGCAGGTCAGTAGTGGCCACGTCACTGTGGGGCCATGTCACAGTGTGCAGCAGGTCAGTGATGGCCATGTCACAGTGAGCAACAGGCCACTGGTTGCCATGTCACTGTGGGGGCTATGTCACAGTGGGCAGCAGGTCAATGGTGTCCATGTCACTATGGGGGCCATGTCACAGTGGGCAGCTGGTCAGTGGTGGCCATGTCACTGTGGGGATATGTCACAGTGGTCAGCGGGTCAGTGGTGGCCATGTCACTATGGGGGCCATGTCACAGTGAGCAGCAGGTCTGTATTGGCCACGTCACTGTGGGGCCATGTCACAGTGGGCAGCAGGTCAGTGGTGGCCATGTCACAGTGAGCAACAGGCCACTGGTTGCCATGTCACTGTGGGGGCTATGTCACAGTGGGCAGCAGGTCAGTGGTGGCCATGTCACTATGGGGGCCATGTCACAGTGGGCAGCAGGTCAGTGGTGCCCAAGTCACTGTGGGGCTATGTCACAGTGGTCAGCGGGTCAGTAGTGGCCATGTCACTGTTGGGGCCATGTCACAGTGGGCAACAGGTCAGTGGTGGCCATGTCACTATGGGGGCCATGTCACAGTGGGCAGCATGTCAGTAGTGGCCACGTCACTGTGGGGCCATGTCACAGTGTGCAGCAGGTCAGTGATGGCCATGTCACAGTGAGCAACAGGCCACTGGTTGCCATGTCACTGTGGGGGCTATGTCACAGTGGGCAGCAGGTCAATGGTGGCCATGTCACTATGGGGGCCATGTCACAGTGGGCAGCTGGTCAGTGGTGGCCATGTCACTATGGGGGCCATGTCACAGTGGGCAGCAGGTCAGTAGTGGCCACGTCACTGTGGGGCCATGTCACAGTGTGCAGCAGGTCAGTGATGGCCATGTCACAGTGAGCAACAGGCCACTGGTTGCCATGTCACTGTGGGGGCTATATCACAGTGGGCAGCAGGTCAGTGGTGCCCAAGTCACTGTGGGGCTATGTCACAGTGGTCAGCGGGTCAGTAGTGGCCATGTCACTGTTGGGGCCATGTCACAGTGGGCAACAGGTCAGTGGTGGCCATGTCACTATGGGGGCCATGTCACAGTGGGCAGCAGGTCAGTAGTGGCCACGTCACTGTGGGGCCATGTCACAGTGTGCAGCAGGTCAGTGATGGCCATGTCACAGTGAGCAACAGGCCACTGGTTGCCATGTCACTGTGGGGGCTATGTCACAGTGGGCAGCAGGTCAATGGTGGCCATGTCACTATGGGGGCCATGTCACAGTGGGCAGCTGGTCAGTGGTGGCCATGTCACTATGGGGGCCATGTCACAGTGGGCAGCAGGTTAGTAGTGGCCACGTCACTGTGGGGCCATGTCACAGTGTGCAGCAGGTCAGTGATGGCCATGTCACAGTGAGCAACAGGCCACTGGTTGCCATGTCACTGTGGGGGCTATATCGCAGTGGGCAGCAGGTCAGTGGTGGCCATGTCACTATGGGGGCCATGTCACAGTGGGCAGCAGGTCAGTGGTGGCCATGTCACTATGGGGGCCATGTCACAGTGGGCGGCAGGTCAGTGGTGGCCATGTCACTATGGGGGCCATGTCACAGTGGGCATCAGGTCAGTAGTGGCCACGTCACTGTGGGGCCATGTCACAGTGGGCAGCAGGTCAGTGATGGCCATGTCACAGTGAGCAACAGGCCACTGGTTGCCATGTCACTGTGGGGGCTATTTCACAGTGGGCAGCAGGTCAATGGTGGCCATGTCACTATGGGGGCCATGTCACAGTGGGCAGCTTGTCAGTGGTGGCCATGTCACTATGGGGGCCATGTCACAGTGTGCAGCAGGTCAGTGATCGCCATGTCACAGTGAGCAACAGGCCACTGGTTGCCATGTCACTGTGGGGGCTATGTCACAGTGGGCAGCAGGTCAGTGGTGGCCATGTCACAGTGAGCAACAGGCCACTGGTTGCCATGTCACTGTGCGGGCTATGTCACAGTGGGCAGCAGGTCTGTGGTTGCCATGTCACTATGGGGGCCATGTCACAGTGGGCAGCAGGTCAGTGGTGCCCAAGTCACTGTGGGGCTATGTCACAGTGGGCAGCAGGTCAGTGGTGGCCATGTCACTATGGGGGCTATGTCACATTGGGCAGCAGGTCAGTGCTGGCCATGTCACTGTGAGGTCATGTCACAGTGTGCAGCAGGTCAGTGGTGGCCATGTCACAGTGAGCAACAGGCCACTGGTTGCCATGTCACTGTGGGGGCTATGTCACAGTGGGCAGCAGGTCAATGGTGGCCATGTCACTATGGGGGCCATGTCACAGTGGGCAGCAGGTCAGTAGTGGCCACCTCACTGTGGGGCCATGTCACAGTGTGCAGCAGGTCAGTGATGGCCATGTCACAGTGAGTAACAGGCCACTTGTTGCCATGTCACTGTGGGGGCTATGTCACAGTGGGCAGCAGGTCAGTGGTGGCCATGTCACTATGGGGGCCATGTCACAGTGGGCAGCAGGTCAGTGGTGGCCATGTCACTATGGGGGCTATGTCACATTGGGCAGCAGGTCAGTGGTGGCCATGTCACTGTGAGGCAATGTCACAGTGTGCAGCAGGTCAGTGGTGGCCATGTCACAGTGAGCAACAGGCCACTGGTTGCCATGTAACTGTGGGGGCTATGTCACAGTGGGCAGCAGGTCAGTGGTGGCCATGTCACTATGGGGGCCATGTCACAGTGGGCAGCAGGTCAGTGGTGCCCAAGTCACTGTGGGGATATGTCACAGTGGTCAGCGGGTCAGTGGTGGCCATGTCACTATGGGGGCCATGTCACAGTGAGCAGCAGGTCTGTATTGGCCACGTCACTGTGGGGTCATGTCACAGTGTGCAGCAGGTCAATGGTGGCCATGTCACTGTGAGGTCATGTCACAGTGTGCAGCAGGTCAGTGGTGGCCATGTCACAGTGAGCAACAGGCCACTGGTTGCCATGTCACTGTGGGGGCTATGTCACAGTGGGCAGCAGGTCAGTGGTGGCCATGTCACTATGGGGGCCATGTCACAGTGGGCAGCAGGTCAGTGATGGCCATGTCACAGGGAGCAACAGGCCACTGGTTGCCATGTCACTGTGGGGGCTATGTCACAGTGGGCAGCAGGTCAGTAGTGCCCAAGTCACTGTGGGGCTATGTCACAGTGGTCAGCGGGTCAGTAGTGGCCATGTCACTGTTGGGGCCATGTCACAGTGGGCAGCAGGTCAGTGGTGGCCATGTCACTATGGGGGCCATGTCACAGTGGGCAGCAGGTCAGTAGTGGCCACGTCACTGTGGGGCCATGTCACAGTGTGCAGCAGGTCAGTGATGGCCATGTCACAGTGAGCAACAGGCCACTGGTTGCCATGTCACTGTGGGGGCTATGTCACAGTGGGCAGCAGGTCAATGGTGGCCATGTCACTATGGGGGCCATGTCACAGTGGGCAGCTGGTCAGTGGTGGCCATGTCACTATGGGGGCCATGTCACAGTGGGCAGCAGGTCAGTAGTGGCCACGTCACTGTGGGGCCATGTCACAGTGTGCAGCAGGTCAGTGATGGCCATGTCACAGTGAGCAACAGGCCACTGGTTGCCATGTCACTGTGGGGGCTATATCACAGTGGGCAGCAGGTCAGTGGTGGCCATGTCACTATGGGGGCCATGTCACAGTGGGCAGCAGGTCAGTGGTGCCCAAGTCACTGTGGGGATATGTCACAGTGGTCAGCGGGTCAGTGGTGGCCATGTCACTATGGGGGCCATGTCACAGTGAGCAGCAGGTCTGTATTGGCCACGTCACTGTGGGGCCATGTCACAGTGGGCAGCAGGTCAGTGGTGGCCATGTCACAGTGAGCAACAGGCCACTGGTTGCCATGTCACTATGGGGGCCATGTCACAGTGGGCAGCAGGTCAGTGGTGGCCATGTCACTATGGGGGCAATGTCACAGTGCGCAGCATGTCAATAGTGGCCACGTCACTGTGGGGCCATGTCACAGTGTGCAGCAGGTCAGTGATGGCCATGTCACAGGGAGCAACAGGCCACTGGTTGCCATGTCACTGTGGGGGCTATGTCACAGTGGTCAGCGGGTCAGTAGTGGCCATGTCACTGTTGGGGCCATGTCACAGTGGGCAACAGGTCAGTGGTGGCCATGTCACTATGGGGGCCATGTCACAGTGGGCAGCAGGTCAGTAGTGGCCACGTCACTGTGGGGCCATGTCACAGTGTGCAGCAGGTCAGTGATGGCCATGTCACTTTGGTGGCCATGTCACAGTGGGGAGCAGGTCAGTGGTGGCCATGTCACTATGGGGGCTATGTCACATTGGGCAGCAGGTCAGTGGTGGCCATGTCACAGTGAGCAACAGGGCACTGCTTGCCATGTCACTGTGGGGGCTATGTCACAGTGGGCAGCAGGTCAGTGGTGGCCATGTCACTATGGGGGCCATGTCACAGTGGGCAGCAGGTCAATGGTGGCCATGTCACTATGGGGGCCATGTCACAGTGGGCAGCAGGTCAGTAGTGGCCACGTCACTGTGGGGCCATGTCACAGTGGGCAGCAGGTCAGTGGTGGCCATGTCACTATGGGGGCCATGTCACAGTGGTCAGCGGGTCAGTAGTGGCCATGTGACTGTGGGGCTATGTCACAGTGGGCAGTAGGTCAGTGGTGGCCATGTCACTATGGGGGCCATGTCACAGTGAGCAGCAGGTCTGTAGTGGCCACGTCACTGTGGGGCTATGTCACAGTGTGCAGCAGGTCAGTGATGGCCATGTCACGGTGAGCAACAGGCCACTGGTTGCCATGTCACTGTGGGGGCTATGTCACAGTGGGCAGCAGGTCAGTGGTGGCCATGTCACTGTGAGGTCATGTCACAGTGTGCAGCAGGTCAGTGGTGGCCATGTCACAGTGAGCAACAGGCCACTGCTTGCCATGTCACTGTGGGGGCTATGTCACAGTGGGCAGCAGGTCAGTGGTGGCCATGTCACTATGGGGGCCATTTCACAGTGGGCAGCAGGTCAGTGGTGCCCAAGTCACTGTGGTGCTATGTGACAGTGGTCAGCAGGTCAGTGGTGGCCATGTCACTGTTGGGGCCATGTCACAGTGGGCAGCAGGTCAGTAGTGGCCATGTCACAGTTAGCAACAGGCCACTGGTTGCCATGTCACTGTGGGGGCTATGTCACAGTGGGCAGCAGGTCAGTGGTGGCCATGTCACTATGGGGGCCATTTCACAGTGGGCAGCAGGTCAGTGGTGCCCAAGTCACTGTTGGGGCCATGTCACAGTGGGCAGCAGGTCAGTGGTGGCCATGTCACTATGGGGGCCATGTCACAGTGGGCAGCAGGTCAGTGGTGGCCATGTCACTATGGGGGCTATGTCACATTGGCCAGCAGGTCAGTGGTGGCCATGTCACTGTGAGGTCATGTCACAGTGTGCAGCATGTCAGTGGTGGCCATGTCACAGTGAGCAACAGGCCACTGGTTGCCATGTCACTGTGGGGGCTATGTCACAGTGGGCAGCAGGTCAGTTGTGTCAATGTGACTATGGGGGCCATGTCACAGTGGGCAGCAGGTCAGTGGTGGCCATGTCACTATGGGGGCCATGTCACAGTGGGCAGCAGGTCAGTGGTGGCCATGTCACTATGGGGGCTATGTCACATTGTCCAGCAGGTCAGTGGTGGCCATGTCACCGTGAGGTCATGTCACAGTGTGCAGCATGTCAGTGGTGGCCATGTCACAGTGAGCAACAGGCCACTGGTTGCCATGTCACTGTGGGGGCTATGTCACAGTGGGCAGCAGGTCAGTGGTGCCCAAGTCACTGTGGGGCTATGTCACAGTGGTCAGCGGGTCAGTAGTGGCCATGTCACTGTTGGGGCCATGTCACAGTGGGCAGCAGGTCAGTGGTGGCCATGTCACTATGGGGGCCATGTCACAGTGGGCAGCAGGTCAGTAGTGGCCACGTTACTGTGGGGCCATGTCACAGTGTGCAGCAGGTCAGTGATGGCCATGTCACAGTGAGCAACACGCCACTGGTTGCCATGTCACTGTGGGGGCTATGTCACAGTGGGCAGCAGGTCAGTGGTGGCCATGTCACTATGGGGGCCATGTCACAGTGGGCAGCAGGTCAGTGGTGGCCATGTCACTATGGGGGTCATGTCACAGTGGGCAGCAGGTCAGTGGTGGCCATGTCACTGTGGTGGCCATGTGACAGTGGGCAGTAGATCAGTGGTGCCCAAGTCACTGTGGGGTATGTCACACTGGGCAGCAAGTCAGTGGTGGCCATATCACTATGGGGGCCATGTCACAGTGGGCAGCAGGTCAGTAGTGGCCACGTTACTGTGGGGCCATGTCACAGTGTGCAGCAGGTCAGTGATGGCCATGTCACAGTGAGCAACAGGCCACTGGTTGCCATGTCACTGTGGGGGCTATGTCACAGTGGGCAGCAGGTCAGTGGTGGCCATGTCACTATGGGGGCTATGTCACATTGGCAGCAGGTCAGTGGTGGCCATGTCACTGTGAGGTCATGTCACAGTGTGCAGCAGGTCGGTGGTGGCCATGTCACAGTGAGCAACAGGCCACTGGTTGCCATGTCACTGTGGGGGCTATGTCACAGTGGGCAGCAGGTCAGTAGTGGCCACGTCACTGTGGGGCCATGTCACAGTGGGCAGCACGTCAGTGATCGCCATGTCACAGTGAGCAACAGGCCACTGGTTGCCATGTCACTGTGGGGGCTATGTCACAGTGGGCAGCAGGTCAGTGGTGGCCACGTCACTGTGGGGCCATGTCACACGGTGCAGCAGGTCAGTGATGGCCATGTCACAGTGAGCAACAGGCCACTGGTTGCCATGTCACTGTGGGGGCTATGTCACAGTGGGCAGCAGGTCAGTGGTGGCCATGTCACTATGGGGGCCATTTCACAGTGGGCAGCAGGTCAGTGGTGGCCATGTCACTATGGGGGCCATGTCACAGTGGGCAGCAGGTCAGTGGTGGCCATGTCACTATGGGGGCCATGTCACAGTGTGCAGCAGGTCAGTGCTGGCCATGTCACTATGGGGGCCATGTCACAGTGGGCAGCAGGTCAATGTTGGCCATGTCACTATGGGGGCTATGTCACATTGGGCAGCAGGTCAGTGGTGGCCATGTCACTGTGAGGTCATGTCACAGTGTGCAGCAGGTCAGTGGTGGCCATGTCACAGTGAGCAACAGGCCACTGGTTGCCATGTCACTGTGGGGGCTATGTCATAGTGGGCAGCAGGTCAGTTGTGTCAATGTGACTATGGGGGCCATGTCACAGTGGGCAGCAGGTCAGTGGTGGCCATGTCACTATGGGGGCTATGTCACATTGGCCAGCAGGTCAGTGGTGGCCATGTCACCGTGAGGTCATGTCACAGTGTGCAGCAGGTCAGTGGTGGCCATGTCACAGTGAGCAACAGGCCACTGGTTGCCATGTCACTGTGGGGGCTATGTCACAGTGGGCTGCAGGTCAGTGGTGCCCAAGTCACTGTGGGGCTATGTCACAGTGGTCAGCGGGTCAGTAGTGGCCATGTCACTGTTGGGGCCATGTCACAGTGGGCAGCAGGTCAGTGGTGGCCATGTCACTATGGGGGCCATGTCACAGTGGGCAGCAGGTCAGTAGTGGCCACGTTACTGTGGGGCCATGTCACAGTGTGCAGCAGGTCAGTGATGGCCATGTCACAGTGAGCAACAGGCCACTGGTTGCCATGTCACTGTGGGGGCTATGTCACAGTGGGCAGCAGGTCAGTGGTGGCCATGTCACTATGGGGGCCATGTCACAGTGGGCATCAGGTCAGTGGTGGCCATGTCACTATGGGGGTCATGTCACAGTGGGCAGCAGGTCAGTGGTGGCCATGTCACTGTGGTGGCCATGTGACAGTGGGCAGTAGATCAGTGGTGCCCAAGTCACTGTGGGGTATGTCACAGTGGGCAGCAGGTCAGTAGTGGCCACGTTACTGTCGGGCCATGTCACAGTGGTAAGCAGGTCAGTGATGGCCATGTCACAGTGAGCAACAGGCCACTGGTTGCCATGTCACTGTTGGGGCTATGTCACAGTGGGAAGCAGGTCAGTGGTGGGCATGTCACTATGGCAGCCATGTCACAGTGGGCAGCAGGTCAATGGTGGCCATGTCACTATGGGGGCTATGTCACATTGGGCAGCAGGTCAGTGGTGGCCATGTCACTGTGAGGTCATGTCACAGTGTGCAGCAGGTCGGTGGTGGCCATGTCACAGTGAGCAACAGGCCACTGGTTGCCATGTCACTGTGGGGGCTATGTCACAGTGGGCAGCAGGTCAGTAGTGGCCACGTCACTGTGGGGCCATGTCACAGTGGGCAGCACGTCAGTGATCGCTATGTCACAGTGAGCAACAGGCCACTGGTTGCCATGTCACTGTGGGGTCTATGTCACAGTGGGCAGCAGGTCAGTGGTGGCCACGTCACTGTGGGGCCATGTCACACGGTGCAGCAGGTCAGTGATGGCCATGTCACAGTGAGCAACAGGCCACTGGTTGCCATGTCACTGTGGGGGCTATGTCACAGTGGGCAGCAGGTTAGTTGTGGCAATGTCACTATGGGTCCATGTCACAGTGGGCAGCAGGTCAGTGGTGGCCAGTTCACTGTGAGGTCATGTCACAGTGTGCAGCATGTCAGTGGTGGCCATGTCACAGTGAGCAATAGGCCACTGGTTGCCATGTCACTGTGGTGTCTATGTCACAGTGGGCAGCAGGTCAGTGGTGGCCATGTCACTATGGGGGCCATGTCACAGTGGGCAGCAGGTCAGTGGTGGCCATGTCACTATGGGTCCATGTCACAGTGGGCAGCAGGTCAGTGGTGGCCATGTCACTATGGGTCCATGTCACAGTGGGCAGCAGGTCAGTGGTGGCCGTGTCACTATGGGGGCCATGTCACAGTGGGCAGCAGGTCAGTGGTGGCCATGTCACTATGGGTCCATGTCACAGTGGGCAGCAGGTCAGCGGTGGCCATGTCACTGTGAGGTCATGTCACAGTGTGCAGCAGGTCAGTGGTGGCCATGTCACAGTGAGCAATAGGCCACTGGTTGCCATGTCACTGTGGTGTCTATGTCACAGAGGGCAGGAGGTCAGTGGTGGCCATGTCACTATGGGGGCCATGTCACAGTGGGCAGCAGGTCAGTGGTGGCCATGTCACTATGGCGGCTATGTCACAGTGGGCAGCAGGTCAGTAGTGGCCACGTCACTGTGGGGCCATGTCACAGTGGGCAGCAGGTCAGTGTTGGCCATGTCACTATGGGGGCCATGTCACAGTGGTCAGCGGGTCAGTAGTGGCCATGTGACTGTGGGGCTATGTCACAGTGGGCAGCAGGTCAGTGGTGGCCATGTCACTATGGGGGCCATGTCACAGTGAGCAGCAGGTCTGTAGTGGCCACGTCACTGTGGGGCTATGTCACAGTGTGCAGCAGGTCAGTGATGGCCATGTCACAGTGAGCAACAGGCCACTGGTTGCCATGTAACTGTGGGGGCTATGTCACAGTGGGCAGCAGGTCAGTGGTGGCCATGTCACTGTGAGGTCATGTCACAGTGTGCAGCAGGTCAGTGGTGGCCATGTCACAGTGAGCAACAGGCCACTGCTTGCCATGTCACTATGGGGGCTATGTCACAGTGGGCAGCAGGTCAGTGGTGGCCATGTCACTATGGGGGCCATTTCACAGTGGGCAGCAGGTCAGTGGTGCCCAAGTCACTGTGGTGCTATGTGACAGTGGTCAGCAGGTCAGTGGTGGCCATGTCACTGTTGGGGCCATGTCACAGTGGGCAGCAGGTCAGTAGTGGCCACGTCGCTGTGGGGCCATGTCACAGTGTGCAGCAGGTCAGTGATGGCCATGTCACAGTTAGCAACAGGCCACTGGTTGCCATGTCACTGTGGGGGCTATGTCACAGTGGGCAGCAGGTCAGTGGTGGCCATGTCACTATGGGGGCCATGTCACAGTGGGCAGCAGGTCAGTGGTGGCCATGTCACTATGGGGGCTATGTCACATTGGCCAGCAGGTCAGTGGTGGCCATGTCACTGTGAGGTCATGTCACAGTGTGCAGCAGGTCAGTGGTGGCCATGTCATAGTGAGCAACAGGCCACTGGTTGCCATGTCACTGTGGGGGCTATGTCACAGTGGGCAGCAGGTCAGTGGTGCCCAAGTCACTGTGGGGCTATGTCACAGTGGTCAGCGGGTCAGTGGTGGCCATGTCACTATGGGGTCCATGTCACAGTGGGCAGCAGGTCAGTGGTGGCCATGTCACTGTGGGGGCCATGTCACAGTGGTCAGTGGGTCAGTGGTGGCCATGTCACTGTAGGGGCCATGTCACAGGTGTCAGCGGGTCAGTGGTGGCCATGTCACTGTGAGGTCATGTCACAGTGTGCAGCAGGTCAGTGATGGCCATGTCACAGTGAGTAACGGGCCACTGGTTGCCATGTCACTGTGGGGGCTATGTCACAGTGGGCAGCAGGTCAGTGCTGGCCGTGTCACTATGGGGGCTATGTCACATTGGGCAGCAGGTCAGTGGTGGCCATGTCACTGTGAGGTCATGTCACAGCGTGCAGCAGGTCAGTGGTGCCATGTCACAGTGAGTAACAGGCCACTCTTTGCCATGTCACTGTGGGGGCTATGTCACAGTGGGCAGCAGGTCAGTGGTGGCCATGTCACTATGGGGGCCATGTCACAGTTGGCAGCAGGTCAGTGGTGGTCATGTCACTATGGGGGCCATGTCACAGTGGGCAGCAGGTCAGTAGTGGCCACGTCACTGTGGGGCCATGTCACAGTGTGCAGCAGGTCAGTGATGGCCATGTCACAGTGAGTAACAGGCCACTGGTTGCCATGTCACTGTGGGGGCTATGTCACAGTGGGCAGCAGGTCAGTGCTGGCCATGTCACTATGGTGGCCATGTCACAGTGGGGAGCAGGTCAGTGGTGGCCATGTCACTATGGGGGCTATGTCACATTGGGCAGCAGGTCAGTGGTGGCCATGTCACAGTGGGCAGAAGGTCAGTAGTGGCCACGTCACTGTGGGGCCATGTCACAGTGGGCAGCAGGTCAGTGGTGGCCATGTCACTATGGGGGCCATGTCACAGTGGTCAGCGGGTCAGTAGTGGCCATGTGACTGTGGGGCTATGTCACAGTGGGCAGCAGGTCAGTGGTGGCCATGTCACTATGGGGGCCATGTCACAGTGAGCAGCAGGTCTGTAGTGGCCACGTCACTGTGGGGCTATGTCACAGTGTGCAGCAGGTCAGTGATGGCCATGTCACAGTGAGCAACAGGCCACTGGTTGCCATGTAACTGTGGGGGCTATGTCACAGTGGGCAGCAGGTCAGTGGTGGCCATGTCACTGTGAGGTCATGTCACAGTGTGCAGCAGGTCAGTGGTGGCCATGTCACAGTGAGCAACAGGCCACTGGTTGCCATGTCACTGTGGGGGCTATGTCACAGTGGGCAGCAGGTCAGTGGTGGCCATGTCACTATGGGGGCCATTTCACAGTGGGCAGCAGGTCAGTGGTGCCCAAGTCACTGTGGTGCTATGTGACAGTGGTCAGCAGGTCAGTGGTGGCCATGTCACTGTTGGGGCCATGTCACAGTGGGCAGCAGGTCAGTAGTGGCCACGTCGCTGTGGGGCCATGTCACAGTGTGCAGCAGGTCAGTGATGGCCATGTCACAGTTAGCAACAGGCCACTGGTTGCCATGTCACTGTGGGGGCTATGTCACAGTGGGCAGCAGGTCAGTGGTGGCCA
The DNA here is from genome assembly GCF_047716275.1 of Strix uralensis. Classification (NCBI taxonomy): domain Eukaryota; kingdom Metazoa; phylum Chordata; class Aves; order Strigiformes; family Strigidae; genus Strix; species Strix uralensis. The sequence continues at coordinate 905,847 of NW_027436714.1, read as the reverse complement.
TGTCACTATGGGGGCCATTTCACAGTGGGCAGCAGGTCAGTGGTGCCCAAGTCACTGTTGGGGCCATGTCACAGTGGGCAGCAGGTCAGTGGTGGCCATGTCACTATGGGGGCCATGTCACAGTGGGCAGCAGGTCAGTCGTGGCCATGTCACTATGGGGGCTATGTCACATTGGCCAGCAGGTCAGTGGTGGCCATGTCACTGTGAGGTCATGTCACAGTGTGCAGCATGTCAGTGGTGGCCATGTCACAGTGAGCAACAGGCCACTGGTTGCCATGTCACTGTGGGGGCTATGTCACAGTGGGCAGCGGGTCAGTGGTGGCCATGTCACTATGGGGGCCATGTCACAGTGTGCAGCAGGTCAGTGCTGGCCATGTCACTATGGGGGCCATGTCACAGTGGGCAGCAGGTCAATGTTGGCCATGTCACTATGGGGGCTATGTCACATTGGGCAGCAGGTCAGTGGTGGCCATGTCACTGTGAGGTCATGTCACAGTGTGCAGCAGGTCAGTGGTGGCCATGTCATAGTGAGCAACAGGCCACTGGTTGCCATGTCACTGTGGGGGCTATGTCACAGTGGTCAGCGGGTCAGTGGTGGCCATGTCACTGTTGGGGCCATGTCACAGTGGGCAGCAGGTCAGTGGTGGCCATGTCACTGTGAGGTCATGTCACAGTGTGCAGCAGGTCAGTGGTGGCCATGTCACAGTGAGCAACAGGCCACTGGTTGCCATGTCACTGTGGGGGCTATGTCACAGTGGGCAGCAGGTCAGTGGTGGCCATGTCACTATGGGGGCCATGTCACAGTGGGCAGCAGGTCAGTGGTGGCCATGTCACTATGGAGGCTATGTCACATTGGGCAGCAGGTCAGTGGTGGCCATGTCACTATGGGGTCCATGTCACAGTGGGCAGCAGGTCAGTTGTGGGCATGTCACTGTGGGGGCCATGTCACAGGTGTCAGCGGGTCAGTGGTGGCCATGTCACTGTAGGGGCCATGTCACAGGTGTCAGCGGGTCAGTGGTGGCCATGTCACTGTGAGGTCATGTCACAGTGGGCAGCAGATCAGTTGTGGCCATGTCACAATGAGCAACAGTCCACTGGTGGCCATGTTCCTGTGGTGGCCAGTCACAGTGGGCAGCAGGTCAGTGGTGGCCACGTCACTGTGGGGCCATGTGACAGTGGGCAGCAGGTCAGTGGTGGCCATGTCACTATGGGGGCCATGTCACAGTGTGCAGCAGGTCAGTGGTGGCCATGTCACTATGGGGGCTATGTCACAGTGCGCAGCAGGTCAGTGGTGGCCACGTCACTATGGGGCCATGTCACATTGGGCAGCAGGTCAGTTGTGGCCATGTCACTGTGGGGTCATGTCACAGTGGGCAGCATGTCAGTGGTGATCATGTTACTGTTTGGGACATGTCACAGTGGGGAGCAGGTCAATGGTGGCCATGTCACTGTGGGGGCCATGTCACAGTGGTCAGCGGGTCAGTGGTGGCCATGTCACTGTGGGGGCCATGTCACAGGTGTCAGCGGGACAGTGGTGGCCATGTCAATGTGAGCTCATGTCACAGTGGGCAGCAGGTCAGTGGTGGCCATGTCAACTGTGGGGGCCATGTCACAGTGGGCAGCAGGTCAGTGGTGCCGAATTCACTGTGGGGCTATGTCACAGTGGTCAGCGGGTCTGTGGTGGCCATGTCACTATGGGGGCCATGTCACAGTGTGCAGCAGGTCAGTAGTGGCCATGTCACTGTGGGGCCATGTCACAGTGGGCAGCAGGTCAGTTGTGGCCATGTCACTATGGGTCCATGTCACAGTGGGCAGCAGGTCAGTGGTGGCCAAGTCTATATGGGGCCATGTTATAGTGGGCAGCAGTTCAGTGGTACCCAATTCACTGTGGGGCTATGTCACAGTGGTCAGCGGGTCAGTGCTGGCCATGTCACTGTGGGGGCCATGTCACAGTGGGCTGCAGGTCAGTTGTGGCCATGTCACTATAGGGGCCATGTCACAGTCGGCAGCAGGTCAGTGCTGGCCATGTCACTATGGGGGCCATGTCACAGTGGGCAGCAGGTCAGTGGTGGCCATGTCACTGTGGTGGCCATGTCACAGTGGTCAGCGCGTCAGTGGTGGCCATGTCACTGTGGGGCCATGTCACTATGGGGGCCATGTCACAGTGGTCAGAGGGTCAGTGGTGGCCATGTCACTGTGGGGGCCATGTCACAGTGGTCAGCAGGTCAGTGGTGGCCATGTCACAGTGAGCAACAGGCCACTGGTTGCCATGTCACTGTGGGGTCTATGTCACAGTGGGCAACAGGTCAGTGGTGGCAATGTCACTATGGGTGCCATGACACAGTGGGCAGCCGGTCACTGGTGGCCATGTCACTGTGAGGTCATGTCACAGTGTGCAACAGGTCAGTGGTGGCCATGTCACAGTGAGAAACAGGCCACTGGTTGCCATGTCACTATGGGGGCTATGTCATAGTTGCCAGCAGGTCAGTGGTGGCCATGTCACTATGGGGGCTATGTCATAGTTGCCAGCAGGTCAGTGGTGGCCAGGTCACTATGGGGGCCATGTCACAGTGTGTGGCAGGTCAGTGGTGACCATGTCACTGTGGGGCTATGTCACAGTGGTCAGCGGATCAGTGGTGGCCATGTCACTGTGGGTCCATGTCACAGTGGGCAGCAGGTCAGTGGTGGCCATGTCACTATGGAGGCTATGTCACATTGGACAGCAGGTCAGTGGTGGCAATGTCACTGTGAGGTCATGTCACAGTGTGCAGCAGGTCAGTGGTGGCCATGTCACAGTGAGCAACAGGCCACTGGTTGCCATGTCACTGTGGGGGCTATGTCACAGTGGGAAGCAGGTCAGTGGTGGCCATGTCACTATGGGGGCCATGTCACAGTGGGCAGCAGGTCAGTGGTGGCCATGTCACTGTGGGGACAATGTCAGAGTGGGCAGAAGGTCAGTTGTGGCCATGTCACTATGAGTCCATGTCACAGTGGGCAGCAGGTCAGGGTGGCCATGTCACTCTGGGGGCTATGTCACGTTGGGCAGCAGGTCAGTGGTGGCCATGTCACTGTGAGATCATGTCACTGTGTGCAGCAGGTCAGTGGTTGCCATGTCACAGTGAGCAACAGGCCACTGGCTGAAATGTCACTGTGGGGGCTATGTCACAGTGGGCAGCAGGTCAGTGGTGGCCATGTCACTATGGGGGCCATGTCACAGTGGGCAGCAGGTCAGTGGTGGCCATGTCACTGTGAGGTCATGTCACAGTGTGCAGCAGGTCAGTGGTGGCCATGTCACAGTGAGAAACAGGCCACTGGTTGCCATGTCACTGTAGGGGCTATGTCACAGTGGGCAGCATGTCAGTGGTGCCCATGTCACTATGGGGGCCATGTCACAGAGGGCAGCATGTCAGTGGTGGCCAGGTCACTATCGGGGCCATGTCACAGTGTTCAGCAGGCCACTGGTTGCCATGTCACTGTGGGGTCTATGTCAGAGTGCGCAGCAGGTCAGTGGTGGCCATGTCACTGTGGGGCCATGTCACAGTGTGCAGCAGGTCAGTGGTGGCCATATCACAGTGAGCAACAGGCCACTGGTTGCCATGTCACTGTGGGGGCTATGTCACAGTGGGCAGCAGGTCAGTGGTGGCCATGTCACTATGGGGGCCATGTCACAGTGTGCAGCAGGTCAGTGATGGCCATGTCACAGTGAGTAACAGGCCACTGGTTGCCATGTCACTGTGGGGGCTATGTCACAGTGGGCAGCTGGTCAGTGGTGGCCATGTCACTATGGGGGCAATGTCACAGTGCGCAGCAGGTCAGTGGTGGCCATGTCACTGTGAGGTCATGTCACAGTGTGCAGCAGGTCAGTGGTGGCCATGTCACTATGGGGGCCATGTCCCAGAGGGCAGTAGGTCAGTGGTGGCCATGTCACTATGGGGGCCATGTCACAGTGGGCAGCAGGTCTGTGGTGGCCATGTCACTATGGGGGCCATGTCACAGTGGGCAGCAGGTCAGTGGTGGCCATGTCACTATGGCGGCCATGTCACAGTGGGCAGCAGGTCAGTAGTGGCCACGTCACTGTGGGGCCATGTCACAGTGTGCAGCAGGTCAGTGATGGCCATGTCACAGTGAGAAACAGGCCACTGGTTGCCATGTCACTGTGGGGTCTATGTCACAGTGGGCAGCAGGTCAGTGCGGGCCATGTCACTGTGGGGGACATGTCACAGTGGGCAGCTGGTCAGTGGTGGCCATGTCACTATGGGGGCCATGTCACAGTGGGCAGCAGGTCAGTGGTGGTTATGTCACTGTGAGGTCATGTAACAGTGTGCAGCAGGCGACTAGTTGCCATGTCACTATGGGGTCTATTTCACAGTGGGCAGTAGGTCAGTAGTTGCCACATCACTGTGGGGCCATTTCACAGTGTGCAGCAGTTCAGTGATGGCCATGTCACAGTGAGCAACAGGCCACTGGTTGCCATGTCACTGTGGGGGCTATGTCACAGTGGGCAGCAGGTCAGTTGTCGCCATGTCACAGTGGGCAAGAGGCCACTGGTTGCCATGTCACTGTGGGGGCTATGTCACAGTGGGCTGCAGGTCAGTGGTGGCCATGTCACTATGGGGCCATGTCACAGTGAGCAGCAGGTCAGTGGTGGCCATGTCACTATGGGGCCATGTCACAGTGGGCAGCAGGTCAGTGGTGGCCATGTCAATGTGGGGGCCATGTCACAGTGGTCAGCGGGTCAGTGGTGGCCATGTCACTGTGGGGGCCATGTCACTATGTGGGCCATGTCACAGTGGGCAGTAGGTCAGTGGTGGGCCATGTCACTGTGGGGGCCATGTCACAGTGGTCAGCGGGTCAGTGGTGGCCATGTCATTGTGCGGCCATGTCACAGGTGTAAGCGGGTCAGTGGTGGCCATGTCACTGTGAGGTCATGTCACAGTGGGCAGCAGATCAGTTGTGGCCATGTCACAATGAGCGACAGTACACTGGTGGCCATGTCACTGTGCTGGCCAGTCACAGTGGGCAGCAGGTCAGTGATGGCCATGCCACAGTGAGTAACAGGCCACTGGTTGCCATGTCACTGTGGGGGCTATGTCACAGTGGGCAGCAGGTCAGTGCTGGCCGTGTCACTATGGTGGCCATGTCACAGTGGGCAGCAGGTCCGTGGTCGCCATGTCACTATGGGGGCTATGTCACATTGGGCAGCAGGTCAGTGGTGGCCATGTCACTGTGAGGTCATGTCACAGTGTGCAGCAGGTCAGTGGTGGCCATGTCAATATGGGGGCCATGTCCCAGAGGGCAGCAGGTCAGTGGTGGCCAAGTCTCTGTGGGGCTATGTCACAGTGGTCAGCAGGTCAGTGGTGGCCATATCACTGTTGGGGCCATGTCACAGTGGGCAGCAGATCAGTGGTGGCCATGTCACTATGGGGGCCATGTCACAGTGGGCAGCAGGTCAGTGGTGGCCATGTCATTGTGGGGGCCATGTCACAGTGTGCAGCAGGTCAGTGGTGTCCATGTCACAGTGAGCAACAGGCCACTGGTTGCCATGTCACTGTGGGGGCTATGTCACAGTGGGCAGCTGGTCAGTGGTGGCCATGGCACTGTGAGGTCATGTCACAGTGTGCAGCAGGTCAGTGGTGGCCATGTCACAGTGAGCAACAGGCCACTGGTTGCCATGTCAAGTGGGGTTTATGTCACAATGGGCAGCAGGTCAGTGGTTGCCATGTCACTGTGGGGGCTATGTCACAGTGTGCAGCAGGTCAGTGGTGCCCATGTCAATATGGGGGCCATATCACAGTGGGCAGCAGGTCAGTGCTGGCCATGTCACTGTGGGGGACATGTCACAGTGCGCAGCAGGTCAGTGCTGGCCATGTCACTGTGGGGGACATGTCACAGTGGGCAGCAGGTCAGTGGTGGTCATGTCACTGTGAGGTCATGTAACAGTGTGCAGCAGGCGACTAGTTGCCATGTCGCTATGGGGTCTATTTCACAGTGGGCAGCAGGTCAGTGGTGTCCATGTCACTATGGGGCCATGTCACAGTGGGCAGCAGGTCAGTGGTGGCCATGTCAATGTGGGGGCCATGTCACAGTGGTCAGAGAGTCAGTGGTGGCCATGTCACTGTGGGGGCCATGTCACTATGTGGGCCATGTCACAGTGGGCAGTAGGTCAGTGGTGGGCCATGTCACTGTGGGGGCCATGTCACAGTGGTCAGCGGGTCAGTGGTGGCCATGTCACTGTGCGGCCATGTCACAGGTGTAAGCGGGTCAGTGGTCGCCATGTCACTGTGAGGTCATGTCACAGTGGGCAGCAGGTCAGTGGTGGCCATGTCACTATGGGGGCAATGTCACAGTGCGCAGCAGGTCAGTGGTGGCCATGTCACTATGGGGGCTATGTCACATTGGGCAGCAGGTCAGTGGTGGCCATGTCACTGTGAGGTCATGTCACAGTGTGCAGCAGGTCAGTGGTGGCCATGTCACTATGGGGGCCATGTCCCAGAGGGCAGCAGGTCAGTGGTGGCCATGTCACTATGGGGGCCATGTCACAGTGGGCAGCAGGTCAGTGGTGGCCATGTCACTATGGGGGCCATGTCACAGTGGGCAGCAGGTCAGTGGTGGCCATGTCACTATGGGGGCTATGTCACATTGGGCAGCAGGTCAGTGGTGGCCATGTCACTGTGAGGTCATGTCACAGTGTGCAGCAGGTCAGTGGTGGCCATGTCACTATGGGGGCCATCTCACAGTGGGCAGCAGCTCAGAAGTGGCCATGTCACTATGGGGGCCATGTCACAGTGTGCAGCAGGTCAGTGATGGCCGTGTCACAGTGAGTAACAGGCCACTGGTTGCCGTGTCACTGTGGGGGCTATGTCACAGTGAGCAGCAGGTCAGTGGTGGCCATGTCACTATGGGGGCCATGTCACAGTGGGCAGCAGGTCAGTGGTGGCCATGTCACTATGGGAGCAATGTCACAGTGCGCAGCAGGTCAGTGGTGGCCATGTCACTATGGGGGCTATGTCACATTGGGCAGCAGGTCAGTGGTGGCCATGTCACTGTGAGGTCATGTCAGAGTGTGCAGCAGGTCAGTGGTGGCCATGTCACTATGGGGGACATGTCCCAGAGGGCAGCAGGTCAGTGGTGGCCATGTCACTATGGGGGCAACGTCGAAGTGGGCAGCAGGTCAGTGGTGGCCATGTCAGTATGGGGGCCATGTCACAGTGGGCAGCAGGTCAGTGGTGCCCAAGTCTCTGTGGGGCTATGTCACAGTGGTCAGCAGGTCAGTGGTGGCCATATCACTGTTGGGGCCATGTCACAGTGGGCAGCAGGTCAGTGGTGGCCATGTCACTATGGTGGCCATGTCACAGTGGGCAGCAGGTCAGTGGTGGCCATGTCATTGTGGGGGCCATGTCACAGTGGTCATCGGGTCAGTGGTAGCCATGTCACTGTGTGGGCCATGTCACAGAGGGCAGCATGTCAGTGGTGATCATGTTACTATTTGGGACATGTTACAGTGGGCAGCAGGTCAGTGGTGGCCATGTCACTATGGGGACAATGTCACAGTGAGCAGCAGGTCTGTAGTGGCCAAGTCACTGTGAGGTCATGTCACAGTGTGCAGCAGGTCAGTGGTGGCAATGTCACTATGGTGGCCATGTCACAGTGGGCAGCAGGTCAGTGGTGGCCATGTCACTGTGAGGTCATGTCACAGTGTGCTGCAGGTCAGTGGTGGCCATGTCACAGTGAGCAACAGGCCACTGGTTGCCATGTCACTGTGGGCCTATTTCACAGTGGGCAGCAGGTCAGTGGTGGCCATGTCACTATGGGGGCCATGTCACAGTGGGCAGCAGGTCAGTAGTGGCCACGTCACTATGGGGGCCATGTCACAGTGGGCAGTAGGTCAGTGCTGGTCATGTCACAGTGGGCAGCAGGTTAGTGCTGGCCATGTCACAGTGGGCAGCAGGCCACTGGTTGCCATGTCACTGTGGGGGCTATGTCACAGTGGGCAGCAGGTCAGTGGTGGCCATGTCACTATGGGTGCCATGTCACATTGGACAGCAGGTCAGTAGTGGCCACGTCACTGTGGGGCCATGTCACAGTGTGCAGCAGGTCAGTGATGGCCATGTCACACTGAGTAACAGGCCACTGGTTGCCATGTCACTGTGGGGGCTATGTCACAGTGGGCAGCAGGTCAGTGGTGGCCATGTCACTATGGGGGCATGTCACAGTGGGCAGCAGGTCAGTAGTGGCCACGTCACTGTGGGGCCATGTCACAGTGTGCAGCAGGTCAGTGATGGCCATGTCACAGTGAGTAACAGGCCACTGGTTGCCATGTCACTGTGGGGGCTATGTCACAGTGGGCAGCAGGTCAGTGGTGGCCATGTCACTATGGGGGCTATGTCACATTGGGCAGCAGGTCAGTGCTGGCCATGTCACTATGGGGGCCATGTCACAGTGGGCAGCAGGTCAATGGTGGCCATGTCACAATGGGGGCTATGTCACATTGGGCAGCAGGTCAGTGGTGGCCATGTCACTGTGAGGTCATGTCACAGTGTGCAGCAGGTCAGTGGTGGCCATGTCACAGTGAGCAACATTCCACTGGTTGCCATGTCACTGTGGGGGCTATGTCACAGTGGGCAGCAGGTCAGTGGTGGCCATGTCACTATGGGGGCCATGTCACAGTGGGCAGCAGGTCAGTGATGGCCATGTCACATTGAGTAACAGGCCACTGGTTGCCATGTCACTGTGGGGGCTATGTCACAGTGGGCAGCAGGTCAGTGGTGGCCATGTCACTATGGGGGCCATGTCACAGTGGGCAGCAGGTCAGTGGTGGCCATGTCACTATGGGGGCCATGTCACAGTGGGCAGCAGGTCAGTAGTGGCCACGTCACTGTGGGGCCATGTCACAGTGTGCAGCAGGTCAGTGATGGCCATGTCACAGTGGGCAGCAGGTCAGTGGTGGCCATGTCACTATGGGGGCCGTGTCACAGTGGGCAGCATGTCAGTGGTGCCCAAGTCACTGAGGGGCTATGTCACAGTGGGGAGCAGGTCAGTGGTGGCCATGTCACTATGGGGGCCATGTCACAGTGGGCAGCAGTTCAGTAGTGGCCACGTCACTCTGGGGCTATGTCACAGTGGGCAGCAGGTCAGTGCTGGCCATGTCACTATGGGGGCCATGTCACAGTGGGCAGCAGGTCAGTAGTGGCCACGTCACTGTGGGGCCATGTCACAGTGTGCAGCAGGTCAGTGATGGCCATGTCACAGTGAGAAACAGGCCACTGGTTGCCATGTCACTGTGGGGTCTATGTCACAGTGGGCAGCAGGTCAGTGCGGGCCATGTCACTGTGGGGGACATGTCACAGTGGGCAGCTGGTCAGTGGTGGCCATGTCACTATGGGGGCCATGTCACAGTGGGCAGCAGCTCAGTGGTGGTTATGTCACTGTGAGGTCATGTAACAGTGTGCAGCAGGCGACTAGTTGCCATGTCACTATGGGGTCTATTTCACAGTGGGCAGTAGGTCAGTAGTTGCCACATCACTGTGGGGCCATTTCACAGTGTGCAGCAGTTCAGTGATGGCCATGTCACAGTGAGCAACAGGCCACTGGTTGCCATGTCACTGTGGGGGCTATGTCACAGTGGGCAGCAGGTCAGTTGTCGCCATGTCACAGTGGGCAAGAGGCCACTGGTTGCCATGTCACTGTGGGGGCTATGTCACAGTGGGCAGCAGGTCAGTGCTGGCCATGTCACTGTGGGGGACATGTCACAGTGCGCAGCAGGTCAGTGCTGGCCATGTCACTGTGGGGGACATGTCACAGTGGGCAGCAGGTCAGTGGTGGTCATGTCACTGTGAGGTCATGTAACAGTGTGCAGCAGGCGACTAGTTGCCATGTCGCTATGGGGTCTATTTCACAGTGGGCAGCAGGTCAGTGGTGTCCATGTCACTATGGGGCCATGTCACAGTGGGCAGCAGGTCAGTGGTGGCCATGTCAATGTGGGGGCCATGTCACAGTGGTCAGAGAGTCAGTGGTGGCCATGTCACTGTGGGGGCCATGTCACTATGTGGGCCATGTCACAGTGGGCAGTAGGTCAGTGGTGGGCCATGTCACTGTGGGGGCCATGTCACAGTGGTCAGCGGGTCAGTGGTGGCCATGTCACTGTGCGGCCATGTCACAGGTGTAAGCGGGTCAGTGGTCGCCATGTCACTGTGAGGTCATGTCACAGTGGGCAGCAGGTCAGTGGTGGCCATGTCACTATGGGGGCAATGTCACAGTGCGCAGCAGGTCAGTGGTGGCCATGTCACTATGGGGGCTATGTCACATTGGGCAGCAGGTCAGTGGTGGCCATGTCACTGTGAGGTCATGTCACAGTGTGCAGCAGGTCAGTGGTGGCCATGTCACTATGGGGGCCATGTCCCAGAGGGCAGCAGGTCAGTGGTGGCCATGTCACTATGGGGGCCATGTCACAGTGGGCAGCAGGTCAGTGGTGGCCATGTCACTATGGGGGCCATGTCACAGTGGGCAGCAGGTCAGTGGTGGCCATGTCACTATGGGGGCTATGTCACATTGGGCAGCAGGTCAGTGGTGGCCATGTCACTGTGAGGTCATGTCACAGTGTGCAGCAGGTCAGTGGTGGCCATGTCACTATGGGGGCCATCTCACAGTGGGCAGCAGCTCAGAAGTGGCCATGTCACTATGGGGGCCATGTCACAGTGTGCAGCAGGTCAGTGATGGCCGTGTCACAGTGAGTAACAGGGCACTGGTTGCCGTGTCACTGTGGGGGCTATGTCACAGTGAGCAGCAGGTCAGTGGTGGCCATGTCACTATGGGGGCCATGTCACAGTGGGCAGCAGGTCAGTGGTGGCCATGTCACTATGGGAGCAATGTCACAGTGCGCAGCAGGTCAGTGGTGGCCATGTCACTATGGGGGCTATGTCACATTGGGCAGCAGGTCAGTGGTGGCCATGTCACTGTGAGGTCATGTCAGAGTGTGCAGCAGGTCAGTGGTGGCCATGTCACTATGGGGGACATGTCCCAGAGGGCAGCAGGTCAGTGGTGGCCATGTCACTATGGGGGCCATGTCACAGTGGGCAGCAGGTCAGTGATGGCCATGTCACAATGAGCAACAGGCCACTGGTTGCCATGTCACTGTTGGGGCCATGTCACAGTGGGCAGCAGGTCTGTGGTGGCCATGTCACTATGGGGGCCATGTCACAGTGGGCAGCAGGTCAGTGGTGGCCATGTCACTATGGCGGCCATGTCACAGTGGGCAGCAGGTCAGTGGTGGCCATGTCACTATGGGGGCCATGTCACAGTGGGCAGCAGGTCTGTGGTGGCCATGTCACTATGGGGGCCATGTCACAGTGGGCAGCAGGTCAGTGGTGGCCATGTCACTATGGCGGCCATGTCACAGTGGACAGCAGGTCAGTAGTGGCCACGTCACTGTGGGGCCATGTCACAGTGTGCAGCAGGTCAGTGATGGCCATGTCACAGTGAGAAACAGGCCACTGGTTGCCATGTCACTGTGGGGGCTATGTCACAGTGGGCAGCAGGTCAGTGGTGGCCATGTCACTATGGGGGCAACGTCGAAGTGGGCAGCAGGTCAGTGGTGGCCATGTCAGTATGGGGGCCATGTCACAGTGGGCAGCAGGTCAGTGGTGCCCAAGTCTCTGTGGGGCTATGTCACAGTGGTCAGCAGGTCAGTGGTGGCCATATCACTGTTGGGGCCATGTCACAGTGGGCAGCAGGTCAGTGGTGGCCATGTCACTATGGTGGCCATGTCACAGTGGGCAGCAGGTCAGTGGTGGCCATGTCATTGTGGGGGCCATGTCACAGTGGTCATCGGGTCAGTGGTAGCCATGTCACTGTGTGGGCCATGTCACAGAGGGCAGCATGTCAGTGGTGATCATGTTACTATTTGGGACATGTTACAGTGGGCAGCAGGTCAGTGGTGGCCATGTCACTATGGGGACAATGTCACAGTGAGCAGCAGGTCTGTAGTGGCCAAGTCACTGTGAGGTCATGTCACAGTGTGCAGCAGGTCAGTGGTGGCAATGTCACTATGGTGGCCATGTCACAGTGGGCAGCAGGTCAGTGGTGGCCATGTCACTGTGAGGTCATGTCACAGTGTGCTGCAGGTCAGTGGTGGCCATGTCACAGTGAGCAACAGGCCACTGGTTGCCATGTCACTGTGGGCCTATTTCACAGTGGGCAGCAGGTCAGTGGTGGCCATGTCACTATGGGGGCCATGTCACAGTGGGCAGCAGGTCAGTAGTGGCCACGTCACTATGGGGGCCATGTCACAGTGGGCAGTAGGTCAGTGCTGGTCATGTCACAGTGGGCAGCAGGTTAGTGCTGGCCATGTCACAGTGGGCAGCAGGCCACTGGTTGCCATGTCACTGTGGGGGCTATGTCACAGTGGGCAGCAGGTCAGTGGTGGCCATGTCACTATGGGTGCCATGTCACATTGGACAGCAGGTCAGTAGTGGCCACGTCACTGTGGGGCCATGTCACAGTGTGCAGCAGGTCAGTGATGGCCATGTCACACTGAGTAACAGGCCACTGGTTGCCATGTCACTGTGGGGGCTATGTCACAGTGGGCAGCAGGTCAGTGGTGGCCATGTCACTATGGGGGCATGTCACAGTGGGCAGCAGGTCAGTAGTGGCCACGTCACTGTGGGGCCATGTCACAGTGTGCAGCAGGTCAGTGATGGCCATGTCACAGTGAGTAACAGGCCACTGGTTGCCATGTCACTGTGGGGGCTATGTCACAGTGGGCAGCAGGTCAGTGGTGGCCATGTCACTATGGGGGCTATGTCACATTGGGCAGCAGGTCAGTGCTGGCCATGTCACTATGGGGGCCATGTCACAGTGGGCAGCAGGTCAATGGTGGCCATGTCACAATGGGGGCTATGTCACATTGGGCAGCAGGTCAGTGGTGGCCATGTCACTGTGAGGTCATGTCACAGTGTGCAGCAGGTCAGTGGTGGCCATGTCACAGTGAGCAACATTCCACTGGTTGCCATGTCACTGTGGGGGCTATGTCACAGTGGGCAGCAGGTCAGTGGTGGCCATGTCACTATGGGGGCCATGTCACAGTGGGCAGCAGGTCAGTGATGGCCATGTCACATTGAGTAACAGGCCACTGGTTGCCATGTCACTGTGGGGGCTATGTCACAGTGGGCAGCAGGTCAGTGGTGGCCATGTCACTATGGGGGCCATGTCACAGTGGGCAGCAGGTCAGTGGTGGCCATGTCACTATGGGGGCCATGTCACAGTGGGCAGCAGGTCAGTAGTGGCCACGTCACTGTGGGGCCATGTCACAGTGTGCAGCAGGTCAGTGATGGCCATGTCACAGTGAGCAACAGGCCACTGGATCCATGTCACTGTGGGGGCTATGTCACAGTGGGCAGCATGTCAGTGGTGCCCAAGTCACTGAGGGGCTATGTCACAGTGGGGAGCAGGTCAGTGGTGGCCATGTCACTATGGGGGCCATGTCACAGTGGGCAGCAGTTCAGTAGTGGCCACGTCACTCTGGGGCTATGTCACAGTGGGCAGCAGGTCAGTGCTGGCCATGTCACTATGGGGGCCATGTCACAGTGGGCAGCAGGTCAATGGTGGCCATGTCACAATGGGGGCTATGTCACATTGGGCAGCAGGTCAGTGGTGGCCATGTCACTGTGAGGTCATGTCACAGTGTGCAGCAGGTCAGTGGTGGCCATGTCACAGTGAGCAACATTCCACTGGTTGCCATGTCACTGTGGGGGCTATGTCACAGTGGGCAGCAGGTCAGTGGTGGCCATGTCACTATGGGGGCCATGTCACAGTGGGCAGCAGGTCAGTGATGGCCATGTCACATTGAGTAACAGGCCACTGGTTGCCATGTCACTGTGGGGGCTATGTCACAGTGGGCAGCAGGTCAGTGCTGGCCGTGTCACTATGGTGGCCATGTCACAGTGGGCAGCAGGTCACTGGTGCCATGTCACTATGGGGGCCATGTCGCAGTGGGCAGCAGGTCAGTTGTGCCCAAGTCACTGTGGTGCTATGTCACAGTGGTCAGCGGGTCAGTAGTGGCCATGCCACTGTTGGGGCCATGTCACAGTGGGCAGCAGGTCAGTGGTGGCCATGTCACTATGGGGGCCATGTCACAGTGGGCAGCAGGTCAGTAGTGGCCACGTCACTGTGGGGCCATGTCACAGTGTGCAGCAGGTCAGTGATGGCCATGTCACAGTGAGCAACAGGCCACTGGTTGCCATGTCACTGTTGGGTCTATGTCACAGTGGGCAGCAGGTCAGTGGTGGCCATGTCACTGTGGGGGCCATGTCACAGTGGGCAGCAGGTCAGTGGTGGCCATGTCACTATGGGGGCTATGTCACATTGGGCAGCAGGTCAGTGGTGGCCATATCACTGTGAGGTCATGTCACAGTGAGCAACAGGCCACTGGTTGCCATGTCACTGTGGGGGCTATGTCACAGTGGGCAGCAGGTCAGTGGTGGCCATGTCACTGTGAGGTCATGTCACAGTGTGCAGCAGGACAGTGGTGGCCATGTCACAGTGAGCAACAGGCCACTGGTTGCCATGTCACTGTGGGGGCTATGTCACAGTGGGCAGCAGGTCAGTGGTGCCCAAGTCACTGTGGGGCTATGTTACAGTGGGGAGCTGGTCAATGGTGGCCATGTCACTATGGGGGCCATGTCACAGTGGGCAGGAGGTCAATGGTGGCCATGTCACTATGGGGGCTATGTCACATTGGGCAGCAGGTCAGTGGTGGCCATGTCACTCTGAGGTCATGTCACAGTGTGCAGCAGGTCAGTGGTGGCCATGTCACAGTGAGCAACAGGCCACTGGTTGCCATGTCACTGTTGGGTCTATGTCACAGTGGGCAGCAGGTCAGTGGTGGCCATGTCACTATGGGGGCCATGTCACAGTGCGCAGCAGGTCAGTGGTGGCCATGTCACTATGGGGGCTATGTCACATTGGGCAGCAGGTCAGTGGTCGCCATGTCACAATGAGCAACAGGCCACTGGTTGCCATGTCACTGTGGGGGCGATGTCACAGTGGGTAGCAGGTCAGTGCTGGCCATGTCACTATGGGGGCCATGTCACAGTGGGCAGCAGATCAGTGGTGCCCAAGTCACAGTGGGACTATGTCACAGTGGTCAGCGGATCAGTAGTGGCCATGTCACTATGGGGGCCATGTCACAGTGGGCAGGAGGTCAGTGGTGGCCATGTCACTGTGAGGTCATGTCACAGTGGGCAGCAGTTCAGTGGTGGCCATGTCACTATGGGGACGATGTCACAGTGGGCAGCAGGTCAGTGGTGGCCATGTCACTGTGGGGGCCATGTCACAGTGGTCAGAGTGTCAGTGGTGGCCATGTCACTGTGGGGGCCATGTCACATTGGTCAGCGGGTCAGTGGTGGCCATGTCACTGTGAGGTCATCTCACAGTGGGCAGCAGATCAGTTGTGGCCACGTCACAATGAGCAACAGTCCACTGGTGGCCATGTCACTGTGGTGGCCAGTCACAGTGGGCAGCAGGTCAGTGGTGGCCATGTCACTGTGAGGTCATGTCACAGTGTGCAGCAGGTCAGTGGTGGCCATGTCACAGTGAGCAACAGGCCACTGGTTGCCATGTCACTGTGGGGGCTATGTCACAGTGGGCAGCAGGTCAGTTGTGGCCATGTCACTATGGGGCCATGTCACAGTGGTCAGCGGGTCAGTGGTGGCCATTTCTCTATGGGGGTCATGTCACAGTGTGCAGCAGGTCAGTGGTGGCCATGTCACTGTGGGGACCATGTCACAGCGGTCAGCGTGTCAGTGGTGGCCATGTCACTGTGAGGTCATGTCACAGTGGGCATCAGATCAGTTGTGGCCATGTCACAGTGAGCAACAGGCCACTGGTTGCCATGTCACTGTGGGGGCTATTTCACAGTGGGCAGCAGGTCAGTTGTGACCATGTCACAATGAGCAACTGTCCACTGGTGACCATGTCACTGTGGTAGCCAGTCACAGTGGGCAGCAGGTCAGTGGTGTCCACGTTACTGTGGGGCCATGTGACAGTGGGCAACATGTCAGTAGTGATCATGTTACTGTATGGGACATGTCACAGTGGGGAGCAGGTCAGTGGTGGCCATGTCACTGTGAGGTCATGTCACAGTGTGCAGCAGGTCAGTGGTGGTCATGTTACAGTGAGAAACAGGCCCCTGGTGGCCATGTCACTGTGGGGCTATGTCACAGTGGGCAGCAGGTCAGTTGTGGCCATGTCACTGTGAGGTCATGTCACAGTTGGAAGCAGGTCAGTGGTGGCCATGTCACTATGGGGGCCATGTCACAGTGGGCAGCAGGTCAGTGGTGGCCATGTCACTGTGGCGGCCATGTCACAGTGGTCAGCGGGTCAGTGGTGGCCATGTCACTGTGGGGGCCATGTCACAGTGGTCAGCGGGTCAGTGGTGGCCATGTCACTGTGAGGTCATGTCACAGTGGGCAGCAGATCAGTTGTGGCCATGTCACAATGAGCAACAGTCCACTGGTGGCCATGTCACTGTGGTGGCCAGTCACAGTGGGCAGCATTTCAGTGGTGGCCACGTCACTGTGGGGCCATGTGACAGTGGGCAGCATGTCAGTAGTGATCATGTTACTGTATGGGATATGTCACAGTGGGGAGCAGGTCAGTGGTGGCCATGTCACTGTGAGGTCATGTCACAGTGTGCAGCAGGTCAGTGGTGGCCATGTCACAGTGAGCAACAGTCCACTGGTGGCCATGTCACTGTGGTGGCCAGTCACAGTGGGCAGCAGTTCAGTGGTGGCCACGTCACTGTGGGGCCATGTCACAGTAGGCAACATGTCAGTAGTGATCATGTTACTGTATGGGATATGTCACAGTGGGGAGCAGGTCAGTGGTGGCCATGACACTGTGAGGTCATGTCACAGTGGGCAGCAGGTCAGTGGTGGCCATGTCACTATGCGGACCATGTCACAGTGGGCAGCAGGTCAGTGGTGGCCATGTCACTGTGGGGGCCATGTCACAGTGGTCAGAGTGTCAGTGGTGGCCATGTCACTGTGGTGGCCATGTCACATTGGTCAGCGTGTCAGTGCTGGCCATGTCACTGTGAGGTCATCTCACAGTGGGCAGCAGGTCAGTTGTGGCCATGTCACTATGGGGGCCATGTCACAGTGGGCAGCAGGTCAGTGCTGGCCATGTCACTGTGGGGGCCATGTCACAGTGGTCAGCGGGTCAGTGGTGGCCATGTCACTGTGGGGGCCATGTCAGAGTGGTCAGCGGGTCAGTGGTGGCCATGTCACTGTGAGGTCATGTCACAGTGGGCATCAGATCAGTTGTGGCCATGTCACAATGAGCAACAGTCCACTGGTGGCCATGTCACTGTAGTGGCCAGTCACAGTGGGCAGCAGGTCAGTGGTGGCCACGTCACTGTGGGGCCATGTGACAGTGGACAGCATGTCAGTAGTGATCATGTTACTGTATGGGCCATGTCACAGTGGGGAGCACGTCAGTGGTGGCCATGTCACTGTGAGGTCATGTCACAGTGTGCAGCATGTCAGTGGTGGCCATGTCACTATGGGACCATGTCACAGTGGGCAGCAGGTCAGTGGTGGCCATGTCACTGTGAGGTCATGTCACAGTGGGCAGCAGGTCAGTTGTGGCCATGTCACTATGGGGGCCATGTCACAGTTGGAAGCAGGTCAGTGGTGGCCATGTCACTATGGGGGCCATGTCACAGTGGGCAGCAGGTCAGTGGTGGCCATGTCACTGTGGGGGCCATGTCACAGTGGGCAGCGGGTCAGTGGTGGCCATGTCACTGTGGGGGCCATGTCACAGTGGTCAGCGGGTCAGTGGTGGCCATGTCACTATGGGGGCCATGTCACAGTGGGCAGCAGATCAGTTGAGACCATGTCACAATGAGCAACAGTCCACTGGTGGCCATGTCACTGTGGTGGCCAGTCACAGTGGGCAGCAGGTCCGTGGTGGCCACGTCACTGTGGGGCCATGTGACAGTGGGCAATATGTCAGTAGTGATCATGTTACTGTATGGGACATGTCACATTGGGGAGCAGGTCAGTGGTGGCCATGTCACTGTGAGGTCATGTCACAGTGTGCAGCAGGTCAGTGGTGGCCATGTTACAGTGAGAAACCGGCCCCTGGTTGCCATGTCACTGTGGGGCTATGTCACAGTGGGCAGCAGGTCAGTTGTGGCCATGTCACAATGAGCAACAGTCCACTGGTGGCCATGTCACTGTGGTGGCCAGTCACAGTGGGCAGCAGGTCAGTGTTGGCCACGTCACTGTGAGGTCATGTGACAGTGGGCAGCATGTCAGTAGTGATCATGTTACTGTATGGGACATGTCACAGTGGGGAGCAGGTCAGTGGTGGCCATGTCACTGTGAGGTCATGTCACAGTGTGCAGCATGTCAGTGGTGGCCATGTCACAGTGAGCAACAGGCCACTGGTTGCCATGTCACTGTGGGGGCTATGTCACAGTGGGCAGCAGGTCAGTTGTGGCCATGTCACTATGGGGGCCATGTCACAGTGGGCAGCAGGTCAGTGGTGGCCATGTCACTGTGGGGGCCATGTCACAGCGGTCAGCGGGTCAGTGGTGGCCATGTCACTGTGAGGTCATGTCACAGTGGGCAGCAGATCAGTTGTGGCCATGTCACAATGAGCAACAGTCCACTGGTGGCCATGTCACTGTGGTGGCCAGTCACAGTGGGCAGCAGGTCAGTGGTGGCCACGTCACTGTGAGGTCATGTTACAGTGGGCAGCATGTCAGTAGTGATCATGTTACTGTATGGGACATGTCACAGTGGGGAGCAGGTCAGTGGTGGCCATGTCACTGTGAGGTCATGTCACAGTGTGCAGCATGTCAGTGGTGGCCATGTCACAGTGAGCAACAGGCCACTGGTTGCCATGTCACTGTGGGGGCTATGTCACAGTGGGCAGCAGGTCAGTTGTGGCCATGTCACTATGGGGACCATGTCACAGTGGGCAGCAGGTCAGTGGTGGCCATGTCACTATGGGGGCCATGTCACAGTGGGCAGCAGGTCAGTGGTGGCCATGTCACTGTGGCGGCCATGTCACAGTGGTCAGAGGGTCAGTGCTGGCCATGTCACTGTGAGGTCATCTCACAGTGGGCAGCAGGTCAGTGGTGGCCATGTCACTGTGAGGTCATGTCACAGTGGGCAGCAGGTCAGTGGTGGCCATGTTACAGTGAGAAACAGGCCCCTGGTTGCCATGTCACTGTGGGGCTAAGTCACAGTGGGCAGCAGGTCAGTTGTGGCCATGTCACTGTGGGGGCCATGTCACAGTGGTCAGCGGGTCAGTGGTGGCCATGTCACTGTGGCGGCCATGTCACAGTGGTCAGAGGGTCAGTGGTGGCCATGTCACTGTGAGGTCATCTCACAGTGGGCAGCAGGTCAGTTGTGGCCATGTCACTATGGGGGCCATGTCACAGTGGGGAGCAGGTCAGTGGTGGCCATGTCACTGTGAGGTCATGTCACAGTGTGCAGCAGGTCAGTGGTGGCCAAGTTACAGTGAGAAACAGGCCCCTGGTTGCCATGTCACTGTGGGGCTATGTCACAGTGGGCAGCAGGTCAGTTGTGGCCATGTCACTATGGGACCATGTCACAGTGGGCAGCATGTCAGTGGTGGCCATGTCACTATGGGGACCATGTCACAGTGGGCAGTAGGTCAGTGGTGGCCATGTCACTATGGGGGCCATGTCACAGTGGGCAGCAGGTCAGTTGTGACCATGTCACAATGAGCAACAGTCCACTGGTGGCCATGTCACTGTGGTGGCCAATCACAGTGGGCAGCAGGTCAGTGGTGGCCACGTCACTGTGGGGCCATGTCACAGTGGGCAACATGTCAGTAGTGATCATGTTACTGTATGGGACATGTCACAGTGTGCAGCAGGTCAGTGGTGGCCATGTTACAGTGAGAAACCGGCCCCTGGTTGCCATGTCACTGTGGGGCTATGTCACAGTGGGCAGCAGGTCAGTGGTGGCCATGTCACTGTGGGGGCCATGTCACAGTGGTCAGCGGGTCAGTGGTGGCCATGTCACTGTGGGGGTCATGTCAGAGTGGTCAGCGGGTCAGTGGTGGCCATGTCACTGTGAGGTCATGTCACAGTGGGCAGCAGATCAGTTGTGGCCATGTCACTGTGGGGCCATGTGACAGTGGGCAGCATGTCAGTAGTGATCATGTTACTGTATGGGACATGTCACAGTGGGGAGCAGGTCAGTGGTGGCCATGTCACTGTGAGGTCATGTCACAGTGTGCAGCAGGTCAGTGGTGGCCATGTTACAGTGAGAAACAGGCCCCTGGTTGCCATGTCACTGTGGGGCTAAGTCACAGTGGGCAGCAGGTCAGTGGTGGCCATGTCACTGTGGGGGCCATGTCACAGCGGTCAGCGGGTCAGTGGTGGCCATGTCACTGTGAGGTCATGTCACAGTGGGCAGCATATCAGTTGTGGCCATGTCACAGTGAGCAACAGGCCACTGGTTGCCATGTCACTGTGGGGCTATGTCAGAGTGGGCAGCAGGTCAGTTGTGGCCATGTCACTATGGGGGCCATGTCACAGTGGGCAGCAGGTCAGTGGTGGCCATGTCACTATGGGGACCATGTCACAGTGGGCAGCAGGTCAGTGGTGGCCATGTCACTGTGGGGGCCATGTCACAGTGGTCAGAGTGTCAGTGGTGGCCATGTCACTGTGGGGGCCATGTCACAGTTGGCAGCAGGTCAGTGGTGGCCATGTCACTGTGAGGTCATGTCACAGTGGGCAGCAGGTCAGTTGTGGCCATGTCACAATGAGCAACAGTCCACTGGTGGCCATGTCACTGTGGTGGCCAGTCACAGTGGGCAGGAGGTCAGTGGTGGCCACGTCACTGTGGGGCCATGTGACAGTGGGCAGCATGTCAGTAGTGATCATGTTACTGTACGGGACATGTCACAGTGGGGAGCAGGTCAGTGGTGGCCATGTCACTGTGAGGTCATGTCACAATGTGCAGCAGGTCAGTGGTGGCCACGTCACTGTCGGGCCATGTGACAGTGGGCAGCATGTCAGTAGTGATCATGTTACTGTACGGGACATGTCACAGTGGGGAGCAGGTCAGTGGTGGCCATGTCACTGTGAGGTCATGTCACAGTGTGCAGCAGGTCAGTGGTGGCCATGTTACAGTGAGAAACAGGCCCCTGGTTGCCATGTCACTGTGGGGCTATGTCACAGTGGGCAGCAGGTCAGTTGTGGCCATGTCACTATGGGACCATGTCACAGTGGGCAGCAGGTCATTTGTGGCCATGTCACTATGGGGTCATGTCACAGTGGGCAGCAGGTCAGTGGTGGCCATGTCACTGTGGGGGCCATGTCACAGTGGTCAGCGGGTCAGTGATGGCCATGTCAATGTGGGGACCATGTCACAGTGGTCAGCGGGTCAGTGGTGGCCATGTCACTGTGAGGTCATGTCACAGTGGGCAGCAGATCTGTTGTGGCCATGTCACAATGAGCAACAGTCCACTGGTGGCCATGTCACTGTGGTGGCCAGTCACAGTGGGCAGCAGGTCAGTGGTGGCCACGTCACTGTGAGGTCATGTGACAGTGGGCAGCATGTCAGTAGTGATCATGATACTGTATGGGACATGTCACAGTGGGCAGCAGGTCAGTGGTGGCCATGTCACTGTGAGGTCATGTCACAGTGTGCAGCATGTCTGTGGTGGCCATGTCACTATGGGGACCATGTCACGGTGGGCAGCAGGTCAGTGGTGGCCATGTCACTGTGAGGTCATGTCACAGTGGGCAGCAGATCAGTTGTGGCCATGTCACAATGAGCAACAGTCCATTGGTGGCCATGTCACTGTGGTGGCCAGTCACAGTGGGCAGCAGGTCAGTGGTGGCCAAGTCACTGTGAGGTCATGTGACAGTGGGCAGCATGTCAGTAGTGATCATGTTACTGTATGGGACATGTCACAGTGGGGAGCAGGTCAGTGGTGGCCATGTCACTGTGAGGTCATGTCTCAGTGTGCAGCAGGTCAGTGGTGGCCATGTCACAGTGAGCAACAGGCCACTGGTTGCCATGTCACTGTGGGGACTATGTCACAGTGGGCAGCAGGTCATTTGTGGCCATGTCACTATGGGGGCTATGTCACAGTGGGCAGCAGGTCAGTGGTGGCCATGTCCCTGTGGCGGCCATGTCACAGTGGTCAGTGGATCAGTGGTGGCCATGTCACTGTGAGGTCATGTCACAGTGGGCAGCAGATAAGTTGTGGCCATGTCACAATGAGCAACAGTCCACAGGTGGCCATGTC
Organism: Strix uralensis; assembly: GCF_047716275.1. Taxonomy (NCBI): domain Eukaryota; kingdom Metazoa; phylum Chordata; class Aves; order Strigiformes; family Strigidae; genus Strix; species Strix uralensis. The sequence goes on along the minus strand of NW_027436714.1, from coordinate 883,551 downwards.
ACTGTGGTGGCCAGTCACAGTGGGCAGCAGGTCACTGGTGGCCACGTCACTGTGGGGCCATGTGACAGTGGGCAACATGTCAGTAGTGATCATGTTACTGTATGGGACATGTCACAGTGGGGAGCAGGTCAGTGGTGGCCATGTCACTATGGGGGCCATGTCACAGTGGGCATCAGGTCAGTGGTGGCCATGTCACTGTGGCGGCCATGTCACAGTGGTCAGCGGGTCAGTGGAGGCCATGTCACTGTGAGGTCATGTCACAGTGGGCAGCAGATCAGTTGTGGCCATGTCACAATGAACAACAGTCCACTGGTGGCCATGTCACTGTGGGGGCTATGTCACAGTGGGCAGCAGGTCAGTGCTGGGCATGTCACTGTGGGGCCATGTGACAGTGGGCAGCATGTCAGTAGTGATCATGTTACTGTATGGGACATGTCACAGTGGGGAGCAGGTCAGTGGTGGCCATGTCACTGTGAGGTCATGTCACAGTGTGCAGCAGGTCAGGGGTGGCCACGTCACTGTGGGGCCATGTGAAAGTGGGCAGCATGTCAATAGTGATCATGTTACTGTATGGGACATGTCACAGTGGGGAGCAGGTCAGTGGTGGCCACGTCACTGTGGGCCAATGTGACAGTTGGCAACATGTCAGTAGTGATCATGTTACTGTATGGGACATGTCACAGTGGGCAGCAGGTCAGTGGTGGCCATGTCACTGTGAGGTCATGTCACAGTGTGCAGCAGGTCAGTGGTGGCCATGTTACAGTGAGAAACAGGCCCCTGGTTGCCATGTCACTGTGGGGCCATGTCACAGTGGGCAGCAGGTCAGTTGTGACCATGTCACTGTGAGGTCATCTCACAGTGGGCAGCAGGTCAGTTGTGGCCATGTCACTATGGGGGCCATGTCACAGTGGGCAGCAGGTCAGTGGTGGCCATGTCACTGTGGGGGCCATGTCACAGTGGTCAGCGGGTCAGTGGTGTCCATGTCACTCTGGGGGCCATGTCAGAGTGGTCAGCGGGTCAGTGGTGGCCATGTCACTGTGAGGTCATGTCACAGTGTGCAGCAGGTCAGTGGTGGCCATGTTACAGTGAGAAACAGGCCCCTGGTTGCCATGTCACTGTGGGGCTATGTCACAGTTGGCAGCAGGTCAGTTGTGGCCATGTCACTATGGGGATCATGTCACAGTGGGCAGCAGGTCAGTGGTGGCCATGTCACTGTGGGGGCCATGTCACAGTGGTCAGAGTGTCAGTGGTGGCCATGTCACTGTGGGGGCCATGTCACAGTGGTCAGCGGGTCAGTGGTGGCCATGTCACTGTGAGGTCATGTCACAGTGGGCAGCAGATCAGTTGTGGCCATGTCACAATGAGCAACAGTCCACTGGTGGCCATGTCACTGTGGGGCTATGTCACAGTGGGCAGCAGGTCAGTTGTGGCCATGTCACTATGGGGACCATCTCACAGTGGGCAGCAGGTCAGTGGTGGCCATGTCACTGTGGCGGCCATGTCACAGTGGGCAGCATGTCAGTAGTGATCATGTTACTGTATGAGAGATGTTACACTGGGGAGCAGGTCAGTGGTGGCCATGTCACAGTGAGCAACAGGCCACTGTTTGCCACGTCACTGTGGGGGCTATGTCAAAGTGGACAGCAGGTCAGTTGTGGCCATGTGACTGTGGCGGCCATGTCACAGTGGTCAGCGTGTCAGTGGTGGCCATGTCACTGTGAGGTCATGTCACAGTGGGCAGCAGATCAGTTGTGACCATGTCACAATGAGCAACAGTCCACTGTTGGCCATGTCACTGTGGTGGCCAGTCACAGTGGGGAGCAGGTCAGTGGTGGCCATGTCACAGTGAGCAACAGGCCACTGTTTGCCACGTCACTGTGGGGGCTATGTCACAGTGGGCAGCAGGTCAGTGGGTGCCATGTCACTATGGGGGCCATGTCACAGTGGGCAGCAGGTCAGTGGTGGCCATGTCACTATGGGGGCCATGCCACAGTGGGCAGCAGGTCAGTGGTGGCCATGTCACTGTGGGGGCCATGTCACAGCGGTCAGCAGGTCAGTGGTGGCCATGTCAATGTGAGGTCATGTCACAGTTGTCATCAGATCAGTTGTGGCCATGTCACAATGAGCAACAGTCCACTGGTGGCCATGTCACTGTGTTGGCCAGTCACAGTGGGCAGCAGGTCAGTGGTGGCCACGTCACTTTGGGGCCATTTCACAGTGGGCAGCATGTCAGTAGTGATCATGTTACTGTATGAGAGATGTTACACTGGGGAGCAGGTCAGTGATGGCCATGTCACAGTGAGCAACAGGCCACTGGTTGCCATGTCACTGTGGGGGCTATGTCACAGTGGGCAGCAGGTCAGTTGTGGCCATGTCACTATGGGCGCCATGTCACAGTGGGCAGCAGGTCAGTGGTGGCCATGTCACTGTGGCGGCCATGTCACAGTGGTCAGCGGGTCAGGGGTGGCCATGTCACTGTGAGGTCATGTCACAGTGGGCAGCAGATCAGTGGTGGCGATGTCACAGTGAGCAACAGGCCACTGGTTGCCATGTCACTGTGGGGGCTATGTCACAGTGTGCAGCAGGTCAGTTTTGGACATGTCACTATGGCGGCCATGTCACAGTGAGCAGCATGTCATTGGTGGCCATGTCACTGTGGGGGCCATGACACAGTGGTCAGCGGGTCAGTGGAGGCCATGTTACTGTGGGGACCATGTCACAGTGTTCAGCGGGTCAGTGGTGGCCATGTCACTGTGAGGTCATGTCACAGTGGGCAGCAAATCAATTGTGACCATGTCACAATGAGCAACAGTCCACTGGTGGCCATGTCACTGTGGTGGCCAGTCACAGTGGGCAGCAGGTCAGTGGTGGCCACGTCACTGTGGGGCCATGTGACAGTGGGCAGCATGTCAGTAGTGATCATGTTACTGTATGGGACATGTCACAGTGGGGAGCAGGTCAGTGGTGGCCATGTCACTGTGAGGTCATGTCACAGTGTGCAGCAGGTCAGTGGTGGCCATGTCACAGTGACCAACAGGCCACTGGTTGCCATGTCACTGTGGGGGCTATGTCACAGTGGACAGCAGGTCAGTTGTGGCCATGTCATTATGGGGGCCATGTCACAGTGCGCAGCAGGTCAGTGGTGGCCATGTCACTATGGGGGCCATGTCACAGTGGGCAGCAGGTCAGTGGTGGCCATGTCACTGTGGGGGCCATGTCACAGTGGTCAGCGGGTCAGTGGTGGCCATGTCACTGTTAGGTCATGTCACAGTGGGCATCAGATCATTTGTGGCCATGTCACAATGAGCAACAGTCCACTGGTGGCCATGTCACTATGGGGGCCATGTCACAGTGGGCAGCAGGTCAGTGGTGGCCATGTCACTATGGGGGCCATGTCACAGTGGGCAGCAGGTCAGTGGTGGCCATGTCACTATGGGGGCCACGTCACAGTGGGGAGCAGGTCAGTGGTGGCCATGTCATTGTGGGGGCCATGTCACAGTGGGCAGCAGGTCAGTGGTGGCCATGTCTCTATGGGGACCATGTCACAGTGGGCAGCAGGTCAGTGGTGGCCATGTCACTGTGAGGTCATGTCACAGTGTGCAGTAGATCAGTGGTGGCCATGTCACAGTGAGCAACAGGCCACTGGTTGCCATGTCACTGTGGGGGCTATGTCACAGTGGGCAGCAGGTCAGTTGTGGCCATGTCACTATGGGGGCCATGTCACAGTGGGCAGCAGGTCAGTTGTGACCATGTCACAATGAGCAACAGTCCACTGGTGGCCATGTCACTGTGGTGGCCAGTCACAGTGGGCAGCAGGTCAGTGGTGGCCACGTCACTGTGGTGCCATGTGACAGTGGGCAACATGTCAGTAGTGATCATGTTACTGTATGGGACATGTCACAGTGGTGAGCAGGTCAGTGGTGGCCATGTCACTGTGAGGTCATGTCACAGTGTGCAGCAGGTCAGTGGTGGCCATGTTACAGTGAGAAACCGGCCCCTGGTTGCCATGTCACTGTGGGGGCTATGTCACAGTGGGAAGCAGGTCAGTGGTGGCCATGTCACTGTGAGGTCATGTCACAGTGGGCAGCAGATCAGTTGAGCCCATGTCACAATGAGCAACAGTCCACTGGTGGCCATGTCACTGTGGGGGCTATGTCACAGTGGGCAGCATGTCAGTGGTGGCCACGTCACTATGGTGGCCATGTCACTGTGGGCAGCAGTTCAGTGGTGGCCATGTCACTTATGGGGCCATGACACAGAAGGCAGCAGGTCAGTGGTGGCCATGTTACTATGGGGGCTATGTCACAGTGGGCAGCAGGTCAGTGCTGGCCATGTCACTATGGGGGCTATGTCACAGTGGGGAGCGGAGAAGTGGTGGCCATGTCACTGTGGGGCTATGTCACAGTGGGCAGCGGATCAGTGGTGGCCATGTCACTGTGGGGGCCATGTCACAGTGCGCAGCAGGTTAGTGGTGGCCATGTCACTGTGGGGGCCATGTCACAGTGGGCAGCGGGTCAGTGGTGACCATGTCACTTGGGGCCATGTCACAGTGAGCAGCAGGTCAGTTGTGGCCATGTCACTGCGGTGGCTATGTCACAGTGGGGAGCGGGTCAGTGGTGGCCATGTCATTCAGGTAATGTCACAGTGTGCAGCATGTCAGTGGTGGCCATGTCACAGTGAGAAACAGGCCACTGGTTGCCATGTCACTGTGGGCAGCAGATCAGTGGTGGCCATGTCACTATGGGGGCCATGTCACAGTGGGCAGCATGTCAGTGGTGGCCATGTCACTATGGGGGCCATTTCACGGTGGGCAGCAGGTCAGTGGTGGCCATGTCACTATGGGGGATATATCACAGTGGGCAGCGGAGAAGTGGTGGCCATGTCACTCTGGGGACATGTTACAGTGGGCAGCAGGTCAGTGGTGGCCATGTCACTGTGGGGGCCATGTCACAGTGGTCAGCAGGTCAGTGGTGGTCATGTCACTGTGGGGGATATGTCACAGTGGGCAGCAGGTCAGTACTGGCCATGTCACAGCGAGCAACAGGCCACTGGTTGCCATGTCACTGTGGGGGCTATGTCACAGTGGGCAGCTGGTCAGTACTGGCCATGTCTCAGCGAGCAACAGGCCACTGGTTGCCATGTCACTGTGGGGGATATGTCACAGTGGGCAGCAGGTCAGTTGTGGCCATGTCACTATGGGGGCCATTTCACAGTGGGCAGCAGGTCAGTGGTGGCCATGTCACTGTGGGGACTATGTCACAGTAGGCAGCAGGTCATTACCTGCCATGTCACAGCGAGCAACAGGCCACTGGTTGCCATGTCACTGTGGGGGCTACGTCACAGTGGGCAGCAGGTCAGTGGTGGCCATGTCACTGTGGGGGCCATGTCACAGTGGTCAGCGGGTCAGTGGTGGCCATGTCACTGTGGGGGCCATGTCACAGTGCTCAGCGTGTCAGTGGTGGCCATGTCACTGTGAGGTCATGTCACAGTGGGCAGCAGATCAGTTGTGGCCATGTCACAATGAGCAACAGTCCACTGGTGGCCATGTCAATGTGGTGGCCAGTCATAGTGGGCAGCACGTCAGTGGTGGCCATGTCACTTTGGGGCCATGTGACAGTGGGCAGCATGTCAGTAGTGATCATGTTACTGTATGGGACATGTCACAGTGGGAAGCAGGTCAGTGGTGGCCATGCCCCTGTGAGGTCATGTCACAGTGTGCAGCAGGTCAGTTGGGGCCATGTCACAGTGAGCAACAGGCCACTGGTTGCCATGTCACTGTGGGGGACATGTCACAGTCTTCAGCGTGTCAGTTGTGGCCATATCACTGTGGGCGCCATGTCACATTGGGCAGCAGGTCAGTGGTGGCCATGTCACTATGGGGGCTATGTCACAGTGGGCAGCAGGTCAGTGGTGGCCATGTCACTATGGGGGCCATGTCACAGTGGGCAGCAGGTCAGTGGTGGCCATGTCACTGTGGGGGTCATGTCATAGTTGTCAGCGGGTCAATGGTGGCCATGTCACTGTGAGGTCATGTCACAGTGTGCAGCAGGTCAGTGATGGCCATGTAACAATGAGCAACAGGCCACTGGTGGACATCTCACTGTGGGGGCTATGTCACAGTGGGCAGCAGGTCTGTACTGGCCATGTCACAGCGAGCAACAGGCCAGTGGTTGCCATGTCACTGTGGGGGCTATGTCACAGTGTGCAGCAGGTCAGTGCTGGCCATGTCACTATGGGGGCCATGTCACAGTGGGTAGCAAGTCAGTGGTGGCCATGTCACTGTTGGTGCCAGGTCACAGTGGTCAGTGTTTCAGTGGTGGCCATGTCACTGTGGGGGCCATGTCACAGTGGTCAGCGGGTCAGTGGTGGTCATGTCACTGTGAGGTCATGTCAGAATGTGCAGCACGTCAGTGATGGCCATGTAACAGTGAGCAACAGGCCACTGGTGGCCATGTCACTGTGGGGGACATGTCACAGTGGGCAGCAGGTCAGTTGTGGCCATGTCACTATAAGCAACAGTCCTCTGGTGGCCATGTCACTGTGGTGGCCAGTCACATTGGGCAGCAGGTCAGTGGTGGCCACGTCACTGTGGGGCCATGTGACAGTGGGCAGCATGTCAGTAGTGATCATGTTACTGTATGGGACATGTCACAGTGGGGAGCAGGTCAGTGGTGGCCATGTCACTGTGAGGTCATATCACAGTGTGCAGCAGGTCAGTGGTGGCCATGTCACAGTGAGCAACAGGCCACTGGTTGCCATGTCACTGTGGGGGCTATGTCACAGTGGGCAGCAGGTCAGTTGTGGCCATGTCACTATGGGGGACATGTCACAGTGGGCAGCAGGTCAGTGGTGGCCATGTCACTATGGGGGCCATGTCACAGTGGGCAGCGGGTCAGTGGTGGCCATGTCACTGTAGGGGCCATGTCACAGTGGTCAGCGTGTCAGTGGTGGCCATGTCACTGTGGGGGCCATGTCACAGTGGTCAGCGAGTCAGTGGTGGCCATGTCACTGTGAGGTCATGTCACAGTGGGCAGCAGATCAGTTGTGGCCATGTCACTATAAGCAACAGTCCACTGGTGGCCAAGTCACTGTGGTGGCCAGTCACAGTGGGCAGCAGGTCAGTGGTGGCCACGTCACTGTGGGGCCATGTGACAGTGGGCAGCATGTCAGTAGTGATCATGTTACTGTATGGGACATGTCACAGTGGGGAGCAGGTCAGTGGTGGCCATGTCACAGTGAGCAACAGGCCACTGGTTGCCATGTCACTGTGGGGGCTATGTCACAGTGGGCAGCAGGTCAGTTGTGGCCATGTCACTATGGGGGCCATGTCACAGTGGGCAGCAGGTCAGTGGTGGCCATGTCACTATGGGGGCCATGTCACAGTGGGCAGCTGATAAGTGGTGGCCATGTCACTGTTGGGTCATGTTACAGTGGGTAGCAGGTCAGTGGTGGCCATGTCACTTGGGGCCATGTCACAGTGAGCAGCAGGTCATTTGTGGCCATGTCACTGTGGGGCCATGTCACACTGGGCTGCGTGTTAGTTGTGGCCATGTCACTTCAGGTAATGTCACAGTGTGCAGCATGTCAGTTCTGGCCATGTCACACTGAGCAACAGGCCACTGGTTGCCATGTCACTGTGGGGACAATGTCACAGTGGGCAGCAGGTCAGTTGTGGCCATGTCACTATGGGGGCCATGTCACAGTGGGGAGCAGGTCAGTGGTGGCCATGCCACTGTGAGGACATGTCACATTGTGCAGCAGGTCAGTGGTGGCCATGTCACAGTGAGCAACAGGCCACTGCTTGCCATGTCACTGTGGGGGACATGTCACAGTCTTCAGCGTGTCAATTGCGGCCATATCACTGTGGGGGCCATGTCACATTGGGCAGCAGGTCAGTGGTGGCCATGTCACTATGGGGGCCATGTCACAGTGTGCAGCAGGTCAGTGGTGGCCATGTCACTATGGGGGCCATGTCACAGTGTGCAGCAGGTCAGTGGTGGCCATGTCACTATGGGGGCCATGTCACAGTGGGCAGCAGTTCAGTGCTGGCCATGTCACTATGGGGGCCATGTCACAGTGGGTAGCAAGTCAGTGGTGGCCATGTCACTGTTGGTGCCAGGTCACAGTGGTCAGTGTTTCAGTGGTGGCCATGTCACTGTGGGGACTATGTCACAGTGGGCAGCAGGTCAGTTGTGGCCATGTCACTATGGGGGCCATGTCACAGTGGGGAGCAGGTCAGTGGTGGCCATGTCACTGTGAGGTCATGTCACAGTTGGCAGCAGATCAGTTGTGGCCATGTCACAATGAGCAACAGTCCACTGGTGGCTATGTCACTGTGCTGGCCAGTCACAGTGGGGAGCAGGTCAGTGGTGGCCACGTCACTGTGGGGCCATGTGATAGTGGGCAGCATGTCAGTATTGATAATGTTACTGTATGGGACATTCACAGTGGGGAGCAGGTCAGTGGTGGCCATGTCACTGTGAGGTCATGTCACAGTGGGCAGCAGATAAGTGGTGGCCATGTCACAATGAGCAACAGTCCACTGGTGGCCATGTCACTGTGGTGGCCAGTCACCGTGGGCAGCAGGTCAGTGGTGGCCACGTCACTATGGGGCCATGTGACAGTGGGCAGCATGTCAGTAGTGATCATGTTACTGTATAGGACATGTCACAGTGGGGAGGAGGTCAGTGGTGGCCATGTCACTGTGAGGTCATGTGACAGTGTGCAGCAGATCAGTGATGGCCATGTCACAGTGAGCACCATGACACTGTTTGCCATGACACTGTGGGGGCTACGTCACAGTGGGCAGAAGGTCAGTGGTGGCCATGTCACTATGGGTGTCATGTCACAGTGTTAAGCGGGTCAGTGGTGGCCATGTCACTGTGGGGGCCATGTTACAGTGGTCAGCGGGTCAGTGGTGGCCATGTCACTGTGAGGTCATGTCACAGTGGCAGCATATCAGTTGTGGCCATGTCACAATGAGCAAGAGTCCACTGGTGGCCATGTCACTGTGGTGGCCAGTCACAGTGGGCAGCAGGTCGGTGGTGGCCACGTCACTCTGGGGCCATGTGACTGTGGGCAGTATGTCAGTAGTGATCATGTTACTGTATGGGACATGTCACAGTGGGCAGCAGGTCAGTGATGGCCATGTCACTATGGGGTCATATCACAGTGGGCAGAAGTTCAGTGGTGGCCATGTCACTGTGAGGTCATGTCACAGTGTGCAGCAGGTCAGTGCTGGCCATGTCACAGTGAGCAACAGGCCACTGGTTACCATGTCACTGTGGGGGCTATGTCATAGTGGGCAGCAGGTCAGTTGTGGCCAAGTCTCTATGGGGGCTATGTCACAGTGGGCAGCAGGTCGGTGGTGGCCATGTCACTATGGGGGCCATGTCACAGTGGGCAGCATGTCAGTGGTGGCCAGGTCACTATGGGGGCCATGTCACAGTGGGTAGCAGGTCAGTTGTGGCCATGTCACTATGGGTACATGTCACAGTGGGCAGCAGGTCAGTGGTGCCCATGTCACTATGGGGGCCATGTCACAGTGGGCAGCATGTCAGTGGTGGCCACGTCACTATGGGGGCCATGTCACAGTGCATAGCAGGTCAGTGGTGGCCATGTCACTGTGGGTCTAAGTCACAGTGGTCAGCGGATCAGTGTTGGCCATGTCACTGTGGGGACCATGTCACAGTGGGCAGCAGGTCAGTTGTGGCCATGTCACTATGGGGCAATGTCACAGTGGGCAGCAGGTCAGTGGTGGCCATGTCACTATGGAGGCTATATCACATTGGGCAGCAGGTCAGTGGTGGCTATGTCACTGTGAGGTCATGTCACAGTGTGCAGCAGGTCAGTGGTGTCCATGTCACAGTGAGCAAAAGGCCATTGCTTGCCATGTCACTGTGGGGGATATGTCGCAGTGGGCAGCAGGTCAGTTGTGGTCATGTCACTATGGGTCCATGTCACAGTGGGCACCTGGTCAGTGGTGGCCATGTCACTGTGAGGTCATGTCACAGTGGGCAGCAGGTCAGTATTTGCCACGTCACTCTGTGGGCCATGTCACAGTGAGTAGCAGGTCAGTGGTGGCCAGGTCACTGTGGGGTTGTGTCACAGTGGTCAGCGGATCAGTGGTGGCCATGTCACTGTGGGTACCATGTCACAGTGTGCAGCAGGTCAGTGGTGGCCATGTCACAGTGAGCAACAGGCCACTGGTTGCAATGTCACTGTGGGGGCTATGTAACATTGGGCAGCAGGTCAGTGGTGGCCATGTCACTATGGGTGGCCATGTCACAGTGCTCAGCGGATCAGTGGTGGCCATGTCACTGTGGGGACCATGTCACAGTGGGCAGCAGGTCATTTGTGGCCATGTCACTATGGGTCCATGTCACAGTGGGCAGCAGGTCAGTGGTGGCCATGTCACTGTGGGGGCTATGTCACAGTGTGCAGCAGGTCAGTGGTGGCCATGTCATAGTGAGCAACAGGCCACTGGTTGCCATGTCACTGTGGGGGCTATGTCACAGTGGGCAGCAGGTCAGTGGTGGCCATGTCACTATGAGGTCATGTCACAGTGGGCAGCAGGTCAGTAGTGGCCACGTCAATACGGGAGCAATGTCACAGTGGTCAGCGGATCAGTGGTGGTCATGTCACTGTGGGGATCATGTCACAATGGGCAGCAGGTCAGTTGTGGCCAAGTCCCTATGGGGGCCATGTCACAGTGGGCAGCAGTTCAGTGGTGGCCAGGTCACTGTGGGGCTATGTCACTGTGGTCAGCGGATCAGTGGTGGCCATGTCACTGTGGGGACCATGTCACAGTGGGCAGCAGGTCAGTGGTGGCCATGTCACTGTGAAGTCATGTCACAGTGTGCAGAAGGTCAGTGGTGGACATGTCACAGTGAGAAACAGGGCACTGGTTGCCATGTCACTGTGGGGGATAAGTCACAGTGGGCAGCAGGTCAGTGGTGGCCATGTCACTATGGGTGCCATGTCACAGTGGGCAGCAGTTCACTGGTGGCCATGTCACTATGGGGGCCATGTCACAGTATGCAGCAGGTCATTAGTGGGAACGTCACTGTGGGGCCATGTCACAGTGTGCAGCAGGTCAGTGGTGGCCATGTCACAGTGAGCAACAGGCCGCTGGTTGCCATGTCACTGTGGGGGCTATGTCACAGTGGGCAGCAGGTCAGTTGTGGTCATGTCCCTATGGGTCCATGTCACAGTGGGCAGCAGGTCAGTGGTGGCCATGTCACTATGGGGGCTATGTCACATTGGGCAGGTCGTCAGTGGTGGCCATGTCACTATGAGGTCATGTCACAGTGGGCAGCGGGTCAGTCGTGGCCACGTCAATACGGGAGCAATGTCACAGTGGTCAGCGGATCAGTGGTGGCCATGTCACTGTGGGGATCATGTCACAGTGGGCAGCAGGTCAGTTGTGGCCAAGTCCCTATGGGGGCCATGTCACAGTGGGCAGCAGTTCAGTGGTGGCCAGGTCACTGTGGGGCTATGTCACTGTGGTCTGCGGATAAGTGGTGGCCATGTCACTGTGGGGACCATGTCACAGTGGGCAGCAGGTCAGTGGTGGCCATGTCACTGTGAAGTCATGTCACAGTGTGCAGAAGGTCAGTGGTGGACATGTCACAGTGAGAAACAGTCCACTGGTTGCCATGTCACTGTGGGGGCTATGTCACAGTGGGCAGCAGGTCAGTTGTGGCCAAGTGTCTATGGGGGCCATGTCTACAGTGGCAAGGAGGTCAGTGGTGGCCAGGTCACTGTGGGACTATGTCACAGTGGTCAGCGGATCAGTGGTGGCCATGTCACTGTGGGGACCATGTCACAGTGGGCAGCAGGTCACTTGTGGCCATGTCACTATGGGTCCATGTCACAGTGGGCAGCAGGTCAGTGGTGGCCATGTTACTGTGGGGGCCATGTCACAGTGGGCAGCAGGTCAGTAGTGGCCACCTCTCTATGGTGGACGTGTCACAGTGGGCAGCATGTCAGTGGTGGCCATGTCACTATGGGGGCTATGTCACAGTGGGTAGCAGGTCAGTGGTGGCCAGGTCACTATGGGGGCCATGTCACAGTGGGTAGCAGGTCAGTGGTGGCCATGTCACTGGGGGGCTATGTCACAGTGGGTAGCAGGTCAGTGGTAGCCATGTAACTGTGGGTACCATGTCACACTGTGCAGCAGGTCCGTGGTGGCCATGTCACAGTGAGCAACAGGCCACTGGTTGCCATGTCACTGTGGGGTCTATGTCACAGTGGGCAACAGGTCAATGGTGGCAATGTCACTATGGGTGCCATGACACAGTGGGCAGCCGGTCAGTGGTGGCCATGCCACTGTGAGGTCATGTCACAGTGTGCAACAGGTCAGTGGTGGCCATGTCACAGTGAGCAACAGGCCACTGGTTGCCATGTCACTGTGGGGGCTATGTCACAGTAGGCAGCAGGTCAGTTGTGGCCAAGTCTCTATGGGGGCCATGTCACAGTGGGCAGCATGTCAGTGGTGCCCATGTCACTATGGGGACCATGTCACAGTGGGTAGCAGGTCATTGGTGGCCAGGTCACTGTGGGGCTAAGTCACAGTGGTCAGCGGATAAGTGGTGGCCATGTCACTGTGGGGGCTAAGTCACAGTGGGCAGCAGGTCAGTTGTGGCCATGTCACTATGGGTCCAAGTCACAGTGGGCAGCAGGTCAGTGGTGGCCATGTCACTGTGAGGTCATGTCACAGTGTGCAGCAGGTCAGTGGTGGCCATGTCACTGTGAGGTCATGTCACAGTGTGCAGCAGGTCAGTGGTGGCCATGTTACAGTGAACAATAGGCCACTGGTTGCCATGTCACTGTGGTGGGTATGTCACAGTGGGAAGCAGGTCAGTGGTGGCCATGCCACTATGGGGGCCATGTCACAGTGGGCAGCAGGTCAGTGGTGGCCATGTCACTATGGGGGCCATGTCACAGTGTGCAGAAGGTCAGTAGCGTCCACGTCACTGTGGGGCCATGTCACAGTGAGCAACAGGCCACTGGTTGCCATGTCACTGTGGGGGCTATGTCACAGTGGGCAGCAGGTCAGTGGTGGCCATGTCACTATGGGGGCCATGTCACAGTGGGCAGCAGGTCAGTGGTGTCCATGTCACTGTGAGGTCATGTCACAGTGTGCAGCAGGTCAGTGGTGGCCATGTCACAGTGAGAAACAGGCCACTGGTTGCCATGTCACTGTGGGGGCTATGTCACAGTGGGCAGCAGGTCAGTGGTGGCCATGTCACTATGGGGGCCATGTCACAGTGGGCAGCAGGTCAGTGGTGGCCATGTCACTGTGGGGGCCATGTCACAGTGTGCAGCAGGTCAGTGGTGGCCATGTCACTATGGCGTCCGTGTCACAGTGGGCAGCAGGTCAGTGATGGCCATGTCACAGTGAGTAACAGGCCACTGGTTGCCATGTCACTGTGGGGGGTAAGTCACAGTGGGCAGCAGGTCAGTTGTGGCCATGTCACTATGGGTCCATGTCACAGTGGGCAGCAGGTCAGTGGTGTCCATGTCACTATGGGGGCTATGGCACAGTGGGCAGCTGGTCAGTGGTGACCATGTCACTGTGAGGTCATGTCACAGTGTGCAGCAGGTCAGTGGTGGCCATGTCACAGTGAGCAACAGGCCACTGGTTGCCATGTCACTGCGGGGGCTATGTCACAGTGGGCACCATGTCAGTGGTGCCCATATCACTATGGGGGCCATGTCATAGAGGGCAGCATGTCAGTGGTGGCCAGGTGAATGTGGGGACCATGTCAGAGTGGGCAGCAGGTCAGTTGTGGCCATGTCACTATGGGGGCTATGTCACATTGTGTAGCAGGTCAGTGGTGGCCATGTCACTATGGGTCCAAGTCACAGTGGGCAGCAGGTCAGTGGTGGCCATGTCACTATGGGGGCTATGTCACAGTGGGCAGCTGGTCAGTGGTGGCCATGTCACTGTGAGGTCATGTCACAGTGTGCAGCAGGTCAGTGGTGGCCATGTCACAGTGAGCAACAGGCCACTGGTTGCAATGTCACTGTGGGGGGTATATCACAGTGGGAAGCAGGTCAGTGGTGGCCATGCCACTATGGGGGCCATGTCACAGTGGGCAGCAGGTCAGTGGTGGCCATGTCACTATGGGGGCCATGTCACAGTGGGCAGCAGGTCAGTAGTGGCCACGTCACTGTGGGGCCATGTCAGAGTGTGCAGCATGTCAGTGGTGGCCATGTCACTATGGGGGCCATGTCACAGTGGGCAGCAGCCAGTGGTGGCCAGGTCACTGTGGGGCTATGTCACAGTGTGCAACAGGTCAGTGGTGGCCATGTCACAGTGAGAAACAGGTCACTGGTTGCCATGTCACTGTGGGGGCTATGTCATAGTGGGCAGCAGGTCAGTTGTGGCCAAGTCTCTATGGGGGCCATGTCAAGGTGGGCAGCAGGTCAGTGGTGCCCATGTCACTATGGGTACCATGTCACAGTGGGTAGCAGGTCATTGGTGGCCAAGTCACTGTGGGGGCTAAGTCACAGTGGGCAGCACGTCAGTTGTGGCCATGTCACTATGGGTCCAAGTCACAGTGGGCAGCAGGTCAGTGGTGGCCATGTCACTATGGGGGCTATGTCACAGTGGGCAGCTGGTCAGTGGTGGCCACGTCACTGTGGGGCCATGTCACAGTGTGCAGCAGGTCAGTGGTGGCCATGTCACAGTGAACAATAGGCCACTGGTTGGCATGTCACTGTGGGGGCTATGTCACAGTGGGCAGCAGGTCAGTGGTGGCCATGTCACTATGGGTCCATGTAACAGTGGGCAGCATGTCAGTGGTGGCCATGTCACTATGGGGCCATGTCACAGTTTGCAGCAGGTCAGTGGTGGCCATGTCACAGTGAGCAACAGGCCACTGGTTGCCATGTCACTGTGGGGGCTATGTCACAGTGGGCAGCAGGTCAGTGGTGGCCATGTCACTATGGGGGCCATATCACAGTGGGCAGCAGGTCAGTGGTGGCCATGTCACTATGGGGGCCATGACAAAATGTGCAGCAGGTCAGTAGTGGCCACGTCACTGTGGGGCCCTGTCACAGTGGGCAGCAGGTCAGTGATGGGCATGTCACAGTGAGCAACAGGCCACAGGTGGCCATGTCACTGTGGGGGCTATGTAACAGTGGGCAGCAGGTCAGTGCTGGCCATGTCACTGTGGGGGACATGTCACAGTGGGCAGCAGGTCAGTAGTGGCCATGTCACTGTGAGGTCATGTCACAGTGGGCAGCAGGTCAGTGGTGGCCATGTCACAGTGAGCAACAGGCCACTGGTTGCCATGTCACTGTGGGAGCTATGTCACAGTGGGCAGCAGGTCAGTGGTGGCCATGTCACAGTGAGCAACAGGCCACTGGTTGCCATGTCAATGTGGGGGCTATGTCACAGTGGGAGGCAGGTCAGTGGTGGCCATGTCACTATGGGGGCCATGTCACAGTGGGCAGCATGTCAGTTTTGGCCATGTCACTATGGGGGCCATGTCACAGTGGGCAGCAGGTCAGTAGTGGCCATGTCACTATGGGGGCCATGTCACAGTGGGCAGTAGGTCAGTGGTGGCCATGTCACAGTGAGTAACAGGCCACTGGTTGCCATGTCACTGTGGGGGCTAAGTCACAGTGTGCAGCAGGTCAGTGATGGCCATGACACTATGGGTCCATGTCACAGTGGGCAGCAGGTCAGTGGTGGCCATGTCACTATGGGGGCTATGTCACAGTGGGCAGCATGTCAGTGGTGGCCATGTCACTATGGGGGCCATGTCACAGTGGGCAGCAGGTCAGTGGTGGCCATGTCACTATGGCGGCCATATCACAGTGGGCAGCAGGTCAGTGGTGGCCATGTCACTATGGGGGCCATGTCACAATGTGCAGCAGGTCAGTAGTGGCCACGTCACTGTGGGGCCCTGTCACAGTGTGCAGCAGGTCAGTGATGGGCATGTCACAGTGAGCAACAGGCCACTGGTTGCCATGTCACTGTGGGAGCTATGTCACAGTGGGCAGCAGGTCAGTGTTGGCCATGTCACAGTGAGCAACAGGCCACTGGTTGCCATGTCAATGTGGGGCTATGTCACAGTGGGAAGCCGGTCAGTGGTGGCCATGTCACTATGGGGGCCATGTCACAGTGGGCAGCAGGTCAGTGGTGGCCATGTCACTATGGGGGCCATGTCACAGTGGGCAGCAGGTCAGTTTTGGCCATGTCACTATGGGGGCCATGTCACAGTGGGCAGTAGGTCAGTGGTGGCCATGTCACAGTGAGTAACAGGCCACTGTTTGCCATGTCACTGTGGGGGCTAAGTCACAGTGTGCAGCATGTCAGTGATGGCCATGACACTATGGGTCCATGTCACAGTGGGCAGCAGGTCAGTGGTGGCCAGGTCAATGTGGGGGCTAAGTCACAGTGGGCAGCAGGTCAGTTGTGGCCATGTCACTATGGGGGCTGTGTCACAGTGTGCACCAGGTCAGTGGTGGCCATGTCACAGTGAGCAACAGGCCACTGGTTGCCATGTCACTGTGGGGTCTATGTCACAGTGGGTAGCAGGTCAGTGGTGGCTATGTCACTATGGGGGCCATGTCACAGTGGGCAGCAGGTCAGTGGTGGCCATGTCACTATGGGGGTCATGTCACAGTGGGCAGCAGGTCAGTAGTGGCCATGTCACTGTGGGGCCATGTCACAGTGTGCAGCAGGTCAGTGATGGCCATGTCACAGTGAGCAACAGGCCACTGGTTGCCATGTCACTGTGGGGGCTATGTCACAGTGTGCAGCAGGTCAGTGCTGGCCATGTCACTATGGGGTCCATGTCACAGTGGGCAGCAGGTCAGTGGTGGTCATGTCACTATGGCGGCCATGTCACAGTGGGCAGCAGGTCAGTGATGGCCATGTCACAGTGAGTAACAGGCCACTGGTTGCCATGTCACTGTGGGGGCCATGTCACAGTGGGCAGCAGGTCAGTGGTGGCCATGTCACTATGGGTCCATGTCACAGTGGGCAGCAGGTCAGTGGTGGCCATGTCACTATGGGTGCTATGTCACAGTGGGCAGCTGGTCAGTGGTGGCCACGTCACTGTGAGGTCATTTCACAGTGTGCAGCAGGTCAGTGGTGGCCAGGTCACTATGGGGGCCATGTCACAGTGGGTAGCATGTCAGTGGTGGCCAGGTCACTGTGGGGCTATGTCACCGTGGTCAGCGGATCAGTGGTGGCCATGTCACTGTGGGGCCATGTCACAGTTTGCAGCAGGTCAGTGTTGGCCGTGTCACAGTGAGCAACAGGCCACTGGTTGCCATGTCACTGTGGGGGCTATGTCACAGTGGGCAGCAGGTCAGTGGTGGCCATGTCACTATGGGGGCCATGTCACAATGTGCAGCAGGTCAGGAGTGGCCACGTCACTGTGGGGCCATGTCACAGTGTGCAGCCGGTCAGTGATGGCAATGTCACAGTGGGCAGCAGGTCAGTGCTGGCCATGTCACTGTGGGGGACATTTCACAGTGTGCAGCAGGTCAGTAGTGGTCATGTAACTGTGAGGTCATGTCACAGTGGGCAGCAGGTCAGTGGTGGCCATGTCACAGTGAGCAACAGGCCACTGGTTGCCATGTCACTGTGGGGTCTATGTCACATTGGGCAGCAGGTCAGTGGTGGCAATGTCACTATGGGTACCATGACACAGTGGGCAGCCGGGCAGTGGTGGCCATGTCACTGTGAGGTCATGTCACAGTGTGCAGCAGGTCAGTGCTGGCCATGTCACTATGGGGGCCATGTCACAGTGGGCAGCAGGTCAGTGGTGGTCATGTCACTGTGGGGGCCATGTCACAGTGGGCAGCAGGTCAGTGGTGGCCATGTCACTATGGCGGCCATGTCACAGTGGGCAGCAGGTCAGTGATGGCCATGTCACAGTGAGTAACAGGCCACTGGTTGCCATGTCACTATGGGTCCATGTCACAGTGGGCAGCAGGTCAGTGGTGGCCATGTCACTATGGGTGTTATGTCACAGTGGGCAGCTGGTGAGTGGTGGCCACGTCACTGTGAGGTCATGTCACAGTGGGCAGCATGTCAGTGGTGATCATGTTACTGTTTGGGACATGTCACAGTGGGCAGCAGGTCAGTGGTGGCCATGTCACTGTGGTGGCCAGTCACAGTGGCAGCGGGCAGTAGTGATCATGTTACTGTATCGGACATGTCACAGTGGGCAGCAGGTCAGTGGTGGCCATGTCACAGTGAGCAACAGGCCACTGGTTACCATGTCACTGTGGGGGCTATGTCACAGTGGGCAGCAGGTCAGTTGTGGCCACGTCACGATGGGGGCCATGTCACAGTGTGCATCAGGTCAGTGGTGGCCATGTCACTATGGGGGCCATGTCACAGTGGGCAGCAGGTCAGTGGTGGCCATGTCACTGTGGGGGCCATGTCACAGTGGTCAGCGGGTCAGTGGTGGCCATGTCACTGTGGGGGCCATGTCACAGTGGTCAGCGGGTCAGTGGTGGCCATGTCACTGTGAGGTCATGTCACAGTGGGCAGCAGATCAGTTGTGGCCATGTCACAATAAGCAACAGTCCACTGGTGGCCATGTCACTGTGATGGATAGTCACAGTGGGCAGCAGGTCAGTGGTGGCCACGTCACTGTGGGGCCATGTGACAGTGTGCAGCAGGTCAGTGATGGCCATGTCACACTGAGTAACAGGCCACTGGTTGCCATGTCACTGTGGGGGCAATGTCACAGTGGGCAGCAGGTCAGTGGTGGCCATGTCACTATGGGGGCCATGTCACAGTGGGCAGCAGGTCAGTGGTGGCCATGTCACTATGGGGGCCATGTCACAGTGGGCAGCAGGTCAGTGGTGGCCATGTCACTATGGGGGCCATGTCACAGTGGGCAGCAGGTCAGTGGTGCCCAAGTCACTGTGGGGCTATGTCACAGTGGTCAGCGGGTCAGTAGTGGCCATGTCACTGTTGGGGCCATGTCACAGTGGGCAGCAGGTCATTGGTTGCCATGTCACTATGGGGGCCATGTCACAGTGGGCAGCAGGTCAGTGCTGGCCATGTCACTATGGGGGCCATGTCACAGTGGGGAGCAGGTCAATGGTGGCCATGTCACTATGGGGGCTATGTCACATTGGGCAGCAGGTCAGTGGTGGCCATGTCACTGTGAGGTCATGTCACAGTGTGCAGCAGGTCAGTGGTGGCCATGTCACAGTGAGCAACAGGCCACTGGTTGCCATGTCACTGTGGGGGCTATGTCACAGTGGGCAGCAGGTCAGTGCTGGCCATGTCACTATGGGGGCCATGTCACAGTGGGCAGCAGGTCAATGGTGGCCATGTCAGTATGGGGGCTATGTCACATTGGGCAGCAGGTCAGTGGTGGCCATGTCACTGAGAGGTCATGTCACAGTGGGCAGCAGGTCAGTGGTGGCCATGTCACTATGGCGGCCATTTCACAGTGGGCAGCAGGTCAGTAGTGGCCACGTCACTGTGGGGCCATGTCACAGTGTGCAGCAGGTCAGTGATCGCCATGTCACAGTGAGTAACAGGCCACAGGTTGCCATGTCACTGTGGGGGCTATTTCAAAGTGGGCAGGAGGTCAGTTCTGGCCATGTCATTATGGGGGCCATGTCACTATGGGGGCCATGTCACAGTGGGCAGCAGGTCAGTGGTGGCCATGTCACTATGGGGGCTATGTCACAGACGGCAGCAGGTCAGTGGTGGCCATGTCACTGTGAGTTCATGTCACAGTGTGCAGCAGGTCAGTGGTGGCCATGTCACAGTGAGCAACAGGCCACTGGTTGCCATGTCACTATGGGGGCCATGTCACAGTGGGCAGCAGGTCAGTGGTGGCCATGTCACTATGGGGGCCATGTCACAGTGGGCAGCAGGTCAGTAGTGGCCACGTCACTGTGGGGCCATGTCACAGTGTGAAGCAGGTCAGTGATGCCCATGTCAAAGTGAGCAACAGGCCACTGGTTGCCATGTCACTGTGGGGGCTATGTCACAGTGGGCAGCAGGTCAGTGGTGGCCATGTCACTATGGGGGCCATGTCACAGTGGGCAGCAGGTCAGTGGTACTCAAGTCACTGTGGGGCTATGTCACAGAGGTCAGCGGGTCAGTGGTGGCCATGTCACTGTTGGGGCCATGTCACAGTGGGCAGCAGGTCAGTGGTGGCCATGTCACTATGGGGGCCATGTCACAGTGAGCAGCTGGTCAGTAGTGGCCACGTCACTGTGGGGCCATGTCACAGTGTGCAGCAGGTCAGTGATGGCCATGTCACAGTGAGCAACAGGCCACTGGTTGCCATGTCACTATGGGTTCCATGTCACAGTGGGCAGCAGGTCAGTGGTGCCCAAGTCACTGTGGGGCTATGTCACAGTGTGCAGCGGGTCAGTAGTGGCCATGTCACTGTGGGGGCTATGTCACAGTGGGCAGCAGGTCAGTGCTGGCCATGTCACTATGGGGGCCATGTCACAGTGGGCAGCAGGTCAATGGTGGCCATGTCACTATGGGGGCTATGTCACATTGGGCAGCAGGTCAGTGGTGGCCATGTCACTCTGAGGTGATGTCACAGTGTGCAGCAGGTCAGTGGTTGCCATGTCACAGTGAGCAACAGGCCACTGGTTGCCATGTCACTGTGGCGGCTATGTCACAGTGGGCAGCAGGTCAGTGGTGGCCATGTCACTATGGGGGCCATGTCACAGTGGGCAGCAGGTCAGTGGTGGCCATGTCACAGTGAGCAACAGGCCACTGGTTGCCATGTCACTGTGGCGGCTATGTCACAGTGGGCAGCAGGTCAGTAGTGGTCATGTCACTATGGGGGCCATGTCACAGTGGGCAGCAGGTCACTGGTGCCCCAGTCACTATGGTGCTATGTCACATTGGGCAGCAGGTCAGTGGTGGCCATGTCACTATGGGGGCCATGTCACAGTGGGCAGCAGGTCAGTAGTGGCCACGTCACTGTGGGGCTATGTCACAGTGTGCAGCAGGTTAGTGATGGCCATGTCACAGTGAGCAACAGGCCACTCGTTGCCATGTCACTGTGAGGTCATGTCACAGTGTGCAGCAGGTCAGTGGTGGCCATGTCACAGTGAGCAACAGGCCACTGGTTGCCATGTCACTGTGGGGGCTATGTCAGAGTGGGCAGCAGGTCAGTGGTGGCCATGTCACAGTGAGCAACAGGCCACTGGTTGCCATGTCACTGTGGGCGCTATGTCACAGTGGGCAGCAGGTCAGTGGTGGCCATGTCACTGTGGGGGCCATGTCACAGTGGGCAGCAGGTCAGTGGTGGCCATGTCACTATGGGGGCCATGTCACAGTGGGCAGCAGGTCAGTAGTGGCCACGTCACTGTGGGGCCATGTCACAGTGTGAAGCAGGTCAGTGATGGCCATGTCACAGTGAGTAACAGGCCACTGGTTGCCATGTGACTGTGGGGGCTATGTCACATTGGGCAGCAGGTCAGTTTTGGCCATGTCACTATGGGGTCAATGTCACAGTGGGCAGCAGGTCAGTGGTGGCCATGTCACTATGGGGGCTATGTCACATTGGGCAGCAGGTCAGTGGTGGCCATGTCACTGTGAGGTCATGTTACAGTGTGCAGCAGGTCAGTGGTGGCCATGTCACAGTGAGCAACAGGCCTCTGGTTGCCATGTCACTGTGGGGGCTATGTCACAGTGGGCAGCAGGTCAGTGCTGGCCATATCACTATGGGGGCCATGTCACAGTGGGCACCAGGTCAGTGGTGGCCATGTCACTGTGAGGTCATGTCACAGTGTGCAGCAGGTCAGTGGTGGCCATGTCACAGTGAGCAACAGGCCACTGGTTGCCATGTCTCTGTGGGGGCTATGTCACAGTGGGCAGCATGTCAGTGGTGGCCATGTCACTATGGGGGCCATGTCACAGTGGGCAGCAGGTTAGTGCTGGCCATGTCACTATGGCGGCCATGTCACAGTGGGCAGCAGGTCAGTAGTGGCCACGTCACTGTGTGGCCATGTCACAGTGTGCAGCAGGTCAGTGATGGCCATGTCACAGTGAGTAACAGGCCACTGGTTGCCATGTCACTGTGGGGGCTATGTCACAGTGGGTGGCAGGTCAGTGCTGGCCATGTCACTATGGGGGCCATGTCACAGTGGGCAGCAGGTCAGTGGTGGCCATGTCACTGTGAGGTCATGTCACAGTGTGCAGCAGGTCAGTGGTGGCCATGTCACTATGGGGGTCATGTCACAGTGGGCAGCAGGTCAATGGTGGCCATGTCACTATGGCGGCTATGTCACATTGGGCAGCAGGTCAGTGGTGGCCATGTCACTGTGAGGTCATGTCACAGTGTGCAGCAGGACAGTGGTGGCCATGTCACAGTGAGCAACAGGCCACTGGTTGCCATGTCACTGTGGGGGCGAAGTCACAGTGGGCAGCAGGTCAGTGGTGGCCATGTCACTATGGGGGCTATGTCACATTGGGCAGCAGGTCAGTGGTGGCCATGTCACTGTGAGGTCATGTCACAGTGTGCAGCAGGTCAGTGGTGGCCATGTCACAGTGAGCAACAGGCCACTGGTTGCCATGTCACTATGGGGGCCATGTCACAGTGGGCAGCAGGTCACTGGTGCCCCAGTCACTGTGGTGCTATGTCACATTGGGCAGCAGGTCAGTGGTGGCCATATCACTATGGGGGCCATGTCACAGTGGGCAGCAGGTCAGTGGTGCCCAAGTCACTGTGGGGCTATGTCACAGTGGTCAGCGGGTCAGTGGTGGCCATGTCACTGTTGGGGCCATGTCACAGTGTGCAGCAGGTCAGTGGTGGCCATGTCACTATGGGGGCCATGTCACAGTGAGCAGCTGGTCAGTAGTGGCCACGTCACTGTGGGGCCATGTCACAGTGTGCAGCAGGTCAGTGATGGCCATGTCACAGTGAGCTACAGGCCACTGGTTGCCATGTGACTGTGGGGGCTATGTCATATTGGGCAGCAGGTCAGTTTTGGCCATGTAACTATGGGGGCAATGTCACAGTGGGCAGCAGGTCAGTGGTGGCCATGTCACTATGGGGGCTATGTCACATTGGGCAGCAGGTCAGTGGTGGCCATGTCACTGTGAGGTCATATCACAGTGTGCAGCTGGTCAGTGGTGCCCATGTCACAGTGAGCAACAGGCTTCTGGTTGCCATGTCACAGTGGGGGCTATGTCACAGTGGGCAGCAGGTCAGTGCTGGCCATGTCACTATGGGGTCCATGTCACAGTGGGCAGCAGGTCAGTGGTGGCCATGTCACTATGGGGGCCATGTCACAGTGGGCAGCAGGTCAGTAGTGGCCACGTCACTGTGGGGCCATGTCACAGTGTTCAGCAGGTCAGTGGTGGCAATGTCACAGTGAGCAACAGGCCACTGGTTGCCATGTCACTGTGGGGGCTATGTCACAGTGGGCAGCAGGTCAGTGGTGGCCACGTCACTGTGGGGCCATGTCACAGTGTGCAGCAGGTCAGTGATGGCCATGTCACTATGGGGGCCATGTCACAGTGGGCAGCAGGTCAGTGGTGGCCATGTCACTATGGGTGCCATGTCACAGTGGGCAGCAGGTCAGTGGTGCCCAAGTCACTGTGGGGATATGTCACAGTGGTCAGCGGGTCAGTGGTGGCCATGTCACTATGGGGGCCATGTCACAGTGAGCAGCAGGTCTGTATTGGCCACGTCACTGTGGGGCCATGTCACAGTGGGCAGCAGGTCAGTGGTGGCCATGTCACTGTGAGGTCATGTCACAGTGTGCAGCAGGTCAGTGGTGGCCATGTCACAGTGAGCAACAGGCCACTGGTTGCCATGTCACTGTGGGGGCTATGTCACAGTGGGCAGCAGGTCAGTGGTGGCCATGTCACTATGGGGGCAATGTCACAGTGGGCAGCATGTCAGTAGTGGCCACGTCACTGTGGGGCCATGTCACAGTGGGCAGCAGGTCAGTGATGGCCATGTCACAGGGAGCAACAGGCCACTGGTTGCCATGTCACTGTGGGGGCTATGTCAGAGTGGGCAGCAGGTCAGTGGTGCCCAAGTCACTGTGGGGCTATGTCACAGTGGTCAGCGGGTCAGTAGTGGCCATGTCACTGTTGGGGCCATGTCACAGTGGGCAGCAGGTCAGTGGTGGCCATGTCACTATGGGGGCCATGTCACAGTGGGCAGCAGGTCAGTGGTGGCCATGTCACTATGGGGGCTATGTCACATTGGGCAGCAGGTCAGTGGTGGCCATGTCATTGTGAGGTCATGTCACAGTGTGCAGCAGGTCAGTGATGGCCATGTCACAGTGAGCTACAGGCCACTGGTTGCCATGTGACTGTGGGGGCTATGTCACATTGGGTAGCAGGTCAGTTTTGGCCATGTAACTATGGGGGCAATGTCACAGTGGGCAGCAGGTCAGTGGTGGCCATGTCACTATGGGGGCTATGTCACATTGGGCAGCAGGTCAGTGGTGGCCATGTCACTGTGAGGTCATGTCACAGTGTGCAGCTGGTCAGTGGTGCCCATGTCACAGTGAGCAACAGGCCTCTGATTGCCATGTCACAGTGGGGGCTATGTCACAGTGGGCAGCAGGTCAGTGCTGGCCATGTCACTATGGGGTCCATGTCACAGTGGGCAGCAGGTCAGTGGTGGCCATGTCACTATGGGGGCCATGTCACAGTGGGCAGCAGGTCAGTAGTGGCCACGTCACTGTGGGGCCATGTCACAGTGTTCAGCAGGTCAGTGGTGGCAATGTCACAGGGAGAAACAGGCCACTGGATTCCATGTCACTGTGGGGGCCATGTCACAGTGGGCAGCAGGTCAGTGGTGGCCACGTCACTGTGGGGCCATGTCACAGTGTGCAGCAGGTCAGTGATGGCCATGTCACAGTGAGCTACAAGCCACTGGTTGCCATGTCACTGTGGGGGCTATGTCACAGTGGGCAGCAGGTCAGTGGTGGCCATGTCACTATGGGGGCCATGTCACATTGGGCAGCAGGTCAGTGGTGGCCATGTCACTGTGAGGCAATGTCACAGTGTGCAGCAGGACAGTGGTGGCCATGTCACAGTGAGCAACAGGCCACTGGTTGCCATGTCACTGTGGGGGCTATGTCACAGTGGGCAGCAGGTCAGTGGTGGCCATGTCACTATGGGGGCCATGTCACAGTGGGCAGCAGGTCAGTGGTGCCCAAGTCACTGTGGGGATATGTCACAGTGGTCAGCGGGTCAGTGGTGGCCATGTCACTATGGGGGCCATGTCACAGTGAGCAGCAGGTCTGTATTGGCCACGTCACTGTGGGGCCATGTCACAGTGGGCAGCAGGTCAGTGATGGCCATGTCACAGTGAGCTACAGGCCACTGGTTGCCATGTGACTGTGGGGGCTATGTCACATTGGGCAGCAGGTCAGTTTTGGCCATGTCACTATGGTGGCCATGTCACAGTGTGCAGCAGGTCAGTGGTGGCCATGTCACTATGGGGGCTATGTCACATTGGGCAGCAGGTCAGTGGTGGCCATGTCACTGTGAGGTCATGTCACAGTGTGCAGCAGGTCAGTGGTGGCCATGTCACAGTGAGCAACAGGCCTCTGGTTGCCATGTCACTGTGGGGGCTATGTCACAGTGGGGAGCAGGTCAGTGCTGGCCATATCACTATGGGGGCCATGTCACAGTGGGCACCAGGTCAGTGGTGGCCATGTCACTGTGAGGTCATGTCACAGTGTGCAGCAGGTCAGTGGTGGCCATGTCACTATGGCGGCCATGTCACAGTGGGCAGCAGGTCAGTAGTGGCCACGTCACTGTGTGGCCATGTCACAGTGTGCAGCAGGTCAGTTATGGCCATGTCACAGTGAGTAACAGGCCACTGGTTGCCATGTCACTGTGGGGGCTATGTCACAGTGGGTGGCAGGTCAGTGCTGGCCATGTCACTATGGGGGCCATGTCACAGTGGGCAGCAGGTCAGTGGTTGCCATGTCACTATGGGGGCTATGTAACATTGGGCAGCAGGTCAGTGGTGGCCATGTCACTATGGGTGGCCATGTCACAGTGGGCAGCAGGTCAGTGGTGGCCATGTCACTATGGGGGCCATGTCACAGTGGGCAGCAGGTCAGCAGTGGCCACGTCACTGTGGGGCCATGTCACAGTGTGCAGCAGGTCAGTGATGGCCATGTCACAGTGAGCAACAGGCCACTGGTTGCCATGTCACTGTGGGGGCTATGTCACAGTGGGCAGCAGGTCAGTTTTGGCCATGTCACTATGGGGGCCATGTCACAGTGGGCAGCAGGTCAGTGGTGGCCATGTCACAGTGAGCAACAGGCCACTGGTTGCCATGTCACTGTGGGGGCTATGTCACAGTGGGCAGCAGGTCAGTGGTGGCCATGTCACTGTGAGGTCATGTCACAGTGTGCAGCAGGTCAGTGGTGGCCATGTCACTATGGGGGTCATGTCACTGTGGGCAGCAGGTCAATGGTGGCCATGTCACTATGGCGGCTATGTCACATTGGGCAGCAGGTCAGTGGTGGCCATGTCACTGTGAGGTCATGTCACAGTGTGCAGCAGGACAGTGGTGGCCATGTCACAGTGAGCAACAGGCCACTGGTTGCCATGTCACTGTGGGGGCGAAGTCACAGTGGGCAGCAGGTCAGTGGTGGCCATGTCACTATGGGGGCTATGTCACATTGGGCAGCAGGTCAGTGGTGGCCATGTCACTGTGAGGTCATGTCACAGTGTGCAGCAGGTCAGTGGTGGCCATGTCACAGTGAGCAACAGGCCACTGGTTGCCATGTCACTATGGGGGCCATGTCACAGTGGGCAGCAGGTCACTGGTGCCCCAGTCACTGTGGTGCTATGTCACATTGGGCAGCAGGTCAGTGGTGGCCATGTCACTATGGGGGCCATGTCACAGTGGGCAGCAGGTCAGTAGTCGCCACATCACTGTGGGGCCATGTCACAGTGTGCAGCAGGTAAGTGATGGCCATGTCACAGTGAGCAACAGGCCACTGGTTGCCATGTCACTGTGAGGGCTATGTCACAGTGGGAAGCAGGTCAGTGGTGGCCATATCACTATGGGGGCCATGTCACAGTGGGCAGCAGGTCAGTGGTGCCCAAGTCACTGTGGGGCTATGTCACAGTGGTCAGCGGGTCAGTGGTGGCCATGTCACTGTTGGGGCCATGTCACAGTGTGCAGCAGGTCAGTGGTGGCCATGTCACTATGGGGGCCATGTCACAGTGAGCAGCTGGTCAGTAGTGGCCACGTCACTGTGGGGCCATGTCACAGTGTGCAGCAGGTCAGTGATGGCCATGTCACAGTGAGCTACAAGCCACTGGTTGCCATGTCACTATGGGGGCCATGTCACAGTGGGCAGCAGGTCAGTGGTGCCCAAGTCACTGTGGGGATATGTCACAGTGGTCAGCGGGTCAGTGGTGGCCATGTCACTATGGGGGCCATGTCACAGTGAGCAGCAGGTCTGTATTGGCCACGTCACTGTGGGGCCATGTCACAGTGGGCAGCAGGTCAGTGGTGGCCATGTCACTGTGAGGTCATGTCACAGTGTGCAGCAGGTCAGTGGTGGCCATGTCACATTGAGCAACAGGCCACTGGTTGCCATGTCACTGTGGGGGCTATGTCACAGTGGGCAGCAGGTCAGTGGTGGCCATATCACTATGGGGGCAATGTCACAGTGGGCAGCATGTCAGTAGTGTCCACGTCACTGTGGGGCCATGTCACAGTGTGCAGCAGGTCAGTGATGGCCATGTCACAGGGAGCAACAGGCCACTGGTTGCCATGTCACTGTGGGGGCTATGTCACAGTGGGCAGCAGGTCAGTGGTGCCCAAGTCACTGTGGGGCTATGTCACAGTGGTCAGCGGGTCAGTAGTGGCCATGTCACTATGGGGGCCATGTCACAGTGGGCAGCAGGTCAGTGGTGGCCATGTCACTATGGGGGCTATGTCACATTGGGCAGCAGGTCAGTGGTGGCCATGTCACAGTGAGCTACAGGCCACTGGTTGCCATGTGACTGTGGGGGCTATGTCACATTGGGTAGCAGGTCAGTTTTGGCCATGTAACTATGGGGGCAATGTCACAGTGGGCAGCAGGTCAGTGGTGGCCATGTCACTATGGGGGCTATGTCACATTGGGCAGCAGGTCAGTGGTGGCCATGTCACTGTGAGGTCATGTCACAGTGTGCAGCTGGTCAGTGGTGCCCATGTCACAGTGAGCAACAGGCCTCTGGTTGCCATGTCACAGTGGGGGCTATGTCACAGTGGGCAGCAGGTCAGTGCTGGCCATGTCACTATGGGGTCCATGTCACAGTGGGCAGCAGGTCAGTGGTGGCCATGTCACTATGGGGGCCATGTCACAGTGGGCAGCAGGTCAGTAGTGGCCACGTCACTGTGGGGCCATGTCACAGTGTTCAGCAGGTCAGTGGTGGCAATGTCACAGGGAGAAACAGGCCACTGGATTCCATGTCACTGTGGGGGCCATGTCACAGTGTGCAGCAGGTCAGTGATGGCCATGTCACAGTGAGCTACAAGCCACTGGTTGCCATGTCACTGTGGGGGCTATGTAACATTGGGCAGCAGGTCAGTGGTGGCCATGTCACTATGGGTGGCCATGTCACAGTGGGCAGCAGGTCAGTGGTTGCCATGTCACTATGGGGGCTATGTAACATTGGGCAGCAGGTCAGTGGTGGCCATGTCACTATGGGTGGCCATGTCACAGTGGGCAGCAGGTCAGTGGTGGCCATGTCACTATGGGGGCCATGTCACAGTGGGCAGCAGGTCAGCAGTGGCCACGTCACTGTGGGGCCATGTCACAGTGTGCAGCAGGTCAGTGATGGCCATGTCACAGTGAGCAACAGGCCACTGGTTGCCATGTCACTGTGGGGGCTATGTCACAGTGGGCAGCAGGTCAGTTTTGGCCATGTCACTATGGGGGCCATGTCACAGTGGGCAGCAGGTCAGTGGTGGCCATGTCACAGTGAGCAACAGGCCACTGGTTGCCATGTCACTGTGGGGGCTATGTCACAGTGGGCAGCAGGTCAGTGGTGGCCATGTCACTGTGAGGTCATGTCACAGTGTGCAGCAGGTCAGTGGTGGCCATGTCACTATGGGGGTCATGTCACTGTGGGCAGCAGGTCAATGGTGGCCATGTCACTATGGCGGCTATGTCACATTGGGCAGCAGGTCAGTGGTGGCCATGTCACTGTGAGGTCATGTCACAGTGTGCAGCAGGACAGTGGTGGCCATGTCACAGTGAGCAACAGGCCACTGGTTGCCATGTCACTGTGGGGGCGAAGTCACAGTGGGCAGCAGGTCAGTGGTGGCCATGTCACTATGGGGGCTATGTCACATTGGGCAGCAGGTCAGTGGTGGCCATGTCACTGTGAGGTCATGTCACAGTGTGCAGCAGGTCAGTGGTGGCCATGTCACAGTGAGCAACAGGCCACTGGTTGCCATGTCACTATGGGGGCCATGTCACAGTGGGCAGCAGGTCACTGGTGCCCCAGTCACTGTGGTGCTATGTCACATTGGGCAGCAGGTCAGTGGTGGCCATGTCACTATGGGGGCCATGTCACAGTGGGCAGCAGGTCAGTAGTCGCCACATCACTGTGGGGCCATGTCACAGTGTGCAGCAGGTAAGTGATGGCCATGTCACAGTGAGCAACAGGCCACTGGTTGCCATGTCACTGTGAGGGCTATGTCACAGTGGGAAGCAGGTCAGTGGTGGCCATATCACTATGGGGGCCATGTCACAGTGGGCAGCAGGTCAGTGGTGCCCAAGTCACTGTGGGGCTATGTCACAGTGGTCAGCGGGTCAGTGGTGGCCATGTCACTGTTGGGGCCATGTCACAGTGTGCAGCAGGTCAGTGGTGGCCATGTCACTATGGGGGCCATGTCACAGTGAGCAGCTGGTCAGTAGTGGCCACGTCACTGTGGGGCCATGTCACAGTGTGCAGCAGGTCAGTGATGGCCATGTCACAGTGAGCTACAGGCCACTGGTTGCCATGTGACTGTGGGGGCTATGTCATATTGGGCAGCAGGTCAGTTTTGGCCATGTAACTATGGGGGCTATGTCACAGTGGGCAGCAGGTCAGTGGTGGCCATGTCACTATGGGGGCTATGTCACATTGGGCAGCAGGTCAGTGGTGGCCATGTCACTGTGAGGTCATATCACAGTGTGCAGCTGGTCAGTGGTGCCCATGTCACAGTGAGCAACAGGCCTCTGGTTGCCATGTCACAGTGGGGGCTATGTCACAGTGGGCAGCAGGTCAGTGCTGGCCATGTCACTATGGGGTCCATGTCACAGTGGGCAGCAGGTCAGTGGTGGCCATGTCACTATGGGGGCCATGTCACAGTGGGCAGCAGGTCAGTAGTGGCCACGTCACTGTGGGGCCATGTCACAGTGTTCAGCAGGTCAGTGGTGGCAATGTCACAGTGAGCAACAGGCCACTGGATTCCATGTCACTGTGGGGGCCATGTCACAGTGGGCAGCAGGTCAGTGGTGGCCACGTCACTGTGGGGCCATGTCACAGTGTGCAGCAGGTCAGTGATGGCCATGTCACAGTGAGCTACAAGCCACTGGTTGCCATGTCACTATGGGGGCCATGTCACAGTGGGCAGCAGGTCAGTGGTGCCCAAGTCACTGTGGGGATATGTCACAGTGGTCAGCGGGTCAGTGGTGGCCATGTCACTATGGGGGCCATGTCACAGTGAGCAGCAGGTCTGTATTGGCCACGTCACTGTGGGGCCATGTCACAGTGGGCAGCAGGTCAGTGGTGGCCATGTCACTGTGAGGTCATGTCACAGTGTGCAGCAGGTCAGTGGTGGCCATGTCACATTGAGCAACAGGCCACTGGTTGCCATGTCACTGTGGGGGCTATGTCACAGTGGGCAGCAGGTCAGTGGTGGCCATATCACTATGGGGGCAATGTCACAGTGGGCAGCATGTCAGTAGTGTCCACGTCACTGTGGGGCCATGTCACAGTGTGCAGCAGGTCAGTGATGGCCATGTCACAGGGAGCAACAGGCCACTGGTTGCCATGTCACTGTGGGGGCTATGTCACAGTGGGCAGCAGGTCAGTGGTGCCCAAGTCACTGTGGGGCTATGTCACAGTGGTCAGCGGGTCAGTAGTGGCCATGTCACTATGGGGGCCATGTCACAGTGGGCAGCAGGTCAGTGGTGGCCATGTCACTATGGGGGCTATGTCACATTGGGCAGCAGGTCAGTGGTGGCCATGTCACAGTGAGCTACAGGCCACTGGTTGCCATGTGACTGTGGGGGCTATGTCACATTGGGTAGCAGGTCAGTTTTGGCCATGTAACTATGGGGGCAATGTCACAGTGGGCAGCAGGTCAGTGGTGGCCATGTCACTATGGGGGCTATGTCACATTGGGCAGCAGGTCAGTGGTGGCCATGTCACTGTGAGGTCATGTCACAGTGTGCAGCTGGTCAGTGGTGCCCATGTCACAGTGAGCAACAGGCCTCTGGTTGCCATGTCACAGTGGGGGCTATGTCACAGTGGGCAGCAGGTCAGTGCTGGCCATGTCACTATGGGGTCCATGTCACAGTGGGCAGCAGGTCAGTGGTGGCCATGTCACTATGGGGGCCATGTCACAGTGGGCAGCAGGTCAGTAGTGGCCACGTCACTGTGGGGCCATGTCACAGTGTTCAGCAGGTCAGTGGTGGCAATGTCACAGGGAGAAACAGGCCACTGGATTCCATGTCACTGTGGGGGCCATGTCACAGTGTGCAGCAGGTCAGTGATGGCCATGTCACAGTGAGCTACAAGCCACTGGTTGCCATGTCACTGTGGGGGCTATGTCACAGTGGGCAGCAGGTCAGTGGTGGCCATGTCACTATGGGGGCTATGTCACATTGGGCAGCAGGTCAGTGGTGGCCATGTCACTGTGAGGCAATGTCACAGTGTGCAGCAGGACAGTGGTGGCCATGTCACAGTGAGCAACAGGCCACTGCTTGCCATGTCACTGTGGGGGCTATGTCACAGTGGGCAGCAGGTCAGTGGTGCCCAAGTCACTGTGGGGATATGTCACAGTGGTCAGCGGGTCAGTGGTGGCCATGTCACTATGGGGGCCATGTCACAGTGAGCAGCAGGTCTGTATTGGCCACGTCACTGTGGGGCCATGTCACAGTGGGCAGCAGGTCAGTAGTGGCCACGTCACTGTGGGGCCATGTCACAGTGTTCAGCAGGTCAGTGGTGGCAATGTCACAGTGAGCAACAGGCCACTGGATTCCATGTCACTGTGGGGGCCATGTCACAGTGGGCAGCAGGTCAGTGGTGGCCACGTCACTGTGGGGCCATGTCACAGTGTGCAGCAGGTCAGTGATGGCCATGTCACAGTGAGCTACAAGCCACTGGTTGCCATGTCACTATGGGGGCCATGTCACAGTGGGCAGCAGGTCAGTGGTGCCCAAGTCACTGTGGGGATATGTCACAGTGGTCAGCGGGTCAGTGGTGGCCATGTCACTATGGGGGCCATGTCACAGTGAGCAGCAGGTCTGTATTGGCCACGTCACTGTGGGGCCATGTCACAGTGGGCAGCAGGTCAGTGGTGGCCATGTCACTGTGAGGTCATGTCACAGTGTGCAGCAGGTCAGTGGTGGCCATGTCACATTGAGCAACAGGCCACTGGTTGCCATGTCACTGTGGGGGCTATGTCACAGTGGGCAGCAGGTCAGTGGTGGCCATATCACTATGGGGGCAATGTCACAGTGGGCAGCATGTCAGTAGTGGCCACGTCACTGTGGGGCCATGTCACAGTGTGCAGCAGGTCAGTGATGGCCATGTCACAGGGAGCAACAGGCCACTGGTTGCCATGTCACTGTGGGGGCTATGTCACAGTGGGCAGCAGGTCAGTGGTGCCCAAGTCACTGTGGGGCTATGTCACAGTGGTCAGCGGGTCAGTAGTGGCCATGTCACTATGGGGGCCATGTCACAGTGGGCAGCAGGTCAGTGGTGGCCATGTCACTATGGGGGCTATGTCACATTGGGCAGCAGGTCAGTGGTGGCCATGTCATTGTGAGGTCATGTCACAGTGTGCAGCAGGTCAGTGATGGCCATGTCACAGTGAGCTACAGGCCACTGGTTGCCATGTGACTGTGGGGGCTATGTCACATTGGGTAGCAGGTCAGTTTTGGCCATGTAACTATGGGGGCAATGTCACAGTGGGCAGCAGGTCAGTGGTGGCCATGTCACTATGGGGGCTATGTCACATTGGGCAGCAGGTCAGTGGTGGCCATGTCACTGTGAGGTCATGTCACAGTGTGCAGCTGGTCAGTGGTGCCCATGTCACAGTGAGCAACAGGCCTCTGGTTGCCATGTCACAGTGGGGGCTATGTCACAGTGGGCAGCAGGTCAGTGCTGGCCATGTCACTATGGGGTCCATGTCACAGTGGGCAGCAGGTCAGTGGTGGCCATGTCACTATGGGGGCCATGTCACAGTGGGCAGCAGGTCAGTAGTGGCCACGTCACTGTGGGGCCATGTCACAGTGTTCAGCAGGTCAGTGGTGGCAATGTCACAGGGAGAAACAGGCCACTGGATTCCATGTCACTGTGGGGGCCATGTCACAGTGTGCAGCAGGTCAGTGATGGCCATGTCACAGTGAGCTACAAGCCACTGGTTGCCATGTCACTGTGGGGGCTATGTCACAGTGGGCAGCAGGTCAGTGGTGGCCATGTCACTATGGGGGCTATGTCACATTGGGCAGCAGGTCAGTGGTGGCCATGTCACTGTGAGGCAATGTCACAGTGTGCAGCAGGACAGTGGTGGCCATGTCACAGTGAGCAACAGGCCACTGCTTGCCATGTCACTGTGGGGGCTATGTCACAGTGGGCAGCAGGTCAGTGGTGCCCAAGTCACTGTGGGGATATGTCACAGTGGTCAGCGGGTCAGTGGTGGCCATGTCACTATGGGGGCCATGTCACAGTGAGCAGCAGGTCTGTATTGGCCACGTCACTGTGGGGCCATGTCACAGTGGGCAGCAGGTCAGTGGTGGCCATGTCACTGTGAGGTCATGTCACAGTGTGCAGCAGGTCAGTGGTGGCCATGTCACAGTGAGCAACAGGCCACTGGTTGCCATGTCACTGTGGGGGCTATGTCACAGTGGGCAGCAGGTCAGTGGTGGCCATGTCACTATGGGGGCAATGTCACAGTGGGCAGCATGTCAGTAGTGGCCACGTCACTGTGGGGCCATGTCACAGTGTGCAGCAGGTCAGTGATGGCCATGTCACAGGGAGCAACAGGCCACTGGTTGCCATGTCACTGTGGGGGCTATGTCACAGTGGGCAGCAGGTCAGTGGTGCCCAAGTCACTGTGGGGCTATGTCACAGTGGTCAGCGGGTCAGTAGTGGCCATGTCACTGTTGGGGCCATGTCACAGTGGGCAGCAGGTCAGTGGTGGCCATGTCACTATGGGGGCCATGTCACAGTGGGCAGCAGGTCAGTGGTGGCCATGTCACTATGGGGGCTATGTCACATTGGGCAGCAGGTCAGTGGTGGCCATGTCACTGTGAGGTCATGTCACAGTGTGCAGCAGGTCAGTGGTGGCCATGTCACAGTGAGCAACAGGCCACTGGTTGCCATGTCACCTTGGTGTCTATGTCACAGTGGGCAGCAGGTCAGTTTTGGCCATGTCACTGTGGTGTCTATGTCACAGTGGGCAGCAGGTCAGTGGTGGCCATGTCACTATGGGGGCCATGTCACAGTGGGCAGCAGGTCAGTGGTGCCCAAGTCACTGTGGGGCTATGTCACAGTGGTCAGCGGGTCAGTAGTGGCCATGTCACTGTTGGGGCCATGTCACAGTGTGCAGCAGGTCAGTGATGGCCATGTCACAGTGAGCAACAGGCCACTGGTTGCCATGTCACTGTGGGGGCCATGTCACAGTGGGCAGCAGGTCAGTGGTGATCATGTTACTGTTTGGGGCATGTCACAGTGGTCAGCGGGTCAGTGGTGGCCATGTCACTGTGAGGTCATGTCACAGTGGGTAGCAGATCTGTTGTGGTCATGTCACAATGAGCAACAGTCCACTGGTGGCCATGTCACTGTTCTGGCCAGTCACAGTGGGCAGCAGGTCAGTGGTGGGCACGTCACTGTGGGGCCATGTGAAAGTGGGCAGCATGTCAGTAGTGATCATGTTACTGTATGGGATATGTCACAGTGGGGAGCAGGTCAGTGGTGGCCATGTCACTCTGGGGGCCATATCACAATGTGCAGCATGTCAGTGATGGCCATGTCACAGTGAGCAACAGGCCACTGTTTGCCATGTCACTGTGGGGGCTATGTCACATAGGGCAGCAGGTCAGTGGTGGCCATGTCACTGTGAGGTCATGTCACAGTGTGCAGCAGGTCAGTGGTGGCCATGTCACAGTGAGAAACAGGCTACTGGTTGCTGTGGAGCAGTTTGCTAACAACTGGCTACGTGAGAAAGGGCACAGCACCGAGGAACTGCTGACAACGGCGACGTGATGGGAAAATACCGAAAAGTATCAAAGAAGAACAAAGAACAGAAGCAAGACTATGTAGAAGGCCTTGTAGAAATCATAAGGGGTGGGATTGGTATTTAACCTTAGCAACCAAGGTATCTAACCTTAGCAACCTATAAGGAGCTCGCTTTTTGCAATATGTATGAACTGATTATTGTAGATATAAAAGAAGTGTGAGTACTAATAAAGTTGAGCCTTTGTGCATTAAATGATGGCTGGGCTCCCTCTGCGTTCTTTCAACAAATGGTGACCGCGACGTGATACGTGCCAAAGGACGTATAAGGCGCCACGAAGGATAAAGACCAGTGAAGGTGGTTCAGGTCCTTAAGCAGCGAGGACGGCGAAAGGCGACTGAAATAAGAGAAAAGGCCCATGCCCTGGGTGTCATAAGAGGTGAACCCTGCTGATACGTGCTGCCGAGACCTGGAAAGGCTGCAACGGAAAAATTCAGGTATGGACAGGCAAGCAGCATACGATTTATTTGCATCCTGGCTGACACAACGCCGGGTTGAGGGAATAGATGTAAAAAAGGATCTTCAGGGGCTTTTAGCTTATGGGGTAGAGCAAGGTTGTTTTATTAATCCACATGCAGTTCATGAGTTATCGGAATGGCGAAAATTTGGAGATAAATTATGGGAATTAACATTGAACGATGATAAGACAGCAAAAAAGTTGGGAAAGTTATGGAGGGTGGTTCATAATGAATTGCTAAGGTATCAGGCTGAAAAAAGAGCTGCACAGGGCGCAGTTGCGGCAAAAGAGAAAAACACCAGATATGGGGAGGAGGAAACTAGGTGACCATTACCGCCTACGTTTCGTGAGCTTGTTTTACCACCTTTACGTTCCGAAGAGACGGGACAGGAAAGCTCAGAACGAGTTCTCCCTACCGCTCCCCCCGCCCCCGCCCTGAGTAGCCCTGACGCGTCCAGCCACACTGTGACGCCGGAAAGCGAGAATTCTACTCCTGGCTCAGAAGATGGGCAGGGGATAGAAATCGCTAAAGAAAGGTGTCGGGCTTGGAATGCATTGGCACGAGAGGGGTTAGAAAAAGGGGATGAGGCGATGACTCAGATGGCGACAGCAATGGCTTTTCCAGTTCAGTTTCAGCCGAACCCAGCTGGTGGAATAAACGCTACTGTTACGGCATTAGATTGGAAGCTTTTGTCACAATTGCGCTCTACAGTGAGTTCTTATGGTGTTACTGGTGAACCGGTTCGTCAAATGTTAGATTATCTCTGGAGCACTCAACTTCTTTTGCCTGCAGATTGTCGGGGTATAGCAAAGTTAATTTTCTCTCCTAGTCAGTTGTTGTTGTTTAATGCGCATTGGCAAGCGAGAGTATTAGAATCGGTAGCGGTACAGCGGCAAGCAGGAGATCCATTACAAGGGATCACAATGGATGAATTAATGGGGTTAGGACCTTATGCTAGAGTAGAAGCTCAAGCACTGCTCGGTCCGGATAAGGTGAGAGAGGCAATGAGGTTAGTGAGAGAAGCCATAGAGCAAGTGAAAGAGCCAGGCGGAGTTCCAATGTATATGGGGATTAAGCAAGGGAGAGAAGAGACTTTGGGCAGTTTTGTAGATAAGTTGGTAAATGCAATTGAAAGAGCAAGAGTACCTATCCACATGCAGGGTGCTCTCTTAAAACAATGTATTTTACAAAATGGCAATCCTGCTACAAAGAGTTTACTGAATACATTAGGGGCAAATTGGACTGTAGAGGAGGCACTTGAAAAAGCGTCATCGATACCCACTGGACCTCAGGCTTTTCTTGTAGAGGCAATAAAGAAATTAGGGGAAGGAATGAAAGAACAGGCTCAGGCTACTCAAAGTCAGGTTATGGCAGCCCTTGCACCTCTCCAGACTTCGGCAGCAGTTAGAGTGCAAACACCTCAAAAGGGGCAGCTGCGGTGTTACCGATGCGGAGCTCCAGGGCATGTACGAAAGAGTTGTACAGCCAGAAATGTATGGTGTCAAACTTGCCGATCCAACTCCCATAATGAGGGGGCTTGCCGCAGACGGTCGGGAAACTCCACACGGAGCGCGTTCGCCGGCCGCCGCGCAACGACGAAAGTTGCAGCCGCAGCGCAGTCCTTCAACCCGCCACCTGGGGAAGTCTCGGGTTGGACCTGGCAGCAGCAGTAGATGTTACCCTGTTAACAAATAATCCTCAAACAATATCTACGAACGTACGAGGACCTATCATCATTAATGGGAGAGCCATGGGAGCTTTATTATTAGGAAGATCATCGGCATCACAATGTGGACTATTTGTTTTACCGGGAGTTATCGATGCAGATTATGAAGGTGAAATCTATATTATGGCATATACACTGAATCCACCAGTAAAGATTGCACAGGGACAACGGATTGCACAGCTGGTGCCCCTGCCACAAGTGACTCAAACAATACGACCAGTGACTGAGGAGAGTCGCGGAAACAAAGGCTTCGGATCCACAGGAAGCCTGACCCTGCTAACACTGAATCTGAGTACGAGACCCAGAAAGACGGTTCACCTGTCATTTCAAGGGGATATCTTTGTGTTTCTACACCAACAGGCACCGCATGGGTTCCAGCGAGATGGGCGAAACCTGCCGCACCTCCCAATGACGCCGGAAGAGAGACAAGCTCATCGACAGCGACTGAAGATTCAGCCCGTTCTAGCGGGGATTGAGAGTCTACTCGGACATCCACTTTACTGGGCAACGCTGTCAGACGTTTGGAGAATTATTGAATGGTTAAATGTTAGTGTGACAAGGGTTAGTCACGCTTGCTTAGGCTGCCAGAGTCAAGACCATAAGGCCTGGGTAAAACTATTCTGTGGGGGGTGTGAGAAAAGATATTGGATACATCAATCACAGCTATATTTTGGGTCAAGGTGCATTAATTGTCGTAATGCATGGATTCATGAGAATCCACTGAGGGCACTTGCAAGGTTAACAGGACAGAGAGCTCAAGAGTGTCTATATCTGTGGGAAAATCAGGAGTCATTATACTTGTCAGCGGCTGTTTGGTGGTTACAGCATCACGGACAGCGGCTAGTGCAAGAATCAAAATCTGTGCACTTACAGACTGAGTGTTTCATACATAGTGCTATCCCTACATGGATGCAGGTTACTCCCCGTAGGTGGGGACAGATGCAGAGACGATATCTAACAATAGGGAAAAAGGTAAAACAATGAAACAAAGAGGTATAATTTGTCTTTACATCATCACACTAAGTGGAGCAATAGATGCATTGATGAGGTTTAATCAGCCAAGGGAAAATGTGTGGGTAACGTTGGCCAACTTGACAGGACAGTCATCACTCTGTTTGGCTTTAGGAAGTATCAGCCATCCATTCCGTACTTGTTTGGTTGGACTTCCAGTGTGGAAACCTGGAGAGTTTTGTAGTTATGTTGTGAATCAGACACTATGCAGTGCGGCTTATACAGAGGATGATGGGAAACATCAGTGTGAGCTTATATTATCACTAAATACAACATTAGAATCCCCACCTGAGGAATTAGAACTTTTTGGAAGTGCAAATGCTAGCATAACAACTAAAAGAACTGGAAAATGGGTCAGCTTTCTGTCAAAAAGGCAGGAACACCCTAATACACACAGGAAGGTGTGGGCTTCATTAGATTCAGCATTAGACCCTGGTAGTGTGTATGAGCAACTATATTCAAGCTGTAATGGTAGCAACATAACAACAGCAAGAGAGCTACCAACAGGAATCTTTTTAATATGTGGTGACAGAGCCTGGAATGGTATACCGATACATCCACAGGGAGGTCCCTGTTACCTGGGACGACTAAGTTTATTTCACCCGGATATGTCTGCCTTGATGAAACTTACTAACAGAACCAGGACGCAGCGGTCCATACATGAACTAGATTGTAGTGGGATAGGAGAACCACGATTCTGGGCAGAATTTACACAGGTGTTAGTTGCAACTATTTTGCCAGGAGGAGCGGCTAATAAAGCCATGAACTTAGCAAAACAGATAGGATGTTGGACAAAAGATGAGCTTAATTGCACTTCTGAAATTTTAGATCGGCTTACAGCAGATGTAGAAAGTGTTAACCATGCAGTATTACAAAATAGAGCAGCTATTGATTTTTTGCTTTTAGCACAAGGCCATGGATGTGAGGAATTTGAAGGAATGTGTTGCATGAACCTGACAGACAATTATTCTTCAGTCCATGCAAAGATTAGGAAATTGCAAGAAGGCCTGCACAGCCTGAAACAAGTAGATGGATTAGGGATTGAAAGCTGGTTAAAAGAATGGAGACTTTCAGGATGGTTAATATCTCTGATCAAGTCTATAGGGGTAGTGACATGGCCACCACTGATCCGCTGACCACTGTGACATAGACCCACAGTGACCTGGCCACCACTGACCTGCTACCCACTGTCACATGGCCCCCATAGTGACATGGGCACCACTGACCTGCTGCCCACTGTGACATGGCCCCCATAGTCACAAGGCCATGTCACAGTGTGCAGCAGGTCATTAGTGGCCACGTCACTGTGGGGCCATGTCACAGTGTGCAGCAGGTCAGTGATGGCCATGTCACAGTGAGCAACAGGCCACTGTTTGCCATGTCACTTTGGGGGCTATGTCACAGTGGGCAGCAGGTCAGTGCTAGCCATGTCACTATGGGGGCCATGTCACAGTGGGCAGCATGTCAGTGGTGGCCATGTCACTATGGGGCCATGTCACAGTGGGCAGAAGGTCAGTGGTGGCCATGTCACTATGGGGGCTATGTCACAGTGGCCAGCTGGTCAGTGGTGGCCATGTTACTGTGAGGTCATGTCACAGTGTGCAGCAGGTCAGTGGTGGCCATGTCACAGTGAGCAATAGGCCACTGGTTGCCATGTCACTGTGGGGGCTATGTCACAGTGGGCAGCTGTTCAGTGGTGGCCATGTCACTATGGGGGCCATGTCACAGTCGGCAGCAGGTCAGTGGTGGCCATGTGACTATGGGGGCCATGTCACAGTGGGTAGCAGGTCAGTGGTGGCCAGGTCAATGTGGGGCTATGTCACAGTGGTCAGCGGATCAGTGGTGGCCATGTCACTGTGGGGACCATGTCACAGTGGGCAGAAGGTCAGTTGTGGCCATGTCACTATGAATCCATGTCACAGTGGGCAGCAGGTCAGTGGTTGCCATGTCACAGTGAGCAACAGGCCACTGGTTGCCATGTCACTGTGGGGGCTATGTCACAGTGACATGGCAACCAGTGGCCTATTACTCACTGTGACATGGCCACCACTGACCTGCTGCACACTGTGACATGACCTCACAGTGACATGGCCACCACTGACCTGCTGCCCACTGTGACATGTCCGATACAGTAACATGATCACTACTGCCCGCTGCCACTGTGACTGGCCACCACAGTGACATGGCCACCACTGACCTGCTGCCCACTGTGACATGTCCCAAACAGTAACATGATCACCACTGACATGCTGTCCACTGTGACATGGCCCCCACAGTGACATGGCCACCATTGACCCTCTGACCACTGTGAAATGGCCCCCACAGTGACATGGCCACCACTGACCCTCTGACCACTGTTACATGGCCCCCACAGTGACATACCACCATTGACCTGCTGCCCACTGTGACATAGCTCCCATATGACATGGCCACCACTGACCAGCTCCCCACTGTGACATGTCCGAAACAGTAACATGATCACTACTGCCCGCTGCTCACTGTGACTGGCCACCACAGTGACATGGCCACCACTGACCTGCTCCCCACTGTGACATGTCCCATACAGTAACATGATCACCACTGACATGCTGCCCACTGTGACATGGCCCCCACAGTGACATGGCCACCACTGACCCACTGACCACTGTGACATGGCCCCCACAGTGACATGGCCACCACTGACCTGCTGCCCAATGTGACATGGCCCCACGGTGATATGGCCACCACTGATCCGCTGCCCACTGTGACATGACCTCACAGTGACATGGCCACCACTGACCTGCTGCCCACTGTGATATGGCCCCCATAGTGACATGGTCACCACTGATCTGCTGCCCACTATGACATGGCCCCGATTGTGACATGACCAGCACTGAACTGCTGCCCACTGTGACATAGCCCCCACAGTGACATGGCAACCAGTGGCCTTTTGCTCACTGTGACATGGCCATCACTGACCTGCTGCACACTGTGACATGGCCCCACAGTGACGTGGCCACTACTGACCTGCTGCCCACTGTGACATGGCCCCCATAGTGACATGGCCACCACTGACCTGCTGCCGACTGTGACATAGCCCCCACAGTGACATGGCAACCAGTGGCCTATTGCTCACTGTGACATGGCCACCACTGACCTGCTCCTGACTGTGACATAGCCCCACAGTGACTTGGGCACCACTGACCTGCTGCCCACTGTGACATGGCCCCCATAGTGACATGGCCACCACTGAACTGCTGCCCACTGTGACATGGCCCCCACAGTGACATGGCAACCAGTGGCCTATTGCTCACAGTGACATGGCCACCACTGACCTGCTGCCCAATGTGACATAGCCCCCATAGTGACATGGCAACCACTGACCTGCTGCACACTGTGACATGGCCCCCATAGTGACATGGACATTACTGACCTGCTGCCCACTGTGACATGGCCCCCATAGTGACATGGCCACCACTGAGCTGCTGCACACTGTGACATGGCCCCCATAGTGACATGGACATTACTGACCTGCTGCCCAGTGTGACATGGCCCCACATTGACATGGCCACCACTGACCTGCTGCCCACTGTGACATAGCCCCCATAGTGACATGGCCACCACTGACCTGCTGCAAACTGTGACATAGCCCCCATAGTGAAATGGCAACCTGTGGCCTGTTGCTCACTGTGACATGGCCATCACTGACCTGCTGCACACTGTGACATGGCCCCACAGTGACGTGGCCTCTACTGACCTGCTGCCCACTGTGACATGGCCCCCATAGTGACATGGCCACTACTGAACTGCTGCCCACTGTGACATGGCCCCCACAGTGACATGGCAACCAGTGGCCTATTGCTCACAGTGACATGGCCACCACTGACCTGCTGCCCAATGTGACATAGCCCCCATAGTGACATGGCAACCACTGACCTCCTGCACACTGTGACATGGCCCCCATAGTGACATGGACATTACTGACCTGCTGCCCACTGTGACATGGCCCCCATAGTGACATGGCCACCACTGACCTGCTGCACACTGTGACATGGCCCCCATAGTGACATGGACATTACTGACCTGCTGCCCACTGTGACATGGCCCCCATAGTGACATGGCCACCACTGACCTGCTGCCCACTGTGACATGGCCCCCATAGTGACATTGCCACCACTGACCTGCTGCCCACTGTGACATAGCCCACATAGTGACATGGCCACCACTGACCTGCTGCAAACTGTGACTTAGCCCCCACAGTGAAATGGCAACCTGTGGCCTGTTGCTCACTGTGACATGGCCATCACTGACCTGCTGCACACTGTGACATGGCCCCACAGTGACGTGGCCTCTACTGACCTGCTGCCCACTGTGACATGGCCCCCATAGTGACATGGCCACCACTGACCTGCTGCCCACTGTGACATGGCCCCCATAGTGACATGGCCACCACTGACCTGCTTCCCACTGTGACATAGACACCACAGTGACATGGCAACCAGTGGCCTATTGCTCACTGTGACATGGCCACCACTGACATGCTGCACACTGTGACATGACCTCACATTGACATGGCCACCACTGACCTGCT
Source organism: Strix uralensis (assembly GCF_047716275.1). Lineage (NCBI taxonomy): Eukaryota > Metazoa > Chordata > Aves > Strigiformes > Strigidae > Strix > Strix uralensis. Next base: position 840,315 of record NW_027436714.1, on the reverse strand, counting down.
GCCCAATGTGACATAGCTCCCATAGTGACATGGCCACCACTGACGTCCTGCCCACTGTGACATGGCCCCCATTGTGACATGGCCAGCACTGACCTGCTTCCCACTGTGACATAGCCCCCATATTGAAATGGCCACCACTGACCTGCTGCCCACTGTGACATGGCCCCCATAGTGACATGGCCACCACTGACCTGCTTCCCACTGTGACATAGCCCCCACAGTGACATGGCAACCAGTGGCCTATTGCTCACTGTGACATGGCCACCACTGACCTGCTGCACACTGTGACATGACCTCACAGTGACGTGGCCACCACTGACCATCTGCCCACTGTGACATAGCCCCCATAGTGACATGGCCACCACTGACCTGCTGCCCACTGTGACATGGCCCCCATAGTGACATGGCCACCACTGACCTGCTGCCCACTGTGATATAGACACCACAGTGACATGGCAACCAGTGGCCTATTGCTCACTGTGACATGGCCACCACTGACATGCTGCACACTGTGACATGACCTCACAGTGACATGGCCACCACTGACCTGCTGCCCAATGTGATATAGCCCCCATAGTGACATGGCCACCACTGACCCGCTGCCCACTGTGACATAGCCCCACAGTGACCTGGCCACCACTGACCTGCTGCCCACTGTGACATGGACCCATAGTGACATGTCCACCACTGACCTGCTGCCCAATGTGACATAGCCCCCATAGTGACATGGCCACCACTGACCTCCTGCCCACTGTGACATGGCCCACATTGTGACATGGCCAGCACTGACCTGTTTCCCACTGTGACATAGCCCCCATAGTGACATGGCAACGAGTGGCCTATTGCTCACTGTGACATGGCCACCACTGACCTGCTGCACACTGTGACATGACCTCACATTGACATGGCCACCACTGACCAGCTGCCCACTGTGACATAGCCCCCATAGTGACATGGCCACCACTGACCTGCTGCCCACTGTGACATGGCCCCCATAGTGACATGGCCACCACTGACCTGCTGCACACTGTGACATGGCCCCCATAGTGACATGGCCACAACTGACCTGCTGCCCACTGTGACTTCGCCCCCACAGTGACATGGCAACCAGTGGCCTGTTACTCACTGTGACATGGCCATCACTGACCTGCTGCACACTGTGACATGGCCCCACAGATCCGTGGCCACTACTGACTTGCTGCCCACTGTGACATGGCCCCCATAGTGACATGGACATTACTGAACTCCTGCCCACTGTGACATGGCCCCCATAGTGACATGGCCACCACTGACCTGCTGCAAACTGTGACATAGCCCCCACAGTGAAATGGCAACCTGTGGCCTGTTGCTCACTGTGACATGGCCATCACTGACCTGCTGCACACTGTGACATGGCCCCACAGTGACGTGGCCTCTACTGACCTGCTGCCCACTGTGACATGGCCCCCATAGTGACATGGCCACTACTGAACTGCTGCCCACTGTGACATGGCCCCCATAGTGACATGGCCACCACTGACCTGCTGCCCACTGTGATATAGACACCACAGTGACATGGCAACCAGTGGCCTATTGCTCACAGTGACATGGCCACCACTGACCTGCTGCCCACTGTGACAGGGCCCCCATAGTGACATGGCAACCACTGACCTCCTGCACACTGTGACATGGCCCCCATAGTGACATGGACATTACTGACCTGCTGCCCACTGTGACATGGCCCCCATAGTGACATGGCCACCACTGACCTGCTGCCCACTGTGACATGGCCCCCATAGTGACATGGCCACCACTGACCTGCTGCCCACTGTGACATGGCCCCCATAGTGACATTGCCACCACTGACCTGCTGCCCACTGTGACATAGCCCACATAGTGACATGGCCACCACTGACCTGCTGCACACTGTGACATGGCCCCACAGTGACGTGGCCTCTACTGACCTGCTGCCCACTGTGACATGGCCCCCATAGTGACATGGCCACCACTGACCTGCTGCAAACTGTGACATAGCCCCCACAGTGAAATGGCAAATTGTGGCCTGTTGCTCACTGTGACATGGCCATCACTGACCTGCTGCACACTGTGACATGGCCCCACAGTGACGTGGCCTCTACTGACCTGCTGCCCACTGTGACATGGCCCCCATAGTGACATGGCCACCACTGACCTGCTGCCCACTGTGACATGGCCCCCATAGTGACATGGCCACCACTGACCTGCTTCCCACTGTGACATAGACACCACAGTGACATAGCAACCAGTGGCCTATTGCTCACTGTGACATGGCCACCACTGACATGCTGCACACTGTGACATGACCTCACATTGACATGGCCACCACTGACCTGCTGCCCACTGTGACATAGCCCCCATATTGAAATGGCCACCACTGACCTGCTGCACACCGTGACATGACCTCACAGTGACGTGGCCACCACTGACCATCTGCCCACTGTGACATAGCCCCCATAGTGACATGGCCACCACTGACCTGCTGCCCACTGTGACATGGCCCCCATAGTGACATGGCCACCACTGACCTGCTGCCCACTGTGATATAGACACCACAGTGACATGGCAACCAGTGGCCTATTGCTCACTGTGACATGGCCACCACTGACATGCTGCACACTGTGACATGACCTCACAGTGACATGGCCACCACTGACCTGCTGCCCAATGTGATATAGCCCCCACAGTGACATGGCCACCACTGACCCGCTGCCCACTGTGACATAGCCCCACAGTGACATGGCCACCACTGACCTGCTGCCCACTGTGACATGGACCCATAGTGACATGGCCACAACTGACCTGCTGCCCACTGTGACATAGCCCCCACAGTGACATGGCAACCAGTGGCCTGTTTCTCACTGTGACATGGCCACCACTGACCTGCTGCACACTGTGACATGACCTCACAGTGACATGGCCACCACTGACCTGCTGCCCAATGTGACATATCCCCCATAGTGACATGGCCACCACTGACCTCCTGCCCACTGTGACATGGCCCACATTGTGACATGGCCAGCACTGACCTGTTTCCCACTGTGACATAGCCCCCACAGTGACATGGCAACGAGTGGCCTATTGCTCACATTGACATGGCCACCACTGACCAGCTGCCCACTGTGACATAGCCCCCATAGTGACATGGCCACCACTGACCTGCTGCCCACTGTGACATGGCCCCCATAGTGACATGGCCACCACTGACCTGCTGCACACTGTGACATGGCCCCCATAGTGACATGGCCACAACTGACCTGCTGCCCACTGTGACTTCGCCCCCACAGTGACATGGCAACCAGTGGCCTGTTACTCACTGTGACATGGCCATCTCTGACCTGCTGCACACTGTGACATGGCCCCCATAGTGACATGGCCACCACTGACCTGCTGCACACTGTGACATGGCCCCAATAGTGACATCGACATTACTGACCAGCTGCCCAATGTGACATAGCCCCCATAGTGACAAGGCCACAACTGACCTGCTGCCCACTGTGACTTCGCCCCCACAGTGACATGGCAACCAGTGGCCTGTTACTCACTGTGACATGGCCATCACTGACCTGCTGCACACTGTGACATGGCCCCACAGAGCCGTGGCCACTACTGACCTGCTGCCCACTGTGACATGGCCCCCATAGTGACATGGACATTACTGAACTCCTGCCCACTGTGACATGGCCCCCATAGTGACATGGCCACCACTGACCTGCTGCAAACTGTGACATAGCCCCCACAGTGAAATGGCAACCTGTGGCCTGTTGCTCACTGTGACATGGCCATCACTGACCTGCTGCACACTGTGACATGGCCCCACAGTGACGTGGCCTCTACTGACCTGCTGCCCACTGTGACATGGCCCCCATAGTGACATGGCCACTACTGAACTGCTGCCCACTGTGACATGGCCCCCACAGTGACATGGCAACCAGTGGCCTATTGCTCACAGTGACATGGCCACCACTGACCTGCTGCCCAATGTGACATAGCCCCCATAGTGACATGGCAACCACTGACCTCCTGCACACTGTGACATGGCCCCCATAGTGACATGGACATTACTGACCTGCTGCCCACTGTGACATGGCCCCCATAGTGACATGGCCACCACTGACCTGCTGCCCACTGTGACATGGCCCCCATAGTGACATGGCCACCACTGACCTGCTGCCCACTGTGACATGGCCCCCATAGTGACATTGCCACCACTGACCTGCTGCCCACTGTGACATAGCCCACATAGTGACATGGCCACCACTGACCTGCTGCAAACTGTGACATAGCCCCCACAGTGAAATGGCAAATTGTGGCCTGTTGCTCACTGTGACATGGCCATCACTGACCTGCTGCACACTGTGACATGGCCCCACAGTGACGTGGCCTCTACTGACCTGCTGCCCACTGTGACATGGCCCCCATAGTGACATGGCCACCACTGACCTGCTGCCCACTGTGACATGGCCCCCATAGTGACATGGCCACCACTGACCTGCTGCCCACTGTGACATAGACACCACAGTGACATGGCAACCAGTGGCCTATTGCTCACTGTGACATGGCCACCACTGACCTGCTGCACACTGTGACATGACCTCACAGTGACGTGGCCACCACTGACCTGCTGCCCACTGTGACATGGCCCCCATAGTGACATGGCCACCACTGACCTGCTGCCCACTGTGATATAGACACCACAGTGACATGGCAACCAGTGGCCTATTGCTCACTGTGACATGGCCACCACTGACATGCTGCACACTGTGACATGACCTCACAGTGACATGGCCACCACTGACCTGCTGCCCAATGTGATATAGCCCCCATAGTGACATGGCCACCACTGACCCGCTGCCCACTGTGACATAGCCCCACAGTGACCTGGCCACCACTGACCTGCTGCCCACTGTGACATGGACCCATAGTGACATTGCCACCACTGACCTGCTGCCCACTGTGACATAGCCCACATTGTGACATGGCCACCACTGACCTGCTGCAAACTGTGACATAGCCCCCACAGTGAAATGGCAAATTGTGGCCTGTTGCTCACTGTGACATGGCCATCACTGACCTGCTGCACACTGTGACATGGCCCCACAGTGACGTGGCCTCTACTGACCTGCTGCCCACTGTGACATGGCCCCCATAGTGACATGGCCACCACTGACCTGCTGCCCACTGTGACATGGCCCCCATAGTGACATGGCCACCACTGACCTGCTGCCCACTCTGACATAGACACCACAGTGACATGGCAACCAGTGGCCTATTGCTCACTGTGACATGGCCACCACTGACATGCTGCACACTGTGACATGACCTCACATTGACATGGCCACCACTGACCTGCTGCCCAATGTGACATAGCTCCGATAGTGACATGGCCACCACTGACGTCCTGCCCACTGTGACATGGCCCCCCATTGTGACATGGCCAGCACTGACCTGCTTCCCACTGTGACATAGCCCCCATATTGAAATGGCCACCACTGACCTGCTGCCCACTGTGACATGGCCCCCATAGTGACATGGCCACCACTGACCTGCTTCCCACTGTGACATAGCCCCCACAGTGACATGGCAACCAGTGGCCTATTGCTCACTGTGACATGGCCACCACTGACCTGCTGCACACTGTGACATGACCTCACAGTGACGTGGCCACCACTGACCATCTGCCCACTGTGACATGGCCCCCATAGTGACATGGCCACCACTGACCCGCTGCCCACTGTGACATAGCCCCACAGTGACCTGGCCAGCACTGACCTGCTGCCCACTGTGACATAGCCCCCACAGTGACATGGCAACCAGTGGCCTGTTTCTCACTGTGACATGGCCACCACTGACCTGCTGCACACTGTGACATGACCTCACAGTGACATGGCCACCACTGACCTGCTGCCCAATGTGACATAGCCCCCATAGTGACATGGCCACCACTGACCTCCTGCCCACTGTGACATGGCCCACATTGTGACATGGCCAGCACTGACCTGTTTCCCACTGTGACATAGCCCCCACAGTGACATGGCAACGAGTGGCCTATTGCTCACTGTGACATGGCCACCACTGACCTGCTGCACACTGTGACATGACCTCACATTGACATGGCCACCACTGACCAGCTGCCCACTGTGACATAGCCCCCATAGTGACATGGCCACCACTGACCTGCTGCCCACTGTGACATGGCCCCCATAGTGACATGGCCACCACTGACCTGCTGCACACTGTGACATGGCCCCCATAGTGACATGGCCACAACTGACCTGCTTCCCACTGTGACTTCGCCCCCACAGTGACATGGCAACCAGTGGCCTGCTACTCACTGTGACATGGCCACCACTGACCTGCTGCACACTGTGACATGGCCCCGCAGTGCCGTGGCCACTACTGACCTGCTGCCCATTGTGACATGGCCCCCATAGTGACATGGCCACCACTGACCTGCTTCCCACTGTGACATAGCCCCCACAGTGACATGGCCATCACTGACCTGCTGCACACTGTGACATGGCCATCACTGACCTGCTGCCCACTGTGACATAGCCCCCACAGTGACATGGCAACCTGTGGCCTATTGCTCACTGTGACATGGCCACCACTGACCTGGTGCACACTGTGACATGACCTCACAGTGACATTGCCACCACTGACCTGCTGCCCAATGTGACATAGCCCCCACAGTGACATGGCAACCAGTGGCCTGTTACTCACTGTGACATGGCCATCACTGATCTGCTTCACACTGTGACATGGCCCCACAGTGCCGTGGCCACTAGTGACCTGCTGCCCACTGTGACATGGCTCCCATAGAGACATGGCCAGCACTGACCTGCTGCCCAATGTGACATAGCCCCCACAGTGACATGGCAACCAGTGGCCTGTTGCTCACCGTGACACGGACATCACTGCCTGCTGCACACTGTGACATGGCCCCACAGTGACGTGGCCACTACTGACCTGCTGCCCACTGTGACATGGCCCCCATAGTGACATGGTCACCACTGACCTCTGCCCACTGTGACATGGCCCGCATAGTGACATGGCCACCACTGACCTGCTGCCCACTGTGACATAGCCCCCACAGTGACATGGCAACCAGTGGCATGTTGCTCACTGTGACATGGCCACCACTGACCTGCTGCACACTGAGACATGACCTCACAGTGACATGGCCACCACTGACCAGCTGCCCACTGTGACATAGCCCCACAGTTACCTGGACACACTGACCTGCTACCCACTGTGACATGGCCCCCATAGTGACATGGGCACCACTGACCTGCTGCCCACTGTGACATGGCCTCCATAGAGACATGGCCACAACTGACCTGCTGCCCACTGTGACATAGCCCCCACAGTGACAGGGCAACCAGTGGCCTGTTGCTCACTGTGGCACGGCCATCACTGCCTGCTGCACACTGTGACATGGCCCCACAGTGACGTGGCCTCTACTGACCTGCTGCCCACTGTGACATGGCACCCATAGTGACATGGACATTACTGACATGCTGCCCACTGTGACATGGCCCCCATAGTGACATGGCCACCACTGACCTGCTACCCACTGTGACATAGCCCCCACAGTGACATGGCAACCAGTGGCCTATTGCTCACTGTGACATGGCCACCACTGACCTGCTGCACACTGTGACATGACCTCACAGTGACATGGCCACCACTGACCTACTGCCCAATGTGACATAGCCCCCATAGTGACATGGCCACCACTGACCTGCTGCACACTGTGACATGGACCCATAGTGACATGGCCACAACTGACCTGCTGCCCACTGTGACTTCGCCCCCACAGTGACATGGCAACCAGTGGCCTGTTTCTCACTGTGACATGGCCATCACTGACTTGCTGCACACTGTGACATGGCCCCACAGTGCCGTGGCCACTACTGACCTGCTGCCCACTGTGACATGGCCCCCATAGTGACATGGCCACCACTGACCTGCTGCACACTGTGACATGGACCCATAGTGACATGGCCACAACTGACCTGCTGCCCACTGTGACTTCGCCCCCACAGTGACATGGCAACCAGTGGCCTGTTTCTCACTGTGACATGGCCATCACTGACTTGCTGCACACTGTGACATGGCCCCACAGTGCCGTGGCCACTACTGACCTGCTGCCCACTGTGACATGGCCCCCATAGTGACATGGCCACCACTGACCTGCTGCACACTGTGACATGGACCCATAGTGACATGGCCACAACTGACCTGCTGCCCACTGTGACTTCGCCCCCACAGTGACATGGCAACCAGTGGCCTGTTTCTCACTGTGACATGGCCATCACTGACTTGCTGCACACTGTGACATGGCCCCACAGTGCCGTGGCCACTACTGACCTGCTGCCCACTGTGACATGGCCCCCATAGTGACATGGCCACCACTGACCTGCTGCACACTGTGACATGAACTCACAGTGACATAGCCACCACTGACCAGCTGCCCACTGTGACATAGCGCCCATAGTGACATGGCCACCACTGACCTGCTGCCCACTGTGACATAGCCCCCACAGTGACATGGCAACCTGTGGCCTGTTGCTCACTGTGACATGGCCACCACTGACATGCTGCACACTGTGACATGACCTCACAGTGACCTGGCCACCACTGACCTGCTGCCCACTGTGACATGGCCCCCATAGTGACATGGGCACACCTGACCTGCTGACCACTGTGACATAGCCCCCACAGTGACATGGCAACCAGTGGACTGTTGCTCACTGTGACATGGCCACCAATTACCTGCTGCACACTGTGACATGACCTCACAGTGACATGGCCACTACTGACCTGCTGCCCAATGTGACATAGTACCCATAGTGACATGGCCACCACTGACATGCTGCCCAGTGTGACATGGCCCCCATAGTGACATGACCACCACTGACCTGCTACCCACTGTGACATCGCCCGCATAGTGACATGGGCACCACTTACCTGCTGCCCACAGTGACATGGCCTCCATAGAGACATGGCCACAACTGACGTGCTGCCCACTGTGACATAGCCCCCACAGTGCCATGGCAACCACTGGACTGTTGCTCACTGTGACATGGCCACCAATTACCTGCTGCACACTGTGACATGACCTCACAGTGACATGGCCACCACTGACCTGCTGCCCACTGTGACATGGCCCCCATAGTGACATGGCCAGCACTGACCTGCTGCCCACTGTGACATAGCCCCCACAGTGACATGGCAACCAGTGGCCTGTTGCTCACTGTGACACGGCCATCACTGCCTGCTGCCCACTGTGACATGGCCCCCATAGTGACATGGCCACCACTGACCTGCTGCCCACTGTGACATGGCCCCCATAGTGACATGGCCACCACCGACCTGCTGCCCACTGTGACATGGCCCCCATAGTGACATGGCCAGCAGTGACCTGCTGCCCACTGTGACATAGCCCCCACAGTGACATGGCAACCAGTGGCCTGTTGCTCACTGTGACATGGCCCCACAGTGACGTGGCCACTACTGACCTGCTGCCCACTGTGACATGGCCCCCATAGTGACATGGCCACCACTGACCTCCTGCCCACTGTGACATGGCCCCCATAGTGACATGGCCATTACTGACATCCTGCCCACTGTGACATGACCCCCTTAGTGACATGGCCAGCACTGACCTACTGCGCACGGTGACATAGCCCCCACAGTGACATGGCAACCAGTGGCCTGTTGCTCACTGTGACATGCCCATCACTGACCTGCTGCACACTGTGACATGGCCCCCATAGTGACATGGCCACCACTGACCTGCTGCCCACTGTGACATGGCCCCCATAGTGACATGGGCACCACTGACCTGCTGCACACTGTGACATGGCCCCCATAGTGACATGGACATTACTGACCTGCTCTCCACTGTGATATGGCCCCCATAGTGACATGGCCACCACTGACCTGCTGCCCACTGTGACATGGCCCCCATAGTGACATGGCCACCACTGACCTGCTGCCCACTGTGACATAGACACCACAGTGACATGGCAACCAGTGGGCTATTGCTCACTGTGACATGACCACCACTGACCCGCTGACCACTGTGACATGGACCCATAGTGACATTGCCACAACTGACCTGCTGCCCACTGTGACTTGGTCCCCACAGTGACATGGCTACCACTGATCTGCTGACCACTGTGACATAGCCCCACAGTGACCTGGCCACCACTGACCTGCTGCCCACTGTGACATGGCCCCCATAGTGACATGGCCACCACTGACCTGCTGCACACTGTGACATGACATCACAGTGACATGGCCACCACTGACCTGCTGCCCACTGTGACATGGCCCCCATAGTGACATGGCCAGCACTGACCTGCTGCCCACTGTGACATAGCCCCCACAGTGACATGGCAACCAGTGGCCTGTTGCTCACTGTGACATGGCCATCACTGCCTGCTGCACACTGTGACATGGCCCCACAGTGACGTGGCCACTACTGACCTGCTGCCCACTGTGACATGGCCCCCATAGTGACATGGCCACCACTGACCAGTGCCCACTGTGATATGGCCCGCATTGTGACATGGACACCACTGACCTGCTGCCCACTGTGACATACCCCCCACAGTGACATGGCAACCAGTGGCCTGTTGCTCACTGTGACATGGCCACCACTGACCTGCTGCACACTGTGACATGGCCCCACAGTGACGTGGCAACTACTGACCTGCTGCCCACTGTGACATGTCCCCCATAGTGACATGGCCACCACCGACCTGCTGCGCACTGTGACTTGGTCCCCACAGTGACATGGCCAACACTGACCCGCTGAACACTGTGTCATGGCCCCATAGATATTTGGCCACAACTGGCCTCTGCCCACTGTGACTTGGTCCCCACAGTGACCTGGCCACCACTGACTTGCTGCCCACTGTGACATGGCCCCCACAGTGAAATGGGCACCACTTACATGCTGCCCACTGTGACATAGCCCCCACAGTGACATGGCAACCAGTGGCCTGTTGCGCACTGTGACATGGCCACCACTGACCTGCTGCACACTGTGACATGACCTCACAGTGACATGCCCACCACTGACCTGGTGCCCACTGTGACATGGCCCCCATAGTGACATGGCCACCAGTGACCTGCTGCCCAATGTGACATAGACCCCATAGGGACATGGCAACCAGTGGCCTTTTGCTCACTGTGACATGGCCACCACTGACCTGCTGCCCAATGTGACATAGCCCCCATAGTGACATGGCCACCACTGACCTGCTGCCCACTGTGACATGGACTCTTTGTGACATGGCCACAACTGACCTGCTGCCCACTGTGACATAGCCCCCACATTGACATGGCCACCACTGATCCGCTGACCACTGTGACATAGCCCCACAGTGACGTGGCCACTACTGACCTGCTGCCCAATGTGACATGGCCCCCATCGTGACATGGCCACCACTGACCTCCTGCCCATTGTGACATGGCACCCATAGTGACATGGCCACCACTGACCTGCTTCCCACTGTGACATAGCCCCCACAGTGACATGGCAACGTGTGGCCTATTGCTCACTGTGACATGGCCATCACTGACCTGCTGCACATTGTGACATGGCCCCACAGTGACGTGGCCACCACTGACCTGCTACCCACTGTGACATGGCCCCCATAGTGACATGGCCACCACTGCTATGCTGCCCACTGTGACATGGACCCATTGTGACTTGGCCACAACTGACCTGCTGCCCACTGTGACATAGCCCCCACAGTGACATGGCAACCAGTGGCCTGTTACTCACTTTGACATTGCCATCACTGACATGCTGCACACTGTGACATGGCCCCACAGTGACGTGGCCACTACTGACCTGCTGCTCACTGTGACATGGCCCCCATAGTGACATGGCCACCATTGACCTGCTGCCCACTGTGACATGGCCGCCATAGTGACATGGCCAGCAGTGACCTGCTGCACACTGTGACATGGCCCCACAGTGCCGTGGCCACTACTGACCTGCTGTCCATTTTGACATGGCCCGCACAGTGACATGGCCACCACTGATCCGCTGACCACTGTGATATAGCCCCACAGTGACATGGCCACCACTGACCTGCTGCCCACTGTGACATGGCCCCCATAGTGACATGGCCATCACTGATCTGCTGCCCACTGTGACATGGACCCATAGTTGCATGGCCACAACTGACCTACTGCCCACTGTGACTTCGCCCCCACAGTGACATGGCAACCAGTGGCCTGTTACTCACTGTGACATGGCCATCACTGACCTGCTGCACACTGTGACATGGCCCCACAGTGACGTGACCACTACTGACCTGCTGCCCACTGTGACATGGCCCCCATAGTGACATGGCCACCACTGGCCTGCTGCACACTGTGACATGACCTCACAGTGACATGGCCACCACTGACCTGCTGCCCAATGTGACATAGCCCCCATAGTGACATGGCCACCACTGACCCGCTGACCACTGTGACATGGACCCATAGTGACATTGCCACAACTGACCTGCTGCCCACTGTGACTTGGTCCCCACAGTGACATGGCTAACACTGATCCGCTGACCACTGTGACATAGCCCCACAGTGACCTGGCCACCACTGACCTGCTGCCCACTGTGACATGGCCCCCACAGTGACATGGCAACCAGTGGCCTGTTGCTCACTGTGACGTGGCCACTACTGACCTGCTGCCCAATGTGACATGGCCCCCACAGTAACATGGCCACCACTGATGCGCTGACCACTGTGATATAGACACACAGTGACATGGCCACCACTGACCTGTTACCCACTGTGACATAGACCCCATAGTGACATGGGCACCAGTGACCTGCTGCCCACTGTGACATGGCCCCCATAGTGACATGGCCACCACTGACCTGCTGCTCACTGTGTCATAGCCCCCACAGTGACATGGCAACCAGTGGCCTGTTTCTCACTGTGACATGGCCACCACTGACCCGCTGACCACTGTGACATAGCCCCACAGTGACCGGGCCACCACTGACCTGCTGCCCACTGTGACATGGCCCCCATAGAGACATGGCCACAACTCACCTGCTGCCCACTGTGACATAGCCCCCACAGTGACATGGCAACCAGTGGCCTGTTGCTCACTGTGACATGGCCATCACTGACCTGCTGCACACTGTGACATGGCCCCACAGTGACGTGGCCACTACTGACCTGCTGCCCAATGTGACATGGCCCCCATAGTGACATGGCCACCACTGACCTCCTGCCCACTGTGACATGGCCCCCATAGTGACATGGCCAGCACTGACCTGCTGCCCACTGTGACATGGCCCCCATAGTGACATGGCCAGCACTGACCTGCTGCCCACTGTGACATGGCCCTCATAGTGACATGGCCAGCACTGACCTGCTGCCCACTGTGACATGGCCCCCATAGTGACATGGCCAGCACTGACCTGCTGCCCACTGTGACATAGCCCCCACAGTGACATGGCAACCAGTGGCCTGTTTCTCACTGTGACATGGCCATCACTGACCTGCTGCACACTGTGACATGACCTCACAGTGACATGGCCACCACTGACCTGCTGCCTAAATTGACATAGCGCCCATAGTGCCATGGCCACCACTGACCTCCTGCCCACTGTGACATGGTCCCCATAGTGACATGGCCAGCACTGACCTGCTTCCCACTGTGACATAGCCCCCACAGTGACATGGCAACCAGTGGCCTATTGCTCACTGTGACATAGCCCCCACAGTGACATGGCAACCAGTGGCCTGTTGCTCACTGTGACATGGCCACCACTGACCTGCTGCACACTGTGACATGACCTCACAGTGACATGGCCACCACTGACCTGCTGCCCAATGTGACATAGCCCCCATAGTGACATGGCCACCATTGACCTGCTGCCCACTGAGACATGGCCCCCATAGTGACATTGCCAAAACTGACCTGCTGCCCACTGTGACATAGCCCCCAAAGTGACATGGCAACCAGTGGCCTGTTGCTCACTGTGACATGGCCATCACTGACCTGCTGCACACTGTGACATGGCCCCACAGTGACGTGGCCACTACTGACCTGCTGCCCACTGTGACATGGCCCCCATAGTGACGTGGCCACCACTGACCTGCTGCACACTGTGACATGACCTCACAGTGACATGGCCACCATTGACCTGCTGCCCACTGTGACATGGCCCCCACAGTGACATGGCCACCACTGACTTGCTGCCCACTGTGACATGGCCCCAACAGTGACATGGCCATTACTGACCCGCTGACCACTGTGACATAGCCCCACAGTGACTTGGGCACCACTGACCTGCTGCCCACTGTGACATAGCCCCCACAGTGACATGGCAACCAGTGGCCTGTTGCTCACTGTGACATGGCCACCACTGACCTGCTGCACACTGTGACATGACCTCACAGTGACATGGCCACCACTGACCTGCTGCCCAATGTGACATAGCCCCCACAGTGACATGGCAACCAGTGGCCTGTTGCTCACTGTGACATGACCTCACAGTGACAGGGCCACCACTGACCTGCTGCCCACTGTGACATAGCCCCCACAGTGACATGGCAACCAGTGGCCTGTTACTCACTGTGACATGGTCATCACTGACCTGCTGCCCACTGTGACATGGCCCCACAGTGACTTGGCCACTACTGAGCTGCTGCCCACTGTGACATGGTCGCCATAGTGACATGGCCAACACTGACCTGTTGCCCACTGTGACATGGCCCCCATAGTGACATCGCCACCACTGACCTGCTGCCCACTGTGACATAGCCCCCACAGTGACATGGCAACCAGTGGCCTGTTACTCACTGTGACATGGTCATCACTGACCTGCTGCCCACTGTGACATGGCCCCCATAGTGACATCGCCACCACTGACCTGCTGCACACTGTGACATGACCTCAAAGTGACATGGCCACCACTGACCTGCTGCCCAATGTGACATAGACCCAACAGTGACATGGCAACCAGTGGCCTGTTGCTCACTGTGACATGGCCATCACTGACCTGCTGCACACTGTGACATGGCCCCACAGTGACGTGGCCACTACTGACCTGCTGCCCACTGTGACATGGCCCCCATAGTGACATGGCCACCACTGACCTGCTGCCCACTGCGACATGGCCCCCATAGTGACATGGCACCAGTGACCTGCTGCCCACTGTGACATAGCCCCCACAGTGACATGGCAACCAGTGGCCTGTTACTCAGTGTGACATGGCCATCACTGACCTGCTGCACACTGTGCATGGCCCCACAGTGACGTGGCCAATACTGACCTGCTGCCCACTGTGACATGGCCACCATAGTGACATGGCCAGCACTGACCTGCTGCCCACTGTGACATGGCCTCCATAGTGACATGGCCATCACTGACCTGCTGCCCACTGTGACATGGCCCCAACAGTGACATGGCCACCACTGACCCGCTACCACTGTGACATAGACCCACAGTGACTTGGGCACCACTGACCTGCTGCCCACTGTGACATGGCCCCCATATTGACATGGCCACCACTGACGTGCTGCCCACTGTGACATAGCCCCCACAGTGACATGGCAACCAGTGGCCTGTTGCTCACTGTGACATGGCCATCACTTACCTGCTGCACACTGTGACATGGCTCTACAGTGACGTGGCCACTACTGACCTGCTGCCCACTGTGACATGGCCCCCATAGTGACATGGCAAGCACTGACCTGCTCCCCACTGTGACATAGCCCCACAGTGACTTGGGCACCACTGACCTGCTACCCACTGTGACATGGCCCCCATAGTGACAAGGCCACCACTGACCTGCTGACCACTGCGACATGGCCCCCATAGCGACATTGCCACCACTGACCTGCTGCCCACTGTGACATAGCCCCCACAGTGACATGGCAACCAGTGGCCTGTTGCTCACTGTGACATGGCCACCACTGTCCTGCTGCACACTGTGATATGACCTCACAGTGACATGGCCAGCACTGACCTGCTGCCGACTGTGACATAGCCCCCACAGTGACATGGCAACCAGTGTCCTGTTGCTCACTGTGACATGGCCACTACTGACCTGCTGCACACTGTGACATGACCTCACAGTGACATGGCCACCACTGACATGCTGCCCAAAGGGACATAGCCCCCATAGTGACATGGCCACCATTGACCTGCTGCCCACTGAGACATGGCCCCCATGGTGACATTGCCAAAACTGACCTGCTGCCCACTGTGACATAGCCCCCACAGTGACATGGCAACCAGTGGCCTGTTGCTCACTGTGACATGGCCATCACTGACCTGCTTCACACTGTGACATGGCCGCACAGTGACGTGGCCACTACTGACCTGCTGCCCACTGTGACATGGCCCCCATAGTGACATGGCTACCACTGACCTGCTGCACACTGTGACATGACCTCACAGTGACATGGCCACCACTGACCAGCTGCCCAAAGTGACATAGCCCCCATAGTGACATGGCCACCATTGACCTGCTGCCCACTGTGACATGGCCCCCATAGTGAACATGGCCAGCACTGACCTGCTGCCCACTGTGACATAGCCCCCACAGTGACATGGCAACCAGTGGCCTGTTGCTCACTGTGACATGGCCATCACTGACCTGCTGCACACTGTGACATGGACCCACAGTGACGTGGCCACTACTGACCTGCTGCCCACTGTGACATGGCCCGCATAGTGACATGGCCACCACTGACTTGCTGCCACTGTGACATGGCCCCAACAGTGACATGGCCATTACTGACCCGCTGACCACTGTGACATAGCCCCACAGTGACTTGGGCACCACTGACCTGCTGCCCACTGTGACATAGCCCCCACAGTGACATGGCCACCATTGACCTGCTGCCCAATGTGACATAGCCCCCACAGTGACATGGCAACCAGTGGCCTGTTGCTCACTGTGACATGGCCACCACTGTCCTGCTGCACACTGTGACATGAACTCACAGTGACATGGCCACCACTGACCTGCTGCCCAATGTGATATAGCCCCCACAGTGACATGGCAACCAGTGGCCTGTTGCTCACTGTGACATGGCCAGCACTGTCCTGCTGCCCACTGTGACATGACCTCACAGTGACATGGCCACCACTGACCTGCTGCCCACTGTGACATGCCCCCATAGTGACATGGCCAAAACTGACCTGCTGCCCGCTGTGACATAGCCCCCACAGTGACATGGCAACCAGTGGCCTGTTGCTCACTGTGACATGGCCATCACTGACCTGCTGCACATTGTGACATGGCCCCACAGTGACGTAGGCACTACTGAACTGCTGCTCACTGTGACATGGCCCCCATAGTGACATGGCCACCACTGACCTGCTGCCCACTGTGACATGGCCCCAACAGTGACATGGCCACCACTGACCCGCTGACCACTGTGACATAGCCCCACAGTGACTTGGGCACCACTGACCTGCTGCCCACTGTGACATGGCCCCCATAGTGACATGGCCACAACTGACATGCTGCCCACTGTGACATAGCCCCCACAGTGACATGGCAACCAGTGGCCTGTTGCTCACTGTGACATGACCTCACAGTGACATGGCCACCACTGACCTGCTGCCCACTGTGACATGGCCCCCATAGTGACATGGCCACCATTGACCTGCTGCCCACTGTGACATGGCCCCCATAGTGACATGGCCACCACTGACCTGCTGCCCACTGTGACATAGCCCCCACAGTGACATGGCAACCAGTGGCCTGTTGCTCACTGTGACATGGCCATCACTGACCTGCTGCACACTGTGACATGGCCCCACAGTAACGTGGCCACTACTGACCTGCTGCCCACTGTGACATGGCCCCCATAGTGACATGGCCAGCACTGACCTGCTGCCCACTGTGACATGGCCCCCATAGTGACATGGCCAACACTGACCTGCTGCACACTGTGACATGACCTCACAGTGACATGGCCACCACTGACCTGCTGCCCAATGTGATATAGCCCCCACAGTGACATGGCAACCAGTGGCCTGTTGCTCACTGTGACATGGCCATCACTGACCTGCTGCCCACTGTGACTGCCCACCACAGGAACATGGCCACCAGTGGACTGTTGCTCATTGTGACATGGCCACAACTGATCTGCTGCCCACTGTGACATGACCTCACAGTGACATGGCCACCACTGACCCGCTGACACCTGTGACATGGTCCCTACAGTGACATGGCCACCACTGACCCGCTGACCACTGTGACATGGCCCCCACAGTGACATGCCCACAACTGACCTGCTGCCCACTGTGACATGGCCCCCATAGTGACATGGCTCCCACAGTGACATGGCCACCAGTGACCTGCTGCCCAATGTGACATAGCCTCCATAGTGACATGGCCACCACTGACATGCTGCCCACTGTGACATGGCCCCCATAGTGACATGGCCACCACTGACCTGGTGCCCACTGTGACATGGCCCCCATAGTGACATTGACACAACTGACCTGCTGCCCACTGTGACATAGCCCCCACAGTGACATGGCCACCAGTGGCCTGTTGCTCACTGTGACATGGCCACCACTGACCTGCTGCACACTGTGACATGACCTCACACTGACATGGCCACCACTGACCTGCTGCCCAATGTGACATAGCCCCCATAGTGACATGGCCACCATTGACCTGCTGCCCACTGTGACATGGCCCCCATAGTGACATGGCCAGCACTGACCTGCTGCCCGCTGTGACATAGCCCCCACATTGACATGGCAACCAGAGGCCTGTTGCTCACTGTGACATGGCCATCACTGACCTGCTGCTCACTGTGACATGGCCCCTATAGAGACATGCCCACAACTGACCTGCTGCCCACTGTGACATGGCCCCCATAGTGACATGGCTCCCACAGTGACATGGCCACCACTGACCCGCTGACCACTGTGACATGGCCCCCACAATGACATGGCCACCACTGACCTGCTGCCCACTGTGACATGGCCCCCATAGTGACATGGCCACCAGTGACCTGCTGCCCAATGTGACATAGCCTCCATAGTGACATGGCCACCACTGACCTGCTGCCCACTGTGACATGGCCCCCATAGTGACATTGACACAACTGACCTGCTGCCCACTGTGACATAGCCCCCACAGTGACATGGCAACCAGTGGCCTGTTGCTCACTGTGACATGGCCACCACTGACCTGCTGCGCACTGTGACATGGCCCCCATAGTGACATTGACACAACTGACCTGCTGCCCACTGTGACATGGCCCCCATAGTGACATGGCCACCACTGTCCTGCTGCCCACTGTGACATGGCCCCCATAGTGTCATGGCCACCACTGACCTGCTGCCCACTGTGACATGGCCCCCATAGTGACATGGCTCCCACAGTGACATGGCCACCAGTGACCTGCTGCCCAATGTGACATAGCCTCCATAGTGACATGGCCACCACTGACATGCTGCCCACTGTGACATGGCCCCCATAGTGACATGGCCACCACTGACCTGCTGCCCACTGTGACATGGCCCCCATAGTGACATTGACACAACTGACCTGCTGCCCACTGTGACATAGCCCCCACAGTGACATGGCAACCAGTGGCCTGTTGCTCACTGTGACATGGCCACCACTGACCTGCTGCACACTGTGACATGACCTCACAGTGACATGGCCACCACTGACCTGCTGCCCAATGTGACATAGCCCCCATAGTGACATGGCCACCATTGACCTGCTGCCCACTGTGACATGGCCCCCATAGTGACATGGCCAGCACTGACCTGCTGCCCACTGTGACATAGCCCCCACATTGACATGGCAACCAGAGGCCTGTTGCTCACTGTGACATGGCCATCACTGACCTGCTGCTCACTGTGACATGGCCCCCATAGTGACATTGACACAACTGACCTGCTGCCCACTGTGACATAGCCCCCACAGTGACATGGCAAGCAGTGGCCTGTTGCTCACTGTGACATGGCCACCACTGACATGCTGCACACTCTGACATGACCTCACAGTGACATGGCCACCACTGACCTGATGCCCAATGTGACATAGCCCCCATAGTGACATGGCCACCATTGACCTGCTGCCCACTGTGACATGGCCCCCATAGTGACATGGCCAAAACTGACCTCCTGCCCACTGTGACATAGCCCCCACAGTGACATGGCAACCAGTAGCCTGTTACTCACTGTGACATGGCCATCACTGACCTGCTGCACACTGTGACATGGCCACACAGTGACGTGTTCACTACTGACCTGCTGCCCACTGTGACATGGCCCCCATAGTGACATGGCCACCACTGACCTGCTGCCCACTTGACATGGCCCCCATACTGACATGGCCACCATTGACCTGCTGCCCACTGTGACATGGCCCCCATAGTGACATGGCCAGCACTGACCTGCTGCCCACTGTGACATAGCCCCCACAGTGACATGGCAACCAGTGGCCTGTTACTCACTGTGACATGGCCATCACTGACCTGCTGCCCACTGTGACATGGCCCCCATAGTGACATGGCCAGCACTGACCTGCTGCCCAATGTGACATGGCCCCCATAGTGACATGGCCACCACTGACCTGCTGCACACTGTGACATGGCCCCAACAGTGACATGGCAACCAGTGGCCTGTTGCTCATTGTGACATGGCCATCACTGAACTGCTGCCCACTGTGACATGGCCCCCATAGTGACATGGCCACCACTGACATGCTGCCCTCTGGGACATGGCCCCCATAGTGACATGGCCACCACTGACCTGCTGCACACTGTGACATGACCTCACAGTGACATGGCCACCACTGACCTGCTGCCCAATGTGACATAGCCCCCATAGTGACATGGCCAGCACTGACCTGCTGCCCACTGTGACATAGCTCCCACAGTGACATGGCAACCAGTGGCCTGCTGGACACTGTGACATGACCTCACAGTGACATGGCCACTACTGACCTGCTGCCCACTGTGACATGGCCCCCACAGTGTCATGGCCAGCACTGACCTGCTGCCCACTGTGACATAGCTCCCACAGTGACATGGCAACCAGTGGCCTGTTGCTCACTGTGACATGGCCATCACTGACCTGCTGCCCACTGTGACATGGCCCCCATAGTGACATGGCCACCACTGACCTGCTGCCCACTCTGACATAGTCCCCACAGTGACATGGCCACCTGTTGCCTGTTGCTTACTGTGACATGCCCATCACTGACCTGCTGCACACTGTGACATGGCCCCACAGTGACGTGACCACTACTGACCTGCTGCACATTGTGACATGGCCCCCATAGTGACATGGCCACTACTGATCTGCTGCCCACTGTGATATGGCCCCCATAGTGACATGGCCACCACTGACCTGCTGCCCACTGTGACATAGCACCCATAGTGACATGGCCACCACTGACCTGCTGCCCACTGTGACATAGCACCCATAGTGACATGGCCACCACTGACCTGCTGCCCACTCTGACATAGCCCCCACAGTGACATGGCCACCAGTGGACTGTTGCTCATTGTGACATGGCCACCACTGACCCGCTGACCACTATGACATGGCCCCCACAGGGACATGGCCACCACTGACCTGCTGCCCACTGTGACATAGACCCCACAGTGACATTGCAACCAGTGGCCTGTTGCTCACTGTGACATGGCCACCACTGACCTGCTGCACACTGTGACATGACCTCACAGTGACATGGCCATCACTGACCTGCTGCCCACTGTGACATGGGCCCCACAGTTACATGGCCAGCACTGACGTGCTGCCCACTGTGACATAGCCATCACAGTGACATTGAAACCAGTGGCCTGTTTCTCACTGTGACATGGCCATCACTGACCTGCTGCACACTGTGACATGGCCCCCATAGTGACATGGCCATCACTGACCTGCTACACACTGTGACATGACCCCCATAGTGACATGGCCACCACTGACCTGCTGCACACTGTGACATGGCCCCACAGTGACGTGGCCACTACTGACCTGCTGCCCACTGTGACATGGCCGCCATAGTGACATGGCCACCACTGACCTACTGCCCACTGTGACATGGCCCCCACAGTGACATGGCAACCAGTGGCCTGTTGCTCACTGTGACATGGCCATCACTGACCTGCTGAACACTGTGACATGGCCCCCATAGTGACATGGCCACCACTGACCTGCTGCCCACTGTGACATGGCCCCCACAGTGACATGGCAACCAGTTGCCTGTTTCTCACTGTGACATGGCCACTACTGACCTGCTGCCCACTGTGACATGGCCCCCACAGTGACATGGCCACCACTGACCTGCTACCCACTGTGACATAGCCCCCATAGTGACATGGGCACCACTGACCTGCTGCCCACTGTGACATGGCCCCCATAGTGACATGGCCACCACTGACCTGCTGCCCACTGTGACTTGGTCCCCATAGTGACATGGCCACCACTGACCTGCTGCCCACTGTGACATAGCCCCGACAGTGACATGGCAACCAGTGGCCTGTTGCTCACTGTGACATGGCCATCACTGACCTGCTGCACACTGTGACATGACCTCACAGTGACATGGCCACCACTGACCTGCTGCCCAATGTGACATAGCCCCCATAGTGACATGGCCTCCACTGACCTGCTGCCCACTGTGACATGGCCCCCATAGAGACTTGGCCACAACTGACCTGCTGCCCACTGTGATATGGCCCCCATAGTGACATGGCCACCACTGACATGCTGCCCACTGTGACATGGCCCCCATAGTGACATGGCCACCACTGACCTCCTTCCCACTGTGACATATCCCCCACAGTGACATGGCAACCATTGGCCTATTGCTCACTGTGACATGGCCACCACTGACCTGCTGCACACTGTGACATGACCTCACAGTGACATTGCCACCACTGACCAGCTTGCCACTGTGACATAGCCCACATAGTGACATGGCCACCACTGACCTGCTGCCCACTGTGACATGGCCCCATAGTGACATGGCCACCACTGACCTGCTGCCCACTGTGACATGGCCCCCATAGTGACATGGCCAGCACTGACCTGCTGCCCACTGTGACATAGCCCCCAAAGTGACATGGCAACCAGTGGCCTGTTGCTCACTGTGACATGGCCACTACTGACCTGCTGCCCACTGTGACATGGCCCCCATAGTGACATGGCCACAACCGACCTGCTGCCCACTGTGACATGGCCCCCATAGTGACATGGCCAGCAGTGACCTGCTGCCCACTGTGACATAGCTCCCACAGTGACATGGCAACCAGTGGCCTGTTGCTCACTGTGACATGGCCACCACTGACTTGCTGCCCACTGTGACATGACCTCACAGTGACATGGCCACCACTGACCTGCTGCCAACTGTGACATGGTCCCCACAGTGACATAGCCACCACTGATCCGCTGACCACTGTGACATAGCCGCACAGTGACCTGGTCACCACTGACCTGCTACCCACTGTGACATGGCCCCCATAGTGACCTGGCCACCACTGACCTGCTGCCCACTGTGACATAGCCCCCACAGTGACATGGCAACCAGTGGCCTGTTGCTCACTGTGACATGGCCACCACTGACCTGCTGCCCACTGTGACATAGACCCCACAGTGACATGGCCACCTGTTGCCTGTTGCTTACTGTGACATGCCCATCACTGACCTGCTGCACACTGTGACATGGCCCCCATAGTGACATGGCCACTACTGACCTGCTGCCCACTGTGACATTGACCCCACAGTGACATGGCAACCAGTGGCCTGCTGCACACTGTGACATGACCTCACAGTGACATGGCCACCACTGACCTGCTGCCCAATGTGACATAGCCCCCATAGTGACAGGGCCAGCACTGACCTGCTGCCCAATGTGACATGGCCCCACAGTGATGCGGCCACCACCGACCTGCTGCCCACTGTGACATAGCCCCCACAGTGACATGGCAACCAGTGGCCTGTTGCTCACTGTGACATGGCCACCACTGACCTGCTGCACACTGTGACATGACCTCACAGTGACATGGCCACCACTGACCTGCTGCACACTGTAACATAGCCCCCACAGTGACATGGCAACCAGTGGTCTGATGCTCACTGTGACATGGCCATCACTGACCTGCTGCACACTGTGACATGGCCCCACAGTGACGTGGCCACTACTGACCTGCTGCCTACTCTGACATGGCCCCCATAGTGACAAGGCCACCACTGACCTGCTTCCCACTGTGACATAGCCCCCACAGTGACATGGCAACCAGTGGTCTGATGCTCACTGTGACATGGCCATCACTGACCTGCTGCACACTGTGACATGGCCCCACAGTGACATGGCCACCACTGACCTGCTGCCCACTGTGACATGGCCCCCATAGTGACATGGCAACCAGTGGCCTGTTGCTCACTGTGACATGGCCACCACTGACCTGCTGCCCACTCTGACATAGACCCCACAGTGACATGGCAACCAGTGGCCTGCTGCACACTGTGACATGACCTCAGAGTGACATGGCCACTACTGACCTGCTGCCCACTGTGACATGGCCCCCACAGTGTCATGGCCAGCACTGACCTGCTGCCCACTGTGACATAGCTCCCACAGTGACATGGCAACCAGTGGCCTGTTGCTCACTGTGACATGGCCATCACTGACCTGCTGCCCACTGTGACATGGCCCCCATAGTGACATGGCCACCACTGACCTGCTACCCACTCTGACATAGTCCCCACAGTGACATGGCCACCTGTTGCCTGTTGCTTACTGTGACATGCCCATCACTGACCTGCTGCACATTGTGACATGGCCCCCATAGTGACATGGCCACTACTGATCTGCTGCCCACTGTGATATGGCCCCCATAGTGACATGGCCACCACTGACCTGCTGCCCACTGTGACATAGCCCCCACAGTGACATGGCAACCAGTGGCCTGTTGCTCACTGTGACATGGCCAAAACTGACCTGCTGCAAACGGTGACATGGCCCCACAGTGACATGGCCAGCACTGATCCGCTGACCACTGTGACATAGCCCCACAGTGACCTGGCCACCACTGACATGCTGCCCTCTGTGACATGGCCCCCATAGTGACCTGGCCACCACTGACATGCTGCCCTCTGTGACATGGCCCCGATAGTGACCTGGCCACCACTGACATGCTGCCCTCTGTGACATGGCCCCCATAGTGACATGGGCACCACTGACATGCTGCCCACTGTGACATAGCCCCCACAGTGACATGGCAACCAGTGGCCTGTTTCTCACTGTGACATGGCCACCACTGACCTGCTGCACACTGTGACATGACCTCACAGTGACATGGCCACCACTGACCTGCTGCCCAATGTGACATAGCCCCCACAGTGACATGGCCACCCTGACCTGCTGCCCACTGTGACATGGACTCATAGTGACATGGCCACAACTGACCTTCTGCCCTCTGTGACATGGTCCCCACAGTGACATGGCCACCACTGACCTGCTGCCCACTGTGACATGGCCCCCATAGTGACATGGCCACCACTGATCTGCTTCCCACTGTGACATAGCCCCCACAGTGACATGGCAACCAGTGGCCTATTACTCACTGTGACATGGCCACCACTGACCTGCTTCCCACTGTGACATGACCTCACAGTGACATGGCCACCACTGACCAGCTGGCCACTGTGACATGGCCCCATAGTGACATGGCCACCACTGACCTGCTGCCCACTGTGACTTGGCCCCCATAGTGACATGGCCACCACTGACCTGCTTCCCACTGTGACATAGCCCCCACAGTGACATGGCAACCAGTGGCCTATTCCTCACTGTGACATGGCCACCACTGACCTGCTGCACACTGTGACATGACCTCACAGTGACATGGCCACCACTGACCAGCTGGCCACTGTGACATAGCCCCAATAGTGACATGGCCACCAGTGACCTGCTGCCCACTGTGATATGGCCCCCATAGTGACATGGCCACAACTGACCTGCTGCCCACTGTGACATGGTCCCCACAGTGACATGGCCACCACTGATCCGCTGACCACTGTGACATAGTCCCACAGTGACCTGGCCACCACTGACCTCCTTCCCACTGTGACATGGCCCCCATAGTGACATGGCCACCACTGACATGCTGCCCACTATAGACATGGCCCCCATAGAGACTTGGCCACAACTGACCTGCTGCCCACTGTGACATAGCCCCCACAGTGACACGGCAACCAGTGGCCTGTTGCTCACTGTGACATGGCCATCACTGACCTGCTGCACACTGTGACATGGCCCCACAGTGACGTGGCCACTACTGACCTGCTGCCCACTGTGACATGGCCCCCATCGTGACATGGCCACCACCGACCTGCTGCCCACTGTGAGATGGCCCCCATAGTGACATGGCCACTACTGACCTGCTGCCCACTGAGACATGGCCCCCATAGTGACATGGCCACTACCGACCTGCTGCCCACTGTGAGATGGCCCCCATAGTGACATGGCCACAACTCACCTGCTTCCCACTGTGACTTAGCCCCCATAGTGACATGGCAACCTGTGGCCTGTTGCTCACTGTGACATGGCCATCACTGACCTGCTGCACACTGTGACATGGCCCCACAGTGACGTGGCCACTACTGACCGGCTGACCACTGTGACATAGCCCCACAGTGAACTGGCCACCACTGACCTGCTGACCACTGTGACATGGACCCATAGTGACATTGCCACAACTAACCTGCTGCCCACTGTGACTTGGTCCCCACTGTGACATGGCCACCACTGACCTGCTGCCCACTGTGACTTCGCCCCCACAGTGACATGGCAACCAGTGGCCTGTTGCTCACTGTGACATGGCCATCACTGACCTGCTGCACAGTGTGACATGGCCCCACAGTGACGTGGCCACTACTGACATGCTGCCCACTGTGACATGGCCCCCATAGTGACATGGCCACCACTGACCTGCTGCCCACTGTGACATGGCCCCCATAGTGACATGGCCACCACCGACCTGCTGCCCACTATGACATAGCCCCCATAGTGACATGGCCACCACTGACCTGCTGCCCACTGTGACATGGCCCCCATAGTGACATGGCCACTACTGACCTGCTGCCCACTGAGACATGGCCCCCATAGTGACATGGCCACTACCGACCTGCTGCCCACTGTGAGATGGCCCCCATAGTGACATGGCCACAACTCACCTGCTTCCCACTGTGACTTAGCCCCCATAGTGACATGGCAACCTGTGGCCTGTTGCTCACTGTGACATGGCCATCACTGACCTGCTGCACACTGTGACATGGCCCCACAGTGACGTGGCCACTACTGACCGGCTGACCACTGTGACATAGCCCCACAGTGAACTGGCCACCACTGACCTGCTGACCACTGTGACATGGACCCATAGTGACATTGCCACAACTAACCTGCTGCCCACTGTGACTTGGTCCCCACTGTGACATGGCCACCACTGACCTGCTGCCCACTGTGACTTCGCCCCCACAGTGACATGGCAACCAGTGGCCTGTTGCTCACTGTGACATGGCCATCACTGACCTGCTGCACAGTGTGACATGGCCCCACAGTGACGTGGCCACTACTGACATGCTGCCCACTGTGACATGGCCCCCATAGTGACATGGCCACCACTGACCTGCTGCCCACTGTGACTTCGCCCCCACAGTGACATGGCAACCAGTGGCCTGTTGCTCACTGTGACATGGCCATCACTGACCTGCTGCACAGTGTGACATGGCCCCACAGTGACGTGGCCACTACTGACATGCTGCCCACTGTGACATGGCCCCCATAGTGACATGGCCACCACTGACCTGCTGCCCACTGTGACATGGCCCCCATAGTGACATGGCCACCACCGACCTGCTGCCCACTATGACATAGCCCCCATAGTGACATGGCCACCACTGACCTGCTGCCCACTGTGACATGGCCCCCATAGTGACATGGCCACCACCGACCTGCTGCCCACTATGACATAGCCCCCATAGTGACATGGCCAAAACTGACCTGCCGCCCACTGTGATATAGCCCCCACAGTGACATGGCAACCAGTGGCCTGTTGCTCACTGTGACATGGCCACCACTGACCTGCTGCAAACTGTGACATGACCTCACAGTGACATGGCCACCACTGACCTGCTGCCCAATGTGACATAGCCCCCATAGTGACATGGCCACCATTGACCTGCTGCCCACTGTGACATGGCCCCCATAGTGACATGGCCACTATGACCTGCTGCCCACTGTGACATAGCCCCCCAGTGACATGGCAACCAGTGGCCTGTTGCTCACTGTGACATGGCCATCACTGACCTGCTGCACACTGTGACATGGCCCCACAGTGACGTGGCCACTACTGACCTGCTGCCCACTGTGACATGGCCGCCATAGTGACATGGCCACCACTGACCTGCTGCCCAATGTGACATAGCCCCCATAGTGACATGGCCACCATTGACCTGCTGCACACTGTGACATGGCCCCACAGTGACGTGGCCACTACTGACTTGCTGCCCACCGTGACATGGCCCCCATAGTGACATGGCCACCACTGACCTGCTGCCCACTGTGACATAGCCCCCACAGTGACATGGCAACCAGAGGCCTGTTGCTCACTGTGACATGGCCACCACTGACCTGCTGCACACTTTGACATGAACTCACAGTGACATGGCCACCACTGACCTGCTGTCCAATGTGACATAGCCCCCATAGTGACATGGCCACCACTGACCTGCTGCCCACTGTGACATGGCCCCCATAGTGACATGGCCACCACTGACCTGCTGCCCAATGTGACATAGCCCCCATAGTGACATGGCCACCACTGACCTGCTGCCCACTGTGACATAGCCCCATAGTGACATGGCCACCACTGACATGTTGCCCACTGTGACATGGCCCCCACAGTGACATGGCCGCCACTGACCAGCTGCCCACTGTGACATAGCCCCCACAGTGACATGGCAACCAGTGGCCTGTTTCTCACTGTGACATGGCCATCACTGACCTGCTGCACACTGTGACATGGCCCCACAGTGACGTGGCCACTACTGACCTGCTGACCACTGTGACATGGCCCCCATAGTGACATGGCCACCACTAACCTGCTGCCCAATGTGACATAGCCCCCACAGTGACATGGCAACCAGTGGCCTGTTGCTCACTGTGACATCGCGATCACTGACCTGCTGCACACTGTGACATGACCTAACAGTGACATGGCCACCACTGACCTGCTGCCCAATGTGACATAGCCCCCATAGTGACATGGCCACCATTGACCAGCTGCCCACTGTGACATGGCCCCCATAGTGACATGGCCACCACTGACCTGCTGCCCACTGTTACATGGCCCCCATAGTAACATGGCCACCACTGACCTGCTGCCCACTGTGACATAGCCCCCACAGTGACATGGCAACCAGTGGCCTGTTGCTCACTGTGACATGGCCATCACTGACCTGCTGCACACTGTGACATGGCCCCAACAGTAACGTGGCCACTACTGACCTGCTGCCCACTGTGACATGGCCCCACAGTGACTTGGGCACCACTGATCTGCTGCCCACTGTGACATGGCCCCCACAGTGACATGGCCACCACTGACCTGCTGCCCACTGTGACATGGCCCGCATAGTGACATGGCCACCACTGACCAGCTGCCCACTGTGACATGGCCCCCATAGTGACATGGCCACCATTGACCTGCTGCCCACTGTGACATAGCCCCCACAGTGACATGGCAACCAGTGGCCTGTTGCTCACTGTGACATGACCACCACTGTCCTGCTGCACACTGTGACATGGCCCCACAGTGACGTGGCCACTACTGACCTGCTGCCCACTGTGACATGGCCCCCATAGTGACATGGCCACCACTGACCAGCTGCCCACTGTGACATGGACCCCATAGTGACATGGCCACCATTGACCTGCTGCCCACTGTGACATAGCCCCCACAGTGACATGGCAACCAGTGGCCTGTTGCTCACTGTGACATGGCCACCACTGTCCTGCTGCACACTGTGACATGGCCCCACAGTGACGTGGCCATTACTGACCTGCTGCCCACTGTGACATGGCTTCCATAGTGACATGGCCACCACTGACCAGCTGCCCACTGTGACATGGCCCCCATAGTGACATGGCCACCACTGACCTGCTGCCCAATGTGACATAGCCCCCATAGTGACATGGCCAGCACTGACCTGCTGCTCACTGTGACATGGCCCCACAGTGACGTGGCCACTACTGACCTGCTGCCCACTGTGACATGGCCCCCATAGTGACATGGCCACCACTGACCTGCCGCCCACTGTGACATGGCCCCCATAGTGACATGGCCAAAACTGACCTGCTGCCCACTGTGACATTGCCCCCACAGTGACATGGCAACCAGTGGCCTGTTGCTAACTGTGACATGGCCATCACTGACCTGCTGCACACTGTAACATGGCCCCACAGTGACGTGGCCACTACTGACCTGCTGCCCACTGTGACATGGCCCCCATAGTGACATGGCCACCACTGACCTGCTGCCCACTGTGACATATCCCCACAGTGACTTGGGCACCACTGACCTGCTGCCCACTGTGACATGGCCCCCATAGTGACATGGCCACCACTGACAAACTGCCCACTGTGACATGGCCCCCATAGTGACATGGCCACCATTGACCTGCTGCCCACTGCGAAATAGCCCCCACAGTGACACGGCAACCAGTGGCCTGTTGCTCACTGTGACATGGCCATCACTGACCTGCTGCACACTGTGACATGACCTCACAGTGACATGGCCACCACTGACCTGCTGCCCAATGTGACATAGCCCCCATAGTGACATGGCCAGCACTGACCTGCTGCCCACTGTGACATAGCCCCCACAGTGACATGGCAACCAGTGGCCTGTTGCTCACTGTGACATGGCCATCACTGACCTGCTGCCCACTGTGAAATGGCCCCACAGTGACGTGGCCACTACTGACCTGATGCCCACTGTGACATGGCCCCCATAGTGACATGGCCACCACTGACCTGCCGCCCACTGTGACATGGCCCCCATAGTGACATGGCCACCACTGACCTGGTGCCCACTGTGACATAGCCACCACAGTGACATGGCAACCAGTGGCCTGTTGCTCACTGTGACATGGCGATCACTGACCTGCTGCACACTGTGACATGGCCCCACAGTTACGTGGCCACTACTGACCTGCTGCCCACTGTGACATGGCTGCCATAGTGACATGGCCACCACTGACCTGCTGCCCACTGTGACATAGCACCACAGTGACTTGGGCACCACTGACCTGCCTCCCACTGTGACATGGCCCCCATAGTGACATGGCCACCACTTTCCTGCTGCCCACTGTGACATAGCCCGCACAGTGACATGGCAACCAGTGGCCTGTTGCTCACTGTGACATGGTCACCACTGACCTGCTGCACACTGTGACATGACCTCACAGTGACATGGCAACCAGTGGCCTGTTACTCACTGTGACATGGCCATCACTGACCTGCTGCACACTGTGACATGGCCCCCATAGTGACATGGCCACCACTGACATGCTGCCCACTGTGACATGACCCCACAGTGACATGGCCACCCCTGACCTGCTGCCCACTGTGACATAGCCCCCACAGTGACATGGCAACCAGTGGCCTGTTGCTCACTGTGACATGGTCACCACTGACCTGCTGCACACTGTGACATGACCTCACAGTGACATGGCAACCAGTGGCCTGTTACTCACTGTGACATGGCGATCACTGACCTGCTGCACACTGTGACATGGCCCCAACAGTGACATGGCCACTACTGACCCGCTGACCACTGTGACATAGCCCCACAGTGACTTGGGCACCACTGACCTGCTGCCCACTGTGACATAGCCCCCACAGTGACATGGCAACCAGTGGCCTGTTGCTCACTGTGACATGGCCATCACTGACCTGCTGCACACTGTGACATGGCCCCACAGTGACGTGGCCACTACTGACATACTGCCCACTGTGACATGGCCCCTATAGTGACATGGCCACCACTGACCGGCTGCCCACTGTGACATGACCTCACAGTGACATGGCCACCACTGACCTGCTGCCCACTGTGACATGGCCCCCATAGTGACATGTCCAGCACTGACCTGCTGCCCACCGTGACATGGCCCCCAAAGTGACATGGCCACCACTGACCCGCTGACCACTGTGACATAGCCCCACAGTGACTTGGGCACCACTGACCTGCTGCCCACTGTGACATGGCCCCCATAGTGACATAGCCATCAC
This sequence comes from Strix uralensis, assembly GCF_047716275.1. NCBI lineage: Eukaryota > Metazoa > Chordata > Aves > Strigiformes > Strigidae > Strix > Strix uralensis. The sequence goes on along the minus strand of NW_027436714.1, from coordinate 807,961 downwards.
TGACCTGCTGCCCACTGTGACATAGCCCCCACAGTGACATGGCAACCAGTGGCCTGTTGCTCACTGTGACATGGCCATCACTGAACTGCTGCACACTGTGACATGGCCCCACAGTGACGTGGCCACTACTGACCTGCTGCCCACTGTGACATGGCCCCCATAGTGACATGGCCACCACTGACATGCTGCCCACTGTGACATGGCCCCCACAGTGACATGGCCACCCCTGACCTGCTGCCCACTGTGACATAGCCCCCACAGTGACATGGCAACCAGTGGCCTGTTGCTCACTGTGACATGGCCACCACTGACCTGCTGCACACTGTGACATGACCTCACAGTGACATGGCAACCAGTGGCCTGTTACTCACTGTGACATGGCGATCACTGACCTGCTGCACACTGTGACATGGACCCACAGTGACGTTGCCACTACTGACCTGCTGCCCACTGTGACATGGCCCCCATAGTGACATGGCCACCACTGACCTGCTGCCCAATGTGACATAGCCCCCATAGTGACATGGCCACCACTGACCTGCTGCCCACTGTGACATGGCCCCCATACTGACATGGCCACCACTGACCAGCTGCCCACTGTGACATGGCCCCCATAGTGACATGGCCACCATTGACCTGCTGCCCACTGTGACATAGGCCCCACAGTGACATGGCAACCAGTGGCCTGTTGCTCACTGTGACATGGCCATCACTGACCTGCTGCACACTGTGACATGGCCCCACAGTGACGTGGCCACTACTGCCATGCTGCCCACTGTGACATGGCCCCCATAGTGACATGGCCACCACTGACCTGCTGCCCACTCTGACATGACCTCACAGTGACATGGCCACCACTGACCTGCTGCCCACTGTGACATGGCCCCCATAGTGACATGGCCAGCACTGACCTGCTGCCCACTGTGACATGGCCCCCATCATGACATGGCCACCACTGACCCGCTGACCACTGTGACATAGCCCCACAGTGACTTGGGCACCACTGACCTGCTGCCCACTGTGACATGACCCCCATAGTGACATGGCCACCACTGACCTGCTGCACACTGTGACATGGCCCCCATAGTGACATGGCCACCACTGACCTGCTGCCCACTGTGACATAGCCCCACAGTGACTTGGGCACCACTGACCTGCTGCCCACTGTGACATGGCCCCCATAGTGACATAGCCACCACTGACCTGCTGCCCACTGTGACATAGCCCCACAGTGACATGGCCACCACTGACCTGCTGCCCAATGTGACATAGCCCCCATAGTGACATGGCCACCACTGACCTGCTGCCCACTGTGACATAGCCCCCACAGTGACATGGCAACCAGTGGCCTGTTGCTCACTGTGACATGGCCACCACTGACCTGCTGCACACTGTGACATTGCCTCACAGTGACATGGCCACCACTGACCTGCTGCCCAATGTGACATAGCCCGCATAGTGACATGGCCACCACTGACCTGCTGCCCACTGTGACATGGCCCCCATAGTGACATGGCCACCACTGACCTGCTGCCCACTGTTACATGGCCCCCATAGTAACATGGCCACCACTGACCTGCTGCACACTGTGACATGGCCCCACAGTGACGTGGCCACTACTGACCTGCTGCCCACTGTGACATGACCTCACAGTGACATGGCCACCACTGACCTGCTGCCCACTGTGACATGACCTCACAGTGACATGGCCACCACTGACCTGCTGCCCACTGTGACATGGCCCCCATAGTGACATGGCCAGCACTGACCTGCTGCCCACAGTGACATGGCCCCCATAGTGACATGGCCACCACTGACCCGCTGACCACTGTGACATAGCCCCACAGTGACTTGGGCACCACTGACCTGCTGCCCACTGTGACATGGCCCCCATAGTGACATAGCCACCACTGACCTGCTGCCCACTGTGACATGGCCGCCATAGTGACATGGCCACCACTGACCTGCTGCCCACTGTGACATAGCCCCCATAGTGACATGGCCACCACTGACCTGCTGCCCACTGTGACATAGCCCCCACAGTGACATGGCAACCAGTGGCCTGTTGGTCACTGTGACATGGCCACCACTGACCTGCTGCACACTGTGACATTGCCTCACAGTGACATGGCCACCACTGACCTGCTGCCCAATGTGACATAGCCCCCATAGTGACATGGCCACCACTGACCTGCTGCCCACTGTGAAATGGCCCCCATAGTGACATGGCCACCACTGACCTGCTGCCCACTGTGACATAGCCCCCACAGTGACATGGCAACCAGTGGCCTGTTACTCACTGTGACATGGCCATCACTGACCTGCTGCACACTGTGACATGGCCCCACAGTGACGTGGCCACTACTGACCTGCTGCCCACTGTGACATGGCCCCCATAGTGACATGGCCACCACTGACCTGCTGCCCACTGTGACATGGCCCCCATAGTGACATGGCCACCATTGACCTTCTGCCCACTGTGACATAGCCCCCACAGTGACATGGCAACCAGTGGCCTGTTGCTCACTGTGACATGGCCACCACTGACCTGCTGCACACTGTGACATGACCTCACAGTGACATGGCCACCACTGACCTGCTGCCCAATGTGACATAGCCCCCATAGTGACATGGCCACCATTGAACTGCTGCACACTGTGACATGGCCCCCATAGTGACATGGCCACCACTGACCTGCTGCCCACTGTGACATGGCCCCCATAGTGACATGGCCACTACTGACCTGCTGCCCAAAGTGACATAGCCCCCATAGTGACATGGCCACCATTGACCTGCTGCCCACTGTGACATGGCCCCCATAGTGACATGGCCAAAACTGACCAGCTGCCCACTGTGACATAGCCCCCACAGTGACATGGCAACCAGTGGCCTGTTGCTCACTGTGACATGGCCATCACTGACCTGCTGCACACTGTGATATGGCCCCACAGTGACGTGGCCACCACTGACCTGCTGCCCACTGTGACATGGCCGCCATAGTGACATGGCCACCACTGACCTGCTGCCCACTGTGACATGGCCCCCATAGTGACATGGCCACCATTGACCTGCTGCCCACTGTGACATGGCCCCCATAGTGACATGGCCACCACTGACCTGCTGCACACTGTGACATGACCTCACAGTGACATGGCCACCACTGACCTGCTGCCCACTGTGACATAGCCCCCACAGTGACATGGCAACCAGTGGCATGTTGCTCACTGTGACATGGCCACCACTGTCCTGCTGCACACTGTGACATGACCTCACAGTGACATGGCCACCACTGACCTGCTGCCCACTGTGACATGGCCCCCATAGTGACATGGCCACCATTGACCTGCTGCCCACTGTGACATGGCCCCCATAGTGACATGGCCACCACTGACCTGCTGCCCACAGTGACATAGCCCCCATAGTGACATGGCCACCATTGACCTGCTGCCCACTGTGACATGGCCCCCATAGTGACATGGCCAAAACTGACCAGCTGCCCACTGTGACATAGCCCCCACAGTGACATGGCAACCAGTGGCCTGTTGCTCACTGTGACATGGCCACCACTGACCTGCTGCCCACTGTGACATGGCCCCCATAGTGACATGGCCACCATTGACCTGCTGCCCACTGTTACATGGCCCCCATAGTGACATGGCCAGCACTGACCTGCTGCCCACAGTGACATAGCCCCCACAGTGACATGGCAACCAGTGGCCTGTTGCTCACTGTGACATGGCCACCACTGACCTGCTGCACACTGTGACATGACCTCACAGTGACATGGCCACCACTGACCTGCTGCCCACTGTGACATGGCCCCCATAGTGACATGGCCACCACTGACCTGCTGCCCACTGTGACATAGCCCCCACAGTGACATGGCAACCAGTGGCCTGTTGCTCACTGTGACATGGCCACCACTGTCCTGCTGCACACTGTGACATGACCTTACAGTGACATGGCCACCACTGACCTGCTGCTCACTGTGACATGGCCCCCATAGTGACATGGCCACTATTGACCTGCTGCCCACTGTGACATGGCCCCCATAGTGACATGGCCACCACTGACCTGCTGCACACTGTGACATGACCTCACAGTGACATGGCCACCACTGACCTGCTGCCCACTGTGACATAGCCCCCACAGTGACATGGCAACCAGTGGCATGTTGCTCACTGTGACATGGCCACCACTGTCCTGCTGCACACTGTGACATGACCTCACAGTGACATGGCCACCACTGACCTGCTGCCCACTGTGACATGGCCCCCATAGTGACATGGCCACCATTGACCTGCTGCCCACTGTGACATGGCCCCCATAGTGACATGGCCACCACTGACCTGCTGCCCACAGTGACATAGCCCCCATAGTGACATGGCCACCATTGACCTGCTGCCCACTGTGACATGGCCCCCATAGTGACATGGCCAAAACTGACCAGCTGCCCACTGTGACATAGCCCCCACAGTGACATGGCAACCAGTGGCCTGTTGCTCACTGTGACATGGCCACCACTGACCTGCTGCCCACTGTGACATGGCCCCCATAGTGACATGGCCACCATTGACCTGCTGCCCACTGTTACATGGCCCCCATAGTGACATGGCCAGCACTGACCTGCTGCCCACAGTGACATAGCCCCCACAGTGACATGGCAACCAGTGGCCTGTTGCTCACTGTGACATGGCCACCACTGACCTGCTGCACACTGTGACATGACCTCACAGTGACATGGCCACCACTGACCTGCTGCCCACTGTGACATGGCCCCCATAGTGACATGGCCACCACTGACCTGCTGCCCACTGTGACATAGCCCCCACAGTGACATGGCAACCAGTGGCCTGTTGCTCACTGTGACATGGCCACCACTGTCCTGCTGCACACTGTGACATGACCTTACAGTGACATGGCCACCACTGACCTGCTGCCCACTGTGACATGGCCCCCATAGTGACATGGCCACTATTGACCTGCTGCCCACTGTGACATGGCCCCCATAGTGACATGGCCACCACTGACCTGCTGCCCACTGTGACATGGCCCCCATAGTGACATGGCCACCACTGACCTGCTGCCCAAAGTGACATAGCCCCCATAGTGACATGGCCACCATTGACCTGCTGCCCACTGTGACATGGCCCCCATAGTGACATGGCCAAAACTGACCAGCTGCCCACTGTGACATAGCCCCCACAGTGACATGGCAACCAGTGGCCTGTTGCTCACTGTGACATGGCCACCACTGACCTGCTGCCCACTGTGACATGGCCCCCATAGTGACATGGCCACCATTGACCTGCTGCCCACTGTGACATGGCCCCCATAGTGACATGGCCACCACTGACCTGCTGCACACTGTGACATGACCTCACAGTGACATGGCCACCACTGACCTGCTGCCCAATGTGACATAGCCCCCATAGTGACATGGCCACCATTGACCTGCTGCCCACTGTGACATGGCCCCCATAGTGACATGGCCACCACTGACCTGCTGCCCACTGTGACATAGCCCCCACAGTGACATGGCAACCAGTGGCATGTTGCTCACTGTGACATGGCCACCACTGTCCTGCTGCACACTGTGACATGACCTCACAGTGACATGGCCACCACTGACCTGCTGCCCACTGTGACATGGCCCCCATAGTGACATGGCCACCATTGACCTGCTGCCCACTGTGACATGGCCCCCATAGTGACATGGCCACCACTGACCTGCTGCCCAAAGTGACATAGCCCCCATAGTGACATGGCCACCATTGACCTGCTGCCCACTGTGACATGGCCCCCATAGTGACATGGCCAAAACTGACCAGCTGCGCACTGTGACATAGCCCCCACAGTGACATGGCAACCAGTGGCCTGTTGCTCACTGTGACATGTCCACCACTGTCCTGCTGCACACTGTGACATGACCTCACAGTGACATGGCCACCACTGACCTGCTGCCCACTGTGACATGGCCGCCATAGTGACATGGCCACCACTGACCTGCTGCCCACTGTGACATGGCCCCCATAGTGACATGGCCACCACTGTCCTGCTGCACACTGTGACATGACCTCACAGTGACATGGCCACCACTGACCTGCTGCCCAATGTGACATAACCCCCATAGTGACATGGCCACCATTGACCTACTGCCCACTGTGACATGGCCCCCATAGTGACATGGCCACCACTGACCTGCTGCCCACTGTGACATAGCCCCCACAGTGACATGGCAACCAGTGGCCTGTTGCTCACTGTGACATGGCCACCACTGACCTGCTGCACACTGTGACATGACCTCACAGTGACATGGCCACCACTGACCTGCTGCCCAATGTGACATAGCCCCCATAGTGACATGGCCACCACTGACCTGCTGCCCACTGTGACATAGCCCCCACAGTGACATGGCAACCAGTGGACTGTTACTCACTGTGACATGGCCATCACTGACCTGCTGCAGACTGTGACATGGCCCCACAGTGACGTGGCCACTACTGACCTGCTGCCCACTGTGACATGGCCCCCATAGTGACATGGCCACCACTGACCTGCTGCCCACTGTGACATGGCCCCCATAGTGACATGGCCACCACTGACCTGCTGCCCACTGTGACATAGCCCCCACAGTGACATGGCAACCAGTGGCCTGTTGCTCACTGTGACATGGCCACCACTGTCTTGCTGCACACTGTGACATGAACTCACAGTGACATGGCCACCACTGACCTGCTGCCCACTGTGACATGGCCCCCATAGTGACATGGCCACCATTGACCTGCTGCCCACTGTGACATGTCCCCCATAGTGACATGGCCACCACTGACCTGCTGTCCACTGTGACATGGCCCCCACAGTGACATGGCAACCAGTGGCCTGTTGCTCACTGTGACATGGCCACCACTGTCCTGCTGCACACTGTGACATGACCTCACAGTGACATGGCCACCACTGACCTGCTGCCCACTGTGACATGGCCCCCATAGTGACATGGCCACCATTGACCTGCTGCCCACTGTGACATGGCCCCCATAGTGACATGGCCACCACTGACCTGCTGCCCACTGTGACATGGCCCCCATAGTGACATGGCCACCATTGACCTGCTGCCCACTGTGACATGGCCCCCATAGTGACATGGCCACCATTGACCTGCTGCCCACTGTGACATGGCCCTCATAGTGACATGGCCACCACTGACCTGCTGCCCACTGTGACATGACCTCACAGTGACATGGCCACCACTGACCTGCTGCCCACTGTGACATGGCCCCCATAGTGACATGGCCAGCACTGACCTGCTGCCCACTGTGACATGGCCCCCATAGTGACATGGCCACCACTGACCTGCTGCCCACTGTGACATAGCCCCCACACTGACATGGAAACCTGTGGCCTGTTGCTCACTGTGACATGGCCCCAACAGTGACATGGCCACTACTGACCCGCTGACCACTGTGACATGGCCCCACAGTGACGTGGCCACCACTGACCTGCTGCCCACTGTGACTGGCCACCACAGTGACATGGCCACCAGTGGACTGTTGCTCATTGTGGCATGGTCACAACTGACCTGCTGCCCACTGTGACATGGCCCCCATAGTGACATGGCCACAACTGACCTGCTGCCCACTGTGACATAGCCCCCACAGTGACATGGCAACCAGTGGCCTGTTGCTCACTGTGACATGGCCACCACTGACCTGCTGCACACTGTGACATGACCTCACAGTGACATGGCCACCACTCACCTGCTCCCCACTGTGACATGACCCCACAGTGACATGGCCACCACTGACCTGCTGCCCACTGTGACTGACCACCACAGTGACATGGCCACCAGTGGACTGTTGCTCATTGTGACATGGTCTCAACTGATCTGCTGCCCACTGTGACATGACCTCACAGTGACATGGCCACCACTGACCCGCTGACCACTGTGACATGGCCCCCACAGTGACATGGCCACCACTGACCTGCTCCCCACTGTGACATGTCCCATACAGTAACATGATCACTACTGACATGCTGCCCACTGTCACATGGCCCCACAGTGACGTGGCCACCACTGACCTGCTGCCCACTGTGACTGGCCACCACAGTGACATGGCCACCAGTGGACTGTTGCTCATTGTGACATGGCCACAACTGATCTGCTGCCCACTGTGACATGACCTCACAGTGACATGGCCACCACTGACCCTCTGACCACTTTGACATGGCCCCCACAGTGACATGGCCACCACTGACCCGCTGACCACTGTGACATGGCCCCCACAGTGACATGGCCACCACTGACATGCTGCCCACTGTGACATGGCCCCCATAGTGACATGGCCACCACTGACCTGCTGCCCACTGTGACATGGCCCCCATAGTGACATGTCCACAACTGACCTGCTGCCCACTGTGACATAGCCCCCACAGTGACATGGCAACCAGTGGCCTGTTGCTCACTGTGACATGGCCACCACTGACCTGCTGCCCACTGTGACATAGCCCCCATAGTGACATGGCCACCACTGACCTGCTGCCTACTGTGACGTGGCCCGCATTGTGACATGGCCACCACTGACCTGCTGCCCACTATGACATGGCCCCCACAGTGACATGGCCACAACTGACCTGCTGCCCACTGTGACATTGCCGACACAGTGACATGGCAACCAGTGGCCTGTTGCTCATTGTGACATGGTCTCAACTGATCTGCTGCCCACTGTGACATGACCTCACAGTGACATGGCCACCACTGAACCGCTGACCACTGTGACATGGCCCCCACAGTGACATGGCCACCACTGACCTGCTCCCCACTGTGACATGTCCCATACAGTAACATGATCACTACTGACATGCTGCCCACTGTCACATGGCCCCACTGTCACGTCCCGCTCAGACGAGGGGGACAAGTGACTCAGATTCGCAAATTCCCAATGGAGCGGACAACAAGTCTCCAAGTCTAAACATTTATTAACTACTCACAATGTACTAATTAAACACACGATAGTTGGCTAAGTATATAGCAAGTTGTGGCAAGCAATATAATATGCCTTGCATTGCTTAATAGGAAAGGGAAAAGAGGGAGATAGAGGGAATGGGGAAACACAGATCACCGGTCTGGGTTTCTGCGCTGATCCCGCCACCGAGGGTTCCGGGAGGCACAGGAGACATCCGTCTTTTTCGCTGGCATCAGTCTTCTTCGCTTCACTGCACTCTCTCTCCTCGGGGCGCCCCCCCCCCCCTGCCCCCTCCCTTCTTGATTTATACCCACTTTCCTTGGGCCCATCCCCTAGGTCGACCCCCATACCTACGTATCCCATGTACGGGGAGGGGTGAGGTATTTCATGGGATGATGTAATTAGCATGATCATGTTAGCCCTCGTTAGCATATTGAGGGGTGTTAACTTTAATATGCATTTTGTGGATAATGAAGCAAAGGTCATTCACCGGACAGATGGCCCTTGAAGTTTTGGTTATTCTGGCAGCCTTATCAGCTTCGACCTCCACAGAATGCACCCTGTGACTCATAGTTTTGTCTTGCGAGTGTTTGAGGCATTTCTTCGATCAGCCTCAACTTTTGCTTTCTCAGGCTGCTTTTCTTAGTTTCTCACAGGCCTGGTTTCTCGTCTGTCACATCCCACCCCGTGACTCAAACACTCCAAGTTCTTCTTTGACCATTGTGATCCCAAAATGTATAGGGAAAAGGAAGACAGAAGGTCTAACAGCTGCAAGGCATACCATTAAAAGCAAAAATTTGCATAATATCACAATACTAATATTTACAAGCCATCTTCCCCACCCCGTGAGTCCTGAGGATCCCAGTGATGTGACCCATGACCCAGGGTTCCATCCATCAAACTAGTCCATCAGTCAATAAAAAGGTTCTCGCTTCCCGTTGTTGATCATCTTCATCATGGCACGGTCTCCTCTATAGAGGTGGTGGCATTGTGGATGATGATATAGCATTCTCCCTCAGTTAGATTCAGCACACTGCACAGTCCATGTTCCTTCAGCAATGCTAGCCAGATTCTGCAACGTCATCTTAGATGCTTGTTGGGTCTGCACCTTTAATTCCTTAAAGGCATATCTTGTTAGTACATATAATTGCTAAGTTAAATTTTCTAAAACTATTTGAGGTTACACAATGACATTATCAGGTCTATAAGGATTTAAATGGGAATACAATTTAATATTCAGGTACAATTCATTAATGCTTAATTTGTGGGATCAGACCCCTTCAACGAGTCTTTGATGACTGCATCTTGCTGTTGATGGATGTGGTGTTGTCAGGACCACATCCAGTTATATGAGTGAGCACTGTGATCTGTTTGGTATTTGCAAGCACCAGTTTGCAGTCACAGGTGGCTCACAGGCTTCCTTTATTTTGGAGGTGATTCCCAATAAGGTAACTTAAGGCACAACTCCAGGTTAACCTTCTAATAAGTGAACTCATTAAATGTACCTGTAAAATTTCCTGGATTGTTGATTGTAATTGATTGGCAATGATTTATTCCACACTCAGCAGGTATGATTCCACAAATTATATAATAATGTAAGCAGATTACAAATAATAACTAGCCAATAATGCCTACAACCATTGAAAGTGCTAAAAGTAACATAGGTCTCCTGTTGTCCAGGATCAATGCCCTGTAAAACACATATATACATGACAAAACAATGATGGTTAGAAAGAAGGGACAATCCACCTGGTATTGATGCGGTATTCTTTCCCATGGGCATCAGTAGCCACCCATGAACAAATATTGATGGGAGTTTTTAGGGTTAGGGGTACTTGCCCCACAGTGGGCAAGTCTACTAGAACAGGTTGTCCAGGATAATGGAGCGGGTTTGCAGGGTCTTTAGTCTCTTTTTTCCTGGCGAGTATGGACAGAGGCTTAGGACAGAATGCGGTAAGTCGTGGGCGCCCATTAATTCCCCACCGGCTGTTTATCTTCATTACTGCTTCTGGCACCCGTTGTGGTCATCCTGGTTCGAGGGGTTTTAGGGCCTGCTTTAGAAGTCCATTGGTGCGTTCCACAATTCTATTTGCTTGGGGATAGTATGGAGTATGGAAAATCCACTGAATTCCTTCATCTTGAGCCCACTCCTGAACCACCCCGGCAGTAAAGTGACTACCGTTGTCTGATTGGATCGATTTGGGCTTAGGCAAGTAGCTAAACCAACGTTTTAACCCCTTCACCATATTTTCTGTAGTTGCTCGAGATACAGCTTCTGCTTGAGTTAGGCCTGATACTATTTCCACCCCCACCAATACATAACGTTTTCCCTCAGAGAGCCGGAAAGGGCCAATATAATCCACCTGCCAGGTGTCCCATAGTCCCTTGTTGTCCCTTAGGTGTAGGGGTTGGTCCTTAAGAGGGTTGTGCTCTCCCAGCCGAGTACGACATAGACTACATGCTGAAATAATGGTATTGCACAATTCCCTGGTTACGGACCATCCCCTGCTTATCGCTTCTTTAAACAAATCTTTGCTTCCTGAATGACCCCGCTTTACATGCAGCCATTCCAGTAAGTGTTCCCATTTCTCCTCCTCACCTTCTGTAGCAGTTCTCATCAAACGAGTCGTTGAATCCACCTGGTTGTTTAGCAGGTGGGCAGGGTGATTTCCTGACTGGTGTGCAGCAACTCATCCTACTAAAAAGGACTTCCGTTTTGCAATGTTTAAGATTTCCTCCCACTTTTCACGCTGCCACACTGGTACCCGATTTACTTCCCAGTGGTTTTGTTCCCAAAATGTAAGCCATTCGGTACATCCCTTGAATACGGCATAGGAGTCTGTGTAAATAAATACTGGTTCTGTAGTCTCAGCTTCTTTAACAATCACGCTCCATACCGCTGTTAACTCTCCCACCTGAGCACTTCCCTCACCCTCTGTTATGATTCGGTCCCCCGAGTCAACATGCAGTGCTACTGCTCGGTATTTCCATACCTTTCCCTCTCTTCTAGAAGATGCATCGGTGAACCATACATTCTTTAGATGGGTTTCAAATGGGGGAGCAGGTTTTATGTATGAGGGAGGAGGTTCAGGGTGGTCAGAAGGTGGATCTTGTATTTTGAGCACTTTAGGTGCCCCCTCCTCTATCTGATATGTGTGGCAGTAATGATCTAATTGTGCATACCACTTCCTCACTGTGTCTCGCTGCGCAACCCCCACAGGAGGGGGGGTTCCGGCCAGTACTGGTTTCAGGACCTTAAAGGGTCCTCGTAGAATGATTAGTTGCTGCTGTATGATTTTTTCAGCTTCCTGCAAAGCTAGGGTAACCACAAAAAGACCCTTCTCCCAGATCGAGTAACGCTTTTCTGCATCTTTGAAACTGCGCGAATGAAACCCTATAGGGCGAGTGGTACCCTCCGGCCCACGTTGCCACATATGTATGGATAGTCCATGAATTGCAAAACCCCACTCAATTTGGAATGGATCTGTTGGATGTATCGGCCCTAAAGCCTGATATACTCCAGCCTCAAAGATTAACAGCTTTAAGGCTTCTTCACGGACAGGAGTCCAGTCCCAAGTAGCCCTTTTGCGTGTTAAATCATATAAAGGACGAGCTATGATGGAAAAATCGGGAATATGTTTCCTCCAAAATACCAGCAAGCCTAAGGCATGTTGCAGCTCCTTCTTATTTTCAGGGCTCTTTACTTCTTCCAGGGTAGTTAAAGTTTCTGGGGGAATACACACTGTTCCTCCCCGCCACCAAATACCCAGAAACTTTACCTCAGAGGATGGGAGTTGTACCTTTTCAGCTGGAATTTGGAGCCCTAAATTTTCTAGGTGGGTGATTATCTCTGTCTGGGTCTGTCCCACTGCAGCAGCATCAGAGCCACCAATCAGAACATCGTCAATATATTGATATATCCTGACCCCTTCCCTTGGAGGGATTTGAGCAAGCTCCTGTGCTAGTGCATAATGAGCGATGGTCGGCGAATGGCAGTATCCCTGGGGGAGACGTGTAAAAGTAAATTGCACGCCTTCCCATGTAAAGGCAAAGCGATCTCTGTCTGCCTCCTGTATGGGGACCATAAAGAACATATCTTTCACATCAATAGTTGCTAAGATCTGGTGGGCTTGTTCCTGTATGGTTGCAATCAGTTCAGCTATGTTAGGTACTGCAGCTGTTAGAGGACCTGTATTGGCATTTAATCGCTGATAGTCAATTGTCAGACACCACTTTCCGTTAGGTTTACGGACTGGCCACACTGGGGAATTATAGGGTGAGTGAGTTGGAACGATTATCCCTTGCTCCCGCAGCTCTGCTATTACCAGAGTGATCCCCTCCCTTGCACCTAACGGTAAGGCGTAAGGTTTCACATTAACAGTTTTAGAAGGAGGAAGCGCAGGCGCTTGCTGTAGAAGTCTTATAGAGGCAGTTGGGGACCCAAATTTCCATTCCCTTCCTTTTGAATCCACCCAGGCTTGTCCCTTCAATAGGTCAAGTCCCAGGATATTTGTGGGGAAATTTCCCAGGATCATCATAGCCTCTGTTGCAGTTTCATTCCCAGGTAACCAGCATTTCACCCGAGCAGTCGGCTGTGGCTTAGAGTCCCCGAAAACATCTGTAACCCAGATCTGCTTTTTGTCAGCAATTATGCCATTCCGCTTGGCAACCTCAGTTTGGAGTGCTGAAATCTGAGCACCCGTATCTACTAGAAACGTAACTGGAGTTTTAAAGGGACCGAGCGGAAAGGTAATCAACAAGTCTCCTTTAGTATTCTCTGTGAGCCTCCTTAAGTGGACCCACCCGCCATCCCCCGGCTCACTTACTGGGGATGGCGCATCCAGTTTCCCGACCCTAAATCAATCAAGTCTTCTTCAGGGGCAGTTGGTGTTTGAGAAGCAATTACCACCATCTCGTTAGTTTCCAGCTCTGTCCCTCCCTTTTCTCGAAAGGTCCGCTCGGTTGGGGGGGGCAGCTTTCTTTTGTCTTTCCAGGCTCGAATGAGCTTTTCTAAAACTGTAGTACGCATACCATCCATTAACTCTCGGGGAATCCCCTGTCTAATTCCCTCAGTCCACAAGAGGTTTCTCTTTGCTCTTAAAACTTGCGGAGGGGAAGGAGGCGGATTTTCCTGCTGTTCCACTCTGCGTACCGAGGGCTTAGGTTTACCCGTTCCCCTGGTAAGGCCCATTCTCCGGCCATAATTTATTAAGTCCTGAGCTATCTCTCCCCAGGTCATGGCTTCTCCCCCCACCCGTCTCCCCCCTCGCGGGGCTAATGCATTCCGCAAACGATCTTGTAATTGTACTGCATGTGATTTCAAAGAGTCCGGCAAACCCCGAATCAGGGGAGTCATTTGATCAGGGTTAGCAATTAATAGCATTGGGGAAGGCTGCTGCGGAACCAAACGCCTGTCATGCATTAATTGGAGACAAGCAGCCTTCTGCAGACTTTCAGTCAAATGATTTACGGTTGGGGTCTCAATACATACTGGATCCCCCCTTTCCAAGGGGTCCAGACCCCCAGCCCAATAAGCAGCTCATTGAGTTAATGACCACGGCTCTCTCTGGTCATCAGTAGCTAAGAAAACCCCTGGCCCCCAGTATCCCTGGGCCTCATCTTCTGATAACAAAATTCGGTCGCCACCAGTCAAAGATACCCTCCACACGTATTCAGTCTCAGTTTCCTGAGCTAGTCTGGTATATTTCTCCTGAATTTTTGCAAGCTCAGTCGCTGGATATGGTGTAGTTCGAATGGTGACCTGCGGAGCTCTTCCACCCTGACCCTCGGTGGTCTCCGTTTTAATTAATGGTCTTAAATTTGCCCCCTCATTTTCGGGGTAAAAAATTTCTCGGCTTATCTCTAAATCCTTTGTTGGATACAAGGGTCTGGCTGCTGCTTTTGCCAGACTCGTAACTCCCTGTTCACTATCCGGAACAGAGCCGAAATCTGTCCGGTTGCAGGTTTCTTGTTCATTCCCCTCTTTTTCGGACCGTGAGATTTTTTCTCGGTCCAAGGCATCTAACAGAGCCATGTGAAATCGCTGAGAGGTGTTACGCTCATCAGCTAATTGGCTTTTCAGAACTTCAGTTTGCTCTTGCCAGAGTTTAGCTTTTTGTTCAGTAACTTTACGTTCCTCAACCAATTGATCCTGGAGAGCTTTTACCAGATCTTGTAAGGATTTGATCATTTCCCCTTCTAATTGTTTCTTAACATGTTTATCTTTTTGGGCTGCAGTCAGTGCTGCCCCTAATACAGCGCACACTACAGCTTTTCCTTTGCCTGGTCGCGACCCTTGCACCCCCGCAAGTGCACTGATATAGCTTGCCACTGCTTCTGGATTATGCCAATTATCGTGGGCCCAAACCTCTACTAAATGAGGAGGACAAGCCTTATACTCCTTCAGTTTCTCAAAAATAGGGGAGCAGTCAAGCACCGACATTTCCTGGCCAGTCATGGCTTGCCACTGCTCGAACCTCTCCTGGCTTAGAGCTGAGAGGTCACTTCCCAATTCTCCCTGTCCTTATCGGATAGAGAATCGGTATCCCTCCGACCCTTTCCCAGCGTATAGCTGAGGGGCCAATTCCCAGTTCTCCCTGTCCGAGTTGGTCGGATAGAGAACCAGTATCTCATAAGACTTTCCGACACCGAAGAGGATCCTGCCGACTACGCCAATTTTAATGTCACGTCCCGCTCAGACGAGGGGGACAAGTGACTCAGATTCGCAAATCCCCAATGGAGCGGACAACAAGTCTCCAAGTCTAAACATTTATTAACTACTCACAATGTACTAATTGAACACACGATAGTTGGCTAAGTATATAGCAAGTTGTGGCAAGCAATATAATATGCCTTGCATTGCTTAATAGGAAAGGGAAAAGAGGGAGATAGAGGGAATGGGGAAACACAGATCACCGGTCTGGGTTTCTGCGCTGATCCCGCCACCGAGGGTTCCGGGAGGCACAGGAGACATCCGTCTTTTTTGCTGGCATCCGTCTTCTTCGCTTCACTGCACTCTCTCTCCTCGGGGCGCACCACCCCCCCCACCCCCCCTTCTTGATTTATACCCACTTTCCTTGGGTCCATCCCCTAGGTCGACCCCCATACCTACGTATCCCATGTACGGGGAGGGGTGAGGTGTTTCATGGGATGATGTAATTAGCATGATCATGTTAGCCCTCGTTAGCATATTGAGGGGTGTTAACTTTAATATGCATTTCGTGGATAATGAAGCAAAAGTCATTCACCGGACAGATGGCCCTTGAAGTTTTGGCCAGGTGCACCAGAGCAGAGCCGTCCTGTCTTCACAGGGCTCCTTCCTCCAGTCCCATCTTGTGTTATTCGGGCAGCCTTATCAGCTTCGACCTCCACAGAATGCAACCTGTGACTCATAGTTTTGTCTTGCGAGTGTTTGAGGCATTTCTTTGATCAGCCTCAACTTTTGCTTTCTCAGGCTGTTTTTCTTAGTTTCTCACAGGCCTGGTTTCTCGTCTCTCACACATGGCCCCCATAGTGACATGCCCACCACTGACCTGCTGCCCACTGTGACATAGCCCCCACAGTGACATGGCAACCAGTGGCCTGTTACTCACTGTGACATGGCCCCACAGTGATGTGGCCACTACTGACCTGCTGCCCACTGTGACATGGCCCCCATAGTGACATGGCCAGCACTGACCTGCTGCCCACTGTGACATGGCCCCCATAGTGACATGGCCACCACTGACCTGCTGCCCACTGTGACATGGCCCCCATAGTGACATGGCCAAAACTGACCTGCTGCCCACTGTGACATAGCCCCCACAGTGACATGGCAACCAGTGGCCTGTTGCTCACTGTGACATGGCCACCACTGACCTGCTGCCCACTGTGAAATGACCTCACAGTGACATGGCCACCACTGATCCGCTGACCACTGTAACATGGCCCCCATAGTGACATGGCCACCACTGACCCGTTGACCACTCTGACATAGCCCCCACAGTGACATGGCAACCACTGACCTGCTCCCCACTGTGACATGTCCCATACAGTAACATGATCACTACTGACATGCTGCCCACTGTCAGATGGCCCCACAGTGACGTGGCCACCACTGACCTGCTGCCCACTGTGACTGGTCACCACAGTGACATGGCCACCAGTGGACTGTTGCTCATTGTGACATGGCCACAACTGATCTGCTGTCCACTGTGACATGACCTCACAGTGACATGGCCACCACTGACCCGCTGACCACTGTAACATGGCCCCCACAGTGACATGGCCACCACTGACTCGCTGACCACTGTGACATGGCCCCCACAGTGACATGGCCACAACTGACCTGCTGCCCACTGTGACATTGCCGCCACAGTGACATGGCAACGAGTGGCCTTTTTCTCACTGTGACATGGCCACCACTGACCTGCTGCCCACTGTGAAATGACCTCACAGTGACATGGCCACCACTGATCCGCTGACCACTGTAACATGGCCCCCATAGTGACATGGCCACCACTGACCCGTTGACCACTCTGACATAGCCCCCACAGTGACATGGCCACCACTGACCTGCTCCCCACTGTGACATGTCCCATACAGTAACATGATCACTACTGACATGCTGCCCACTGTCACATGGCCCCACAGTGACGTGGCAACCACTGACCTGCTGCCCACTGTGACTGGCCACCACAGTCACATGGCCACCAGTGGACTGTTGCTCATTGTGACATGGCCACAACTGATCTGCTGCCCACTGTGACATGACCTCACAGTGACATGACTACCACTGACACTCTGACCACTTTGACATAGCCCCCACAGTGAAATGGCCACCACTGACGCGCTGACCACTGTGACATGGCCCCCACAGTGACATGGCCACCACTGACCTGCTGACCACTGTGACATGGCCCCCATAGTGACATGGCCACAACTGACCTGCTGCCCACTGTGACATAGCCCCCACAGTGACATGGCAACCAGTGGCCTGTTGCTCACTGTGACATGGCCACCACTGAACTGCTGCACACTGTGACATGACCTCACAGTGACATGGCCACCACTGTCCTGCTCCCCACTGTGACATGTCCCATACAGTAACATGATCACTACTGACATGCTGCCCACTGTCACATGGCCGCACAGTGACGTGGCCACCACTGACCTGCTGCCCACTGTGAATGGCCACCACAGTGACATGGCCACCAGTGGACTGTTGCTCATTGTGACATGGCCACAACTGATCTGCTGCCCACTGTAACATGACCTCACAGTGACATGGCCACCACTGACCCTCTGACCACACTGACATGGCCCTCACAGTGACATGGCCACCACGGACCCGCTGACCACTGTGACATGGCCCCCACAGTGACATGGCCACCACTGACCTGCTGCCCACTGTGACATGGTCCCCATAGTGACATGGCCACCACTGACCTGCTGCCCACTGTGACATGACCTCACAGTGACGTGGCCACCACTGACCTGCTGCCCACTGTGACATTGCCGCCACAGTGACATAGCAACCAGGGGCCTCTTGCTCACTGTGACATGGCCACCACTGACCTGCTGCACACAGTGAAATGACCTCACAGTGACATGGCCACCACTGACCCGCTGACCACTGTGACATGGACCCCATAGTTACATGGCCACCACTGACCTGCTGCCCACTCTGACATGTCCCATACAGTAACATGATCACTACTGACATGCTGCCCACTGTCACATGGCCCCACAGTGACGTGGCAACAACTGACCCGATGACCACTGTGACATGGCCCCCACAGTGACATGGCCACCACTGACATGCTGCCCACTGTGACATGGCCCCCATAGTGACATGGCCACCACTGACCTGCTGACCACTGTGACATGGCCCCCACAGTGACATGGCCACAACTGACCTGCTTCCCACTGTAACATGTCCCCCACAGTGACCTGGCAACCAGTGGCCTGTTGCTCACTGTGACATGGCCACCACTGAACTGCTGCACACTGTGAAATGACCTCACAGTGACATGGCCACCACTGTCCTGCTGCCCACTGTGACATGTCCCATACACTAACACGATCACTACTGACATGCTGCCCACTGTCACATGGCCCCACAGTGACGTGGCCACCACTGACCTGCTGCCCACTGTGACTGGCCACCACAGTGACATGGCCACCAGTGGACTGTTGCTCATTCTGACATGGCCACAACTGATCTGATGCCCACTGTGACATGACCTCACAGTGACATGGCCACCACTGACCCTCTGACCACTTTGACCTGGCCCCCACAGTGACATGGCCACCACTGACCCGCTGACCACTGTGAAATGGCCCCCACAGTGACATGGCCACCACTGACCTGCTGTCCACTATGACATGGCCCCCACAGTGACATGGCCACAACTGACCTGCTGCCCACTGTGACATTGCCGCCACAGTGACATGGCAACCAGGCGCCTGTTGCTCACTGTGACATGGCCACCACTGACCTGCTGCACACTGTGACATGACCTCACAGTGACATGACCACCACTGACCTGCTCCCCACTGTGACAAGTCCCATACAGTAACATGATCACTACTGACATGCTGCCCACTGTCACATGGCCCCACAGAGACGTGGCCACCACTGATTCCTGCCCACTGTGACTGGCCACCACAGTGACATCGCCACTAGTGGACTGTTGCTCATTGTGACATGGCCACAACTGATCTGCTGCCCACTGTGAAATGACCTCACAGTGACATGGCCACCACTGACCCTCTGACCACTTTGACATGGCCCCAACAGTGACATGGCCACCACTGACCCGCTGACCACTGTGACATGGCCCCCATAGTTACATGGCCACCACTGACCTGCTGCCCACTGTGACATGGCCCCCATAGTGACATGGCCACCACTGACCTGCTGCCCACTGTGACATGGCCCCCATAGTTACATGGTCACAACTGACCTGCTGCCCACTGTGACATAGCCCCCACAGTGACATGGCCACCAGTGGACTGTTGCTCATTGTGACATGCCCACAACTGATCTGCTGCCCACTGTGACATGACCTCACAGTGACATGGCCACCACTGAACCGCTGACCGCTGTGACATGGCCCCCACAGTGACATGGCCACCACTGACCTGCTGTCCACTATGACATTGCCTCCACAGTGACATGGCCACCACTGACCTGCTGCCCACTGTGACATGGCCCCCATAGTGACATGGCCACCACTGACCTGCTGCCCACAGTGACATGGCCCCCATAGTGACATGGCCACCACTGACCCGCTGACCACTGTGACATGGCCCCCATAGTGACATGGCCACCACTGACCTGCTGCCCACTGTGACATGGCCCCCATAGTGACATGGCCACAACTGACCTGCTGCCCACTGTGACATAGCCCCCACAGTGACATGGCCACAACTGACCTGCTGCCCACTGTGACATAGCCCCCACAGTGACATGGCAACCAGTGGCCTGTTGCTCACTGTGACATAGCCACCACTGACCTGCTGCACACTGTGACATGACCTCACAGTGACATGTCCGCCACTGTCCTGCTCCCCACTGTGACATGTCCCATACAGTAACATGATCACTACTGACATGCTGCCCACTGTCAGATGGCCCCACAGTGACGTGGCCACCACTGACCTACTGCCCACTGTGACTGGTCACCACAGTGACATGGCCACCAGTGGACTGTTGCTCATTGTGACATGGCCACAACTGATCTGCTGCCCACTGTGACATGACCTCACAGTGACATGGCCACCACTGACCCGCTGACCGCTGTGACATGGCCCCCACAGTGACATGGCCACCACTGACCTGCTGCCCACTGTGACATGGCCCCCATAGTGACATGGCCACCACTGACCTGCTGCCCACTGTGACATGGCCCCCATAGTGACATGGCCACAACTGACCTGCTGCCCACTGTGACATGTCCCCCACAGTGACATGGCAACCAGTGGCCTGTTGCTCAATGTGACATGGCCACCACTGACCTGCTGGCCACTGTGACATGACCTCACAGTGACATGGCCACCACTGACCTGCTCCCCACTGTGACAAGTCCCATACAGTAACATGATCACTACTGACATGCTGCCCACTGTCACATGGCCCCACAGTGACGTGGCCACCACTGATTGCTGCCCACTGTTACTGGCCACCACAGTGACATGGCCACCAGTGGAATGTTGCTCATTGTGACATGGCCACAACAGATCTGCTGCCCACTGTGAAATGACCTCACAGTGACATGGGCACCACTGACCCGCTGACCGCTCTGACATAGCACCCACAGCGACATGGCCACAACTGACCTGCTGCCCACTGTGACATTGCCGCCACAGTGACATGGCAACCAGTGGCCTGTTGCTCACTGTGACATGGCCACCACTGACCTGATGCACACTGTGACATGACCTCACAGTGACATGGCCACCACTGACCTGCTCCCCACTGTGACATGTCCCATACAGTAACATGATCAATACTGACATGCTGCCCACTGTCACATGACCTCACAGTGACGTGGCCACCACTGACCTGCTGCCCACTGTGACTGGCCACCACAGTGACATGGCCACCAGAAGACTGTTGCTCATTGTGACATGGCCACAACTGATCTGCTGCCCACTGTGACATGACCTCACAGTGACATGGCCACCACTGACCCGCTGACCGCTGTGACATGGCCCCCACAGTGACATGGCCACCACTGACCTGCTGCCCACTGTGACATGGCCCCCATAGTGACATGGCCACCACTGACCTGCTGCCCACTGTGACATGGCCCCCATAGTGACATGGCCACAACTGACCTGCTGCCCACTGTGACATGTCCCCCACAGTAACATGGCAACCAGTGGCCTGTTGCTCACAGTGACATGGCCACCACTGTCCTGCTCCCCACTGTGACATGTCCCATACAGTAACATGATCACTACTGACATGCTGCCCACTGTCACATGGCCCCACAGTGACGTGGCCACCACTGACCTGCTGCCCACTGTGACTGGCCACCACAGTGACATGGCCCCCAGTGGACTGTTGCTCATTGTGACATGGCCACAACTGATCTGCTGCCCACTGTGACATGACCTCACAGTGACATGGCCACCACTGACCCTCTGACCACTCTGACATGGCCCCCACAGTGACATGGCAACCACTGACCTGCTGCCCAATATGAAATGAACCCCACAGTGACATGGCCACCACTGACCTGCTGTCCACTATGACATGGCCCCCACAGTGACATGGCCACAACTGACCTGCTGCCCACTGTCACATAGCCCCCACAGTGACAAGGCAACCAGGGGCCTGTTGCTCACTGTGACATGGCCACCACTGACCTGCTCCCCACTGTGACATGTCCCATACAGTAACATGATCACTACTGACATGCTGCCCACTGTCACATGGCCCCACAGTGACGTGGCCACCACTGATTGCTGCCCACTGTGACTGGCCACCACAGTGACATGGCCACCAGTGGACTGTTGCTCATTGTGACATGGCCACAACAGATCTGCTGCCCACTGTGAAATGACCTCACAGTGACATGGGCACCACTGACCCGCTGACTGCTCTGACATAGCACCCACAGCGACATGGCCACAACTGACCTGCTGCCCACTGTGACATTGCCGCCACAGTGACATGGCAACCAGTGGCCTGTTGCTCACTGTGACATGGCCACCACTGACCTGATGCACACTGTGACATGACCTCACAGTGACATGGCCACCACTGACCTGCTCCCCACTGTGACATGTCCCATACAGTAACATGATCAATACTGACATGCTGCCCACTGTCACATGACCTCACAGTGACGTGGCCACCACTGACCTGCTGCCCACTGTGACTGGCCACCACAGTGACATGGCCACCAGAAGACTGTTGCTCATTGTGACATGGCCACAACTGATCTGCTGCCCACTGTGACATGACCTCACAGTGACATGGCCACCACTGACCCGCTGACCACTGTGACATGGCCCCCACAGTGACATGGCCACCACTGACCTGCTGCCCACTGTGACATGGCCCTCATAGTGACATGGCCACCACTGACCTGCTGATCACTGTGACATGGCCCCCATAGTGACATGGCCACAACTGACCTGCTGCCCACTGTGACATAGCCCCCACAGTGACATGGCAACCAGTGGCCTGTTGCTCACTGTGACATGGCCACCACTGACATGCTGCACACTGTAACATTACCTGAAGTGATATGGCCACAACTAACACGCAGCCCAGTGTGACATGGCCCCCACAGTAACATGGCCACCACTAACCTGCTACGCACTGTGACATGGCCCCACAGTGACATGGCCAGCAGTGACCTGCTATACACTGTGACATAGCCCCCACGGTGACATGGCCACCACTTCTCCGCTGCGCACTGTGACATAGCCCCCATAGTGACATTGCCACCACTGACCTGCAACACACTGTAAAATAGACCCCATAGTGACATGGCCACCACTGACCTGCTGCCCACTGTGACATGGTCCCCACAGTGACATGGCCACCACTGACCTGCTGTCCACTATGACATGGCCCCCACAGTGACATGGCCACAACTAACCTGCTGCCCACTGTGTCATTGCTGCCACAGTGACATGGCAACCAGTGGCCTGTTGCTCACTGTGACATGGCCACCACTGACCTGCTGCACACTGTGACATGACCTCACAGTGACATGGCCACCACTGACCCGCTGACCACTGTGACATGGCCCCCACAGTGACATGGCCACCACTGACCCACTGACCACTGTGACATGGCCCCCACAGTGACATGACCACCACTGACCCGCTGACCACTGTGACATGGCCCCCATAGTGACATGGCCACCACTGACCCGCTGACCACTGTGACATGGCCCCCATAGTTACATGGCCACCACTGACCTGCCTCCCACTGTGACCTGGCCCCCATAGTGACATGTCCACAACTGACCTGCTGCCCACTGTGACATAACCCATACAGTGACATGGTAACCAGTGGCCTGTTGCTCACTGTGACATGGCCACCACTGACCTGCTGCCCACTGTGACATGGTCCCCACAGTGACATGGCCACCACTGACCTGCTGTCCACTATGACATGGCCCCACAGTGACATGTCACAACTAACCTGCTGCCCACTGTGTCATTGCTGCCACAGTGACATGGCAACCAGTGGCCTGTTGCTCACTGTGACATGGCCACCACTGACCTGCTGCACACTGTGACATGACCTCACAGTGACATGGCCACCACTGACCTGCTCCCCACTGTGACATGTCCCATACAGTAACATGATCACTACTGACATGCTGCCCACTGTCACATGGCCCCACAGTGACGTGGCCACCACTGATTGCTGCCCACTGTGACTGGCCACCACAGTGACATGGCCACCAGTGGACTGTTGCTCATTGTGACATGGCCACAACAGATCTGCTGCCCACTGTGAAATGACCTCACAGTGACATGGGCACCACTGACCCGCTGACCGCTCTGACATAGCACCCACAGCGACATGGCCACAACTGACCTGCTGCCCACTGTGACATTGCCGCCACAGTGACATGGCAACCAGTGGCCTGTTGCTCACTGTGACATGGCCACCACTGACCTGATGCACACTGTGACATGACCTCACAGTGACATGGCCACCACTGACCTGCTCCCCACTGTGACATGTCCCATACAGTAACATGATCAATACTGACATGCTGCCCACTGTCACATGACCTCACAGTGACGTGGCCACCACTGACCTGCTGCCCACTGTGACTGGCCACCACAGTAGACATGGCCACCAGAAGACTGTTGCTCATTGTGACATGGCCACAACTGATCTGCTGCCCACTGTGACATGACCTCACAGTGACATGGCCACCACTGACCCGCTGACCGCTGTGACATGGCCCCCACAGTGACATGGCCACCACTGACCTGCTGCCCACTGTGACATGGCCCCCATAGTGACATGGCCACCACTGACCTGCTGCCCACTGTGACATGGCCCCCATAGTGACATGGCCACAACTGACCTGCTGCCCACTGTGACATGTCCCCCACAGTAACATGGCAACCAGTGGCCTGTTGCTCACTGTGACATGGCCACCACTGACCTGCTGACCACTGTGACATGACCTCACAGTGACATGGCCACCACTGTCCTGCTCCCCACTGTGACATGTCCCATACAGTAACATGATCACTACTGACATGCTGCCCACTGTGACATGGCCCCACAGTGACGTGGCCACCACTGACCTGCTGCCCACTGTGACTGGCCACCACAGTGACATGGCCCCCAGTGGACTGTTGCTCATTGTGACATGGCCACAACTGATCTGCTGCCCACTGTGACATGACCTCACAGTGACATGGCCACCACTGACCCTCTGACCACTCTGACATGGCCCCCACAGTGACATGGCAACCACTGACCTGCTGCCCAATATGAAATGAACCCCACAGTGACATGGCCACCACTGACCTGCTGTCCACTATGACATGGCCCCCACAGTGACATGGCCACAACTGACCTGCTGCCCACTGTCACATAGCCCCCACAGTGACAAGGCAACCAGGGGCCTGTTGCTCACTGTGACATGGCCACCACTGACCTGCTCCCCACTGTGACATGTCCCATACAGTAACATGATCACTACTGACATGCTGCCCACTGTCACATGGCCCCACAGTGACGTGGCCACCACTGGACTGTTGCTCATTGTGACATGGCCACAACAGATCTGCTGCCCACTGTGAAATGACCTCACAGTGACATGGGCACCACTGACCCGCTGACCGCTCTGACATAGCACCCACAGCGACATGGCCACAACTGACCTGCTGCCCACTGTGACATTGCCGCCACAGTGACATGGCAACCAGTGGCCTGTT
Organism: Strix uralensis; assembly: GCF_047716275.1. NCBI lineage: Eukaryota > Metazoa > Chordata > Aves > Strigiformes > Strigidae > Strix > Strix uralensis. The sequence continues at coordinate 782,081 of NW_027436714.1, read as the reverse complement.
GCTCACTGTGACATGGCCACCACTGACCTGATGCACACTGTGACATGACCTCACAGTGACATGGCCACCACTGACCTGCTCCCCACTGTGACATGTCCCATACAGTAACATGATCAATACTGACATGCTGCCCACTGTCACATGACCTCACAGTGACGTGGCCACCACTGACCTGCTGCCCACTGTGACTGGCCACCACAGTGACATGGCCACCACTGGACTGTTGCTCATTGTGACATGGCCACAACAGATCTGCTGCCCACTGTGAAATGACCTCACAGTGACATGGGCACCACTGACCCACTGACCGCTCTGACATAGCACCCACAGCGACATGGCCACAACTGACCTGCTGCCCACTGTGACATTGCCGCCACAGTGACATGGCAACCAGTGGCCTGTTGCTCACTGTGACATGGCCACCACTGACCTGATGCACACTGTGACATGACCTCACAGTGACATGGCCACCACTGACCTGCTCCCCACTGTGACATGTCCCATACAGTAACATGATCAATACTGACATGCTGCCCACTGTCACATGACCTCACAGTGACGTGGCCACCACTGACCTGCTGCCCACTGTGACTGGCCACCACAGTGACATGGCCACCAGAAGACTGTTGCTCATTGTGACATGGCCACAACTGATCTGCTGCCCACTGTGACATGACCTCACAGTGACATGGCCACCACTGACCCGCTGACCACTGTGACATGGCCCCCACAGTGACATGGCCACCACTGACCTGCTGCCCACTGTGACATGGCCCTCATAGTGACATGGCCACCACTGACCTGCTGATCACTGTGACATGGCCCCCATAGTGACATGGCCACAACTGACCTGCTGCCCACTGTGACATAGCCCCAACAGTGACATGGCAACCAGTGGCCTGTTGCTCACTGTGACATGGCCACCACTGACATGCTGCACACTGTGACATGTCCCATACAGTAACATGATCACTACTGACATGCTGCCCACTGTCACATGGCCCCACAGTGACGTGGCCACCACTGACCTGCTGCCCACTGTGACTGGCCACCACAGTGACATGGCCCCCAGTGGACTGTTGCTCATTGTGACATGGCCACAACTGATCTGCTGCCCACTGTGACATGACCTCACAGTGACATGGCCACCACTGACCCTCTGACCACTCTGACATGGCCCCCACAGTGACATGGCAACCACTGACCTGCTGCCCAATATGAAATGAACCCCACAGTGACATGGCCACCACTGACCTGCTGTCCACTATGACATGGCCCCCACAGTGACATGGCCACAACTGACCTGCTGCCCACTGTCACATAGCCCCCACAGTGACAAGGCAACCAGGGGCCTGTTGCTCACTGTGACATGGCCACCACTGACCTGCTCCCCACTGTGACATGTCCCATACAGTAACATGATCACTACTGACATGCTGCCCACTGTCACATGGCCCCACAGTGACGTGGCCACCACTGATTGCTGCCCACTGTGACTGGCCACCACAGTGACATGGCCACCAGTGGACTGTTGCTCATTGTGACATGGCCACAACAGATCTGCTGCCCACTGTGAAATGACCTCACAGTGACATGGGCACCACTGACCCGCTGACCGCTCTGACATAGCACCCACAGCGACATGGCCACAACTGACCTGCTGCCCACTGTGACATTGCCGCCACAGTGACATGGCAACCAGTGGCCTGTCGCTCACTGTGACATGGCCACCACTGACCTGATGCACACTGTGACATGACCTCACAGTGACATGGCCACCACTGACCTGCTCCCCACTGTGACATGTCCCATACAGTAACATGATCAATACTGACATGCTGCCCACTGTCACATGACCTCACAGTGACGTGGCCACCACTGACCTGCTGCCCACTGTGACTGGCCACCACAGTAGACATGGCCACCAGAAGACTGTTGCTCATTGTGACATGGCCACAACTGATCTGCTGCCCACTGTGACATGACCTCACAGTGACATGGCCACCACTGACCCGCTGACCGCTGTGACATGGCCCCCACAGTGACATGGCCACCACTGACCTGCTGCCCACTGTGACATGGCCCCCATAGTGACATGGCCACCACTGACCTGCTGCCCACTGTGACATGGCCCCCATAGTGACATGGCCACAACTGACCTGCTGCCCACTGTGACATGTCCCCCACAGTAACATGGCAACCAGTGGCCTGTTGCTCACTGTGACATGGCCACCACTGACCTGCTGACCACTGTGACATGACCTCACAGTGACATGGCCACCACTGTCCTGCTCCCCACTGTGACATGTCCCATACAGTAACATGATCACTACTGACATGCTGCCCACTGTGACATGGCCCCACAGTGACGTGGCCACCACTGACCTGCTGCCCACTGTGACTGGCCACCACAGTGACATGGCCCCCAGTGGACTGTTGCTCATTGTGACATGGCCACAACTGATCTGCTGCCCACTGTGACATGACCTCACAGTGACATGGCCACCACTGACCCTCTGACCACTCTGACATGGCCCCCACAGTGACATGGCAACCACTGACCTGCTGCCCAATATGAAATGAACCCCACAGTGACATGGCCACCACTGACCTGCTGTCCACTATGACATGGCCCCCACAGTGACTTGGCCACATCTGACCTGCTGCCCACTGTCACATAGCCCCCACAGTGACAAGGCAACCAGGGGCCTGTTGCTCACTGTGACATGGCCACCACTGACCTGCTCCCCACTGTGACATGTCCCATACAGTAACATGATCACTACTGACATGCTGCCCACTGTCACATGGCCCCACAGTGACGTGGCCACCACTGATTGCTGCCCACTGTGACTGACCACCACAGTGACATGGCCACCACTGGACTGTTGCTCATTGTGACATGGCCACAACAGATCTGCTGCCCACTGTGAAATGACCTCACAGTGACATGGGCACCACTGACCCGCTGACCGCTCTGACATAGCACCCACAGCGACATGGCCACAACTGACCTGCTGCCCACTGTGACATTGCCGCCACAGTGACATGGCAACCAGTGGCCTGTTGCTCACTGTGACATGGCCACCACTGACCTGATGCACACTGTGACATGACCTCACAGTGACATGGCCACCACTGACCTGCTCCCCACTGTGACATGTCCCATACAGTAACATGATCAATACTGACATGCTGCCCACTGTCACATGACCTCACAGTGACGTGGCCACCACTGACCTGCTGCCCACTGTGACTGGCCACCACAGTGACATGGCCACCAGAAGACTGTTGCTCATTGTGACATGGCCACAACTGATCTGCTGCCCACTGTGACATGACCTCACAGTGACATGGCCACCACTGACCCGCTGACCACTGTGACATGGCCCCCACAGTGACATGGCCACCACTGACCTGCTGCCCACTGTGACATGGCCCTCATAGTGACATGGCCACCACTGACCTGCTGATCACTGTGACATGGCCCCCATAGTGACATGGCCACAACTGACCTGCTGCCCACTGTGACATAGCCCCAACAGTGACATGGCAACCAGTGGCCTGTTGCTCACTGTGACATGGCCACCACTGACATGCTGCACACTGTGACATGTCCCATACAGTAACATGATCACTACTGACATGCTGCCCACTGTCACATGGCCCCACAGTGACGTGGCCACCACTGACCTGCTGCCCACTGTGACTGGCCACCACAGTGACATGGCCCCCAGTGGACTGTTGCTCATTGTGACATGGCCACAACTGATCTGCTGCCCACTGTGACATGACCTCACAGTGACATGGCCACCACTGACCCTCTGACCACTCTGACATGGCCCCCACAGTGACATGGCAACCACTGACCTGCTGCCCAATATGAAATGAACCCCACAGTGACATGGCCACCACTGACCTGCTGTCCACTATGACATGGCCCCCACAGTGACATGGCCACAACTGACCTGCTGCCCACTGTCACATAGCCCCCACAGTGACAAGGCAACCAGGGGCCTGTTGCTCACTGTGACATGGCCACCACTGACCTGCTCCCCACTGTGACATGTCCCATACAGTAACATGATCACTACTGACATGCTGCCCACTGTCACATGGCCCCACAGTGACGTGGCCACCACTGATTGCTGCCCACTGTGACTGGCCACCACAGTGACATGGCCACCAGTGGACTGTTGCTCATTGTGACATGGCCACAACAGATCTGCTGCCCACTGTGAAATGACCTCACAGTGACATGGGCACCACTGACCCGCTGACCGCTCTGACATTGCACCCACAGCGACATGGCCACAACTGACCTGCTGCCCACTGTGACATTGCCGCCACAGTGACATGGCAACCAGTGGCCTGTTGCTCACTGTGACATGGCCACCACTGACCTGATGCACACTGTGACATGACCTCACAGTGACATGGCCACCACTGACCTGCTCCCCACTGTGACATGTCCCATACAGTAACATGATCAATACTGACATGCTGCCCACTGTCACATGACCTCACAGTGACGTGGCCACCACTGACCTGCTGCCCACTGTGACTGGCCACCACAGTGACATGGCCACCAGAAGACTGTTGCTCATTGTGACATGGCCACAACTGATCTGCTGCCCACTGTGACATGACCTCACAGTGACATGGCCACCACTGACCCACTGACCACTGTGACATGGCCCCCACAGTGACATGGCCACCACTGACCTGCTGCCCACTGTGACATGGCCCTCATAGTGACATGGCCACCACTGACCTGCTGATCACTGTGACATGGCCCCCATAGTGACATGGCCACAACTGACCTGCTGCCCACTGTGACATAGCCCCCACAGTGACATGGCAACCAGTGGCCTGTTGCTCACTGTGACATGGCCACCACTGACATGCTGCACACTGTAACATTACCTGAAGTGATATGGCCACAACTAACACGCAGCCCAGTGTGACATGGCCCCCACAGTAACATGGCCACCACTAACCTGCTACGCACTGTGACATGGCCCCACAGTGACATGGCCAGCAGTGACCTGCTATACACTGTGACATAGCCCCCACGGTGACATGGCCACCACTTCTCCGCTGCGCACTGTGACATAGCCCCCATAGTGACATTGCCACCACTGACCTGCAACACACTGTAAAATAGACCCCATAGTGACATGGCCACCACTGACCTGCTGCCCACTGTGACATGGTCCCCACAGTGACATGGCCACCACTGACCTGCTGTCCACTATGACATGGCCCCCACAGTGACATGGCCACAACTAACCTGCTGCCCACTGTGTCATTGCTGCCACAGTGACATGGCAACCAGTGGCCTGTTGCTCACTGTGACATGGCCACCACTGACCTGCTGCACACTGTGACATGACCTCACAGTGACATGGCCACCACAGACCCGCTGACCACTGTGACATGGCCCCCACAGTGACATGGCCACCACTGACCCACTGACCACTGTGACATGGCCCCCACAGTGACATGACCACCACTGACCCGCTGACCACTGTGACATGGCCCCCATAGTGACATGGCCACCACTGACCCGCTGACCACTGTGACATGGCCCCCATAGTTACATGGCCACCACTGACCTGCCTCCCACTGTGACCTGGCCCCCATAGTGACATGTCCACAACTGACCTGCTGCCCACTGTGACATAACCCATACAGTGACATGGCAACCAGTGGCCTGTTGCTCACTGTGACATGGCCACCACTGACCTGCTGCACACTGTGACATGACCTCACAGTGACATGGCCACCACTGACCTGCTCCCCACTGTGACATGTCCCATACAGTAACATGATCAATACTGACATGCTGCCCACTGTCACATGGCCCCACAGTGACGTGGCCACCACTGATTGCTGCCCACTGTGACTGGCCACCACAGTGACATCGCCACCAGTGGACTGTTGCTCATTGTGACATGGCCAAAACTGATCTGCTGCCCACTGTTAAATGACCTCACAGTGACATGGGCACCACTGACACGCTGACCACTGTGACATGGCCCCCACAGTGACATGGCCACCACTGACGCGCTGACCACTGTGACATGGCCCCCACAGTGACATGGCCACCACTGACCTGCTGCACACTGTGACATAGCCCACATAGTGACATGGCCACCACTGACCAGCTGACCACTGTGACATGGCCCCCATAGTGACATGGCCACCACTGACCTGCTGCCCACTGTGACTGGCCACCACAGTGACATGGCCACCAGAAGACTGTTGCTCATTGTGACATGGCCACAACTGATCTGCTGCCCACTGTGACATGACCTCACAGTGACATGGCCACCACTGACCCGCTGACCGCTGTGACATGGCCCCCACAGTGACATGGCCACTACTGACCTGCTGCCCACTGTGACATGGCCCCCATAGTGACATGGCCACCACTGACCTGCTGCCCACTGTGACATGGCCCCCACAGTAACATGGCAACCAGTGGCCTGTTGCTCACTGTGACATGGCCACCACTGACCTGCTGACCACTGTGACATGACCCCACAGTGACATGGCCACCACTGTCCTGCTCCCCACTGTGACATGTCCCATACAGTAACATGATCACTACTGACATGCTGCCCACTGTGACATGGCCCCACAGTGACGTGGCCACCACTGACCTGCTGCCCACTGTGACTGGCCACCACAGTGACATGGCCCCCAGTGGACTGTTGCTCATCGTGACATGGCCACAACTGATCTGCTGCCCACTGTGACATGACCTCACAGTGACATGGCCACCACTGACCCTCTGACCACTCTGACATGGCCCCCACAGTGACATGGCAACCACTGACCTGCTGCCCAATATGAAATGAACCCCACAGTGACATGGCCACCACTGACCTGCTGTCCACTATGACATGGCCCCCACAGTGACATGGCCACAACTGACCTGCTGCCCACTGTCACATAGCCCCCACAGTGACAAGGCAACCAGGGGCCTGTTGCTCACTGTGACATGGCCACCACTGACCTGCTCCCCACTGTGACATGTCCCATACAGTAACATGATCACTACTGACATGCTGCCCACTGTCACATGGCCCCACAGTGACGTGGCCACCACTGATTGCTGCCCACTGTGACTGGCCACCACAGTGACATGGCCACCAGTGGACTGTTGCTCATTGTGACATGGCCACAACAGATCTGCTGCCCACTGTGAAATGACCTCACAGTGACATGGGCACCACTGACCCGCTGACCGCTCTGACATAGCACCCACAGCGACATGGCCACAACTGACCTGCTGCCCACTGTGACATTGCCGCCACAGTGACATGGCAACCAGTGGCCTGTTGCTCACTGTGACATGGCCACCACTGACCTGATGCACACTGTGACATGACCTCACAGTGACATGGCCACCACTGACCTGCTCCCCACTGTGACATGTCCCATACAGTAACATGATCAATACTGACATGCTGCCCACTGTCACATGACCTCACAGTGACGTGGCCACCACTGACCTGCTGCCCAGTGTGACTGGCCACCACAGTGACATGGCCACCAGAAGACTGTTGCTCATTGTGACATGGCCACAACTGATCTGCTGCCCACTGTGACATGGCCCCCATAGTGACATGGCCACCACTGACCCGCTGACCACTGTGACATGGCCCCCATAGTTACATGGCCACCACTGACCTGCCTCCCACTGTGACCTGGCCCCCATAGTGACATGTCCACAACTGACCTGCTGCCCACTGTGACATAACCCATACAGTGACATGGCAACCAGTGGCCTGTTGCTCACTGTGACATGGCCACCACTGACATGCTGCACACTGTAACATTACCTGAAGTGATATGGCCACAACTAACACGCAGCCCAGTGTGACATGGCCCCCACAATAACATGGCCACCACTAACCTGCTACGCACTGTGACATGGCCCCACAGTGACATGGCCAGCACTGACCTGCTATACACTGTGACATAGCCCCCACGGCGATATGGCCACCACTTCTCCGCTGCGCACTGTGACATAGCCCCCATAGTGACATTGCCACCACTGACCTGCAACACACTGTAAAATAGACCCCATAGTGACATGGCCACCACTGACCTGCTGCCCACTGTGACATGGCCCCCATAGTGACATGGCCACCACTGACCTGCTGCCCACTGTGACATGGCCCCCATAGTGACATGGCCACAACTGACCTGCTGCCCACTGTGACATAGCCCCCACAGTGACATGGCAACCAGTGGCCTGTTGCTCACTGTGACATGGCCACCACTGACATGCTGTCCACTGTGACATGGCCCCCATAGTGACATGGCCACCACTGACCTGCTGCCCACTGTGACATGGCCCCCATAGTGACATGGCCACCACTGACCTGCTGCCCACTGTGACTGGCCACCACAGTGACATGGCCCCCAGTGGACTGTTGCTCATTGTGACATGGCCACAACTGATCTGCTGCCCACTGTGACATGACCTCACAGTGACATGGCCACCACTGACCCTCTGACCACTCTGACATGGCCCCCACAGTGACATGGCAACCACTGACCTGCTGCCCAATATGAAATGAACCCCACAGTGACATGGCCACCACTGACCTGCTGTCCACTATGACATGGCCCCCACAGTGACATGGCCACAACTGACCTGCTGCCCACTGTCACATAGCCCCCACAGTGACAAGGCAACCAGGGGCCTGTTGCTCACTGTGACATGGCCACCACTGACCTGCTCCCCACTGTGACATGTCCCATACAGTAACATGATCACTACTGACATGCTGCCCACTGTCACATGGCCCCACAGTGACGTGGCCACCACTGATTGCTGCCCACTGTGACTGGCCACCACAGTGACATGGCCACCAGTGGACTGTTGCTCATTGTGACATGGCCACAACAGATCTGCTGCCCACTGTGAAATGACCTCACAGTGACATGGGCACCACTGACCCGCTGACCGCTCTGACATAGCACCCACAGCGACATGGCCACAACTGACCTGCTGCCCACTGTGACATTGCCGCCACAGTGACATGGCAACCAGTGGCCTGTTGCTCACTGTGACATGGCCACCACTGACCTGATGCACACTGTGACATGACCTCACAGTGACATGGCCACCACTGACCTGCTCCCCACTGTGACATGTCCCATACAGTAACATGATCAATACTGACATGCTGCCCACTGTCACATGACCTCACAGTGACGTGGCCACCACTGACCTGCTGCCCAGTGTGACTGGCCACCACAGTGACATGGCCACCAGAAGACTGTTGCTCATTGTGACATGGCCACAACTGATCTGCTGCCCACTGTGACATGGCCCCCACAGTGACATGACCACCACTGACCCGCTGACCACTGTGACATGGCCCCCATAGTGACATGGCCACCACTGACCCGCTGACCACTGTGACATGGCCCCCATAGTTACATGGCCACCACTGACCTGCCTCCCACTGTGACCTGGCCCCCATAGTGACATGTCCACAACTGACCTGCTGCCCACTGTGACATAACCCATACAGTGACATGGCAACCAGTGGCCTGTTGCTCACTGTGACATGGCCACCACTGACATGCTGCACACTGTAACATTACCTGAAGTGATATGGCCACAACTAACACGCAGCCCAGTGTGACATGGCCCCCACAATAACATGGCCACCACTAACCTGCTACGCACTGTGACATGGCCCCACAGTGACATGGCCAGCACTGACCTGCTATACACTGTGACATAGCCCCCACGGCGATATGGCCACCACTTCTCCGCTGCGCACTGTGACATAGCCCCCATAGTGACATTGCCACCACTGACCTGCAACACACTGTAAAATAGACCCCATAGTGACATGGCCACCACTGACCTGCTGCCCACTGTGACATGGCCCCCATAGTGACATGGCCACCACTGACCTGCTGCCCACTGTGACATGGCCCCCATAGTGACATGGCCACAACTGACCTGCTGCCCACTGTGACATAGCCCCCACAGTGACATGGCAACCAGTGGCCTGTTGCTCACTGTGACATGGCCACCACTGACATGCTGTCCACTGTGACATGGCCCCCATAGTGACATGGCCACCACTGACCTGCTGCCCACTGTGACATGGCCCCCATAGTGACATGGCCACAACTGACCTGCTGCCCACTGTGACATAGCCCCCACAGTGACATGGCAACCAGTGGCCTGTTGCTCACTGTGACATGGCCACCACTGACCTGCTGCACACTGTGATATGACCTCACAGTGACATGGCCACCACTGTCCTGCTCCCCACTGTGACATGTCCCATACAGTAACATGATCACTACTGACATGTTGCCCACTGTGTAATGGCCCCACAGTGATGTGGCCACCACTGACCTGCTGCCCACTGTGACTGGCCACCACAGTGACATGGCCACCAGAAGACTGTTGCTCATTGTGACATGGCCACAACTGATCTGCTGCCCACTGTGACATGACCTCACAGTGACATGGCCACCACTGACCCTCTGACCGCTGTGACATGGCCCCCACAGTGACATGGCCACCACTGACCTGCTGCCCACTGTGACATGGCCCCCATAGTGACATGGCCACAACTGACCTGCTGCCCACTGTGACATGTCCCCCACAGTAACATGGCAACCAGTGGCCTGTTGCTCACTGTGACATGGCCACCACTGACCTGCTGACCACTGTGACATGACCTCACAGTGACATGGCCACCACTGTCCTGCTCCCCACTGTGACATGTCCCATACAGTAACATGATCACTACTGACATGCTGCCCACTGTGACATGGCCCCACAGTGACGTGGCCACCACTGACCTGCTGCCCATTGTGACTGGCCACCACAGTGACATGGCCCCCAGTGGACTGTTGCTCATTGTGACATGGCCACAACTGATCTGCTGCCCACTGTGACATGACCTCACAGTGACATGGCCACCACTGACCCTCTGACCACTCTGACATGGCCCCCACAGTGACATGGCAACCACTGACCTGCTGCCCAATATGAAATGAACCCCACAGTGACATGGCCACCACTGACCTGCTGTCCACTATGACATGGCCCCCACAGTGACATGGCCACAACTGACCTGCTGCCCACTGTCACATAGCCCCCACAGTGACAAGGCAACCAGGGGCCTGTTGCTCACTGTGACATGGCCACCACTGACCTGCTCCCCACTGTGACATGTCCCATACAGTAACATGATCACTACTGACATGCTGCCCACTGTCACATGGCCCCACAGTGACGTGGCCACCACTGATTGCTGCCCACTGTGACTGGCCACCACAGTGACATGGCCACCAGTGGACTGTTGCTCATTGTGACATGGCCACAACAGATCTGCTGCCCACTGTGAAATGACCTCACAGTGACATGGGCACCACTGACCCGCTGACCGCTCTGACATAGCACCCACAGCGACATGGCCACAACTGACCTGCTGCCCACTGTGACATTGCCGCCACAGTGACATGGCAACCAGTGGCCTGTTGCTCACTGTGACATGGCCACCACTGACCTGATGCACACTGTGACATGACCTCACAGTGACATGGCCACCACTGACCTGCTCCCCACTGTGACATGTCCCATACAGTGACATGATCAATACTGACATGCTGCCCACTGTCACATGACCTCACAGTGACGTGGCCACCACTGACCTGCTGACCAGTGTGACTGGCCACAACAGTGACATGGCCACCACTGACCTGCTGCCCAATATGAAATGAACCCCACAGTGACATGGCCACCACTGACCTGCTGCGCACTGTGACATGGGCCCGACAGTGAAATGCCCACCACTGACCTGCTGCCCACTGTGACATAGCCCCATAGTGAGATGGCCACCACTGACCCGCTGACCACTGTGACATGGCCCCCACAGTGACATGGCCACCACTGACCTGCTGCCCACTGTGACATTGCCCCCATAGTGACATAGCCACCACTGACCTGCTGCCCACTGTGATATGGCCCCCATAGTGACATGGCCACAACTGACCTGCTGCCAACTGTGACATGACCTCACAGTGACATGGCCACCACTGTCCTGCTCCCCACTGTGACATGTCCGATACAGTAACATGATCACTACTGACATGCTGCCCACTGTCACATGGCCGCACAGTGACGTGGCCACCACTGACCTGCTGCCCACTGTGACTGGCCACCACAGTGACATCGCCACCAGTGGACTGTTGCTGATTGTGACATGTCCACAAGTGATCTGCTGCCCACTGTGACATGAACTCACAGTGACATGGCCACCACTGACCCTCTGACCACTGTGACATGGCCCCCACAGTGACATGGCCACCACTGACCTGCTACCCACTGTGACATAGCCCCCATAGTGACATGGCCACCACTGACCTGCTGCCCACTGTGACGTGGCCCCCACAGTGACATGGCCACCACTGACCTGCTGCCCACTGTGACATGGCCCCCATAGTGACATGGCCACCACTGACCTGCTGCCCACTGTGACATAGCCCCCACAGTGACATGGCAACCAGTAGCCTGTTGCTCACTGTGCCATGGCCACCACTGACCTGCTGACCACTGTGACATGACCTCACAGTGACATGGCCACCATTGTCCTGCTCCCCACTGTGACATGTCCCATACAGTAACATGATCACTACTGACATGCTGCCCACTGTCACATGGCCCCACAGTGACGTGGCCACCACTGACCTGCTGCCCACTGTGACTGGCCACCACAGTGACATGGCAACCAGTGGCCTGTTGCTCACTGTGACATGGCCACCACTGACCTGCTGACCACTGTTACATGGCCCCCACAGTGACATGGGCACCACTGACCCGCTGACCACTGTGACATGGCCCCCACAGTGACATGGCCACCACTGACCCACAGACCACTGTGACATGGCCCCCATAGTTACATGGCCACAACTGACCTGCTGCCCACTGTGACTGGCCACCACAGTGACATGGCCAGCAGTGGACTGTTGCTCACTGTGACATGGCCACAACTGATCTGCTGCCCACTGTGACATGAACTCACAGTGACATGGCCACCACTGACCCTCTGACCACTGTGACATGGCCCCCACAGTGACATGGCCACCACTGACCCTCTGACCACTGTGACATGGCCCCCACAGTGACATGGCCACCACTGACCTGCTACCCACTGTGACATAGCCGCCATAGTGACATGGCCACCACTGACCTGCTGCCCACTGTGACGTGGCCCCCATAGTGACATGGCCACCACTGACCTGCTGCCACTGTGACATGACCTCACAGTGACATGGCCACCACTGACCCAGTGCCCAATGTGACATGACCCCCACAGTGACATGGCCACCACTGACCTTGTGCCCACTGTAAAATGGCCCCACAGTGACATGATCACCACTGGTCCGATGCCCACTGTGACATAGCCCCCCTAGTGACATGGCCACCACAGACCTGCTACCCACGGTGACTTAGCCCCCATAGTGGCATGAGCCCCACTGACATGCTGCCCACTGTGACATGGGAACCACATTGCCATGGCCACAACTGATCCACTGACCACTGTGACACAGCCCCACACTGACATGTCCACCAGTGGCCTGCTGTCCAATGTGACATGGCCACAACTGACCTGCTGCCCACTGTGACATGACCTCACAGTGACATGGCAACAACTGACGTGCTGCCACCTGTGACATGGCCCTCACAGTGACATGGCCAACACTGACCTGCTGCCCACTGTGACATGGTCCCACAGTGACATGGCCACCACTGATCTACTGCCCACTGTGACATGGCCCCCATATTGACATGGCCACCACTGACCTGCTACCCACTATAACATGGCCACACAGTGACATGGCCACCACTGACCTGCTGCCCACTGTGACATGGCCACAACTGACCTGGTGTCCAATATTACATGACCCCCACAGTGACATGGCCACCTCTGAACAGCTGCCCACAGTTACATGGGCCTCACTGTGACATGGCCACCACTGACCTGCTGCCCAATGTGACATGGCTCCACAGTGACATGGCCACCACTGACCTGCTCCCCACTGTGACATAGCCCCCATAGTGACATGGCCACCACTGACCTGCTGCCCACGGTGACATGGCCCCCAGAGTGACATGGCCACCAGTGACCTGCTATCCACTGTCACATAGCCCCCACAGTGACATGGTCACCAGTGGCCTGTTCTTCACTGTCACATGGCCAAAACTGATCTGCTGCCCACTGTGACATGACCTCACAGTGACATGGCCACCACTGACCTGCTCCCCACTTTGACATGGCCCTCACAGTAACATGGCCACCTCTGACCCGCTGACCACTGTGACATGGACCCCACAGTGACATGGACACCACTGACCTGCTGCCCACTGTGACATGGCCACCTCTGACCTGCTGCCCAATGTGACATGGCCCCACAGTGACATGGCCACCACTGACCTGCTCCCCAGTCTGACATGTCCCAAACAGTAACATGGCTACCACTGACCTGCTACCCATAGTGACATGGCCACAACTGACCTGTTGCCCACTGTGACATAGCCCCCACAGTGACATGGCAACCAGTGGCCTGTTGCTCACTGTGACATGGCCATCACTGACCTGCTGCACTCTGTGACATGACCTCACAGTGACATGGCCACCACTGACCTGCTGCCCACTGTGACATGAACCCCATAGTGACATGGCCACCACTGACCTGTTGCCCACTGTGACATAGGCCCCACAGTGACATGGCCACCAGTGGAGTGTTGCTCATAGTGACATGGCCACAACTGAACTGCTGCCCACTGTGATGTTGCACCCACAGTGACATGGCCACCACTGACCTGCTACCCACTGTGACATGGGCCCCACATTGACATGGCCACCAGTGACCTGCTGCCCACAGTGTCATGGCCCCAACAGTGACATGGCCACCACTGACCCACTGCTCACTCTGACTTGGCCCCACAGTGACATGTCCACCAATGCCCTGCTGCCCACTGTGACATGGCCACAACTGACCTGCTGCCCACTGTGACTTAGCCCCCACAGTGACATGACAACCAGTGGCCTGTTGCTCACTGTGACATGGCCACCACTGACCTGCTGCCCACTGTGATGTAGCACCCGCAGTGACATGGCCACCACTGACCTGCTGCCCACTGTGACATGGCCCTCAGAGTGACATTGCCACCACTGACCTGCTGCCCACTGTGACATTGCCCCCATAGTGACATGGCCAGCAGTGACCTGCTGCTCACTGTGACATAGCACCCACAGTGACTTGGCCACCACTGACCTGCTGCCCACTGTGACATGGCCACCACTGACCTGCTGCCCACGGTGACATGGCCCCCACAGTGACATGGCCACCAGTGACTTGCTATCCACTGTCACATAGCCCCCACAGTGACATGGTCACCAGTGGCCTGTTGTTCACTGTGACATGGTCAAAAATGATCTGATGCCCACTGTGACATGACCTCACAGTGACATGGCCACCACTGACCTGCTCCCCACTTTGACATGGCCCTCACAGTAACATGGCCACCTCTGACCCGCTGACCACTGTGACATGGACCCCACAGTGACATGGACACCACTGACCTGCTGCCCACTGTTATATGGGCCCCACAGTGCCATGGCCACCACTGACCCGCTGCCCACTGTGACATGGCCCCCACAGTGACATGGCCACCACTGACCTGCTGCCCACTGTGACATGGCCCCCACAGTGACATGGCCACCACTGACACGTTGACCACTGTGACATTGCCCCAAGTGACATGACCACCACTGACCTGCTGCTCACTGTGATATGGCCCCACAGTGACATGGCCACCAGTGACCTGCTGCCTACTGTGACATATCCCCCACAGTGACATGACCACCATTTCCCTGCTGCCGACTGTGACATGGCCACAACTGACCTTCTGCCCACTGTGACATGGCCCCCACAGTGACATGGCCACAAGTGACCTGCTGAGCACTGTGACATGGCCCCAAGTGACATGGCCACCACTGACCCGCTGACCACTGTGACATGGGCCCCACAGTGACATGGCCACCACTGACCTGGTGCCCAATGTGACATGGCCCCACAGTGACATGGCCACCACTGATCCGCTGCCCAGTGTGACTGGACCCCACAGTGACATGGCCACCACTGTCCTGCTGCCCACTGTGACATAGCCCCCATAGTGACATGGCCACCACTTACCTGCTACCCACTGTGACATAGCCCCCATAGTGACATGGCCACTACTGACCTGTTGCCCACTGTGACATGGCCCCCACAGTGACATGGCCAGCACTGACCTGCTGCCCACTGTGACATAGCCCCCACAGTGACATGGCCACCATTGACCTGTTGCTCACTGTGCCATGGCCACGACTGACCTGCTGCCCACTGTGATATAGCCCCCACAGTGACATTGCCACCACTGAACCGCTGCCCACTGCCGACGCGGAAGTCTGGGACACAACTTAGACGATCAATATGATCAAGTTGATGCCACTTTATTAAAGGATACACAGCAATTTATACTCTATCTCAAACTTCACACGCCGCTATCTTATTGCTAATATGCTAAAGCTACTTGTTCACGCGCCCTTTTGCCCCCTATGATTGGTCTCGGTGTGGCATCCACGCGATGCTCTCCCCCCAGGTAGACCCCCTGTTTTCGACATTCCAACATCTTTATCTCTTGGGAAGGAATGTAGGTTCTCAGGCCGTCTCGGCCTTGTTTTTGTCCTTGAACACAGCTGCAGCTTGTTGTTACAGTGAGGCCCCTTGGTTTGGATCGCTCATAATATGTCCATTACTTTCCAGCCATTCCACAAATCCCCCTTTTTGTTTTTGAGCGATCGAGACTTCTCTTTTCTTAAACATTTGTTCACCCAGACTATTCAACATCTGTCACAAACATTGAAACAGACAGGGAAGAAGCAACATCAAGATTAGTAAACCTACTAGCACTATCAATACTCCTTTGACCAAGGTCTGCAACCAGCCCATCATCCCGAGTCTAGTCGTCGAAGATAACAAGGACCACCGACAGGTCGTACAGGAATACCAGGCCATGCTCTATCCCCACAAATCAGAAACACTCCAGGTGGAAGTTTAAAGCCTCCGGTGGTTTCTACGGAGAATCCTCCTGTTTTCAAATTATTCCAAGAAGAATGCCCTGTCACATTTTGACAACCTACAAATAAATCTCGATGACCATTCTGAGCTAACCAAATATGTCATGGGTCACCAAACCAAACCACTCCTGTGCCATTCACTGGCTGCAGCTGAGGAACCACATTATGGCAGTTTGGCATCTCCGTAACATCAACATACTTAACAGGTGTAACACTGGCCAACAAATCCAATTCTTGCAAGGGTAAAGAAGTTAACTGGTTTAGATTCTCAATGACTGTCTTTTGCCAAGCTGCATTACGCATGGAGGGCCAATTTAAAATGAAACAACTATCATCATCTGGTCTGCCAATCAGGTCCACTCTCTGTTGTTTCCAATATCCTTCGAAATCAGTTTCATTTTCCTGCAACGGAATGCCAATTAAACAGGTCCTAAAAGGATCATCTGCTTGTTGTAGACTCAAACAGAAATCCTTTATCCCAGATGCGTTTGCCCAGGTTACCCAAATGGTTGCTCTGGGTTCGATGTCAAGAATCCCTTCATGGCTTAATGTGAGCCAAACCAGAACAAATGTGGCCCACATTTGACGTGTAGTCATCATTCCACCTTCCTTTCTCAGGTGTCCTGGTACACCTGCCAGCTTCGAGAGCCATTCTTTCCCAACACCACAACTCTTATCTACTATCCTATTGTTCTAATTAACACACTGCAAAGCCAAACGTCTACAAAGCTTCAAAATCAATTTCTGCTAGAATCCTTTATCTAAGGTTTTCAATTAAGCCTATAACTTTAACAAACTACTGCTGTTTTCTAAAAAATTAAGCCTGCCTTTCTGTAACTAAAAGTGGATTGCTGATATGTTGGCTCGTTGGCAAATTCAGACAACCAACTTGCTTCAGTATAAACTTCTGAACTGTGATAAGCGGCTGTATTCGAACAGCCGTGCAAAATGACTGCAAGCCCAGGAAAAGACA
Organism: Strix uralensis; assembly: GCF_047716275.1. Lineage (NCBI taxonomy): Eukaryota > Metazoa > Chordata > Aves > Strigiformes > Strigidae > Strix > Strix uralensis. The sequence continues at coordinate 763,922 of NW_027436714.1, read as the reverse complement.
AAAGGCTTCTCTGTTTGCTGGATGTAGTGCTGTTAGTAACGAGGTCAGAACCAGGTTCAGTCGATGTTGATGTCTCTGAAGTGCCTCAAAACACAGGGTCCTCCGTCCAGTTTGCAGAGGCCTACGTAGATGAATTGTTACCTGTAAAAACACAAGCAGGAACCCCTGCCTAGGACCTGTGAGTGAGCCTAGTGCTCTGCGTCGTTCTTCCTGACTTCCCCTTTCCAGGGCCGCACCCATCGACTCGGTACCCATCTGACGCCGGTATCTGTAACAACACAAGCATATCCCCGACCGGTCATTCTTAGTTCTGCAGGTCCTCTCCATTCTCCTGTAACGACATCCCTGTATTGAACAAAAACATTACTGTCACATTGGTTTGTACCAGATTTCAAACCCAAACTATGTATTATTACTGGTGGTTCATTTCTATCACCTGTGAACCACAAAAAATTTAATACATACACCGCTTTTGCAAGTCGCTCTGCAGCAGCCAAGACTTCTCCCCCTTTTTGTTTTTGCAAAAGCGCTTTCAAGGTTTGATGTGCTCTCTCCACGATGGCTTGTCCCCTGGGGGAATGCGGTATTCCTGTGATGTGACGTATACCCCAGAGTTGGCAAAAATGAGTAAATTTCCGGGAAGTGTAGGCCGGACCATTGTCAGTTTTGATCTCTGCAGGCACACCCCGTGCCATAATTGCAGCATGCATATGTTTGATGACATGCCGTGCTGTTTCACCTGTTTGCGCTGTTGCCCAGAGTGCTAGAGAAAAGGTATCAATAGAAACATGCACATATTTAAGCCTGCCGAATTCTGGGATATGGGTCACATCCATTTGCCAGAGTTGTAAAGGTTGGAGTCCTCGGGGGTTTACTCCCAAACCGAGGCCTACTCCCACCTTCTGGCAATCGGGACAGGATTGCACAATTCCTCTAGCATCAGCCACAGGAATGTGAAATTGTCTGGCTAACATTTTTGCTGACTGGTGAAAAAACTGGTGTGACAGCCTGGCCTGTTCAAAGGTGTTAACGGCAGGGCCCGTCCAGGCTGGAGCGACAAGTTGATCAGCTCGAGCGTTTCCCAACGCAAGGCCTCCACATTGTTGATGACTGCGGATGTGCATAATAAAATATTCATCCTGACGCTGGTTCAAAAGTGTCAGCAATTGTAACAACAAAGTATGTAATACAGGATTTCGCACAGGTTTCACCATGCTGTTTTCCAGACGTTGTACTGTACCTACTACATACAATGAGTCTGATACTATATTAAGAGGTTCTTGAGACCAGCGTTGAAATGTCCAGATAACAGCTCGAAGTTCTAAAGTCTGTAAAGAGTCACCAGGCACTCCAGGGAGTAATTGATGTTCCCAGGTGTCCCCTTCCTTCCAGGTGACTGCAGCCCTTCGAAATTTTCGTCCAGCATCAGTGAAGACAGTTATCCCTTCTACTGGAACCTCTGATCGCAGGGGTAAATGTACAAACCGCTGATGGCATAAAAATGACAAAAGCTTATCCGATGGATAACTATTGGTGATAGTACCTAAGAAATCAGCAATTGCTATTTGAAAGACAGTTGAAGCAGATAATAACCAATCTAAATAAAACTGAGATACAGGTATGTAGATGACTTCTGGTTCGATGCCTGAAATATCTAAAATTCGCTGCCTCCCTTTTATGACAAGCTGTGAAAATAAGTCAGGACGTGTAACTACTGTGTTTCTGGGCTGAAAAGGGAAGAAAATCCATTCCAAAATTTGTAAATTTGGTTTTGTTTCACTCAACTGAATAATAAGCCCCAATGGGTGTTCACGTTTACCCCCAGAGTTAACTAACATAAAAGAAAGAGCTTTATCATCCAGTCACCTGTGAGTATAAGTTGTCATGATTTTATTGCTAATTACTTGTAAAGCTTGCTGTTGATCCTCATCCAGTTGACGGCGCTCCTGAGCTTGTACAGACGTGCCCAGGAGTGGCATCAAAGGTTTCAGATCATCGTTTGTAATTCCACAGATATTACGAACCCACTGGATATCCCCAATTAATCTCTGCGCATCAGACAATGTTTCTATTTTTGTGTTGATTTTAACCTTTTGAGGACAAATCATTGCATTTGTAATAATCCAGCCCAGATACAGCCATGGCCCCTGTTTCTGAATTTTCTCTGGTGCTATCTCTAATCCCCTCTCCTTGAGACTGCATGTTAGCTGGCCCAATATTGTCTCGCAGTCCAGTTGTTTTCCTGCCACTAAGATATCATCCATGTAATGATAAATGAGTAAATGAGGATACTGTTTTCGGATGGGTTCCAGAGCCCACGCGACGAAAGACTGACAGATCATGGGTGAATTTTTCATCCCTTGTGGTAGCACCACCCAGTGATACCTCTTTGCTGGTTCGGCCTTCTTAATCGATGGCACTGTAAAGGCAAACCTTTCAGCATCCTCTGGATGTAAGGGGATTGTAAAGAAGCAGTCTTTTAGATCGATAACTACCAGATCCCAGCCTTCAGGTAACATTACTGGGGAAGGCAAACCAGGTTGTAAGGTGCCCATGTCACAGATAACCGCATTAATCGCTCTCAAATCATGTAACAGACGCCACTTCCCAGACTTTTTCTGAATTGTAAAAATTGGTGTGTTCCATGGGCTAGTTGAAGGCAGGATATGTCCGGCATCTAGCTGTTCCTGTACCAAATAATTAATAATTTGCAGCCGGTCCAGTTTTAGCGGCCACTGGTCGATCCATATGGGATCATCAGTTTTCCAGGTTAATTTTAGGATTGGCTGCTCTACCGTGGCCGCGCCTAAAAAGGCGAAGTAATCAATCAAGCTCCCATTTGACTGAGCAGATATCTGCCCACCAGTGCCACAGGTGAGTGCATCACAAAGGGACGTGTGGTTACTAGCTTGCCATCCGGAAACATAAATGCTATTGTGTCTCTGCTGATGGATGTGACTTGAGTTCCTCCAACCCCTAGAATTCCTGTATTAGCAGGCAGTAAAGGCCACTGACTAGGCCATAGATAAAGTGGTACAATTGTGACATCTGCTCCAGTGTCAATGAGCATTCGTAATTTACTCGTCTGTCCATTAGGGTGTCTCATCTCCATCTGCTCCTCTGGCTTCCCCCGACTAATGTCCAGGGCTAACAAAACATCTGGTTGTCCGGTGGACCCAAAGCCTTTTTCACCTCTCTTCTTTTGTTCTGCATTAGGCACTTTTGATTCAAATGGAATTAGCTGAGCAATTTTCGATCCCTCCATGATAGTCAAAGGAGGAGTAAGTGTGTATACCATGATTTTAATTGTTCCCTCAAAGTCAGCATCAATAAGTCCTGGGATGACAAAAATACCTTGTTTAGATGCTGAGGAACGTCCAATTAATAAGGCACTTAAACCATGTCCCAGAGGTCCCACCAGATTAGAATCAACCAGATGTATTGTAGTGTCTGTAAGTGTAATAGCTACTGCTGTTGCCAAATCCACTCCTGCGCTTCCTGAGGTGGCAGCGGAGCAGCGGTCCAAGCACCCTGGACTTGTGTCGTCACGCGAGGGCGGGCCATGCTCTGCCTCCCGTTTCCCCTCTTACGAGACACGTGAGCACGACATTCTGATTTAAAATGACCCATTTGTCCACAGTTAAAGCACTTCTTATCTCGCTTGCCTTTGATGTGTTTGCCTCTGACAATTGGTGTTACTGCAGCTCCTACCGCAGCAGCCATAAAGGCAGCTTTCTCCTGATCAAGCATTCGCTCTGCTGCCTCCAGCAGCTGACCTGCAGTAGATTGTCGTGGGAGAAGGCTTAAAGCTTTCTTAGTTTTGTCGTTAGCATTGTCATAAGCAAGCATATCAAGGAATTTAACTTTCATTTCATCACTTAAATCAGGATTGCTATTAATGGCGGCATGCAATCTGTCGATGAATTTTGGGTAGGGCTCCGTGGGCCCCTGTCTCACTCCTGTAAATGCTGGAGCCTCTTTTTCATCATGTACGGCTAGAATGATTTTGAGAGCCAATTCCTGGGTTAACCGTAACACTTCTGGTTGAAATCCCACTTGCCAATCTGGGCTAGCAAAAGGACCTGCCCCCATCAGCATCTGAGCTTGCACCCCATATAGAGGGTCTCCTTGCTGACGGGGTGTGGCTGTGGCAGCGTCGCAGGCCACTTGCCAATGTTGGAAAAACTGCAATTGTTGTGAAGCTGTTAGTAAGGTTTGTACAATCATGCGCACATCATACGGAGTCAATAAATGTGCTGTAAAGATATGCTGAATTACCGAATTTATATATGGTGATTTCAACCCATATTGTGTTACGGCTAATTTTGCTTCTTTAATCATTTTCCAATCTAAGGCTTCCCACTCATTGCCCTGTGGGGTCACTATTACCGGGAACGTAGCTGGGCCAAGTTCGTTAAACTGCCCCTCTATTATAGCATCCCGAATAACTCCCTGCCAACGGTTTGCCGGATTATTATTACCTCTCGCGCGTCCCAGTGCCCCCCCTCCCATTTGGGCCAGTGCCCCCCCTCCCATTTCGGCCGACGGTGGCGGCGACCCGATAGCCACCGTTTCCCTCTGACCAACGCCCCCCCCCGTGTCGCGGAAGAAGGGGTTAAAAGGAAGAGGCAGCGGTGCTGTGGGGGTGGGCTGAGCCGCTTGCTGCATTCGGATTTCAAGTTGCTCTAACTTTCTCGTTAACTCTTGCAAGTGCTGATCTTGTAAACCGTAACGAGATTGTTCTTGCGGCGACTGAGGTGTCGGGGGCGAGGACGGGGGCAGGGGTGGGTAGGCACCATCCTCTAAAGAGGAAGCAGAAGCGGCGGCGGCGGCAGCGGCGGCTGCGGCGGCGACAGCGGCGGCAGGGGGGTCGGGCGGGGGCCGGCGAGAGCGGGGCCGGCCCGTGAGCTCCGGTGATTGATCTTCTGGGCTTCAGGGAGGGGAGTCGAGATGGAGCAAATCGGCTAATTTTTGCTCGTGCCGTACGGGTGCCGTGCGTGCAGCGTCCCCGTTCCTCCTTTTTGGAGCCACCTTAGGGAACAGGGATCCCGTGAATGTCATAGCGGTAGCGGAATCCTTGGCACCAGCACTTTCTGCCTCTGCTGACAAGGCAGCGAAAGCGGAGGCGGTGGTCTGCCGTTCCGCTTTCATTTCTTTCAGAGTGTCTAGGACCACTCTCCACACGGTGGAAAGTTTCCTACTGTCTTTGGAACCTGAACTAATGTCATCCCACAGTGCCGCGCCGATCTTTTCCCAAGTAGTTAACTCGAAGGCTGCGGTCTCTGAAGCAATTAGTTCGTGCTGCCGAGCCCACAAGAGCAACCTCCTCAGGTTCCACTCATCATAAGAAACTCCTCTCTTAGAAAGTATATGTTGGAGGAGCTTAACCACTGCTGTTTCTTCTTTACTCAGCATGGACCCCATCTGCTCCCCAGCCGCTCACCTGATCAGGGCGAGATTCCCGACGATTGCGCGCACGCATCTTCCCAGGCGCCGGGGCAGCGCCTGCTACGGCTGGCTTCCGCCCCCTCCGGACCGTCTTCTCTTGCTCGGGCGAGCACCGACGGGAGGGTCCCGATTCCCCAGGGCTTGAGTCCCGCGTATTCGATGAGGCTCCCTCGGGTCCCTGCTCGGGCGCCAGTTGCCGATGCGGAAGTCTCGGACACAACTTAGACGACCAATGTGATCAAGTTGATGCCACTTTATTAAAGGTTACACAGCAATTTATACTCTATCTCAAACTTCACGCGCTGCTCTCTTATTGCTAATAGGCTAAAGCTACTTGTTCACGCGCCCTTTTGACCCCTATGATTGGTCCCGGTGTGGTGTCCACGCGATGCTCTCCCCCCAGGTAGACCCCCTGTTTTCGACATTCCAACATCTTTATCTCTTGGGAAGGAATGTAGGTTCTCAGGCCGTCTCGGCCTTGTTTTTGTCCTTGAACACAGCTGCAGCTTGTTGTTACAGTAAGGCCCCTCGGTTTAGATCGCTCATAATATGTCCGTTATTTTCCAGCCATTGCACAGCCCACGATGATGTAGCACCCATAGTGACATGGCCACCACTGACCTGCTACCCACTGTGACATAGCCCCCATACTGACATGGCCACCACTGACCTGCTGCCCACTGTGACATGGCCCCACAGTGACATGGCCACTACTGACCTGCCGCCCACTGTGACATGGCCCCCAGAGTGACATGGCCACCAGTGCCATGTTGCTCACTGTGACATGTCCACCACTGACGTGCTGCACACTGTGACATGACCTCACAGTGACATGGCCACCAGTGGCCTGCTGCCCACTGTGACATAGCCCCCACAGTGACATGGCCACCAGTGGCCTGTTGCTCACTGTGACATGTCCACCACTGACAGGCAGCCCAATGTGACATGGCCCCACAGTGACATGGCGACCACTGACACACTGCCCACTGTTACTGGCCCCCACAGTGACATGGCCACCACTAACATGCTGCCCAATGTGACATGGCCCCCAAAGTGACATGGCCACCACTGACCTGCTTCCCTCTGTGACATAGCCCCCACAGTGACATGGGCACAACTGAACTGCTGCTCACTGTGACATGGCCACAACTGACATGCTGCCCACTGTAACATGACCACATTTTGAAATGGCCACCACTGACCTGCTGCTCACTGTGACATGGCCCCCACAGTAACATGATCAACACTGACCTGCTGCCCAATGTGACATGGACCCACAGTGACATGGCCACCACTGACCCGCTGACCACTGTGACATGGCCACCACAGTGACATGGCCACCACTGACCCGCTGCCAACTGTGATATGCCCCCACAGTGACATGGCCACAACTGACCTGCTGCCCAATGTGACATGGCCCCCACAGTGACATGACCACCACTGACCTGCTGCCCACTGTTACCTAGCACCCACAGTGACATACTACCACGGACCTGATGCCCACTGTGACAGCCCCCACAGAGACATAGCCCCCACAGTGACATGGCCACAACTGACCTGCTGCCCACTGTGACTTGGCCCCACAGTGACATGACAACCAGTGGCCTGCTGCCCACTGTGACATGGCCACCACTGACCTGCTGCCCACTGTCACATGACCTCACAGTGACATGGCCACCACTGACCTGCTGGTCACTGTGACATGGCCCCACAGTGACATGGCCACCACTGAAACACTGCCCACTGTGACATGGCCCCCACAGTGAAATGGCCACCACTGACACGCTGACCACTGTGACATGGACCCCACAGTGACATGGCCACCACTGACCTGCTGCCCACTGTGACATGGCCCCCACAGTGACATGGCCACCAGTGGCCAGCTGCTCACTGTGACATGGCCACAACTGACCTGCTGCCCACTGTGACATGGCCCCCATAGTGACATGGCCACAACTGACCTGCTGCCCACTGTGTCATGGCCCCCACAGTGACATGGCCACAACTGATACGCTGCCCACTGTGACATGGCCCCCACACTGACATGGCCACCAGTAACCTGCTGCCCACCGTGACATGGCCTCAAAGTGAAATGGCCACCACTGACCTGCTGCCCACTGTGACCTAGCACCCACAGTGACATGGCCACAACTGACCCGCTGCCCACTGTGACATGGCCTCACAGTGGCATGGCCACCACTGACCTGCTGCCCACTGTGACATGGCCCCCACAGTGACATGGCCACCAGTGACCTGCTGCCCACTGTGACATGGCCCCACATTGACGTGGCTGTCATGGTCCACTCGTTGGACTCGTGATGGTTCGTCTGTTACGATCTCGAAAGTGCAAAATTAAGGTGACCAACACCAAAGGGGATAGCAGTAATCAAACAGTGAAACTTTATTGTGTTGCCTGTGAAGCGGCTCGCGATAGTTCGAGATGGGTGAAAGAAAGGAGAAAAGTAAAGTTAAGTTTAGAGAGAGGGGAGAGAGAGGTTATAGCTACCACCGCTGATCTCACGACGTCCTAACGGTCCTGGGTCCAGCTGACGCTGCGTCATCGATCGTCGTGTTCCTTGGTGGGGAATCTTCCCATTTTCGTTGTCCAGAAGACATCTTTTATGCTCAGTAACACACCTTGCTCCACCTCTGCCTCAGGGGTCTCCGCCCTTCTCGAGCGAGGCTACCACGCATGCACCGGCAGGAGTGTCTGAGGCGTGGTCAGTCTTGGAGGCGGGTAACCTTCAACCAGCAGGTGTGTTTTGGTATTATAATGAAACAAAGTTCGTCTAAGGTTCATGATTTCTTCATCGATGTTATGGCAACAGTTGCGATCCATCTTTTTTGACAATGGCTGTGCAATTATCTCTAACAGCTCCGGATAGGCCCAGGTACCAAACAATAGCACAACACTCTTTGTATTACACGGCTCAGGCACCAAAGAACAGCACGGCACTGCCTGCACCACACGGGTCAGTGCTCAGGAGAACAGCACAGCACTGGCTGTGCCACACAGTTCTGCATTCAGAAGCCTTTGCACCACATTCCACTCCAGGGATCGGCAACTGTGTTCCAAACAGGCCGTTGTCGGGTCCGTCACTGTCCATGTCCCTGATGACAATGTTGAGACAATGCTGATCTTCTGACCGACTCTTACACATGGCCACCACTGACATGATGCCCACTGTGACATGACCTCACAGTGACATGGCCACCAGTGACATGCTGCCCAATATGACATGGCCCCGACCGCGACATGTCCACCATTGACCTGCTGCCCACTGTGATATGGCCTCAAAGTGACATGGCCACCACTGACTTGCTGCCCACGGTGATGTAGCACCCACAGTGACATGGCCACAACTGACCTGTTGCCCACTGTGTCATGGCCCCCACAGTGACATGGCAACCACTGACCTGCTGCCCACTGTGATATGGAGGCCACAGTGACATGGCCACCACTGCCCCGCTGCCCACTGTGACATTGCTCCCACAGTGACATGGCCACCACTGACCCGCTGCCCACTGTGACATGGCCCACACACTGACATGGCCACCAGTGACCCGCTGCCCACTGTGACATGGCCCCCTCAGTGAAATGGCCACCACCGACCTGCTGCCCACTGTGACATGGCCCCCACACTGACATGGCCACCATTGAAACGCTGCCCACTCTGAATGGCCCCCACAGTGACATGGCCACCAGTTACATTCTGCCCACTGTGACATGGGCCCCATAATGACATGGCCACCACTTACTAGCTGCCCACTGTGACATGTCCCCCACACTGACATGGTCACCACTGACCTGCTGCCCACTGTGCTGTTGCACCCACAGTGACATGGCCACCACTGACCCGCTGCCCCCTGTGACATGTCCCAAACAGTAACATGATCACCACTGACATGCTGCCGACTGTGACATGGCTGCCACACTGACATGGCCACCATTGACCTGCTGCCCACTGTGACCTAGCACCCACAGTGACATGGCCGCCACTGAGCCGCTGCCCACTGTGACATGGCACACACAGTGACATGACCACCACTGACGCGCTGCCCACTGTGACGTGGCCTCACAGTGACATGGCATCCACTAGACACTGCCCACTGTGACCTGGCCTTAACAGTGACATGGCCACCACTGACCCATTGCTCACTGTGACATGGCCCCCACACTGACATGGCCACCAGTGGCCTGCTGCTAACTCTGACATGGACACAACTGACCTGCTGCCCACTGTGATGTAGCACCCACAGTGACATGGCCACCACTGACCTGTTGCCCACTGTGACATGGCCCAAACTGTGACATTCCCACTGTGACATGCTGCCCACTGTGACATGGCCCCCACCGTGACCTGGCCAGCACTGACTCGCTACTCACTGTGACATGTCCCCCACACTGACATGGCCACCATTGACCTGCTGCCCACTGTGACATGGCCCCCATAGTGAAATGGCCACCACTGACCTGCTGCCCAATGTGACATGGCCCCCACAGTGACATGACCACCACTGACCTGCTGCCCACTGTTACCTAGCACCCACAGTGACATACTACCACGGACCTGATGCCCACTGTGACAGCCCCCACAGAGACATAGCCCCCACAGTGACATGGCCACAGCTGACCTGCTGCCCACTGTGACTTGGCCCCACAGTGACATGACAACCAGTAGCCTGCTGCTCACTGTGACAAGGCAACCACTGACATGCTGCCCACCGTGACATGACCTCACAGTGACATGGCCACCACTGAACCACTGCCCACTGTGACATGGCCCCCACATTGACATGGCCACCACTGACCTGCTGCCCACTCTGACATGGCCCCACAGTGACATGGCCACCACTGACCTGCTGCCCACTGTGACATGGCCCCCCACAGTGACATGGCCACTTCTGACTCGCTGCCCACTGTGACATGTCACACACAGTGACATGGCCACCTGCGACATGCTGCCCACTGAAGTGAGAAACCTTAACGAAATAGATGCAGGCCTCTCAGCAGGGTGGGCTCTCAGCAGGATGGGCTCTTGAGATAAGGGAGGAGCTGCAACTACTGAGTCCCAAGATAAGGAAGGGGAATTCAAAGAATGCTAAATTGACATGCTGAAGAGACCTAATTGGGTGAAAAGTCATAAGAGGAAGAAGAGGAATCTTCAATCTTCATCCTGAAGACCCCTGCCCAAGACCAACAGGAGATATTGCGCAGGCGCAACAGGGAAGGACTTGGGGCAGGATTTATGATAATGCTTTCTCAAAACTAATTGTAATATCTCTCCCTATTCTCGGGATTATCATGAATATGTACACACTTACGCTATAGAAAGGAGCTGCTTTTCGCTCCAAAATGTGCACGTTTGTGGAGGAGCGATCCCCCGTGCACTCAGCGCTGAATAAACATACCTTCTTTATAACCTTACTGGTTGTAAAGTCGTGACTCCGCACGTCACCACTGTGACATGGCCCCCACAATGACATGGTCACCTCTGACACGCTGCCCACTGTGACATGGCCCACACCGTGACATGGCCACCACTGACTCACTCTCCACTGTGACATGGCCCCCACAGTGACATGGCCACCATTGACCTGCTGCCCAATGTGACATGACCCCCACACTGACATGGCCACCACTGACCTTCTGCCCACTGTGACATGGCCCTCACAGTGAAATGGCTACCACTAAACTGCTGCCCACTGTGACATAGCCCAGAGAGTGACATGGCCACCACTGACCCACTACCCACTGTGACATGGCTCCCACAGTGACAAGGCCACACTGACTCGCTGCCCACGGTGACATAACCCCCACACTGACTTGGCCACCACTGACCCACTGCGCACAGTGACATGGAGCACACTGTGACATAGACAGGAGGAAGAGAGCAAGAGAGAGCAAGAGAGAGGAAGAGAGAGAGAGAGAGGGGAATACGGAGCGAGAAGCAGAAGGAGGAAAGGGGAGAGAGAGGAAGAGAGAGGAAGAGAGTGCAAGGGAGAGGAAGAGAGAGGAAGAAAGGGGAAGAACTAGGAAGAGAGGGTATAAGAGAGCAAGACAGAGCAAGAGAGAGTAAGGGAGAAGGGGATATGGAGAGAGAAGCAGAGGGGGAAAGGGGAGAGACAGGAAGGGAGAGGAAGAGAGAGGAGGAGGGGGGAAGACAGGAAGTGGAGACAGGAGGAGAGGAAGAGGAGAGAGTAGGAGGAGAGGGGAGGAAGAGAGAGGAGGAAGAGAGAGGAGGAAGAGTGAGAAGTAAGAGGAGAGAGGAGGAAGAGAGAAGAAGAAGAGAGAGGAGGAAGAGAGAGGAGGAAAGAGAGGAGGCAGAGAGTGGAAGAGGAGAGAGGAGGAAGAGAGAGAAGGAAGAGAGAGGAAGAGGAGAGAGGAGGAAGAGAGAGGAGGAAGAGTGAGGAAGAGGAGAGAGGAGGAGTACAGAGGAGAACGAGAGAGGAGAAGAGAGAAGAGGAAGAGAGAAGAGGAAGAGAGAGCAGGAAGAGAGAGGAGGAAGAGAGAGGAGGAAGAGAGAGGAGGAAGAGAGAGGAGGAAGAGAGAGGAGGAAGAGAGAGGAGGAAGAGAGAGTAAGAGGAGAGAGGAGGATAGAGGAGGAAAAGAGAGGAGGAAGAGAGAGGAGGAAGAGAGAGGAGGAAGAGAGAGGAAGAGAAGAGAGAATGAGGAGAGACGAGGAAGAGAGAGGAAGAGGAGAGAGGAGGAAAAGAGAGGAGGAAGAGAGAGGAGGAAGAGAGAGAAAGAGGAGAGAGGAGGAAGAGAGAGGAGGAAGAGTGAGGAAGAGGAGAGAGGAGGAGGAGAGAGGAGGAAAAGACAGGAGGAGGAGAGAGGAGGAAGCGATAGGAGGAAGAGAGAGTAAGAGGAGAGAGGAGTAGGAGAGAGGAGGAAGAGAGGGGAGGAAGAGAGAAGATGAGGAGAGAGGAGGAAGAGAGTGGACGAAGAGGGAGGAAGAGGAGAGAGGAGGAGGAGACAGGAGGAAGAGGGAGGAGGAAGAGAGAGGAAGAGGAGAGGGCAGGAAGTGAGAGGAGGAAGAGAGAGGAGGAAGAGAGAGGAGGAAGAGAGAGAGTAGGAGGAGACAGGAGGAAAAGAGAGGAGGAAGACAGAGGAGGAAGAGAGAGGAGGAAGAGAGAGGAAGAGGAGAGAGGAGGAAGAGAGAGGAGGAAAAGGGCGGAGAAACAGAGAGGAAGAGGAGAGAGGAGGAAGAGAGAGGAGGAATAGAGAGGAGGAAGAGAGAGGAGGAGGAGAGAGGAGGAAGAGAGAGGAGGAAGAGAGAGGAAGAGGTTAGAGGAGGAAGAGAGAGGAGGAAAAGAGAGGAGGAAGAGGAGAGAGGAGGAAGAGAGAGGAGGAAGAGAGAGGAGTAAAAGAGAGGAGGAAGAGAGAGAAGAGAAGAGCGTAGGAAGAGAGAGGAGGAAGAGAGAGGAAAATGAGAGAGGAGGAAGAGATCTGAAAAGGAGAGAGGAGGAAGAGGTGGAGGAAAAGAGAGGAGGAAGAGAGAGGAGGAAGGGAGAGGAAAAGGAGAGAGGATGGATAGAGAGGATGAAGAGAGAGGAGGAAGAGACAGGAGGATGATAGAGGAGGAAGAGAGAGGAGGAAGAGAGAGGAGGAAGAGAGAGGAGGAAGAGAGAGGAGGAAGAGAGAGGAAGAGGAGAGAGGAGGAAGAGAGAGGAGGAACGGAGTGGAAGAGGAGAGAGGAGGAAGAGAGAGGAGGAAAAGGGAGGAGGAACAGAGAGAAAGAGGAGAGAGGAGGAAGAGAGAGGAGGAAGAGAGAGGAAGAGGAGAGAGGAGGAGGAGAGGGGAGAAAGAGAGTGGAAGAGGAGAGAGGAGGAAGAGAGAGGAGGAAGAAAGAGGAAAAGAAGAGAGAAGGAGGAGTGAGGAGGAAGAGACACTAGGAAGAGGATTAAAAGAGAGGAGGAAGAGAAAGGAGGAAGAGAGAGGAGGAAGAGAGAGGAAGAGGAGAAAGGAGGAGGAGAGAAGAGAAAGAGAGAGGAGGAAGAGAGAAGAGGAAGAGAGAGGAGGAAGAGAGAGGAAAAGGAGTGAGGAGGAAAAGAGAGGAGGAAGAGCTAGGAGAAAGAGAGAGGAGGAAGAGAGAGGAGGAAAAGAGAGGAGGAACAGAGAGGAGGAACAGAGAGGAGGAAGAGAGAGGAAGAGGAGTGAGGAGGAAGAGAGAGGAGGAAGAGTGAGGAAGAGGAGAGAGGAGGAAGAGAGACGAGGAAGAAAGAGGAAGAGGACAGATGACGAGGAGAGAGGAGGAAAAGAGAGAGGGAAGAGAGAGGGAGAGGAGAGAGGAAGAAGAGAGAGGAGAAAGAGAGTGGAGGATGAGAGAGGAAAAGGAGAGAGGAGGAAAAGAGAGGAGGAAGAGAGAGTAGGAAGAGAGAGGAGGAAGAAAGAGGAACAGGAGAGAGGAGGAAAAGAGAGGAGGAAGAGAGAGGAGGAAGAGTGAGGAAGAGGAGAGAGGAGATGGAGAGAGGAGGAAAAGAGAGGAGGAAGAGAGAGGAGGAAGAGAGACGAGGAAGAGATAGGAGGAAGAGAGACGAGGGAGAGAGAGGAGAAAGAGAGAGGAAGAGGAGAGAGGAGGAGGAGAGAGGAGGAAAAGACAGGAGGAGGAGAGAGGAGGAAAAGAGAGGAGGAAGAGAGAGGAGGAAGACAGAAGAAGAGGAGAGAGGAGGAAGAGAGAGGAGGAAGAGTGCGGAGGAAGAGAAAGGAAGAGGAGAGAGGAAGAGGAGAGAGGAGGAAAGAGGAAGAGGAGGGAGGAGGAAAAGAGAGGAGGAAGAGAGAGGAGAAAGAGTGAGGAAGAGGAGAGAGGAGGAGGAGAGAGGAGGAAAAGAGAGGAGGAAGAGAGAGGAGGAAGAGAGACGAGGCAGAGAGAGGAAGAGGAGAGAGGAGGAAGATAAAGGAGAAAAAGAGAGGAGGAAGAGAGACTAGGAAGAGTGAGGTAGAGGAGAGAGGAGGAGGAGAGATGAGGAAAAGAGAGCAGGAAGGAAGAAGATGAAGAGAGAGGAGGAAGAGAGAGGAAGGAGAGAGGAGGAACAGAGAGGAGGAAAAGAGAGGAGGAAGAGAGTGGAAGAGGAGAGAGGAGGAAGAGAGAGGAGGAAGAGAGAGGAAGGAGAGAGAGGAAAAAGAGAGAGGAGGAAGAGAGAGGAAGAGGAGAGAGGACGAGGAGAGAGGAGGAAAAGAGAGGAGGAAGAGAGAGGAAAATGAGAGGAGGAAGAGACATGAGGAAGAGAGAGGAGGAAGAGAGAGGAAGAGGATAGAGGAGTAGGAGAGAGGAGGAGGAGAATGGAGGAGGAGAGAGGAGGAAGAGAGAGGAGGAAGACTGCAGAGGAAGAGAAAGGAGTAAGAGAGATGAGGAAGAGAGAGGAGGAGGAGAGACGTGGAAGAGAGAGGAGGAAGAGAAATTGGGAAGACAGACGAGGTAGAGATAGGAGGAAGAGAGAGGATCTAGAGAGAGGAGGAATGGAGTGGGAGAGGAGAGAGGACGAGGAGTGCGGAGGAATAGAGAGGAGGATGAGAGAAGAGGAAGAGAGAGGAGGAAGAGAGAGGAAGACGAGATAGAAGGAGGAGAGAAGAGAGGCAGAGAAGAGGAAGAAAGAGGATGAAGAGTGAGGAGGAAGAGAAATGTTGAGGAGACAGGAGGAGGAGAGAGTAGGAAGAGATAGGAGGATGAGAGAGGACCAGGAGAGATAAGGAGGAGAGATCAGGAGCACAGAGGAGGAAGAGAGAGGAGGAAGATAGAGTAGGAAGAATGAGGAAGAGGAGAGAGGAGGAAAAGAGAGGAGGAAGAGGGAGGAGGAAGAGGAGGAAGAGAGATGAGGAAGAGAGAGGAGAAAGAGAGGAAGGGGAGAGAGGAGGAGGAGAGGGGAGGAAGAGAGAGGAGAAGGAGAGAGGAAGAAGAGAGTGGAGGAAGAGAGAAGAGGAAGGGAGAGGAGGAAGAGAGAGGAGGAACAGAGTGGAAAATAGAAAGAAAGAAGAGAGAGGAGGACGAGAGAGGAGGAAGAGAGAGGTGGAAGAGAGAGGAGGAAGAGAGAGGAAGAGGAGAGAGGAGGAAGACAGATGAGGAAGAGAGAGGAGGAAGAGAGAGGAGGAAGAGAGAGGAGGAAGGAGAGAAGGAAGAGAGAGGAGGAAGAGAGAGGGAGAATAGAGAGAAGGCGCGAGGAGGAAGAGAGACGAGGAAGAGAGAGGAGGAGGGGAGAGGAAGACAAGATTGGAGAAAGAGAGTGGAAGAGAAGAGAGGAGGAGGAGAGAGGAGGAATGGAGAGGAAAAGGAGAGAGGAGGAGGAGACAGGAGGAAAAGAGAGAAGGAAGAGAGAGGTGGAAGAGAGAGGAAGAGGAGAGAGGAGGAAGAGAGAGGAGGAAGAGAGTGGAGGAAGAGAGAGGAGGAAGACAGAGGAGGAAGAGAGAGGAGAAAGAGAGAGGAGGAAAAGATAGGAGGAAGAGAGTGAAGGAAGAGAGAGGAGGAAGAGAGAGGAGGAACAGAGAGGTG
This sequence comes from Strix uralensis, assembly GCF_047716275.1. NCBI lineage: Eukaryota > Metazoa > Chordata > Aves > Strigiformes > Strigidae > Strix > Strix uralensis. Next base: position 747,987 of record NW_027436714.1, on the reverse strand, counting down.
GAAGGAGAGAAGTAAGAGAGAGGAGGAAGATAGAGAAAGAGGAGAGAGAAGGAGGAGAGACGGAAAGGAAGAGAGTAGAGAAAGAGAGAGGAGGAGGAGAGAGGAGGAAAAGAGAGGAGGAAGAAAGAGGAAGAAGAGAGAGGAAGAGGAGAGAGGAGGAGGAGAGACGAGGAAAAGACAGGAGGAAGAGAGAGGAAGAGGAGAGAGGAGTAACAGAGAGGAGGAAGAGAGAGGAGGAAGAGATGGGAGGAAGAGAAAGGAGTAAGAGAGTGGAGGAAGGAGAGAAGGAAGAGAGAGGAGAAAGAGAGAGGAAGAGGAGAGAGAAGGAGGAGAGAGGAGGAAGAGAGAAGAGCAAGAGAGAGGAGGAGGAGAGAGGAGGAAGAGAGAGGAGCAAGAGAGAGTAGCAAGAGAGTGTAGGAAAAAAGAGGAGGAAGAGAGAGGGTGAAGAGAGATGAGGAAGAGAGAGGAAGAGGAGAGAGGAGGAGGAGAGAGAAGGAAGAGAGGGGAGGAAGACAGAGGAGGAAGAGAGAGGAGGAAGGAGAGAAGGAAGAGAGAGTAGGAAGAGAGAGAATGAGGAGAGAGAAGGAGGAGAGGGGAGGAAGAGAGAGGAGGAAGAGAGAGGAGGAAGAGAGAGGAGGAAGAGAAAGGAGGAAGATAAAGAAGAATGAGGAAGAGGAGAGAGGAGGAAAAGAGAGGACGAAGAGGAAGGAGGAATAGGAGGAAGAGAGATGAGGAAGAGATAGGAGAAAGACAGGAAGAGGAGAGAGGAGGTGGAGAGGAGAAGAAGAGAGAGGAGAAGGAGAGAGGAGGAAGAGAGAGGAAGAAGAGAGTGGAAGAAGAAAGAAGAGGAAGAGAGAGGAGGAAGAGAGAGGAGGAACAGAGTGGAAGTAGAGAAAGTAAGAAGAGAGAGGAGGAAGAGAGAGGAGGAAGAGAGAGGTGGAAGAGAGAGGAGGAAGAGAGAGGAAGACGAGAGAGGAGGAAGTAAGATGAGGAAGAGAGAGGAGGAATAGAGAGGAGGAATAGAGAGGAAAAGGAGAGAGAAGGAGGAGAGAGGAGGAAGAGAGAGGAGGAAGAGAGAGGAGGTAGAGAGAAGGAGGAAGAGAGAGGAAGAGGATAGGGGAACGGAAGAGAGGAAGAGGAGAGAGGAGGAAGAGAGAGGAGGAAGCGAGAGGAAGAGGATAGAGGAGTAGGAGAGAGGAGGGGGAGAATGGAGGAGGAGAGAGGAGGAAGAGATAGGAGTAAGAGAGAGGAGGAAGAGTGCAGAGGAAGAGAAAGGAGGAAGAGAGAGGAGGAAGAGAGAGGAGGAGGAGAGACGTGGAAGAGAGAGGAGGAAGAGAGAGTGGGAAGAGAGACGAGGTAGAGAGAGGAGGAAGAGATAGGATCTAGAGAGAGGAGGAACGGAGTGGGAGAGGAGAGAAGAGGAGGAGTGCGGAGGAACAGAGAGGAGGATGAGAGAAGAGGAAGAGAGAGGAGGAAGAGAGAGGAAGAGGAGAGAGAAGGAGGAGAGAAGAGAGGCAGAGAGGAGGAAGAAAGAGGACGAAGAGTGAGGAGGAAGAGATAGGTTGAGGAGACAGGAGGAGGAGAGAGTAGGAAGAGATAGGAGGATGAGAGAGGAACTGGAGAGATGAGGAGGAGAGAGGAGGAGCACAGAGGAGGAAGAGAGAGGAGGAAGAGAGAGGAAGAGTATAGAGGAGGAGGAGAGTGAAGGAGGGGAGAGGAGGAAGAGAGAGGAGGAAGAAAGAGGAGGAAGAGAGTGGAGGAGGAGAGAGGAGGAGGAGACAGGAGGAAGAGAGAGGAGGAAAATAGAGGAGGAAGAGAGAGTAGGAAAAAAGAGGAGGAAGAGAGAGGAGGAAGAGAGATGAGGAAGAGAGAGGAAGAGGAGAGAGGAGGAGGAGAGAGGAGGAAGAGAGAGGAGGAAGAGAGAGGAGGAAGAGAAAGGAGGAAGATAGAGTAGGAAGAATGAGGAAGAGGAGAGAGGAGGAAAAGAGAGGAGGAAGAGGGAGGAGGAAGAGAGAGGAGAATGAGAGGAAGAGGAGAGAGGAGGAGGAGAGGGGAGGAAGAGAGAGGAGAAGGAGAGAGGAAGAAGAAAGTGGAGGAAGAGAGAAGAGGAAGAGAGAGGAGGAAGAGAGAGGAGGAAGAGAGAGGAGGAAGAGAGATGAGGAAGAGAGAGGAAGAGAAGAGAGAAGGCGGAGAGACGAGGAAGAGAGAGGAAGAGGAGAGAGGAGGAAGACAGATGAGGAAGAGATAGGAGTAAGAGAGAGGAGGAAGAGAGAGGAGGAAGAGAGTAAGAGAATAGGGGGGCGGAAGAGAGGAGGATGAGAGAGGAGGAGGAGAGAGGAGGAAGCGAGAGGAAGAGGATACAGGAGTAGGAGAGAGGAGAAGGAGAATGGAGGAGGAGAGAGGAGGAAGAGAGAGGAAGAAGAGAGAGGGGGAAGAGAGAGGAGGAAGAGAAAGGAGGAAGAGAGAGGAGGAAGAGAGTAAGAGAATAGGGGGGCGGAAGAGAGGAGGATGAGAGAGGAGGAGGAGAGAGGAGGAAGCGAGAGGAAGAGGATACAGGAGTAGGAGAGAGGAGGAGGAGAATGGAGGAGGAGAGAGGAGGAAGAGAGAGGAAGAAGAGAGAGGGGGAAGAGAGAGGAGGAAGAGAAAGGAGGAAGAGAGAGGAGGAAGAGAGAGGAGGAGGAGAGACGTGGAAGAGAGAGGAGGAAGAGAGAGTGGGAAGAGAGACGAGGTAGAGAGAGGAGGAAGAGATAGGATCTAGAGAGAGGAGGAACGGAGTGGGAGAGGAGAGAAGAGGAGGAGTGCGGAGGAACAGAGAGGAGGATGAGAGAAGAGGAAGAGAGAGGAGGAAGAGAGAGGAAGAGGAGAGAGAAGGAGGAGAGAAGAGAGGCAGAGAGGAGGAAGAAAGAGGACGAAGAGTGAGGAGGAAGAGATAGGTTGAGGAGACAGGAGGAGGAGAGAGTAGGAAGAGATAGGAGGATGAGAGAGGAACTGGAGAGATGAGGAGGAGAGAGGAGGAGCACAGAGGAGGAAGAGAGAGGAGGAAGAGAGAGGAAGAGTATAGAGGAGGAGGAGAGTGAAGGAGGGAGAGGAGGAAGAGAGAGGAGAAGAAAGAGGAGGAAGAGAGTGGAGGAGGAGAGAGGAGGAGGAGACAGGAGGAAGAGAGAGGAGGAAAATAGAGGAGGAAGAGAGAGTAGGAAAAAAGAGGAGGAAGAGAGAGGAGGAAGAGAGATGAGGAAGAGAGAGGAAGAGGAGAGAGGAGGAGGAGAGAGGAGGAAGAGAGAGGAGGAAGAGAGAGGAGGAAGAGAAAGGAGGAAGATAGAGTAGGAAGAATGAGGAAGAGGAGAGAGGAGGAAAAGAGAGGAGGAAGAGGGAGGAGGAAGAGAGAGGAGAATGAGAGGAAGAGGAGAGAGGAGGAGGAGAGGGGAGGAAGAGAGAGGAGAAGGAGAGAGGAAGAAGAAAGTGGAGGAAGAGAGAAGAGGAAGAGAGAGGAGGAAGAGAGAGGAGGAAGAGAGAGGAGGAAGAGAGATGAGGAAGAGAGAGGAAGAGAAGAGAGAAGGCGGAGAGACGAGGAAGAGAGAGGAAGAGGAGAGAGGAGAAGACAGATGAGGAAGAGATAGGAGTAAGAGAGAGGAGGAAGAGTGAGGAGGAGAGAGTAAGAGAATAGGGGGGCGGAAGAGAGGAGGATGAGAGAGGAGGAGGAGAGAGGAGGAAGCGAGAGGAAGAGGATACAGGAGTAGGAGAGAGGAGAAGGAGAATGGAGGAGGAGAGAGGAGGAAGAGAGAGCGAAGAAGAGAGAGGGGGAAGAGAGAGGAGGAAGAGAAAGGAGGAAGAGAGAGGAGGAAGAGAGTAAGAGAATAGGGGGGCGGAAGAGAGGAGGATGAGAGAGGAGGAGGAGAGAGGAGGAAGCGAGAGGAAGAGGATACAGGAGTAGGAGAGAGGAGGAGGAGAATGGAGGAGGAGAGAGGAGGAAGAGAGAGGAAGAAGAGAGAGGGGGAAGAGAGAGGAGGAAGAGAAAGGAGGAAGAGAGAGGAGGAAGAGAGAGGAGGAGGAGAGACGTGGAAGAGAGAGGAGGAAGAGAGAGGAGTAGGAGAGAGGAGGAAGAGAGAGGAGGAAGAGAGAGGAAGATGAGAGAGGAGGGGTAGAGAGGAGGAGGAGTGCGGAGGATCAGAGAGGAGGATGAGAGAAGAGGAAGAGAGTAGAGGAGAGAAGAGAGGAGGGGAGAGAGGAGGAAGGAGAAGTGTGGATCTAGAGTGAGGAGGAATGGAGTGGGAGAGGAGAGAGGAGGAGGAGTGCGGAGGAACAGAGAGGAGGATGAGAGAAGAGGAAGAGAGAGGAGGAAGAGAGAGGAAGAGGAGATAGAAGGAGGAGAGAAGAGAGGCAGAGAGGAGGAAGAAAGAGGACGAAGAGTGAGGAGGAAGAGATAGGTGAGGAGAAAGGAGGAGGAGAGAGTAGGAAGAGATAGGAGGATGAGAGAGGAACAGGAGAGATGAGGAGGAGGGAGGAGGAGCACAGAGGAGGAAGAGAGAGGAGGAAGAGTGAGGAAGAGTATACAGGAGGAGGAGAGTGAAGGAGGGGAGAGGAGGAAGATAGAGGAGGAAGAAAGAGGAGGAAGAGAGAGGAGGAGGAGAGAGGAGGAGGAAGAGAGGAGGAAGAGAGAGGAGGAAAAGAGAGAGGAAGAGAGAGAAAGAGGAGAGAGGAGGAGAGAGGAGGAAAAGAGAGGAGGGCGAGAGAGGTAGAGTAGAGAGGAGGAGGAGGAGAGACGAGGAGGAGAGAGGAGGAAGAGAGAGGAGCATGAGAGAGGAGGAAAAGAGATGAGGAAGAGATAGGAGTAAGAGAGAGGAGGAAGAGAGAGGAGGAAGAGAGAGGAGGAAGAGAGAGGAAGAGGAGAGAGAAGGAGTAGATAGGACAGGCAGAGAGGAGGAAGAAAGAGGACGAAGAGAGAGGAGGAAGAGAGAGGAGGAAGAGAGAGGAGGAAAAGAGGAGGAAGAGAGAGGAGGAAGAGAGAGGAAGAGGAGAGAGGAGTAGAGAGGAGGAGGAGTGCGGAGGATCAGAGAGGAGGATGAGAGAAGAGGAAGAGAGTAGAGGAAGAGAGAGGAGGGGAAGAGAGGAGGAAGAGAGAGGAAGAGGAGAGTGCAGGAGGAGTGAGGAGAGGCAGAGAGGAGGAAGAAAGAGGACGAAGAGAGAGGAGGAAAATAGAGGTTGAGTAGAGAGGAGGAGCAGAGAGTAGGAAGAGAAAGGAGGAGGAGAGAGGAATAGGAGAGAGGAGGAGGATAGAGGACGAGGAAAGAGGAGGAAATTAGCGGAGGAAGAGAGAGGAGAAAGAGAGAGGAGGAAGAGAGTGGAGCAAGAGAGAGGAACAGAGAGGCAGACTAGAGAGTAGGAGGACAGAGCAGGAAGAGAGAGGAGTAACAGAGAGGAGGAAGAGAGAGGAGGAAGAGAGAGGAGGAATAGAGAGGAAAAGGAGAGAGGAGGAGGAGAGAGGAGGGAAGAGAGAGGAGGAAGAGAGAGGAAGAGGATATGGGAGGAGGAGAGAGGAGGAGGAGAGAATAGGAACAGAGAGGAGGAAGAGAGAGGTAGAGGAGAAAGGAGGAGGAGAGAGGAGGAAGAGAGAGGAGGAAGAGAGATGAGGGCGATGAGAGGTAGAGGAGAGAAGAGGAGGAGAGACGAGGAGGAGAGATGAGGAAGAGAGAGGAGGAAGATAGAGGAGGAAGAGAGAGACAGAAGAGAGAGGAGGAAGAGAGAGGAATAGGAGAGAGGAGGAGGAGAGAGGAGGAAGAGAGAGGAGAAAGAGACAGGAGAAAGAGAGATGAGAAAGAGAGAGGAGGAAAAGAGACGAAGAGGAGAGAGTAGGAGGAGAGAGGAGGAAGAGAGACGAGAAAGAGAGAGAAAGAGGGGAGACGAGGTGGAGAGAGGAGGAAGAGAGAGGATAAGAGAGAGGTGGAGGAGAGAGGAGGAGGAGAGAGGAGGAGGAGAGAGGAGTAACAGAGAGGCGGACGAGAGAATAGGAGGAGAGAGCAGGAAGAGAGAGGAGGAAGAGAGAGGAGGAAGAGAGGAAAAGGAGAGAGGAGGAGGAGATAGGAGGAACAGAGCGGAGGAAGATAGAGGTCGTGGAGAAAGGAGGAGGAGAGTGGAGGAAGACAGTGGAGAAAGAGAGAGGAGGTGGACAGAGGAGGAGGAGAGAGGAGGAGGCGAGAGGAGGAAGAGAGAGGAGGAAGAGAGAGAAACAGGAGAGAGGAGGAGGAGAGAGGAGGAAGAGAGAGAAGGGCGAGAGAGTTAGAGGAGAAAGGAGGAGGAGAGTGGAGGAGGAGAGATGAGGAGAGAGACAAGGAAGAGAGAGGAGGAAAAGAGAGGAGGAAGAGAGAGGAAGAGGAGAGAGGAGGAGGAGAGAGGAGGAAGAGAGAGGAGTGCGAGAGAGGTAGAGGAGAGAGGAGAAGGAGAGACGAAGAGGAGAGATGAGGAAGAGAGAGGGGGAAGAGAGAGAAGGAAGAGAGAGGAATGTAGTGGCATGGAGGAAGAGGAGAGAGAGGGATAGAGGATGAGGAGGAAGGAGGATGAGAGTGGAGGAAGAGAGAGGAGGAAGAGAGAGAAATGTAGTGGCAGGTAGGAAGAGGAGAGAGAAGGACAGAGGATGAGGAGAGAGGAGGTTGAATGTGGAGGAAGAGAGAGGAGGAAGAGAGAGGAGGAAGACAGAGGAGGAAGAGAGAGGAGGAAGAGCGTGGAGGAAGAGAGAGGAGGAAGAGAAAGGAGGAGGAGAGATGAGGAAGAGAGAGGTGGAAGAGAGGAGAAAGAGGGAGAAGGGAGAGAGAGGAGGAAGAGAGAGGAGGATTAGAGAGTAGGAGGAGAGAGGAGTAAGAGAGAGGAGGAGAGAGGAGGAGAGAGGAGGGAGAGAGAGGAGGAAGAGAGAGGAGAAAGAGAGTGGTGGAGGAGAAATGAGGAGGAGACAAGTGGAAGAGTAAATGAGAGGAAGAGAAATTAAGAGAGTAGGAGAGAGAACATGGAGAGAGGAGAAAGAACATAGAGGAAGAAGAGAGAGGAAGAAGTGATGTGAGAGAGAGGAGGGAGAGACAGGAGGGAGAGAGAGAAGGGAGAGAGAGAAGGGAGAGTGAGGAGGGAGAGAGAGGAGGGAGAGAGAGGAAGAAGAGAGAGGAGGAAATCAGAGGAAGAAACAGAAAGAGAGAGGAATAGAGAGGAGATGAGAGGGGGATAGGGAGCGAGAAGCAGGTGGTGGAAAAGGGAGAGAGGAGGAGAGGGGAGGTGGAGAGGAGAGTGGGAGAGGGGAGGGAGAGAGGTGGGGGAGAGGAGGTGGGGAGAGGAAGGTGGGTGAAGAGGAATGTGGGCAGAGAGGTAGGTGGGGAGTGGGAGGGAGGGAGAGGGAGGCGTGGATAGTAGGTTGGGAGTGAGGGGGGGATAGGAAGCGTGGGAGAGGAAGGGCTGAGAGGAAGGGGGGGAGAGGTGGGGGGGAGGGGAAGGGGGGGAGAGGAAGGTGGGAGAGGAATGGGGGGAGATGAGAGGGGAGAGTAGGGGGGGAGTGCGGGAGAGGAGGTGGGGAGAGGAAGTTGGGGAGAGGAGGTGGGGAGAGGAGGGGTTGAGGAGAGGCGGAGAGAAAGGGGGGAGAGGAAGCGGGGAGAGTAAGGTGGGGAGAGGAGTAGGGGGAGAGGAAGGGGGGAGAGGAGGGGGAGAGGAAGTGAGGGAGATGAATGGGTGAGAGGAAAGGGGGAGAGGAAGGTGGGGAGAGGAAGGTGGGGAGAGGAAGGGGGGGTGATTAAGGGGGGGGTGAGGAAGAGGGGGTGAGGAAGGGGGGGTGAGGAATAGGGGGAGAGTGAGGGGGGCAAGGGAGAGGGGGAGGTGTGGAGAGAGAGGGGTGGAGTGGAAGGGGGGTAGAGGAAGGGGGGGAGAGGAACGGGGGGAGAGGAAGGGGGGAGAGGAAGGGGGGGAGAGGAAGGGGGGTTGAGGAAGGTGGGGAGGGGAGGAGTGGGGGTGAGGAAGGGGGGGAGAGGAAGGGGGGGAGAGGGAGGGGGAGAGGGAAGGGGAGAGGGAGGGTGGATAGGGAGGTGGGAGGGAGAGGGGGGGAGGGAGGGGGGGAGGGGGGGTGAGGGCGAGGCGGGGGGGGGAGGGCGAGAGGGAGGGGGCAAGAGGGGGAGAGAGAGGGAGGTAGGGGAGCGCCGGCGGGACATGAAGAAGAAGAGAGAGAGAGAGGGGGAATGGAGGGGGGGGATGATAAAGGAGAGAGACAGAGAGATGAGAGAGATAGTGGGGGGCGGGGGGGAGTGTAAGAGTCGGTCAGAAGATCAGCATTGTCTCAACATTGTCATCAGGGACATGGACAGTGAGATACCCGACTACGGCCTGTTTGGAGCACAGTTGCCGATCCCTGGAGTGGAATGTGGTGCAAAGGCTCCTGAATGCAGAACTGTGTGGCACAGCCAGTGCTGTGCTGTTCTCCTGAGTACTGAACCGGGTGGTGCAGGCAGTGCAGTGCTGTTCTTTGGTGCCTGAGCCGTGTAGTACAAAGAGTGTTGTGCTATTGTTCAGTACCTGGGCCTAGCCGGAGCTGTTAGATATAATTGCATAGCCATTGTCAAAAAGATGGATCGCGACTGTTGCCATAACATCGATGAAGAAATCATGAACCTTAGATGAACTTTGCTTCATTATAATACACTTTGCTTCATTAGAACACACCTCCTGGTCGAAGGCTACCCGCCTCCAAGACTGGCCACACCTCGGACACTCCCCCCTGCGCACGCGCGATGGCCTCGCTTGAGAAGGGCGGAGATATGATAATTGAATTCTGAGAAGGGCGGAGACCCCTGAGGCAGAGGAGGAGCAAGGTGTGTTACTGAGCATAAAAGATGACTTCTGGACAACGAAAATGGGAAACTTCCCCACCAAGGACCACGACGATCGACGACGCAGCATCAGCTGGACCCTGGACCGTTAGGACGTTGTGAGATCAGCGGTGGTAACTATAACCTCTCTCCCTCCTCTCTCTAAACTTTACTTTTCTCCTTTCTTTCATCCATCTCTAACTATCGCATGCTGCTTCACAGGCAACACAATAAAGTTTCACTGTTTGATTACTGCTATCCCCTTTGGTGTTGGTCCCCTTAAATTTGCACTTCCGAGATCGTAGCAAACGAACCATCACGAGTCCACCGAGTAGACTGTGACATTAAACTGGCGTCACGGACAGGATCCTGAGAGACAGGGGGGTGCAGGTTGTGTGTGGTCTGTAACAGGGGAAGAACATTTCGCTCCAGCCGCACCTGGCCCTACACCCAAAAGGGTGAGAGGTGTCCAGAAAGCAAGGGGGGTGATTCGAGATTCCCGCACACCACACACGCCTCGGTGTATTGCACCCCAAACTCGAATTGAGGGCTCTGTCTATCAGGATCAAGTGCAAGGATCTCTTAGTGCAAAAGAGGGAACTGTCCTCAATAAATGAGGTCGACTACCTGGGGAAGTGAAAGGGACAAGCCGAGAAAGTCTGTAACTAAGTTTAACCTCCTTGTGGTAGATTTTGGTCCCTTCAGCCAATCGGGGAAGAAAAGGGCAACGCAGTAGTTGTTGCGTCTGTGGTGTAACTAAGTTTTATGTCCCCAAAGTGAGTTTGGCCCCTTCGTAATAAGAATAACTGAAAAGGATGTTTATCAAAACTCTTCATTAGTAAAAAATCTTGACTCGTTCTATGCACTCTTGGCAAAGTATGAAGCTCGACCCTCCCCACCCAGAGAAGAGTGGGCTCGAGGCAATTGGGCAAATTTACAGAGTGTAACAGACCGAGTGATTTCCATACAGAATGAGGCTAGATTACAGTCAGGTAAAGGCAAAGCGATAATCTGCGCAGTCCTTGGAGCCAGCCTGGTCGCAGCAATTGAAGACCGCTATAAGCGGCGTAGCCATGAAAAACAAATCATAGAATCCCTTGAAAATTTGGTACAACTTTTGCAGAAAACAATCTCCAACCTGGAAGAGCAATTAGCAGAGAAGGAAGAGCAGTTAGCAGAAAAGGGGAAAATAATTTGCTTGTTAATACAGCAGATAGAGGAAAAGGAAGAGATAGAGGAAGAAAATCACTTTTTAAAAGATGCTCTTAAAGGAAGGGGGTGGAAGGGTTCAGAAGGATTGCTGTGGACTTTCGGGACACCACAGCTGAACATCAGGCTACCTCAGACTGCACCCCCTCTGCCGCTTAGCAAAGTAACCAATGTCAAACAATATCCCCTCCCCCTGCGAACAAAGGAAGGTATCAAACCAGTTATGCAGGAAATTCAGGAGCAAGGAGTGGTGATAAATACCCATTCTCCTTTCAACTCGCCAGTGTGGCCAGTGAAAAAACCTAAGCAGAAATGGAAGCTTACAGTAGATTTTCGGAGACTGAATGCTAACACAGAGCCTCTAACTGCCACAGTCCCTAACATGGCTGAACTGGTAATAACAATTCAGGAGAAAGCTCATCCAATCATGGCAACCATAGATGTTAAAGATATGTTTTTCATGATACCTTTGCGACCAGAAGACAGAGATCGTTTGGCTTTTACATGGGAGGGACAACAATTTACCTTTATCCGTCTGGCTCAGGGATACAAACATTCCCCTACACTAGCTCACCACGCTTTGGCCCAAAAACTGGAGAAACTACCAAAAGCTGAAGGCATAGCAACCCAACAGAACATAATCTGTCATTTGTAGAACATGAGTTTGTAAACTCCCCTAGAAAAGATCCAAAAGCACTCACAAGAAATGGAGAAAATCACACGCCAACCACCAATCGTGCTAAGAGGCCTGTTCAAGGTTATTAAAGCAGTCACCAGCGGGACCCCTCCTCCTGATGGGGTAGCCCAGAGAGCCTTGGTACGAAAGTGGTATGCCCAGATTGAACACTATTGTAACCTTTTCTCAGTGACTGAAGGAGCTTTAAAAAACTTAGCTGTCCAAGAAACAGAGAGTCTGGACAGCAGCCAAGACAAACCTATCTCAGTTATTCGGGTGGCCCCTCCTTTCTTTCACGATCAGCCAGTGAATGCTTGGTTTACCGACGCTTCTGCAAAGTGAGAAGGAAAAGTGTGGCAATACCGGACAGTAGCTCTCCACACTACTACTGATGAACAGATAATAACAGAGGGAGAAGGGAGTGCCCAGGTAGGAGAATTAATTGCAGTATGCTGTGTTTTCCAGCGTGAAGCACAAACCGCTTCCCCTGTCCACATTTACACTGATTCCTATGCGGTGTTTAAAGGATGTACTGAATGGCTCCCTTTCTGGGAGCACAATGAGTGGGAGGTTAGCCTTCAATGCCCTAGGGAAGGAGCATCGGATAAATACCTGCTGGATAATCCCATCATTCTAATTTTCTGTCTGGTTTTAATTTTTGCCTCAGAGAAGCAGGTTCTGGTTTATTCTTGCAGAAGAACTCCGAGGGACACCAAGAATAACATGAATCACTTAATTGGATTGGTAGTACTTTTCTGCATCTTACCACTAACCTGTAACCAAAAGAATACAGAATGGCCATGGTCCCAAGCTACCATCAAGGATACTAGCACTCTAGGACAGCATCCCAAAGACCATCTCCCAAATTTAGCCACTGTAGTATGGTGGTACAAGGGGATAACATTGCAATAAGATGCAGATTGATCACTGAATCCCACACTGAACCCACAAACAGTTATGGAGCTGGACCATATGGCCCTATTTTGTTGTGTAAAAATCAAAACCTAGATTGTTGGCTAAATTTGACTGCTGTACAGTACTCCCATAAAGTTATGTGTGGTAAAAATAACACCAAATACTGGGGAAAACTCAAAATAAATGTTGTAGTAGCTACTACCCAACCAACTCTTGTGCTTAGCCCAAAAACTTTTGGAATTGGACCATATGTAATCAGGAATACGGGCCAACAACAAATGTTGTTTAACCCGGCATGGTCTCTCATACAAGTTGAATTGCTGATGCAAAACAATGTTTTGGACATTCAGCCAGCTTGCTCACCCTTCCTAAAGGCTTCTTACGAGGGATGGACAACCTGGCTGCAAAAACGAACTCTTTCCACGAGAACACGGAGAGACCTAACTGGTGTTTTGGGAACAGGATTGGGAGTTTTAAATAGTATCGATTCAGAGGTAATAATGAACAAATTGGCTACCTCAATTAGTGATTTGACTAACTTACAACAGCCTTTGCGATCTTCTTTATCGGCTTTGGGGACTAACCAGTGGCTGTTGTCAAATATATTACCAAAATGGGAAAAGGTAAATGTAAAGGACCATGAATTGATTACAGATGCACTTGGGGTGATCCAGAATAACCTCTCTTTGGCTCTCAGCTGTATCCACGCTCAAATATGGATGCAGTCGGTAGCCGCCTCAATTATAAGAGAAGGTGAAGAAGGCACTCTCCCCACTGAAATTTGGAAAATAATTTGGGACAGTACCACTGATTTTGAGAAGAAACTCCAATCCTGGTGGAACCTGGTAAACTTTACCTATGACCCCATCACAAACACAGCCACAACCTTTGTGCTCACTATATATAATGCTACCCTATACCCAATTTATCCTGTCATTGCATTAGGGTTGAACCACGACAGAACTACACTCTATCCTTTTGAGCATAGAGTATGGGCCCGCAAGGTGAATGAAAAATGGCAAACTATCAATTTGGAATCTTGCATTGTACGAGAACAACAAGGATTTATCTGTGAAGGCAATGCAATTGAGGCTCAAGATATTTGTCTAGATACTGAACAAAATATTTGTCATTTCGAGATTGATCCTAATGAAAACCCTGAAACGGTGCTCATATACATTGGCAAAGGCTGTGTATGTTTGAGGACTGTTTGTGATTTTTTATCCGTGGGCAAGGTAGTTGTAGAGACTAAAAATCATTCAAATTTATGTGTTTGTAATTTTACTGAGATTATCAGATGTGTCTTTTCCTATTTGGCCCCGGTCACATCTCACCAACTTTTGCAATCTAATTACACGTTGATTCACGAATTGCTGCCTACACCCATTGGAATGAATCTCACTTTGGTAAAGCAGTTACTACAACACAAGGATTTGATTGAGATTTTGGAAAAAATTAGGGAAAACGGACAGAAAACCTTAATAACTGTTCATCATAATGTGAAAGAAATATACCGAGTTTTGGAAAGAGTGCAAAAGGATACAGAATATAGATGGTGGGACACACTTTTCGGATGGTCGCCTACTGCTACAGTCGTCCTGAACAAGCTGTGTCACCCCATCGTGGTTGTCCTGATATTGGTTTTGATCAGTTTGGCTTTGACAGCAGTATTATATGTCATAACCTGGAGAATAATGAATCGGTTAACATGTTTGATGTCTGTATTGAACACAAACAATATGTTTGATGTCCCATCCAAGGTGGAGATCCCCAAATCAATTGATGTTTTAAAACCCCATTAATTATTTTCTTATATAAATAGCTTTGATTGTAATTATTTCATAAATTTAATTTTGCAGATTGTTCTATCGCTGTTACTTCCCTTCTTTCTTCTCTCTCTCCCTTTCTTTTCCTTTCTTTCTTCCTCTTCTACTATGGTACTACCGTGCAATCCTGACATCCTGACAACGATGTTGAGCCACGGGGTGGTGTAAGAGTCAGTCAGAAGATCAGCATTGTCTCAACATTGTCATCAGGGACATGGACAGTGAGATACCCGACTACGGCCTGTTTGGAGCACAGTTGCCGATCCCTGGAGTGGAATGTAGTGCAAAGGCTCCTGAATGCAGAACTGTGTGGCACAGCCAGTGCTGTGCTGTTCTCCTGAGTACTGAACCGGGTGGTGCAGGCAGTGCAGTGCTGTTCTTTGGTGCCTGAGCTGTGTAGCACAAAGAATGTTCAGTACCTGGGCCTAGCCGGAACTGTTAGATATAATTGCATAGCCATTGTCAAAAAGATGGATCGCGACTGTTGCCATAACATCGATGAAGAAATCGTGAACCTTAGATGAACTTTGCTTCATTATAATACACTTTGCTTCATTAGAACACACCTCCTGGTCGAAGGCTACCCGCCTCCAAGACTGGCCACACCTCGGACACTCCCCCCTGCGCACGCGCGATGGCCTCGCTTGAGAAGGGCGGAGATATGATAATTGAATTCTGAGAAGGGCGGAGACCCCTGAGGCAGAGGAGGAGCAAGGTGTGTTACTGAGCATAAAAGATGACTTCTGGACAACGAAAATGGGAAACTTCCCCACCAAGGACCACGACGATCGACGACGCAGCATCAGCTGGACCCTGGACCGTTAGGACGTTGTGAGATCAGCGGTGGTAACTATAACCTCTCTCCCTCCTCTCTCTAAACTTTACTTTTCTCCTTTCTTTCATCCATCTCTAACTATCGCATGCTGCTTCACAGGCAACACAATAAAGTTTCACTGTTTGATTACTGCTATCCCCTTTGGTGTTGGTCCCCTTAAATTTGCACTTCCGAGATCGTAGCAAACGAACCATCACGTGTCCGAGTGGACCGTGACAAGGGGGGAGAGGGGGAACCAGGAGGCGGGGAGAGGAAAGCAAAGAGAGAGAGAGAGAGAGAAAGGGAGAACAAGGAGGGGGGGGAAGTGAAAGAAGAGAGGGGGGGGGGGGGGTGACTTGTGGAAACATGACTCCACAACCTATAAGGTTATAAAGTAGGTATGTTTATTCAGCGCTGAGGCACACGGGGGATCGCTCCACCAGAAACATGTGCACCTCTCATGACACCTTGTCTTGGCTTTATGCTACAAAGCATCACAGATTCATAATATGCCTATACCTATGCATGACTATCCCTGTTTCATATTATAATGAGCCTGAAAGTCTTTCATGTGTTCCGCCCCGGTCTCCTCCTAGTTGCATCTGTGCAGCATGTCCTGGTGGTTGTGGGCTGGGATCGCAGAGATGAAGTAGCTCCTCTTCCTCACTGTTGAACTTTTTACCTCCATTCCTTGCTCAGTCTCTGTAGCCTCCTGGACTCAGGCCGGACCATAGGGTTGGTTTTGACCAGTTTTTAGGGCTGTCTTCCTATTCCATCAGGAAGCTTTCCCTCACAGCTTCCATTAATCAAGGTTTCCATATTGTTCTGCTCTCTGGCCCATTGACTATGATCTATTATCCTATTCAATCTTAGTTATCTTTTAACTAATGGGCCTCTAGCTTGATCTCTAAGTCTTCCATCTTTATCTCTAAACTAAGTTACACCTTCATTTCTTGAGTGCCTAATTTCTATATCCTATTTTAATTTCCTAGCTCCTCATCTCAATTCCCCCCTTTTCTAAGACATTAATAAATTCTTTTACTACCTTTAATAAACTGACTCCTGATCTAACACCTTAGAAAAGTACTTGTTTGATTCCAGCCTAAACCTAAGCTGATTCTTCTTCCATGTGACATAAGCATCTCCAGTGTTCTGTCATAATTGCCATCAGGTGGTCTCCATACTCCCGTCAGATCATGAGGGGTAGGTCCCCCTACCCAACCTGTCATATTTGTAAACCATGGGATGTTAAATTTGGGAATACCTAGAAAAAGGAAATTGACCTGATTTTGGTAATTCTGTGCATACCCAGCAATCTGACAAATTATTTCCTTGAGCCATCCCGTGAAGAAGGCCTACAAAGAAATTCTAGTTCCATGCTACCACAACACCATAGATGTTGACCAAGATTATCGTGAAAAATTCAATTTTCCTGGCCAAATTTGTGTAACCTTCCATGGAGATCTATGGACCTCCTTCACTCCGGTATGATGGATCCAGGCGCTCTGCTCCTTGATCTTAATTGCCGTAAAGGAGGTGAGGAGTACTTGGAATGGTCCTTCCCATTGCGGTTCCAGAGGCTTTTCTGCAAGAGCCTTAACATACACGTAATCCCCAGGCTGTATATTATGCACAGGTCCATCTAACCCTCTACTTTGAGTTCCAAACACATGTTTTCCAATTTTATTGAGCTGTTTACCCAATGCCAGCAGATATGAAGTTACAGTCTCATCCCCTGCCTGCATGGATATGCCCTTTTGTATGCTATAGGGTCATCCGTACAGAATTTCAAAAGGACTTAACCCCTCTCTTGCCCTTGGCTTAGTTCATATGCACAGAAGGGCCACAGGAAGAGACTGAAGCCAAGCCAAATTAGTCTCCTGGCCAAGTTTCACAATCTGCTGTTTGACTAAATGATTCATCTTTTCTACTTGGCCACTTGACTGGGGATGATATGGGGTATGAAGCTGCCAATCTATATCTAAATGGCAGCTGATTTGTTGCACCACCTTTGAAATGAAACGTGGCCCTCTGTCAGAAGATATTGTTGCTGGAACCCCAAAGTGTAATATTATATCTTGTATTAATATTCTGGTCACCTCCCGAGATTTGGCGGTTCTGGTAGGGAACGCTTCTAGCCAGCCTGAAAAGGTATCTGTTAATACCAATAGGTATCTATACCCCCTTTGATTTTTCAGAACTTCCAAGAAATCTGCCATTGTTGCCCAGGTGCATTGCCTTTCCCAGTTGAGCCCATTTCCAATCTGGGGGTATTTTTAGGATTAGTCTGGAGGCAAAGATCACACTGTTGAGTCTCTTGTCTTACTGTAGTATATAAATTTCTACCTCTGATATCTTTAATTAAATGTTTATATAGGGCCTCTGCTCCCCAGTGTCCTTTCTGAGGTTCCTCCCTTACCGGGGACCATATTAAGTAAGAGGGAATGACTATCTTTCCTTGCAGGGTGAGGGCCCAACCTTCCTCATTATATGATCTTTCCAGATCTGTGATAAGTTTTTGATCTTCTTTAATATAATTAGGCTTACCCTCTAGGGAACTTCACCCATCAGGGATTAAAGCTCCTTCTACTTTTACCTCTCCTTTGGCTGCTCATTTTGCCTCTCTGTCGGCCAGCTCATTTCCCTTCTCCAAATCTGAGTTCACCTTTTGCTGTGCCTTGATGTGCATGATTGCTACTTTTTTAGGAAGCTGGACTGCTTCCAACAGTCTCAATTTCCTTTGCATGTCTGATGTTTTTATTCTGGGAGTTCAATAGTCCTCTCTTTCCAAATTGCTCCATGCACATGTACGACTCCAAAGGCGTATTTTGAGTCCATATAGATATTCACAGCCTTGACTTGGGCCAACTCCAAAGTGCGGGTCAGGGCAATTATTTCTGCCTTTTGCGCAGAGGTATTCATGGGCAAATGCCCTGATTCTATTATTTCCTGGCTGGTAGTAACAGCATACCCAGCATATCTTTTACCACTTAGGACATAGCTGTTTCCATCCGTGAACCAGTTCTCTGTTCTCCATAGGGCTGTCTCTCAAGTCGTCTAGGCCAAAGACTCCAAATAATGCTCATGGACACAAGGAAGAACTCTGGAGGAGATTTCAGAAGAGTACAGATGTCCTTGAGAGGCCTTGGACCAGATGGAGACACCCTAGACGACAGAGAGGATGACAATAAGACCGCTTCCTCCAAAACATAAACCCGCAGACAGGTTTGTGACAAAACAAGACAGGATCAACATCCCCTAGAGAGCTAAAATGGGGTGGTAGTACTCAAAGAACATCTTGGGACACACAGTGACTGGGACCACAGGGGGCACAAAATCTTCATAGGAAAAAACAGAGATCAAAACAGACTCAACGTGCTACCAAAACTCACTGGAGCACAAAGAAGTTCTCAAGACGCATCCTAGATGGCATAGACAAAAAAAACCAACAACACTCCCTTTTTGGAATGGAGATATTAACAGCACACAATTGCGACAAAGCAAACCCAAAGAGGGCTTACGTTGCTAAAAGCATGCTGCCTGAAATATTGAAGACTTCAAGCATCATGACATCTGCACACGTGTTCTGAGCAGCAGAACATCCAAAAGACTGCTCAAGAACATGATCAAGTCATCCAGATACAATTTGAACATACTACAGACGTCCTCACTAGATCAGGAACTGAACACATAGATGCTACCTACCATATAAAACAACATAAGCGTTCTGCAAATGAAATATGGCATCAGGAAATATTCCCACTGAGCAAATAGGGTGCAAAGTGCACTACAGAACCAAAACAGGGCTTCGGAGCATTAGGAGGCCTCAGGAGGCATTAACACTAGAATGATGCTGAGAGTAACACAGAGACAGAAGGCAACTCTGGGACACAATGCAAAACCCAAGCAGGTGTCACAGCAATGTACACATCTCAGAGGATGAACGACTGCATGGAGACACTTGACATGGCATTGAATACAGCAAGAGTGTTCCAGCCCACAGAAAAACCCAAGAGCAATGGTTGTCTCTGAGTACGAGTCCCACAAAGAGGGCTACAGACCACAAAGGGCACTGTGTGGCGTAACAATGGCCTCAGTAAGGGCAGTTACTGTAACAAGTGCTCTCTAAGAGTTGGAAGAAAGTTGGACTTAGAGGCAAACAAAACGAGGTACTTGAGAGGGGATCTGAACGATATACAGATGTTCTCAGTTTATAGGGAAAAAAATGAAAGCACCAGCTATAGCACATGAAATGGTAATAGTGCTCCGAGCACAGGGAAAGCCAGGCAGAGACTTGCCTCAGAACAATAAATATACAAAGCCTGCTACAGACCTAAAGGATGGCTGTGCAACGCAAGGATGTTTGAATGAAATATTGTGATTAAAAAAAGACAGCACAAGGAAAACAGAAATTTATGGACTAAAAGGGGTGAGAGACATAAAAGGGATGGGTGCATAAAAAAAGGGTCATAAAGTTCAAAGACCACATAAAGGACAAAAAAAAGTAGAGGCCAAAAAGGCTACAGAAACTCAGAATGGAAGGCTAGAAGGGACATAGAGACCAGAAAACTCGAAGCCAAAAATGGGGGCCAAAAAAGGCGAGAAAAAGAATGAAGGCGCTAGGGAAATTATACACCACAAAAAAGTCAATGCA
The DNA here is from genome assembly GCF_047716275.1 of Strix uralensis. NCBI lineage: Eukaryota > Metazoa > Chordata > Aves > Strigiformes > Strigidae > Strix > Strix uralensis. The sequence continues at coordinate 729,065 of NW_027436714.1, read as the reverse complement.
GAAAAGGGGTGTGAGGTGTGAGAGGCATGTGAGCCGAGGAGATGGGGACAGAGAACAAGAGGCAAAACAATCAAGTCCTCCTTGCCGCCGCTCTCGCCGCCCTCGCCTCCCTCATCGCTGCTGTCTCTCTCAGCCTCCTTGCCGCCCTCGCCACCGGCCTCCTCGGCATCGTTGTCAGCCTTGCCGTCCTCCTCAAATGCAGTGGGAGGCCAGAGGTCAGTAGAGGCCACAGAAATTGGAGGCTGGAGAGCAAATCTAGGCAGAAAAGTGTAGATGTCAAAAAAGAGTGTGAGGTGTGACGGGCATGTGAGTGTGAAAAGGGCTGGAAGCCAAAAAGGGGTGGGAGGAGGTGGGTGAAGTAGAGATGGAGAAATCACTAGAAAAGGAATGAGGAGTCCTGCAGGGACAGGGCAGAAGAAAAACTGGGTCAGGGAGCGAGACCAAGGGAGAGAGATAATGATGAGTGGGGAGTAGAAAGAACAGAGAGAGAGAGAAATGAGATGTGGGGGGAAAGGAAGGTGGAAGGGAGAGCAAGAGACCGTGAAATCCAGAGGGATTGGAGAGGATGAGAAAGGGGGAGAGGGAGAAAGGGAGAGGGAACAGGACAGAGAGAGGGAGAAAGAAAAGACCGTGATGGGCTGGAGGGTGAAGGGGAAAGGCCACGGAGCAGCACAGAGTGTAATGATAATCATGGGACAGGGAGCTGGGCACGGGGTGATAGCGGGAAACAACGCGACAGAGTGTGGTGTGGGGCTCTAGAGGCAAAGTGTTCAGGAGAGGATGGAGGACAGAGAGAAGAAGAGAAAAGGGACAGAGAGAAAGGCAGTGATGGAGAAAGAAACAGCAGCCACCAAGAGATGAGGAGAGGGACAGAAGCAAGGCAAGGAGGTGGAGAAAGAACAGCAAGCCAGCGACGGGAAACAGGCCAGAGGGATCGGGAAAGAGAGGAGGCAGGCCAGAGGGATGTAGAAGGTAGGGGAGGGACAGGGAGCCAGAGAGCAGGAGACCACTGCGGAAGGGAGAGGGACACAGAGCAGGATGCTGGTCTGGAACCAACAAGAGCAACAGAGGGAATGAGAGGAGGGACACGAGAAGAGACAGGGACAGAGAACAAGAGGCGAAGCAATCAAGAGTTGAGACAGGGAACAGTGCAAAGTGTCTGAGAGAGGACAAAGTGAAGAGGGTGGAGGACAGGGACAGCAAGCAACAGGTTGGGGGGGGCAGCAGTCTGCGAGATTACAGGATGGAGGGAGGAAGAGAAGGAGGCAGGGAGAGAGGAAGGCCAGGACATGGAGCGGCACAGACAGGCACTGAGAGGAAAAGTGTGGCAACTGAGGCACGGACTCTCCATTGAAGTGCAGAAGGAAAATCCTTTATTATTACAATGATACATACTTACGCTCTCGCTATGCTCTTGCTTCCTTAGCTCTTCCTTCATGATAAGCAAAGCAGCAGCTAGATGGTCATCAACACTCTTATCCCACAAACAGTTCCATACCACACAGGCAGTCTCAGTGCTGCCATTTTCTTCACCACACTAACACAGCCTGGTATCTCTCTTCGACAGCCTGTTTCTCCTCCAAGCCTTGCTACTTCTCCAGGCTGGCGCAGAGCAGAGCTGGCGCTTCTCCAAACCACTGCAGGACAGAGTTCCTGCCTGGCTGGCCAAGCGGAGTTCTTCTGGGCAGAGTTCTCCCCCTTCCCCAAGCTCCCCAAACTGAGCTCTCTGGCTGAGCTGACTGGCCCATGTCCACTTGGCTCTTAAGTATTGAATCTCCCACAGCTGTGCAGGGCTGACAGACCAATGCTGACTTGCCTCTTAATCATTTACCAGTAACACATGATTTGGCTCTTGACATATTGAGTGTCCCACAGCTGCACAGAGCTAACACTCCCACAATAAAGAACCCCAGGGAACAGACCAGAGTACTTGTGGGGGAAAAGAGACCAATGCCCATCAGGACAAAGAACTGGAGAAGGGAATAAAGAGCACTAGGCTGCAGGAGCAAGACAGGAAGAAAAAAAAAGGTAGGAGAGGGAGCAGGACAAAGGCATCTAGAGAAAAAGGAACAGGGAGGGCTAGAAGAACAGAGAGCGAGAGGGAGAGGGAACAGGAGAGAAGAGAGAGGAGAGCAGAGGTAAAGGGAATCCAAACATATCACAGCAGTGTGGGATAGAGAGGGGGACAGGAGAGAGCCCAAGAAGCACAGGAGAGATGATGGGGCCCCGAGGGCCCGGGACTCACCACAGCTGTCGCTCTCCGCACTGCCAGGGAGATTTGCCACTTCAGATCCTACTTGCTCCTTCTCTCCTCACTTCCTCTTCTGTAGCTCCAGTCCCTTGGCTGTCCCCCGCCTCAGCGAATAGGCGGGTGTCGCTCAGCTCTTACAAGACGAGGCGTCCTACACACGCAGCCTCGCTCGCTCACACACTATGCAGCCGTACCGTGCTTGGGGTGACGCACGCAGACCCCGGGTGCACGGTGGCGGCCTGGCCCGCTGTGGACTATGAAGAGGGCTCCTTCCTCACCCAGAGAGGCAGGGTCTCTCTTCCCACAGTGGAGGCAGCTGCTGCCCAGGCGGCCTTGACTTTCTTCCTGTTTCTCAGGCCTCTCCAGCTTCAGCTGTGACAGCTCCTCTCCAAACATTTGAGCCCGGTTTGCACTGAACCCTTGGCCTTGCATGCCAGGAGTGGCAAGGGGACACAGAGGCCAGCAAATAGTGGAGACCAAAGGGCAGGTAAAGGGCAGAAACTTGTAGAGTACGAAATAGGGAAAGGGACTGGAAAGGGCTGGGTGGGCAGAAAAGGGTCCAAAGTTCAAAGAGCACATAAAGGCCAGAATAAAGGAGGGGGCTGAAAAGCTGCCAGAGGTCAGAAAGGGAGGGTGGAAGGGAAATAGAGGCCAGAAAAATGTGGAAGCCAAAAAGGGGTGGGAGGCTGAAAAGAGCTGGGAAGAAAGTAGAGGCTAGGAAAAATTGGAGGCCAAGAGGTGGTGGGAGGCCAAAAGCAAGTAGAGGCCAGAGAATTTGGAGGCGAGAGGGCAAATATAGGCAAGAAAAAGGTAGATGCCAAAAAGGGGTGCAAGGTGGAGACACAGGAACAAAGTGAGATGCACAGAGAGAAAGAGGGTCAAAGTCAGACATCCAAAAAGCCACACAGGAACCAACCCTAACTAATACACTTTTTTTAAAGCTACATTACAAAACAGCTTTTACTTATTTGATAACAGTAGAACCAGGAGCAAATATACCTTTATTGAAGCTACGTTAAAGCATAACTTTCATTTGCTTAAGAAATCTTAGAACCAGAGCAAAGACACTTTTACTAAAGCTATATTACAAAACACCTTTTACCTATTTGATACACCTTGGAACCAAAAGCAAATACACCTTGATTGAACCTACTTGACACCAAGACTGATGCGCTTCACAAACCCTAAAGCCCTAAGGAGGAGAGATTTCCCTACCCCCATGACCTCTCCCAGCACTGATGCTCATTTCACACACTCCTCTTGGCATCATGTCTCTCCTACCTGGATTCATCACTATTTAAATACCACTATGACACACAGGAGACCAGGAACACCGCTCCCGGGAGGCCTCCAACATTGCCCGGCCTGCAGAAACCCCAGCCCTACCCACTCTGCGTCCAAACACTGGCGCTGATCATCGCCTCGCAGAGCGGCCGGGACCGGGGAAAAAACACCCAGCCAGGGGAAACAAAAAAAAATCCCTCGCTCCCCCACCTGACATTTTTAAATTATTTTTTTCTAAATACTCAAAAACCTCAACTCCACCTGCAACACAAAGCCAATGCATAAAGCAATCACACCCAGGGAGACCCATTCCAAGCACAGCACTCCTTCAGTTACCCCACAAACCCCCCCCTCACTCTCAGCTCACCCACCCGCCACCTGACCACTGCAACAGTTCTCTGCCCCACAGCTGCAGCACTCCTCACAACACAGCTCCCAGAGGCCTCCAAAATCCCCCTGCCTGCAAACACCACAGCCTGAGCCCAACCTCCACCCAAACACTGGCCATGAACATCACCTGACAGAGCAGCCAGCACCAGGTGACCATCAACCAGGTCAAGGAGAAACAGAAATTGCCCCGCTTGAGAGTTTCTCTACTATTTTTGAAAGACAGGAGGAGCTACCTCTACATTCCATAGACCCTGAAATGAAAGACAGCCTCACATACAAGGATAGATACCTTCTAAAACTAACACTCATTCAACATCTACTCTATCCAACCTTCACCTCCCGGAGTGGCAGAGCAACCCAATTCCATAACCATCCCTGGAACTGCATCATCACACACCTGAAGCCATCGCCACCGCTCCACATGATTCCACACCACAGGCCCCCACAGTTGGGAGCAGAGGAATACGTCCACCACTCCTTCTTTGCTTCCATTTGTACACTCCATCAAATCTCCTGGAAGGATTCGCTTCTGGGATGCCAGTGGCCCTATGGCACCAGCAGCAGACAGAAGAAGGAACTCTAGAGCCTGCTTGGTGATAACTACTGTCTATCCCCAAAACCAGCCTACACAACCTCCACCCAAACAGGCCACGCTCACCACCACACTACCATCCCCTGCTTGGGCCATTCCACCCCATCTGGAATGGCTACAAACACACAAAGCAGCTCCACCTCAAACACACATCTACATGCTCCACAAACAGGACCTAAGGATGCAGGACTACCACACAGGCTAGAGTTAACGCCAGATCAAAAGACACGCCTGACAGTACATGCAATAATGCCAAGGCCACCTGACACAGATGCCCCGGTGTGGCCTGCTGTACAATAATGCCAGAACTCTGGATGAAAGATGGGTAATAACACCCCAGTGACCAATGGAGACAAAATGCTGTGAAAGACTAAAAGCTATGATGACGCAGCGGCTTCACCCTTCCGACGCCACGTGCGTCACCTGCAAAAACCAAAGTACCACTTGCTGGGATACTGCCCAAAACTACAGCCTGCCCACACCCATAACCCTCTCCCACTCCTTTACCTTGTGTGCTCACCCACCCCACCTCTGCTGGTCACAGCTTGTCCTGTGGAGGCTTGGGTACCACCTGTAAGACACAAACTGCAAGGGATGCTTCTAATGGCACCAACAATACAGAACCTGAAAAATAACTGCTAAGCTAGTCCCAGCTCACCTCGCTCGACTGCCCTCGGCTGCCACTATCCTGCTTTACACCTCCAAAATAAAACACGTTTATAGGGTGGTCATAGAGCCACCACTCTCATCTTCCCTCCGACGCCGTACATCAACTGACCTTCTCACAGCGCTCCGCTCGCCTCCTCCATCGCCCTTTGGTGCCCAGGTCTCCCCACTGCACCTGCAGAAATGGTGTCAAACAAGTCACGTGGATGCTGAGCGATGGCTGAACAATTCCAGAGGTCTCATTTCCATGGAGGTACACCACCTAGATCCTCCCTGCAGCCTGCCACTAAACACAACCCAGCCATCCCCAGTGTCTCTGCACAGCACTACAGAAAGACTCTTGCCTGCTGCATATGAGGCTACTTGCTCTGAAACAGGCCGCACACCCTCTGCCTACAAAGTCTGGGCTTATCACCATGTCAGCCTTCGATTCTTAGACTATTCGTTTGCTGCCCATCACTGCTGTGCCCCCAGGCAGAACAGCTCCCACCCAGACACAAACAGGCACAGACCAGCGCTGCACACAGACAAGTCAAATGCTGTGACTGAGACATTAAAACAAGCTCTCCAGGAATGACCCCCTCAGGCCAGAGACGCTGCCGGATGAAAAGACCTCGGGGGCCAAAAGGAAGAATCCATGGCAGGCTGAGAAGAGCCAAACGTTGTGGCCCGAGACAAAAACAGGTGGGAGCAACCAGGATGAGGCATGTGCAAGAAGCCTCACTGCAAGAACTAAGAATGTAAGGATGCAGGGAAGAACTCCCAGAAAAGCTCTTTGCAGAAATGGACCGCCCAGGGTCAGAGAAGTTAACATAGCCTGGAACAACGCTGCCAAAGCAGACTGATCTCCTGAAACTTCCGAGACCTATCCATGCTTTAGGCTTGTAATGCAATAAAAGAAGCACCCGGCCACCATTCTGCAATGACTACGGGCAAGCCTGACCCCAGGGATGGCACCCGAGGCACATGCTGTGCTACTTGAGCACAAAGAGCAACAGGGACATCGAGACCTGAGGAAGCTCTAGGACACAGAAAACAGAAGACACAAGCCACACAACACCACAGCCATAGGCTGGAACTGCCCTGCCCAGCACTGGGCAGTTTCATGCAGAAGGGTACCCTGCTCCCTTTCCCAGCCCAAAGGATGCTGCTCCTGGACAGGCCTCTGCCCTACGCTGACTGGAGAACCCCTCCCTGCAATTCCCAACCTTGGGCTCGCCCCAGAGCCCTCTCCAAAACACCAGTCCCTCAACTGAGCTGGGGGCTGGGGGTCTGAAGCCATCTTCCACAAAAAACACACCAGCTAACCAGGATATTCCTGCAGACACCAGGCTCCTCGTCATCAGCTGCACAACAACTGCATGTGTCAGCCGACACAGCCCCTTCCACAACACCCTCCTCCTCAAAAGCATCTTGCTTTCTGCTCACCTGCTTCACACCGTTGCCAGTATTGGACGCTATGGCTGTCGTCGCTTGTGGCACCTATGATAGCAAAAGAAAAAACATTATGGTGGTGCTTGTGTGAAAACACCAAGCCCGTGCTCCTACTCTCTACTACCCCATCTCACCTCAGACACTCATCCTACTTCAAAGGTGCCCACCCGTACAAAACTACACGGAGCTCTGTGCACAATGGGAAAACACAATGAGCCATCCCATATCCCAAAGGACACTGCTCCTTACATTCCTGCTGCTTTTTTGAGAAACGCCCAAACTGCACCTACAGGTGCATGCAGGATGCTCACTTCAACCCATGCTCCATCTTCTCACCATTGGGCCTACTGAGACAGAGGAGATCAACAACTGACATGGTATGCAGCAAAACTAGGGGAAAAAAACAATGGTGCATCTTCCATCGAGTCAGAAAAGCCAGGAAAATGCAACACAATGCTATTAAGCCATCTTAAACACACACACACACCCAACCACCTCTTGATACAAAATTACTCACCTGAAAATAAACCCCTACATGCCAGTGCACCTCGTATTCCATACGCTGCTGAACCTTGACGGGTCCTGACACTCTCCCCACAGGTACCTCTGTTGCTGTGAATATCCAAACACTCCTGCCCAAAGAGCTTCCACAGCTCTAAAGCTGCCACCCACTCAAGGACCTCTAGAGCACTGACCTCAGAGAAGCCCAGAAGCAGAAGGAGCTCCCTGATCAGAGCCTGGGGCTCATATACCCTGGGACCCACCCACCACCCTGACCACAATCACCTGGGGTAGGGGAGGGGCGAACCCCCAGAGGCATCCAGGCAGCCAGGGGAGCAGCAGCAAGTTTTCTCCTCTGCCTTAAGGTTACAGCACGCAAAAGGCTGAATAAAGAAAACAACCCTTCCTGGAAACAACAATGTCTGTTCTTTCACTACTTCTATTGATTCAGTGATGGACTGGGTAGGGAATTAAACTGAGCTTTTCTGGAGTATAGATAGAAAAAGACAGGTATCATACTAAGCTACGTAGGAAAGTAGTTGGCTAAATGCCATAAACCCCACATGCTGCCTAACTTCTAACAGAATGTGTTCTGGATAGGAGTGAAGACCAGAGCAGAATTTGATCCTGTAAGAATCTCTTCTCAAAAACACCACCGGTTGCAATATAAATTATTGACTGTCCATGGCCAACAACTCAGAGTGACCTTGACAGTCTCTCCAATTAATGCCCTGAAGAGTCCCAGAGGACAGAAAAGACAAAAAAACCATGGAATTGCAAGAAATGTATCAGAAGCTGTATGAAGCAGCCTAGTTAACACTTAAGTAGCCAGAACAAAAAGAAATTGCAAAACATGACAGAAAACACCACGGGAGACGCATCGATCATAGATGAAGGTGATCGTCTTCTCTGGAAAAACTCCAGAACAGATCTGAGCTGACAGTACACATCTTTGGGATACCAGACACCAAATAAAAACATGTGATAGGGTGGAAAACCAAAAGACGGTTCTGGAACACAAAGATGGCTTCAGAAAAGGTTCTGGCAAAACAAGAAGCATTATCACAGGGATTAGAGAGACCAAAGAAGTCTTGGGGATGCAACAAACTCAAAAGGGAATTGAACAAAGTCCAGACATCCTCAGGGGGGCGGGGGCTGAATGAAGGCATGCTTAACGCTTAAAAGTAAGAGAAGAGAGCTCTGGAGAGCACAAAATAATAAAATTGAAAGGGAGCCAAGGTGCTACAAGAGTGCGGTGGAGTATGTGAAAGGACATGGAAGACGTTGTTCTAGAGAGTAATCAGGAAGGGGCAGGGTAAGAAAAGAGGGCTCGGAGACACAGCGAGGACATCGAGGCAAACTACAGATGAGCGAGAGAACAAGCAAACGGAGACATGCTGGATGGTAGAGAGAGGGATAAAGGAGCGCTGAGTAGCAAAGAAAGAAGGGGGGCTCTGACAGAACGAGAGAAAAGGAGCTGGAGTGCTAAAAGCTGCAGTGGAGATCGAGGAAGAGCTGAGCCGGCATTGTGACTGCGAGGAGAGGGGTGTTGAGGGGGCCGATGGACAAAAGAAGGCTCAGAGATGACAAGGAGGAATTCGGGTGATCATCTGAGCAGAGCAGGGGTGGTCTCGGGTGGCCGGGAACTGAATGCTGGAATCCCAGATAACAGAGAGGAACAAAGGAGTGTTCTGTGGTTCAAAGATGGCCCCACCTAAAGCACTACAAGATGGAACCGGAGAACCAGGAAGGTCTCGGGAAGGCATCGTGACCAGAACTGTCCTAAGGGAGCCAGGGAGTCATCCAAAGGACTGGGGACATGACCATGAAATCCTGAGAGGATCCCAACTGGGTAAATGTGTCATCACAGGCCCAGGGCAGTAATAGAGGCACGGCTAGAGGGAAGAGAGGACAGAATGACCGGCCTGGGTCACAGACATGGACGGGGGAAACTCTCTAAGGGAACGAGAAGAGTCTGAGGCCCACGACAAAGCTAGAAGTCTGCTAAGGGCAACCTCAAAGACACCGATAGGCATCACTGTGCCACTAGAGGGGTCCTGACTGGGCCCAAGACACCACAGAAGTCTCAGGGACACAAGGAAGAAGCCTGGAGGGGATTCCAGTACAGTACAGATGTCCTCAGGAGGCCGGGGACCAAGTGGAGACACTCTAGACAGCAGAGAGGATGACGATAACAACGCTCCCTCCGAGACATAAGCCCGCAGATGGGTTTCTGAGGAAATGAGACAGGATCAACGTCCGCTGCAGAGCTAAAATGGGGCTGTGGTACACAGAGACCATCTCATGACACATGGTGACTGGGAGCAGGGGGGTGTCACAAAAGTCTCATAGCAATAAGAGAGATAAAAAGAGAGGCAACATGCTACCAAAATTCTGTGGAGCACAAGGAAGGTCTTGAGAGGCATCCTAGATAGCAGAGACAAGAAAAACAAGGTTCCTTTTTGGGAATGGAGATATTGGGAGCAGTGTGACTGCGACAAAAGGAGTCCAAAGGGGCTTACGGTGCTAAAAGCATGCGTCAGGGAATATCCAAACCCCAAAATACTCCCCCCTGAAACACTAACACCCCAACATAGTCCCCCCGAAATATTACCCCTCAAAACAGTCCCTCCCAAAATACTCTCCTCCAAATACTCCCCTCCAAAATATTCCCCCCAAAATACTCCTCCCCCAAAACACTCACCTGAAATACTCCCCCTGAAATAATGCTCCTGAACCACTGTCCCCCAAAATACTACCCTGGAATACTCCCCCAAAAACACTCTCGCTGAATTACTCCCCCCAAAACTCTCTTCCCAGAATACTCCCCCTCTGAAATTCCGCCCCCCCCAACATAATCCCCCTGAAACAGTCATTTCCCCCACTCCCCCCACCCCTCCCAAAATACTCCCCTGGAAATACTCCCCCCTGAAATACTCCCCACCCAAAATAGTCCCACCAAAATACTCTCCCCCCCAAAATAGTCCCCACCCATAACACTCCCCCCTGAAATACCACACACACACCCCCCACCTCTGAAAAACTCCCTCCTGGAATACTCCCCTCGAATTACTCCTTCTCCAAAACACTCACCTGAAATACTTCCTCCCAAAATGCTCCCCCCAAAATAATGGTCCTGTAACACTGCCCCCCGAAATACTCCCCCCAAAACACTCCCCCCAACATACTGCTCCTGGAATACTCCCCCTCAAACTGCTCCACTGTGAGACTCTCCATGAAATTCTCTCCCCGAAATAGTCTCCCCAAAATACTCCCCCTGAATTAGTCCCCCTCTGAAACAGTTTCCCCTGAAAGAGTCCACTCGAAAGACCCACCCCCAACCCCCCAAAATACTCCCACCCCGAAATACTCCCCCACAAACAGTCCCCCCTGAAAAACTCCCCCCAAAATGCTCCCACCAAAATAGTACCCCCTGAAATACTCCTGAATCACTCCCCTCCTGAAATACTTCCCTGTGGGAGCTATGCACATGATCACACAGTGATTAAGCAATGCCTACTTTATCATGGTGGACAAGCCTTTTATAATGCAGGTGAAAATCACAAGATACAATCACATGGTACAATTCTTTCTGATTGGACAGTTAGCTTCGCACATGCTCCTTAAGCTCTCTTCTGATTGGATGAGAACTTCCGCATTGACATTGTACAAACTTCTTCTCTGCCCAGACCAACACCCTGAAGTTGTTTAACTTCCCGGGTTCTTCCTCATTCTTCCAGGGTCATCTCCTCATCACATCCTTGCCGACGCTGAGGCTTTGCCAGTCTTGCTCATATGCAGGATTGCTCACATGCTGATTTCCTAGCAGGAAATCCTTTAGAATCCCCACATATCCCTCTTTTTGTTTTTCAGCAATCCAAACTCCTTGCAAGCTTTTCTGCAACGATTGTCTAATACAAGAAATTAAGCATGGCAAAATAATAGCAAGCACAATAATTACAATGATTACTCCTTTTAACAATACTTTGCTCATAATAAGTTGACCTTGCCAAAAGGTTGTGGTGTTGGTGCCGGCCTGGGTAATTTGAGCAATGTCATTGGCCTGTGAAAGTTTCATTTTTGCCCAACTATCGTCTGACACAAACCCAATGAATTCTTGTGGATTCTTGACCTGTCTCTTTAGCTATAGTTACCCATATGTTTGGTCGGGGAAACACTACTTTTGCTGGATGAGCATTAGTCACTGTCAGAACCATCACAAGGCTTAGAATCACAAACTTGATCTCCTTTCCAAGGCCGCACCCAGCGAGATGGAGCCCATCTAGTGCCGGTATCGGTAATAACGCAGGCATAGCCTCGACCCGTCATTGTTAGTTCCACAGGTCCTTTCCACTCTCCTATAGCAACATCTTTGTACTGAGCAAAAGCACTATCTCCACACTGGCTTATACCAGATTTCAGACCCATACTTATGTATTATTACTGGTGGTTCCTCCCTATCACCTGTGAGCCGTAAGTAATTTAACACATACACCGCTTTTGCAAGTGGTTCTGCAGCAGCCAAGATCTCTCCCCCTTTTTGTTTTTGCAAAAGCGCCTTTCAAGTTTTGATGCGCTCTCTCCACTATGGCTTGCCCCATGGGGGAATGTGGTATACCTGTGATGTGATGTATACCCCAGAGTTGACAAAAAAAAAAAAAATGTTGAGAGGTATAGGCTGGTCCATTATTAGTTTCACGGGTCAATTGAACTAATTTTCCATATTCTCTGGCGCATTCCGCCCTACAACGATGGTAACTTCTCACAGCTTAGTGCTTTTTCGCAGTTCAGTGTTGTAGCTGTCTGCTGGTTTTGCCCGCTACCTTGGCATAACTCAGCAGTTTCTTATCTATCTTCCAAGGCCTGTTCTTCCTAGCTATTGCTCAGAGGATGTGTAAAGCTGCACCTGCAAGACTTATTTCGAGACTTCATCAATTAAGGGTTAGGCAAGCTTCAAAACACAGCATACTTAAAATAGTTTCACAGAACGCTAGAAACAACACAGCAGTTACAGTTACTAGAGTAAGATAATTGCAGTATCCACAACTAAGGGATATGATGAAATACTACAAAAGTAAACAGTAAGGAAAAATATGAAATTAGCACACTTACTTAATGGGGTGCTAACATTCAGATCCGCAGTTGCTGGGGAACCCTGGATGCAGCGAGAATTTAGATTGCCCTTCCTCACAAACTGGAAAGTCCTACATGATGCGTCCATCCGTAGGTGAGGCATCCAAAATCGCTGCAAGCAGGTCCAACCTCCAAATCAGCATGCCAAAATAACTGGCAATTTCCTTTGAGCGGAAACATCTGATTTCACCCTCCTGTTGGGTTCCACCCAGAGCCTGGCCACCACTCAGGGGGGAAAACCAAGGGAGTTTCTAATAAGGTTAAACACTTGACTTCTTATTTCTTAATATTGCTAAACAAAGAAAGGTGAATACACACATTCTTATAGCATTTCATCCTTATTAATAACTACATTTTGTCTAAGCTACTTCTTTCACTAGTGACTAGTAAGCCTATCTATTTCATCATGAAGTTGCAATTACTGTCAGCATTTTCTCTTAAAAGAGTTGGCAACTGTGGTGTGATTAAAGACTGAGATAGTGTATTTTGTCCTATTGCAATAGCAAGCATTACCCATACATTCTGCTTAAATGATCAGTTGAAGAGATCGCAAACTGTTGGCACAGGGGCATCCACAGCACCCACAGCTGGCTCCTGAGTGTCTACCAAAAGCTGCCTCTCACGCCTCAGGTGTAGTTGCACACAGCTTGCTGGTAATCACCTGTGGGGACTGTGACCTGTGGAGACACAAGCATAACCTCTTCCCCCGGTTATCAAGGGATATGGTCCTTCCCAGTTAGCACTCTCCAGGTTTTTTGCTAACACTTGAGCCTTATGACACTTGAAACACTTAGTTCGAAGAAACAGGCTGCACCGATGACCCAGCAGGCACTTGGGTGCTCTGTCAGAGAGCTCCACACTCCGCAGCTGCAGCTGGGCTGCATCTCACACACAGAAAACAATCACACAAAGAGGCCTCTTACACTTATCACTCACACAACATAAAATGACAAACACTACAAACATCAAAACACCATTAAGAATATATAAAGTCATTGCTAGTTGATTATGTGGTGCGTCCAGAAAATTCCCCCTTCTTTGTTTTATACCGTTCACCTATTTCAGCCCATTTTGCTGGCTCAAAGGCGGTGAGGGTATCAGCAGGATAGCCGTGGTTTCTGCACCATTTAAATAACCTTCGTAAAGAAGTTTCATTATAAGTTATCCCTCTCATAGAGAGTATATGCAGCAGGAGTCTGACAGTGGCCGTGTCCTCTGCGGGCTTGTTCTGCCCCATGCTCTACCGACTGAGCTAGCCAGGCTCCTTATTAATAACTAGGCTCATAATAAGTTGTTAAAAAATGGTGCAACCACTTCATGCACTGCAGCGGCATAGGCTGCAACATTAGCCTGTTGCATTCCTCTGTTGGTTAATTCAATCATGTCAGCTACAGATGCTCCATGTGGGAGGGTCACTAACAGCCGTTTGGTAGATGGATTAGCATTTTTGAAGGCCATTAACTTAAATATATTTTCCTTCATCTCTTGGGTCATGTCAGGTTGTTGTTCTAGAGAGTCATAAAGATGATCTACAAATTTTGAAAAAGGTTCATTAAGTCCTTGTTTTACTGTTACAAACTTGTCCTGTTTCTTTCCTTCTGTATCAGGTACAGACATTAGGGCCTGACTAGCTATTGACTGTGATAACCGTAACACTTCGTTAGAAAAATTGGCCTGTAGATCTACTGTGGCGAAAGGCCCTGTACCCAATAGCATTTGTGCTTGGACAAGATAGAGGGGATCACCCTGTGGTCGTGGACGAACCTGTTTGTTAGCTAACTTCACCCAGGTGCTTTCAAATAATTTTTTGAGATGGAGTTAAAATAACTGCCACTATTTGATCGATATCTTTTGGAATTAACAATGATGATGAGAAGATATAGTTAATTGATGGTGGAGACCATTTTGTACTACTGAGGCCCTAACCTTTTCAAGCAGCTTCCAATCTAAGGGATCCCACTCATTGGCACCAGTAACAGTATTAAAAGAAACTGGAAATGCTTGTATGCTTTCTGGGATAAAAGATCCTTCTACTATAGCATCTCTAATAATTCCTTTCCATCAGCACTCTGCACCTGTGAAGAGAAAAGATGTGAAGTTGCAGGGTGAGATGGCGGGGATGCAGTCACCGTCTCTGGTAATGACGAGAGGAAGGAATTAGTAGCAGGCACGGGAGCTGAATATTCGAGCGATGGATCAGAAGGAGCAGATGGTTGTGGTCCTGTATTTGACGAAAACGTATATGGTTTCTGCTTCATCTTCTCTCCCTGTGATACAGTCAGTTTCTGAAGGCTGTTTACAAGCTGCAGGAGTAAAGTTTCAGTGTTTGAAGAGCCAACTTGTGAAGCGGGGGTGTGTTCTTCTGTGGCGTTGACTTGTGAGGGAGGGAGAGGTGGGCACAAGTACCTGCTACCCACGCCCTCATCTGTGTCCCGCCCACTATTGGAGTCTTTAGCCTCTTTTGGTTTCTCCTCAGTCCCTTTCCGGTTCGCATCAGATACACTTCCGTTGTTTCCAGCCCCTGATTATGCAGTTTGGGATTTAGCCCCCACTGCTCGCCGCGGTCCCGGCGGCACAATTGATAAGGCAAACGGAGTTTTTGGCTGACCCAGCGTGGCGGGAGCCACAAGCAGCAGAGAGTAGCCCCCTCCCTCGTCGCCCCGGGGCGAGGAGGCCGAGGTGGGGGAAGGGGCCGGACCGTCCCTCTGGCCGTGGCCGGGGCAGTGCGGTAGCGGCAGCAGCGGCGGTGTGGCTGATATATCAAAGTTAGAAGATGCTCCGAGAGCTGCAGAGGCAGAAGCCGCAGCCGCACACTCACTACTAATCTCCTGTAGTGTCTCTCGGATTAATTTCCATAGCGTGGTGTAACCGGTCACTTCTTCTGCCAACTTTCCTCCATCACTAACTGAGTCCCATAGCTGTTTCCCTATGGCTTCCCAGGTAGCGGCTTCAAATACAAGCCCTGGACTGGGGATAAGTCCTTTCTCTCGGCTCCACTTTAATAAGCCTTCTAAGTTGGACTTGTCATATTTGATCCCTCTCATGGAGAGGATATGTTGGAGGAGTTTCACCACTGCTTGCTCATCTCTAGTAAGCGTGGACCCCATTCCTCCCTGGCCGCCGCCAGAGGCAGATCCCTGGCTACCGCCTCTCACGGAGCCTTAAAGTTACAGCGCGTTGATTCTCTCCTTCAGACACCAGGGCAGCGTCTGGAACAGTTTCGACCAGCTTTCCACCCGTGATGGCACATCACCGAGTCCTCATCAGACTTGTACGAATCTGTGGGTCCCTGCAGAGGGAGCCACATGCGAGAGAGATGGACATGCGGACAACCAGATTGATTAAGCAATGCCAATTTTATTATGGTGAAGCAAGCCTTTTATAATGCAGGTGAAAATCACATGATACAATCACGTGGTTGAATTATCTCTGATTGGACAGTTAGCTTTGCACATGCTCCTTAAGCTCTCTTCTGATTGAATGAGAACTGCCACATCGACATTGTACAAACTTCTTCCTCCGTCCAAACCCACACCCTGAAGTTGTTTAACTTCCTGGGTTCTTCCTCATTCTTCCAGGGTCATTTCATCACATCCTTGCCAACACTGAGGCTTTACCAGCCTTACTCATATGCAGGACTGCTCACATGCCCATTTCCCCGCAGGAGGTCCTTACAAATCCCCACAATGCACCATCCCACAAAACACCATCCCCCACCCAGATTCCCACCATCCACCATCAACATACACCATCCCACAATCCACTATCCACCATCCACCATCCACCTTCCACGATCCATCATCAACCATCAACCATCCACCATCCCACAATCCACCAACAACCAAACACCTTCACACCATCCAACATCCACCATCCCACAATCCAGCATCCAACATGCAACATCCACGTTCCCACAATTAAACATCAACCATCGACCATCCACCTTCCCACCAACAACCTTCACACCATCCACAATTTACTATCCCACAATCCACCATCCCACAATCCACCATCCACCATCCACCATCCCACAATCAGCAATCCACTATCCACCCTCCGACTTCCTACCATCAACCATCCAACATACACCATACCACAATACACCATACACCATCCTCCATTCAACATCCACCACCCCCATCCAACTTCCAATATCCCACAACCAACTATCCGCCATCCACCATCCCAATTTCCACAATCCACCATCCAATATGTGCCATCCATCATCAACAATCCATCATTTACCATCCAACATCTGACAATCCATGATCCACAATCCAGTTTACCAACATCCACCAATCCACATCCACCATTCAGCATCCCAGGATCCACTAACGCACCATAAAGCAGAGGACATTAATGCACATTCGGGAGGAAATAAAGCACACAGCCCCAGATTTGCTCTTGCCCAGGAGAGCTTGCAGAGCACTGGGGAAAGGCAGGCAGAGAATTCCCTGCTAGCACCTTCTCTGTGCCTGGGAAGCAGAAGTGTTCACATTGCTTCGCAGAATCGCTTTTGTGCAGAAAACAGTAACACTTGTTCAGAACGAAAGAAAGCACAGAGCCCCAGATTTGCTGTTGTCCTGGAGAGCTTGCAGAGCACTGGGGAAAGGCAGGCAGAGAATTCCCTGCTAGCACCTTCTCTGTGCCTGGGAAGCAGAAGTGTTCACATTGCTTGGCAGAATCGCTTTTGTGCAGAAAACACTAACACTTGTTCAGAAGGAAAGAAAGCACAGAGCCCCAGATTCTATGTTGTCCTGGAGAGCTTGCAGAGCACTGGGGAAAGGCAGGCAGAGAATTCCCTGCTAGCACCTTCTCTGTGCCTGGGAAGCAGAAGTGTTCACATTGCTTGGCAGAATCGCTTTTGTGCAGAAAACACTAACACTTGTTCAGAACGAAAGAAAGCACAGAGCCCCAGATTCTATGTTGTCCTGGAGAGCTTGCAGAGCACTGGGGAAAGGCAGGCAGAGAATTCCCTGCTAGCACCTTCTCTGTGCCTGGGAAGCAGAAGTGTTCACATTGCTTCGGAGAATCGCTTTTGTGCAGAAAACAGTAACACTTGTTCAGAAGGAAAGAAAGCACAGAGCCCCAGATTTTATGTTGTCCTGGAGAGCTTGCAGAGCACTGGGGAAAGGCAGGCAGAGAATTCCCTGCTAGCACCTTCTCTGTGCCTGTTCACATTGCTTGGCAGAATCGCTTTTGTGCAGAAAACACTAACACTTGTTCAGAAGGAAAGAAAGCACAGAGCCCCAGATTTGCTGTTGTCCTGGAGAGCTTGCAGAGCACTGGGGAAAGGCAGGCAGAGAATTCCCTGCTAGCACCTTCTCTGTGCCTGGGAAGCAGAAGTGTTCACATTGCTTGGCAGAATCGCTTTTGTGCAGAAAACACTAACACTTGTTCAGAAGGAAAGAAAGCACAGAGCCCCAGATTCTATGTTGTCCTGGAGAGCTTGCAGAGCACTGGGGAAAGGCAGGCAGAGAATTCCCTGCTAGCACCTTCTCTGTGCCTGGGAAGCAGAAGTGTTCACATTGCTTCGGAGAATCGCTTTTGTGCAGAAAACAGTAACACTTGTTCAGAAGGAAAGAAAGCACAGAGCCCCAGATTTTATGTTGTCCTGGAGAGCTTGCAGAGCACTGGGGAAAGGCAGGCAGAGAATTCCCTGCTAGCACCTTCTCTGTGCCTGTTCACATTGCTTGGCAGAATCGCTTTTGTGCAGAAAACACTAACACTTGTTCAGAAGGAAAGAAAGCACAGAGCCCCAGATTCTATGTTGTCCTGGAGAGCTTGCAGAGCACTGGGGAAAGGCAGGCAGAGAATTCCCTGCTAGCACCTTCTCTGTGCCTGTTCACATTGCTTGGCAGAATCGCTTTTGTGCAGAAAACACTAACACTTGTTCAGAACGAAAGAAAGCACAGAGCCCCAGATTTGCTGTTGTCCTGGAGAGCTTGCAGAGCACTGGGGAAAGGCAGGCAGAGAATTCCCTGCTAGCACCTTCTCTGTGCCTGTTCACATTGCTTCGCAGAATCGCTTTTGTGCAGAAAACACTAACACTTGTTCAGAACGAAAGAAAGCACAGAGCCCCAGATTTGCTGTTGTCCTGGAGAGCTTGCAGAGCACTGGGGAAAGGCAGGCAGAGAATTCCCTGCTAGCACCTTCTCTGTGCCTGGGAAGCAGAAGTGTTCACATTGCTTCGCAGAATCGCTTTTGTGCAGAAAACACTAACACTTGTTCAGAAGGAAAGAAAGCACAGAGCCCCAGATTCTATGTTGTCCTGGAGAGCTTGCAGAGCACTGGGGAAAGGCAGGCAGAGAATTCCCTGCTAGCACATTCTCTGTGCCTGGGAAGCAGAAGTGTTCACATTGCTTGGCACAATCGCTTTTGTGCAGAAAACAGTAACACTTGTTCAGAACGAAAGAAAGCACAGAGCCCCAGATTTTATGTTGTCCTGGAGAGCTTGCAGAGCACTGGGGAAAGGCAGGCAGAGAATTCCCTGCTAGCACCTTCTCTGTGCCTGTTCACATTGCTTCGCAGAATCGCTTTTGTGCAGAAAACAGTAACACTTGTTCAGAAGGAAAGAAAGCACAGAGCCCCAGATTCTATGTTGTCCTGGAGAGCTTGCAGAGCACTGGGGAAAGGCAGGCAGAGAATTCCCTGCTAGCACCTTCTCTGTGCCTGTTCACATTGCTTGGCAGAATCGCTTTTGTGCAGAAAACACTAACACTTGTTCAGAACGAAAGAAAGCACAGAGCCCCAGATTCTATGTTGTCCTGGAGAGCTTGCAGAGCACTGGGGAAAGGCAGGCAGAGAATTCCCTGCTAGCACCTTCTCTGTGCCTGTTCACATTGCTTCGCAGAATCGCTTTTGTGCAGAAAACACTAACACTTGTTCAGAACGAAAGAAAGCACAGAGCCCCAGATTTGCTGTTGTCCTGGAGAGCTTGCAGAGCACTGGGGAAAGGCAGGCAGAGAATTCCCTGCTAGCACCTTTTCTGTGCCTGTTCACATTGCTTCGCAGAATCGCTTTTGTGCAGAAAACAGTAACACTTGTTCAGAACGAAAGAAAGCACAGAGCCCCAGATTTTATGTTGTCCTGGAGAGCTTGCAGAGCACTGGGGAAAGGCAGGCAGAGAATTCCCTGCTAGCACCTTCTCTGTGCCTGGGAAGCAGAAGTGTTCACATTGCTTGGCAGAATCGCTTTTGTGCAGAAAACACTAACACTTGTTCAGAAGGAAAGAAAGCACAGAGCCCCAGATTTGCTGTTGTCCTGGAGAGCTTGCAGAGCACTGGGGAAAGGCAGGCAGAGAATTCCCTGCTAGCACCTTCTCTGTACCTGTTCACATTGCTTGGCAGAATCGCTTTTGTGCAGAAAACACTAACACTTGTTCAGAACGAAAGAAAGCACAGAGCCCCAGATTTGCTGTTGTCCTGGAGAGCTTGCAGAGCACTGGGGAAAGCCAGGCAGAGAATTCCCTGCTAGCACCTTCTCTGTGCCTGGGAAGCAGAAGTGTTCACATTGCTTCGCAGAATCGCTTTTGTGCAGAAAACAGTAACACTTGTTCAGAAGGAAAGAAAGCACAGAGCCCCAGATTTGCTGTTGTCCTGGAGAGCTTGCAGAGCACTGGGGAAATGCAGGCAGAGAATTCCCTGCTAGCACCTTTTCTGTGCCTGTTCACATTGCTTGGCAGAATCGCTTTTGTGCAGAAAACAGTAACACTTGTTCAGAACGAAAGAAAGCACAGAGCCCCAGATTTTATGTTGTCCTGGAGAGCTTGCAGAGCACTGGGGAAAAGCAGGCAGAGAATTCCCTGCTAGCACCTTCTCTGTACCTGTTCACATTGCTTCGCAGAATCGCTTTTGTGCAGAAAACAGTAACACTTGTTCAGAACGAAAGAAAGCACAGAGCCCCAGATTTGCTGTTGTCCTGGAGAGCTCGCAGAGCACTGGGGAAAGGCAGGCAGAGAATTCCCTGCTAGCACCTTCTCTGTACCTGTTCACATTGCTTGGCAGAATCGCTTTTGTGCAGAAAACACTAACACTTGTTCAGAACGAAGGAAAGCACAGAGCCCCAGATTCTATGTTGTCCTGGAGAGCTTGCAGAGCACTGGGGAAAGGCAGGCAGAGAATTCCCTGCTAGCACCTTCTCTGTGCCTGGGAAGCAGAAGTGTTCACATTGCTTCGCAGAATCGCTTTTGTGCAGAAAACAGTAACACTTGTTCAGAAGGAAAGAAAGCACAGAGCCCCAGATTTGCTGTTGTCCTGGAGAGCTTGCAGAGCACTGGGGAAATGCAGGCAGAGAATTCCCTGCTAGCACCTTTTCTGTGCCTGTTCACATTGCTTGGCAGAATCGCTTTTGTGCAGAAAACAGTAACACTTGTTCAGAACGAAAGAAAGCACAGAGCCCCAGATTTTATGTTGTCCTGGAGAGCTTGCAGAGCACTGGGGAAAGGCAGGCAGAGAATTCCCTGCTAGCACCTTCTCTGTACCTGTTCACATTGCTTCGCAGAATCGCTTTTGTGCAGAAAACAGTAACACTTGTTCAGAACGAAAGAAAGCACAGAGCCCCAGATTTGCTGTTGTCCTGGAGAGCTCGCAGAGCACTGGGGAAAGGCAGGCAGAGAATTCCCTGCTAGCACCTTCTCTGTGCCTGTTCACATTGCTTGGCAGAATCGCTTTTGTGCAGAAAACAGTAACACTTGTTCAGAACGAAAGAAAGCACAGAGCCCCAGATTCTATGTTGTCCTGGAGAGCTTGCAGAGCACTGGGGAAAGGCAGGCAGAGAATTCCCTGCTAGCACCTTCTCTGTACCTGTTCACATTGCTTGGCAGAATCGCTTTTGTGCAGAAAACACTAACACTTGTTCAGAACGAAGGAAAGCACAGAGCCCCAGATTCTATGTTGTCCTGGAGAGCTTGCAGAGCACTGGGGAAAGGCAGGCAGAGAATTCCCTGCTAGCACCTTCTCTGTGCCTGGGAAGCAGAAGTGTTCACATTGCTTGGCAGAATCGCTTTTGTGCAGGAAACACTAACACTTGTTCAGAACGAAAGAAAGCACAGAGCCCCAGATTTTATGTTGTCCTGGAGAGCTTGCAGAGCACTGGGGAAAGGCAGGCAGAGAATTCCCTGCTAGCACCTTCTCTGTGCCTGGGAAGCAGAAGTGTTCACATTGCTTGGCAGAATCGCTTTTGTGCAGAAAACAGTAACACTTGTTCAGAAGGAAAGAAAGCACAGAGCCCCAGATTCTATGTTGTCCTGGAGAGCTTGCAGAGCACTGGGGAAAGGCAGGCAGAGAATTCCCTGCTAGCACCTTTTCTGTGCCTGTTCACATTGCTTGGCAGAATCGCTTTTGTGCAGAAAACAGTAACACTTGTTCAGAACGAAAGAAAGCACAGAGCCCCAGATTCTATGTTGTCCTGGAGAGCTTGCAGAGCACTGGGGAAAGGCAGGCAGAGAATTCCCTGCTAGCACCTTCTCTGTGCCTGTTCACATTGCTTGGCAGAATCGCTTTTGTGCAGAAAACAGTAACACTTGTTCAGAACGAAAGAAAGCACAGAGCCCCAGATTTTATGTTGTCCTGGAGAGCTTGCAGAGCACTGGGGAAAGCCAGGCAGAGAATTCCCTGCTAGCACCTTCTCTGTGCCTGGGAAGCAGAAGTGTTGACATTGCTTCACAGAATCGTTTTTGTGCAGAAAACACTAACACTTGTTCAGAAGGAAAGAAAGCACAGAGCCCCAGATTTGCTGTTGTCCTGGAGAGCTTGCAGAGCACTGGGGAAATGCAGGCAGAGAATTCCCTGCTAGCACCTTTTCTGTGCCTGTTCACATTGCTTGGCAGAATCGCTTTTGTG
This sequence comes from Strix uralensis, assembly GCF_047716275.1. NCBI lineage: Eukaryota > Metazoa > Chordata > Aves > Strigiformes > Strigidae > Strix > Strix uralensis. Next base: position 706,972 of record NW_027436714.1, on the reverse strand, counting down.
CAGAAAACAGTAACACTTGTTCAGAACGAAAGAAAGCACAGAGCCCCAGATTTTATGTTGTCCTGGAGAGCTTGCAGAGCACTGGGGAAAGGCAGGCAGAGAATTCCCTGCTAGCACCTTCTCTGTGCCTGGGAAGCAGAAGTGTTCACATTGCTTGGCAGAATCGCTTTTGTGCAGAAAACAGTAACACTTGTTCAGAAGGAAAGAAAGCACAGAGCCCCAGATTCTATGTTGTCCTGGAGAGCTTGCAGAGCACTGGGGAAAGGCAGGCAGAGAATTCCCTGCTAGCACCTTCTCTGTGCCTGTTCACATTGCTTCGCAGAATCGCTTTTGTGCAGAAAACACTAACACTTGTTCAGAACGAAAGAAAGCACAGAGCCCCAGATTTGTTGTTGTCCTGGAGAGCTTGCAGAGCACTGGGGAAAGGCAGGCAGAGAATTCCCTGCTAGCACCTTCTCTGTGCCTGTTCACATTGCTTCGCAGAATCGCTTTTGTGCAGAAAACAGTAACACTTGTTCAGAACGAAAGAAAGCACAGAGCCCCAGATTTGCTGTTGTCCTGGAGAGCTTGCAGAGCACTGGGGAAAGGCAGGCAGAGAATTCCCTGCTAGCACCTTCTCTGTGCCTGTTCACATTGCTTGGCAGAATCGCTTTTGTGCAGAAAACACTAACACTTGTTCAGAACAAAAGAAAGCACAGAGCCCCAGATTCTATGTTGTCCTGGAGAGCTTGCAGAGCACTGGGGAAAGGCAGGCAGAGAATTCCCTGCTAGCACCTTCTCTGTGCCTGGGAAGCAGAAGTGTTCACATTGCTTCGCAGAATCGCTTTTGTGCAGAAAACAGTAACACTTGTTCAGAAGGAAAGAAAGCACAGAGCCCCAGATTTGCTGTTGTCCTGGAGAGCTTGCAGAGCACTGGGGAAATGCAGGCAGAGAATTCCCTGCTAGCACCTTTTCTGTGCCTGTTCACATTGCTTGGCAGAATCGCTTTTGTGCAGAAAACAGTAACACTTGTTCAGAACGAAAGAAAGCACAGAGCCCCAGATTTTATGTTGTCCTGGAGAGCTTGCAGAGCACTGGGGAAAGGCAGGCAGAGAATTCCCTGCTAGCACCTTCTCTGTGCCTGGGAAGCAGAAGTGTTCACGTTGCTTGGCAGAATCGCTTTTGTGCAGAAAACAGTAACACTTGTTCAGAAGGAAAGAAAGCACAGAGCCCCAGATTCTATGTTGTCCTGGAGAGCTTGCAGAGCACTGGGGAAAGGCAGGCAGAGAATTCCCTGCTAGCACCTTCTCTGTACCTGTTCACATTGCTTCGCAGAATCGCTTTTGTGCAGAAAACACTAACACTTGTTCAGAACGAAAGAAAGCACAGAGCCCCAGATTTGCTGTTGTCCTGGAGAGCTCGCAGAGCACTGGGGAAAGGCAGGCAGAGAATTCCCTGCTAGCACCTTCTCTGTGCCTGTTCACATTGCTTCGCAGAATCGCTTTTGTGCAGAAAACAGTAACACTTGTTCAGAAGAAAAGAAAGCACAGAGCCCCAGATTTGCTGTTTTCCTGGAGAGCTTGCAGAGCACTGGGGAAAGGCAGGCAGAGAATTCCCTGCTAGCACCTTCTCTGTACCTGTTCACATTGCTTGGCAGAATCGCTTTTGTGCAGAAAACACTAACACTTGTTCAGAACGAAGGAAAGCACAGAGCCCCAGATTCTATGTTGTCCTGGAGAGCTTGCAGAGCACTGGGGAAAGGCAGGCAGTGAATTCCCTGCTAGCACCTTCTCTGTGCCTGGGAAGCAGAAGTGTTCACATTGCTTGGCAGAATCGCTTTTGTGCAGGAAACACTAACACTTGTTCAGAACGAAAGAAAGCACAGAGCCACAGATTCTATGTTGTCCTGGAGAGCTTGCAGAGCACTGGGGAAAGGCAGGCAGAGAATTCCCTGCTAGCACCTTCTCTGTGCCTGGGAAGCAGAAGTGTTCACATTGCTTGGCAGAATCGCTTTTGTGCAGAAAACACTAACACTTGTTCAGAACGAAAGAAAGCACAGAGCCACAGATTCTATGTTGTCCTGGAGAGCTTGCAGAGCACTGGGGAAAGGCAGGCAGAGAATTCCCTGCTAGCACCTTCTCTGTGCCTGGGAAGCAGAAGTGTTCACATTGCTTGGCAGAATCGCTTTTGTGCAGAAAACAGTAACACTTGTTCAGAACGAAAGAAAGCACAGAGCCCCAGATTCTATGTTGTCCTGGAGAGCTTGCAGAGCACTGGGGAAAGGCAGGCAGAGAATTCCCTGCTAGCACCTTCTCTGTACCTGTTCACATTGCTTCGCAGAATCGCTTTTGTGCAGAAAACAGTAACACTTGTTCAGAAGGAAAGAAAGCACAGAGCCCCAGAATTTATGTTGTCCTGGAGAGCTTGCAGAGCACTGGGGAAAGGCAGGCAGAGAATTCCCTGCTAGCACCTTCTCTGTGCCTGTTCACATTGCTTCGCAGAATCGCTTTTGTGCAGAAAACACTAACACTTGTTCAGAACGAAAGAAAGCACAGAGCCCCAGATTTTATGTTGTCCTGGAGACCCTGCAGAGCACTGGGGAAAGGCAGGCAGAGAATTCCCTGCTAGCACCTTCTCTGTGCCTGGGAAGCAGAAGTGTTGACATTGCTTCGCAGAATCGCTTTTGTGCAGAAAACACTAACACTTGTTCAGAAGGAAAGAAAGCACAGAGCCCCAGATTTGCTGTTGTCCTGGAGAGCTTGCAGAGCACTGGGGAAATGCAGGCAGAGAATTCCCTGCTAGCACCTTTTCTGTGCCTGTTCACATTGCTTGGCAGAATCGCTTTTGTGCAGAAAACAGTAACACTTGTTCAGAACGAAAGAAAGCACAGAGCCCCAGATTTTATGTTGTCCTGGAGAGCTTGCAGAGCACTGGGGAAAGGCAAGCAGAGAATTCCCTGCTAGCACCTTCTCTGTGCCTGGGAAGCAGAAGTGTTCACATTGCTTGGCAGAATCGCTTTTGTGCAGAAAACAGTAACACTTGTTCAGAACGAAAGAAAGCACAGAGCCCCAGATTCTATGTTGTCCTGGAGAGCTTGCAGAGCTCTGGGGAAAGGCAGGCAGAGAATTCCCTGCTAGCACCTTCTCTGTGCCTGGGAAGCAGAAGTGTTCACATTGCTTCGCAGAATCGCTTTTGTGCAGAAAACACTAACACTTGTTCAGAAGGAAAGAAAGCACAGAGCCCCAGATTCTATGTTGTCCTGGAGAGCTTGCAGAGCACTGGGGAAAAGCAGGCAGAGAATTCCCTGCTAGCACCTTCTCTGTGCCTGGGAAGCAGAAGTGTTCACATTGCTTGGCAGAATCGCTTTTGTGCAGAAAACAGTAACACTTGTTCAGAACGAAAGAAAGCACAGAGCCCCAGATTTGCTGTTGTCCTGGAGAGCTCGCAGAGCACTGGGGAAAGGCAGGCAGAGAATTCCCTGCTAGCACCTTCTCTGTGCCTGTTCACATTGCTTCGCAGAATCGCTTTTGTGCAGAAAACAGTAACACTTGTTCAGAACGAAAGAAAGCACAGAGCCCCAGATTTGCTGTTGTCCTGGAGAGCTTGCAGAGCACTGGGGAAAGGCAGGCAGAGAATTCCCTGCTAGCACCTTCTCTGTACCTGTTCACATTGCTTGGCAGAAACGCTTTTGTGCAGAAAACACTAACACTTGTTCAGAACGAAGGAAAGCACAGAGCCCCAGATTCTATGTTGTCCTGGAGAGCTTGCAGAGCACTGGGGAAAGGCAGGCAGTGAATTCCCTGCTAGCACCTTCTCTGTGCCTGGGAAGCAGAAGTGTTCACATTGCTTCGCAGAATTGCTTTTGTGCAGAAAACACTAACACTTGTTCAGAACGAAATAAAGCACAGAGCCCCAGATTTGCTGTTGTCCTGGAGAGCTTGCAGAGCACTGGGGAAAGGCAGGCAGAGAATTCCCTGCTAGCACCTTCTCTGTGCCTGTTCACATTGCTTCGCAGAATGCTTTTGTGCAGAAAACACTAACACTTGTTCAGAACGAAAGAAAGCACAGAGACCCAGATTTGCTGTTGTCCTGGAGAGCTTGCAGAGCACTGGGGAAAGGCAGGCAGAGAATTCCCTGCTAGCACCTTCTCTGTACCTGTTCACATTGCTTGGCAGAATCGCTTTTGTGCAGAAAACAGTAACACTTGTTCAGAACGAAAGAAAGCACAGAGCCCCAGATTTGTTGTTGTCCTGGAGAGCTTGCAGAGCACTGGGGAAAGGCAGGCAGAGAATTCCCTGCTAGCACCTTCTCTGTGCCTGGGAAGCAGAAGTGTTCACATTGCTTCGCAGAATCGCTTTTGTGCAGAAAACAGTAACACTTGTTCAGAACGAAAGAAAGCACAGAGCCCCAGATTTGCTGTTGTCCTGGAGAGCTTGCAGAGCACTGGGGAAAGCCAGGCAGAGAATTCCCTGCTAGCACCTTCTCTGTGCCTGTTCACATTGCTTCGCAGAATCGCTTTTGTGCAGAAAACACTAACACTTGTTCAGAACGAAAGAAAGCACAGAGCCCCAGATTTTATGTTGTCCTGGAGAGCTTGCAGAGCACTGGGGAAAGGCAGGCAGAGAATTCCCTGCTAGCACCTTCTCTGTGCCTGTTCACATTGCTTCGCAGAATCGCTTTTGTGCAGAAAACACTAACACTTGTTCAGAACGAAAGAAAGCACAGAGCCCCAGATTCTATGTTGTCCTGGAGAGCTTGCAGAGCACTGGGGAAAGGCAGGCAGAGAATTCCCTGCTAGCACCTTCTCTGTGCCAGGGAAGTAGAAGTGTTCACATTGCTTGGCAGAATCGCTTTTGTGCAGAAAACACTAACACTTATTCAGAACGAAAGAAAGCACAGAGCCACAGATTTGCTGTTGTCCTGGAGAGCTTGCAGAGCACTGGGGAAAGGCAGGCAGAGAATTCCCTGCTAGCACCTTCTCTGTGCCTGTTCACATTGCTTCGCAGAATCGCTTTTGTGCAGAAAACACTAACACTTGTTCAGAACGAAAGAAAGCACAGAGCCCCAGATTTTATGTTGTCCTGGAGACCTTGCAGAGCACTGGGGAAAGGCAGGCAGAGAATTCCCTGCTAGCACCTTTTCTGTGCCTGGGAAGCAGAAGTGTTCACATTGCTTGGCAGAATCGCTTTTGTGCAGAAAACACTAACACTTGTTCAGAACGAAAGAAAGCACAGAGCCCCAGATTCTATGTTGTCCTGGAGAGCTTGCAGAGCACTGGGGAAAGGCAGGCAGAGAATTCCCTGCTAGCACCTTCTCTGTACCTGTTCACATTGCTTGGCAGAATCGCTTTTGTGCAGAAAACAGTAACACTTGTTCAGAAGGAAAGAAAGCACAGAGCCCAAGATTTGCTGTTGTCCTGGAGAGCTTGCAGAGCACTGGGGAAAGGCAGGCAGAGAATTCCCTGCTAGCACCTTCTCTGTGCCTGTTCACAATGCTTCGCAGAATCGCTTTTGTGCAGAAAACACTAACACTTGTTCAGAACGAAAGAAAGCACAGAGCCCCAGATTTTATGTTGTCCTGGAGAGCTTGCAGAGCACTGGGGAAAGGCAGGCAGAGAATTCCCTGCTAGCACCTTCTCTGTGCCTGTTCACATTGCTTCGCAGAATCGCTTTTGTGCAGAAAACACTAACACTTGTTCAGAACGAAAGAAAGCACAGAGCCCCAGATTTTATGTTGTCCTGGAGAGCTTGCAGAGCACTGGGGAAAGGCAGGCAGAGAATTCCCTGCTAGCACCTTTTCTGTGCCTGTTCACATTGCTTGGCAGAATCGCTTTTGTGCAGAAAACAGTAACACTTGTTCAGAACGAAAGAAAGCACAGAGCCCCAGATTTTATGTTGTCCTGGAGAGCTTGCAGAGCACTGGGGAAAGGCAGGCAGAGAATTCCCTGCTAGCACCTTCTCTGTGCCTGGGAAGCAGAAGTGTTCACATTGCTTGGCAGAATCGCTTTTGTGCAGAAAACAGTAACACTTGTTCAGAACGAAAGAAAGCACAGAGCCCCAGATTCTATGTTGTCCTGGAGAGCTTGCAGAGCTCTGGGGAAAGGCAGGCAGAGAATTCCCTGCTAGCACCTTTTCTGTGCCTGGGAAGCAGAAGTGTTCACATTGCTTCGCAGAATCGCTTTTGTGCAGAAAACACTAACACTTGTTCAGACGAAAGAAAGCACAGAGCCCCAGATTTGCTGTTGTCCTGGAGAGCTCGCAGAGCACTGGGGAAAGGCAGGCAGAGAATTCCCTGCTAGCACCTTCTCTGTGCCTGTTCACATTGCTTCGCAGAATCGCTTTTGTGCAGAAAACACTAACACTTGTTCAGAACGAAAGAAAGCACAGAGCCCCAGATTTTATGTTGTCCTGGAGAGCTTGCAGAGCACTGGGGAAATGCAGGCAGAGAATTCCCTGCTAGCACCTTCTCTGTGCCTGTTCACATTGCTTCGCAGAATCGCTTTTGTGCAGAAACAGTAACACTTGTTCAGAACGAAAGAAAGCACAGAGCCCCAGATTTTATGTTGTCCTGGAGAGCTTGCAGAGCACTGGGGAAAGGCAGGCAGAGAATTCCCTGCTAGCACCTTCTCTGTGCCTGGGAAGCAGAAGTGTTCACATTGCTTCGCAGAATCACTTTTGTGCAGAAAACACTAACACTTGTTCAGAACGAAAGAAAGCACAGAGCCCCAGATTTGCTGTTGTCCTGGAGAGCTTGCAGAGCACTGGGGAAAGGCAGGCAGAGAATTCCCTGCTAGCACCTTCTCTGTGCCTGTTCACATTGCTTGGCAGAATCGCTTTTGTGCAGAAAACACTAACACTTGTTCAGAACGAAAGAAAGCACAGAGCCCCAGATTCTATGTTGTCCTGGAGAGCTTGCAGAGCACTGGGGAAAGGCAGGCAGAGAATTCCCTGCTAGCACCTTCTCTGTGCCTGGGAAGCAGAAGTGTTCACATTGCTTGGCAGAATCGCTTTTGTGCAGAAAACACTAACACTTGTTCAGAACGAAAGAAAGCACAGAGCCACAGATTCTATGTTGTCCTGGAGAGCTTGCAGAGCACTGGGGAAAGGCAGGCAGAGAATTCCCTGCTAGCACCTTCTCTGTGCCTGGGAAGCAGAAGTGTTCACATTGCTTGGCAGAATCGCTTTTGTGCAGAAAACAGTAACACTTGTTCAGAACGAAAGAAAGCACAGAGCCCCAGATTCTATGTTGTCCTGGAGAGCTTGCAGAGCACTGGGGAAAGGCAGGCAGAGAATTCCCTGCTAGCACCTTCTCTGTGCCTGTTCACATTGCTTCGCAGAATCGCTTTTGTGCAGAAAACACTAACACTTGTTCAGAACGAAAGAAAGCACAGAGACCCAGATTTGCTGTTGTCCTGGAGAGCTTGCAGAGCACTGGGGAAAGGCAGGCAGAGAATTCCCTGCTAGCACCTTCTCTGTACCTGTTCACATTGCTTGGCAGAATCGCTTTTGTGCAGAAAACAGTAACACTTGTTCAGAACGAAAGAAAGCACAGAGCCCCAGATTTGTTGTTGTCCTGGAGAGCTTGCAGAGCACTGGGGAAAGGCAGGCAGAGAATTCCCTGCTAGCACCTTCTCTGTGCCTGTTCACATTGCTTGGCAGAATCGCTTTTGTGCAGAAAACAGTAACACTTGTTCAGAACGAAAGAAAGCACAGAGCCCCAGATTTTATGTTGTCCTGGAGAGCTTGCAGAGCACTGGGGAAAGGCAGGCAGAGAATTCCCTGCTAGCACCTTCTCTGTGCCTGTTCACATTGCTTCGCAGAATCGCTTTTGTGCAGAAACAGTAACACTTGTTCAGAACGAAAGAAAGCACAGAGCCCCAGATTTGCTGTTGTCCTGGAGAGCTTGCAGAGCACTGGGGAAAGGCAGGCAGAGAATTCCCTGCTAGCACCTTCTCTGTGCCTGGGAAGCAGAAGTGTTCACATTGCTTCGCAGAATCGCTTTTGTGCAGAAAACACTAACACTTGTTCAGAACGAAAGAAAGCACAGAGCCCCAGATTTGCTGTTGTCCTGGAGAGCTTGCAGAGCACTGGGGAAAGGCAGGCAGAGAATTCCCTGCTAGCACCTTCTCTGTGCCTGTTCACATTGCTTCGCAGAATCGCTTTTGTGCAGAAAACACTAACACTTGTTCAGAACGAAAGAAAGCACAGAGCCCCAGATTTTATGTTGTCCTGGAGACCTTGCAGAGCACTGGGGAAAGGCAGGCAGAGAATTCCCTGCTAGCACCTTCTCTGTGCCTGGGAAGCAGAAGTGTTCACATTGCTTGGCAGAATCGCTTTTGTGCAGAAAACACTAACACTTGTTCAGAACGAAAGAAAGCACAGAGCCCCAGATTCTATGTTGTCCTGGAGAGCTTGCAGAGCACTGGGGAAAGGCAGGCAGAGAATTCCCTGCTAGCACCTTCTCTGTACCTGTTCACATTGCTTGGCAGAATCGCTTTTGTGCAGAAAACAGTAACACTTGTTCAGAAGGAAAGAAAGCACAGAGCCCAAGATTTGCTGTTGTCCTGGAGAGCTTGCAGAGCACTGGGGAAAGGCAGGCAGAGAATTCCCTGCTAGCACCTTCTCTGTGCCTGTTCACATTGCTTCGCAGAATCGCTTTTGTGCAGAAAACAGTAACACTTGTTCAGAACGAAAGAAAGCACAGAGCTCCAGATTTTATGTTGTCCTGGAGAGCTTGCAGAGCACTGGGGAAAGGCAGGCAGAGAATTCCCTGCTAGCACCTTCTCTGTGCCTGTTCACATTGCTTCGCAGAATCGCTTTTGTGCAGAAAACACTAACACTTGTTCAGAACGAAAGAAAGCACAGAGCCCCAGATTTGCTGTTGTCCTGGAGAGCTTGCAGAGCACTGGGGAAAGGCAGGCAGAGAATTCCCTGCTAGCACCTTCTCTGTGCCTGTTCACATTGCTTCGCAGAATCGCTTTTGTGCAGAAAACACTAACACTTGTTCAGAACGAAAGAAAGCACAGAGCCCCAGATTTGCTGTTGTCCTGGAGACCTTGCAGAGCACTGGGGAAAGGCAGGCAGAGAATTCCCTGCTAGCACCTTCTCTGTGCCTGGGAAGCAGAAGTGTTCACATTGCTTCGCAGAATCGCTTTTGTGCAGAAAACACTAACACTTGTTCAGAACGAAAGAAAGCACAGAGCCCCAGATTCTATGTTGTCCTGGAGAGCTTGCAGAGCACTGGGGAAAGGCAGGCAGTGAATTCCCTGCTAGCACCTTCTCTGTGCCTGGGAAGCAGAAGTGTTCACATTGCTTGGCAGAATCGCTTTTGTGCAGAAAACACTAACACTTGTTCAAACGAAAGAAAGCACAGAGCCCCAGATTTGCTGTTGTCCTGGAGAGCTTGCAGAGCACTGGGGAAAGGCAGGCAGAGAATTCCCTGCTAGCACCTTCTCTGTGCCTGTTCACATTGCTTCGCAGAATTGCTTTTGTGCAGAAAACACTAACACTTGTTCAGAACGAAAGAAAGCACAGAGCCACAGATTCTATGTTGTCCTGGAGAGCTTGCAGAGCACTGGGGAAAGGCAGGCAGAGAATTCCCTGCTAGCACCTTCTCTGTGCCTGGGAAGCAGAAGTGTTCACATTGCTTGGCAGAATCGCTTTTGTGCAGAAAACACTAACACTTGTTCAGAACGAAAGAAAGCACAGAGCCCCAGATTTGCTGTTGTCCTGGAGAGCTTGCAGAGCACTGGAGAAAGGCAGGCAGAGAATTCCCTGCTAGCACCTTCTCTGTACCTGTTCACATTGCTTGGCAGAATCGCTTTTGTGCAGAAAACAGTAACACTTGTTCAGAACGAAAGAAAGCACAGAGCCCCAGATTTGCTGTTGTCCTGGAGAGCTTGCAGAGCACTGGGGAAAGGCAGGCAGAGAATTCCCTGCTAGCACCTTCTCTGTGCCTGTTCACATTGCTTGGCAGAATCGCTTTTGTGCAGAAAACACTAACACTTGTTCAGAACGAAAGAAAGCACAGAGCCCCAGATTTGCTGTTGTCCTGGAGAGCTTGCAGAGCACTGGGGAAATGCAGGCAGAGAATTCCCTGCTAGCACCTTCACTGTGCCTGTTCACATTGCTTGGCAGAATCGCTTTTGTGCAGAAAACACTAACACTTGTTCAGAACGAAAGAAAGCACAGAGCCCCAGATTCTATGTTGTCCTGGAGAGCTTGCAGAGCACTGGGGAAAGGCAGGCAGAGAATTCCCTGCTAGCACCTTCTCTGTGCCTGGGAAGCAGAAGTGTTCACATTGCTTGGCAGAATCGCTTTTGTGCAGAAAACACTAACACTTGTTCAGAACGAAAGAAAGCACAGAGCCACAGATTCTATGTTGTCCTGGAGAGCTTGCAGAGCACTGGGGAAAGGCAGGCAGAGAATTCCCTGCTAGCACCTTCTCTGTGCCTGGGAAGCAGAAGTGTTCACATTGCTTGGCAGAATCGCTTTTGTGCAGAAAACACTAACACTTGTTCAGAACGAAAGAAAGCACAGAGCCCCAGATTTGCTGTTGTCCTGGAGAGCTTGCAGAGCACTGGGGAAAGGCAGGCAGAGAATTCCCTGCTAGCACCTTCTCTGTGCCTGTTCACATTGCTTCGCAGAATTGCTTTTGTGCAGAAAACACTAACACTTGTTCAGAACGAAAGAAAGCACAGAGCCACAGATTCTATGTTGTCCTGGAGAGCTTGCAGAGCACTGGGGAAAGGCAGGCAGAGAATTCCCTGCTAGCACCTTCTCTGTGCCTGGGAAGCAGAAGTGTTCACATTGCTTGGCAGAATCGCTTTTGTGCAGAAAACACTAACACTTGTTCAGAACGAAAGAAAGCACAGAGCCCCAGATTTGCTGTTGTCCTGGAGAGCTTGCAGAGCACTGGAGAAAGGCAGGCAGAGAATTCCCTGCTAGCACCTTCTCTGTACCTGTTCACATTGCTTGGCAGAATCGCTTTTGTGCAGAAAACAGTAACACTTGTTCAGAACGAAAGAAAGCACAGAGCCCCAGATTTGCTGTTGTCCTGGAGAGCTTGCAGAGCACTGGGGAAAGGCAGGCAGAGAATTCCCTGCTAGCACCTTCTCTGTGCCTGTTCACATTGCTTGGCAGAATCGCTTTTGTGCAGAAAACACTAACACTTGTTCAGAACGAAAGAAAGCACAGAGCCCCAGATTTGCTGTTGTCCTGGAGAGCTTGCAGAGCACTGGGGAAATGCAGGCAGAGAATTCCCTGCTAGCACCTTCACTGTGCCTGTTCACATTGCTTGGCAGAATCGCTTTTGTGCAGAAAACAGTAACACTTGTTCAGAACGAAAGAAAGCACAGAGCCCCAGATTCTATGTTGTCCTGGAGAGCTTGCAGAGCACTGGGGAAAGGCAGGCAGAGAATTCCCTGCTAGCACCTTCTCTGTGCCTGGGAAGCAGAAGTGTTCACATTGCTTGGCAGAATCGCTTTTGTGCAGAAAACACTAACACTTGTTCAGAACGAAAGAAAGCACAGAGCCACAGATTCTATGTTGTCCTGGAGAGCTTGCAGAGCACTGGGGAAAGGCAGGCAGAGAATTCCCTGCTAGCACCTTCTCTGTGCCTGGGAAGCAGAAGTGTTCACATTGCTTGGCAGAATCGCTTTTGTGCAGAAAACAGTAACACTTGTTCAGAACGAAAGAAAGCACAGAGCCCCAGATTCTATGTTGTCCTGGAGAGCTTGCAGAGCACTGGGGAAAGGCAGGCAGAGAATTCCCTGCTAGCACCTTCTCTGTACCTGTTCACATTGCTTGGCAGAATCGCTTTTGTGCAGAAAACAGTAACACTTGTTCAGAAGGAAAGAAAGCACAGAGCCCAAGATTTGCTGTTGTCCTGGAGAGCTTGCAGAGCACTGGGGAAAGGCAGGCAGAGAATTCCCTGCTAGCACCTTCTCTGTGCCTGTTCACATTGCTTGGCAGAATCGCTTTTGTGCAGAAAACACTAACACTTGTTCAGAACGAAAGAAAGCACAGAGCCCCAGATTTTATGTTGTCCTGGAGAGCTTGCAGAGCACTGGGGAAAGGCAGGCAGAGAATTCCCTGCTAGCACCTTCTCTGTGCCTGTTCACATTGCTTCGCAGAATCGCTTTTGTGCAGAAAACACTAACACTTGTTCAGAACGAAAGAAAGCACAGAGCCCCAGATTTGCTGTTGTCCTGGAGAGCTTGCAGAGCACTGGGGAAAGGCAGGCAGAGAATTCCCTGCTAGCACCTTCACTGTGCCTGTTCACATTGCTTCGCAGAATCGCTTTTGTGCAGAAAACACTAACACTTGTTCAGAACGAAAGAAAGCACAGAGCCCCAGATTTGCTGTTGTCCTGGAGACCTTTCAGAGCACTGGGGAAAGGCAGGCAGAGAATTCCCTGCTAGCACCTTCTCTGTGCCTGGGAAGCAGAAGTGTTCACATTGCTTGGCAGAATCGCTTTTGTGCAGAAAACACTAACACTTGTTCAGAACGAAAGAAAGCACAGAGCCACAGATTCTATGTTGTCCTGGAGAGCTTGCAGAGCACTGGGGAAAGGCAGGCAGAGAATTCCCTGCTAGCACCTTCTCTGTGCCTGGGAAGCAGAAGTGTTCACATTGCTTGGCAGAATCGCTTTTGTGCAGAAAACACTAACACTTGTTCAGAACGAAAGAAAGCACAGAGCCCCAGATTTGCTGTTGTCCTGGAGAGCTTGCAGAGCACTGGGGAAAGGCAGGCAGAGAATTCCCTGCTAGCACCTTCTCTGTACCTGTTCACATTGCTTGGCAGAATCGCTTTTGTGCAGAAAACAGTAACACTTGTTCAGAAGGAAAGAAAGCACAGAGCCCAAGATTTGCTGTTGTCCTGGAGAGCTTGCAGAGCACTGGGGAAAGGCAGGCAGAGAATTCCCTGCTAGCACCTTCTCTGTGCCTGTTCACATTGCTTGGCAGAATCGCTTTTGTGCAGAAAACACTAACACTTGTTCAGAACGAAAGAAAGCACAGAGCCCCAGATTTGCTGTTGTCCTGGAGAGCTTGCAGAGCACTGGGGAAAGGCAGGCAGAGAATTCCCTGCTAGCACCTTCTCTGTACCTGTTCACATTGCTTGGCAGAATCGCTTTTGTGCAGAAAACAGTAACACTTGTTCAGAACGAAAGAAAGCACAGAGCCCCAGATTTGCTGTTGTCCTGGAGAGCTTGCAGAGCACTGGGGAAAGGCAGGCAGAGAATTCCCTGCTAGCACCTTCTCTGTGCCTGTTCACATTGCTTGGCAGAATCGCTTTTGTGCAGAAAACACTAACACTTGTTCAGAACGAAAGAAAGCACAGAGCCCCAGATTTTATGTTGTCCTGGAGAGCTTGCAGAGCACTGGGGAAAGGCAGGCAGAGAATTCCCTGCTAGCACCTTCTCTGTGCCTGTTCACATTGCTTCGCAGAATCGCTTTTGTGCAGAAAACACTAACACTTGTTCAGAACGAAAGAAAGCACAGAGCCCCAGATTTGCTGTTGTCCTGGAGACCTTGCAGAGCACTGGGGAAAGGCAGGCAGAGAATTCCCTGCTAGCACCTTCTCTGTGCCTGGGAAGCAGAAGTGTTCACATTGCTTGGCAGAATCGCTTTTGTGCAGAAAACAGTAACACTTGTTCAGAACGAAAGAAAGCACAGAGCCCCAGATTCTATGTTGTCCTGGAGAGCTTGCAGAGCACTGGGGAAAGGCAGGCAGTGAATTCCCTGCTAGCACCTTCTCTGTGCCTGGGAAGCAGAAGTGTTCACATTGCTTGGCAGAATCGCTTTTGTGCAGAAAACAGTAACACTTGTTCAGAATGAAAGAAAGCACAGAGCCCAAGATTTGCTGTTGTCCTGGAGAGCTTGCAGAGCACTGGGGAAAGGCAGGCAGAGAATTCCCTGCTAGCACCTTCTCTGTGCCTGTTCACATTGCTTGGCAGAATCGCTTTTGTGCAGAAAACACTAACACTTGTTCAGAACGAAAGAAAGCACAGAGCCCCAGATTTTATGTTGTCCTGGAGAGCTTGCAGAGCACTGGGGAAAGGCAGGCAGAGAATTCCCTGCTAGCACCTTCTCTGTGCCTGTTCACATTGCTTCGCAGAATCGCTTTTGTGCAGAAAACACTAACACTTGTTCAGAACGAAAGAAAGCACAGAGCCCCAGATTTGCTGTTGTCCTGGAGAGCTTGCAGAGCACTGGGGAAAGGCAGGCAGAGAATTCCCTGCTAGCACCTTCACTGTGCCTGTTCACATTGCTTCGCAGAATCGCTTTTGTGCAGAAAACACTAACACTTGTTCAGAACGAAAGAAAGCACAGAGCCCCAGATTCTATGTTGTCCTGGAGAGCTTGCAGAGCACTGGGGAAAGGCAGGCAGAGAATTCCCTGCTAGCACCTTCTCTGTGCCTGGGAAGCAGAAGTGTTCACATTGCTTCGCAGAATCGCTTTTGTGCAGAAAACACTAACACTTGTTCAGAACGAAAGAAAGCACAGAGCCACAGATTCTATGTTGTCCTGGAGAGCTTGCAGAGCACTGGGGAAAGGCAGGCAGAGAATTCCCTGCTAGCACCTTCTCTGTGCCTGGGAAGCAGAAGTGTTCACATTGCTTGGCAGAATCGCTTTTGTGCAGAAAACACTAACACTTGTTCAGAACGAAAGAAAGCACAGAGCCCCAGATTCTATGTTGTCCTGGAGAGCTTGCAGAGCACTGGGGAAAGGCAGGCAGAGAATTCCCTGCTAGCACCTTCTCTGTGCCTGTTCACATTGCTTCGCAGAATCGCTTTTGTGCAGAAAACACTAACACTTGTTCAGAATGAAAGAAAGCACAGAGCCCCAGATTTGCTGTTGTCCTGGAGAGCTTGCAGAGCACTGGGGAAAGGCAGGCAGAGAATTCCCTGCTAGCACCTTCACTGTGCCTGTTCACATTGCTTCGCAGAATCGCTTTTGTGCAGAAAACACTAACACTTGTTCAGAACGAAAGAAAGCACAGAGCCACAGATTCTATGTTGTCCTGGAGAGCTTGCAGAGCACTGGGGAAAGGCAGGCAGAGAATTCCCTGCTAGCACCTTCTCTGTACCTGTTCACATTGCTTGGCAGAATCGCTTTTGTGCAGAAAACAGTAACACTTGTTCAGAACGAAAGAAAGCACAGAGCCCCAGATTTGCTGTTGTCCTGGAGAGCTTGCAGAGCACTGGGGAAAGGCAGGCAGAGAATTCCCTGCTAGCACCTTCTCTGTGCCTGTTCACATTGCTTCGCAGAATCGCTTTTGTGCAGAAAACAGTAACACTTGTTCAGAACGAAAGAAAGCACAGAGCCCCAGATTTGCTGTTGTCCTGGAGAGCTTGCAGAGCACTGGGGAAAGGCAGGCAGAGAATTCCCTGCTAGCACCTTCTCTGTGCCTGTTCACATTGCTTGGCAGAATCGCTTTTGTGCAGAAAACACTAACACTTGTTCAGAACGAAAGAAAGCACAGAGCCCCAGATTTTATGTTGTCCTGGAGAGCTTGCAGAGCACTGGGGAAAGGCAGGCAGAGAATTCCCTGCTAGCACCTTCTCTGTGCCTGTTCACATTGCTTCGCAGAATCGCTTTTGTGCAGAAAACACTAACACTTGTTCAGAACGAAAGAAAGCACAGAGCCCCAGATTTGCTGTTGTCCTGGAGACCTTGCAGAGCACTGGGGAAAGGCAGGCAGAGAATTCCCTGCTAGCACCTTCTCTGTGCCTGGGAAGCAGAAGTGTTCACATTGCTTGGCAGAATCGCTTTTGTGCAGAAAACAGTAACACTTGTTCAGAACGAAAGAAAGCACAGAGCCCCAGATTCTATGTTGTCCTGGAGAGCTTGCAGAGCACTGGGGAAAGGCAGGCAGTGAATTCCCTGCTAGCACCTTCTCTGTGCCTGGGAAGCAGAAGTGTTCACATTGCTTGGCAGAATCGCTTTTGTGCAGGAAACACTAACACTTGTTCAGAACGAAAGAAAGCACAGAGCCCCAGATTTTATGTTGTCCTGGAGAGCTTGCAGAGCACTGGGGAAAGGCAGGCAGAGAATTCCCTGCTAGCACCTTCTCTGTGCCTGTTCACATTGCTTCGCAGAATTGCTTTTGTGCAGAAAACACTAACACTTGTTCAGAACGAAAGAAAGCACAGAGCCACAGATTCTATGTTGTCCTGGAGAGCTTGCAGAGCACTGGGGAAAGGCAGGCAGAGAATTCCCTGCTAGCACCTTCTCTGTGCCTGGGAAGCAGAAGTGTTCACATTGCTTGGCAGAATCGCTTTTGTGCAGAAAACACTAACACTTGTTCAGAACGAAAGAAAGCACAGAGCCCCAGATTTGCTGTTGTCCTGGAGAGCTTGCAGAGCACTGGAGAAAGGCAGGCAGAGAATTCCCTGCTAGCACCTTCTCTGTACCTGTTCACATTGCTTGGCAGAATCGCTTTTGTGCAGAAAACAGTAACACTTGTTCAGAACGAAAGAAAGCACAGAGCCCCAGATTTGCTGTTGTCCTGGAGAGCTTGCAGAGCACTGGGGAAAGGCAGGCAGAGAATTCCCTGCTAGCACCTTCTCTGTGCCTGTTCACATTGCTTGGCAGAATCGCTTTTGTGCAGAAAACACTAACACTTGTTCAGAACGAAAGAAAGCACAGAGCCCCAGATTTGCTGTTGTCCTGGAGAGCTTGCAGAGCACTGGGGAAATGCAGGCAGAGAATTCCCTGCTAGCACCTTCACTGTGCCTGTTCACATTGCTTGGCAGAATCGCTTTTGTGCAGAAAACACTAACACTTGTTCAGAACGAAAGAAAGCACAGAGCCCCAGATTCTATGTTGTCCTGGAGAGCTTGCAGAGCACTGGGGAAAGGCAGGCAGAGAATTCCCTGCTAGCACCTTCTCTGTGCCTGGGAAGCAGAAGTGTTCACATTGCTTGGCAGAATCGCTTTTGTGCAGAAAACACTAACACTTGTTCAGAACGAAAGAAAGCACAGAGCCACAGATTCTATGTTGTCCTGGAGAGCTTGCAGAGCACTGGGGAAAGGCAGGCAGAGAATTCCCTGCTAGCACCTTCTCTGTGCCTGGGAAGCAGAAGTGTTCACATTGCTTGGCAGAATCGCTTTTGTGCAGAAAACACTAACACTTGTTCAGAACGAAAGAAAGCACAGAGCCCCAGATTTGCTGTTGTCCTGGAGAGCTTGCAGAGCACTGGGGAAAGGCAGGCAGAGAATTCCCTGCTAGCACCTTCTCTGTGCCTGTTCACATTGCTTCGCAGAATTGCTTTTGTGCAGAAAACACTAACACTTGTTCAGAACGAAAGAAAGCACAGAGCCCCAGATTCTATGTTGTCCTGGAGAGCTTGCAGAGCACTGGGGAAAGGCAGGCAGAGAATTCCCTGCTAGCACCTTCTCTGTGCCTGGGAAGCAGAAGTGTTCACATTGCTTGGCAGAATCGCTTTTGTGCAGAAAACACTAACACTTGTTCAGAACGAAAGAAAGCACAGAGCCCCAGATTTGCTGTTGTCCTGGAGAGCTTGCAGAGCACTGGAGAAAGGCAGGCAGAGAATTCCCTGCTAGCACCTTCTCTGTACCTGTTCACATTGCTTGGCAGAATCGCTTTTGTGCAGAAAACAGTAACACTTGTTCAGAACGAAAGAAAGCACAGAGCCCCAGATTTGCTGTTGTCCTGGAGAGCTTGCAGAGCACTGGGGAAAGGCAGGCAGAGAATTCCCTGCTAGCACCTTCTCTGTGCCTGTTCACATAGCTTGGCAGAATCGCTTTTGTGCAGAAAACACTAACACTTGTTCAGAACGAAAGAAAGCACAGAGCCCCAGATTTGCTGTTGTCCTGGAGAGCTTGCAGAGCACTGGGGAAAGGCAGGCAGAGAATTCCCTGCTAGCACCTTCTCTGTGCCTGGGAAGCAGAAGTGTTCACATTGCTTGGCAGAATCGCTTTTGTGCAGAAAACACTAACACTTGTTCAGAACGAAAGAAAGCACAGAGCCACAGATTCTATGTTGTCCTGGAGAGCTTGCAGAGCACTGGGGAAAGGCAGGCAGAGAATTCCCTGCTAGCACCTTCTCTGTGCCTGTTCACATTGCTTGGCAGAATCGCTTTTGTGCAGAAAACACTAACACTTGTTCAGAACGAAAGAAAGCACAGAGCCCCAGATTTTATGTTGTCCTGGAGAGCTTGCAGAGCACTGGGGAAAGGCAGGCAGAGAATTCCCTGCTAGCACCTTCTCTGTGCCTGTTCACATTGCTTCGCAGAATCGCTTTTGTGCAGAAAACACTAACACTTGTTCAGAACGAAAGAAAGCACAGAGCCCCAGATTTGCTGTTGTCCTGGAGAGCTTGCAGAGCACTGGGGAAAGGCAGGCAGAGAATTCCCTGCTAGCACCTTCACTGTGCCTGTTCACATTGCTTCGCAGAATCGCTTTTGTGCAGAAAACACTAACACTTGTTCAGAACGAAAGAAAGCACAGAGCCCCAGATTCTATGTTGTCCTGGAGAGCTTGCAGAGCACTGGGGAAAGGCAGGCAGAGAATTCCCTGCTAGCACCTTCTCTGTGCCTGGGAAGCAGAAGTGTTCACATTGCTTCGCAGAATCGCTTTTGTGCAGAAAACACTAACACTTGTTCAGAACGAAAGAAAGCACAGAGCCACAGATTCTATGTTGTCCTGGAGAGCTTGCAGAGCACTGGGGAAAGGCAGGCAGAGAATTCCCTGCTAGCACCTTCTCTGTGCCTGGGAAGCAGAAGTGTTCACATTGCTTGGCAGAATCGCTTTTGTGCAGAAAACACTAACACTTGTTCAGAACGAAATAAAGCACAGAGCCCCAGATTCTATGTTGTCCTGGAGAGCTTGCAGAGCACTGGGGAAAGGCAGGCAGAGAATTCCCTGCTAGCACCTTCTCTGTGCCTGTTCACATTGCTTCGCAGAATCGCTTTTGTGCAGAAAACACTAACACTTGTTCAGAACGAAAGAAAGCACAGAGCCCCAGATTTGCTGTTGTCCTGGAGAGCTTGCAGAGCACTGGGGAAAGGCAGGCAGAGAATTCCCTGCTAGCACCTTCTCTGTGCCTGTTCACATTGCTTCGCAGAATCGCTTTTGTGCAGAAAACACTAACACTTGTTCAGAACGAAAGAAAGCACAGAGCCACAGATTCTATGTTGTCCTGGAGAGCTTGCAGAGCACTGGGGAAAGGCAGGCAGAGAATTCCCTGCTAGCACCTTCTCTGTGCCTGGGAAGCAGAAGTGTTCACATTGCTTGGCAGAATCGCTTTTGTGCAGAAAACACTAACACTTGTTCAGAACGAAAGAAAGCACAGAGCCCCAGATTTGCTGTTGTCCTGGAGAGCTTGCAGAGCACTGGGGAAAGGCAGGCAGAGAATTCCCTGCTAGCACCTTCTCTGTACCTGTTCACATTGCTTGGCAGAATCGCTTTTGTGCAGAAAACAGTAACACTTGTTCAGAACGAAAGAAAGCACAGAGCCCCAGATTCTATGTTGTCCTGGAGAGCTTGCAGAGCACTGGGGAAAGGCAGGCAGAGAATTCCCTGCTAGCACCTTCTCTGTGCCTGGGAAGCAGAAGTGTTCACATTGCTTGGCAGAATCGCTTTTGTGCAGAAAACACTAACACTTGTTCAGAACGAAAGAAAGCACAGAGCCCCAGATTTGCTGTTGTCCTGGAGAGCTTGCAGAGCACTGGGGAAATGCAGGCAGAGAATTCCCTGCTAGCACCTTCACTGTGCCTGTTCACATTGCTTGGCAGAATCGCTTTTGTGCAGAAAACACTAACACTTGTTCAGAACGAAAGAAAGCACAGAGCCCCAGATTTGCTGTTGTCCTGGAGAGCTTGCAGAGCACTGGGGAAAGGCAGGCAGAGAATTCCCTGCTAGCACCTTCTCTGTGCCTGGGAAGCAGAAGTGTTCACATTGCTTGGCAGAATCGCTTTTGTGCAGAAAACACTAACACTTGTTCAGAACGAAAGAAAGCACAGAGCCACAGATTCTATGTTGTCCTGGAGAGCTTGCAGAGCACTGGGGAAAGGCAGGCAGAGAATTCCCTGCTAGCACCTTCTCTGTGCCTGGGAAGCAGAAGTGTTCACATTGCTTGGCAGAATCGCTTTTGTGCAGGAAACAGTAACACTTGTTCAGAACGAAAGAAAGCACAGAGCCCCAGATTCTATGTTGTCCTGGAGAGCTTGCAGAGCACTGGGGAAAGGCAGGCAGAGAATTCCCTGCTAGCACCTTCTCTGTACCTGTTCACATTGCTTGGCAGAATCGCTTTTGTGCAGAAAACAGTAACACTTGTTCAGAAGGAAAGAAAGCACAGAGCCCAAGATTTGCTGTTGTCCTGGAGAGCTTGCAGAGCACTGGGGAAAGGCAGGCAGAGAATTCCCTGCTAGCACCTTCTCTGTGCCTGTTCACATTGCTTCGCAGAATCGCTTTTGTGCAGAAAACACTAACACTTGTTCAGAACGAAAGAAAGCACAGAGCCCCAGATTTTATGTTGTCCTGGAGAGCTTGCAGAGCACTGGGGAAAGGCAGGCAGAGAATTCCCTGCTAGCACCTTCTCTGTGCCTGTTCACATTGCTTCGCAGAATCGCTTTTGTGCAGAAAACAGTAACACTTGTTCAGAACGAAAGAAAGCACAGAGCCCCAGATTTGCTGTTGTCCTGGAGAGCTTGCAGAGCACTGGGGAAAGGCAGGCAGAGAATTCCCTGCTAGCACCTTCTCTGTGCCTGTTCACATTGCTTGGCAGAATCGCTTTTGTGCAGAAAACACTAACACTTGTTCAGAACGAAAGAAAGCACAGAGCCCCAGATTTGCTGTTGTCCTGGAGAGCTTGCAGAGCACTGGGGAAATGCAGGCAGAGAATTCCCTGCTAGCACCTTCACTGTGCCTGTTCACATTGCTTGGCAGAATCGCTTTTGTGCAGAAAACACTAACACTTGTTCAGAAAGAAAGAAAGCACAGAGCCCCAGATTCTATGTTGTCCTGGAGAGCTTGCAGAGCACTGGGGAAAGGCAGGCAGAGAATTCCCTGCTAGCACCTTCTCTGTGCCTGGGAAGCAGAAGTGTTCACATTGCTTCGCAGAATCGCTTTTGTGCAGAAAACACTAACACTTGTTCAGAATGAAAGAAAGCACAGAGCCACAGATTCTATGTTGTCCTGGAGAGCTTGCAGAGCACTGGGGAAAGGCAGGCAGAGAATTCCCTGCTAGCACCTTCTCTGTACCTGTTCACATTGCTTGGCAGAATCGCTTTTGTGCAGAAAACACTAACACTTGTTCAGAACGAAAGAAAGCACAGAGCCCCAGATTTGCTGTTGTCCTGGAGAGCTTGCAGAGCACTGGGGAAAGGCAGGCAGAGAATTCCCTGCTAGCACCTTCTCTGTGCCTGTTCACATTGCTTGGCAGAATCGCTTTTGTGCAGAAAACACTAACACTTGTTCAGAACGAAAGAAAGCACAGAGCCCCAGATTTTATGTTGTCCTGGAGAGCTTGCAGAGCACTGGGGAAAGGCAGGCAGAGAATTCCCTGCTAGCACCTTCTCTGTGCCTGTTCACATTGCTTCGCAGAATCGCTTTTGTGCAGAAAACACTAACACTTGTTCAGAACGAAAGAAAGCACAGAGCCCCAGATTTGCTGTTGTCCTGGAGAGCTTGCAGAGCACTGGGGAAAGGCAGGCAGAGAATTCCCTGCTAGCACCTTCACTGTGCCTGTTCACATTGCTTCGCAGAATCGCTTTTGTGCAGAAAACAGTAACACTTGTTCAGAACGAAAGAAAGCACAGAGCCCCAGATTCTATGTTGTCCTGGAGAGCTTGCAGAGCACTGGGGAAAGGCAGGCAGAGAATTCCCTGCTAGCACCTTCTCTGTGCCTGGGAAGCAGAAGTGTTCACATTGCTTGGCAGAATCGCTTTTGTGCAGAAAACACTAACACTTGTTCAGAACGAAAGAAAGCACAGAGCCCCAGATTCTATGTTGTCCTGGAGAGCTTGCAGAGCACTGGGGAAAGGCAGGCAGAGAATTCCCTGCTAGCACCTTCTCTGTGCCTGTTCACATTGCTTCGCAGAATCGCTTTTGTGCAGAAAACACTAACACTTGTTCAGAACGAAAGAAAGCACAGAGCCCCAGATTTGCTGTTGTCCTGGAGAGCTTGCAGAGCACTGGGGAAATGCAGGCAGAGAATTCCCTGCTAGCACCTTCACTGTGCCTGTTCACATTGCTTGGCAGAATCGCTTTTGTGCAGAAAACACTAACACTTGTTCAGAAAGAAAGAAAGCACAGAGCCCCAGATTCTATGTTGTCCTGGAGAGCTTGCAGAGCACTGGGGAAAGGCAGGCAGAGAATTCCCTGCTAGCACCTTCTCTGTGCCTGGGAAGCAGAAGTGTTCACATTGCTTCGCAGAATCGCTTTTGTGCAGAAAACAGTAACACTTGTTCAGAATGAAAGAAAGCACAGAGCCACAGATTCTATGTTGTCCTGGAGAGCTTGCAGAGCACTGGGGAAAAGCAGGCAGAGAATTCCCTGCTAGCACCTTCTCTGTACCTGTTCACATTGCTTGGCAGAATCGCTTTTGTGCAGAAAACACTAACACTTGTTCAGAACGAAAGAAAGCACAGAGCCCCAGATTTGCTGTTGTCCTGGAGAGCTTGCAGAGCACTGGGGAAAGGCAGGCAGAGAATTCCCTGCTAGCACCTTCTCTGTGCCTGTTCACATTGCTTCGCAGAATCGCTTTTGTGCAGAAAACACTAACACTTGTTCAGAACGAAAGAAAGCACAGAGCCCCAGATTTTATGTTGTCCTGGAGAGCTTGCAGAGCACTGGGGAAAGGCAGGCAGAGAATTCCCTGCTAGCACCTTCTCTGTGCCTGTTCACATTGCTTCGCAGAATCGCTTTTGTGCAGAAAACACTAACACTTGTTCAGAACGAAAGAAAGCACAGAGCCCCAGATTTGCTGTTGTCCTGGAGAGCTTGCAGAGCACTGGGGAAAGGCAGGCAGAGAATTCCCTGCTAGCACCTTCACTGTGCCTGTTCACATTGCTTCGCAGAATCGCTTTTGTGCAGAAAACAGTAACACTTGTTCAGAACGAAAGAAAGCACAGAGCCCCAGATTCTATGTTGTCCTGGAGAGCTTGCAGAGCACTGGGGAAAGGCAGGCAGAGAATTCCCTGCTAGCACCTTCTCTGTGCCTGGGAAGCAGAAGTGTTCACATTGCTTGGCAGAATCGCTTTTGTGCAGAAAACACTAACACTTGTTCAGAACGAAAGAAAGCACAGAGCCCCAGATTCTATGTTGTCCTGGAGAGCTTGCAGAGCACTGGGGAAAGGCAGGCAGAGAATTCCCTGCTAGCACCTTCTCTGTGCCTGTTCACATTGCTTCGCAGAATCGCTTTTGTGCAGAAAACACTAACACTTGTTCAGAACGAAAGAAAGCACAGAGCCCCAGATTTGCTGTTGTCCTGGAGAGCTTGCAGAGCACTGGGGAAAGGCAGGCAGAGAATTCCCTGCTAGCACCTTCTCTGTGCCTGGGAAGCAGAAGTGTTCACATTGCTTGGCAGAATCGCTTTTGTGCAGAAAACAGTAACACTTTTTCAGAAGGAAAGAAAGCACAGAGCCCCAGATTTTATGTTGTCCTGGAGAGCTTGCAGAGCACTGGGGAAAAGCAGGCAGAGAATTCCCTGCTAGCACCTTTTCTGTGCCTGTTTACATTGCTTGGCAGAATCGCTTTTGTGCAGAAAACAGTAACACTTCTTCAGAAGGAAAGAAAGCACAGAGCCCCAGATTTGCTGTTGTCCTGGAGAGCTTGCAGAGCACTGGGGAAAGGCAGGCAGAGAATTCCCTGCTAGCACCTTCTCTGTGCCTGGGAAGCAGAAGTGTTCACATTGCTTGGCAGAATCGCTTTTGTGCAGAAAACACTAACACTTGTTCAGAACGAAAGAAAGCACAGAGCCCCAGATTTGCTGTTGTCCTGGAGAGCTTGCAGAGCACTGGGGAAAGGCAGGCAGAGAATTCCCTGCTAGCACCTTCACTGTGCCTGTTCACATTGCTTCGCAGAATCGCTTTTGTGCAGAAAACAGTAACACTTGTTCAGAACGAAAGAAAGCACAGAGCCCCAGATTCTATGTTGTCCTGGAGAGCTTGCAGAGCACTGGGGAAAGGCAGGCAGAGAATTCCCTGCTAGCACCTTCTCTGTGCCTGGGAAGCAGAAGTGTTCACATTGCTTGGCAGAATCGCTTTTGTGCAGAAAACACTAACACTTGTTCAGAACGAAAGAAAGCACAGAGCCCCAGATTCTATGTTGTCCTGGAGAGCTTGCAGAGCACTGGGGAAAGGCAGGCAGAGAATTCCCTGCTAGCACCTTCTCTGTGCCTGTTCACATTGCTTCGCAGAATCGCTTTTGTGCAGAAAACACTAACACTTGTTCAGAACGAAAGAAAGCACAGAGCCCCAGATTTGCTGTTGTCCTGGAGAGCTTGCAGAGCACTGGGGAAAGGCAGGCAGAGAATTCCCTGCTAGCACCTTCTCTGTGCCTGGGAAGCAGAAGTGTTCACATTGCTTGGCAGAATCGCTTTTGTGCAGAAAACAGTAACACTTTTTCAGAAGGAAAGAAAGCACAGAGCCCCAGATTTTATGTTGTCCTGGAGAGCTTGCAGAGCACTGGGGAAAAGCAGGCAGAGAATTCCCTGCTAGCACCTTTTCTGTGCCTGTTTACATTGCTTGGCAGAATCGCTTTTGTGCAGAAAACAGTAACACTTCTTCAGAAGGAAAGAAAGCACAGAGCCCCAGATTTGCTGTTGTCCTGGAGAGCTTGCAGAGCACTGGGGAAAGGCAGGCAGAGAATTCCCTGCTAGCACCTTCTCTGTGCCTGGGAAGCAGAAGTGTTCACATTGCTTCGCAGAATCGCTTTTGTGCAGAAAACACTAACACTTGTTCAGAACGAAAGAAAGCACAGAGCCCCAGATTTTATGTTGTCCTGGAGAGCTTGCAGAGCACTGGGGAAAGGCAGGCAGAGAATTCCCTGCTAGCACCTTCTCTGTGCCTGGGAAGCAGAAGTGTTCACATTGCTTGGCAGAATCGCTTTTGTGCAGAAAACACTAACACTTGTTCAGAACGAAAGAAAGCACAGAGCCCCAGATTTGCTGTTGTCCTGGAGAGCTTGCAGAGCACTGGGGAAAAGCAGGCAGAGAATTCCCTGCTAGCACCTTCTCTGTGCCTGGGAAACAGAAGTGTTCCCATTGCTTCGCAGAATCGCTTTTGTGCATAAAACACTAACACTTGTTCAGACGAAAGAAAGCACAGAGCCCCAGATTTTATGTTGTCCTGGAGAGCTTGAAGAGCACTGGGGAAAAGCAGGCAGAGAATTCCCTGCTAGCACCTTCTCTGTGCCTGTTCACATTGCTTCGCAAGAATCGCTTTTGTGCAGAAAACAGTAACACTTGTTCAGAACGAAAGAAAGCACAGAGCCCCAGATTTTATGTTGTCCTGGAGAGCTTGCAGAGCACTGGGGAAAAGCAGGCAGAGAATTCCCTGCTAGCACCTTCTCTGTGCCTGGGAAGCAGAAGTGTTCACATTGCTTCGCAGAATCACTTTTGTGCAGAAAACAGTAACACTTGTTCAGACGAAAGAAAGCACAGAGCCCCAGATTTTATGTTGTCCTGGAGAGCTTGCAGAGCACTGGGGAAAGGCAGGCAGAGAACTCCCTGCTAGCACCTTCTCTGTGCCTGTTCACATTGCTTCGCAGAATCGCTTTTGTGCAGAAAACACTAACACTTGTTCAGAACGAAAGAAAGCACAGAGCCCCAGATTCTATGTTGTCCTGGAGAGCTTGCAGAGCACTGGGGAAAGGCAGGCAGAGAATTCCCTGCTAGCACCTTCTCTGTGCCTGGGAAACAGAAGTGTTCCCATTGCTTCGCAGAATCGCTTTTGTGCAGAAAACAGTAACACTTGTTCAGACGAAAAAAAGCACAGAGCCCCAGATTTTATGTTGTCCTGGAGAGCTTGCAGAGCACTGGGGAAAAGCAGGCAGAGAATTCCCTGCTAGCACCTTCTCTGTGCCTGGGAAGCAGAAGTGTTCACATTGCTTCGCAGAATCGCTTTTGTGCAGAAAACAGTAACACTTGTTCAGAACGAAAGAAAGCACAGAGCCCCAGATTTTATGTTGTCCTGGAGAGCTTGCAGAGCACTGGGGAAAAGCAGGCAGAGAATTCCCTGCTAGCACCTTCTCTGTGCCTGGGAAGCAGAAGTGTTCACATTGCTTCGCAGAATCACTTTTGTGCAGAAAACAGTAACACTTGTTCAGACGAAAGAAAGCACAGAGCCCCAGATTTTATGTTGTCCTGGAGAGCTTGCAGAGCACTGGGGAAAGGCAGGCAGAGAATTCCCTGCTAGCACCTTCTCTGTGCCTGTTCACATTGCTTCGCAGAATCGCTTTTGTGCAGAAAACAGTAACACTTGTTCAGACGAAAGAAAGCACAGAGCCCCAGATTCTATGTTGTCCTGGAGAGCTTGCAGAGCACTGGGGAAAGGCAGGCAGAGAATTCCCTGCTAGCACCTTCTCTGTGCCTGGGAAACAGAAGTGTTCCCATTGCTTCGCAGAATCGCTTTTGTGCAGAAAACAGTAACACTTGTTCAGACGAAAAAAAGCACAGATCCCCAGATTTTATGTTGTCCTGGAGAGCTTGCAGAGCACTGGGGAAAAGCAGGCAGAGAATTCCCTGCTAGCACCTTCTCTGTGCCTGGGAAGCAGAAGTGTTCACATTGCTTCGCAGAATCGCTTTTGTGCAGAAAACAGTAACACTTGTTCAGACGAAAAAAAGCACAGAGCCCCAGATTTTATGTTGTCCTGGAGAGCTTGCAGAGCACTGGGGAAAAGCAGGCAGAGAATTCCCTGCTAGCACCTTCTCTGTGCCTGGGAAGCAGAAGTGTTCACATTGCTTCGCAGAATCGCTTTTGTGCAGAAAACAGTAACACTTGTTCAGAACGAAAGAAAGCACAGAGCCCCAGATTTGCTGTTGTCCTGGAGAGCTTGCAGAGCACTGGGGAAAGGCAGGCAGAGAATTCCCTGCTAGCACCTTCACTGTGCCTGTTCACATTGCTTCGCAGAATCGCTTTTGTGCAGAAAACACTAACACTTGTTCAGAACGAAGGAAAGCACAGAGCCCCAGATTTGCTGTTGTCCTGGAGAGCTTGCAGAGCACTGGGGAAAGGCAGGCAGAGAATTCCCTGCTAGCACCTTCTCTGTGCCTGGGAAGCAGAAGTGTTCACATTGCTTGGCAGAAACGCTTTTGTGCAGAAAACACTAACACTTGTTCAGAATGAAAGAAAGCACAGAGCCACAGATTCTATGTTGTCCTGGAGAGCTTGCAGAGCACTGGGGAAAGGCAGGCAGAGAATTCCCTGCTAGCACCTTCTCTGTACCTGTTCACATTGCTTGGCAGAATCGCTTTTGTGCAGAAAACAGTAACACTTGTTCAGAAGGAAAGAAAGCACAGAGCCCCAGATTTGCTGTTGTCCTGGAGAGCTTGCAGAGCACTGGGGAAAGGCAGGCAGAGAATTCCCTGCTAGCACCTTCTCTGTGCCTGTTCACATTGCTTCGCAGAATCGCTTTTGTGCAGAAAACACTAACACTTGTTCAGAACGAAAGAAAGCACAGAGCCCCAGATTTGCTGTTGTCCTGGAGAGCTTGCAGAGCACTGGGGAAAGGCAGGCAGAGAATTCCCTGCTAGCACCTTCACTGTGCCTGTTCACATTGCTTCGCAGAATCGCTTTTGTGCAGAAAACAGTAACACTTGTTCAGAACGAAAGAAAGCACAGAGCCCCAGATTTGCTGTTGTCCTGGAGAGCTTGCAGAGCACTGGGGAAAGGCAGGCAGAGAATTCCCTGCTAGCACCTTCTCTGTGCCTGGGAAGCAGAAGTGTTCACATTGCTTGGCAGAATCGCTTTTGTGCAGAAAACACTAACACTTGTTCAGAACGAAAGAAAGCACAGAGCCCCAGATTCTATGTTGTCCTGGAGAGCTTGCAGAGCACTGGGGAAAGGCAGGCAGAGAATTCCCTGCTAGCACCTTCTCTGTGCCTGTTCACATTGCTTCGCAGAATCGCTTTTGTGCAGAAAACACTAACACTTGTTCAGAACGAAAGAAAGCACAGAGCCCCAGATTTGCTGTTGTCCTGGAGAGCTTGCAGAGCACTGGGGAAAGGCAGGCAGAGAATTCCCTGCTAGCACCTTCTCTGTGCCTGGGAAGCAGAAGTGTTCACATTGCTTGGCAGAATCGCTTTTGTGCAGAAAACAGTAACACTTGTTCAGAAGGAAAGAAAGCACAGAGCCCCAGATTTTATGTTGTCCTGGAGAGCTTGCAGAGCACTGGGGAAAAGCAGGCAGAGAATTCCCTGCTAGCACCTTTTCTGTGCCTGTTCACATTGCTTGGCAGAATCGCTTTTGTGCAGAAAACAGTAACACTTCTTCAGAAGGAAAGAAAGCACAGAGCCCCAGATTTGCTGTTGTCCTGGAGAGCTTGCAGAGCACTGGGGAAAGGCAGGCAGAGAATTCCCTGCTAGCACCTTCTCTGTGCCTGGGAAGCAGAAGTGTTCACATTGCTTCGCAGAATCGCTTTTGTGCAGAAAACACTAACACTTGTTCAGAACGAAAGAAAGCACAGAGCCCCAGATTTGCTGTTGTCCTGGAGAGCTTGCAGAGCACTGGGGAAAAGCAGGCAGAGAATTCCCTGCTAGCACCTTCTCTGTGCCTGGGAAACAGAAGTGTTCCCATTGCTTCGCAGAATCGCTTTTGTGCATAAAACACTAACACTTGTTCAGACGAAAGAAAGCACAGAGCCCCAGATTTTATGTTGTCCTGGAGAGCTTGCAGAGCACTGGGGAAAAGCAGGCAGAGAATTCCCTGCTAGCACCTTCTCTGTGCCTGGGAAGCAGAAGTGTTCACATTGCTTCGCAGAATCGCTTTTGTGCAGAAAACAGTAACACTTGTTCAGAACGAAAGAAAGCACAGAGCCCCAGATTTTATGTTGTCCTGGAGAGCTTGAAGAGCACTGGGGAAAAGCAGGCAGAGAATTCCCTGCTAGCACCTTCTCTGTGCCTGTTCACATTGCTTCGCAAGAATCGCTTTTGTGCAGAAAACAGTAACACTTGTTCAGAACGAAAGAAAGCACAGAGCCCCAGATTTTATGTTGTCCTGGAGAGCTTGCAGAGCACTGGGGAAAAGCAGGCAGAGAATTCCCTGCTAGCACCTTCTCTGTGCCTGGGAAGCAGAAGTGTTCACATTGCTTCGCAGAATCACTTTTGTGCAGAAAACAGTAACACTTGTTCAGACGAAAGAAAGCACAGAGCCCCAGATTTTATGTTGTCCTGGAGAGCTTGCAGAGCACTGGGGAAAGGCAGGCAGAGAACTCCCTGCTAGCACCTTCTCTGTGCCTGTTCACATTGCTTCGCAGAATCGCTTTTGTGCAGAAAACAGTAACACTTGTTCAGACGAAAGAAAGCACAGAGCCCCAGATTCTATGTTGTCCTGGAGAGCTTGCAGAGCACTGGGGAAAGGCAGGCAGAGAATTCCCTGCTAGCACCTTCTCTGTGCCTGGGAAACAGAAGTGTTCCCATTGCTTCGCAGAATCGCTTTTGTGCAGAAAACAGTAACACTTGTTCAGACGAAAAAAAGCACAGAGCCCCAGATTTTATGTTGTCCTGGAGAGCTTGCAGAGCACTGGGGAAAAGCAGGCAGAGAATTCCCTGCTAGCACCTTCTCTGTGCCTGGGAAGCAGAAGTGTTCACATTGCTTCGCAGAATCGCTTTTGTGCAGAAAACAGTAACACTTGTTCAGAACGAAAGAAAGCACAGAGCCCCAGATTTTATGTTGTCCTGGAGAGCTTGCAGAGCACTGGGGAAAGGCAGGCAGAGAATTCCCTGCTAGCACCTTCTCTGTGCCTGGGAAGCAGAAGTCTTCCCATTGCTTCGCAGAATCGCTTTTGTGCAGAAAACAGTAACACTTGTTCAGACGAAAAAAAGCACAGAGCCCCAGATTTTATGTTGTCCTGGAGAGCTTGCAGAGCACTGGGGAAAAGCAGGCAGAGAATTCCCTGCTAGCACCTTCTCTGTGCCTGGGAAACAGAAGTGTTCACATTGCTTCGCAGAATCGCTTTTGTGCAGAAAACAGTAACACTTGTTCAGAACGAAAGAAAGCACAGAGCCCCAGATTTTATGTTGTCCTGGAGAGCTTGCAGAGCACTGGGGAAAAGCAGGCAGAGAATTCCCTGCTAGCACCTTCTCTGTGCCTGGGAAACAGAAGTGTTCCCATTGCTTCGCAGAATCGCTTTTGTGCAGAAAACACTAACACTTGTTCAGAACGAAAGAAAGCACAGAGCCCCAGATTTTATGTTGTCCTGGAGAGCTTGCAGAGCACTGGGGAAAAGCAGGCAGAGAATTTCCTGCTAGCACCTTCTCTGTGCCTGGGAAGCAGAAGTGTTCACATTGCTTCGCAGAATCACTTTTGTGCAGAAAACAGTAACACTTGTTCAGAACAAAAGAAAGCACAGAGCCCCAGATTTTATGTTGTCCTGGAGAGCTTGCAGAGCACTGGGGAAAAGCAGGCAGAGAATTCCCTGCTAGCACCTTCTCTGTGCCTGGGAAGCAGAAGTCTTCACATTGCTTCGCAGAATCGCTTTTGTGCAGAAAACAGTAACACTTGTTCAGAACGAAAGAAAGCACAGAGCCCCAGATTTTATGTTGTCCTGGAGAGCTTGCAGAGCACTGGGGAAAAGCAGGCAGAGAATTCCCTGCTAGCACCTTCTCTGTGCCTGGGAAACAGAAGTGTTCCCATTGCTTCGCAGAATCGCTTTTGTGCAGAAAACACTAACACTTGTTCAGAACGAAAGAAAGCACAGAGCCCCAGATTTTATGTTGTCCTGGAGAGCTTGCAGAGCACTGGGGAAAAGCAGGCAGAGAATTCCCTGCTAGCACCTTCTCTGTGCCTGTTCACATTGCTTCGCAAGAATCGCTTTTGTGCAGAAAACAGTAACACTTGTTCAGAACGAAAGAAAGCACAGAGCCCCAGATTTTATGTTGTCCTGGAGAGCTTGCAGAGCACTGGGGAAAAGCAGGCAGAGAATTCCCTGCTAGCACCTTCTCTGTGCCTGGGAAGCAGAAGTGTTCACATTGCTTCGCAGAATCACTTTTGTGCAGAAAACAGTAACACTTGTTCAGACGAAAGAAAGCACAGAGCCCCAGATTTTATGTTGTCCTGGAGAGCTTGCAGAGCACTGGGGAAAGGCAGGCAGAGAACTCCCTGCTAGCACCTTCTCTGTGCCTGTTCACATTGCTTCGCAGAATCGCTTTTGTGCAGAAAACAGTAACACTTGTTCAGACGAAAGAAAGCACAGAGCCCCAGATTCTATGTTGTCCTGGAGAGCTTGCAGAGCACTGGGGAAAGGCAGGCAGAGAATTCCCTGCTAGCACCTTCTCTGTGCCTGGGAAACAGAAGTGTTCCCATTGCTTCGCAGAATCGCTTTTGTGCAGAAAACAGTAACACTTGTTCAGACGAAAAAAAGCACAGAGCCCCAGATTTTATGTTGTCCTGGAGAGCTTGCAGAGCACTGGGGAAAAGCAGGCAGAGAATTCCCTGCTAGCACCTTCTCTGTGCCTGGGAAGCAGAAGTGTTCACATTGCTTCGCAGAATCGCTTTTGTGCAGAAAACAGTAACACTTGTTCAGAACGAAAGAAAGCACAGAGCCCCAGATTTTATGTTGTCCTGGAGAGCTTGCAGAGCACTGGGGAAAGGCAGGCAGAGAATTCCCTGCTAGCACCTTCTCTGTGCCTGGGAAGCAGAAGTCTTCCCATTGCTTCGCAGAATCGCTTTTGTGCAGAAAACAGTAACACTTGTTCAGACGAAAAAAAGCACAGAGCCCCAGATTTTATGTTGTCCTGGAGAGCTTGCAGAGCACTGGGGAAAAGCAGGCAGAGAATTCCCTGCTAGCACCTTCTCTGTGCCTGGGAAACAGAAGTGTTCACATTGCTTCGCAGAATCGCTTTTGTGCAGAAAACAGTAACACTTGTTCAGAACGAAAGAAAGCACAGAGCCCCAGATTTTATGTTGTCCTGGAGAGCTTGCAGAGCACTGGGGAAAAGCAGGCAGAGAATTCCCTGCTAGCACCTTCTCTGTGCCTGGGAAACAGAAGTGTTCCCATTGCTTCGCAGAATCGCTTTTGTGCAGAAAACACTAACACTTGTTCAGAACGAAAGAAAGCACAGAGCCCCAGATTTTATGTTGTCCTGGAGAGCTTGCAGAGCACTGGGGAAAAGCAGGCAGAGAATTTCCTGCTAGCACCTTCTCTGTGCCTGGGAAGCAGAAGTCTTCACATTGCTTCGCAGAATCGCTTTTGTGCAGAAAACAGTAACACTTGTTCAGAACGAAAGAAAGCACAGAGCCCCAGATTTTATGTTGTCCTGGAGAGCTTGCAGAGCACTGGGGAAAAGCAGGCAGAGAATTCCCTGCTAGCACCTTCTCTGTGCCTGGGAAACAGAAGTGTTCCCATTGCTTCGCAGAATCGCTTTTGTGCAGAAAACACTAACACTTGTTCAGAACGAAAGAAAGCACAGAGCCCCAGATTTTATGTTGTCCTGGAGAGCTTGCAGAGCACTGGGGAAAAGCAGGCAGAGAATTTCCTGCTAGCACCTTCTCTGTGCCTGGGAAGCAGAAGTGTTCACATTGCTTCGCAGAATCACTTTTGTGCAGAAAACAGTAACACTTGTCCAGAACAAAAGAAAGCACAGAGCCCCAGATTTTATGTTGTCCTGGAGAGCTTGCAGAGCACTGGGGAAAAGCAGGCAGAGAATTCCCTGCTAGCACCTTCTCTGTGCCTGGGAAGCAGAAGTCTTCACATTGCTTCGCAGAATCGCTTTTGTGCAGAAAACAGTAACACTTGTTCAGAACGAAAGAAAGCACAGAGCCCCAGATTTTATGTTGTCCTGGAGAGCTTGCAGAGCACTGGGGAAAAGCAGGCAGAGAATTCCCTGCTAGCACCTTCTCTGTGCCTGGGAAACAGAAGTGTTCCCATTGCTTCGCAGAATCGCTTTTGTGCAGAAAACACTAACACTTGTTCAGAACGAAAGAAAGCACAGAGTCCCAGATTTTATGTTGTCCTGGAGAGCTTGCAGAGCACTGGGGAAAGGCAGGCAGAGAATTCCCTGCTAGCACCTTCTCTGTGCCTGTTCACATTGCTTCGCAGAATCGCTTTTGTGCAGAAAACAGTAACACTTGTTCAGAACGAAAGAAAGCACAGAGCCCCAGATTTTATGTTGTCCTGGAGAGCTTGCAGAGCACTGGGGAAAAGCAGGCAGAGAATTCCCTGCTAGCACCTTCTCTGTGCCTGGGAAACAGAAGTGTTCCCATTGCTTCGCAGAATCGCTTTTGTGCAGAAAACAGTAACACTTGTTCAGAACGAAAGAAAGCACAGAGCCCCAGATTTTATGTTGTCCTGGAGAGCTTGCAGAGCACTGGGGAAAAGCAGGCAGAGAATTCCCTGCTAGCACCTTCTCTGTGCCTGGGAAACAGAAGTGTTCCCATTGCTTCGCAGAATCGCTTTTGTGCAGAAAACAGTAACACTTGTTCAGAACGAAAGAAAGCACAGAGCCCCAGATTTGCTGTTGTCCTGGAGAGCTTGCAGAGCACTGGGGAAAGGCAGGCAGAGAATTCCCTGCTAGCACCTCCTCTGTGCCTGTTCACATTGCTTCGCAGAATCGCTTTTGTGCAGAAAACAGTAACACTTGTTCAGACGAAAAAAAGCACAGAGCCCCAGATTTTATGTTGTCCTGGAGAGCTTGCAGAGCACTGGGGAAAAGCAGGCAGAGAATTCCCTGCTATCACCTTCTCTGTGCCTGGGAAACAGAAGTGTTCCCATTGCTTCGCAGAATCGCTTTTGTGCAGAAAACACTAACACTTGTTCAGAACGAAAGAAAGCACAGAGTCCCAGATTTTATGTTGTCCTGGAGAGCTTGCAGAGCACTGGGGAAAGGCAGGCAGAGAATTCCCTGCTAGCACCTTCTCTGTGCCTGTTCACATTGCTTCGCAGAATCGCTTTTGTGCAGAAAACAGTAACACTTGTTCAGAACGAAAGAAAGCACAGAGCCCCAGATTTTATGTTGTCCTGGAGAGCTTGCAGAGCACTGGGGAAAAGCAGGCAGAGAATTCCCTGCTAGCACCTTCTCTGTGCCTGGGAAACAGAAGTGTTCCCATTGCTTCGCAGAATCGCTTTTGTGCAGAAAACAGTAACACTTGTTCAGAACGAAAGAAAGCACAGAGCCCCAGATTTTATGTTGTCCTGGAGAGCTTGCAGAGCACTGGGGAAAAGCAGGCAGAGAATTCCCTGCTAGCACCTTCTCTGTGCCTGGGAAACAGAAGTGTTCCCATTGCTTCGCAGAATCGCTTTTGTGCAGAAAACAGTAACACTTGTTCAGAACGAAAGAAAGCACAGAGCCCCAGATTTGCTGTTGTCCTGGAGAGCTTGCAGAGCACTGGGGAAAGGCAGGCAGAGAATTCCCTGCTAGCACCTCCTCTGTGCCTGTTCACATTGCTTCGCAGAATCGCTTTTGTGCAGAAAACAGTAACACTTGTTCAGACGAAAAAAAGCACAGAGCCCCAGATTTTATGTTGTCCTGGAGAGCTTGCAGAGCACTGGGGAAAAGCAGGCAGAGAATTCCCTGCTAGCACCTTCTCTGTGCCTGGGAAGCAGAAGTGTTCCCATTGCTTCGCAGAATCGCTTTTGTGCAGAAAACAGTAACACTTGTTCAGAACGAAAGAAAGCACAGAGCCCCAGATTTTATGTTGTCCTGGAGAGCTTGCAGAGCACTGGGGAAAAGCAGGCAGAGAATTCCCTGCTAGCACCTTCTCTGTTCCTGGGAAACAGAAGTGTTCACATTGCTTCGCAGAATAGCTTTTGTGCAGAAAACAGTAACACTTGTTCAGAACGAAAGAAAGCACAGAGCCCCAGATTTTATGTTGTCCTGGAGATCTTGCAGAGCACTGGGGAAAAGCAGGCAGAGAATTCCCTGCTAGCACCTTCTCTGTGCCTGTTCACATTGCTTCGCAGAATCGCTTTTGTGCAGAAAACAGTAACACTTGTTCAGAACGAAAGAAAGCACAGAGCCCCAGATTTGCTGTTGTCCTGGAGAGCTTGCAGAGCACTGGGGAAAGGCAGGCAGAGAATTCCCTGCTAGCACCTTCTCTGTGCCTGGGAAGCAGAAGTGTTCACATTGCTTGGCAGAATCGCTTTTGTGCAGAAAACACTAACACTTGTTCAGAACGAAAGAAAGCACAGAGCCCCAGATTCTATGTTGTCCTGGAGAGCTTGCAGAGCACTGGGGAAAGGCAGGCAGAGAATTCCCTGCTAGCACCTTCTCTGTGCCTGTTCACATTGCTTCGCAGAATCGCTTTTGTGCAGAAAACACTAACACTTGTTCAGAACGAAAGAAAGCACAGAGCCCCAGATTTGCTGTTGTCCTGGAGAGCTTGCAGAGCACTGGGGAAAGGCAGGCAGAGAATTCCCTGCTAGCACCTTCTCTGTGCCTGGGAAGCAGAAGTGTTCACATTGCTTGGCAGAATCGCTTTTGTGCAGAAAACAGTAACACTTGTTCAGAAGGAAAGAAAGCACAGAGCCCCAGATTTTATGTTGTCCTGGAGAGCTTGCAGAGCACTGGGGAAAAGCAGGCAGAGAATTCCCTGCTAGCACCTTTTCTGTGCCTGTTCACATTGCTTGGCAGAATCGCTTTTGTGCAGAAAACAGTAACACTTCTTCAGAAGGAAAGAAAGCACAGAGCCCCAGATTTGCTGTTGTCCTGGAGAGCTTGCAGAGCACTGGGGAAAGGCAGGCAGAGAATTCCCTGCTAGCACCTTCTCTGTGCCTGGGAAGCAGAAGTGTTCACATTGCTTCGCAGAATCGCTTTTGTGCAGAAAACACTAACACTTGTTCAGAACGAAAGAAAGCACAGAGCCCCAGATTTGCTGTTGTCCTGGAGAGCTTGCAGAGCACTGGGGAAAAGCAGGCAGAGAATTCCCTGCTAGCACCTTCTCTGTGCCTGGGAAACAGAAGTGTTCCCATTGCTTCGCAGAATCGCTTTTGTGCATAAAACACTAACACTTGTTCAGACGAAAGAAAGCACAGAGCCCCAGATTTTATGTTGTCCTGGAGAGCTTGCAGAGCACTGGGGAAAAGCAGGCAGAGAATTCCCTGCTAGCACCTTCTCTGTGCCTGGGAAGCAGAAGTGTTCACATTGCTTCGCAGAATCGCTTTTGTGCAGAAAACAGTAACACTTGTTCAGAACGAAAGAAAGCACAGAGCCCCAGATTTTATGTTGTCCTGGAGAGCTTGAAGAGCACTGGGGAAAAGCAGGCAGAGAATTCCCTGCTAGCACCTTCTCTGTGCCTGTTCACATTGCTTCGCAAGAATCGCTTTTGTGCAGAAAACAGTAACACTTGTTCAGAACGAAAGAAAGCACAGAGCCCCAGATTTTATGTTGTCCTGGAGAGCTTGCAGAGCACTGGGGAAAAGCAGGCAGAGAATTCCCTGCTAGCACCTTCTCTGTGCCTGGGAAGCAGAAGTGTTCACATTGCTTCGCAGAATCACTTTTGTGCAGAAAACAGTAACACTTGTTCAGACGAAAGAAAGCACAGAGCCCCAGATTTTATGTTGTCCTGGAGAGCTTGCAGAGCACTGGGGAAAGGCAGGCAGAGAACTCCCTGCTAGCACCTTCTCTGTGCCTGTTCACATTGCTTCGCAGAATCGCTTTTGTGCAGAAAACAGTAACACTTGTTCAGACGAAAGAAAGCACAGAGCCCCAGATTCTATGTTGTCCTGGAGAGCTTGCAGAGCACTGGGGAAAGGCAGGCAGAGAATTCCCTGCTAGCACCTTCTCTGTGCCTGGGAAACAGAAGTGTTCCCATTGCTTCGCAGAATCGCTTTTGTGCAGAAAACAGTAACACTTGTTCAGACGAAAAAAAGCACAGAGCCCCAGATTTTATGTTGTCCTGGAGAGCTTGCAGAGCACTGGGGAAAAGCAGGCAGAGAATTCCCTGCTAGCACCTTCTCTGTGCCTGGGAAGCAGAAGTGTTCACATTGCTTCGCAGAATCGCTTTTGTGCAGAAAACAGTAACACTTGTTCAGAACGAAAGAAAGCACAGAGCCCCAGATTTTATGTTGTCCTGGAGAGCTTGCAGAGCACTGGGGAAAGGCAGGCAGAGAATTCCCTGCTAGCACCTTCTCTGTGCCTGGGAAGCAGAAGTGTTCCCATTGCTTCGCAGAATCGCTTTTGTGCAGAAAACAGTAACACTTGTTCAGACGAAAAAAAGCACAGAGCCCCAGATTTTATGTTGTCCTGGAGAGCTTGCAGAGCACTGGGGAAAAGCAGGCAGAGAATTCCCTGCTAGCACCTTCTCTGTGCCTGGGAAACAGAAGTGTTCACATTGCTTCGCAGAATCGCTTTTGTGCAGAAAACAGTAACACTTGTTCAGAACGAAAGAAAGCACAGAGCCCCAGATTTTATGTTGTCCTGGAGAGCTTGCAGAGCACTGGGGAAAAGCAGGCAGAGAATTCCCTGCTAGCACCTTCTCTGTGCCTGGGAAACAGAAGTGTTCCCATTGCTTCGCAGAATCGCTTTTGTGCAGAAAACACTAACACTTGTTCAGAACGAAAGAAAGCACAGAGCCCCAGATTTTATGTTGTCCTGGAGAGCTTGCAGAGCACTGGGGAAAAGCAGGCAGAGAATTTCCTGCTAGCACCTTCTCTGTGCCTGGGAAGCAGAAGTGTTCACATTGCTTCGCAGAATCACTTTTGTGCAGAAAACAGTAACACTTGTTCAGAACAAAAGAAAGCACAGAGCCCCAGATTTTATGTTGTCCTGGAGAGCTTGCAGAGCACTGGGGAAAAGCAGGCAGAGAATTCCCTGCTAGCACCTTCTCTGTGCCTGGGAAGCAGAAGTGTTCACATTGCTTCGCAGAATCGCTTTTGTGCAGAAAACAGTAACACTTGTTCAGAACGAAAGAAAGCACAGAGCCCCAGATTTTATGTTGTCCTGGAGAGCTTGCAGAGCACTGGGGAAAAGCAGGCAGAGAATTCCCTGCTAGCACCTTCTCTGTGCCTGGGAAACAGAAGTGTTCCCATTGCTTCGCAGAATCGCTTTTGTGCAGAAAACACTAACACTTGTTCAGAACGAAAGAAAGCACAGAGCCCCAGATTTTATGTTGTCCTGGAGAGCTTGCAGAGCACTGGGGAAAAGCAGGCAGAGAATTTCCTGCTAGCACCTTCTCTGTGCCTGGGAAGCAGAAGTGTTCACATTGCTTCGCAGAATCACTTTTGTGCAGAAAACAGTAACACTTGTTCAGAACAAAAGAAAGCACAGAGCCCCAGATTTTATGTTGTCCTGGAGAGCTTGCAGAGCACTGGGGAAAAGCAGGCAGAGAATTCCCTGCTAGCACCTTCTCTGTGCCTGGGAAGCAGAAGTCTTCACATTGCTTCGCAGAATCGCTTTTGTGCAGAAAACAGTAACACTTGTTCAGAACGAAAGAAAGCACAGAGCCCCAGATTTTATGTTGTCCTGGAGAGCTTGCAGAGCACTGGGGAAAAGCAGGCAGAGAATTCCCTGCTAGCACCTTCTCTGTGCCTGGGAAACAGAAGTGTTCACATTGCTTCGCAGAATCGCTTTTGTGCAGAAAACACTAACACTTGTTCAGAACGAAAGAAAGCACAGAGCCCCAGATTTTATGTTGTCCTGGAGAGCTTGCAGAGCACTGGGGAAAAGCAGGCAGAGAATTCCCTGCTATCACCTTCTCTGTGCCTGGGAAACAGAAGTGTTCCCATTGCTTCGCAGAATCGCTTTTGTGCAGAAAACACTAACACTTGTTCAGAACGAAAGAAAGCACAGAGTCCCAGATTTTATGTTGTCCTGGAGAGCTTGCAGAGCACTGGGGAAAGGCAGGCAGAGAATTCCCTGCTAGCACCTTCTCTGTGCCTGTTCACATTGCTTCGCAGAATCGCTTTTGTGCAGAAAACAGTAACACTTGTTCAGAACGAAAGAAAGCACAGAGCCCCAGATTTTATGTTGTCCTGGAGAGCTTGCAGAGCACTGGGGAAAAGCAGGCAGAGAATTCCCTGCTAGCACCTTCTCTGTGCCTGGGAAACAGAAGTGTTCCCATTGCTTCGCAGAATCGCTTTTGTGCAGAAAACAGTAACACTTGTTCAGAACGAAAGAAAGCACAGAGCCCCAGATTTTATGTTGTCCTGGAGAGCTTGCAGAGCACTGGGGAAAAGCAGGCAGAGAATTCCCTGCTAGCACCTTCTCTGTGCCTGGGAAACAGAAGTGTTCCCATTGCTTCGCAGAATCGCTTTTGTGCAGAAAACAGTAACACTTGTTCAGAACGAAAGAAAGCACAGAGCCCCAGATTTGCTGTTGTCCTGGAGAGCTTGCAGAGCACTGGGGAAAGGCAGGCAGAGAATTCCCTGCTAGCACCTCCTCTGTGCCTGTTCACATTGCTTCGCAGAATCGCTTTTGTGCAGAAAACAGTAACACTTGTTCAGACGAAAAAAAGCACAGAGCCCCAGATTTTATGTTGTCCTGGAGAGCTTGCAGAGCACTGGGGAAAAGCAGGCAGAGAATTCCCTGCTAGCACCTTCTCTGTGCCTGGGAAGCAGAAGTGTTCCCATTGCTTCGCAGAATCGCTTTTGTGCAGAAAACAGTAACACTTGTTCAGAACGAAAGAAAGCACAGAGCCCCAGATTTTATGTTGTCCTGGAGAGCTTGCAGAGCACTGGGGAAAAGCAGGCAGAGAATTCCCTGCTAGCACCTTCTCTGTGCCTGGGAAACAGAAGTGTTCCCATTGCTTCGCAGAATCGCTTTTGTGCATAAAACACTAACATTGTTCAGACGAAAGAAAGCACAGAGCCCCAGATTTTATGTTGTCCTGGAGAGCTTGCAGAGCACTGGGGAAAAGCAGGCAGAGAATTCCCTGCTAGCACCTTCTCTGTGCCTGGGAAGCAGAAGTGTTCACATTGCTTCGCAGAATCACTTTTGTGCAGAAAACAGTAACACTTGTTCAGACGAAAGAAAGCACAGAGCCCCAGATTTTATGTTGTCCTGGAGAGCTTGCAGAGCACTGGGGAAAGGCAGGCAGAGAACTCCCTGCTAGCACCTTCTCTGTGCCTGTTCACATTGCTTCGCAGAATCGCTTTTGTGCAGAAAACACTAACACTTGTTCAGAACGAAAGAAAGCACAGAGCCCCAGATTCTATGTTGTCCTGGAGAGCTTGCAGAGCACTGGGGAAAGGCAGGCAGAGAATTCCCTGCTAGCACCTTCTCTGTGCCTGGGAAACAGAAGTGTTCCCATTGCTTCGCAGAATCGCTTTTGTGCAGAAAACAGTAACACTTGTTCAGACGAAAAAAAGCACAGAGCCCCAGATTTTATGTTGTCCTGGAGAGCTTGCAGAGCACTGGGGAAAAGCAGGCAGAGAATTCCCTGCTAGCACCTTCTCTGTGCCTGGGAAGCAGAAGTGTTCACATTGCTTCGCAGAATCGCTTTTGTGCAGAAAACAGTAACACTTGTTCAGAACGAAAGAAAGCACAGAGCCCCAGATTTTATGTTGTCCTGGAGAGCTTGCAGAGCACTGGGGAAAAGCAGGCAGAGAATTCCCTGCTAGCACCTTCTCTGTGCCTGGGAAGCAGAAGTGTTCACATTGCTTCGCAGAATCACTTTTGTGCAGAAAACAGTAACACTTGTTCAGACGAAAGAAAGCACAGAGCCCCAGATTTTATGTTGTCCTGGAGAGCTTGCAGAGCACTGGGGAAAGGCAGGCAGAGAATTCCCTGCTAGCACCTTCTCTGTGCCTGTTCACATTGCTTCGCAGAATCGCTTTTGTGCAGAAAACAGTAACACTTGTTCAGACGAAAGAAAGCACAGAGCCCCAGATTCTATGTTGTCCTGGAGAGCTTGCAGAGCACTGGGGAAAGGCAGGCAGAGAATTCCCTGCTAGCACCTTCTCTGTGCCTGGGAAACAGAAGTGTTCCCATTGCTTCGCAGAATCGCTTTTGTGCAGAAAACAGTAACACTTGTTCAGACGAAAAAAAGCACAGAGCCCCAGATTTTATGTTGTCCTGGAGAGCTTGCAGAGCACTGGGGAAAAGCAGGCAGAGAATTCCCTGCTAGCACCTTCTCTGTGCCTGGGAAACAGAAGTGTTCACATTGCTTCGCAGAATCGCTTTTGTGCAGAAAACAGTAACACTTGTTCAGAACGAAAGAAAGCACAGAGCCCCAGATTTTATGTTGTCCTGGAGAGCTTGCAGAGCACTGGGGAAAAGCAGGCAGAGAATTCCCTGCTAGCACCTTCTCTGTGCCTGGGAAGCAGAAGTGTTCACATTGCTTCGCAGAATCGCTTTTGTGCAGAAAACAGTAACACTTGTTCAGACGAAAAAAAGCACAGAGCCCCAGATTTTATGTTGTCCTGGAGAGCTTGCAGAGCACTGGGGAAAAGCAGGCAGAGAATTCCCTGCTAGCACCTTCTCTGTGCCTGGGAAGCAGAAGTGTTCACATTGCTTCGCAGAATCGCTTTTGTGCAGAAAACATTAACACTTGTTCAGAACGAAAGAAAGCACAGAGCCCCAGATTTGCTGTTGTCCTGGAGAGCTTGCAGAGCACTGGGGAAATGCAGGCAGAGAATTCCCTGCTAGCACCTTCACTGTGCCTGTTCACATTGCTTCGCAGAATCGCTTTTGTGCAGAAAACACTAACACTTGTTCAGAACGAAGGAAAGCACAGAGCCCCAGATTTGCTGTTGTCCTGGAGAGCTTGCAGAGCACTGGGGAAAGGCAGGCAGAGAATTCCCTGCTAGCACCTTCTCTGTGCCTGGGAAGCAGAAGTGTTCACATTGCTTGGCAGAATCGCTTTTGTGCAGAAAACACTAACACTTGTTCAGAATGAAAGAAAGCACAGAGCCACAGATTCTATGTTGTCCTGGAGAGCTTGCAGAGCACTGGGGAAAAGCAGGCAGAGAATTCCCTGCTAGCACCTTCTCTGTACCTGTTCACATTGCTTGGCAGAATCGCTTTTGTGCAGAAAACAGTAACACTTGTTCAGAAGGAAAGAAAGCACAGAGCCCCAGATTTGCTGTTGTCCTGGAGAGCTTGCAGAGCACTGGGGAAAGGCAGGCAGAGAATTCCCTGCTAGCACCTTTTCTGTGCCTGTTCACATTGCTTCGCAGAATCGCTTTTGTGCAGAAAACACTAACACTTGTTCAGAACGAAAGAAAGCACAGAGCCCCAGATTTGCTGTTGTCCTGGAGACCTTGCAGAGCACTGGGGAAAGGCAGGCAGAGAATTCCCTGCTAGCACCTTCACTGTGCCTGTTCACATTGCTTCGCAGAATCGCTTTTGTGCAGAAAACAGTAACACTTGTTCAGAACGAAAGAAAGCACAGAGCCCCAGATTCTATGTTGTCCTGGAGAGCTTGCAGAGCACTGGGGAAAAGCAGGCAGAGAATTCCCTGCTAGCACCTTCTCTGTGCCTGGGAAGCAGAAGTGTTCACATTGCTTGGCAGAATCGCTTTTGTGCAGAAAACACTAACACTTGTTCAGAACGAAAGAAAGCACAGAGCCCCAGATTCTATGTTGTCCTGGAGAGCTTGCAGAGCACTGGGGAAAGGCAGGCAGAGAATTCCCTGCTAGCACCTTCTCTGTGCCTGTTCACATTGCTTCGCAGAATCGCTTTTGTGCAGAAAACACTAACACTTGTTCAGAACGAAAGAAAGCACAGAGCCCCAGATTTGCTGTTGTCCTGGAGAGCTTGCAGAGCACTGGGGAAAGGCAGGCAGAGAATTCCCTGCTAGCACCTTCTCTGTGCCTGGGAAGCAGAAGTGTTCACATTGCTTGGCAGAATCGCTTTTGTGCAGAAAACAGTAACACTTGTTCAGAAGGAAAGAAAGCACAGAGCCCCAGATTTTATGTTGTCCTGGAGAGCTTGCAGAGCACTGGGGAAAAGCAGGCAGAGAATTCCCTGCTAGCACCTTTTCTGTGCCTGTTCACATTGCTTGGCAGAATCGCTTTTGTGCAGAAAACAGTAACACTTCTTCAGAAGGAAAGAAAGCACAGAGCCCCAGATTTGCTGTTGTCCTGGAGAGCTTGCAGAGCACTGGGGAAAGGCAGGCAGAGAATTCCCTGCTAGCACCTTCTCTGTGCCTGGGAAGCAGAAGTGTTCACATTGCTTCGCAGAATCGCTTTTGTGCAGAAAACACTAACACTTGTTCAGAACGAAAGAAAGCACAGAGCCCCAGATTTGCTGTTGTCCTGGAGAGCTTGCAGAGCACTGGGGAAAAGCAGGCAGAGAATTCCCTGCTAGCACCTTCTCTGTGCCTGGGAAACAGAAGTGTTCCCATTGCTTCGCAGAATCGCTTTTGTGCATAAAACACTAACACTTGTTCAGACGAAAGAAAGCACAGAGCCCCAGATTTTATGTTGTCCTGGAGAGCTTGCAGAGCACTGGGGAAAAGCAGGCAGAGAATTCCCTGCTAGCACCTTCTCTGTGCCTGGGAAGCAGAAGTGTTCACATTGCTTCGCAGAATCGCTTTTGTGCAGAAAACAGTAACACTTGTTCAGAACGAAAGAAAGCACAGAGCCCCAGATTTTATGTTGTCCTGGAGAGCTTGAAGAGCACTGGGGAAAAGCAGGCAGAGAATTCCCTGCTAGCACCTTCTCTGTGCCTGTTCACATTGCTTCGCAAGAATCGCTTTTGTGCAGAAAACAGTAACACTTGTTCAGAACGAAAGAAAGCACAGAGCCCCAGATTTTATGTTGTCCTGGAGAGCTTGCAGAGCACTGGGGAAAAGCAGGCAGAGAATTCCCTGCTAGCACCTTCTCTGTGCCTGGGAAGCAGAAGTGTTCACATTGCTTCGCAGAATCACTTTTGTGCAGAAAACAGTAACACTTGTTCAGACGAAAGAAAGCACAGAGCCCCAGATTTTATGTTGTCCTGGAGAGCTTGCAGAGCACTGGGGAAAGGCAGGCAGAGAACTCCCTGCTAGCACCTTCTCTGTGCCTGTTCACATTGCTTCGCAGAATCGCTTTTGTGCAGAAAACAGTAACACTTGTTCAGACGAAAGAAAGCACAGAGCCCCAGATTCTATGTTGTCCTGGAGAGCTTGCAGAGCACTGGGGAAAGGCAGGCAGAGAATTCCCTGCTAGCACCTTCTCTGTGCCTGGGAAACAGAAGTGTTCCCATTGCTTCGCAGAATCGCTTTTGTGCAGAAAACAGTAACACTTGTTCAGACGAAAAAAAGCACAGAGCCCCAGATTTTATGTTGTCCTGGAGAGCTTGCAGAGCACTGGGGAAAAGCAGGCAGAGAATTCCCTGCTAGCACCTTCTCTGTGCCTGGGAAGCAGAAGTGTTCACATTGCTTCGCAGAATCGCTTTTGTGCAGAAAACAGTAACACTTGTTCAGAACGAAAGAAAGCACAGAGCCCCAGATTTTATGTTGTCCTGGAGAGCTTGCAGAGCACTGGGGAAAGGCAGGCAGAGAATTCCCTGCTAGCACCTTCTCTGTGCCTGGGAAGCAGAAGTGTTCCCATTGCTTCGCAGAATCGCTTTTGTGCAGAAAACAGTAACACTTGTTCAGACGAAAAAAAGCACAGAGCCCCAGATTTTATGTTGTCCTGGAGAGCTTGCAGAGCACTGGGGAAAAGCAGGCAGAGAATTCCCTGCTAGCACCTTCTCTGTGCCTGGGAAACAGAAGTGTTCACATTGCTTCGCAGAATCGCTTTTGTGCAGAAAACAGTAACACTTGTTCAGAACGAAAGAAAGCACAGAGCCCCAGATTTTATGTTGTCCTGGAGAGCTTGCAGAGCACTGGGGAAAAGCAGGCAGAGAATTCCCTGCTAGCACCTTCTCTGTGCCTGGGAAGCAGAAGTGTTCACATTGCTTCGCAGAATCACTTTTGTGCAGAAAACAGTAACACTTGTTCAG
Organism: Strix uralensis; assembly: GCF_047716275.1. Lineage (NCBI taxonomy): Eukaryota > Metazoa > Chordata > Aves > Strigiformes > Strigidae > Strix > Strix uralensis. The sequence goes on along the minus strand of NW_027436714.1, from coordinate 662,004 downwards.
ACGAAAGAAAGCACAGAGCCCCAGATTTTATGTTGTCCTGGAGAGCTTGCAGAGCACTGGGGAAAGGCAGGCAGAGAACTCCCTGCTAGCACCTTCTCTGTGCCTGTTCACATTGCTTCGCAGAATCGCTTTTGTGCAGAAAACAGTAACACTTGTTCAGACGAAAGAAAGCACAGAGCCCCAGATTCTATGTTGTCCTGGAGAGCTTGCAGAGCACTGGGGAAAGGCAGGCAGAGAATTCCCTGCTAGCACCTTCTCTGTGCCTGGGAAACAGAAGTGTTCCCATTGCTTCGCAGAATCGCTTTTGTGCAGAAAACAGTAACACTTGTTCAGACGAAAAAAAGCACAGAGCCCCAGATTTTATGTTGTCCTGGAGAGCTTGCAGAGCACTGGGGAAAAGCAGGCAGAGAATTCCCTGCTAGCACCTTCTCTGTGCCTGGGAAGCAGAAGTGTTCACATTGCTTCGCAGAATCGCTTTTGTGCAGAAAACAGTAACACTTGTTCAGAACGAAAGAAAGCACAGAGCCCCAGATTTTATGTTGTCCTGGAGAGCTTGCAGAGCACTGGGGAAAGGCAGGCAGAGAATTCCCTGCTAGCACCTTCTCTGTGCCTGGGAAGCAGAAGTGTTCCCATTGCTTCGCAGAATCGCTTTTGTGCAGAAAACAGTAACACTTGTTCAGACGAAAAAAAGCACAGAGCCCCAGATTTTATGTTGTCCTGGAGAGCTTGCAGAGCACTGGGGAAAAGCAGGCAGAGAATTCCCTGCTAGCACCTTCTCTGTGCCTGGGAAACAGAAGTGTTCACATTGCTTCGCAGAATCGCTTTTGTGCAGAAAACAGTAACACTTGTTCAGAACAAAAGAAAGCACAGAGCCCCAGATTTTATGTTGTCCTGGAGAGCTTGCAGAGCACTGGGGAAAAGCAGGCAGAGAATTCCCTGCTAGCACCTTCTCTGTGCCTGGGAAGCAGAAGTGTTCACATTGCTTCGCAGAATCGCTTTTGTGCAGAAAACAGTAACACTTGTTCAGAACGAAAGAAAGCACAGAGCCCCAGATTTTATGTTGTCCTGGAGAGCTTGCAGAGCACTGGGGAAAAGCAGGCAGAGAATTCCCTGCTAGCACCTTCTCTGTGCCTGGGAAACAGAAGTGTTCCCATTGCTTCGCAGAATCGCTTTTGTGCAGAAAACAGTAACACTTGTTCAGAACGAAAGAAAGCACAGAGCCCCAGATTTTATGTTGTCCTGGAGAGCTTGCAGAGCACTGGGGAAAAGCAGGCAGAGAATTTCCTGCTAGCACCTTCTCTGTGCCTGGGAAGCAGAAGTGTTCACATTGCTTCGCAGAATCACTTTTGTGCAGAAAACAGTAACACTTGTTCAGAACAAAAGAAAGCACAGAGCCCCAGATTTTATGTTGTCCTGGAGAGCTTGCAGAGCACTGGGGAAAAGCAGGCAGAGAATTCCCTGCTAGCACCTTCTCTGTGCCTGGGAAGCAGAAGTCTTCACATTGCTTCGCAGAATCGCTTTTGTGCAGAAAACAGTAACACTTGTTCAGAACGAAAGAAAGCACAGAGCCCCAGATTTTATGTTGTCCTGGAGAGCTTGCAGAGCACTGGGGAAAAGCAGGCAGAGAATTCCCTGCTAGCACCTTCTCTGTGCCTGGGAAACAGAAGTGTTCACATTGCTTCGCAGAATCGCTTTTGTGCAGAAAACACTAACACTTGTTCAGAACGAAAGAAAGCACAGAGCCCCAGATTTTATGTTGTCCTGGAGAGCTTGCAGAGCACTGGGGAAAAGCAGGCAGAGAATTCCCTGCTATCACCTTCTCTGTGCCTGGGAAACAGAAGTGTTCCCATTGCTTCGCAGAATCGCTTTTGTGCAGAAAACACTAACACTTGTTCAGAACGAAAGAAAGCACAGAGTCCCAGATTTTATGTTGTCCTGGAGAGCTTGCAGAGCACTGGGGAAAGGCAGGCAGAGAATTCCCTGCTAGCACCTTCTCTGTGCCTGTTCACATTGCTTCGCAGAATCGCTTTTGTGCAGAAAACAGTAACACTTGTTCAGACGAAAAAAAGCACAGAGCCCCAGATTTTATGTTGTCCTGGAGAGCTTGCAGAGCACTGGGGAAAAGCAGGCAGAGAATTCCCTGCTAGCACCTTCTCTGTGCCTGGGAAGCAGAAGTGTTCACATTGCTTCGCAGAATCGCTTTTGTGCAGAAAACAGTAACACTTGTTCAGAACGAAAGAAAGCACAGAGCCCCAGATTTTATGTTGTCCTGGAGAGCTTGCAGAGCACTGGGGAAAAGCAGGCAGAGAATTCCCTGCTAGCACCTTCTCTGTGCCTGGGAAACAGAAGTGTTCCCATTGCTTCGCAGAATCGCTTTTGTGCAGAAAACACTAACACTTGTTCAGAACGAAAGAAAGCACAGAGCCCCAGATTTTATGTTGTCCTGGAGAGCTTGCAGAGCACTGGGGAAAAGCAGGCAGAGAATTCCCTGCTATCACCTTCTCTGTGCCTGGGAAACAGAAGTGTTCCCATTGCTTCGCAGAATCGCTTTTGTGCAGAAAACACTAACACTTGTTCAGAACGAAAGAAAGCACAGAGTCCCAGATTTGCTGTTGTCCTGGAGAGCTTGCAGAGCACTGGGGAAAGGCAGGCAGAGAATTCCCTGCTAGCACCTTCTCTGTGCCTGTTCACATTGCTTCGCAGAATCGCTTTTGTGCAGAAAACAGTAACACTTGTTCAGACGAAAAAAAGCACAGAGCCCCAGATTTTATGTTGTCCTGGAGAGCTTGCAGAGCACTGGGGAAAAGCAGGCAGAGAATTCCCTGCTAGCACCTTCTCTGTGCCTGGGAAGCAGAAGTGTTCACATTGCTTCGCAGAATCGCTTTTGTGCAGAAAACAGTAACACTTGTTCAGAACGAAAGAAAGCACAGAGCCCCAGATTTTATGTTGTCCTGGAGAGCTTGCAGAGCACTGGGGAAAAGCAGGCAGAGAATTCCCTGCTAGCACCTTCTCTGTGCCTGGGAAACAGAAGTGTTCCCATTGCTTCGCAGAATCGCTTTTGTGCAGAAAACAGTAACACTTGTTCAGAACGAAAGAAAGCACAGAGCCCCAGATTTTATGTTGTCCTGGAGAGCTTGCAGAGCACTGGGGAAAAGCAGGCAGAGAATTCCCTGCTAGCACCTTCTCTGTGCCTGGGAAACAGAAGTGTTCCCATTGCTTCGCAGAATCGCTTTTGTGCAGAAAACACTAACACTTGTTCAGAACGAAAGAAAGCACAGAGCCCCAGATTTGCTGTTGTCCTGGAGAGCTTGCAGAGCACTGGGGAAAGGCAGGCAGAGAATTCCCTGCTAGCACCTCCTCTGTGCCTGTTCACATTGCTTCGCAGAATCGCTTTTGTGCAGAAAACAGTAACACTTGTTCAGACGAAAAAAAGCACAGAGCCCCAGATTTTATGTTGTCCTGGAGAGCTTGCAGAGCACTGGGGAAAAGCAGGCAGAGAATTCCCTGCTAGCACCTTCTCTGTGCCTGGGAAGCAGAAGTGTTCCCATTGCTTCGCAGAATCGCTTTTGTGCAGAAAACAGTAACACTTGTTCAGAACGAAAGAAAGCACAGAGCCCCAGATTTTATGTTGTCCTGGAGAGCTTGCAGAGCACTGGGGAAAAGCAGGCAGAGAATTCCCTGCTAGCACCTTCTCTGTGCCTGGGAAACAGAAGTGTTCCCATTGCTTCGCAGAATCGCTTTTGTGCATAAAACACTAACACTTGTTCAGACGAAAGAAAGCACAGAGCCCCAGATTTTATGTTGTCCTGGAGAGCTTGCAGAGCACTGGGGAAAAGCAGGCAGAGAATTCCCTGCTAGCACCTTCTCTGTGCCTGGGAAGCAGAAGTGTTCACATTGCTTCGCAGAATCGCTTTTGTGCAGAAAACAGTAACACTTGTTCAGAATGAAAGAAAGCACAGAGCCCCAGATTTTATGTTGTCCTGGAGAGCTTGAAGAGCACTGGGGAAAAGCAGGCAGAGAATTCCCTGCTAGCACCTTCTCTGTGCCTGTTCACATTGCTTCGCAAGAATCGCTTTTGTGCAGAAAACAGTAACACTTGTTCAGAACGAAAGAAAGCACAGAGCCCCAGATTTTATGTTGTCCTGGAGAGCTTGCAGAGCACTGGGGAAAAGCAGGCAGAGAATTCCCTGCTAGCACCTTCTCTGTGCCTGGGAAGCAGAAGTGTTCACATTGCTTCGCAGAATCGCTTTTGTGCAGAAAACAGTAACACTTGTTCAGACGAAAAAAAGCACAGAGCCCCAGATTTTATGTTGTCCTGGAGAGCTTGCAGAGCACTGGGGAAAAGCAGGCAGAGAATTCCCTGCTAGCACCTTCTCTGTGCCTGGGAAGCAGAAGTGTTCACATTGCTTGGCAGAATCGCTTTTGTGCAGAAAACACTAACACTTGTTCAGAACGAAAGAAAGCACAGAGCCCCAGATTTTATGTTGTCCTGGAGAGCTTGCAGAGCACTGGGGAAAAGCAGGCAGAGAATTCCCTGCTAGCACCTTCTCTGTGCCTGGGAAGCAGAAGTCTTCACATTGCTTCGCAGAATCGCTTTTGTGCAGAAAACAGTAACACTTGTTCAGAACAAAAGAAAGCACAGAGCCCCAGATTCTATGTTGTCCTGGAGAGCTTGCAGAGCACTGGGGAAAAGCAGGCAGAGAATTCCCTGCTAGCACCTTCTCTGTGCCTGGGAAGCAGAAGTGTTCACATTGCTTCGCAGAATCGCTTTTGTGCAGAAAACAGTAACACTTGTTCAGAACGAAAGAAAGCACAGAGCCCCAGATTTTATGTTGTCCTGGAGAGCTTGCAGAGCACTGGGGAAAAGCAGGCAGAGAATTCCCTGCTATCACCTTCTCTGTGCCTGGGAAACAGAAGTGTTCACATTGCTTCGCAGAATCGCTTTTGTGCAGAAAACAGTAACACTTGTTCAGAACGAAAGAAAGCACAGAGCCCCAGATTTTATGTTGTCCTGGAGAGCTTGCAGAGCACTGGGGAAAGGCAGGCAGAGAATTCCCTGCTAGCACCTTCTCTGTGCCTGTTCACATTGCTTCGCAGAATCGCTTTTGTGCAGAAAACAGTAACACTTGTTCAGACGAAAAAAAGCACAGAGCCCCAGATTTTATGTTGTCCTGGAGAGCTTGCAGAGCACTGGGGAAAGGCAGGCAGAGAATTCCCTGCTAGCACCTTCTCTGTGCCTGGGAAGCAGAAGTGTTCACATTGCTTCGCAGAATCGCTTTTGTGCAGAAAACATTAACACTTGTTCAGAACGAAAGAAAGCACAGAGCCCCAGATTTTATGTTGTCCTGGAGAGCTTGCAGAGCACTGGGGAAAAGCAGGTAGAGAATTTCCTGCTAGCACCTTCTCTGTGCCTGGGAAGCAGAAGTGTTCACATTGCTTGGCAGAATCGCTTTTGTGCAGAAAACAGTAACACTTGTTCAGAAGGAAAGAAAGCACAGAGCCCCAGATTTGCTGTTGTCCTGGAGAGCTTGCAGAGCACTGGGGAAAGGCAGGCAGAGAATTCCCTGCTAGCACCTTTTCTGTGCCTGTTCACATTGCTTCGCAGAATCGCTTTTGTGCAGAAAACACTAACACTTGTTCAGAACGAAAGAAAGCACAGAGCCCCAGATTTGCTGTTGTCCTGGAGACCTTGCAGAGCACTGGGGAAAGGCAGGCAGAGAATTCCCTGCTAGCACCTTCACTGTGCCTGTTCACATTGCTTCGCAGAATCGCTTTTGTGCAGAAAACAGTAACACTTGTTCAGAACGAAAGAAAGCACAGAGCCCCAGATTCTATGTTGTCCTGGAGAGCTTGCAGAGCACTGGGGAAAGGCAGGCAGAGAATTCCCTGCTAGCACCTTCTCTGTGCCTGGGAAGCAGAAGTGTTCACATTGCTTGGCAGAATCGCTTTTGTGCAGAAAACACTAACACTTGTTCAGAACGAAAGAAAGCACAGAGCCCCAGATTCTATGTTGTCCTGGAGAGCTTGCAGAGCACTGGGGAAAGGCAGGCAGAGAATTCCCTGCTAGCACCTTCTCTGTGCCTGTTCACATTGCTTCGCAGAATCGCTTTTGTGCAGAAAACACTAACACTTGTTCAGAAGGAAAGAAAGCACAGAGCCCCAGATTTGCTGTTGTCCTGGAGAGCTTGCAGAGCACTGGGGAAAGGCAGGCAGAGAATTCCCTGCTAGCACCTTCTCTGTGCCTGGGAAGCAGAAGTGTTCACATTGCTTGGCAGAATCGCTTTTGTGCAGAAAACAGTAACACTTGTTCAGAAGGAAAGAAAGCACAGAGCCCCAGATTTTATGTTGTCCTGGAGAGCTTGCAGAGCACTGGGGAAAAGCAGGCAGAGAATTCCCTGCTAGCACCTTTTCTGTGCCTGTTCACATTGCTTGGCAGAATCGCTTTTGTGCAGAAAACAGTAACACTTCTTCAGAAGGAAAGAAAGCACAGAGCCCCAGATTTGCTGTTGTCCTGGAGAGCTTGCAGAGCACTGGGGAAAGGCAGGCAGAGAATTCCCTGCTAGCACCTTCTCTGTGCCTGGGAAGCAGAAGTGTTCACATTGCTTCGCAGAATCGCTTTTGTGCAGAAAACACTAACACTTGTTCAGAACGAAAGAAAGCACAGAGCCCCAGATTTGCTGTTGTCCTGGAGAGCTTGCAGAGCACTGGGGAAAAGCAGGCAGAGAATTCCCTGCTAGCACCTTCTCTGTGCCTGGGAAACAGAAGTGTTCCCATTGCTTCGCAGAATCGCTTTTGTGCATAAAACACTAACACTTGTTCAGACGAAAGAAAGCACAGAGCCCCAGATTTTATGTTGTCCTGGAGAGCTTGCAGAGCACTGGGGAAAAGCAGGCAGAGAATTCCCTGCTAGCACCTTCTCTGTGCCTGTTCACATTGCTTCGCAAGAATCGCTTTTGTGCAGAAAACAGTAACACTTGTTCAGAACGAAAGAAAGCACAGAGCCCCAGATTTTATGTTGTCCTGGAGAGCTTGCAGAGCACTGGGGAAAAGCAGGCAGAGAATTCCCTGCTAGCACCTTCTCTGTGCCTGGGAAGCAGAAGTGTTCACATTGCTTCGCAGAATCACTTTTGTGCAGAAAACAGTAACACTTGTTCAGACGAAAGAAAGCACAGAGCCCCAGATTTTATGTTGTCCTGGAGAGCTTGCAGAGCACTGGGGAAAGGCAGGCAGAGAACTCCCTGCTAGCACCTTCTCTGTGCCTGTTCACATTGCTTCGCAGAATCGCTTTTGTGCAGAAAACAGTAACACTTGTTCAGACGAAAGAAAGCACAGAGCCCCAGATTCTATGTTGTCCTGGAGAGCTTGCAGAGCACTGGGGAAAGGCAGGCAGAGAATTCCCTGCTAGCACCTTCTCTGTGCCTGGGAAACAGAAGTGTTCCCATTGCTTCGCAGAATCGCTTTTGTGCAGAAAACAGTAACACTTGTTCAGACGAAAAAAAGCACAGAGCCCCAGATTTTATGTTGTCCTGGAGAGCTTGCAGAGCACTGGGGAAAAGCAGGCAGAGAATTCCCTGCTAGCACCTTCTCTGTGCCTGGGAAGCAGAAGTGTTCACATTGCTTCGCAGAATCGCTTTTGTGCAGAAAACAGTAACACTTGTTCAGAACGAAAGAAAGCACAGAGCCCCAGATTTTATGTTGTCCTGGAGAGCTTGCAGAGCACTGGGGAAAGGCAGGCAGAGAATTCCCTGCTAGCACCTTCTCTGTGCCTGGGAAGCAGAAGTGTTCCCATTGCTTCGCAGAATCGCTTTTGTGCAGAAAACAGTAACACTTGTTCAGACGAAAAAAAGCACAGAGCCCCAGATTTTATGTTGTCCTGGAGAGCTTGCAGAGCACTGGGGAAAAGCAGGCAGAGAATTCCCTGCTAGCACCTTCTCTGTGCCTGGGAAACAGAAGTGTTCACATTGCTTCGCAGAATCGCTTTTGTGCAGAAAACAGTAACACTTGTTCAGAACGAAAGAAAGCACAGAGCCCCAGATTTTATGTTGTCCTGGAGAGCTTGCAGAGCACTGGGGAAAAGCAGGCAGAGAATTCCCTGCTAGCACCTTCTCTGTGCCTGGGAAGCAGAAGTGTTCACATTGCTTCGCAGAATCGCTTTTGTGCAGAAAACAGTAACACTTGTTCAGAACGAAAGAAAGCACAGAGCCCCAGATTTTATGTTGTCCTGGAGAGCTTGCAGAGCACTGGGGAAAAGCAGGCAGAGAATTCCCTGCTAGCACCTTCTCTGTGCCTGGGAAACAGAAGTGTTCCCATTGCTTCGCAGAATCGCTTTTGTGCAGAAAACAGTAACACTTGTTCAGAACGAAAGAAAGCACAGAGCCCCAGATTTTATGTTGTCCTGGAGAGCTTGCAGAGCACTGGGGAAAAGCAGGCAGAGAATTTCCTGCTAGCACCTTCTCTGTGCCTGGGAAGCAGAAGTGTTCACATTGCTTCGCAGAATCACTTTTGTGCAGAAAACAGTAACACTTGTTCAGAACAAAAGAAAGCACAGAGCCCCAGATTTTATGTTGTCCTGGAGAGCTTGCAGAGCACTGGGGAAAAGCAGGCAGAGAATTCCCTGCTAGCACCTTCTCTGTGCCTGGGAAGCAGAAGTCTTCACATTGCTTCGCAGAATCGCTTTTGTGCAGAAAACAGTAACACTTGTTCAGAACGAAAGAAAGCACAGAGCCCCAGATTTTATGTTGTCCTGGAGAGCTTGCAGAGCACTGGGGAAAAGCAGGCAGAGAATTCCCTGCTAGCACCTTCTCTGTGCCTGGGAAACAGAAGTGTTCACATTGCTTCGCAGAATCGCTTTTGTGCAGAAAACACTAACACTTGTTCAGAACGAAAGAAAGCACAGAGCCCCAGATTTTATGTTGTCCTGGAGAGCTTGCAGAGCACTGGGGAAAAGCAGGCAGAGAATTCCCTGCTATCACCTTCTCTGTGCCTGGGAAACAGAAGTGTTCCCATTGCTTCGCAGAATCGCTTTTGTGCAGAAAACACTAACACTTGTTCAGAACGAAAGAAAGCACAGAGTCCCAGATTTTATGTTGTCCTGGAGAGCTTGCAGAGCACTGGGGAAAGGCAGGCAGAGAATTCCCTGCTAGCACCTTCTCTGTGCCTGTTCACATTGCTTCGCAGAATCGCTTTTGTGCAGAAAACAGTAACACTTGTTCAGACGAAAAAAAGCACAGAGCCCCAGATTTTATGTTGTCCTGGAGAGCTTGCAGAGCACTGGGGAAAAGCAGGCAGAGAATTCCCTGCTAGCACCTTCTCTGTGCCTGGGAAGCAGAAGTGTTCACATTGCTTCGCAGAATCGCTTTTGTGCAGAAAACACTAACACTTGTTCAGAACGAAAGAAAGCACAGAGCCCCAGATTTTATGTTGTCCTGGAGAGCTTGCAGAGCACTGGGGAAAAGCAGGCAGAGAATTCCCTGCTAGCACCTTCTCTGTGCCTGGGAAACAGAAGTGTTCCCATTGCTTCGCAGAATCGCTTTTGTGCAGAAAACAGTAACACTTGTTCAGAACGAAAGAAAGCACAGAGCCCCAGATTTTATGTTGTCCTGGAGAGCTTGCAGAGCACTGGGGAAAAGCAGGCAGAGAATTCCCTGCTAGCACCTTCTCTGTGCCTGGGAAACAGAAGTGTTCCCATTGCTTCGCAGAATCGCTTTTGTGCAGAAAACACTAACACTTGTTCAGAACGAAAGAAAGCACAGAGCCCCAGATTTGCTGTTGTCCTGGAGAGCTTGCAGAGCACTGGGGAAAGGCAGGCAGAGAATTCCCTGCTAGCACCTCCTCTGTGCCTGTTCACATTGCTTCGCAGAATCGCTTTTGTGCAGAAAACAGTAACACTTGTTCAGACGAAAAAAAGCACAGAGCCCCAGATTTTATGTTGTCCTGGAGAGCTTGCAGAGCACTGGGGAAAAGCAGGCAGAGAATTCCCTGCTAGCACCTTCTCTGTGCCTGGGAAGCAGAAGTGTTCCCATTGCTTCGCAGAATCGCTTTTGTGCAGAAAACAGTAACACTTGTTCAGAACGAAAGAAAGCACAGAGCCCCAGATTTTATGTTGTCCTGGAGAGCTTGCAGAGCACTGGGGAAAAGCAGGCAGAGAATTCCCTGCTAGCACCTTCTCTGTGCCTGGGAAACAGAAGTGTTCCCATTGCTTCGCAGAATCGCTTTTGTGCATAAAACACTAACACTTGTTCAGACGAAAGAAAGCACAGAGCCCCAGATTTTATGTTGTCCTGGAGAGCTTGCAGAGCACTGGGGAAAAGCAGGCAGAGAATTCCCTGCTAGCACCTTCTCTGTGCCTGGGAAGCAGAAGTGTTCACATTGCTTCGCAGAATCGCTTTTGTGCAGAAAACAGTAACACTTGTTCAGAATGAAAGAAAGCACAGAGCCCCAGATTTTATGTTGTCCTGGAGAGCTTGAAGAGCACTGGGGAAAAGCAGGCAGAGAATTCCCTGCTAGCACCTTCTCTGTGCCTGTTCACATTGCTTCGCAAGAATCGCTTTTGTGCAGAAAACAGTAACACTTGTTCAGAACGAAAGAAAGCACAGAGCCCCAGATTTTATGTTGTCCTGGAGAGCTTGCAGAGCACTGGGGAAAAGCAGGCAGAGAATTCCCTGCTAGCACCTTCTCTGTGCCTGGGAAGCAGAAGTGTTCACATTGCTTCGCAGAATCGCTTTTGTGCAGAAAACAGTAACACTTGTTCAGACGAAAAAAAGCACAGAGCCCCAGATTTTATGTTGTCCTGGAGAGCTTGCAGAGCACTGGGGAAAAGCAGGCAGAGAATTCCCTGCTAGCACCTTCTCTGTGCCTGGGAAGCAGAAGTGTTCACATTGCTTGGCAGAATCGCTTTTGTGCAGAAAACAGTAACACTTGTTCAGAACGAAAGAAAGCACAGAGCCCCAGATTTTATGTTGTCCTGGAGAGCTTGCAGAGCACTGGGGAAAAGCAGGCAGAGAATTCCCTGCTAGCACCTTCTCTGTGCCTGGGAAGCAGAAGTGTTCACATTGCTTCGCAGAATCGCTTTTGTGCAGAAAACAGTAACACTTGTTCAGAACGAAAGAAAGCACAGAGCCCCAGATTTTATGTTGTCCTGGAGAGCTTGCAGAGCACTGGGGAAAAGCAGGCAGAGAATTCCCTGCTATCACCTTCTCTGTGCCTGGGAAACAGAAGTGTTCACATTGCTTGGCAGAATCGCTTTTGTGCAGAAAACAGTAACACTTGTTCAGAACGAAAGAAAGCACAGAGCCCCAGATTTTATGTTGTCCTGGAGAGCTTGCAGAGCACTGGGGAAAGGCAGGCAGAGAATTCCCTGCTAGCACCTTCTCTGTGCCTGTTCACATTGCTTCGCAGAATCGCTTTTGTGCAGAAAACAGTAACACTTGTTCAGACGAAAAAAAGCACAGAGCCCCAGATTTTATGTTGTCCTGGAGAGCTTGCAGAGCACTGGGGAAAGGCAGGCAGAGAATTCCCTGCTAGCACCTTCTCTGTGCCTGGGAAGCAGAAGTGTTCACATTGCTTCGCAGAATCGCTTTTGTGCAGAAAACATTAACACTTGTTCAGAACGAAAGAAAGCACAGAGCCCCAGATTTTATGTTGTCCTGGAGAGCTTGCAGAGCACTGGGGAAAAGCAGGCAGAGAATTTCCTGCTAGCACCTTCTCTGTGCCTGGGAAGCAGAAGTGTTCACATTGCTTGGCAGAATCGCTTTTGTGCAGAAAACAGTAACACTTGTTCAGAATGAAAGAAAGCACAGAGCCCCAGATTTTATGTTGTCCTGGAGAGCTTGCAGAGCACTGGGGAAAAGCAGGCAGAGAATTCCCTGCTAGCACCTTCTCTGTGCCTGGGAAGCAGAAGTCTTCACATTGATTCGCAGAATCGCTTTTGTGCAGAAAACAGTAACACTTGTTCAGAACGAAAGAAAGCACAGAGCCCCAGATTTTATGTTGTCCTGGAGAGCTTGCAGAGCACTGGGGAAAAGCAGGCAGAGAATTCCCTGCTAGCACCTTCTCTGTGCCTGGGAAACAGAAGTGTTCCCATTGCTTCGCAGAATCGCTTTTGTGCAGAAAACAGTAACACTTGTTCAGAACGAAAGAAAGCACAGAGCCCCAGATTTGCTGTTGTCCTGGAGAGCTTGCAGAGCACTGGGGAAAAGCAGGCAGAGAATTCCCTGCTAGCACCTTCTCTGTGCCTGGGAAACAGAAGTGTTCACATTGCTTCGCAGAATCGCTTTTGTGCAGAAAACACTAACACTTGTTCAGAACGAAAGAAAGCACAGAGCCCCAGATTTTATGTTGTCCTGGAGAGCTTGCAGAGCACTGGGGAAAGGCAGGCAGAGAATTCCCTGCTAGCACCTTCTCTGTGCCTGTTCACATTGCTTCGCAAGAATCGCTTTTGTGCAGAAAACAGTAACACTTGTCCAGAACGAAAGAAAGCACAGAGCCCCAGATTTTATGTTGTCCTGGAGAGCTTGCAGAGCACTGGGGAAAAGCAGGCAGAGAATTCCCTGCTAGCACCTTCTCTGTGCCTGGGAAGCAGAAGTCTTCACATTGCTTCGCAGAATCGCTTTTGTGCAGAAAACAGTAACACTTGTTCAGAACGAAAGAAAGCACAGAGCCCCAGATTTTATGTTGTCCTGGAGAGCTTGCAGAGCACTGGGGAAAGGCAGGCAGAGAATTTCCTGCTAGCACCTTCTCTGTGCCTGGGAAGCAGAAGTGTTCACATTGCTTCGCAGAATCGCTTTTGTGCAGAAAACAGTAACACTTGTTCAGAACAAAAGAAAGCACAGAGCCCCATATTTTATGTTGTCCTTTAGAGCTTGCAGAGCACTGGGGAAAAGCAGGCAGAGAATTCCCTGCTAGCACCTTCTCTGTGCCTGGGAAGCAGAAGTGTTCCCATTGCTTCGCAGAATCGCTTTTGTGCAGAAAACAGTAACACTTGTTCAGAACGAAAGAAAGCACAGAGCCCCAGATTTGCTGTTGTCCTGGAGAGCTTGCAGAGCACTGGGGAAAGGCAGGCAGAGAATTCCCTGCTAGCACCTTCTCTGTGCCTGTTCACATTGCTTCGCAGAATCGCTTTTGTGCAGAAAACAGTAACACTTGTTCAGACGAAAAAAAGCACAGAGCCCCAGATTTTATGTTGTCCTGGAGAGCTTGCAGAGCACTGGGGAAAAGCAGGCAGAGAATTCCCTGCTAGCACCTTCTCTGTGCCTGGGAAGCAGAAGTGTTCACATTGCTTCGCAGAATCGCTTTTGTGCAGAAAACAGTAACACTTGTTCAGAACGAAAGAAAGCACAGAGCCCCAGATTTTATGTTGTCCTGGAGAGCTTGCAGAGCACTGGGGAAAAGCAGGCAGAGAATTCCCTGCTAGCACCTTCTCTGTGCCTGGGAAACAGAAGTGTTCACATTGCTTCGCAGAATCGCTTTTGTGCAGAAAACAGTAACACTTGTTCAGAACGAAAGAAAGCACAGAGCCCCAGATTTTATGTTGTCCTGGAGAGCTTGCAGAGCACTGGGGAAAGGCAGGCAGAGAATTCCCTGCTAGCACCTTCTCTGTGCCTGGGAAGCAGAAGTGTTCCCATTGCTTCGCAGAATCGCTTTTGTGCAGAAAACAGTAACACTTGTTCAGACGAAAAAAAGCACAGAGCCCCAGATTTTATGTTGTCCTGGAGAGCTTGCAGAGCACTGGGGAAAAGCAGGCAGAGAATTCCCTGCTAGCACCTTCTCTGTGCCTGGGAAACAGAAGTGTTCACATTGCTTCGCAGAATCGCTTTTGTGCAGAAAACAGTAACACTTGTTCAGAACGAAAGAAAGCACAGAGCCCCAGATTTTATGTTGTCCTGGAGAGCTTGCAGAGCACTGGGGAAAAGCAGGCAGAGAATTCCCTGCTAGCACCTTCTCTGTGCCTGGGAAGCAGAAGTGTTCACATTGCTTCGCAGAATCGCTTTTGTGCAGAAAACAGTAACACTTGTTCAGAACGAAAGAAAGCACAGAGCCCCAGATTTTATGTTGTCCTGGAGAGCTTGCAGAGCACTGGGGAAAAGCAGGCAGAGAATTCCCTGCTAGCACCTTCTCTGTGCCTGGGAAACAGAAGTGTTCCCATTGCTTCGCAGAATCGCTTTTGTGCAGAAAACAGTAACACTTGTTCAGAACGAAAGAAAGCACAGAGCCCCAGATTTTATGTTGTCCTGGAGAGCTTGCAGAGCACTGGGGAAAAGCAGGCAGAGAATTTCCTGCTAGCACCTTCTCTGTGCCTGGGAAGCAGAAGTGTTCACATTGCTTCGCAGAATCACTTTTGTGCAGAAAACAGTAACACTTGTTCAGAACAAAAGAAAGCACAGAGCCCCAGATTTTATGTTGTCCTGGAGAGCTTGCAGAGCACTGGGGAAAAGCAGGCAGAGAATTCCCTGCTAGCACCTTCTCTGTGCCTGGGAAGCAGAAGTCTTCACATTGCTTCGCAGAATCGCTTTTGTGCAGAAAACAGTAACACTTGTTCAGAACGAAAGAAAGCACAGAGCCCCAGATTTTATGTTGTCCTGGAGAGCTTGCAGAGCACTGGGGAAAAGCAGGCAGAGAATTCCCTGCTAGCACCTTCTCTGTGCCTGGGAAACAGAAGTGTTCACATTGCTTCGCAGAATCGCTTTTGTGCAGAAAACACTAACACTTGTTCAGAACGAAAGAAAGCACAGAGCCCCAGATTTTATGTTGTCCTGGAGAGCTTGCAGAGCACTGGGGAAAAGCAGGCAGAGAATTCCCTGCTATCACCTTCTCTGTGCCTGGGAAACAGAAGTGTTCCCATTGCTTCGCAGAATCGCTTTTGTGCAGAAAACACTAACACTTGTTCAGAACGAAAGAAAGCACAGAGTCCCAGATTTTATGTTGTCCTGGAGAGCTTGCAGAGCACTGGGGAAAGGCAGGCAGAGAATTCCCTGCTAGCACCTTCTCTGTGCCTGTTCACATTGCTTCGCAGAATCGCTTTTGTGCAGAAAACAGTAACACTTGTTCAGACGAAAAAAAGCACAGAGCCCCAGATTTTATGTTGTCCTGGAGAGCTTGCAGAGCACTGGGGAAAAGCAGGCAGAGAATTCCCTGCTAGCACCTTCTCTGTGCCTGGGAAGCAGAAGTGTTCACATTGCTTCGCAGAATCGCTTTTGTGCAGAAAACAGTAACACTTGTTCAGAACGAAAGAAAGCACAGAGCCCCAGATTTTATGTTGTCCTGGAGAGCTTGCAGAGCACTGGGGAAAAGCAGGCAGAGAATTCCCTGCTAGCACCTTCTCTGTGCCTGGGAAACAGAAGTGTTCCCATTGCTTCGCAGAATCGCTTTTGTGCAGAAAACAGTAACACTTGTTCAGAACGAAAGAAAGCACAGAGCCCCAGATTTTATGTTGTCCTGGAGAGCTTGCAGAGCACTGGGGAAAAGCAGGCAGAGAATTCCCTGCTAGCACCTTCTCTGTGCCTGGGAAACAGAAGTGTTCCCATTGCTTCGCAGAATCGCTTTTGTGCAGAAAACACTAACACTTGTTCAGAACGAAAGAAAGCACAGAGCCCCAGATTTGCTGTTGTCCTGGAGAGCTTGCAGAGCACTGGGGAAAGGCAGGCAGAGAATTCCCTGCTAGCACCTCCTCTGTGCCTGTTCACATTGCTTCGCAGAATCGCTTTTGTGCAGAAAACAGTAACACTTGTTCAGACGAAAAAAAGCACAGAGCCCCAGATTTTATGTTGTCCTGGAGAGCTTGCAGAGCACTGGGGAAAAGCAGGCAGAGAATTCCCTGCTAGCACCTTCTCTGTGCCTGGGAAGCAGAAGTGTTCCCATTGCTTCGCAGAATCGCTTTTGTGCAGAAAACAGTAACACTTGTTCAGAACGAAAGAAAGCACAGAGCCCCAGATTTTATGTTGTCCTGGAGAGCTTGCAGAGCACTGGGGAAAAGCAGGCAGAGAATTCCCTGCTAGCACCTTCTCTGTGCCTGGGAAACAGAAGTGTTCCCATTGCTTCGCAGAATCGCTTTTGTGCATAAAACACTAACACTTGTTCAGACGAAAGAAAGCACAGAGCCCCAGATTTTATGTTGTCCTGGAGAGCTTGCAGAGCACTGGGGAAAAGCAGGCAGAGAATTCCCTGCTAGCACCTTCTCTGTGCCTGGGAAGCAGAAGTGTTCACATTGCTTCGCAGAATCGCTTTTGTGCAGAAAACAGTAACACTTGTTCAGAATGAAAGAAAGCACAGAGCCCCAGATTTTATGTTGTCCTGGAGAGCTTGAAGAGCACTGGGGAAAAGCAGGCAGAGAATTCCCTGCTAGCACCTTCTCTGTGCCTGTTCACATTGCTTCGCAAGAATCGCTTTTGTGCAGAAAACAGTAACACTTGTTCAGAACGAAAGAAAGCACAGAGCCCCAGATTTTATGTTGTCCTGGAGAGCTTGCAGAGCACTGGGGAAAAGCAGGCAGAGAATTCCCTGCTAGCACCTTCTCTGTGCCTGGGAAGCAGAAGTGTTCACATTGCTTCGCAGAATCGCTTTTGTGCAGAAAACAGTAACACTTGTTCAGACGAAAAAAAGCACAGAGCCCCAGATTTTATGTTGTCCTGGAGAGCTTGCAGAGCACTGGGGAAAAGCAGGCAGAGAATTCCCTGCTAGCACCTTCTCTGTGCCTGGGAAGCAGAAGTGTTCACATTGCTTGGCAGAATCGCTTTTGTGCAGAAAACAGTAACACTTGTTCAGAACGAAAGAAAGCACAGAGCCCCAGATTTTATGTTGTCCTGGAGAGCTTGCAGAGCACTGGGGAAAAGCAGGCAGAGAATTCCCTGCTAGCACCTTCTCTGTGCCTGGGAAGCAGAAGTGTTCACATTGCTTCGCAGAATCGCTTTTGTGCAGAAAACAGTAACACTTGTTCAGAACAAAAGAAAGCACAGAGCCCCAGATTCTATGTTGTCCTGGAGAGCTTGCAGAGCACTGGGGAAAAGCAGGCAGAGAATTCCCTGCTAGCACCTTCTCTGTGCCTGGGAAGCAGAAGTGTTCACATTGCTTCGCAGAATCGCTTTTGTGCAGAAAACAGTAACACTTGTTCAGAACGAAAGAAAGCACAGAGCCCCAGATTTTATGTTGTCCTGGAGAGCTTGCAGAGCACTGGGGAAAAGCAGGCAGAGAATTCCCTGCTATCACCTTCTCTGTGCCTGGGAAACAGAAGTGTTCACATTGCTTGGCAGAATCGCTTTTGTGCAGAAAACAGTAACACTTGTTCAGAACGAAAGAAAGCACAGAGCCCCAGATTTTATGTTGTCCTGGAGAGCTTGCAGAGCACTGGGGAAAGGCAGGCAGAGAATTCCCTGCTAGCACCTTCTCTGTGCCTGTTCACATTGCTTCGCAGAATCGCTTTTGTGCAGAAAACAGTAACACTTGTTCAGACGAAAAAAAGCACAGAGCCCCAGATTTTATGTTGTCCTGGAGAGCTTGCAGAGCACTGGGGAAAGGCAGGCAGAGAATTCCCTGCTAGCACCTTCTCTGTGCCTGGGAAGCAGAAGTGTTCACATTGCTTCGCAGAATCGCTTTTGTGCAGAAAACATTAACACTTGTTCAGAACGAAAGAAAGCACAGAGCCCCAGATTTTATGTTGTCCTGGAGAGCTTGCAGAGCACTGGGGAAAAGCAGGCAGAGAATTTCCTGCTAGCACCTTCTCTGTGCCTGGGAAGCAGAAGTGTTCACATTGCTTGGCAGAATCGCTTTTGTGCAGAAAACAGTAACACTTGTTCAGAATGAAAGAAAGCACAGAGCCCCAGATTTTATGTTGTCCTGGAGAGCTTGCAGAGCACTGGGGAAAAGCAGGCAGAGAATTCCCTGCTAGCACCTTCTCTGTGCCTGGGAAGCAGAAGTCTTCACATTGATTCGCAGAATCGCTTTTGTGCAGAAAACAGTAACACTTGTTCAGAACGAAAGAAAGCACAGAGCCCCAGATTTGCTGTTGTCCTGGAGAGCTTGCAGAGCACTGGGGAAAAGCAGGCAGAGAATTCCCTGCTAGCACCTTCTCTGTGCCTGGGAAACAGAAGTGTTCACATTGCTTCGCAGAATCGCTTTTGTGCAGAAAACACTAACACTTGTTCAGAACGAAAGAAAGCACAGAGCCCCAGATTTTATGTTGTCCTGGAGAGCTTGCAGAGCACTGGGGAAAGGCAGGCAGAGAATTCCCTGCTAGCACCTTCTCTGTGCCTGTTCACATTGCTTCGCAAGAATCGCTTTTGTGCAGAAAACAGTAACACTTGTCCAGAACGAAAGAAAGCACAGAGCCCCAGATTTTATGTTGTCCTGGAGAGCTTGCAGAGCACTGGGGAAAAGCAGGCAGAGAATTCCCTGCTAGCACCTTCTCTGTGCCTGGGAAGCAGAAGTCTTCACATTGCTTCGCAGAATCGCTTTTGTGCAGAAAACAGTAACACTTGTTCAGAACGAAAGAAAGCACAGAGCCCCAGATTTTATGTTGTCCTGGAGAGCTTGCAGAGCACTGGGGAAAGGCAGGCAGAGAATTTCCTGCTAGCACCTTCTCTGTGCCTGGGAAGCAGAAGTGTTCACATTGCTTCGCAGAATCGCTTTTGTGCAGAAAACAGTAACACTTGTTCAGAACAAAAGAAAGCACAGAGCCCCATATTTTATGTTGTCCTTTAGAGCTTGCAGAGCACTGGGGAAAAGCAGGCAGAGAATTCCCTGCTAGCACCTTCTCTGTGCCTGGGAAGCAGAAGTGTTCCCATTGCTTCGCAGAATCGCTTTTGTGCAGAAAACAGTAACACTTGTTCAGAACGAAAGAAAGCACAGAGCCCCAGATTTGCTGTTGTCCTGGAGAGCTTGCAGAGCACTGGGGAAAGGCAGGCAGAGAATTCCCTGCTAGCACCTTCTCTGTGCCTGTTCACATTGCTTCGCAGAATCGCTTTTGTGCAGAAAACAGTAACACTTGTTCAGACGAAAAAAAGCACAGAGCCCCAGATTTTATGTTGTCCTGGAGAGCTTGCAGAGCACTGGGGAAAAGCAGGCAGAGAATTCCCTGCTAGCACCTTCTCTGTGCCTGGGAAGCAGAAGTGTTCACATTGCTTCGCAGAATCGCTTTTGTGCAGAAAACAGTAACACTTGTTCAGAACGAAAGAAAGCACAGAGCCCCAGATTTTATGTTGTCCTGGAGAGCTTGCAGAGCACTGGGGAAAAGCAGGCAGAGAATTCCCTGCTAGCACCTTCTCTGTGCCTGGGAAACAGAAGTGTTCACATTGCTTCGCAGAATCGCTTTTGTGCAGAAAACAGTAACACTTGTTCAGAACGAAAGAAAGCACAGAGCCCCAGATTTTATGTTGTCCTGGAGAGCTTGCAGAGCACTGGGGAAAGGCAGGCAGAGAATTCCCTGCTAGCACCTTCTCTGTGCCTGTTCACATTGCTTCGCAAGAATCGCTTTTGTGCAGAAAACAGTAACACTTGTCCAGAACGAAAGAAAGCACAGAGCCCCAGATTTTATGTTGTCCTGGAGAGCTTGCAGAGCACTGGGGAAAAGCAGGCAGAGAATTCCCTGCTAGCACCTTCTCTGTGCCTGGGAAGCAGAAGTCTTCACATTGCTTCGCAGAATCGCTTTTGTGCAGAAAACAGTAACACTTGTTCAGAACGAAAGAAAGCACAGAGCCCCAGATTTTATGTTGTCCTGGAGAGCTTGCAGAGCACTGGGGAAAGGCAGGCAGAGAATTTCCTGCTAGCACCTTCTCTGTGCCTGAGAAGCAGAAGTGTTCACATTGCTTCGCAGAATCGCTTTTGTGCAGAAAACAGTAACACTTGTTCAGAACAAAAGAAAGCACAGAGCCCCATATTTTATGTTGTCCTTTAGAGCTTGCAGAGCACTGGGGAAAAGCAGGCAGAGAATTCCCTGCTAGCACCTTCTCTGTGCCTGGGAAGCAGAAGTGTTCACATTGCTTCGCAGAATCGCTTTTGTGCAGAAAACAGTAACACTTGTTCAGAACGAAAGAAAGCACAGAGCCCCAGATTTTATGTTGTCCTGGAGAGCTTGCAGAGCACTGGGGAAAAGCAGGCAGAGAATTTCCTGCTAGCACCTTCTCTGTGCCTGGGAAGCAGAAGTGTTCACATTGCTTGGCAGAATCCCTTTTGTGCAGAAAACAGTAACACTTGTTCAGAATGAAAGAAAGCACAGAGCCCCAGATTTTATGTTGTCCTGGAGAGCTTGCAGAGCACTGGGGAAAAGCAGGCAGAGAATTCCCTGCTAGCACCTTCTCTGTGCCTGGGAAGCAGAAGTCTTCACATTGCTTCGCAGAATCGCTTTTGTGCAGAAAACAGTAACACTTGTTCAGAACGAAAGAAAGCACAGAGCCCCAGATTTTATGTTGTCCTGGAGAGCTTGCAGAGCACTGGGGAAAAGCAGGCAGAGAATTCCCTGCTAGCACCTTCTCTGTGCCTGGGAAACAGAAGTGTTCCCATTGCTTCGCAGAATCGCTTTTGTGCAGAAAACAGTAACACTTGTTCAGAACGAAAGAAAGCACAGAGCCCCAGATTTTATGTTGTCCTGGAGAGCTTGCAGAGCACTGGGGAAAGGCAGGCAGAGAATTCCCTGCTAGCACCTTCTCTGTGCCTGTTCACATTGCTTCGCAGAATCGCTTTTGTGCAGAAAACAGTAACACTTGTTCAGACGAAAGAAAGCACAGAGCCCCAGATTCTATGTTGTCCTGGAGAGCTTGCAGAGCACTGGGGAAAGGCAGGCAGAGAATTCCCTGCTAGCACCTTCTCTGTGCCTGGGAAGCAGAAGTGTTCACATTGCTTGGCAGAATCGCTTTTGTGCAGAAAACAGTAACACTTGTTCAGAATGAAAGAAAGCACAGAGCCCCAGATTTTATGTTGTCCTGGAGAGCTTGCAGAGCACTGGGGAAAAGCAGGCAGAGAATTCCCTGCTAGCACCTTCTCTGTGCCTGGGAAGCAGAAGTCTTCACATTGCTTCGCAGAATCGCTTTTGTGCAGAAAACAGTAACACTTGTTCAGAACGAAAGAAAGCACAGAGCCCCAGATTTTATGTTGTCCTGGAGAGCTTGCAGAGCACTGGGGAAAAGCAGGCAGAGAATTCCCTGCTAGCACCTTCTCTGTGCCTGGGAAACAGAAGTGTTCCCATTGCTTCGCAGAATCGCTTTTGTGCAGAAAACAGTAACACTTGTTCAGAACGAAAGAAAGCACAGAGCCCCAGATTTGCTGTTGTCCTGGAGAGCTTGCAGAGCACTGGGGAAAGGCAGGCAGAGAATTCCCTGCTAGCACCTTCTCTGTGCCTGTTCACATTGCTTCGCAGAATCGCTTTTGTGCAGAAAACAGTAACACTTGTTCAGACGAAAAAAAGCACAGAGCCCCAGATTTTATGTTGTCCTGGAGAGCTTGCAGAGCACTGGGGAAAAGCAGGCAGAGAATTCCCTGCTAGCACCTTCTCTGTGCCTGGGAAGCAGAAGTGTTCACATTGCTTCGCAGAATCGCTTTTGTGCAGAAAACAGTAACACTTGTTCAGAACGAAAGAAAGCACAGAGCCCCAGATTTTATGTTGTCCTGGAGAGCTTGCAGAGCACTGGGGAAAAGCAGGCAGAGAATTCCCTGCTAGCACCTTCTCTGTGCCTGGGAAACAGAAGTGTTCACATTGCTTCGCAGAATCGCTTTTGTGCAGAAAACACTAACACTTGTTCAGAACGAAAGAAAGCACAGAGCCCCAGATTTTATGTTGTCCTGGAGAGCTTGCAGAGCACTGGGGAAAGGCAGGCAGAGAATTCCCTGCTAGCACCTTCTCTGTGCCTGTTCACATTGCTTCGCAAGAATCGCTTTTGTGCAGAAAACAGTAACACTTGTCCAGAACGAAAGAAAGCACAGAGCCCCAGATTTTATGTTGTCCTGGAGAGCTTGCAGAGCACTGGGGAAAAGCAGGCAGAGAATTCCCTGCTAGCACCTTCTCTGTGCCTGGGAAGCAGAAGTCTTCACATTGCTTCGCAGAATCGCTTTTGTGCAGAAAACAGTAACACTTGTTCAGAACGAAAGAAAGCACAGAGCCCCAGATTTTATGTTGTCCTGGAGAGCTTGCAGAGCACTGGGGAAAGGCAGGCAGAGAATTTCCTGCTAGCACCTTCTCTGTGCCTGGGAAGCAGAAGTGTTCACATTGCTTCGCAGAATCGCTTTTGTGCAGAAAACAGTAACACTTGTTCAGAACGAAAGAAAGCACAGAGCCCCAGATTTTATGTTGTCCTGGAGAGCTTGCAGAGCACTGGGGAAAGGCAGGCAGAGAATTTCCTGCTAGCACCTTCTCTGTGCCTGGGAAGCAGAAGTCTTCACATTGCTTCGCAGAATCGCTTTTGTGCAGAAAACAGTAACACTTGTTCAGAACGAAAGAAAGCACAGAGCCCCAGATTTTATGTTGTCCTGGAGAGCTTGCAGAGCACTGGGGAAAAGCAGGCAGAGAATTCCCTGCTAGCACCTTCTCTGTGCCTGGGAAACAGAAGTGTTCACATTGCTTCGCAGAATCGCTTTTGTGCAGAAAACACTAACACTTGTTCAGAACGAAAGAAAGCACAGAGCCCCAGATTTTATGTTGTCCTGGAGAGCTTGCAGAGCACTGGGGAAAGGCAGGCAGAGAATTCCCTGCTAGCACCTTCTCTGTGCCTGTTCACATTGCTTCGCAAGAATCGCTTTTGTGCAGAAAACAGTAACACTTGTCCAGAACGAAAGAAAGCACAGAGCCCCAGATTTTATGTTGTCCTGGAGAGCTTGCAGAGCACTGGGGAAAAGCAGGCAGAGAATTCCCTGCTAGCACCTTCTCTGTGCCTGGGAAGCAGAAGTCTTCACATTGCTTCGCAGAATCGCTTTTGTGCAGAAAACAGTAACACTTGTTCAGAACGAAAGAAAGCACAGAGCCCCAGATTTTATGTTGTCCTGGAGAGCTTGCAGAGCACTGGGGAAAGGCAGGCAGAGAATTCCCTGCTAGCACCTTCTCTGTGCCTGTTCACATTGCTTCGCAGAATCGCTTTTGTGCAGAAAACAGTAACACTTGTTCAGACGAAAGAAAGCACAGAGCCCCAGATTCTATGTTGTCCTGGAGAGCTTGCAGAGCACTGGGGAAAGGCAGGCAGAGAATTCCCTGCTAGCACCTTCTCTGTGCCTGGGAAACAGAAGTGTTCCCATTGCTTCGCAGAATCGCTTTTGTGCAGAAAACAGTAACACTTGTTCAGACGAAAAAAAGCACAGAGCCCCAGATTTTATGTTGTCCTGGAGAGCTTGCAGAGCACTGGGGAAAGGCAGGCAGAGAATTCCCTGCTAGCACCTTCTCTGTGCCTGGGAAGCAGAAGTGTTCACATTGCTTCGCAGAATCGCTTTTGTGCAGAAAACATTAACACTTGTTCAGAACGAAAGAAAGCACAGAGCCCCAGATTTTATGTTGTCCTGGAGAGCTTGCAGAGCACTGGGGAAAAGCAGGCAGAGAGTTTCCTGCTAGCACCTTCTCTGTGCCTGGGAAGCAGAAGTGTTCACATTGCTTGGCAGAATCGCTTTTGTGCAGAAAACAGTAACACTTGTTCAGAATGAAAGAAAGCACAGAGCCCCAGATTTTATGTTGTCCTGGAGAGCTTGCAGAGCACTGGGGAAAAGCAGGCAGAGAATTCCCTGCTAGCACCTTCTCTGTGCCTGGGAAGCAGAAGTCTTCACATTGCTTCGCAGAATCGCTTTTGTGCAGAAAACAGTAACACTTGTTCAGAACGAAAGAAAGCACAGAGCCCCAGATTTTATGTTGTCCTGGAGAGCTTGCAGAGCACTGGGGAAAAGCAGGCAGAGAATTCCCTGCTAGCACCTTCTCTGTGCCTGGGAAACAGAAGTGTTCCCATTGCTTCGCAGAATCGCTTTTGTGCAGAAAACACTAACACTTGTTCAGAACGAAAGAAAGCACAGAGCCCCAGATTTTATGTTGTCCTGGAGAGCTTGCAGAGCACTGGGGAAAGGCAGGCAGAGAATTCCCTGCTAGCACCTTCTCTGTGCCTGTTCACATTGCTTCGCAGAATCGCTTTTGTGCAGAAAACAGTAACACTTGTTCAGACGAAAAAAAGCACAGAGCCCCAGATTTTATGTTGTCCTGGAGAGCTTGCAGAGCACTGGGGAAAAGCAGGCAGAGAATTCCCTGCTAGCACCTTCTCTGTGCCTGGGAAGCAGAAGTCTTCACATTGCTTCGCAGAATCGCTTTTGTGCAGAAAACAGTAACACTTGTTCAGAACGAAAGAAAGCACAGAGCCCCAGATTTTATGTTGTCCTGGAGAGCTTGCAGAGCACTGGGGAAAAGCAGGCAGAGAATTCCCTGCTAGCACCTTCTCTGTGCCTGGGAAACAGAAGTGTTCACATTGCTTCGCAGAATCGCTTTTGTGCAGAAAACACTAACACTTGTTCAGAACGAAAGAAAGCACAGAGCCCCAGATTTTATGTTGTCCTGGAGAGCTTGCAGAGCACTGGGGAAAGGCAGGCAGAGAATTCCCTGCTAGCACCTTCTCTGTGCCTGTTCACATTGCTTCGCAAGAATCGCTTTTGTGCAGAAAACAGTAACACTTGTCCAGAACGAAAGAAAGCACAGAGCCCCAGATTTTATGTTGTCCTGGAGAGCTTGCAGAGCACTGGGGAAAAGCAGGCAGAGAATTCCCTGCTAGCACCTTCTCTGTGCCTGGGAAGCAGAAGTCTTCACATTGCTTCGCAGAATCGCTTTTGTGCAGAAAACAGTAACACTTGTTCAGAACGAAAGAAAGCACAGAGCCCCAGATTTTATGTTGTCCTGGAGAGCTTGCAGAGCACTGGGGAAAGGCAGGCAGAGAATTTCCTGCTAGCACCTTCTCTGTGCCTGGGAAGCAGAAGTGTTCACATTGCTTCGCAGAATCGCTTTTGTGCAGAAAACAGTAACACTTGTTCAGAACAAAAGAAAGCACAGAGCCCCATATTTTATGTTGTCCTTTAGAGCTTGCAGAGCACTGGGGAAAAGCAGGCAGAGAATTCCCTGCTAGCACCTTCTCTGTGCCTGGGAAGCAGAAGTGTTCCCATTGCTTCGCAGAATCGCTTTTGTGCAGAAAACAGTAACACTTGTTCAGAACGAAAGAAAGCACAGAGCCCCAGATTTGCTGTTGTCCTGGAGAGCTTGCAGAGCACTGGGGAAAGGCAGGCAGAGAATTCCCTGCTAGCACCTTCTCTGTGCCTGTTCACATTGCTTCGCAGAATCGCTTTTGTGCAGAAAACAGTAACACTTGTTCAGACGAAAAAAAGCACAGAGCCCCAGATTTTATGTTGTCCTGGAGAGCTTGCAGAGCACTGGGGAAAAGCAGGCAGAGAATTCCCTGCTAGCACCTTCTCTGTGCCTGGGAAGCAGAAATGTTCACATTGCTTCGCAGAATCGCTTTTGTGCAGAAAACAGTAACACTTGTTCAGAACGAAAGAAAGCACAGAGCCCCAGATTTTATGTTGTCCTGGAGAGCTTGCAGAGCACTGGGGAAAAGCAGGCAGAGAATTCCCTGCTAGCACCTTCTCTGTGCCTGGGAAACAGAAGTGTTCACATTGCTTCGCAGAATCGCTTTTGTGCAGAAAACACTAACACTTGTTCAGAACGAAAGAAAGCACAGAGCCCCAGATTTTATGTTGTCCTGGAGAGCTTGCAGAGCACTGGGGAAAGGCAGGCAGAGAATTCCCTGCTAGCACCTTCTCTGTGCCTGTTCACATTGCTTCGCAAGAATCGCTTTTGTGCAGAAAACAGTAACACTTGTCCAGAACGAAAGAAAGCACAGAGCCCCAGATTTTATGTTGTCCTGGAGAGCTTGCAGAGCACTGGGGAAAAGCAGGCAGAGAATTCCCTGCTAGCACCTTCTCTGTGCCTGGGAAGCAGAAGTCTTCACATTGCTTCGCAGAATCGCTTTTGTGCAGAAAACAGTAACACTTGTTCAGAACGAAAGAAAGCACAGAGCCCCAGATTTTATGTTGTCCTGGAGAGCTTGCAGAGCACTGGGGAAAGGCAGGCAGAGAATTTCCTGCTAGCACCTTCTCTGTGCCTGGGAAGCAGAAGTGTTCACATTGCTTCGCAGAATCGCTTTTGTGCAGAAAACAGTAACACTTGTTCAGAACAAAAGAAAGCACAGAGCCCCATATTTTATGTTGTCCTTTAGAGCTTGCAGAGCACTGGGGAAAAGCAGGCAGAGAATTCCCTGCTAGCACCTTCTCTGTGCCTGGGAAGCAGAAGTGTTCACATTGCTTCGCAGAATCGCTTTTGTGCAGAAAACAGTAACACTTGTTCAGAACGAAAGAAAGCACAGAGCCCCAGATTTTATGTTGTCCTGGAGAGCTTGCAGAGCACTGGGGAAAAGCAGGCAGAGAATTTCCTGCTAGCACCTTCTCTGTGCCTGGGAAGCAGAAGTGTTCACATTGCTTGGCAGAATCGCTTTTGTGCAGAAAACAGTAACACTTGTTCAGAATGAAAGAAAGCACAGAGCCCCAGATTTTATGTTGTCCTGGAGAGCTTGCAGAGCACTGGGGAAAAGCAGGCAGAGAATTCCCTGCTAGCACCTTCTCTGTGCCTGGGAAGCAGAAGTCTTCACATTGCTTCGCAGAATCGCTTTTGTGCAGAAAACAGTAACACTTGTTCAGAACGAAAGAAAGCACAGAGCCCCAGATTTTATGTTGTCCTGGAGAGCTTGCAGAGCACTGGGGAAAAGCAGGCAGAGAATTCCCTGCTAGCACCTTCTCTGTGCCTGGGAAACAGAAGTGTTCCCATTGCTTCGCAGAATCGCTTTTGTGCAGAAAACAGTAACACTTGTTCAGAACGAAAGAAAGCACAGAGCCCCAGATTTGCTGTTGTCCTGGAGAGCTTGCAGAGCACTGGGGAAAGGCAGGCAGAGAATTCCCTGCTAGCACCTTCTCTGTGCCTGTTCACATTGCTTGGCAGAATCGCTTTTGTGCAGAAAACAGTAACACTTGTTCAGACGAAAAAAAGCACAGAGCCCCAGATTTTATGTTGTCCTGGAGAGCTTGCAGAGCACTGGGGAAAAGCAGGCAGAGAATTCCCTGCTAGCACCTTCTCTGTGCCTGGGAAGCAGAAGTCTTCACATTGCTTCGCAGAATCGCTTTTGTGCAGAAAACAGTAACACTTGTTCAGAACGAAAGAAAGCACAGAGCCCCAGATTTTATGTTGTCCTGGAGAGCTTGCAGAGCACTGGGGAAAAGCAGGCAGAGAATTCCCTGCTAGCACCTTCTCTGTGCCTGGGAAACAGAAGTGTTCACATTGCTTCGCAGAATCGCTTTTGTGCAGAAAACACTAACACTTGTTCAGAACGAAAGAAAGCACAGAGCCCCAGATTTTATGTTGTCCTGGAGAGCTTGCAGAGCACTGGGGAAAGGCAGGCAGAGAATTCCCTGCTAGCACCTTCTTTGTGCCTGTTCACATTGCTTCGCAGAATCGCTTTTGTGCAGAAAACAGTAACACTTGTTCAGAACGAAAGAAAGCACAGAGCCCCAGATTTTATGTTGTCCTGGAGAGCTTGCAGAGCACTGGGGAAAAGCAGGCAGAGAATTCCCTGCTAGCACCTTCTCTGTGCCTGGGAAACAGAAGTGTTCCCATTGCTTCGCAGAATCGCTTTTGTGCAGAAAACAGTAACACTTGTTCAGAACGAAAGAAAGCACAGAGCCCCAGATTTGCTGTTGTCCTGGAGAGCTTGCAGAGCACTGGGGAAAGGCAGGCAGAGAATTCCCTGCTAGCACCTTCTCTGTGCCTGTTCACATTGCTTGGCAGAATCGCTTTTGTGCAGAAAACAGTAACACTTGTTCAGACGAAAAAAAGCACAGAGCCCCAGATTTTATGTTGTCCTGGAGAGCTTGCAGAGCACTGGGGAAAAGCAGGCAGAGAATTCCCTGCTAGCACCTTCTCTGTGCCTGGGAAGCAGAAGTCTTCACATTGCTTCGCAGAATCGCTTTTGTGCAGAAAACAGTAACACTTGTTCAGAACGAAAGAAAGCACAGAGCCCCAGATTTTATGTTGTCCTGGAGAGCTTGCAGAGCACTGGGGAAAAGCAGGCAGAGAATTCCCTGCTAGCACCTTCTCTGTGCCTGGGAAACAGAAGTGTTCACATTGCTTCGCAGAATCGCTTTTGTGCAGAAAACACTAACACTTGTTCAGAACGAAAGAAAGCACAGAGCCCCAGATTTTATGTTGTCCTGGAGAGCTTGCAGAGCACTGGGGAAAGGCAGGCAGAGAATTCCCTGCTAGCACCTTCTTTGTGCCTGTTCACATTGCTTCGCAGAATCGCTTTTGTGCAGAAAACAGTAACACTTGTTCAGAACGAAAGAAAGCACAGAGCCCCAGATTTTATGTTGTCCTGGAGAGCTTGCAGAGCACTGGGGAAAAGCAGGCAGAGAATTCCCTGCTATCACCTTCTCTGTGCCTGGGAAACAGAAGTGTTCACATTGCTTCGCAGAATCGCTTTTGTGCAGAAAACACTAACACTTGTTCAGAACGAAAGAAAGCACAGAGCCCCAGATTTTATGTTGTCCTGGAGAGCTTGCAGAGCACTGGGGAAAGGCAGGCAGAGAATTCCCTGCTAGCACCTTCTCTGTGCCTGTTCACATTGCTTCGCAGAATCGCTTTTGTGCAGAAAACAGTAACACTTGTTCAGAACGAAAGAAAGCACAGAGCCCCAGATTTTATGTTGTCCTGGAGAGCTTGCAGAGCACTGGGGAAAAGCAGGCAGAGAATTCCCTGCTAGCACCTTCTCTGTGCCTGGGAAACAGAAGTGTTCCCATTGCTTCGCAGAATCGCTTTTGTGCAGAAAACATTAACACTTGTTCAGAACGAAAGAAAGCACAGAGCCCCAGATTTGCTGTTGTCCTGGAGAGCTTGCAGAGCACTGGGGAAAGGCAGGCAGAGAATTCCCTGCTAGCACCTCCTCTGTGCCTGTTCACATTGCTTCGCAGAATCGCTTTTGTGCAGAAAACAGTAACACTTGTTCAGACGAAAAAAAGCACAGAGCCCCAGATTTTATGTTGTCCTGGAGAGCTTGCAGAGCACTGGGGAAAAGCAGGCAGAGAATTCCCTGCTAGCACCTTCTCTGTGCCTGGGAAGCAGAAGTGTTCCCATTGCTTCGCAGAATCGCTTTTGTGCAGAAAACAGTAACACTTGTTCAGAACGAAAGAAAGCACAGAGCCCCAGATTTTATGTTGTCCTGGAGAGCTTGCAGAGCACTGGGGAAAAGCAGGCAGAGAATTCCCTGCTAGCACCTTCTCTGTGCCTGGGAAACAGAAGTGTTCCCATTGCTTCGCAGAATCGCTTTTGTGCATAAAACACTAACACTTGTTCAGACGAAAGAAAGCACAGAGCCCCAGATTTTATGTTGTCCTGGAGAGCTTGCAGAGCACTGGGGAAAAGCAGGCAGAGAATTCCCTGCTAGCACCTTCTCTGTGCCTGGGAAGCAGAAGTGTTCACATTGCTTCGCAGAATCGCTTTTGTGCAGAAAACATTAACACTTGTTCAGAACGAAAGAAAGCACAGAGCCCCAGATTTTATGTTGTCCTGGAGAGCTTGCAGAGCACTGGGGAAAAGCAGGCAGAGAATTTCCTGCTAGCACCTTCTCTGTGCCTGGGAAGCAGAAGTGTTCACATTGCTTGGCAGAATCGCTTTTGTGCAGAAAACAGTAACACTTGTTCAGAATGAAAGAAAGCACAGAGCCCCAGATTTTATGTTGTCCTGGAGAGCTTGCAGAGCACTGGGGAAAAGCAGGCAGAGAATTCCCTGCTAGCACCTTCTCTGTGCCTGGGAAGCAGAAGTCTTCACATTGCTTCGCAGAATCGCTTTTGTGCAGAAAACAGTAACACTTGTTCAGAACGAAAGAAAGCACAGAGCCCCAGATTTTATGTTGTCCTGGAGAGCTTGCAGAGCACTGGGGAAAAGCAGGCAGAGAATTCCCTGCTAGCACCTTCTCTGTGCCTGGGAAACAGAAGTGTTCCCATTGCTTCGCAGAATCGCTTTTGTGCAGAAAACAGTAACACTTGTTCAGAACGAAAGAAAGCACAGAGCCCCAGATTTGCTGTTGTCCTGGAGAGCTTGCAGAGCACTGGGGAAAGGCAGGCAGAGAATTCCCTGCTAGCACCTTCTCTGTGCCTGTTCACATTGCTTCGCAGAATCGCTTTTGTGCAGAAAACAGTAACACTTGTTCAGACGAAAAAAAGCACAGAGCCCCAGATTTTATGTTGTCCTGGAGAGCTTGCAGAGCACTGGGGAAAAGCAGGCAGAGAATTCCCTGCTAGCACCTTCTCTGTGCCTGGGAAGCAGAAGTGTTCACATTGCTTCGCAGAATCGCTTTTGTGCAGAAAACAGTAACACTTGTTCAGAACGAAAGAAAGCACAGAGCCCCAGATTTTATGTTGTCCTGGAGAGCTTGCAGAGCACTGGGGAAAAGCAGGCAGAGAATTCCCTGCTAGCACCTTCTCTGTGCCTGGGAAACAGAAGTGTTCACATTGCTTCGCAGAATCGCTTTTGTGCAGAAAACACTAACACTTGTTCAGAACGAAAGAAAGCACAGAGCCCCAGATTTTATGTTGTCCTGGAGAGCTTGCAGAGCACTGGGGAAAGGCAGGCAGAGAATTCCCTGCTAGCACCTTCTCTGTGCCTGTTCACATTGCTTCGCAAGAATCGCTTTTGTGCAGAAAACAGTAACACTTGTCCAGAACAAAAGAAAGCACAGAGCCCCAGATTTTATGTTGTCCTGGAGAGCTTGCAGAGCACTGGGGAAAAGCAGGCAGAGAATTCCCTGCTAGCACCTTCTCTGTGCCTGGGAAACAGAAGTGTTCCCATTGCTTCGCAGAATCGCTTTTGTGCAGAAAACAGTAACACTTGTTCAGAACGAAAGAAAGCACAGAGCCCCAGATTTTATGTTGTCCTGGAGAGCTTGCAGAGCACTGGGGAAAGGCAGGCAGAGAATTTCCTGCTAGCACCTTCTCTGTGCCTGGGAAGCAGAAGTGTTCACATTGCTTCGCAGAATCGCTTTTGTGCAGAAAACAGTAACACTTGTTCAGAACAAAAGAAAGCACAGAGCCCCATATTTTATGTTGTCCTTTAGAGCTTGCAGAGCACTGGGGAAAAGCAGGCAGAGAATTCCCTGCTAGCACCTTCTCTGTGCCTGGGAAGCAGAAGTGTTCCCATTGCTTCGCAGAATCGCTTTTGTGCAGAAAACAGTAACACTTGTTCAGAACGAAAGAAAGCACAGAGCCCCAGATTTGCTGTTGTCCTGGAGAGCTTGCAGAGCACTGGGGAAAGGCAGGCAGAGAATTCCCTGCTAGCACCTTCTCTGTGCCTGTTCACATTGCTTCGCAGAATCGCTTTTGTGCAGAAAACAGTAACACTTGTTCAGACGAAAAAAAGCACAGAGCCCCAGATTTTATGTTGTCCTGGAGAGCTTGCAGAGCACTGGGGAAAAGCAGGCAGAGAATTCCCTGCTAGCACCTTCTCTGTGCCTGGGAAGCAGAAGTGTTCACATTGCTTCGCAGAATCGCTTTTGTGCAGAAAACAGTAACACTTGTTCAGAACGAAAGAAAGCACAGAGCCCCAGATTTTATGTTGTCCTGGAGAGCTTGCAGAGCACTGGGGAAAAGCAGGCAGAGAATTCCCTGCTAGCACCTTCTCTGTGCCTGGGAAACAGAAGTGTTCACATTGCTTCGCAGAATCGCTTTTGTGCAGAAAACACTAACACTTGTTCAGAACGAAAGAAAGCACAGAGCCCCAGATTTTATGTTGTCCTGGAGAGCTTGCAGAGCACTGGGGAAAGGCAGGCAGAGAATTCCCTGCTAGCACCTTCTCTGTGCCTGTTCACATTGCTTCGCAAGAATCGCTTTTGTGCAGAAAACAGTAACACTTGTCCAGAACGAAAGAAAGCACAGAGCCCCAGATTTTATGTTGTCCTGGAGAGCTTGCAGAGCACTGGGGAAAAGCAGGCAGAGAATTCCCTGCTAGCACCTTCTCTGTGCCTGGGAAGCAGAAGTCTTCACATTGCTTCGCAGAATCGCTTTTGTGCAGAAAACAGTAACACTTGTTCAGAACGAAAGAAAGCACAGAGCCCCAGATTTTATGTTGTCCTGGAGAGCTTGCAGAGCACTGGGGAAAGGCAGGCAGAGAATTTCCTGCTAGCACCTTCTCTGTGCCTGGGAAGCAGAAGTGTTCACATTGCTTCGCAGAATCGCTTTTGTGCAGAAAACAGTAACACTTGTTCAGAACAAAAGAAAGCACAGAGCCCCATATTTTATGTTGTCCTTTAGAGCTTGCAGAGCACTGGGGAAAAGCAGGCAGAGAATTCCCTGCTAGCACCTTCTCTGTGCCTGGGAAGCAGAAGTGTTCCCATTGCTTCGCAGAATCGCTTTTGTGCAGAAAACAGTAACACTTGTTCAGACGAAAAAAAGCACAGAGCCCCAGATTTTATGTTGTCCTGGAGAGCTTGCAGAGCACTGGGGAAAGGCAGGCAGAGAATTCCCTGCTAGCACCTTCTCTGTGCCTGGGAAGCAGAAGTGTTCACATTGCTTCGCAGAATCGCTTTTGTGCAGAAAACATTAACACTTGTTCAGAACGAAAGAAAGCACAGAGCCCCAGATTTTATGTTGTCCTGGAGAGCTTGCAGAGCACTGGGGAAAAGCAGGCAGAGAATTTCCTGCTAGCACCTTCTCTGTGCCTGGGAAGCAGAAGTGTTCACATTGCTTGGCAGAATCGCTTTTGTGCAGAAAACAGTAACACTTGTTCAGAATGAAAGAAAGCACAGAGCCCCAGATTTTATGTTGTCCTGGAGAGCTTGCAGAGCACTGGGGAAAAGCAGGCAGAGAATTCCCTGCTAGCACCTTCTCTGTGCCTGGGAAGCAGAAGTCTTCACATTGCTTCGCAGAATCGCTTTTGTGCAGAAAACAGTAACACTTGTTCAGAACGAAAGAAAGCACAGAGCCCCAGATTTTATGTTGTCCTGGAGAGCTTGCAGAGCACTGGGGAAAAGCAGGCAGAGAATTCCCTGCTAGCACCTTCTCTGTGCCTGGGAAACAGAAGTGTTCCCATTGCTTCGCAGAATCGCTTTTGTGCAGAAAACAGTAACACTTGTTCAGAACGAAAGAAAGCACAGAGCCCCAGATTTGCTGTTGTCCTGGAGAGCTTGCAGAGCACTGGGGAAAGGCAGGCAGAGAATTCCCTGCTAGCACCTTCTCTGTGCCTGTTCACATTGCTTCGCAGAATCGCTTTTGTGCAGAAAACAGTAACACTTGTCCAGAACGAAAGAAAGCACAGAGCCCCAGATTTTATGTTGTCCTGGAGAGCTTGCAGAGCACTGGGGAAAAGCAGGCAGAGAATTTCCTGCTAGCACCTTCTCTGTGCCTGGGAAGCAGAAGTGTTCACATTGCTTGGCAGAATCGCTTTTGTGCAGAAAACAGTAACACTTGTTCAGAATGAAAGAAAGCACAGAGCCCCAGATTTTATGTTGTCCTGGAGAGCTTGCAGAGCACTGGGGAAAAGCAGGCAGAGAATTCCCTGCTAGCACCTTCTCTGTGCCTGGGAAGCAGAAGTCTTCACATTGCTTCGCAGAATCGCTTTTGTGCAGAAAACAGTAACACTTGTTCAGAACGAAAGAAAGCACAGAGCCCCAGATTTTATGTTGTCCTGGAGAGCTTGCAGAGCACTGGGGAAAAGCAGGCAGAGAATTCCCTGCTAGCACCTTCTCTGTGCCTGGGAAACAGAAGTGTTCCCATTGCTTCGCAGAATCGCTTTTGTGCAGAAAACAGTAACACTTGTTCAGAACGAAAGAAAGCACAGAGCCCCAGATTTTATGTTGTCCTGGAGAGCTTGCAGAGCACTGGGGAAAGGCAGGCAGAGAATTCCCTGCTAGCACCTTCTCTGTGCCTGTTCACATTGCTTCGCAGAATCGCTTTTGTGCAGAAAACAGTAACACTTGTTCAGACGAAAGAAAGCACAGAGCCCCAGATTCTATGTTGTCCTGGAGAGCTTGCAGAGCACTGGGGAAAGGCAGGCAGAGAATTCCCTGCTAGCACCTTCTCTGTGCCTGGGAAACAGAAGTGTTCCCATTGCTTCGCAGAATCGCTTTTGTGCAGAAAACAGTAACACTTGTTCAGACGAAAAAAAGCACAGAGCCCCAGATTTTATGTTGTCCTGGAGAGCTTGCAGAGCACTGGGGAAAGGCAGGCAGAGAATTCCCTGCTAGCACCTTCTCTGTGCCTGGGAAGCAGAAGTGTTCACATTGCTTCGCAGAATCGCTTTTGTGCAGAAAACATTAACACTTGTTCAGAACGAAAGAAAGCACAGAGCCCCAGATTTTATGTTGTCCTGGAGAGCTTGCAGAGCACTGGGGAAAAGCAGGCAGAGAATTTCCTGCTAGCACCTTCTCTGTGCCTGGGAAGCAGAAGTGTTCACATTGCTTGGCAGAATCGCTTTTGTGCAGAAAACAGTAACACTTGTTCAGAATGAAAGAAAGCACAGAGCCCCAGATTTTATGTTGTCCTGGAGAGCTTGCAGAGCACTGGGGAAAAGCAGGCAGAGAATTCCCTGCTAGCACCTTCTCTGTGCCTGGGAAGCAGAAGTCTTCACATTGCTTCGCAGAATCGCTTTTGTGCAGAAAACAGTAACACTTGTTCAGAACGAAAGAAAGCACAGAGCCCCATATTTTATGTTGTCCTTTAGAGCTTGCAGAGCACTGGGGAAAAGCAGGCAGAGAATTCCCTGCTAGCACCTTCTCTGTGCCTGGGAAACAGAAGTGTTCCCATTGCTTCGCAGAATCGCTTTTGTGCAGAAAACAGTAACACTTGTTCAGAACGAAAGAAAGCACAGAGCCCCAGATTTGCTGTTGTCCTGGAGAGCTTGCAGAGCACTGGGGAAAGGCAGGCAGAGAATTCCCTGCTAGCACCTTCTCTGTGCCTGTTCACATTGCTTCGCAGAATCGCTTTTGTGCAGAAAACAGTAACACTTGTTCAGACGAAAAAAAGCACAGAGCCCCAGATTTTATGTTGTCCTGGAGAGCTTGCAGAGCACTGGGGAAAAGCAGGCAGAGAATTCCCTGCTAGCACCTTCTCTGTGCCTGGGAAGCAGAAGTGTTCACATTGCTTCGCAGAATCGCTTTTGTGCAGAAAACAGTAACACTTGTTCAGAACGAAAGAAAGCACAGAGCCCCAGATTTTATGTTGTCCTGGAGAGCTTGCAGAGCACTGGGGAAAAGCAGGCAGAGAATTCCCTGCTAGCACCTTCTCTGTGCCTGGGAAACAGAAGTGTTCACATTGCTTCGCAGAATCGCTTTTGTGCAGAAAACACTAACACTTGTTCAGAACGAAAGAAAGCACAGAGCCCCAGATTTTATGTTGTCCTGGAGAGCTTGCAGAGCACTGGGGAAAGGCAGGCAGAGAATTCCCTGCTAGCACCTTCTCTGTGCCTGTTCACATTGCTTCGCAAGAATCGCTTTTGTGCAGAAAACAGTAACACTTGTTCAGAACGAAAGAAAGCACAGAGCCCCAGATTTTATGTTGTCCTTTAGAGCTTGCAGAGCACTGGGGAAAGGCAGGCAGAGAATTCCCTGCTAGCACCTTCTCTGTGCCTGGGAAGCAGAAGTGTTCCCATTGCTTCGCAGAATCGCTTTTGTGCAGAAAACAGTAACACTTGTTCAGAACGAAAGAAAGCACAGAGCCCCAGATTTGCTGTTGTCCTGGAGAGCTTGCAGAGCACTGGGGAAAGGCAGGCAGAGAATTCCCTGCTAGCACCTTCTCTGTGCCTGTTCACATTGCTTCGCAGAATCGCTTTTGTGCAGAAAACAGTAACACTTGTTCAGACGAAAAAAAGCACAGAGCCCCAGATTTTATGTTGTCCTGGAGAGCTTGCAGAGCACTGGGGAAAAGCAGGCAGAGAATTCCCTGCTAGCACCTTCTCTGTGCCTGGGAAGCAGAAGTGTTCACATTGCTTCGCAGAATCGCTTTTGTGCAGAAAACAGTAACACTTGTTCAGAACGAAAGAAAGCACAGAGCCCCAGATTTTATGTTGTCCTGGAGAGCTTGCAGAGCACTGGGGAAAAGCAGGCAGAGAATTCCCTGCTAGCACCTTCTCTGTGCCTGGGAAACAGAAGTGTTCACATTGCTTCGCAGAATCGCTTTTGTGCAGAAAACACTAACACTTGTTCAGAACGAAAGAAAGCACAGAGCCCCAGATTTTATGTTGTCCTGGAGAGCTTGCAGAGCACTGGGGAAAGGCAGGCAGAGAATTCCCTGCTAGCACCTTCTCTGTGCCTGTTCACATTGCTTCGCAGAATCGCTTTTGTGCAGAAAACAGTAACACTTGTCCAGAACGAAAGAAAGCACAGAGCCCCAGATTTTATGTTGTCCTGGAGAGCTTGCAGAGCACTGGGGAAAAGCAGGCAGAGAATTCCCTGCTAGCACCTTCTCTGTGCCTGGGAAGCAGAAGTCTTCACATTGCTTCGCAGAATCGCTTTTGTGCAGAAAACAGTAACACTTGTTCAGAACGAAAGAAAGCACAGAGCCCCAGATTTTATGTTGTCCTGGAGAGCTTGCAGAGCACTGGGGAAAGGCAGGCAGAGAATTTCCTGCTAGCACCTTCTCTGTGCCTGGGAAGCAGAAGTGTTCACATTGCTTCGCAGAATCGCTTTTGTGCAGAAAACAGTAACACTTGTTCAGAACAAAAGAAAGCACAGAGCCCCATATTTTATGTTGTCCTGGAGAGCTTGCAGAGCACTGGGGAAAAGCAGGCAGAGAATTCCCTGCTAGCACCTTCTCTGTGCCTGGGAAGCAGAAGTGTTCACATTGCTTCGCAGAATCGCTTTTGTGCAGAAAACAGTAACACTTGTTCAGAACGAAAGAAAGCACAGAGCCCCAGATTTTATGTTGTGCTGGAGAGCTTGCAGAGCACTGGGGAAAAGCAGGCAGAGAATTCCCTGCTAGCACCTTCTCTGTGCCTGGGAAGCAGAAGTGTTCACATTGCTTGGCAGAATCGCTTTTGTGCAGAAAACAGTAACACTTGTTCAGAATGAAAGAAAGCACAGAGCCCCAGATTTTATGTTGTCCTGGAGAGCTTGCAGAGCACTGGGGAAAAGCAGGCAGAGAATTCCCTGCTAGCACCTTCTCTGTGCCTGGGAAGCAGAAGTGTTCACATTGCTTCGCAGAATCGCTTTTGTGCAGAAAACAGTAACACTTGTTCAGAACGAAAGAAAGCACAGAGCCCCAGATTTTATGTTGTCCTGGAGAGCTTGCAGAGCACTGGGGAAAAGCAGGCAGAGAATTCCCTGCTAGCACCTTCTCTGTGCCTGGGAAACAGAAGTGTTCCCATTGCTTCGCAGAATCGCTTTTGTGCAGAAAACAGTAACACTTGTTCAGAACGAAAGAAAGCACAGAGCCCCAGATTTGCTGTTGTCCTGGAGAGCTTGCAGAGCACTGGGGAAAGGCAGGCAGAGAATTCCCTGCTAGCACCTTCTCTGTGCCTGTTCACATTGCTTGGCAGAATCGCTTTTGTGCAGAAAACAGTAACACTTGTTCAGACGAAAAAAAGCACAGAGCCCCAGATTTTATGTTGTCCTGGAGAGCTTGCAGAGCACTGGGGAAAAGCAGGCAGAGAATTCCCTGCTAGCACCTTCTCTGTGCCTGGGAAACAGAAGTGTTCACATTGCTTCGCAGAATCGCTTTTGTGCAGAAAACACTAACACTTGTTCAGAACGAAAGAAAGCACAGAGCCCCAGATTTTATGTTGTCCTGGAGAGCTTGCAGAGCACTGGGGAAAGGCAGGCAGAGAATTCCCTGCTAGCACCTTCTCTGTGCCTGTTCACATTGCTTCGCAAGAATCGCTTTTGTGCAGAAAACAGTAACACTTGTCCAGAACGAAAGAAAGCACAGAGCCCCAGATTTTATGTTGTCCTGGAGAGCTTGCAGAGCACTGGGGAAAAGCAGGCAGAGAATTCCCTGCTAGCACCTTCTCTGTGCCTGGGAAGCAGAAGTCTTCACATTGCTTCGCAGAATCGCTTTTGTGCAGAAAACAGTAACACTTGTTCAGAACGAAAGAAAGCACAGAGCCCCAGATTTTATGTTGTCCTGGAGAGCTTGCAGAGCACTGGGGAAAGGCAGGCAGAGAATTTCCTGCTAGCACCTTCTCTGTGCCTGGGAAGCAGAAGTGTTCACATTGCTTCGCAGAATCGCTTTTGTGCAGAAAACAGTAACACTTGTTCAGAACAAAAGAAAGCACAGAGCCCCATATTTTATGTTGTCCTTTAGAGCTTGCAGAGCACTGGGGAAAAGCAGGCAGAGAATTCCCTGCTAGCACCTTCTCTGTGCCTGGGAAGCAGAAGTGTTCACATTGCTTCGCAGAATCACTTTTGTGCAGAAAACACTAACACTTGTTCAGAACGAAAGAAAGCACAGAGCCCCAGATTTTATGTTGTCCTGGAGAGCTTGCAGAGCACTGGGGAAAAGCAGGCAGAGAATTCCCTGCTAGCACCTTCTCTGTGCCTGGGAAGCAGAAGTGTTCACATTGCTTGGCAGAATCGCTTTTGTGCAGAAAACAGTAACACTTGTTCAGAATGAAAGAAAGCACAGAGCCCCAGATTTTATGTTGTCCTGGAGAGCTTGCAGAGCACTGGGGAAAAGCAGGCAGAGAATTCCCTGCTAGCACCTTCTCTGTGCCTGGGAAGCAGAAGTCTTCACATTGCTTCGCAGAATCGCTTTTGTGCAGAAAACAGTAACACTTGTTCAGAACGAAAGAAAGCACAGAGCCCCAGATTTTATGTTGTCCTGGAGAGCTTGCAGAGCACTGGGGAAAAGCAGGCAGAGAATTCCCTGCTAGCACCTTCTCTGTGCCTGGGAAACAGAAGTGTTCCCATTGCTTCGCAGAATCGCTTTTGTGCAGAAAACAGTAACACTTGTTCAGAACGAAAGAAAGCACAGAGCCCCAGATTTGCTGTTGTCCTGGAGAGCTTGCAGAGCACTGGGGAAAGGCAGGCAGAGAATTCCCTGCTAGCACCTTCTCTGTGCCTGTTCACATTGCTTCGCAGAATCGCTTTTGTGCAGAAAACAGTAACACTTGTTCAGACGAAAAAAAGCACAGAGCCCCAGATTTTATGTTGTCCTGGAGAGCTTGCAGAGCACTGGGGAAAAGCAGGCAGAGAATTCCCTGCTAGCACCTTCTCTGTGCCTGGGAAGCAGAAGTCTTCACATTGCTTCGCAGAATCGCTTTTGTGCAGAAAACAGTAACACTTGTTCAGAACGAAAGAAAGCACAGAGCCCCAGATTTTATGTTGTCCTGGAGAGCTTGCAGAGCACTGGGGAAAAGCAGGCAGAGAATTCCCTGCTAGCACCTTCTCTGTGCCTGGGAAACAGAAGTGTTCCCATTGCTTCGCAGAATCGCTTTTGTGCAGAAAACAGTAACACTTGTTCAGAACGAAAGAAAGCACAGAGCCCCAGATTTTATGTTGTCCTGGAGAGCTTGCAGAGCACTGGGGAAAGGCAGGCAGAGAATTCCCTGCTAGCACCTTCTCTGTGCCTGTTCACATTGCTTCGCAGAATCGCTTTTGTGCAGAAAACAGTAACACTTGTTCAGACGAAAGAAAGCACAGAGCCCCAGATTCTATGTTGTCCTGGAGAGCTTGCAGAGCACTGGGGAAAGGCAGGCAGAGAATTCCCTGCTAGCACCTTCTCTGTGCCTGGGAAACAGAAGTGTTCCCATTGCTTCGCAGAATCGCTTTTGTGCAGAAAACAGTAACACTTGTTCAGACGAAAAAAAGCACAGAGCCCCAGATTTTATGTTGTCCTGGAGAGCTTGCAGAGCACTGGGGAAAGGCAGGCAGAGAATTCCCTGCTAGCACCTTCTCTGTGCCTGGGAAGCAGAAGTGTTCACATTGCTTCGCAGAATCGCTTTTGTGCAGAAAACATTAACACTTGTTCAGAACGAAAGAAAGCACAGAGCCCCAGATTTTATGTTGTCCTGGAGAGCTTGCAGAGCACTGGGGAAAAGCAGGCAGAGAATTTCCTGCTAGCACCTTCTCTGTGCCTGGGAAGCAGAAGTGTTCACATTGCTTGGCAGAATCGCTTTTGTGCAGAAAACAGTAACACTTGTTCAGAATGAAAGAAAGCACAGAGCCCCAGATTTTATGTTGTCCTGGAGAGCTTGCAGAGCACTGGGGAAAAGCAGGCAGAGAATTCCCTGCTAGCACCTTCTCTGTGCCTGGGAAGCAGAAGTCTTCACATTGCTTCGCAGAATCGCTTTTGTGCAGAAAACAGTAACACTTGTTCAGAACGAAAGAAAGCACAGAGCCCCATATTTTATGTTGTCCTTTAGAGCTTGCAGAGCACTGGGGAAAAGCAGGCAGAGAATTCCCTGCTAGCACCTTCTCTGTGCCTGGGAAACAGAAGTGTTCCCATTGCTTCGCAGAATCGCTTTTGTGCAGAAAACAGTAACACTTGTTCAGAACGAAAGAAAGCACAGAGCCCCAGATTTGCTGTTGTCCTGGAGAGCTTGCAGAGCACTGGGGAAAGGCAGGCAGAGAATTCCCTGCTAGCACCTTCTCTGTGCCTGTTCACATTGCTTCGCAGAATCGCTTTTGTGCAGAAAACAGTAACACTTGTTCAGACGAAAAAAAGCACAGAGCCCCAGATTTTATGTTGTCCTGGAGAGCTTGCAGAGCACTGGGGAAAAGCAGGCAGAGAATTCCCTGCTAGCACCTTCTCTGTGCCTGGGAAGCAGAAGTGTTCACATTGCTTCGCAGAATCGCTTTTGTGCAGAAAACAGTAACACTTGTTCAGAACGAAAGAAAGCACAGAGCCCCAGATTTTATGTTGTCCTGGAGAGCTTGCAGAGCACTGGGGAAAAGCAGGCAGAGAATTCCCTGCTAGCACCTTCTCTGTGCCTGGGAAACAGAAGTGTTCACATTGCTTCGCAGAATCGCTTTTGTGCAGAAAACAGTAACACTTGTTCAGAACGAAAGAAAGCACAGAGCCCCAGATTTTATGTTGTCCTGGAGAGCTTGCAGAGCACTGGGGAAAGGCAGGCAGAGAATTCCCTGCTAGCACCTTCTCTGTGCCTGTTCACATTGCTTCGCAAGAATCGCTTTTGTGCAGAAAACAGTAACACTTGTTCAGAACGAAAGAAAGCACAGAGCCCCAGATTTTATGTTGTCCTGGAGAGCTTGCAGAGCACTGGGGAAAGGCAGGCAGAGAATTCCCTGCTAGCACCTTCTCTGTGCCTGGGAAGCAGAAGTGTTCACATTGCTTCGCAGAATCGCTTTTGTGCAGAAAACAGTAACACTTGTTCAGAACGAAAGAAAGCACAGAGCCCCATATTTTATGTTGTCCTTTAGAGCTTGCAGAGCACTGGGGAAAAGCAGGCAGAGAATTCCCTGCTAGCACCTTCTCTGTGCCTGGGAAACAGAAGTGTTCCCATTGCTTCGCAGAATCGCTTTTGTGCAGAAAACAGTAACACTTGTTCAGAACGAAAGAAAGCACAGAGCCCCAGATTTGCTGTTGTCCTGGAGAGCTTGCAGAGCACTGGGGAAAGGCAGGCAGAGAATTCCCTGCTAGCACCTTCTCTGTGCCTGTTCACATTGCTTCGCAGAATCGCTTTTGTGCAGAAAACAGTAACACTTGTTCAGACGAAAAAAAGCACAGAGCCCCAGATTTTATGTTGTCCTGGAGAGCTTGCAGAGCACTGGGGAAAAGCAGGCAGAGAATTCCCTGCTAGCACCTTCTCTGTGCCTGGGAAGCAGAAGTGTTCACATTGCTTCGCAGAATCGCTTTTGTGCAGAAAACAGTAACACTTGTTCAGAACGAAAGAAAGCACAGAGCCCCAGATTTTATGTTGTCCTGGAGAGCTTGCAGAGCACTGGGGAAAAGCAGGCAGAGAATTCCCTGCTAGCACCTTCTCTGTGCCTGGGAAACAGAAGTGTTCACATTGCTTCGCAGAATCGCTTTTGTGCAGAAAACACTAACACTTGTTCAGAACGAAAGAAAGCACAGAGCCCCAGATTTTATGTTGTCCTGGAGAGCTTGCAGAGCACTGGGGAAAGGCAGGCAGAGAATTCCCTGCTAGCACCTTCTCTGTGCCTGTTCACATTGCTTCGCAGAATCGCTTTTGTGCAGAAAACAGTAACACTTGTCCAGAACGAAAGAAAGCACAGAGCCCCAGATTTTATGTTGTCCTGGAGAGCTTGCAGAGCACTGGGGAAAAGCAGGCAGAGAATTCCCTGCTAGCACCTTCTCTGTGCCTGGGAAGCAGAAGTCTTCACATTGCTTCGCAGAATCGCTTTTGTGCAGAAAACAGTAACACTTGTTCAGAACGAAAGAAAGCACAGAGCCCCAGATTTTATGTTGTCCTGGAGAGCTTGCAGAGCACTGGGGAAAGGCAGGCAGAGAATTTCCTGCTAGCACCTTCTCTGTGCCTGGGAAGCAGAAGTGTTCACATTGCTTCGCAGAATCGCTTTTGTGCAGAAAACAGTAACACTTGTTCAGAACAAAAGAAAGCACAGAGCCCCATATTTTATGTTGTCCTTTAGAGCTTGCAGAGCACTGGGGAAAAGCAGGCAGAGAATTCCCTGCTAGCACCTTCTCTGTGCCTGGGAAGCAGAAGTGTTCACATTGCTTCGCAGAATCGCTTTTGTGCAGAAAACAGTAACACTTGTTCAGAACGAAAGAAAGCACAGAGCCCCAGATTTTATGTTGTGCTGGAGAGCTTGCAGAGCACTGGGGAAAAGCAGGCAGAGAATTCCCTGCTAGCACCTTCTCTGTGCCTGGGAAGCAGAAGTGTTCACATTGCTTGGCAGAATCGCTTTTGTGCAGAAAACAGTAACACTTGTTCAGAATGAAAGAAAGCACAGAGCCCCAGATTTTATGTTGTCCTGGAGAGCTTGCAGAGCACTGGGGAAAAGCAGGCAGAGAATTCCCTGCTAGCACCTTCTCTGTGCCTGGGAAGCAGAAGTCTTCACATTGCTTCGCAGAATCGCTTTTGTGCAGAAAACAGTAACACTTGTTCAGAACGAAAGAAAGCACAGAGCCCCAGATTTTATGTTGTCCTGGAGAGCTTGCAGAGCACTGGGGAAAAGCAGGCAGAGAATTCCCTGCTAGCACCTTCTCTGTGCCTGGGAAACAGAAGTGTTCCCATTGCTTCGCAGAATCGCTTTTGTGCAGAAAACAGTAACACTTGTTCAGAACGAAAGAAAGCACAGAGCCCCAGATTTTATGTTGTCCTGGAGAGCTTGCAGAGCACTGGGGAAAGGCAGGCAGAGAATTCCCTGCTAGCACCTTCTCTGTGCCTGTTCACATTGCTTGGCAGAATCGCTTTTGTGCAGAAAACAGTAACACTTGTTCAGACGAAAAAAAGCACAGAGCCCCAGATTTTATGTTGTCCTGGAGAGCTTGCAGAGCACTGGGGAAAAGCAGGCAGAGAATTCCCTGCTAGCACCTTCTCTGTGCCTG
The DNA here is from genome assembly GCF_047716275.1 of Strix uralensis. Lineage (NCBI taxonomy): Eukaryota > Metazoa > Chordata > Aves > Strigiformes > Strigidae > Strix > Strix uralensis. The sequence continues at coordinate 618,504 of NW_027436714.1, read as the reverse complement.
GGAAACAGAAGTGTTCACATTGCTTCGCAGAATCGCTTTTGTGCAGAAAACACTAACACTTGTTCAGAACGAAAGAAAGCACAGAGCCCCAGATTTTATGTTGTCCTGGAGAGCTTGCAGAGCACTGGGGAAAGGCAGGCAGAGAATTCCCTGCTAGCACCTTCTCTGTGCCTGTTCACATTGCTTCGCAAGAATCGCTTTTGTGCAGAAAACAGTAACACTTGTCCAGAACGAAAGAAAGCACAGAGCCCCAGATTTTATGTTGTCCTGGAGAGCTTGCAGAGCACTGGGGAAAAGCAGGCAGAGAATTCCCTGCTAGCACCTTCTCTGTGCCTGGGAAGCAGAAGTCTTCACATTGCTTCGCAGAATCGCTTTTGTGCAGAAAACAGTAACACTTGTTCAGAACGAAAGAAAGCACAGAGCCCCAGATTTTATGTTGTCCTGGAGAGCTTGCAGAGCACTGGGGAAAGGCAGGCAGAGAATTTCCTGCTAGCACCTTCTCTGTGCCTGGGAAGCAGAAGTGTTCACATTGCTTCGCAGAATCGCTTTTGTGCAGAAAACAGTAACACTTGTTCAGAACAAAAGAAAGCACAGAGCCCCATATTTTATGTTGTCCTTTAGAGCTTGCAGAGCACTGGGGAAAAGCAGGCAGAGAATTCCCTGCTAGCACCTTCTCTGTGCCTGGGAAGCAGAAGTGTTCACATTGCTTCGCAGAATCACTTTTGTGCAGAAAACACTAACACTTGTTCAGAACGAAAGAAAGCACAGAGCCCCAGATTTTATGTTGTCCTGGAGAGCTTGCAGAGCACTGGGGAAAAGCAGGCAGAGAATTCCCTGCTAGCACCTTCTCTGTGCCTGGGAAGCAGAAGTCTTCACATTGCTTCGCAGAATCGCTTTTGTGCAGAAAACAGTAACACTTGTTCAGAACGAAAGAAAGCACAGAGCCCCAGATTTTATGTTGTCCTGGAGAGCTTGCAGAGCACTGGGGAAAAGCAGGCAGAGAATTCCCTGCTAGCACCTTCTCTGTGCCTGGGAAACAGAAGTGTTCCCATTGCTTCGCAGAATCGCTTTTGTGCAGAAAACAGTAACACTTGTTCAGAACGAAAGAAAGCACAGAGCCCCAGATTTGCTGTTGTCCTGGAGAGCTTGCAGAGCACTGGGGAAAGGCAGGCAGAGAATTCCCTGCTAGCACCTTCTCTGTGCCTGTTCACATTGCTTCGCAGAATCGCTTTTGTGCAGAAAACAGTAACACTTGTTCAGACGAAAAAAAGCACAGAGCCCCAGATTTTATGTTGTCCTGGAGAGCTTGCAGAGCACTGGGGAAAAGCAGGCAGAGAATTCCCTGCTAGCACCTTCTCTGTGCCTGGGAAGCAGAAGTGTTCACATTGCTTCGCAGAATCGCTTTTGTGCAGAAAACAGTAACACTTGTTCAGAACGAAAGAAAGCACAGAGCCCCAGATTTTATGTTGTCCTGGAGAGCTTGCAGAGCACTGGGGAAAAGCAGGCAGAGAATTCCCTGCTAGCACCTTCTCTGTGCCTGTGAAACAGAAGTGTTCACATTGCTTCGCAGAATCGCTTTTGTGCAGAAAACAGTAACACTTGTTCAGAACGAAAGAAAGCACAGAGCCCCAGATTTTATGTTGTCCTGGAGAGCTTGCAGAGCACTGGGGAAAGGCAGGCAGAGAATTCCCTGCTAGCACCTTCTCTGTGCCTGTTCACATTGCTTCGCAAGAATCGCTTTTGTGCAGAAAACAGTAACACTTGTCCAGAACGAAAGAAAGCACAGAGCCCCAGATTTTATGTTGTCCTGGAGAGCTTGCAGAGCACTGGGGAAAAGCAGGCAGAGAATTCCCTGCTAGCACCTTCTCTGTGCCTGGGAAGCAGAAGTGTTCACATTGCTTCGCAGAATCGCTTTTGTGCAGAAAACAGTAACACTTGTTCAGAACGAAAGAAAGCACAGAGCCCCAGATTTTATGTTGTGCTGGAGAGCTTGCAGAGCACTGGGGAAAGGCAGGCAGAGAATTCCCTGCTAGCACCTTCTCTGTGCCTGTTCACATTGCTTCGCAGAATCGCTTTTGTGCAGAAAACAGTAACACTTGTTCAGACGAAAGAAAGCACAGAGCCCCAGATTCTATGTTGTCCTGGAGAGCTTGCAGAGCACTGGGGAAAGGCAGGCAGAGAATTCCCTGCTAGCACCTGCTCTGTGCCTGGGAAACAGAAGTGTTCCCATTGCTTCGCAGAATCGCTTTTGTGCAGAAAACAGTAACACTTGTTCAGACGAAAAAAAGCACAGAGCCCCAGATTTTATGTTGTCCTGGAGAGCTTGCAGAGCACTGGGGAAAGGCAGGCAGAGAATTCCCTGCTAGCACCTTCTCTGTGCCTGGGAAGCAGAAGTGTTCACATTGCTTCGCAGAATCGCTTTTGTGCAGAAAACAGTAACACTTGTTCAGAACGAAAGAAAGCACAGAGCCCCAGATTTTATGTTGTCCTGGAGAGCTTGCAGAGCACTGGGGAAAAGCAGGCAGAGAATTTCCTGCTAGCACCTTCTCTGTGCCTGGGAAGCAGAAGTGTTCCCATTGCTTCGCAGAATCGCTTTTGTGCAGAAAACAGTAACACTTGTTCAGAACGAAAGAAAGCACAGAGCCCCAGATTTGCTGTTGTCCTGGAGAGCTTGCAGAGCACTGGGGAAAGGCAGGCAGAGAATTCCCTGCTAGCACCTTCTCTGTGCCTGTTCACATTGCTTCGCAGAATCGCTTTTGTGCAGAAAACAGTAACACTTGTTCAGACGAAAAAAAGCACAGAGCCCCAGATTTTATGTTGTCCTGGAGAGCTTGCAGAGCACTGGGGAAAAGCAGGCAGAGAATTCCCTGCTAGCACCTTCTCTGTGCCTGGGAAGCAGAAGTGTTCACATTGCTTCGCAGAATCGCTTTTGTGCAGAAAACAGTAACACTTGTTCAGAACGAAAGAAAGCACAGAGCCCCAGATTTTATGTTGTCCTGGAGAGCTTGCAGAGCACTGGGGAAAAGCAGGCAGAGAATTCCCTGCTAGCACCTTCTCTGTGCCTGGGAAACAGAAGTGTTCACATTGCTTCGCAGAATCGCTTTTGTGCAGAAAACAGTAACACTTGTTCAGAACGAAAGAAAGCACAGAGCCCCAGATTTTATGTTGTGCTGGAGAGCTTGCAGAGCACTGGGGAAAGGCAGGCAGAGAATTCCCTGCTAGCACCTTCTCTGTGCCTGTTCACATTGCTTCGCAAGAATCGCTTTTGTGCAGAAAACAGTAACACTTGTCCAGAACGAAAGAAAGCACAGAGCCCCAGATTTTATGTTGTCCTGGAGAGCTTGCAGAGCACTGGGGAAAAGCAGGCAGAGAATTCCCTGCTAGCACCTTCTCTGTGCCTGGGAAGCAGAAGTCTTCACATTGCTTCGCAGAATCGCTTTTGTGCAGAAAACAGTAACACTTGTTCAGAACGAAAGAAAGCACAGAGCCCCAGATTTTATGTTGTCCTGGAGAGCTTGCAGAGCACTGGGGAAAGGCAGGCAGAGAATTTCCTGCTAGCACCTTCTCTGTGCCTGGGAAGCAGAAGTGTTCACATTGCTTCGCAGAATCGCTTTTGTGCAGAAAACAGTAACACTTGTTCAGAACAAAAGAAAGCACAGAGCCCCATATTTTATGTTGTCCTTTAGAGCTTGCAGAGCACTGGGGAAAAGCAGGCAGAGAATTCCCTGCTAGCACCTTCTCTGTGCCTGGGAAGCAGAAGTGTTCACATTGCTTCGCAGAATCGCTTTTGTGCAGAAAACAGTAACACTTGTTCAGAACGAAAGAAAGCACAGAGCCCCAGATTTTATGTTGTGCTGGAGAGCTTGCAGAGCACTGGGGAAAAGCAGGCAGAGAATTCCCTGCTAGCACCTTCTCTGTGCCTGGGAAGCAGAAGTGTTCACATTGCTTGGCAGAATCGCTTTTGTGCAGAAAACAGTAACACTTGTTCAGAATGAAAGAAAGCACAGAGCCCCAGATTTTATGTTGTCCTGGAGAGCTTGCAGAGCACTGGGGAAAAGCAGGCAGAGAATTCCCTGCTAGCACCTTCTCTGTGCCTGGGAAGCAGAAGTCTTCACATTGCTTCGCAGAATCGCTTTTGTGCAGAAAACAGTAACACTTGTTCAGAACGAAAGAAAGCACAGAGCCCCAGATTTTATGTTGTCCTGGAGAGCTTGCAGAGCACTGGGGAAAAGCAGGCAGAGAATTCCCTGCTAGCACCTTCTCTGTGCCTGGGAAACAGAAGTGTTCCCATTGCTTCGCAGAATCGCTTTTGTGCAGAAAACAGTAACACTTGTTCAGAACGAAAGAAAGCACAGAGCCCCAGATTTTATGTTGTCCTGGAGAGCTTGCAGAGCACTGGGGAAAGGCAGGCAGAGAATTTCCTGCTAGCACCTTCTCTGTGCCTGGGAAGCAGAAGTGTTCACATTGCTTCGCAGAATCGCTTTTGTGCAGAAAACACTAACACTTGTTCAGAACGAAAGAAAGCACAGAGCCCCAGATTTTATGTTGTCCTGGAGAGCTTGCAGAGCACTGGGGAAAGGCAGGCAGAGAATTCCCTGCTAGCACCTTCTCTGTGCCTGTTCACATTGCTTCGCAAGAATCGCTTTTGTGCAGAAAACAGTAACACTTGTCCAGAACGAAAGAAAGCACAGAGCCCCAGATTTTATGTTGTCCTGGAGAGCTTGCAGAGCACTGGGGAAAAGCAGGCAGAGAATTCCCTGCTAGCACCTTCTCTGTGCCTGGGAAGCAGAAGTCTTCACATTGCTTCGCAGAATCGCTTTTGTGCAGAAAACAGTAACACTTGTTCAGAACGAAAGAAAGCACAGAGCCCCAGATTTTATGTTGTCCTGGAGAGCTTGCAGAGCACTGGGGAAAGGCAGGCAGAGAATTTCCTGCTAGCACCTTCTCTGTGCCTGGGAAGCAGAAGTGTTCACATTGCTTCGCAGAATCGCTTTTGTGCAGAAAACAGTAACACTTGTTCAGAACAAAAGAAAGCACAGAGCCCCATATTTTATGTTGTCCTTTAGAGCTTGCAGAGCACTGGGGAAAAGCAGGCAGAGAATTCCCTGCTAGCACCTTCTCTGTGCCTGGGAAGCAGAAGTGTTCACATTGCTTCGCAGAATCGCTTTTGTGCAGAAAACAGTAACACTTGTTCAGAACGAAAGAAAGCACAGAGCCCCAGATTTTATGTTGTCCTGGAGAGCTTGCAGAGCACTGGGGAAAAGCAGGCAGAGAATTCCCTGCTAGCACCTTCTCTGTGCCTGGGAAACAGAAGTGTTCCCATTGCTTCGCAGAATCGCTTTTGTGCAGAAAACAGTAACACTTGTTCAGAACGAAAGAAAGCACAGAGCCCCAGATTTGCTGTTGTCCTGGAGAGCTTGCAGAGCACTGGGGAAAGGCAGGCAGAGAATTCCCTGCTAGCACCTTCTCTGTGCCTGTTCACATTGCTTCGCAGAATCGCTTTTGTGCAGAAAACAGTAACACTTGTTCAGACGAAAAAAAGCACAGAGCCCCAGATTTTATGTTGTCCTGGAGAGCTTGCAGAGCACTGGGGAAAAGCAGGCAGAGAATTCCCTGCTAGCACCTTCTCTGTGCCTGGGAAGCAGAAGTGTTCACATTGCTTCGCAGAATCGCTTTTGTGCAGAAAACAGTAACACTTGTTCAGAACGAAAGAAAGCACAGAGCCCCAGATTTTATGTTGTCCTGGAGAGCTTGCAGAGCACTGGGGAAAAGCAGGCAGAGAATTCCCTGCTAGCACCTTCTCTGTGCCTGGGAAACAGAAGTGTTCACATTGCTTCGCAGAATCGCTTTTGTGCAGAAAACACTAACACTTGTTCAGAACGAAAGAAAGCACAGAGCCCCAGATTTTATGTTGTCCTGGAGAGCTTGCAGAGCACTGGGGAAAGGCAGGCAGAGAATTCCCTGCTAGCACCTTCTCTGTGCCTGTTCACATTGCTTCGCAAGAATCGCTTTTGTGCAGAAAACAGTAACACTTGTCCAGAACGAAAGAAAGCACAGAGCCCCAGATTTTATGTTGTCCTGGAGAGCTTGCAGAGCACTGGGGAAAAGCAGGCAGAGAATTCCCTGCTAGCACCTTCTCTGTGCCTGGGAAGCAGAAGTCTTCACATTGCTTCGCAGAATCGCTTTTGTGCAGAAAACAGTAACACTTGTTCAGAACGAAAGAAAGCACAGAGCCCCAGATTTTATGTTGTCCTGGAGAGCTTGCAGAGCACTGGGGAAAGGCAGGCAGAGAATTTCCTGCTAGCACCTTCTCTGTGCCTGGGAAGCAGAAGTGTTCACATTGCTTCGCAGAATCGCTTTTGTGCAGAAAACAGTAACACTTGTTCAGAACAAAAGAAAGCACAGAGCCCCATATTTTATGTTGTCCTTTAGAGCTTGCAGAGCACTGGGGAAAAGCAGGCAGAGAATTCCCTGCTAGCACCTTCTCTGTGCCTGGGAAGCAGAAGTGTTCACATTGCTTCGCAGAATCACTTTTGTGCAGAAAACACTAACACTTGTTCAGAACGAAAGAAAGCACAGAGCCCCAGATTTTATGTTGTCCTGGAGAGCTTGCAGAGCACTGGGGAAAAGCAGGCAGAGAATTCCCTGCTAGCACCTTCTCTGTGCCTGGGAAGCAGAAGTCTTCACATTGCTTCGCAGAATCGCTTTTGTGCAGAAAACAGTAACACTTGTTCAGAACGAAAGAAAGCACAGAGCCCCAGATTTTATGTTGTCCTGGAGAGCTTGCAGAGCACTGGGGAAAAGCAGGCAGAGAATTCCCTGCTAGCACCTTCTCTGTGCCTGGGAAACAGAAGTGTTCCCATTGCTTCGCAGAATCGCTTTTGTGCAGAAAACAGTAACACTTGTTCAGAACGAAAGAAAGCACAGAGCCCCAGATTTGCTGTTGTCCTGGAGAGCTTGCAGAGCACTGGGGAAAGGCAGGCAGAGAATTCCCTGCTAGCACCTTCTCTGTGCCTGTTCACATTGCTTCGCAGAATCGCTTTTGTGCAGAAAACAGTAACACTTGTTCAGACGAAAAAAAGCACAGAGCCCCAGATTTTATGTTGTCCTGGAGAGCTTGCAGAGCACTGGGGAAAAGCAGGCAGAGAATTCCCTGCTAGCACCTTCTCTGTGCCTGGGAAGCAGAAGTGTTCACATTGCTTCGCAGAATCGCTTTTGTGCAGAAAACAGTAACACTTGTTCAGAACGAAAGAAAGCACAGAGCCCCAGATTTTATGTTGTCCTGGAGAGCTTGCAGAGCACTGGGGAAAAGCAGGCAGAGAATTCCCTGCTAGCACCTTCTCTGTGCCTGTGAAACAGAAGTGTTCACATTGCTTCGCAGAATCGCTTTTGTGCAGAAAACAGTAACACTTGTTCAGAACGAAAGAAAGCACAGAGCCCCAGATTTTATGTTGTCCTGGAGAGCTTGCAGAGCACTGGGGAAAGGCAGGCAGAGAATTCCCTGCTAGCACCTTCTCTGTGCCTGTTCACATTGCTTCGCAAGAATCGCTTTTGTGCAGAAAACAGTAACACTTGTCCAGAACGAAAGAAAGCACAGAGCCCCAGATTTTATGTTGTCCTGGAGAGCTTGCAGAGCACTGGGGAAAAGCAGGCAGAGAATTCCCTGCTAGCACCTTCTCTGTGCCTGGGAAGCAGAAGTGTTCACATTGCTTCGCAGAATCGCTTTTGTGCAGAAAACAGTAACACTTGTTCAGAACGAAAGAAAGCACAGAGCCCCAGATTTTATGTTGTGCTGGAGAGCTTGCAGAGCACTGGGGAAAGGCAGGCAGAGAATTCCCTGCTAGCACCTTCTCTGTGCCTGTTCACATTGCTTCGCAGAATCGCTTTTGTGCAGAAAACAGTAACACTTGTTCAGACGAAAGAAAGCACAGAGCCCCAGATTCTATGTTGTCCTGGAGAGCTTGCAGAGCACTGGGGAAAGGCAGGCAGAGAATTCCCTGCTAGCACCTGCTCTGTGCCTGGGAAACAGAAGTGTTCCCATTGCTTCGCAGAATCGCTTTTGTGCAGAAAACAGTAACACTTGTTCAGACGAAAAAAAGCACAGAGCCCCAGATTTTATGTTGTCCTGGAGAGCTTGCAGAGCACTGGGGAAAGGCAGGCAGAGAATTCCCTGCTAGCACCTTCTCTGTGCCTGGGAAGCAGAAGTGTTCACATTGCTTCGCAGAATCGCTTTTGTGCAGAAAACAGTAACACTTGTTCAGAACGAAAGAAAGCACAGAGCCCCAGATTTTATGTTGTCCTGGAGAGCTTGCAGAGCACTGGGGAAAAGCAGGCAGAGAATTTCCTGCTAGCACCTTCTCTGTGCCTGGGAAGCAGAAGTGTTCCCATTGCTTCGCAGAATCGCTTTTGTGCAGAAAACAGTAACACTTGTTCAGAACGAAAGAAAGCACAGAGCCCCAGATTTGCTGTTGTCCTGGAGAGCTTGCAGAGCACTGGGGAAAGGCAGGCAGAGAATTCCCTGCTAGCACCTTCTCTGTGCCTGTTCACATTGCTTCGCAGAATCGCTTTTGTGCAGAAAACAGTAACACTTGTTCAGACGAAAAAAAGCACAGAGCCCCAGATTTTATGTTGTCCTGGAGAGCTTGCAGAGCACTGGGGAAAAGCAGGCAGAGAATTCCCTGCTAGCACCTTCTCTGTGCCTGGGAAGCAGAAGTGTTCACATTGCTTCGCAGAATCGCTTTTGTGCAGAAAACAGTAACACTTGTTCAGAACGAAAGAAAGCACAGAGCCCCAGATTTTATGTTGTCCTGGAGAGCTTGCAGAGCACTGGGGAAAAGCAGGCAGAGAATTCCCTGCTAGCACCTTCTCTGTGCCTGGGAAACAGAAGTGTTCACATTGCTTCGCAGAATCGCTTTTGTGCAGAAAACAGTAACACTTGTTCAGAACGAAAGAAAGCACAGAGCCCCAGATTTTATGTTGTGCTGGAGAGCTTGCAGAGCACTGGGGAAAGGCAGGCAGAGAATTCCCTGCTAGCACCTTCTCTGTGCCTGTTCACATTGCTTCGCAAGAATCGCTTTTGTGCAGAAAACAGTAACACTTGTCCAGAACGAAAGAAAGCACAGAGCCCCAGATTTTATGTTGTCCTGGAGAGCTTGCAGAGCACTGGGGAAAAGCAGGCAGAGAATTCCCTGCTAGCACCTTCTCTGTGCCTGGGAAGCAGAAGTCTTCACATTGCTTCGCAGAATCGCTTTTGTGCAGAAAACAGTAACACTTGTTCAGAACGAAAGAAAGCACAGAGCCCCAGATTTTATGTTGTCCTGGAGAGCTTGCAGAGCACTGGGGAAAGGCAGGCAGAGAATTTCCTGCTAGCACCTTCTCTGTGCCTGGGAAGCAGAAGTGTTCACATTGCTTCGCAGAATCGCTTTTGTGCAGAAAACAGTAACACTTGTTCAGAACAAAAGAAAGCACAGAGCCCCATATTTTATGTTGTCCTTTAGAGCTTGCAGAGCACTGGGGAAAAGCAGGCAGAGAATTCCCTGCTAGCACCTTCTCTGTGCCTGGGAAGCAGAAGTGTTCACATTGCTTCGCAGAATCGCTTTTGTGCAGAAAACAGTAACACTTGTTCAGAACGAAAGAAAGCACAGAGCCCCAGATTTTATGTTGTGCTGGAGAGCTTGCAGAGCACTGGGGAAAAGCAGGCAGAGAATTCCCTGCTAGCACCTTCTCTGTGCCTGGGAAGCAGAAGTGTTCACATTGCTTGGCAGAATCGCTTTTGTGCAGAAAACAGTAACACTTGTTCAGAATGAAAGAAAGCACAGAGCCCCAGATTTTATGTTGTCCTGGAGAGCTTGCAGAGCACTGGGGAAAAGCAGGCAGAGAATTCCCTGCTAGCACCTTCTCTGTGCCTGGGAAGCAGAAGTCTTCACATTGCTTCGCAGAATCGCTTTTGTGCAGAAAACAGTAACACTTGTTCAGAACGAAAGAAAGCACAGAGCCCCAGATTTTATGTTGTCCTGGAGAGCTTGCAGAGCACTGGGGAAAAGCAGGCAGAGAATTCCCTGCTAGCACCTTCTCTGTGCCTGGGAAACAGAAGTGTTCCCATTGCTTCGCAGAATCGCTTTTGTGCAGAAAACAGTAACACTTGTTCAGAACGAAAGAAAGCACAGAGCCCCAGATTTTATGTTGTCCTGGAGAGCTTGCAGAGCACTGGGGAAAGGCAGGCAGAGAATTTCCTGCTAGCACCTTCTCTGTGCCTGGGAAGCAGAAGTGTTCACATTGCTTCGCAGAATCGCTTTTGTGCAGAAAACACTAACACTTGTTCAGAACGAAAGAAAGCACAGAGCCCCAGATTTTATGTTGTCCTGGAGAGCTTGCAGAGCACTGGGGAAAGGCAGGCAGAGAATTCCCTGCTAGCACCTTCTCTGTGCCTGTTCACATTGCTTCGCAAGAATCGCTTTTGTGCAGAAAACAGTAACACTTGTCCAGAACGAAAGAAAGCACAGAGCCCCAGATTTTATGTTGTCCTGGAGAGCTTGCAGAGCACTGGGGAAAAGCAGGCAGAGAATTCCCTGCTAGCACCTTCTCTGTGCCTGGGAAGCAGAAGTCTTCACATTGCTTCGCAGAATCGCTTTTGTGCAGAAAACAGTAACACTTGTTCAGAACGAAAGAAAGCACAGAGCCCCAGATTTTATGTTGTCCTGGAGAGCTTGCAGAGCACTGGGGAAAGGCAGGCAGAGAATTTCCTGCTAGCACCTTCTCTGTGCCTGGGAAGCAGAAGTGTTCACATTGCTTCGCAGAATCGCTTTTGTGCAGAAAACAGTAACACTTGTTCAGAACAAAAGAAAGCACAGAGCCCCATATTTTATGTTGTCCTTTAGAGCTTGCAGAGCACTGGGGAAAAGCAGGCAGAGAATTCCCTGCTAGCACCTTCTCTGTGCCTGGGAAGCAGAAGTGTTCACATTGCTTCGCAGAATCGCTTTTGTGCAGAAAACAGTAACACTTGTTCAGAACGAAAGAAAGCACAGAGCCCCAGATTTTATGTTGTCCTGGAGAGCTTGCAGAGCACTGGGGAAAAGCAGGCAGAGAATTCCCTGCTAGCACCTTCTCTGTGCCTGGGAAACAGAAGTGTTCCCATTGCTTCGCAGAATCGCTTTTGTGCAGAAAACAGTAACACTTGTTCAGAACGAAAGAAAGCACAGAGCCCCAGATTTGCTGTTGTCCTGGAGAGCTTGCAGAGCACTGGGGAAAGGCAGGCAGAGAATTCCCTGCTAGCACCTTCTCTGTGCCTGTTCACATTGCTTCGCAGAATCGCTTTTGTGCAGAAAACAGTAACACTTGTTCAGACGAAAAAAAGCACAGAGCCCCAGATTTTATGTTGTCCTGGAGAGCTTGCAGAGCACTGGGGAAAAGCAGGCAGAGAATTCCCTGCTAGCACCTTCTCTGTGCCTGGGAAGCAGAAGTGTTCACATTGCTTCGCAGAATCGCTTTTGTGCAGAAAACAGTAACACTTGTTCAGAACGAAAGAAAGCACAGAGCCCCAGATTTTATGTTGTCCTGGAGAGCTTGCAGAGCACTGGGGAAAAGCAGGCAGAGAATTCCCTGCTAGCACCTTCTCTGTGCCTGGGAAACAGAAGTGTTCACATTGCTTCGCAGAATCGCTTTTGTGCAGAAAACACTAACACTTGTTCAGAACGAAAGAAAGCACAGAGCCCCAGATTTTATGTTGTCCTGGAGAGCTTGCAGAGCACTGGGGAAAGGCAGGCAGAGAATTCCCTGCTAGCACCTTCTCTGTGCCTGTTCACATTGCTTCGCAAGAATCGCTTTTGTGCAGAAAACAGTAACACTTGTCCAGAACGAAAGAAAGCACAGAGCCCCAGATTTTATGTTGTCCTGGAGAGCTTGCAGAGCACTGGGGAAAAGCAGGCAGAGAATTCCCTGCTAGCACCTTCTCTGTGCCTGGGAAGCAGAAGTCTTCACATTGCTTCGCAGAATCGCTTTTGTGCAGAAAACAGTAACACTTGTTCAGAACGAAAGAAAGCACAGAGCCCCAGATTTTATGTTGTCCTGGAGAGCTTGCAGAGCACTGGGGAAAGGCAGGCAGAGAATTCCCTGCTAGCACCTTCTCTGTGCCTGGGAAGCAGAAGTGTTCACATTGCTTCACAGAATCGCTTTTGTGCAGAAAACAGTAACACTTGTTCAGAACAAAAGAAAGCACAGAGCCCCATATTTTATGTTGTCCTTTAGAGCTTGCAGAGCACTGGGGAAAAGCAGGCAGAGAATTCCCTGCTAGCACCTTCTCTGTGCCTGGGAAGCAGAAGTGTTCCCATTGCTTCGCAGAATCGCTTTTGTGCAGAAAACAGTAACACTTGTTCAGAACGAAAGAAAGCACAGAGCCCCAGATTTGCTGTTGTCCTGGAGAGCTTGCAGAGCACTGGGGAAAGGCAGGCAGAGAATTCCCTGCTAGCACCTTCTCTGTGCCTGTTCACATTGCTTCGCAGAATCGCTTTTGTGCAGAAAACAGTAACACTTGTTCAGACGAAAAAAAGCACAGAGCCCCAGATTTTATGTTGTCCTGGAGAGCTTGCAGAGCACTGGGGAAAAGCAGGCAGAGAATTCCCTGCTAGCACCTTCTCTGTGCCTGGGAAGCAGAAGTGTTCACATTGCTTCGCAGAATCGCTTTTGTGCAGAAAACAGTAACACTTGTTCAGAACGAAAGAAAGCACAGAGCCCCAGATTTTATGTTGTCCTGGAGAGCTTGCAGAGCACTGGGGAAAAGCAGGCAGAGAATTCCCTGCTAGCACCTTCTCTGTGCCTGGGAAACAGAAGTGTTCACATTGCTTCGCAGAATCGCTTTTGTGCAGAAAACACTAACACTTGTTCAGAACGAAAGAAAGCACAGAGCCCCAGATTTTATGTTGTCCTGGAGAGCTTGCAGAGCACTGGGGAAAGGCAGGCAGAGAATTCCCTGCTAGCACCTTCTCTGTGCCTGTTCACATTGCTTCGCAAGAATCGCTTTTGTGCAGAAAACAGTAACACTTGTCCAGAACGAAAGAAAGCACAGAGCCCCAGATTTTATGTTGTCCTGGAGAGCTTGCAGAGCACTGGGGAAAAGCAGGCAGAGAATTCCCTGCTAGCACCTTCTCTGTGCCTGGGAAGCAGAAGTCTTCACATTGCTTCGCAGAATCGCTTTTGTGCAGAAAACAGTAACACTTGTTCAGAACGAAAGAAAGCACAGAGCCCCAGATTTTATGTTGTCCTGGAGAGCTTGCAGAGCACTGGGGAAAGGCAGGCAGAGAATTTCCTGCTAGCACCTTCTCTGTGCCTGGGAAGCAGAAGTGTTCACATTGCTTCGCAGAATCGCTTTTGTGCAGAAAACAGTAACACTTGTTCAGAACAAAAGAAAGCACAGAGCCCCATATTTTATGTTGTCCTTTAGAGCTTGCAGAGCACTGGGGAAAAGCAGGCAGAGAATTCCCTGCTAGCACCTTCTCTGTGCCTGGGAAGCAGAAGTGTTCACATTGCTTCGCAGAATCGCTTTTGTGCAGAAAACAGTAACACTTGTTCAGAACGAAAGAAAGCACAGAGCCCCAGATTTTATGTTGTGCTGGAGAGCTTGCAGAGCACTGGGGAAAAGCAGGCAGAGAATTCCCTGCTAGCACCTTCTCTGTGCCTGGGAAGCAGAAGTGTTCACATTGCTTGGCAGAATCGCTTTTGTGCAGAAAACAGTAACACTTGTTCAGAATGAAAGAAAGCACAGAGCCCCAGATTTTATGTTGTCCTGGAGAGCTTGCAGAGCACTGGGGAAAAGCAGGCAGAGAATTCCCTGCTAGCACCTTCTCTGTGCCTGGGAAGCAGAAGTCTTCACATTGCTTCGCAGAATCGCTTTTGTGCAGAAAACAGTAACACTTGTTCAGAACGAAAGAAAGCACAGAGCCCCAGATTTTATGTTGTCCTGGAGAGCTTGCAGAGCACTGGGGAAAAGCAGGCAGAGAATTCCCTGCTAGCACCTTCTCTGTGCCTGGGAAACAGAAGTGTTCCCATTGCTTCGCAGAATCGCTTTTGTGCAGAAAACAGTAACACTTGTTCAGAACGAAAGAAAGCACAGAGCCCCAGATTTGCTGTTGTCCTGGAGAGCTTGCAGAGCACTGGGGAAAGGCAGGCAGAGAATTCCCTGCTAGCACCTTCTCTGTGCCTGTTCACATTGCTTGGCAGAATCGCTTTTGTGCAGAAAACAGTAACACTTGTTCAGAACGAAAGAAAGCACAGAGCCCCAGATTTTATGTTGTCCTGGAGAGCTTGCAGAGCACTGGGGAAAAGCAGGCAGAGAATTCCCTGCTAGCACCTTCTCTGTGCCTGGGAAACAGAAGTGTTCACATTGCTTCGCAGAATCGCTTTTGTGCAGAAAACACTAACACTTGTTCAGAACGAAAGAAAGCACAGAGCCCCAGATTTTATGTTGTCCTGGAGAGCTTGCAGAGCACTGGGGAAAGGCAGGCAGAGAATTCCCTGCTAGCACCTTCTCTGTGCCTGTTCACATTGCTTCGCAAGAATCGCTTTTGTGCAGAAAACAGTAACACTTGTCCAGAACGAAAGAAAGCACAGAGCCCCAGATTTTATGTTGTCCTGGAGAGCTTGCAGAGCACTGGGGAAAAGCAGGCAGAGAATTCCCTGCTAGCACCTTCTCTGTGCCTGGGAAGCAGAAGTCTTCACATTGCTTCGCAGAATCGCTTTTGTGCAGAAAACAGTAACACTTGTTCAGAACGAAAGAAAGCACAGAGCCCCAGATTTTATGTTGTCCTGGAGAGCTTGCAGAGCACTGGGGAAAGGCAGGCAGAGAATTTCCTGCTAGCACCTTCTCTGTGCCTGGGAAGCAGAAGTGTTCACATTGCTTCGCAGAATCGCTTTTGTGCAGAAAACAGTAACACTTGTTCAGAACAAAAGAAAGCACAGAGCCCCATATTTTATGTTGTCCTTTAGAGCTTGCAGAGCACTGGGGAAAAGCAGGCAGAGAATTCCCTGCTAGCACCTTCTCTGTGCCTGGGAAGCAGAAGTGTTCACATTGCTTCGCAGAATCACTTTTGTGCAGAAAACACTAACACTTGTTCAGAACGAAAGAAAGCACAGAGCCCCAGATTTTATGTTGTCCTGGAGAGCTTGCAGAGCACTGGGGAAAAGCAGGCAGAGAATTCCCTGCTAGCACCTTCTCTGTGCCTGGGAAGCAGAAGTGTTCACATTGCTTCGCAGAATCGCTTTTGTGCAGAAAACAGTAACACTTGTTCAGAATGAAAGAAAGCACAGAGCCCCAGATTTTATGTTGTCCTGGAGAGCTTGCAGAGCACTGGGGAAAAGCAGGCAGAGAATTCCCTGCTAGCACCTTCTCTGTGCCTGGGAAGCAGAAGTCTTCACATTGCTTCGCAGAATCGCTTTTGTGCAGAAAACAGTAACACTTGTTCAGAACGAAAGAAAGCACAGAGCCCCAGATTTTATGTTGTCCTGGAGAGCTTGCAGAGCACTGGGGAAAAGCAGGCAGAGAATTCCCTGCTAGCACCTTCTCTGTGCCTGGGAAACAGAAGTGTTCCCATTGCTTCGCAGAATCGCTTTTGTGCAGAAAACAGTAACACTTGTTCAGAACGAAAGAAAGCACAGAGCCCCAGATTTGCTGTTGTCCTGGAGAGCTTGCAGAGCACTGGGGAAAGGCAGGCAGAGAATTCCCTGCTAGCACCTTCTCTGTGCCTGTTCACATTGCTTCGCAGAATCGCTTTTGTGCAGAAAACAGTAACACTTGTTCAGACGAAAAAAAGCACAGAGCCCCAGATTTTATGTTGTCCTGGAGAGCTTGCAGAGCACTGGGGAAAAGCAGGCAGAGAATTCCCTGCTAGCACCTTCTCTGTGCCTGGGAAGCAGAAGTGTTCACATTGCTTCGCAGAATCGCTTTTGTGCAGAAAACAGTAACACTTGTTCAGAACGAAAGAAAGCACAGAGCCCCAGATTTTATGTTGTCCTGGAGAGCTTGCAGAGCACTGGGGAAAAGCAGGCAGAGAATTCCCTGCTAGCACCTTCTCTGTGCCTGTGAAACAGAAGTGTTCACATTGCTTCGCAGAATCGCTTTTGTGCAGAAAACACTAACACTTGTTCAGAACGAAAGAAAGCACAGAGCCCCAGATTTTATGTTGTCCTGGAGAGCTTGCAGAGCACTGGGGAAAGGCAGGCAGAGAATTCCCTGCTAGCACCTTCTCTGTGCCTGTTCACATTGCTTCGCAAGAATCGCTTTTGTGCAGAAAACAGTAACACTTGTCCAGAACGAAAGAAAGCACAGAGCCCCAGATTTTATGTTGTCCTGGAGAGCTTGCAGAGCACTGGGGAAAAGCAGGCAGAGAATTCCCTGCTAGCACCTTCTCTGTGCCTGGGAAGCAGAAGTGTTCACATTGCTTCGCAGAATCGCTTTTGTGCAGAAAACAGTAACACTTGTTCAGAACGAAAGAAAGCACAGAGCCCCAGATTTTATGTTGTGCTGGAGAGCTTGCAGAGCACTGGGGAAAGGCAGGCAGAGAATTCCCTGCTAGCACCTTCTCTGTGCCTGTTCACATTGCTTCGCAGAATCGCTTTTGTGCAGAAAACAGTAACACTTGTTCAGACGAAAGAAAGCACAGAGCCCCAGATTCTATGTTGTCCTGGAGAGCTTGCAGAGCACTGGGGAAAGGCAGGCAGAGAATTCCCTGCTAGCACCTTCTCTGTGCCTGGGAAACAGAAGTGTTCCCATTGCTTCGCAGAATCGCTTTTGTGCAGAAAACAGTAACACTTGTTCAGACGAAAAAAAGCACAGAGCCCCAGATTTTATGTTGTCCTGGAGAGCTTGCAGAGCACTGGGGAAAGGCAGGCAGAGAATTCCCTGCTAGCACCTTCTCTGTGCCTGGGAAGCAGAAGTGTTCACATTGCTTCGCAGAATCGCTTTTGTGCAGAAAACAGTAACACTTGTTCAGAACGAAAGAAAGCACAGAGCCCCAGATTTTATGTTGTCCTGGAGAGCTTGCAGAGCACTGGGGAAAAGCAGGCAGAGAATTTCCTGCTAGCACCTTCTCTGTGCCTGGGAAGCAGAAGTGTTCCCATTGCTTCGCAGAATCGCTTTTGTGCAGAAAACAGTAACACTTGTTCAGAACGAAAGAAAGCACAGAGCCCCAGATTTGCTGTTGTCCTGGAGAGCTTGCAGAGCACTGGGGAAAGGCAGGCAGAGAATTCCCTGCTAGCACCTTCTCTGTGCCTGTTCACATTGCTTCGCAGAATCGCTTTTGTGCAGAAAACAGTAACACTTGTTCAGACGAAAAAAAGCACAGAGCCCCAGATTTTATGTTGTCCTGGAGAGCTTGCAGAGCACTGGGGAAAAGCAGGCAGAGAATTCCCTGCTAGCACCTTCTCTGTGCCTGGGAAGCAGAAGTGTTCACATTGCTTCGCAGAATCGCTTTTGTGCAGAAAACAGTAACACTTGTTCAGAACGAAAGAAAGCACAGAGCCCCAGATTTTATGTTGTCCTGGAGAGCTTGCAGAGCACTGGGGAAAAGCAGGCAGAGAATTCCCTGCTAGCACCTTCTCTGTGCCTGGGAAACAGAAGTGTTCACATTGCTTCGCAGAATCGCTTTTGTGCAGAAAACACTAACACTTGTTCAGAACGAAAGAAAGCACAGAGCCCCAGATTTTATGTTGTGCTGGAGAGCTTGCAGAGCACTGGGGAAAGGCAGGCAGAGAATTCCCTGCTAGCACCTTCTCTGTGCCTGTTCACATTGCTTCGCAAGAATCGCTTTTGTGCAGAAAACAGTAACACTTGTCCAGAACGAAAGAAAGCACAGAGCCCCAGATTTTATGTTGTCCTGGAGAGCTTGCAGAGCACTGGGGAAAAGCAGGCAGAGAATTCCCTGCTAGCACCTTCTCTGTGCCTGGGAAGCAGAAGTCTTCACATTGCTTCGCAGAATCGCTTTTGTGCAGAAAACAGTAACACTTGTTCAGAACGAAAGAAAGCACAGAGCCCCAGATTTTATGTTGTCCTGGAGAGCTTGCAGAGCACTGGGGAAAGGCAGGCAGAGAATTTCCTGCTAGCACCTTCTCTGTGCCTGGGAAGCAGAAGTGTTCACATTGCTTCGCAGAATCGCTTTTGTGCAGAAAACAGTAACACTTGTTCAGAACAAAAGAAAGCACAGAGCCCCATATTTTATGTTGTCCTTTAGAGCTTGCAGAGCACTGGGGAAAAGCAGGCAGAGAATTCCCTGCTAGCACCTTCTCTGTGCCTGGGAAGCAGAAGTGTTCACATTGCTTGGCAGAATCGCTTTTGTGCAGAAAACAGTAACACTTGTTCAGAATGAAAGAAAGCACAGAGCCCCAGATTTTATGTTGTCCTGGAGAGCTTGCAGAGCACTGGGGAAAAGCAGGCAGAGAATTCCCTGCTAGCACCTTCTCTGTGCCTGGGAAGCAGAAGTCTTCACATTGCTTCGCAGAATCGCTTTTGTGCAGAAAACAGTAACACTTGTTCAGAACGAAAGAAAGCACAGAGCCCCAGATTTTATGTTGTCCTGGAGAGCTTGCAGAGCACTGGGGAAAAGCAGGCAGAGAATTCCCTGCTAGCACCTTCTCTGTGCCTGGGAAACAGAAGTGTTCCCATTGCTTCGCAGAATCGCTTTTGTGCAGAAAACAGTAACACTTGTTCAGAACGAAAGAAAGCACAGAGCCCCAGATTTTATGTTGTCCTGGAGAGCTTGCAGAGCACTGGGGAAAGGCAGGCAGAGAATTTCCTGCTAGCACCTTCTCTGTGCCTGGGAAGCAGAAGTGTTCACATTGCTTCGCAGAATCGCTTTTGTGCAGAAAACACTAACACTTGTTCAGAACGAAAGAAAGCACAGAGCCCCAGATTTTATGTTGTCCTGGAGAGCTTGCAGAGCACTGGGGAAAGGCAGGCAGAGAATTCCCTGCTAGCACCTTCTCTGTGCCTGTTCACATTGCTTCGCAAGAATCGCTTTTGTGCAGAAAACAGTAACACTTGTCCAGAACGAAAGAAAGCACAGAGCCCCAGATTTTATGTTGTCCTGGAGAGCTTGCAGAGCACTGGGGAAAAGCAGGCAGAGAATTCCCTGCTAGCACCTTCTCTGTGCCTGGGAAGCAGAAGTCTTCACATTGCTTCGCAGAATCGCTTTTGTGCAGAAAACAGTAACACTTGTTCAGAACGAAAGAAAGCACAGAGCCCCAGATTTTATGTTGTCCTGGAGAGCTTGCAGAGCACTGGGGAAAGGCAGGCAGAGAATTTCCTGCTAGCACCTTCTCTGTGCCTGGGAAGCAGAAGTGTTCACATTGCTTCGCAGAATCGCTTTTGTGCAGAAAACAGTAACACTTGTTCAGAACAAAAGAAAGCACAGAGCCCCATATTTTATGTTGTCCTTTAGAGCTTGCAGAGCACTGGGGAAAAGCAGGCAGAGAATTCCCTGCTAGCACCTTCTCTGTGCCTGGGAAGCAGAAGTGTTCACATTGCTTCGCAGAATCGCTTTTGTGCAGAAAACAGTAACACTTGTTCAGAACGAAAGAAAGCACAGAGCCCCAGATTTTATGTTGTGCTGGAGAGCTTGCAGAGCACTGGGGAAAAGCAGGCAGAGAATTCCCTGCTAGCACCTTCTCTGTGCCTGGGAAGCAGAAGTGTTCACATTGCTTGGCAGAATCGCTTTTGTGCAGAAAACAGTAACACTTGTTCAGAATGAAAGAAAGCACAGAGCCCCAGATTTTATGTTGTCCTGGAGAGCTTGCAGAGCACTGGGGAAAAGCAGGCAGAGAATTCCCTGCTAGCACCTTCTCTGTGCCTGGGAAGCAGAAGTCTTCACATTGCTTCGCAGAATCGCTTTTGTGCAGAAAACAGTAACACTTGTTCAGACGAAAAAAAGCACAGAGCCCCAGATTTTATGTTGTCCTGGAGAGCTTGCAGAGCACTGGGGAAAAGCAGGCAGAGAATTCCCTGCTAGCACCTTCTCTGTGCCTGGGAAACAGAAGTGTTCACATTGCTTCGCAGAATCGCTTTTGTGCAGAAAACACTAACACTTGTTCAGAACGAAAGAAAGCACAGAGCCCCAGATTTTATGTTGTCCTGGAGAGCTTGCAGAGCACTGGGGAAAGGCAGGCAGAGAATTCCCTGCTAGCACCTTCTCTGTGCCTGTTCACATTGCTTCGCAAGAATCGCTTTTGTGCAGAAAACAGTAACACTTGTCCAGAACGAAAGAAAGCACAGAGCCCCAGATTTTATGTTGTCCTGGAGAGCTTGCAGAGCACTGGGGAAAAGCAGGCAGAGAATTCCCTGCTAGCACCTTCTCTGTGCCTGGGAAGCAGAAGTCTTCACATTGCTTCGCAGAATCGCTTTTGTGCAGAAAACAGTAACACTTGTTCAGAACGAAAGAAAGCACAGAGCCCCAGATTTTATGTTGTCCTGGAGAGCTTGCAGAGCACTGGGGAAAGGCAGGCAGAGAATTTCCTGCTAGCACCTTCTCTGTGCCTGGGAAGCAGAAGTGTTCACATTGCTTGGCAGAATCGCTTTTGTGCAGAAAACAGTAACACTTGTTCAGAACAAAAGAAAGCACAGAGCCCCATATTTTATGTTGTCCTTTAGAGCTTGCAGAGCACTGGGGAAAAGCAGGCAGAGAATTCCCTGCTAGCACCTTCTCTGTGCCTGGGAAGCAGAAGTGTTCACATTGCTTCGCAGAATCACTTTTGTGCAGAAAACACTAACACTTGTTCAGAATGAAAGAAAGCACAGAGCTCCAGATTTTATGTTGTCCTGGAGAGCTTGCAGAGCACTGGGGAAAAGCAGGCAGAGAATTCCCTGCTAGCACCTTCTCTGTGCCTGGGAAGCAGAAGTCTTCACATTGCTTCGCAGAATCGCTTTTGTGCAGAAAACAGTAACACTTGTTCAGAACGAAAGAAAGCACAGAGCCCCAGATTTTATGTTGTCCTGGAGAGCTTGCAGAGCACTGGGGAAAAGCAGGCAGAGAATTCCCTGCTAGCACCTTCTCTGTGCCTGGGAAACAGAAGTGTTCCCATTGCTTCGCAGAATCGCTTTTGTGCAGAAAACAGTAACACTTGTTCAGAACGAAAGAAAGCACAGAGCCCCAGATTTGCTGTTGTCCTGGAGAGCTTGCAGAGCACTGGGGAAAGGCAGGCAGAGAATTCCCTGCTAGCACCTTCTCTGTGCCTGTTCACATTGCTTCGCAGAATCGCTTTTGTGCAGAAAACAGTAACACTTGTTCAGACGAAAAAAAGCACAGAGCCCCAGATTTTATGTTGTCCTGGAGAGCTTGCAGAGCACTGGGGAAAAGCAGGCAGAGAATTCCCTGCTAGCACCTTCTCTGTGCCTGGGAAGCAGAAGTGTTCACATTGCTTCGCAGAATCGCTTTTGTGCAGAAAACAGTAACACTTGTTCAGAACGAAAGAAAGCACAGAGCCCCAGATTTTATGTTGTCCTGGAGAGCTTGCAGAGCACTGGGGAAAAGCAGGCAGAGAATTCCCTGCTAGCACCTTCTCTGTGCCTGTGAAACAGAAGTGTTCACATTGCTTCGCAGAATCGCTTTTGTGCAGAAAACACTAACACTTGTTCAGAACGAAAGAAAGCACAGAGCCCCAGATTTTATGTTGTCCTGGAGAGCTTGCAGAGCACTGGGGAAAGGCAGGCAGAGAATTCCCTGCTAGCACCTTCTCTGTGCCTGTTCACATTGCTTCGCAAGAATCGCTTTTGTGCAGAAAACAGTAACACTTGTCCAGAACGAAAGAAAGCACAGAGCCCCAGATTTTATGTTGTCCTGGAGAGCTTGCAGAGCACTGGGGAAAAGCAGGCAGAGAATTCCCTGCTAGCACCTTCTCTGTGCCTGGGAAGCAGAAGTGTTCACATTGCTTCGCAGAATCGCTTTTGTGCAGAAAACAGTAACACTTGTTCAGAACGAAAGAAAGCACAGAGCCCCAGATTTTATGTTGTCCTGGAGAGCTTGCAGAGCACTGGGGAAAGGCAGGCAGAGAATTCCCTGCTAGCACCTTCTCTGTGCCTGTTCACATTGCTTCGCAGAATCGCTTTTGTGCAGAAAACAGTAACACTTGTTCAGACGAAAGAAAGCACAGAGCCCCAGATTCTATGTTGTCCTGGAGAGCTTGCAGAGCACTGGGGAAAGGCAGGCAGAGAATTCCCTGCTAGCACCTTCTCTGTGCCTGGGAAACAGAAGTGTTCCCATTGCTTCGCAGAATCGCTTTTGTGCAGAAAACAGTAACACTTGTTCAGACGAAAAAAAGCACAGAGCCCCAGATTTTATGTTGTCCTGGAGAGCTTGCAGAGCACTGGGGAAAGGCAGGCAGAGAATTCCCTGCTAGCACCTTCTCTGTGCCTGGGAAGCAGAAGTGTTCACATTGCTTCGCAGAATCGCTTTTGTGCAGAAAACAGTAACACTTGTTCAGAACGAAAGAAAGCACAGAGCCCCAGATTTTATGTTGTCCTGGAGAGCTTGCAGAGCACTGGGGAAAAGCAGGCAGAGAATTTCCTGCTAGCACCTTCTCTGTGCCTGGGAAGCAGAAGTGTTCACATTGCTTGGCAGAATCGCTTTTGTGCAGAAAACAGTAACACTTGTTCAGAATGAAAGAAAGCACAGAGCCCCAGATTTTATGTTGTCCTGGAGAGCTTGCAGAGCACTGGGGAAAAGCAGGCAGAGAATTCCCTGCTAGCACCTTCTCTGTGCCTGGGAAGCAGAAGTGTTCACATTGCTTCGCAGAATCGCTTTTGTGCAGAAAACAGTAACACTTGTTCAGAACGAAAGAAAGCACAGAGCCCCAGATTTGCTGTTGTCCTGGAGAGCTTGCAGAGCACTGGGGAAAGGCAGGCAGAGAATTCCCTGCTAGCACCTTCTCTGTGCCTGTTCACATTGCTTCGCAGAATCGCTTTTGTGCAGAAAACAGTAACACTTGTTCAGACGAAAAAAAGCACAGAGCCCCAGATTTTATGTTGTCCTGGAGAGCTTGCAGAGCACTGGGGAAAAGCAGGCAGAGAATTCCCTGCTAGCACCTTCTCTGTGCCTGGGAAGCAGAAGTGTTCACATTGCTTCGCAGAATCGCTTTTGTGCAGAAAACAGTAACACTTGTTCAGAACGAAAAAAGCACAGAGCCCCAGATTTTATGTTGTCCTGGAGAGCTTGCAGAGCACTGGGGAAAAGCAGGCAGAGAATTCCCTGCTAGCACCTTCTCTGTGCCTGGGAAACAGAAGTGTTCACATTGCTTCGCAGAATCGCTTTTGTGCAGAAAACACTAACACTTGTTCAGAACGAAAGAAAGCACAGAGCCCCAGATTTTATGTTGTCCTGGAGAGCTTGCAGAGCACTGGGGAAAGGCAGGCAGAGAATTCCCTGCTAGCACCTTCTCTGTGCCTGTTCACATTGCTTCGCAAGAATCGCTTTTGTGCAGAAAACAGTAACACTTGTCCAGAACGAAAGAAAGCACAGAGCCCCAGATTTTATGTTGTCCTGGAGAGCTTGCAGAGCACTGGGGAAAAGCAGGCAGAGAATTCCCTGCTAGCACCTTCTCTGTGCCTGGGAAGCAGAAGTCTTCACATTGCTTCGCAGAATCGCTTTTGTGCAGAAAACAGTAACACTTGTTCAGAACGAAAGAAAGCACAGAGCCCCAGATTTGCTGTTGTCCTGGAGAGCTTGCAGAGCACTGGGGAAAGGCAGGCAGAGAATTTCCTGCTAGCACCTTCTCTGTGCCTGGGAAGCAGAAGTGTTCACATTGCTTGGCAGAATCGCTTTTGTGCAGAAAACAGTAACACTTGTTCAGAACAAAAGAAAGCACAGAGCCCCATATTTTATGTTGTCCTTTAGAGCTTGCAGAGCACTGGGGAAAAGCAGGCAGAGAATTCCCTGCTAGCACCTTCTCTGTGCCTGGGAAGCAGAAGTCTTCACATTGCTTCGCAGAATCACTTTTGTGCAGAAAACACTAACACTTGTTCAGAACGAAAGAAAGCACAGAGCCCCAGATTTTATGTTGTCCTGGAGAGCTTGCAGAGCACTGGGGAAAAGCAGGCAGAGAATTCCCTGCTAGCACCTTCTCTGTGCCTGGGAAGCAGAAGTGTTCACATTGCTTCGCAGAATCGCTTTTGTGCAGAAAACAGTAACACTTGTTCAGAACGAAAGAAAGCACAGAGCCCCAGATTTTATGTTGTCCTGGAGAGCTTGCAGAGCACTGGGGAAAAGCAGGCAGAGAATTCCCTGCTAGCACCTTCTCTGTGCCTGGGAAGCAGAAGTGTTCACATTGCTTCGCAGAATCGCTTTTGTGCAGAAAACAGTAACACTTGTTCAGAATGAAAGAAAGCACAGAGCCCCAGATTTTATGTTGTCCTGGAGAGCTTGCAGAGCACTGGGGAAAAGCAGGCAGAGAATTCCCTGTTAGCACCTTCTCTGTGCCTGGGAAGCAGAAGTCTTCACATTGCTTCGCAGAATCGCTTTTGTGCAGAAAACAGTAACACTTGTTCAGAACGAAAGAAAGCACAGAGCCCCAGATTTTATGTTGTCCTGGAGAGCTTGCAGAGCACTGGGGAAAAGCAGGCAGAGAATTCCCTGCTAGCACCTTCTCTGTGCCTGGGAAGCAGAAGTGTTCACATTGCTTGGCAGAATCGCTTTTGTGCAGAAAACAGTAACACTTGTTCAGAACGAAAGAAAGCACAGAGCCCCAGATTTTATGTTGTGCTGGAGAGCTTGCAGAGCACTGGGGAAAAGCAGGCAGAGAATTCCCTGCTAGCACCTTCTCTGTGCCTGGGAAACAGAAGTGTTCCCATTGCTTCGCAGAATCGCTTTTGTGCAGAAAACAGTAACACTTGTTCAGAACGAAAGAAAGCACAGAGCCCCAGATTTGCTGTTGTCCTGGAGAGCTTGCAGAGCACTGGGGAAAGGCAGGCAGAGAATTCCCTGCTAGCACCTTCTCTGTGCCTGTTCACATTGCTTCGCAGAATCGCTTTTGTGCAGAAAACAGTAACACTTGTTCAGACGAAAAAAAGCACAGAGCCCCAGATTTTATGTTGTCCTGGAGAGCTTGCAGAGCACTGGGGAAAAGCAGGCAGAGAATTCCCTGCTAGCACCTTCTCTGTGCCTGGGAAGCAGAAGTGTTCACATTGCTTCGCAGAATCGCTTTTGTGCAGAAAACAGTAACACTTGTTCAGAACGAAAGAAAGCACAGAGCCCCAGATTTTATGTTGTCCTGGAGAGCTTGCAGAGCACTGGGGAAAGGCAGGCAGAGAATTTCCTGCTAGCACCTTCTCTGTGCCTGGGAAGCAGAAGTGTTCACATTGCTTGGCAGAATCGCTTTTGTGCAGAAAACAGTAACACTTGTTCAGAACAAAAGAAAGCACAGAGCCCCATATTTTATGTTGTCCTTTAGAGCTTGCAGAGCACTGGGGAAAAGCAGGCAGAGAATTCCCTGCTAGCACCTTCTCTGTGCCTGGGAAGCAGAAGTCTTCACATTGCTTCGCAGAATCGCTTTTGTGCAGAAAACAGTAACACTTGTTCAGAACGAAAGAAAGCACAGAGCCCCAGATTTTATGTTGTCCTGGAGAGCTTGCAGAGCACTGGGGAAAAGCAGGCAGAGAATTCCCTGCTAGCACCTTCTCTGTGCCTGGGAAACAGAAGTGTTCCCATTGCTTCGCAGAATCGCTTTTGTGCAGAAAACAGTAACACTTGTTCAGAACGAAAGAAAGCACAGAGCCCCAGATTTGCTGTTGTCCTGGAGAGCTTGCAGAGCACTGGGGAAAGGCAGGCAGAGAATTCCCTGCTAGCACCTTCTCTGTGCCTGTTCACATTGCTTCGCAGAATCGCTTTTGTGCAGAAAACAGTAACACTTGTTCAGAACGAAAGAAAGCACAGAGCCCCAGATTTTATGTTGTCCTGGAGAGCTTGCAGAGCACTGGGGAAAGGCAGGCAGAGAATTCCCTGCTAGCACCTTCTCTGTGCCTGTTCACATTGCTTCGCAAGAATCGCTTTTGTGCAGAAAACAGTAACACTTGTCCAGAACGAAAGAAAGCACAGAGCCCCAGATTTTATGTTGTCCTGGAGAGCTTGCAGAGCACTGGGGAAAAGCAGGCAGAGAATTCCCTGCTAGCACCTTCTCTGTGCCTGGGAAGCAGAAGTGTTCACATTGCTTCGCAGAATCGCTTTTGTGCAGAAAACAGTAACACTTGTTCAGAACGAAAGAAAGCACAGAGCCCCAGATTTTATGTTGTCCTGGAGAGCTTGCAGAGCACTGGGGAAAAGCAGGCAGAGAATTCCCTGCTAGCACCTTCTCTGTGCCTGGGAAACAGAAGTGTTCACATTGCTTCGCAGAATCGCTTTTGTGCAGAAAACACTAACACTTGTTCAGAACGAAAGAAAGCACAGAGCCCCAGATTTTATGTTGTCCTGGAGAGCTTGCAGAGCACTGGGGAAAGGCAGGCAGAGAATTCCCTGCTAGCACCTTCTCTGTGCCTGTTCACATTGCTTCGCAAGAATCGCTTTTGTGCAGAAAACAGTAACACTTGTCCAGAACGAAAGAAAGCACAGAGCCCCAGATTTTATGTTGTCCTGGAGAGCTTGCAGAGCACTGGGGAAAAGCAGGCAGAGAATTCCCTGCTAGCACCTTCTCTGTGCCTGGGAAACAGAAGTGTTCCCATTGCTTCGCAGAATCGCTTTTGTGCAGAAAACAGTAACACTTGTTCAGAACGAAAGAAAGCACAGAGCCCCAGATTTGCTGTTGTCCTGGAGAGCTTGCAGAGCACTGGGGAAAGGCAGGCAGAGAATTCCCTGCTAGCACCTTCTCTGTGCCTGTTCACATTGCTTCGCAGAATCGCTTTTGTGCAGAAAACAGTAACACTTGTTCAGACGAAAAAAAGCACAGAGCCCCAGATTTTATGTTGTCCTGGAGAGCTTGCAGAGCACTGGGGAAAAGCAGGCAGAGAATTCCCTGCTAGCACCTTCTCTGTGCCTGGGAAGCAGAAGTGTTCACATTGCTTCGCAGAATCGCTTTTGTGCAGAAAACAGTAACACTTGTTCAGAACGAAAGAAAGCACAGAGCCCCAGATTTTATGTTGTCCTGGAGAGCTTGCAGAGCACTGGGGAAAAGCAGGCAGAGAATTCCCTGCTAGCACCTTCTCTGTGCCTGGGAAACAGAAGTGTTCACATTGCTTCGCAGAATCGCTTTTGTGCAGAAAACACTAACACTTGTTCAGAACGAAAGAAAGCACAGAGCCCCAGATTTTATGTTGTCCTGGAGAGCTTGCAGAGCACTGGGGAAAGGCAGGCAGAGAATTCCCTGCTAGCACCTTCTCTGTGCCTGTTCACATTGCTTCGCAAGAATCGCTTTTGTGCAGAAAACAGTAACACTTGTCCAGAACGAAAGAAAGCACAGAGCCCCAGATTTTATGTTGTCCTGGAGAGCTTGCAGAGCACTGGGGAAAAGCAGGCAGAGAATTCCCTGCTAGCACCTTCTCTGTGCCTGGGAAGCAGAAGTGTTCACATTGCTTCGCAGAATCGCTTTTGTGCAGAAAACAGTAACACTTGTTCAGAACGAAAGAAAGCACAGAGCCCCAGATTTTATGTTGTCCTGGAGAGCTTGCAGAGCACTGGGGAAAAGCAGGCAGAGAATTCCCTGCTATCACCTTCTCTGTGCCTGGGAAACAGAAGTGTTCACATTGCTTCGCAGAATCGCTTTTGTGCAGAAAACACTAACACTTGTTCAGAACGAAAGAAAGCACAGAGCCCCAGATTTTATGTTGTCCTGGAGAGCTTGCAGAGCACTGGGGAAAGGCAGGCAGAGAATTCCCTGCTAGCACCTTCTTTGTGCCTGTTCACATTGCTTCGCAGAATCGCTTTTGTGCAGAAAACAGTAACACTTGTTCAGACGAAAGAAAGCACAGAGCCCCAGATTCTATGTTGTCCTGGAGAGCTTGCAGAGCACTGGGGAAAGGCAGGCAGAGAATTCCCTGCTAGCACCTTCTCTGTGCCTGGGAAACAGAAGTGTTCCCATTGCTTCGCAGAATCGCTTTTGTGCAGAAAACAGTAACACTTGTTCAGACGAAAAAAAGCACAGAGCCCCAGATTTTATGTTGTCCTGGAGAGCTTGCAGAGCACTGGGGAAAAGCAGGCAGAGAATTCCCTGCTAGCACCTTCTCTGTGCCTGGGAAGCAGAAGTGTTCACATAGCTTCGCAGAATCGCTTTTGTGCAGAAAACACTAACACTTGTTCAGAACGAAAGAAAGCACAGAGCCCCAGATTTTATGTTGTCCTGGAGAGCTTGCAGAGCACTGGGGAAAAGCAGGCAGAGAATTCCCTGCTAGCACCTTCTCTGTGCCTGGGAAGCAGAAGTGTTCACATTGCTTCGCAGAATCGCTTTTGTGCAGAAAACAGTAACACTTGTTCAGAATGAAAGAAAGCACAGAGCCCCAGATTTTATGTTGTCCTGGAGAGCTTGCAGAGCACTGGGGAAAAGCAGGCAGAGAATTCCCTGCTAGCACCTTCTCTGTGCCTGGGAAGCAGAAGTGTTCACATTGCTTCGCAGAATCGCTTTTGTGCAGAAAACAGTAACACTTGTTCAGAACGAAAGAAAGCACAGAGCCCCAGATTTTATGTTGTCCTGGAGAGCTTGCAGAGCACTGGGGAAAAGCAGGCAGAGAATTCCCTGCTAGCACCTTCTCTGTGCCTGGGAAGCAGAAGTGTTCACATTGCTTCGCAGAATCGCTTTTGTGCAGAAAACAGTAACACTTGTTCAGAACAAAAGAAAGCACAGAGCCCCAGATTTTATGTTGTCCTGGAGAGCTTGCAGAGCACTGGGGAAAAGCAGGCAGAGAATTCCCTGCTAGCACCTTCTCTGTGCCTGGGAAACAGAAGTGTTCCCATTGCTTCGCAGAATCGCTTTTGTGCAGAAAACAGTAACACTTGTTCAGAACGAAAGAAAGCACAGAGCCCCAGATTTGCTGTTGTCCTGGAGAGCTTGCAGAGCACTGGGGAAAGGCAGGCAGAGAATTCCCTGCTAGCACCTTCTTTGTGCCTGTTCACATTGCTTCGCAGAATCGCTTTTGTGCAGAAAACAGTAACACTTGTTCAGAACGAAAGAAAGCACAGAGCCCCAGATTTTATGTTGTCCTGGAGAGCTTGCAGAGCACTGGGGAAAAGCAGGCAGAGAATTCCCTGCTAGCACCTTCTCTGTGCCTGGGAAGCAGAAGTCTTCACATTGCTTCGCAGAATCGCTTTTGTGCAGAAAACACTAACACTTGTTCAGAACGAAAGAAAGCACAGAGCCCCACATTTTATGTTGTCCTGGAGAGCTTGCAGAGCACTGGGGAAAAGCAGGCAGAGAATTCCCTGCTAGCACCTTCTCTGTGCCTGGGAAACAGAAGTGTTCCCATTGCTTCGCAGAATCGCTTTTGTGCAGAAAACAGTAACACTTGTTCAGAACGAAAGAAAGCACAGAGCCCCAGATTTGCTGTTGTCCTGGAGAGCTTGCAGAGCACTGGGGAAAGGCAGGCAGAGAATTCCCTGCTAGCACCTTCTCTGTGCCTGTTCACATTGCTTCGCAGAATCGCTTTTGTGCAGAAAACAGTAACACTTGTTCAGACGAAAGAAAGCACAGAGCCCCAGATTCTATGTTGTCCTGGAGAGCTTGCAGAGCACTGGGGAAAGGCAGGCAGAGAATTCCCTGCTAGCACCTTCTCTGTGCCTGGGAAGCAGAAGTGTTCACATAGCTTCGCAGAATCGCTTTTGTGCAGAAAACACTAACACTTGTCCAGAACGAAAGAAAGCACAGAGCCCCAGATTTTATGTTGTCCTGGAGAGCTTGCAGAGCACTGGGGAAAAGCAGGCAGAGAATTCCCTGCTAGCACCTTCTCTGTGCCTGGGAAGCAGAAGTGTTCACATTGCTTCGCAGAATCGCTTTTGTGCAGAAAACAGTAACACTTGTTCAGAATGAAAGAAAGCACAGAGCCCCAGATTTTATGTTGTCCTGGAGAGCTTGCAGAGCACTGGGGAAAAGCAGGCAGAGAATTCCCTGCTAGCACCTTCTCTGTGCCTGGGAAGCAGAAGTGTTCACATTGCTTCGCAGAATCGCTTTTGTGCAGAAAACAGTAACACTTGTTCAGAACGAAAGAAAGCACAGAGCCCCAGATTTTATGTTGTCCTGGAGAGCTTGCAGAGCACTGGGGAAAAGCAGGCAGAGAATTCCCTGCTAGCACCTTCTCTGTGCCTGGGAAGCAGAAGTGTTCACATTGCTTCGCAGAATCGCTTTTGTGCAGAAAACAGTAACACTTGTTCAGAACGAAAGAAAGCACAGAGCCCCAGATTTTATGTTGTCCTGGAGAGCTTGCAGAGCACTGGGGAAAAGCAGGCAGAGAATTCCCTGCTAGCACCTTCTCTGTGCCTGGGAAGCAGAAGTGTTCACATTGCTTCGCAGAATCGCTTTTGTGCAGAAAACAGTAACACTTGTTCAGAACGAAAGAAAGCACAGAGCCCCAGATTTGCTGTTGTCCTGGAGAGCTTGCAGAGCACTGGGGAAAGGCAGGCAGAGAATTCCCTGCTAGCACCTTCTTTGTGCCTGTTCACATTGCTTCGCAGAATCGCTTTTGTGCAGAAAACAGTAACACTTGTTCAGACGAAAAAAAGCACAGAGCCCCAGATTTTATGTTGTCCTGGAGAGCTTGCAGAGCACTGGGGAAAAGCAGGCAGAGAATTCCCTGCTAGCACCTTCTCTGTGCCTGGGAAGCAGAAGTGTTCACATTGCTTCGCAGAATCGCTTTTGTGCAGAAAACAGTAACACTTGTTCAGAACGAAAGAAAGCACAGAGCCCCAGATTTTATGTTGTCCTGGAGAGCTTGCAGAGCACTGGGGAAAAGCAGGCAGAGAATTCCCTGCTATCACCTTCTCTGTGCCTGGGAAGCAGAAGTCTTCACATTGCTTCGCAGAATCGCTTTTGTGCAGAAAACACTAACACTTGTTCAGAACGAAAGAAAGCACAGAGCCCCAGATTTTATGTTGTCCTGGAGAGCTTGCAGAGCACTGGGGAAAAGCAGGCAGAGAATTCCCTGCTAGCACCTTCTCTGTGCCTGGGAAACAGAAGTGTTCCCATTGCTTCGCAGAATCGCTTTTGTGCAGAAAACAGTAACACTTGTTCAGAACGAAAGAAAGCACAGAGCCCCAGATTTGCTGTTGTCCTGGAGAGCTTGCAGAGCACTGGGGAAAGGCAGGCAGAGAATTCCCTGCTAGCACCTTCTCTGTGCCTGTTCACATTGCTTCGCAGAATCGCTTTTGTGCAGAAAACAGTAACACTTGTTCAGACGAAAAAAAGCACAGAGCCCCAGATTTTATGTTGTCCTGGAGAGCTTGCAGAGCACTGGGGAAAAGCAGGCAGAGAATTCCCTGCTAGCACCTTCTCTGTGCCTGGGAAGCAGAAGTGTTCACATTGCTTCGCAGAATCGCTTTTGTGCAGAAAACAGTAACACTTGTTCAGAACGAAAGAAAGCACAGAGCCCCAGATTTTATGTTGTCCTGGAGAGCTTGCAGAGCACTGGGGAAAGGCAGGCAGAGAATTCCCTGCTAGCACCTTCTCTGTGCCTGTTCACATTGCTTCGCAGAATCGCTTTTGTGCAGAAAACAGTAACACTTGTTCAGACGAAAGAAAGCACAGAGCCCCAGATTCTATGTTGTCCTGGAGAGCTTGCAGAGCACTGGGGAAAGGCAGGCAGAGAATTCCCTGCTAGCACCTTCTCTGTGCCTGGGAAACAGAAGTGTTCCCATTGCTTCGCAGAATCGCTTTTGTGCAGAAAACAGTAACACTTGTTCAGACGAAAAAAAGCACAGAGCCCCAGATTTTATGTTGTCCTGGAGAGCTTGCAGAGCACTGGGGAAAGGCAGGCAGAGAATTCCCTGCTAGCACCTTCTCTGTGCCTGGGAAGCAGAAGTGTTCACATTGCTTCGCAGAATCGCTTTTGTGCAGAAAACAGTAACACTTGTTCAGACGAAAAAAAGCACAGAGCCCCAGATTTTATGTTGTCCTGGAGAGCTTGCAGAGCACTGGGGAAAAGCAGGCAGAGAATTCCCTGCTAGCACCTTCTCTGTGCCTGGGAAGCAGAAGTGTTCACATTGCTTCGCAGAATCGCTTTTGTGCAGAAAACAGTAACACTTGTTCAGAACGAAAGAAAGCACAGAGCCCCAGATTTTATGTTGTCCTGGAGAGCTTGCAGAGCACTGGGGAAAGGCAGGCAGAGAATTCCCTGCTAGCACCTTCTCTGTGCCTGTTCACATTGCTTCGCAGAATCGCTTTTGTGCAGAAAACAGTAACACTTGTTCAGACGAAAGAAAGCACAGAGCCCCAGATTCTATGTTGTCCTGGAGAGCTTGCAGAGCACTGGGGAAAGGCAGGCAGAGAATTCCCTGCTAGCACCTTCTCTGTGCCTGGGAAACAGAAGTGTTCCCATTGCTTCGCAGAATCGCTTTTGTGCAGAAAACAGTAACACTTGTTCAGACGAAAAAAAGCACAGAGCCCCAGATTTTATGTTGTCCTGGAGAGCTTGCAGAGCACTGGGGAAAGGCAGGCAGAGAATTCCCTGCTAGCACCTTCTCTGTGCCTGGGAAGCAGAAGTGTTCACATTGCTTCGCAGAATCGCTTTTGTGCAGAAAACAGTAACACTTGTTCAGAACGAAAGAAAGCACAGAGCCCCAGATTTTATGTTGTCCTGGAGAGCTTGCAGAGCACTGGGGAAAAGCAGGCAGAGAATTTCCTGCTAGCACCTTCTCTGTGCCTGGGAAGCAGAAGTGTTCACATTGCTTGGCA
The DNA here is from genome assembly GCF_047716275.1 of Strix uralensis. Classification (NCBI taxonomy): domain Eukaryota; kingdom Metazoa; phylum Chordata; class Aves; order Strigiformes; family Strigidae; genus Strix; species Strix uralensis. The sequence goes on along the minus strand of NW_027436714.1, from coordinate 585,678 downwards.
GAATCGCTTTTGTGCAGAAAACAGTAACACTTGTTCAGAATGAAAGAAAGCACAGAGCCCCAGATTTTATGTTGTCCTGGAGAGCTTGCAGAGCACTGGGGAAAAGCAGGCAGAGAATTCCCTGCTAGCACCTTCTCTGTGCCTGGGAAGCAGAAGTGTTCACATTGCTTCGCAGAATCGCTTTTGTGCAGAAAACAGTAACACTTGTTCAGAACGAAAGAAAGCACAGAGCCCCAGATTTGCTGTTGTCCTGGAGAGCTTGCAGAGCACTGGGGAAAGGCAGGCAGAGAATTCCCTGCTAGCACCTTCTCTGTGCCTGTTCACATTGCTTCGCAGAATCGCTTTTGTGCAGAAAACAGTAACACTTGTTCAGACGAAAAAAAGCACAGAGCCCCAGATTTTATGTTGTCCTGGAGAGCTTGCAGAGCACTGGGGAAAAGCAGGCAGAGAATTCCCTGCTAGCACCTTCTCTGTGCCTGGGAAGCAGAAGTGTTCACATTGCTTCGCAGAATCGCTTTTGTGCAGAAAACAGTAACACTTGTTCAGAACGAAAAAAGCACAGAGCCCCAGATTTTATGTTGTCCTGGAGAGCTTGCAGAGCACTGGGGAAAAGCAGGCAGAGAATTCCCTGCTAGCACCTTCTCTGTGCCTGGGAAACAGAAGTGTTCACATTGCTTCGCAGAATCGCTTTTGTGCAGAAAACACTAACACTTGTTCAGAACGAAAGAAAGCACAGAGCCCCAGATTTTATGTTGTCCTGGAGAGCTTGCAGAGCACTGGGGAAAGGCAGGCAGAGAATTCCCTGCTAGCACCTTCTCTGTGCCTGTTCACATTGCTTCGCAAGAATCGCTTTTGTGCAGAAAACAGTAACACTTGTCCAGAACGAAAGAAAGCACAGAGCCCCAGATTTTATGTTGTCCTGGAGAGCTTGCAGAGCACTGGGGAAAAGCAGGCAGAGAATTCCCTGCTAGCACCTTCTCTGTGCCTGGGAAGCAGAAGTCTTCACATTGCTTCGCAGAATCGCTTTTGTGCAGAAAACAGTAACACTTGTTCAGAACGAAAGAAAGCACAGAGCCCCAGATTTTATGTTGTCCTGGAGAGCTTGCAGAGCACTGGGGAAAGGCAGGCAGAGAATTTCCTGCTAGCACCTTCTCTGTGCCTGGGAAGCAGAAGTGTTCACATTGCTTGGCAGAATCGCTTTTGTGCAGAAAACAGTAACACTTGTTCAGAACAAAAGAAAGCACAGAGCCCCAGATTTTATGTTGTCCTTTAGAGCTTGCAGAGCACTGGGGAAAAGCAGGCAGAGAATTCCCTGCTAGCACCTTCTCTGTGCCTGGGAAGCAGAAGTGTTCACATTGCTTCGCAGAATCACTTTTGTGCAGAAAACACTAACACTTGTTCAGAACGAAAGAAAGCACAGAGCCCCAGATTTTATGTTGTCCTGGAGAGCTTGCAGAGCACTGGGGAAAAGCAGGCAGAGAATTCCCTGCTAGCACCTTCTCTGTGCCTGGGAAGCAGAAGTGTTCACATTGCTTCGCAGAATCGCTTTTGTGCAGAAAACAGTAACACTTGTTCAGAACGAAAGAAAGCACAGAGCCCCAGATTTTATGTTGTCCTGGAGAGCTTGCAGAGCACTGGGGAAAAGCAGGCAGAGAATTCCCTGCTAGCACCTTCTCTGTGCCTGGGAAGCAGAAGTGTTCACATTGCTTCGCAGAATCGCTTTTGTGCAGAAAACAGTAACACTTGTTCAGAATGAAAGAAAGCACAGAGCCCCAGATTTTATGTTGTCCTGGAGAGCTTGCAGAGCACTGGGGAAAAGCAGGCAGAGAATTCCCTGTTAGCACCTTCTCTGTGCCTGGGAAGCAGAAGTCTTCACATTGCTTCGCAGAATCGCTTTTGTGCAGAAAACAGTAACACTTGTTCAGAACGAAAGAAAGCACAGAGCCCCAGATTTTATGTTGTCCTGGAGAGCTTGCAGAGCACTGGGGAAAAGCAGGCAGAGAATTCCCTGCTAGCACCTTCTCTGTGCCTGGGAAGCAGAAGTGTTCACATTGCTTGGCAGAATCGCTTTTGTGCAGAAAACAGTAACACTTGTTCAGAACGAAAGAAAGCACAGAGCCCCAGATTTTATGTTGTGCTGGAGAGCTTGCAGAGCACTGGGGAAAAGCAGGCAGAGAATTCCCTGCTAGCACCTTCTCTGTGCCTGGGAAACAGAAGTGTTCCCATTGCTTCGCAGAATCGCTTTTGTGCAGAAAACAGTAACACTTGTTCAGAACGAAAGAAAGCACAGAGCCCCAGATTTGCTGTTGTCCTGGAGAGCTTGCAGAGCACTGGGGAAAGGCAGGCAGAGAATTCCCTGCTAGCACCTTCTCTGTGCCTGTTCACATTGCTTCGCAGAATCGCTTTTGTGCAGAAAACAGTAACACTTGTTCAGACGAAAAAAAGCACAGAGCCCCAGATTTTATGTTGTCCTGGAGAGCTTGCAGAGCACTGGGGAAAAGCAGGCAGAGAATTCCCTGCTAGCACCTTCTCTGTGCCTGGGAAGCAGAAGTGTTCACATTGCTTCGCAGAATCGCTTTTGTGCAGAAAACAGTAACACTTGTTCAGAACGAAAGAAAGCACAGAGCCCCAGATTTTATGTTGTCCTGGAGAGCTTGCAGAGCACTGGGGAAAAGCAGGCAGAGAATTCCCTGCTAGCACCTTCTCTGTGCCTGGGAAACAGAAGTGTTCACATTGCTTCGCAGAATCGCTTTTGTGCAGAAAACACTAACACTTGTTCAGAACGAAAGAAAGCACAGAGCCCCAGATTTTATGTTGTCCTGGAGAGCTTGCAGAGCACTGGGGAAAGGCAGGCAGAGAATTCCCTGCTAGCACCTTCTCTGTGCCTGTTCACATTGCTTCGCAAGAATCGCTTTTGTGCAGAAAACAGTAACACTTGTCCAGAATGAAAGAAAGCACAGAGCCCCAGATTTTATGTTGTCCTGGAGAGCTTGCAGAGCACTGGGGAAAGGCAGGCAGAGAATTCCCTGCTAGCACCTTCTCTGTGCCTGGGAAACAGAAGTGTTCCCATTGCTTCGCAGAATCGCTTTTGTGCAGAAAACAGTAACACTTGTTCAGACGAAAAAAAGCACAGAGCCCCAGATTTTATGTTGTCCTGGAGAGCTTGCAGAGCACTGGGGAAAGGCAGGCAGAGAATTCCCTGCTAGCACCTTCTCTGTGCCTGGGAAGCAGAAGTGTTCACATTGCTTCGCAGAATCGCTTTTGTGCAGAAAACAGTAACACTTGTTCAGAACGAAAGAAAGCACAGAGCCCCAGATTTTATGTTGTCCTGGAGAGCTTGCAGAGCACTGGGGAAAAGCAGGCAGAGAATTTCCTGCTAGCACCTTCTCTGTGCCTGGGAAGCAGAAGTGTTCACATTGCTTGGCAGAATCCCTTTTGTGCAGAAAACAGTAACACTTGTTCAGAATGAAAGAAAGCACAGAGCCCCAGATTTTATGTTGTCCTGGAGAGCTTGCAGAGCACTGGGGAAAAGCAGGCAGAGAATTCCCTGCTAGCACCTTCTCTGTGCCTGGGAAGCAGAAGTGTTCACATTGCTTCGCAGAATCGCTTTTGTGCAGAAAACAGTAACACTTGTTCAGAACGAAAGAAAGCACAGAGCCCCAGATTTGCTGTTGTCCTGGAGAGCTTGCAGAGCACTGGGGAAAGGCAGGCAGAGAATTCCCTGCTAGCACCTTCTCTGTGCCTGTTCACATTGCTTCGCAGAATCGCTTTTGTGCAGAAAACAGTAACACTTGTTCAGACGAAAAAAAGCACAGAGCCCCAGATTTTATGTTGTCCTGGAGAGCTTGCAGAGCACTGGGGAAAAGCAGGCAGAGAATTCCCTGCTAGCACCTTCTCTGTGCCTGGGAAGCAGAAGTGTTCACATTGCTTCGCAGAATCGCTTTTGTGCAGAAAACAGTAACACTTGTTCAGAACGAAAAAAGCACAGAGCCCCAGATTTTATGTTGTCCTGGAGAGCTTGCAGAGCACTGGGGAAAAGCAGGCAGAGAATTCCCTGCTAGCACCTTCTCTGTGCCTGGGAAACAGAAGTGTTCACATTGCTTCGCAGAATCGCTTTTGTGCAGAAAACACTAACACTTGTTCAGAACGAAAGAAAGCACAGAGCCCCAGATTTTATGTTGTCCTGGAGAGCTTGCAGAGCACTGGGGAAAGGCAGGCAGAGAATTCCCTGCTAGCACCTTCTCTGTGCCTGTTCACATTGCTTCGCAAGAATCGCTTTTGTGCAGAAAACAGTAACACTTGTCCAGAACGAAAGAAAGCACAGAGCCCCAGATTTTATGTTGTCCTGGAGAGCTTGCAGAGCACTGGGGAAAAGCAGGCAGAGAATTCCCTGCTAGCACCTTCTCTGTGCCTGGGAAGCAGAAGTCTTCACATTGCTTCGCAGAATCGCTTTTGTGCAGAAAACAGTAACACTTGTTCAGAACGAAAGAAAGCACAGAGCCCCAGATTTTATGTTGTCCTGGAGAGCTTGCAGAGCACTGGGGAAAGGCAGGCAGAGAATTTCCTGCTAGCACCTTCTCTGTGCCTGGGAAGCAGAAGTGTTCACATTGCTTGGCAGAATCGCTTTTGTGCAGAAAACAGTAACACTTGTTCAGAACAAAAGAAAGCACAGAGCCCCATATTTTATGTTGTCCTTTAGAGCTTGCAGAGCACTGGGGAAAAGCAGGCAGAGAATTCCCTGCTAGCACCTTCTCTGTGCCTGGGAAGCAGAAGTGTTCACATTGCTTCGCAGAATCACTTTTGTGCAGAAAACACTAACACTTGTTCAGAACGAAAGAAAGCACAGAGCCCCAGATTTTATGTTGTCCTGGAGAGCTTGCAGAGCACTGGGGAAAAGCAGGCAGAGAATTCCCTGCTAGCACCTTCTCTGTGCCTGGGAAGCAGAAGTGTTCACATTGCTTCGCAGAATCGCTTTTGTGCAGAAAACAGTAACACTTGTTCAGAACGAAAGAAAGCACAGAGCCCCAGATTTTATGTTGTCCTGGAGAGCTTGCAGAGCACTGGGGAAAAGCAGGCAGAGAATTCCCTGCTAGCACCTTCTCTGTGCCTGGGAAGCAGAAGTGTTCACATTGCTTCGCAGAATCGCTTTTGTGCAGAAAACAGTAACACTTGTTCAGAATGAAAGAAAGCACAGAGCCCCAGATTTTATGTTGTCCTGGAGAGCTTGCAGAGCACTGGGGAAAAGCAGGCAGAGAATTCCCTGTTAGCACCTTCTCTGTGCCTGGGAAGCAGAAGTCTTCACATTGCTTCGCAGAATCGCTTTTGTGCAGAAAACAGTAACACTTGTTCAGAACGAAAGAAAGCACAGAGCCCCAGATTTTATGTTGTCCTGGAGAGCTTGCAGAGCACTGGGGAAAAGCAGGCAGAGAATTCCCTGCTAGCACCTTCTCTGTGCCTGGGAAGCAGAAGTGTTCACATTGCTTGGCAGAATCGCTTTTGTGCAGAAAACAGTAACACTTGTTCAGAACGAAAGAAAGCACAGAGCCCCAGATTTTATGTTGTGCTGGAGAGCTTGCAGAGCACTGGGGAAAAGCAGGCAGAGAATTCCCTGCTAGCACCTTCTCTGTGCCTGGGAAACAGAAGTGTTCCCATTGCTTCGCAGAATCGCTTTTGTGCAGAAAACAGTAACACTTGTTCAGAACGAAAGAAAGCACAGAGCCCCAGATTTGCTGTTGTCCTGGAGAACTTGCAGAGCACTGGGGAAAGGCAGGCAGAGAATTCCCTGCTAGCACCTTCTCTGTGCCTGTTCACATTGCTTCGCAGAATCGCTTTTGTGCAGAAAACAGTAACACTTGTTCAGACGAAAAAAAGCACAGAGCCCCAGATTTTATGTTGTCCTGGAGAGCTTGCAGAGCACTGGGGAAAAGCAGGCAGAGAATTCCCTGCTAGCACCTTCTCTGTGCCTGGGAAGCAGAAGTGTTCACATTGCTTCGCAGAATCGCTTTTGTGCAGAAAACAGTAACACTTGTTCAGAACGAAAGAAAGCACAGAGCCCCAGATTTTATGTTGTCCTGGAGAGCTTGCAGAGCACTGGGGAAAAGCAGGCAGAGAATTCCCTGCTAGCACCTTCTCTGTGCCTGGGAAACAGAAGTGTTCACATTGCTTCGCAGAATCGCTTTTGTGCAGAAAACACTAACACTTGTTCAGAACGAAAGAAAGCACAGAGCCCCAGATTTTATGTTGTCCTGGAGAGCTTGCAGAGCACTGGGGAAAGGCAGGCAGAGAATTCCCTGCTAGCACCTTCTCTGTGCCTGTTCACATTGCTTCGCAAGAATCGCTTTTGTGCAGAAAACAGTAACACTTGTCCAGAATGAAAGAAAGCACAGAGCCCCAGATTTTATGTTGTCCTGGAGAGCTTGCAGAGCACTGGGGAAAAGCAGGCAGAGAATTCCCTGCTAGCACCTTCTCTGTGCCTGGGAAGCAGAAGTCTTCACATTGCTTCGCAGAATCGCTTTTGTGCAGAAAACAGTAACACTTGTTCAGAACGAAAGAAAGCACAGAGCCCCAGATTTTATGTTGTCCTGGAGAGCTTGCAGAGCACTGGGGAAAGGCAGGCAGAGAATTTCCTGCTAGCACCTTCTCTGTGCCTGGGAAGCAGAAGTGTTCACATTGCTTGGCAGAATCGCTTTTGTGCAGAAAACAGTAACACTTGTTCAGAACAAAAGAAAGCACAGAGCCCCATATTTTATGTTGTCCTTTAGAGCTTGCAGAGCACTGGGGAAAAGCAGGCAGAGAATTCCCTGCTAGCACCTTCTCTGTGCCTGGGAAGCAGAAGTGTTCACATTGCTTCGCAGAATCACTTTTGTGCAGAAAACACTAACACTTGTTCAGAACGAAAGAAAGCACAGAGCCCCAGATTTTATGTTGTCCTGGAGAGCTTGCAGAGCACTGGGGAAAAGCAGGCAGAGAATTCCCTGCTAGCACCTTCTCTGTGCCTGGGAAGCAGAAGTCTTCACATTGCTTCGCAGAATCGCTTTTGTGCAGAAAACAGTAACACTTGTTCAGAACGAAAGAAAGCACAGAGCCCCAGATTTTATGTTGTCCTGGAGAGCTTGCAGAGCACTGGGGAAAAGCAGGCAGAGAATTCCCTGCTAGCACCTTCTCTGTGCCTGGGAAACAGAAGTGTTCCCATTGCTTCGCAGAATCGCTTTTGTGCAGAAAACAGTAACACTTGTTCAGAACGAAAGAAAGCACAGAGCCCCAGATTTGCTGTTGTCCTGGAGAGCTTGCAGAGCACTGGGGAAAGGCAGGCAGAGAATTCCCTGCTAGCACCTTCTCTGTGCCTGTTCACATTGCTTCGCAGAATCGCTTTTGTGCAGAAAACAGTAACACTTGTTCAGAACGAAAGAAAGCACAGAGCCCCAGATTTTATGTTGTCCTGGAGAGCTTGCAGAGCACTGGGGAAAGGCAGGCAGAGAATTCCCTGCTAGCACCTTCTCTGTGCCTGTTCACATTGCTTCGCAAGAATCGCTTTTGTGCAGAAAACAGTAACACTTGTCCAGAACGAAAGAAAGCACAGAGCCCCAGATTTTATGTTGTCCTGGAGAGCTTGCAGAGCACTGGGGAAAAGCAGGCAGAGAATTCCCTGCTAGCACCTTCTCTGTGCCTGGGAAGCAGAAGTGTTCACATTGCTTCGCAGAATCGCTTTTGTGCAGAAAACAGTAACACTTGTTCAGAACGAAAGAAAGCACAGAGCCCCAGATTTTATGTTGTCCTGGAGAGCTTGCAGAGCACTGGGGAAAAGCAGGCAGAGAATTCCCTGCTAGCACCTTCTCTGTGCCTGGGAAACAGAAGTGTTCACATTGCTTCGCAGAATCGCTTTTGTGCAGAAAACACTAACACTTGTTCAGAACGAAAGAAAGCACAGAGCCCCAGATTTTATGTTGTCCTGGAGAGCTTGCAGAGCACTGGGGAAAGGCAGGCAGAGAATTCCCTGCTAGCACCTTCTCTGTGCCTGTTCACATTGCTTCGCAAGAATCGCTTTTGTGCAGAAAACAGTAACACTTGTCCAGAACGAAAGAAAGCACAGAGCCCCAGATTTTATGTTGTCCTGGAGAGCTTGCAGAGCACTGGGGAAAAGCAGGCAGAGAATTCCCTGCTAGCACCTTCTCTGTGCCTGGGAAACAGAAGTGTTCCCATTGCTTCGCAGAATCGCTTTTGTGCAGAAAACAGTAACACTTGTTCAGAACGAAAGAAAGCACAGAGCCCCAGATTTGCTGTTGTCCTGGAGAGCTTGCAGAGCACTGGGGAAAGGCAGGCAGAGAATTCCCTGCTAGCACCTTCTCTGTGCCTGTTCACATTGCTTCGCAGAATCGCTTTTGTGCAGAAAACAGTAACACTTGTTCAGACGAAAAAAAGCACAGAGCCCCAGATTTTATGTTGTCCTGGAGAGCTTGCAGAGCACTGGGGAAAAGCAGGCAGAGAATTCCCTGCTAGCACCTTCTCTGTGCCTGGGAAGCAGAAGTGTTCACATTGCTTCGCAGAATCGCTTTTGTGCAGAAAACAGTAACACTTGTTCAGAACGAAAGAAAGCACAGAGCCCCAGATTTTATGTTGTCCTGGAGAGCTTGCAGAGCACTGGGGAAAAGCAGGCAGAGAATTCCCTGCTAGCACCTTCTCTGTGCCTGGGAAACAGAAGTGTTCACATTGCTTCGCAGAATCGCTTTTGTGCAGAAAACACTAACACTTGTTCAGAACGAAAGAAAGCACAGAGCCCCAGATTTTATGTTGTCCTGGAGAGCTTGCAGAGCACTGGGGAAAGGCAGGCAGAGAATTCCCTGCTAGCACCTTCTCTGTGCCTGTTCACATTGCTTCGCAAGAATCGCTTTTGTGCAGAAAACAGTAACACTTGTCCAGAACGAAAGAAAGCACAGAGCCCCAGATTTTATGTTGTCCTGGAGAGCTTGCAGAGCACTGGGGAAAAGCAGGCAGAGAATTCCCTGCTAGCACCTTCTCTGTGCCTGGGAAGCAGAAGTGTTCACATTGCTTCGCAGAATCGCTTTTGTGCAGAAAACAGTAACACTTGTTCAGAACGAAAGAAAGCACAGAGCCCCAGATTTTATGTTGTCCTGGAGAGCTTGCAGAGCACTGGGGAAAAGCAGGCAGAGAATTCCCTGCTATCACCTTCTCTGTGCCTGGGAAACAGAAGTGTTCACATTGCTTCGCAGAATCGCTTTTGTGCAGAAAACACTAACACTTGTTCAGAACGAAAGAAAGCACAGAGCCCCAGATTTTATGTTGTCCTGGAGAGCTTGCAGAGCACTGGGGAAAGGCAGGCAGAGAATTCCCTGCTAGCACCTTCTTTGTGCCTGTTCACATTGCTTCGCAGAATCGCTTTTGTGCAGAAAACAGTAACACTTGTTCAGACGAAAGAAAGCACAGAGCCCCAGATTCTATGTTGTCCTGGAGAGCTTGCAGAGCACTGGGGAAAGGCAGGCAGAGAATTCCCTGCTAGCACCTTCTCTGTGCCTGGGAAACAGAAGTGTTCCCATTGCTTCGCAGAATCGCTTTTGTGCAGAAAACAGTAACACTTGTTCAGACGAAAAAAAGCACAGAGCCCCAGATTTTATGTTGTCCTGGAGAGCTTGCAGAGCACTGGGGAAAAGCAGGCAGAGAATTCCCTGCTAGCACCTTCTCTGTGCCTGGGAAGCAGAAGTGTTCACATAGCTTCGCAGAATCGCTTTTGTGCAGAAAACACTAACACTTGTTCAGAACGAAAGAAAGCACAGAGCCCCAGATTTTATGTTGTCCTGGAGAGCTTGCAGAGCACTGGGGAAAAGCAGGCAGAGAATTCCCTGCTAGCACCTTCTCTGTGCCTGGGAAGCAGAAGTGTTCACATTGCTTCGCAGAATCGCTTTTGTGCAGAAAACAGTAACACTTGTTCAGAATGAAAGAAAGCACAGAGCCCCAGATTTTATGTTGTCCTGGAGAGCTTGCAGAGCACTGGGGAAAAGCAGGCAGAGAATTCCCTGCTAGCACCTTCTCTGTGCCTGGGAAGCAGAAGTGTTCACATTGCTTCGCAGAATCGCTTTTGTGCAGAAAACAGTAACACTTGTTCAGAACGAAAGAAAGCACAGAGCCCCAGATTTTATGTTGTCCTGGAGAGCTTGCAGAGCACTGGGGAAAAGCAGGCAGAGAATTCCCTGCTAGCACCTTCTCTGTGCCTGGGAAGCAGAAGTGTTCACATTGCTTCGCAGAATCGCTTTTGTGCAGAAAACAGTAACACTTGTTCAGAACAAAAGAAAGCACAGAGCCCCAGATTTTATGTTGTCCTGGAGAGCTTGCAGAGCACTGGGGAAAAGCAGGCAGAGAATTCCCTGCTAGCACCTTCTCTGTGCCTGGGAAACAGAAGTGTTCCCATTGCTTCGCAGAATCGCTTTTGTGCAGAAAACAGTAACACTTGTTCAGAACGAAAGAAAGCACAGAGCCCCAGATTTGCTGTTGTCCTGGAGAGCTTGCAGAGCACTGGGGAAAGGCAGGCAGAGAATTCCCTGCTAGCACCTTCTTTGTGCCTGTTCACATTGCTTCGCAGAATCGCTTTTGTGCAGAAAACAGTAACACTTGTTCAGAACGAAAGAAAGCACAGAGCCCCAGATTTTATGTTGTCCTGGAGAGCTTGCAGAGCACTGGGGAAAAGCAGGCAGAGAATTCCCTGCTAGCACCTTCTCTGTGCCTGGGAAGCAGAAGTCTTCACATTGCTTCGCAGAATCGCTTTTGTGCAGAAAACACTAACACTTGTTCAGAACGAAAGAAAGCACAGAGCCCCACATTTTATGTTGTCCTGGAGAGCTTGCAGAGCACTGGGGAAAAGCAGGCAGAGAATTCCCTGCTAGCACCTTCTCTGTGCCTGGGAAACAGAAGTGTTCCCATTGCTTCGCAGAATCGCTTTTGTGCAGAAAACAGTAACACTTGTTCAGAACGAAAGAAAGCACAGAGCCCCAGATTTGCTGTTGTCCTGGAGAGCTTGCAGAGCACTGGGGAAAGGCAGGCAGAGAATTCCCTGCTAGCACCTTCTCTGTGCCTGTTCACATTGCTTCGCAGAATCGCTTTTGTGCAGAAAACAGTAACACTTGTTCAGACGAAAGAAAGCACAGAGCCCCAGATTCTATGTTGTCCTGGAGAGCTTGCAGAGCACTGGGGAAAGGCAGGCAGAGAATTCCCTGCTAGCACCTTCTCTGTGCCTGGGAAACAGAAGTGTTCCCATTGCTTCGCAGAATCGCTTTTGTGCAGAAAACAGTAACACTTGTTCAGACGAAAAAAAGCACAGAGCCCCAGATTTTATGTTGTCCTGGAGAGCTTGCAGAGCACTGGGGAAAAGCAGGCAGAGAATTCCCTGCTAGCACCTTCTCTGTGCCTGGGAAGCAGAAGTGTTCACATAGCTTCGCAGAATCGCTTTTGTGCAGAAAACACTAACACTTGTCCAGAACGAAAGAAAGCACAGAGCCCCAGATTTTATGTTGTCCTGGAGAGCTTGCAGAGCACTGGGGAAAAGCAGGCAGAGAATTCCCTGCTAGCACCTTCTCTGTGCCTGGGAAGCAGAAGTGTTCACATTGCTTCGCAGAATCGCTTTTGTGCAGAAAACAGTAACACTTGTTCAGAATGAAAGAAAGCACAGAGCCCCAGATTTTATGTTGTCCTGGAGAGCTTGCAGAGCACTGGGGAAAAGCAGGCAGAGAATTCCCTGCTAGCACCTTCTCTGTGCCTGGGAAGCAGAAGTGTTCACATTGCTTCGCAGAATCGCTTTTGTGCAGAAAACAGTAACACTTGTTCAGAACGAAAGAAAGCACAGAGCCCCAGATTTTATGTTGTCCTGGAGAGCTTGCAGAGCACTGGGGAAAAGCAGGCAGAGAATTCCCTGCTAGCACCTTCTCTGTGCCTGGGAAGCAGAAGTGTTCACATTGCTTCGCAGAATCGCTTTTGTGCAGAAAACAGTAACACTTGTTCAGAACGAAAGAAAGCACAGAGCCCCAGATTTTATGTTGTCCTGGAGAGCTTGCAGAGCACTGGGGAAAAGCAGGCAGAGAATTCCCTGCTAGCACCTTCTCTGTGCCTGGGAAGCAGAAGTGTTCACATTGCTTCGCAGAATCGCTTTTGTGCAGAAAACAGTAACACTTGTTCAGAACGAAAGAAAGCACAGAGCCCCAGATTTGCTGTTGTCCTGGAGAGCTTGCAGAGCACTGGGGAAAGGCAGGCAGAGAATTCCCTGCTAGCACCTTCTTTGTGCCTGTTCACATTGCTTCGCAGAATCGCTTTTGTGCAGAAAACAGTAACACTTGTTCAGACGAAAAAAAGCACAGAGCCCCAGATTTTATGTTGTCCTGGAGAGCTTGCAGAGCACTGGGGAAAAGCAGGCAGAGAATTCCCTGCTAGCACCTTCTCTGTGCCTGGGAAGCAGAAGTGTTCACATTGCTTCGCAGAATCGCTTTTGTGCAGAAAACAGTAACACTTGTTCAGAACGAAAGAAAGCACAGAGCCCCAGATTTTATGTTGTCCTGGAGAGCTTGCAGAGCACTGGGGAAAAGCAGGCAGAGAATTCCCTGCTATCACCTTCTCTGTGCCTGGGAAGCAGAAGTCTTCACATTGCTTCGCAGAATCGCTTTTGTGCAGAAAACAGTAACACTTGTTCAGAACGAAAGAAAGCACAGAGCCCCAGATTTGCTGTTGTCCTGGAGAGCTTGCAGAGCACTGGGGAAAGGCAGGCAGAGAATTCCCTGCTAGCACCTTCTCTGTGCCTGTTCACATTGCTTCGCAGAATCGCTTTTGTGCAGAAAACAGTAACACTTGTTCAGACGAAAAAAAGCACAGAGCCCCAGATTTTATGTTGTCCTGGAGAGCTTGCAGAGCACTGGGGAAAAGCAGGCAGAGAATTCCCTGCTAGCACCTTCTCTGTGCCTGGGAAGCAGAAGTGTTCACATTGCTTCGCAGAATCGCTTTTGTGCAGAAAACAGTAACACTTGTTCAGAACGAAAGAAAGCACAGAGCCCCAGATTTTATGTTGTCCTGGAGAGCTTGCAGAGCACTGGGGAAAAGCAGGCAGAGAATTCCCTGCTAGCACCTTCTCTGTGCCTGGGAAACAGAAGTGTTCACATTGCTTCGCAGAATCGCTTTTGTGCAGAAAACACTAACACTTGTTCAGAACGAAAGAAAGCACAGAGCCCCAGATTTTATGTTGTCCTGGAGAGCTTGCAGAGCACTGGGGAAAGGCAGGCAGAGAATTCCCTGCTAGCACCTTCTCTGTGCCTGTTCACATTGCTTCGCAGAATCGCTTTTGTGCAGAAAACAGTAACACTTGTTCAGACGAAAAAAAGCACAGAGCCCCAGATTTTATGTTGTCCTGGAGAGCTTGCAGAGCACTGGGGAAAAGCAGGCAGAGAATTCCCTGCTAGCACCTTCTCTGTGCCTGGGAAGCAGAAGTGTTCACATTGCTTCGCAGAATCGCTTTTGTGCAGAAAACAGTAACACTTGTTCAGAACGAAAGAAAGCACAGAGCCCCAGATTTTATGTTGTCCTGGAGAGCTTGCAGAGCACTGGGGAAAAGCAGGCAGAGAATTCCCTGCTAGCACCTTCTCTGTGCCTGGGAAACAGAAGTGTTCACATTGCTTCGCAGAATCGCTTTTGTGCAGAAAACACTAACACTTGTTCAGAACGAAAGAAAGCACAGAGCCCCAGATTTTATGTTGTCCTGGAGAGCTTGCAGAGCACTGGGGAAAGGCAGGCAGAGAATTCCCTGCTAGCACCTTCTCTGTGCCTGTTCACATTGCTTCGCAAGAATCGCTTTTGTGCAGAAAACAGTAACACTTGTCCAGAACGAAAGAAAGCACAGAGCCCCAGATTTTATGTTGTCCTGGAGAGCTTGCAGAGCACTGGGGAAAAGCAGGCAGAGAATTCCCTGCTAGCACCTTCTCTGTGCCTGGGAAACAGAAGTGTTCCCATTGCTTCGCAGAATCGCTTTTGTGCAGAAAACAGTAACACTTGTTCAGAACGAAAGAAAGCACAGAGCCCCAGATTTGCTGTTGTCCTGGAGAGCTTGCAGAGCACTGGGGAAAAGCAGGCAGAGAATTCCCTGCTAGCACCTTCTCTGTGCCTGGGAAACAGAAGTGTTCACATTGCTTCGCAGAATCGCTTTTGTGCAGAAAACACTAACACTTGTTCAGAACGAAAGAAAGCACAGAGCCCCAGATTTTATGTTGTCCTGGAGAGCTTGCAGAGCACTGGGGAAAGGCAGGCAGAGAATTCCCTGCTAGCACCTTCTCTGTGCCTGTTCACATTGCTTCGCAAGAATCGCTTTTGTGCAGAAAACAGTAACACTTGTCCAGAACGAAAGAAAGCACAGAGCCCCAGATTTTATGTTGTCCTGGAGAGCTTGCAGAGCACTGGGGAAAAGCAGGCAGAGAATTCCCTGCTAGCACCTTCTCTGTGCCTGGGAAACAGAAGTGTTCCCATTGCTTCGCAGAATCGCTTTTGTGCAGAAAACAGTAACACTTGTTCAGAACGAAAGAAAGCACAGAGCCCCAGATTTGCTGTTGTCCTGGAGAGCTTGCAGAGCACTGGGGAAAGGCAGGCAGAGAATTCCCTGCTAGCACCTTCTCTGTGCCTGTTCACATTGCTTCGCAGAATCGCTTTTGTGCAGAAAACAGTAACACTTGTTCAGACGAAAAAAAGCACAGAGCCCCAGATTTTATGTTGTCCTGGAGAGCTTGCAGAGCACTGGGGAAAAGCAGGCAGAGAATTCCCTGCTAGCACCTTCTCTGTGCCTGGGAAGCAGAAGTGTTCACATTGCTTCGCAGAATCGCTTTTGTGCAGAAAACAGTAACACTTGTTCAGAACGAAAGAAAGCACAGAGCCCCAGATTTTATGTTGTCCTGGAGAGCTTGCAGAGCACTGGGGAAAAGCAGGCAGAGAATTCCCTGCTAGCACCTTCTCTGTGCCTGGGAAACAGAAGTGTTCACATTGCTTCGCAGAATCGCTTTTGTGCAGAAAACACTAACACTTGTTCAGAACGAAAGAAAGCACAGAGCCCCAGATTTTATGTTGTCCTGGAGAGCTTGCAGAGCACTGGGGAAAGGCAGGCAGAGAATTCCCTGCTAGCACCTTCTCTGTGCCTGTTCACATTGCTTCGCAAGAATCGCTTTTGTGCAGAAAACAGTAACACTTGTCCAGAACGAAAGAAAGCACAGAGCCCCAGATTTTATGTTGTCCTGGAGAGCTTGCAGAGCACTGGGGAAAAGCAGGCAGAGAATTCCCTGCTAGCACCTTCTCTGTGCCTGGGAAGCAGAAGTGTTCACATTGCTTCGCAGAATCGCTTTTGTGCAGAAAACAGTAACACTTGTTCAGAACGAAAGAAAGCACAGAGCCCCAGATTTTATGTTGTCCTGGAGAGCTTGCAGAGCACTGGGGAAAAGCAGGCAGAGAATTCCCTGCTATCACCTTCTCTGTGCCTGGGAAACAGAAGTGTTCACATTGCTTCGCAGAATCGCTTTTGTGCAGAAAACACTAACACTTGTTCAGAACGAAAGAAAGCACAGAGCCCCAGATTTTATGTTGTCCTGGAGAGCTTGCAGAGCACTGGGGAAAGGCAGGCAGAGAATTCCCTGCTAGCACCTTCTTTGTGCCTGTTCACATTGCTTCGCAGAATCGCTTTTGTGCAGAAAACAGTAACACTTGTTCAGACGAAAGAAAGCACAGAGCCCCAGATTCTATGTTGTCCTGGAGAGCTTGCAGAGCACTGGGGAAAGGCAGGCAGAGAATTCCCTGCTAGCACCTTCTCTGTGCCTGGGAAACAGAAGTGTTCCCATTGCTTCGCAGAATCGCTTTTGTGCAGAAAACAGTAACACTTGTTCAGACGAAAAAAAGCACAGAGCCCCAGATTTTATGTTGTCCTGGAGAGCTTGCAGAGCACTGGGGAAAAGCAGGCAGAGAATTCCCTGCTAGCACCTTCTCTGTGCCTGGGAAGCAGAAGTGTTCACATAGCTTCGCAGAATCGCTTTTGTGCAGAAAACACTAACACTTGTTCAGAACGAAAGAAAGCACAGAGCCCCAGATTTTATGTTGTCCTGGAGAGCTTGCAGAGCACTGGGGAAAAGCAGGCAGAGAATTCCCTGCTAGCACCTTCTCTGTGCCTGGGAAGCAGAAGTGTTCACATTGCTTCGCAGAATCGCTTTTGTGCAGAAAACAGTAACACTTGTTCAGAATGAAAGAAAGCACAGAGCCCCAGATTTTATGTTGTCCTGGAGAGCTTGCAGAGCACTGGGGAAAAGCAGGCAGAGAATTCCCTGCTAGCACCTTCTCTGTGCCTGGGAAGCAGAAGTGTTCACATTGCTTCGCAGAATCGCTTTTGTGCAGAAAACAGTAACACTTGTTCAGAACGAAAGAAAGCACAGAGCCCCAGATTTTATGTTGTCCTGGAGAGCTTGCAGAGCACTGGGGAAAAGCAGGCAGAGAATTCCCTGCTAGCACCTTCTCTGTGCCTGGGAAGCAGAAGTGTTCACATTGCTTCGCAGAATCGCTTTTGTGCAGAAAACAGTAACACTTGTTCAGAACAAAAGAAAGCACAGAGCCCCAGATTTTATGTTGTCCTGGAGAGCTTGCAGAGCACTGGGGAAAAGCAGGCAGAGAATTCCCTGCTAGCACCTTCTCTGTGCCTGGGAAACAGAAGTGTTCCCATTGCTTCGCAGAATCGCTTTTGTGCAGAAAACAGTAACACTTGTTCAGAACGAAAGAAAGCACAGAGCCCCAGATTTGCTGTTGTCCTGGAGAGCTTGCAGAGCACTGGGGAAAGGCAGGCAGAGAATTCCCTGCTAGCACCTTCTTTGTGCCTGTTCACATTGCTTCGCAGAATCGCTTTTGTGCAGAAAACAGTAACACTTGTTCAGAACGAAAGAAAGCACAGAGCCCCAGATTTTATGTTGTCCTGGAGAGCTTGCAGAGCACTGGGGAAAAGCAGGCAGAGAATTCCCTGCTAGCACCTTCTCTGTGCCTGGGAAGCAGAAGTCTTCACATTGCTTCGCAGAATCGCTTTTGTGCAGAAAACACTAACACTTGTTCAGAACGAAAGAAAGCACAGAGCCCCACATTTTATGTTGTCCTGGAGAGCTTGCAGAGCACTGGGGAAAAGCAGGCAGAGAATTCCCTGCTAGCACCTTCTCTGTGCCTGGGAAACAGAAGTGTTCCCATTGCTTCGCAGAATCGCTTTTGTGCAGAAAACAGTAACACTTGTTCAGAACGAAAGAAAGCACAGAGCCCCAGATTTGCTGTTGTCCTGGAGAGCTTGCAGAGCACTGGGGAAAGGCAGGCAGAGAATTCCCTGCTAGCACCTTCTCTGTGCCTGTTCACATTGCTTCGCAGAATCGCTTTTGTGCAGAAAACAGTAACACTTGTTCAGACGAAAGAAAGCACAGAGCCCCAGATTCTATGTTGTCCTGGAGAGCTTGCAGAGCACTGGGGAAAGGCAGGCAGAGAATTCCCTGCTAGCACCTTCTCTGTGCCTGGGAAACAGAAGTGTTCCCATTGCTTCGCAGAATCGCTTTTGTGCAGAAAACAGTAACACTTGTTCAGACGAAAAAAAGCACAGAGCCCCAGATTTTATGTTGTCCTGGAGAGCTTGCAGAGCACTGGGGAAAAGCAGGCAGAGAATTCCCTGCTAGCACCTTCTCTGTGCCTGGGAAGCAGAAGTGTTCACATAGCTTCGCAGAATCGCTTTTGTGCAGAAAACACTAACACTTGTCCAGAACGAAAGAAAGCACAGAGCCCCAGATTTTATGTTGTCCTGGAGAGCTTGCAGAGCACTGGGGAAAAGCAGGCAGAGAATTCCCTGCTAGCACCTTCTCTGTGCCTGGGAAGCAGAAGTGTTCACATTGCTTCGCAGAATCGCTTTTGTGCAGAAAACAGTAACACTTGTTCAGAATGAAAGAAAGCACAGAGCCCCAGATTTTATGTTGTCCTGGAGAGCTTGCAGAGCACTGGGGAAAAGCAGGCAGAGAATTCCCTGCTAGCACCTTCTCTGTGCCTGGGAAGCAGAAGTGTTCACATTGCTTCGCAGAATCGCTTTTGTGCAGAAAACAGTAACACTTGTTCAGAACGAAAGAAAGCACAGAGCCCCAGATTTTATGTTGTCCTGGAGAGCTTGCAGAGCACTGGGGAAAAGCAGGCAGAGAATTCCCTGCTAGCACCTTCTCTGTGCCTGGGAAGCAGAAGTGTTCACATTGCTTCGCAGAATCGCTTTTGTGCAGAAAACAGTAACACTTGTTCAGAACGAAAGAAAGCACAGAGCCCCAGATTTTATGTTGTCCTGGAGAGCTTGCAGAGCACTGGGGAAAAGCAGGCAGAGAATTCCCTGCTAGCACCTTCTCTGTGCCTGGGAAGCAGAAGTGTTCACATTGCTTCGCAGATTCGCTTTTGTGCAGAAAACAGTAACACTTGTTCAGAACGAAAGAAAGCACAGAGCCCCAGATTTGCTGTTGTCCTGGAGAGCTTGCAGAGCACTGGGGAAAGGCAGGCAGAGAATTCCCTGCTAGCACCTTCTTTGTGCCTGTTCACATTGCTTCGCAGAATCGCTTTTGTGCAGAAAACAGTAACACTTGTTCAGACGAAAAAAAGCACAGAGCCCCAGATTTTATGTTGTCCTGGAGAGCTTGCAGAGCACTGGGGAAAAGCAGGCAGAGAATTCCCTGCTAGCACCTTCTCTGTGCCTGGGAAGCAGAAGTGTTCACATTGCTTCGCAGAATCGCTTTTGTGCAGAAAACAGTAACACTTGTTCAGAACGAAAGAAAGCACAGAGCCCCAGATTTTATGTTGTCCTGGAGAGCTTGCAGAGCACTGGGGAAAAGCAGGCAGAGAATTCCCTGCTAGCACCTTCTCTGTGCCTGGGAAGCAGAAGTCTTCACATTGCTTCGCAGATTCGCTTTTGTGCAGAAAACACTAACACTTGTTCAGAACGAAAGAAAGCACAGAGCCCCAGATTTTATGTTGTCCTGGAGAGCTTGCAGAGCACTGGGGAAAAGCAGGCAGAGAATTCCCTGCTAGCACCTTCTCTGTGCCTGGGAAACAGAAGTGTTCCCATTGCTTCGCAGAATCGCTTTTGTGCAGAAAACAGTAACACTTGTTCAGAACGAAAGAAAGCACAGAGCCCCAGATTTGCTGTTGTCCTGGAGAGCTTGCAGAGCACTGGGGAAAGGCAGGCAGAGAATTCCCTGCTAGCACCTTCTCTGTGCCTGTTCACATTGCTTCGCAGAATCGCTTTTGTGCAGAAAACAGTAACACTTGTTCAGACGAAAAAAAGCACAGAGCCCCAGATTTTATGTTGTCCTGGAGAGCTTGCAGAGCACTGGGGAAAAGCAGGCAGAGAATTCCCTGCTAGCACCTTCTCTGTGCCTGGGAAGCAGAAGTGTTCACATTGCTTCGCAGAATCGCTTTTGTGCAGAAAACAGTAACACTTGTTCAGAACGAAAGAAAGCACAGAGCCCCAGATTTTATGTTGTCCTGGAGAGCTTGCAGAGCACTGGGGAAAGGCAGGCAGAGAATTCCCTGCTAGCACCTTCTCTGTGCCTGTTCACATTGCTTCGCAAGAATCGCTTTTGTGCAGAAAACAGTAACACTTGTCCAGAACGAAAGAAAGCACAGAGCCCCAGATTTTATGTTGTCCTGGAGAGCTTGCAGAGCACTGGGGAAAAGCAGGCAGAGAATTCCCTGCTAGCACCTTCTCTGTGCCTGGGAAGCAGAAGTGTTCACATTGCTTCGCAGAATCGCTTTTGTGCAGAAAACAGTAACACTTGTTCAGAACGAAAGAAAGCACAGAGCCCCAGATTTTATGTTGTCCTGGAGAGCTTGCAGAGCACTGGGGAAAAGCAGGCAGAGAATTCCCTGCTAGCACCTTCTCTGTGCCTGGGAAGCAGAAGTGTTCACATTGCTTCGCAGAATCGCTTTTGTGCAGAAAACAGTAACACTTGTTCAGAACGAAAGAAAGCACAGAGCCCCACATTTTATGTTGTCCTGGAGAGCTTGCAGAGCACTGGGGAAAGGCAGGCAGAGAATTCCCTGCTAGCACCTTCTCTGTGCCTGTTCACATTGCTTCGCAGAATCGCTTTTGTGCAGAAAACAGTAACACTTGTTCAGACGAAAGAAAGCACAGAGCCCCAGATTCTATGTTGTCCTGGAGAGCTTGCAGAGCACTGGGGAAAGGCAGGCAGAGAATTCCCTGCTAGCACCTTCTCTGTGCCTGGGAAACAGAAGTGTTCCCATTGCTTCGCAGAATCGCTTTTGTGCAGAAAACAGTAACACTTGTTCAGATGAAAAAAAGCACAGAGCCCCAGATTTTATGTTGTCCTGGAGAGCTTGCAGAGCACTGGGGAAAAGCAGGCAGAGAATTCCCTGCTAGCACCTTCTCTGTGCCTGGGAAGCAGAAGTGTTCACATAGCTTCGGAGAATCGCTTTTGTGCAGAAAACACTAACACTTGTTCAGAACGAAAGAAAGCACAGAGCCCCAGATTTTATGTTGTCCTGGAGAGCTTGCAGAGCACTGGGGAAAAGCAGGCAGAGAATTCCCTGCTAGCACCTTCTCTGTGCCTGGGAAGCAGAAGTGTTCACATTGCTTCGCAGAATCGCTTTTGTGCAGAAAACAGTAACACTTGTTCAGAACGAAAGAAAGCACAGAGCCCCAGATTTTATGTTGTCCTGGAGAGCTTGCAGAGCACTGGGGAAAAGCAGGCAGAGAATTCCCTGCTAGCACCTTCTCTGTGCCTGGGAAACAGAAGTGTTCACATTGCTTCGCAGAATCGCTTTTGTGCAGAAAACACTAACACTTGTTCAGAACGAAAGAAAGCACAGAGCCCCAGATTTTATGTTGTCCTGGAGAGCTTGCAGAGCACTGGGGAAAGGCAGGCAGAGAATTCCCTGCTAGCACCTTCTCTGTGCCTGTTCACATTGCTTCGCAAGAATCGCTTTTGTGCAGAAAACAGTAACACTTGTCCAGAACGAAAGAAAGCACAGAGCCCCAGATTTTATGTTGTCCTGGAGAGCTTGCAGAGCACTGGGGAAAAGCAGGCAGAGAATTCCCTGCTAGCACCTTCTCTGTGCCTGGGAAACAGAAGTGTTCCCATTGCTTCGCAGAATCGCTTTTGTGCAGAAAACAGTAACACTTGTTCAGAACGAAAGAAAGCACAGAGCCCCAGATTTGCTGTTGTCCTGGAGAGCTTGCAGAGCACTGGGGAAAGGCAGGCAGAGAATTCCCTGCTAGCACCTTCTCTGTGCCTGTTCACATTGCTTCGCAGAATCGCTTTTGTGCAGAAAACAGTAACACTTGTTCAGACGAAAAAAAGCACAGAGCCCCAGATTTTATGTTGTCCTGGAGAGCTTGCAGAGCACTGGGGAAAAGCAGGCAGAGAATTCCCTGCTAGCACCTTCTCTGTGCCTGGGAAGCAGAAGTGTTCACATTGCTTCGCAGAATCGCTTTTGTGCAGAAAACAGTAACACTTGTTCAGAACGAAAGAAAGCACAGAGCCCCAGATTTTATGTTGTCCTGGAGAGCTTGCAGAGCACTGGGGAAAAGCAGGCAGAGAATTCCCTGCTAGCACCTTCTCTGTGCCTGGGAAACAGAAGTGTTCACATTGCTTCGCAGAATCGCTTTTGTGCAGAAAACACTAACACTTGTTCAGAACGAAAGAAAGCACAGAGCCCCAGATTTTATGTTGTCCTGGAGAGCTTGCAGAGCACTGGGGAAAGGCAGGCAGAGAATTCCCTGCTAGCACCTTCTCTGTGCCTGTTCACATTGCTTCGCAAGAATCGCTTTTGTGCAGAAAACAGTAACACTTGTCCAGAACGAAAGAAAGCACAGAGCCCCAGATTTTATGTTGTCCTGGAGAGCTTGCAGAGCACTGGGGAAAAGCAGGCAGAGAATTCCCTGCTAGCACCTTCTCTGTGCCTGGGAAGCAGAAGTGTTCACATTGCTTCGCAGAATCGCTTTTGTGCAGAAAACAGTAACACTTGTTCAGAACGAAAGAAAGCACAGAGCCCCAGATTTTATGTTGTCCTGGAGAGCTTGCAGAGCACTGGGGAAAAGCAGGCAGAGAATTCCCTGCTATCACCTTCTCTGTGCCTGGGAAACAGAAGTGTTCACATTGCTTCGCAGAATCGCTTTTGTGCAGAAAACACTAACACTTGTTCAGAACGAAAGAAAGCACAGAGCCCCAGATTTTATGTTGTCCTGGAGAGCTTGCAGAGCACTGGGGAAAGGCAGGCAGAGAATTCCCTGCTAGCACCTTCTTTGTGCCTGTTCACATTGCTTCGCAGAATCGCTTTTGTGCAGAAAACAGTAACACTTGTTCAGACGAAAGAAAGCACAGAGCCCCAGATTCTATGTTGTCCTGGAGAGCTTGCAGAGCACTGGGGAAAGGCAGGCAGAGAATTCCCTGCTAGCACCTTCTCTGTGCCTGGGAAACAGAAGTGTTCCCATTGCTTCGCAGAATCGCTTTTGTGCAGAAAACAGTAACACTTGTTCAGACGAAAAAAAGCACAGAGCCCCAGATTTTATGTTGTCCTGGAGAGCTTGCAGAGCACTGGGGAAAAGCAGGCAGAGAATTCCCTGCTAGCACCTTCTCTGTGCCTGGGAAGCAGAAGTGTTCACATTGCTTCGCAGAATCGCTTTTGTGCAGAAAACAGTAACACTTGTTCAGAACGAAAGAAAGCACAGAGCCCCAGATTTTATGTTGTCCTGGAGAGCTTGCAGAGCACTGGGGAAAAGCAGGCAGAGAATTCCCTGCTAGCACCTTCTCTGTGCCTGGGAAACAGAAGTGTTCACATTGCTTCGCAGAATCGCTTTTGTGCAGAAAACACTAACACTTGTTCAGAACGAAAGAAAGCACAGAGCCCCAGATTTTATGTTGTCCTGGAGAGCTTGCAGAGCACTGGGGAAAGGCAGGCAGAGAATTCCCTGCTAGCACCTTCTCTGTGCCTGTTCACATTGCTTCGCAAGAATCGCTTTTGTGCAGAAAACAGTAACACTTGTCCAGAACGAAAGAAAGCACAGAGCCCCAGATTTTATGTTGTCCTGGAGAGCTTGCAGAGCACTGGGGAAAAGCAGGCAGAGAATTCCCTGCTAGCACCTTCTCTGTGCCTGGGAAGCAGAAGTGTTCACATTGCTTCGCAGAATCGCTTTTGTGCAGAAAACAGTAACACTTGTTCAGAACGAAAGAAAGCACAGAGCCCCAGATTTTATGTTGTCCTGGAGAGCTTGCAGAGCACTGGGGAAAAGCAGGCAGAGAATTCCCTGCTATCACCTTCTCTGTGCCTGGGAAACAGAAGTGTTCACATTGCTTCGCAGAATCGCTTTTGTGCAGAAAACACTAACACTTGTTCAGAACGAAAGAAAGCACAGAGCCCCAGATTTTATGTTGTCCTGGAGAGCTTGCAGAGCACTGGGGAAAGGCAGGCAGAGAATTCCCTGCTAGCACCTTCTTTGTGCCTGTTCACATTGCTTCGCAGAATCGCTTTTGTGCAGAAAACAGTAACACTTGTTCAGACGAAAGAAAGCACAGAGCCCCAGATTCTATGTTGTCCTGGAGAGCTTGCAGAGCACTGGGGAAAGGCAGGCAGAGAATTCCCTGCTAGCACCTTCTCTGTGCCTGGGAAACAGAAGTGTTCCCATTGCTTCGCAGAATCGCTTTTGTGCAGAAAACAGTAACACTTGTTCAGACGAAAAAAAGCACAGAGCCCCAGATTTTATGTTGTCCTGGAGAGCTTGCAGAGCACTGGGGAAAGGCAGGCAGAGAATTCCCTGCTAGCACCTTCTCTGTGCCTGTTCACATTGCTTCGCAGAATCGCTTTTGTGCAGAAAACAGTAACACTTGTTCAGACGAAAGAAAGCACAGAGCCCCAGATTCTATGTTGTCCTGGAGAGCTTGCAGAGCACTGGGGAAAGGCAGGCAGAGAATTCCCTGCTAGCACCTTCTCTGTGCCTGGGAAACAGAAGTGTTCCCATTGCTTCGCAGAATCGCTTTTGTGCAGAAAACAGTAACACTTGTTCAGACGAAAAAAAGCACAGAGCCCCAGATTTTATGTTGTCCTGGAGAGCTTGCAGAGCACTGGGGAAAAGCAGGCAGAGAATTCCCTGCTAGCACCTTCTCTGTGCCTGGGAAGCAGAAGTGTTCACATAGCTTCGCAGAATCGCTTTTGTGCAGAAAACACTAACACTTGTCCAGAACGAAAGAAAGCACAGAGCCCCAGATTTTATGTTGTCCTGGAGAGCTTGCAGAGCACTGGGGAAAAGCAGGCAGAGAATTCCCTGCTAGCACCTTCTCTGTGCCTGGGAAGCAGAAGTGTTCACATTGCTTCGCAGAATCGCTTTTGTGCAGAAAACAGTAACACTTGTTCAGAATGAAAGAAAGCACAGAGCCCCAGATTTTATGTTGTCCTGGAGAGCTTGCAGAGCACTGGGGAAAAGCAGGCAGAGAATTCCCTGCTAGCACCTTCTCTGTGCCTGGGAAGCAGAAGTGTTCACATTGCTTCGCAGAATCGCTTTTGTGCAGAAAACAGTAACACTTGTTCAGAACGAAAGAAAGCACAGAGCCCCAGATTTTATGTTGTCCTGGAGAGCTTGCAGAGCACTGGGGAAAAGCAGGCAGAGAATTCCCTGCTAGCACCTTCTCTGTGCCTGGGAAGCAGAAGTGTTCACATTGCTTCGCAGAATCGCTTTTGTGCAGAAAACAGTAACACTTGTTCAGAACGAAAGAAAGCACAGAGCCCCAGATTTTATGTTGTCCTGGAGAGCTTGCAGAGCACTGGGGAAAAGCAGGCAGAGAATTCCCTGCTAGCACCTTCTCTGTGCCTGGGAAGCAGAAGTGTTCACATTGCTTCGCAGATTCGCTTTTGTGCAGAAAACAGTAACACTTGTTCAGAACGAAAGAAAGCACAGAGCCCCAGATTTGCTGTTGTCCTGGAGAGCTTGCAGAGCACTGGGGAAAGGCAGGCAGAGAATTCCCTGCTAGCACCTTCTTTGTGCCTGTTCACATTGCTTCGCAGAATCGCTTTTGTGCAGAAAACAGTAACACTTGTTCAGACGAAAAAAAGCACAGAGCCCCAGATTTTATGTTGTCCTGGAGAGCTTGCAGAGCACTGGGGAAAAGCAGGCAGAGAATTCCCTGCTAGCACCTTCTCTGTGCCTGGGAAGCAGAAGTGTTCACATTGCTTCGCAGAATCGCTTTTGTGCAGAAAACAGTAACACTTGTTCAGAACGAAAGAAAGCACAGAGCCCCAGATTTTATGTTGTCCTGGAGAGCTTGCAGAGCACTGGGGAAAAGCAGGCAGAGAATTCCCTGCTAGCACCTTCTCTGTGCCTGGGAAGCAGAAGTCTTCACATTGCTTCGCAGATTCGCTTTTGTGCAGAAAACACTAACACTTGTTCAGAACGAAAGAAAGCACAGAGCCCCAGATTTTATGTTGTCCTGGAGAGCTTGCAGAGCACTGGGGAAAAGCAGGCAGAGAATTCCCTGCTAGCACCTTCTCTGTGCCTGGGAAACAGAAGTGTTCCCATTGCTTCGCAGAATCGCTTTTGTGCAGAAAACAGTAACACTTGTTCAGAACGAAAGAAAGCACAGAGCCCCAGATTTGCTGTTGTCCTGGAGAGCTTGCAGAGCACTGGGGAAAGGCAGGCAGAGAATTCCCTGCTAGCACCTTCTCTGTGCCTGTTCACATTGCTTCGCAGAATCGCTTTTGTGCAGAAAACAGTAACACTTGTTCAGACGAAAAAAAGCACAGAGCCCCAGATTTTATGTTGTCCTGGAGAGCTTGCAGAGCACTGGGGAAAAGCAGGCAGAGAATTCCCTGCTAGCACCTTCTCTGTGCCTGGGAAGCAGAAGTGTTCACATTGCTTCGCAGAATCGCTTTTGTGCAGAAAACAGTAACACTTGTTCAGAACGAAAGAAAGCACAGAGCCCCAGATTTTATGTTGTCCTGGAGAGCTTGCAGAGCACTGGGGAAAGGCAGGCAGAGAATTCCCTGCTAGCACCTTCTCTGTGCCTGTTCACATTGCTTCGCAAGAATCGCTTTTGTGCAGAAAACAGTAACACTTGTCCAGAACGAAAGAAAGCACAGAGCCCCAGATTTTATGTTGTCCTGGAGAGCTTGCAGAGCACTGGGGAAAAGCAGGCAGAGAATTCCCTGCTAGCACCTTCTCTGTGCCTGGGAAGCAGAAGTGTTCACATTGCTTCGCAGAATCGCTTTTGTGCAGAAAACAGTAACACTTGTTCAGAACGAAAGAAAGCACAGAGCCCCAGATTTTATGTTGTCCTGGAGAGCTTGCAGAGCACTGGGGAAAAGCAGGCAGAGAATTCCCTGCTAGCACCTTCTCTGTGCCTGGGAAGCAGAAGTGTTCACATTGCTTCGCAGAATCGCTTTTGTGCAGAAAACAGTAACACTTGTTCAGAACGAAAGAAAGCACAGAGCCCCACATTTTATGTTGTCCTGGAGAGCTTGCAGAGCACTGGGGAAAGGCAGGCAGAGAATTCCCTGCTAGCACCTTCTCTGTGCCTGTTCACATTGCTTCGCAGAATCGCTTTTGTGCAGAAAACAGTAACACTTGTTCAGACGAAAGAAAGCACAGAGCCCCAGATTCTATGTTGTCCTGGAGAGCTTGCAGAGCACTGGGGAAAGGCAGGCAGAGAATTCCCTGCTAGCACCTTCTCTGTGCCTGGGAAACAGAAGTGTTCCCATTGCTTCGCAGAATCGCTTTTGTGCAGAAAACAGTAACACTTGTTCAGATGAAAAAAAGCACAGAGCCCCAGATTTTATGTTGTCCTGGAGAGCTTGCAGAGCACTGGGGAAAAGCAGGCAGAGAATTCCCTGCTAGCACCTTCTCTGTGCCTGGGAAGCAGAAGTGTTCACATAGCTTCGGAGAATCGCTTTTGTGCAGAAAACACTAACACTTGTTCAGAACGAAAGAAAGCACAGAGCCCCAGATTTTATGTTGTCCTGGAGAGCTTGCAGAGCACTGGGGAAAAGCAGGCAGAGAATTCCCTGCTAGCACCTTCTCTGTGCCTGGGAAGCAGAAGTGTTCACATTGCTTCGCAGAATCGCTTTTGTGCAGAAAACAGTAACACTTGTTCAGAACGAAAGAAAGCACAGAGCCCCAGATTTTATGTTGTCCTGGAGAGCTTGCAGAGCACTGGGGAAAAGCAGGCAGAGAATTCCCTGCTAGCACCTTCTCTGTGCCTGGGAAACAGAAGTGTTCACATTGCTTCGCAGAATCGCTTTTGTGCAGAAAACACTAACACTTGTTCAGAACGAAAGAAAGCACAGAGCCCCAGATTTTATGTTGTCCTGGAGAGCTTGCAGAGCACTGGGGAAAGGCAGGCAGAGAATTCCCTGCTAGCACCTTCTCTGTGCCTGGGAAGCAGAAGTGTTCACATTGCTTCGCAGAATCGCTTTTGTGCAGAAAACACTAACACTTGTTCAGAACGAAAGAAAGCACAGAGCCCCAGATTTTATGTTGTCCTGGAGAGCTTGCAGAGCACTGGGGAAAGGCAGGCAGAGAATTCCCTGCTAGCACCTTCTCTGTGCCTGTTCACATTGCTTCGCAGAATCGCTTTTGTGCAGAAAACAGTAACACTTGTTCAGACGAAAGAAAGCACAGAGCCCCAGATTCTATGTTGTCCTGTAGAGCTTGCAGAGCACTGGGGAAAGGCAGGCAGAGAATTCCCTGCTAGCACCTTCTCTGTGCCTGGGAAACAGAAGTGTTCCCATTGCTTCGCAGAATCGCTTTTGTGCAGAAAACAGTAACACTTGTTCAGACGAAAAAAAGCACAGAGCCCCAGATTTTATGTTGTCCTGGAGAGCTTGCAGAGCACTGGGGAAAAGCAGGCAGAGAATTCCCTGCTAGCACCTTCTCTGTGCCTGGGAAGCAGAAGTGTTCACATTGCTTCGCAGAATCGCTTTTGTGCAGAAAACAGTAACACTTGTTCAGAACGAAAGAAAGCACAGAGCCCCAGATTTTATGTTGTCCTGGAGAGCTTGCAGAGCACTGGGGAAAAGCAGGCAGAGAATTCCCTGCTAGCACCTTCTCTGTGCCTGGGAAGCAGAAGTGTTCACATTGCTTCGCAGAATCGCTTTTGTGCAGAAAACAGTAACACTTGTTCAGAACGAAAGAAAGCACAGAGCCCCAGATTTTATGTTGTGCTGGAGAGCTTGCAGAGCACTGGGGAAAAGCAGGCAGAGAATTCCCTGCTAGCACCTTCTCTGTGCCTGGGAAGCAGAAGTGTTCACATTGCTTCGCAGAATCGCTTTTGTGCAGAAAACAGTAACACTTGTTCAGAACGAAAGAAAGCACAGAGCCCCAGATTTTATGTTGTCCTGGAGAGCTTGCAGAGCACTGGGGAAAAGCAGGCAGAGAATTCCCTGCTAGCACCTTCTCTGTACCTGTTCACATTGCTTGGCAGAATCGCTTTTGTGCAGAAAACACTAACACTTGTTCAGAACGAAGGAAAGCACAGAGCCCCAGATTTTCTGTTGTCCTGGAGAGCTTGCAGAGCACTGGGGAAAGGCAGGCAGAGAATTCCCTGCTAGCACCTTCTCTGTGCCTGTTCACATTGCTTCGCAAGAATCGCTTTTGTGCAGAAAACAGTAACACTTGTCCAGAACGAAAGAAAGCACAGAGCCCCAGATTTTATGTTGTCCTGGAGAGCTTGCAGAGCACTGGGGAAAAGCAGGCAGAGAATTCCCTGCTAGCACCTTCTCTGTGCCTGTTCACATTGCTTCGCAAGAATCGCTTTTGTGCAGAAAACAGTAACACTTGTTCAGAACGAAAGAAAGCACAGAGCCCCAGATTTTATGTTGTCCTGGAGAGCTTGCAGAGCACTGGGGAAAGGCAGGCAGAGAATTCCCTGCTAGCACCTTCTCTGTGCCTGGGAAGCAGAAGTGTTCACATTGCTTCGCAGAATCGCTTTTGTGCAGAAAACACTAACACTTGTTCAGAACGAAAGAAAGCACAGAGCCCCAGATTTTATGTTGTCCTGGAGAGCTTGCAGAGCACTGGGGAAAGGCAGGCAGAGAATTCCCTGCTAGCACCTTCTCTGTGCCTGTTCACATTGCTTCGCAGAATCGCTTTTGTGCAGAAAACAGTAACACTTGTTCAGACGAAAGAAAGCACAGAGCCCCAGATTCTATGTTGTCCTGGAGAGCTTGCAGAGCACTGGGGAAAGGCAGGCAGAGAATTCCCTGCTAGCACCTTCTCTGTGCCTGGGAAACAGAAGTGTTCCCATTGCTTCGCAGAATCGCTTTTGTGCAGAAAACAGTAACACTTGTTCAGACGAAAAAAAGCACAGAGCCCCAGATTTTATGTTGTCCTGGAGAGCTTGCAGAGCACTGGGGAAAAGCAGGCAGAGAATTCCCTGCTAGCACCTTCTCTGTGCCTGGGAAGCAGAAGTGTTCACATTGCTTCGCAGAATCGCTTTTGTGCAGAAAACAGTAACACTTGTTCAGAACGAAAGAAAGCACAGAGCCCCAGATTTTATGTTGTCCTGGAGAGCTTGCAGAGCACTGGGGAAAAGCAGGCAGAGAATTCCCTGCTAGCACCTTCTCTGTGCCTGGGAAGCAGAAGTGTTCACATTGCTTCGCAGAATCGCTTTTGTGCAGAAAACAGTAACACTTGTTCAGAACGAAAGAAAGCACAGAGCCCCAGATTTTATGTTGTGCTGGAGAGCTTGCAGAGCACTGGGGAAAGGCAGGCAGAGAATTCCCTGCTAGCACCTTCTCTGTGCCTGTTCACATTGCTTCGCAAGAATCGCTTTTGTGCAGAAAACAGTAACACTTGTCCAGAACGAAAGAAAGCACAGAGCCCCAGATTTTATGTTGTCCTGGAGAGCTTGCAGAGCACTGGGGAAAAGCAGGCAGAGAATTCCCTGCTAGCACCTTCTCTGTGCCTGGGAAGCAGAAGTCTTCACATTGCTTCGCAGAATCGCTTTTGTGCAGAAAACAGTAACACTTGTTCAGAACGAAAGAAAGCACAGAGCCCCAGATTTTATGTTGTCCTGGAGAGCTTGCAGAGCACTGGGGAAAGGCAGGCAGAGAATTCCCTGCTAGCACCTTCTCTGTGCCTGGGAAACAGAAGTGTTCACATTGCTTCGCAGAATCGCTTTTGTGCAGAAAACAGTAACACTTGTTCAGAACAAAAGAAAGCACAGAGCCCCATATTTTATGTTGTCCTTTAGAGCTTGCAGAGCACTGGGGAAAAGCAGGCAGAGAATTCCCTGCTAGCACCTTCTCTGTGCCTGGGAAGCAGAAGTGTTCACATTGCTTCGCAGAATCACTTTTGTGCAGAAAACACTAACACTTGTTCAGAACGAAAGAAAGCACAGAGCCCCAGATTTTATGTTGTCCTGGAGAGCTTGCAGAGCACTGGGGAAAAGCAGGCAGAGAATTCCCTGCTAGCACCTTCTCTGTGCCTGGGAAGCAGAAGTGTTCACATTGCTTCGCAGAATCGCTTTTGTGCAGAAAACAGTAACACTTGTTCAGAATGAAAGAAAGCACAGAGCCCCAGATTTTATGTTGTCCTGGAGAGCTTGCAGAGCACTGGGGAAAAGCAGGCAGAGAATTCCCTGCTAGCACCTTCTCTGTGCCTGGGAAGCAGAAGTCTTCACATTGCTTCGCAGAATCGCTTTTGTGCAGAAAACAGTAACACTTGTTCAGAACGAAAGAAAGCACAGAGCCCCAGATTTTATGTTGTCCTGGAGAGCTTGCAGAGCACTGGGGAAAAGCAGGCAGAGAATTCCCTGCTAGCACCTTCTCTGTGCCTGGGAAACAGAAGTGTTCACATTGCTTCGCAGAATCGCTTTTGTGCAGAAAACACTAACACTTGTTCAGAACGAAAGAAAGCACAGAGCCCCAGATTTTATGTTGTCCTGGAGAGCTTGCAGAGCACTGGGGAAAGGCAGGCAGAGAATTCCCTGCTAGCACCTTCTCTGTGCCTGTTCACATTGCTTCGCAAGAATCGCTTTTGTGCAGAAAACAGTAACACTTGTCCAGAACGAAAGAAAGCACAGAGCCCCAGATTTTATGTTGTCCTGGAGAGCTTGCAGAGCACTGGGGAAAAGCAGGCAGAGAATTCCCTGCTAGCACCTTCTCTGTGCCTGGGAAGCAGAAGTGTTCACATTGCTTCGCAGAATCGCTTTTGTGCAGAAAACAGTAACACTTGTTCAGAACGAAAGAAAGCACAGAGCCCCAGATTTTATGTTGTGCTGGAGAGCTTGCAGAGCACTGGGGAAAAGCAGGCAGAGAATTCCCTGCTATCACCTTCTCTGTGCCTGGGAAACAGAAGTGTTCACATTGCTTCGCAGAATCGCTTTTGTGCAGAAAACAGTAACACTTGTTCAGAACGAAAGAAAGCACAGAGCCCCAGATTTTATGTTGTCCTGGAGAGCTTGCAGAGCACTGGGGAAAGGCAGGCAGAGAATTCCCTGCTAGCACCTTCTCTGTGCCTGTTCACATTGCTTCGCAGAATCGCTTTTGTGCAGAAAACAGTAACACTTGTTCAGACGAAAGAAAGCACAGAGCCCCAGATTCTATGTTGTCCTGGAGAGCTTGCAGAGCACTGGGGAAAGGCAGGCAGAGAATTCCCTGCTAGCACCTTCTCTGTGCCTGGGAAACAGAAGTGTTCCCATTGCTTCGCAGAATCGCTTTTGTGCAGAAAACAGTAACACTTGTTCAGAATGAAAGAAAGCACAGAGCCCCAGATTTTATGTTGTCCTGGAGAGCTTGCAGAGCACTGGGGAAAAGCAGGCAGAGAATTCCCTGCTAGCACCTTCTCTGTGCCTGGGAAGCAGAAGTGTTCACATTGCTTCGCAGAATCGCTTTTGTGCAGAAAACAGTAACACTTGTTCAGAACGAAAGAAAGCACAGAGCCCCAGATTTTATGTTGTCCTGGAGAGCTTGCAGAGCACTGGGGAAAAGCAGGCAGAGAATTCCCTGCTAGCACCTTCTCTGTGCCTGGGAAGCAGAAGTGTTCACATTGCTTCGCAGAATCGCTTTTGTGCAGAAAACAGTAACACTTGTTCAGAACGAAAGAAAGCACAGAGCCCCAGATTTTATGTTGTCCTGGAGAGCTTGCAGAGCACTGGGGAAAAGCAGGCAGAGAATTCCCTGCTAGCACCTTCTCTGTGCCTGGGAAGCAGAAGTGTTCACATTGCTTCGCAGAATCGCTTTTGTGCAGAAAACAGTAACACTTGTTCAGAACGAAAGAAAGCACAGAGCCCCAGATTTTATGTTGTCCTGGAGAGCTTGCAGAGCACTGGGGAAAGGCAGGCAGAGAATTCCCTGCTAGCACCTTCTCTGTGCCTGTTCACATTGCTTCGCAGAATCGCTTTTGTACAGAAAACAGTAACACTTGTTCAGACGAAAGAAAGCACAGAGCCCCAGATTCTATGTTGTCCTGGAGAGCTTGCAGAGCACTGGGGAAAGGCAGGCAGAGAATTCCCTGCTAGCACCTTCTCTGTGCCTGTTCCCATTGCTTCGCAGAATCGCTTTTGTGCAGAAAACAGTAACACTTGTTCAGACGAAAAAAAGCACAGAGCCCCAGATTTTATGTTGTCCTGGAGAGCTTGCAGAGCACTGGGGAAAAGGAGGCAGAGAATTCCCTGCTAGCACCTTCTCTGTGCCTGGGAAGCAGAAGTGTTCACATTGCTTGGCAGAATCGCTTTTGTGCAGAAAACAGTAACACTTGTTCAGAACGAAAGAAAGCACAGAGTCCCAGATTTGCTGTTGTCCTGGAGAGCTTGCAGAGCACTGGGGAAAGGCAGGCAGAGAATTCCCTGCTAGCACCTTCTTTGTGCCTGTTCACATTGCTTCGCAGAATCGCTTTTGTGCAGAAAACAGTAACACTTGTTCAGACGAAAAAAAGCACAGAGCCCCAGATTTTATGTTGTCCTGGAGAGCTTGCAGAGCACTGGGGAAAAGCAGGCAGAGAATTCCCTGCTAGCACCTTCTCTGTGCCTGGGAAACAGAAGTGTTCACATTGCTTGGCAGAATCGCTTTTGTGCAGAAAACAGTAACACTTGTTCAGAACGAAAGAAAGCACAGAGCCCCAGATTTTATGTTGTCCTGGAGAGCTTGCAGAGCACTGGGGAAAGGCAGGCAGAGAATTCCCTGCTAGCACCTTCTCTGTGCCTGTTCACATTGCTTCGCAGAATCACTTTTGTACAGAAAACAGTAACACTTGTTCAGACGAAAGAAAGCACAGAGCCCCAGATTCTATGTTGTCCTGGAGAGCTTGCAGAGCACTGGGGAAAGGCAGGCAGAGAATTCCCTGCTAGCACCTTCTCTGTGCCTGGGAAACAGAAGTGTTCCCATTGCTTCGCAGAATCGCTTTTGTGCAGAAAACAGTAACACTTGTTCAGACGAAAAAAAGCACAGAGCCCCAGATTTTATGTTGTCCTGGAGAGCTTGCAGAGCACTGGGGAAAAGCAGGCAGAGAATTCCCTGCTAGCACCTTCTCTGTGCCTGGGAAGCAGAAGTGTTCACATTGCTTCGCAGAATCGCTTTTGTGCAGAAAACAGTAACACTTGTTCAGAACGAAAGAAAGCACAGAGCCCCAGATTTTATGTTGTCCTGGAGAGCTTGCAGAGCACTGGGGAAAAGCAGGCAGAGAATTCCCTGCTAGCACCTTCTCTGTGCCTGGGAAACAGAAGTGTTCCCATTGCTTCGCAGAATCGCTTTTGTGCAGAAAACAGTAACACTTGTTCAGAACGAAAGAAAGCACAGAGCCCCAGATTTTATGTTGTCCTGGAGAGCTTGCAGAGCACTGGGGAAAGGCAGGCAGAGAATTCCCTGCTAGCACCTTCACTGTGCCTGTTCACATTGCTTCGCAGAATCGCTTTTGTGCAGAAAACAGTAACACTTGTTCAGACGAAAAAAAGCACAGAGCCCCAGATTTTATGTTGTCCTGGAGAGCTTGCAGAGCACTGGGGAAAAGCAGGCAGAGAATTCCCTGCTAGCACCTTCTCTGTGCCTGGGAAGCAGAAGTGTTCACATTGCTTCGCAGAATCGCTTTTGTGCAGAAAACAGTAACACTTGTTCAGAACGAAAGAAAGCACAGAGTCCCAGATTTGCTGTTGTCCTGGAGAGCTTGCAGAGCACTGGGGAAAGGCAGGCAGAGAATTCCCTGCTAGCACCTTCTTTGTGCCTGTTCACATTGCTTCGCAGAATCGCTTTTGTGCAGAAAACAGTAACACTTGTTCAGACGAAAAAAAGCACAGAGCCCCAGATTTTATGTTGTCCTGGAGAGCTTGCAGAGCACTGGGGAAAAGCAGGCAGAGAATTCCCTGCTAGCACCTTCTCTGTGCCTGGGAAACAGAAGTGTTCACATTGCTTGGCAGAATCGCTTTTGTGCAGAAAACAGTAACACTTGTTCAGAACGAAAGAAAGCACAGAGCCCCAGATTTTATGTTGTCCTGGAGAGCTTGCAGAGCACTGGGGAAAGGCAGGCAGAGAATTCCCTGCTAGCACCTTCTCTGTGCCTGTTCACATTGCTTCGCAGAATCACTTTTGTACAGAAAACAGTAACACTTGTTCAGACGAAAGAAAGCACAGAGCCCCAGATTCTATGTTGTCCTGGAGAGCTTGCAGAGCACTGGGGAAAGGCAGGCAGAGAATTCCCTGCTAGCACCTTCTCTGTGCCTGGGAAACAGAAGTGTTCCCATTGCTTCGCAGAATCGCTTTTGTGCAGAAAACAGTAACACTTGTTCAGACGAAAAAAAGCACAGAGCCCCAGATTTTATGTTGTCCTGGAGAGCTTGCAGAGCACTGGGGAAAAGCAGGCAGAGAATTCCCTGCTAGCACCTTCTCTGTGCCTGGGAAGCAGAAGTGTTCACATTGCTTCGCAGAATCGCTTTTGTGCAGAAAACAGTAACACTTGTTCAGAACGAAAGAAAGCACAGAGCCCCAGATTTTATGTTGTCCTGGAGAGCTTGCAGAGCACTGGGGAAAAGCAGGCAGAGAATT
Source organism: Strix uralensis (assembly GCF_047716275.1). Taxonomy (NCBI): domain Eukaryota; kingdom Metazoa; phylum Chordata; class Aves; order Strigiformes; family Strigidae; genus Strix; species Strix uralensis. The sequence goes on along the minus strand of NW_027436714.1, from coordinate 550,647 downwards.
CCCTGCTAGCACCTTCTCTGTGCCTGGGAAACAGAAGTGTTCCCATTGCTTCGCAGAATCGCTTTTGTGCAGAAAACAGTAACACTTGTTCAGAACGAAAGAAAGCACAGAGCCCCAGATTTTATGTTGTCCTGGAGAGCTTGCAGAGCACTGGGGAAAGGCAGGCAGAGATTTCCCTGCTAGCACCTTCACTGTGCCTGTTCACATTGCTTCGCAGAATCGCTTTTGTGCAGAAAACAGTAACACTTGTTCAGACGAAAAAAAGCACAGAGCCCCAGATTTTATGTTGTCCTGGAGAGCTTGCAGAGCACTGGGGAAAAGCAGGCAGAGAATTCCCTGCTAGCACCTTCTCTGTGCCTGGGAAGCAGAAGTGTTCACATTGCTTCGCAGAATCGCTTTTGTGCAGAAAACAGTAACACTTGTTCAGAACGAAAGAAAGCACAGAGCCCCAGATTTTATGTTGTCCTGGAGAGCTTGCAGAGCACTGGGGAAAAGCAGGCAGAGAATTCCCTGCTAGCACCTTCTCTGTGCCTGGGAAACAGAAGTGTTCACATTGCTTCGCAGAATCGCTTTTGTGCAGAAAACACTAACACTTGTTCAGAACGAAAGAAAGCACAGAGCCCCAGATTTTATGTTGTCCTGGAGAGCTTGCAGAGCACTGGGGAAAGGCAGGCAGAGAATTCCCTGCTAGCACCTTCTCTGTGCCTGTTCACATTGCTTCGCAAGAATCGCTTTTGTGCAGAAAACAGTAACACTTGTCCAGAACGAAAGAAAGCACAGAGCCCCAGATTTTATGTTGTCCTGGAGAGCTTGCAGAGCACTGGGGAAAAGCAGGCAGAGAATTCCCTGCTAGCACCTTCTCTGTGCCTGGGAAGCAGAAGTGTTCACATTGCTTCGCAGAATCGCTTTTGTGCAGAAAACAGTAACACTTGTTCAGAACGAAAGAAAGCACAGAGCCCCAGATTTTATGTTGTGCTGGAGAGCTTGCAGAGCACTGGGGAAAAGCAGGCAGAGAATTCCCTGCTATCACCTTCTCTGTGCCTGGGAAACAGAAGTGTTCACATTGCTTCGCAGAATCGCTTTTGTGCAGAAAACAGTAACACTTGTTCAGAACGAAAGAAAGCACAGAGCCCCAGATTTTATGTTGTCCTGGAGAGCTTGCAGAGCACTGGGGAAAGGCAGGCAGAGAATTCCCTGCTAGCACCTTCTCTGTGCCTGTTCACATTGCTTCGCAGAATCGCTTTTGTGCAGAAAACAGTAACACTTGTTCAGACGAAAGAAAGCACAGAGCCCCAGATTCTATGTTGTCCTGGAGAGCTTGCAGAGCACTGGGGAAAGGCAGGCAGAGAATTCCCTGCTAGCACCTTCTCTGTGCCTGGGAAACAGAAGTGTTCCCATTGCTTCGCAGAATCGCTTTTGTGCAGAAAACAGTAACACTTGTTCAGACGAAAAAAAGCACAGAGCCCCAGATTTTATGTTGTCCTGGAGAGCTTGCAGAGCACTGGGGAAAAGCAGGCAGAGAATTCCCTGCTAGCACCTTCTCTGTGCCTGGGAAGCAGAAGTGTTCACATTGCTTCGCAGAATCGCTTTTGTGCAGAAAACACTAACACTTGTTCAGAACGAAAGAAAGCACAGAGCCCCAGATTTTATGTTGTCCTGGAGAGCTTGCAGAGCACTGGGGAAAAGCAGGCAGAGAATTCCCTGCTAGCACCTTCTCTGTGCCTGGGAAGCAGAAGTGTTCACATTGCTTGGCAGAATCGCTTTTGTGCAGAAAACAGTAACACTTGTTCAGAACGAAAGAAAGCACAGAGCCCCAGATTTTATGTTGTCCTGGAGAGCTTGCAGAGCACTGGGGAAAAGCAGGCAGAGAATTCCCTGCTAGCACCTTCTCTGTGCCTGTTCACATTGCTTCGCAAGAATCGCTTTTGTGCAGAAAACAGTAACACTTGTTCAGAACGAAAGAAAGCACAGAGCCCCAGATTTTATGTTGTCCTGGAGAGCTTGCAGAGCACTGGGGAAAGGCAGGCAGAGAATTCCCTGCTAGCACCTTCTCTGTGCCTGGGAAGCAGAAGTGTTCACATTGCTTCGCAGAATCGCTTTTGTGCAGAAAACACTAACACTTGTTCAGAACGAAAGAAAGCACAGAGCCCCAGATTTTATGTTGTCCTGGAGAGCTTGCAGAGCACTGGGGAAAGGCAGGCAGAGAATTCCCTGCTAGCACCTTCTCTGTGCCTGTTCACATTGCTTCGCAGAATCGCTTTTGTGCAGAAAACAGTAACACTTGTCCAGAACGAAAGAAATCACAGAGCCCCAGATTTTATGTTGTCCTGGAGAGCTTGCAGAGCACTGGGGAAAGGCAGGCAGAGAATTCCCTGCTAGCACCTTCTCTGTGCCTGGGAAGCAGAAGTGTTCACATTGCTTCGCAGAATCGCTTTTGTGCAGAAAACAGTAACACTTGTTCAGAACGAAAGAAAGCACAGAGCCCCAGATTTTATGTTGTCCTGGAGAGCTTGCAGAGCACTGGGGAAAAGCAGGCAGAGAATTCCCTGCTAGCACCTTCTCTGTGCCTGGGAAGCAGAAGTGTTCACATTGCTTCGCAGAATCGCTTTTGTGCAGAAAACAGTAACACTTGTTCAGAACGAAAGAAAGCACAGAGCCCCAGATTTTATGTTGTGCTGGAGAGCTTGCAGAGCACTGGGGAAAAGCAGGCAGAGAATTCCCTGCTAGCACCTTCTCTGTGCCTGGGAAGCAGAAGTGTTCACATTGCTTCGCAGAATCGCTTTTGTGCAGAAAACAGTAACACTTGTTCAGAACGAAAGAAAGCACAGAGCCCCAGATTTTATGTTGTCCTGGAGAGCTTGCAGAGCACTGGGGAAAAGCAGGCAGAGAATTCCCTGCTAGCACCTTCTCTGTGCCTGGGAAACAGAAGTGTTCACATTGCTTCGCAGAATCGCTTTTGTGCAGAAAACACTAACACTTGTTCAGAACGAAAGAAAGCACAGAGCCCCAGATTTTATGTTGTCCTGGAGAGCTTGCAGAGCACTGGGGAAAGGCAGGCAGAGAATTCCCTGCTAGCACCTTCTCTGTGCCTGGGAAGCAGAAGTGTTCACATTGCTTCGCAGAATCGCTTTTGTGCAGAAAACACTAACACTTGTTCAGAACGAAAGAAAGCACAGAGCCCCAGATTTTATGTTGTCCTGGAGAGCTTGCAGAGCACTGGGGAAAGGCAGGCAGAGAATTCCCTGCTAGCACCTTCTCTGTGCCTGTTCACATTGCTTCGCAGAATCGCTTTTGTGCAGAAAACAGTAACACTTGTTCAGACGAAAGAAAGCACAGAGCCCCAGATTCTATGTTGTCCTGGAGAGCTTGCAGAGCACTGGGGAAAGGCAGGCAGAGAATTCCCTGCTAGCACCTTCTCTGTGCCTGGGAAACAGAAGTGTTCCCATTGCTTCGCAGAATCGCTTTTGTGCAGAAAACAGTAACACTTGTTCAGACGAAAAAAAGCACAGAGCCCCAGATTTTATGTTGTCCTGGAGAGCTTGCAGAGCACTGGGGAAAAGCAGGCAGAGAATTCCCTGCTAGCACCTTCTCTGTGCCTGGGAAGCAGAAGTGTTCACATTGCTTCGCAGAATCGCTTTTGTGCAGAAAACAGTAACACTTGTTCAGAACGAAAGAAAGCACAGAGCCCCAGATTTTATGTTGTCCTGGAGAGCTTGCAGAGCACTGGGGAAAAGCAGGCAGAGAATTCCCTGCTAGCACCTTCTCTGTGCCTGGGAAGCAGAAGTGTTCACATTGCTTCGCAGAATCGCTTTTGTGCAGAAAACAGTAACACTTGTTCAGAACGAAAGAAAGCACAGAGCCCCAGATTTTATGTTGTGCTGGAGAGCTTGCAGAGCACTGGGGAAAAGCAGGCAGAGAATTCCCTGCTAGCACCTTCTCTGTGCCTGGGAAGCAGAAGTGTTCACATTGCTTCGCAGAATCGCTTTTGTGCAGAAAACAGTAACACTTGTTCAGAACGAAAGAAAGCACAGAGCCCCAGATTTTATGTTGTCCTGGAGAGCTTGCAGAGCACTGGGGAAAGGCAGGCAGAGAATTCCCTGCTAGCACCTTCTCTGTGCCTGTTCACATTGCTTCGCAAGAATCGCTTTTGTGCAGAAAACAGTAACACTTGTCCAGAACGAAAGAAAGCACAGAGCCCCAGATTTTATGTTGTCCTGGAGAGCTTGCAGAGCACTGGGGAAAAGCAGGCAGAGAATTCCCTGCTAGCACCTTCTCTGTGCCTGGGAAGCAGAAGTCTTCACATTGCTTCGCAGAATCGCTTTTGTGCAGAAAACAGTAACACTTGTTCAGAACGAAAGAAAGCACAGAGCCCCAGATTTTATGTTGTGCTGGAGAGCTTGCAGAGCACTGGGGAAAAGCAGGCAGAGAATTCCCTGCTATCACCTTCTCTGTGCCTGGGAAACAGAAGTGTTCACATTGCTTCGCAGAATCGCTTTTGTGCAGAAAACACTAACACTTGTTCAGAACGAAAGAAAGCACAGAGCCCCAGATTTTATGTTGTCCTGGAGAGCTTGCAGAGCACTGGGGAAAGGCAGGCAGAGAATTCCCTGCTAGCACCTTCTCTGTGCCTGTTCACATTGCTTCGCAGAATCGCTTTTGTGCAGAAAACAGTAACACTTGTTCAGACGAAAGAAAGCACAGAGCCCCAGATTCTATGTTGTCCTGGAGAGCTTGCAGAGCACTGGGGAAAGGCAGGCAGAGAATTCCCTGCTAGCACCTTCTCTGTGCCTGGGAAACAGAAGTGTTCCCATTGCTTCGCAGAATCGCTTTTGTGCAGAAAACAGTAACACTTGTTCAGAATGAAAGAAAGCACAGAGCCCCAGATTTTATGTTGTCCTGGAGAGCTTGCAGAGCACTGGGGAAAAGCAGGCAGAGAATTCCCTGCTAGCACCTTCTCTGTGCCTGGGAAGCAGAAGTGTTCACATTGCTTCGCAGAATCGCTTTTGTGCAGAAAACAGTAACACTTGTTCAGAACGAAAGAAAGCACAGAGCCCCAGATTTTATGTTGTCCTGGAGAGCTTGCAGAGCACTGGGGAAAAGCAGGCAGAGAATTCCCTGCTAGCACCTTCTCTGTGCCTGGGAAGCAGAAGTGTTCACATTGCTTCGCAGAATCGCTTTTGTGCAGAAAACAGTAACACTTGTTCAGAACAAAAGAAAGCACAGAGCCCCAGATTTTATGTTGTCCTGGAGAGCTTGCAGAGCACTGGGGAAAAGCAGGCAGAGAATTCCCTGCTAGCACCTTCTCTGTGCCTGGGAAGCAGAAGTGTTCACATTGCTTGGCAGAATCGCTTTTGTGCAGAAAACAGTAACACTTGTTCAGAACGAAAGAAAGCACAGAGCCCCAGATTTTATGTTGTCCTGGAGAGCTTGCAGAGCACTGGGGAAAAGCAGGCAGAGAATTCCCTGCTAGCACCTTCTCTGTGCCTGGGAAACAGAAGTGTTCCCATTGCTTCGCAGAATCGCTTTTGTGCAGAAAACAGTAACACTTGTTCAGAACGAAAGAAAGCACAGAGCCCCAGATTTGCTGTTGTCCTGGAGAGCTTGCAGAGCACTGGGGAAAGGCAGGCAGAGAATTCCCTGCTAGCACCTTCTTTGTGCCTGTTCACATTGCTTCGCAGAATCGCTTTTGTGCAGAAAACAGTAACACTTGTTCAGACGAAAAAAAGCACAGAGCCCCAGATTTTATGTTGTCCTGGAGAGCTTGCAGAGCACTGGGGAAAAGCAGGCAGAGAATTCCCTGCTAGCACCTTCTCTGTGCCTGGGAAGCAGAAGTGTTCACATTGCTTCGCAGAATCGCTTTTGTGCAGAAAACAGTAACACTTGTTCAGAACGAAAGAAAGCACAGAGCCCCAGATTTTATGTTGTCCTGGAGAGCTTGCAGAGCACTGGGGAAAAGCAGGCAGAGAATTCCCTGCTAGCACCTTCTCTGTGCCTGGGAAACAGAAGTGTTCCCATTGCTTCGCAGAATCGCTTTTGTGCAGAAAACAGTAACACTTGTTCAGAACGAAAGAAAGCACAGAGCCCCAGATTTTATGTTGTCCTGGAGAGCTTGCAGAGCACTGGGGAAAGGCAGGCAGAGAATTCCCTGCTAGCACCTTCTCTGTGCCTGTTCACATTGCTTCGCAGAATCGCTTTTGTACAGAAAACAGTAACACTTGTTCAGACGAAAGAAAGCACAGAGCCCCAGATTCTATGTTGTCCTGGAGAGCTTGCAGAGCACTGGGGAAAGGCAGGCAGAGAATTCCGTGCTAGCACCTTCTCTGTGCCTGGGAAACAGAAGTGTTCCCATTGCTTCGCAGAATCGCTTTTGTGCAGAAAACAGTAACACTTGTTCAGACGAAAAAAAGCACAGAGCCCCAGATTTTATGTTGTCCTGGAGAGCTTGCAGAGCACTGGGGAAAAGCAGGCAGAGAATTCCCTGCTAGCACCTTCTCTGTGCCTGGGAAGCAGAAGTCTTCACATTGCTTGGCAGAATCGCTTTTGTGCAGAAAACAGTAACACCTGTTCAGAATGAAAGAAAGCACAGAGCCCCAGATTTTATGTTGTCCTGGAGAGCTTGCAGAGCACTGGGGAAAAGCAGGCAGAGAATTCCCTGCTATCACCTTCTCTGTGCCTGGGAAACAGAAGTGTTCACATTGCTTGGCAGAATCGCTTTTGTGCAGAAAACAGTAACACTTGTTCAGAACGAAAGAAAGCACAGAGCCCCAGATTTTATGTTGTCCTGGAGAGCTTGCAGAGCACTGGGGAAAGGCAGGCAGAGAATTCCCTGCTAGCACCTTCTCTGTGCCTGTTCACATTGCTTCGCAGAATCGCTTTTGTACAGAAAACAGTAACACTTGTTCAGACGAAAAAAAGCACAGAGCCCCAGATTTTATGTTGTCCTGGAGAGCTTGCAGAGCACTGGGGAAAAGCAGGCAGAGAATTCCCTGCTAGCACCTTCTCTGTGCCTGGGAAGCAGAAGTGTTCACATTGCTTGGCAGAATCGCTTTTGTGCAGAAAACAGTAACACTTGTTCAGAATGAAAGAAAGCACAGAGCCCCAGATTTTATGTTGTCCTGGAGAGCTTGCAGAGCACTGGGGAAAAGCAGGCAGAGAATTCCCTGCTAGCACCTTCTCTGTGCCTGGGAAGCAGAAGTCTTCACATTGCTTCGCAGAATCGCTTTTGTGCAGAAAACAGTAACACTTGTTCAGAACGAAAGAAAGCACAGAGCCCCAGATTTTATGTTGTCCTGGAGAGCTTGCAGAGCACTGGGGAAAAGCAGGCAGAGAATTCCCTGCTAGCACCTTCTCTGTGCCTGGGAAACAGAAGTGTTCCCATTGCTTCGCAGAATCGCTTTTGTGCAGAAAACAGTAACACTTGTTCAGAACGAAAGAAAGCACAGAGCCCCAGATTTTATGTTGTCCTGGAGAGCTTGCAGAGCACTGGGGAAAGGCAGGCAGAGAATTCCCTGCTAGCACCTTCACTGTGCCTGTTCACATTGCTTCGCAGAATCGCTTTTGTGCAGAAAACAGTAACACTTGTTCAGACGAAAAAAAGCACAGAGCCCCAGATTTTATGTTGTCCTGGAGAGCTTGCAGAGCACTGGGGAAAAGCAGGCAGAGAATTCCCTGCTAGCACCTTCTCTGTGCCTGGGAAGCAGAAGTGTTCACATTGCTTCGCAGAATCGCTTTTGTGCAGAAAACAGTAACACTTGTTCAGAACGAAAGAAAGCACAGAGCCCCAGATTTTATGTTGTCCTGGAGAGCTTGCAGAGCACTGGGGAAAAGCAGGCAGAGAATTCCCTGCTAGCACCTTCTATGTGCCTGGGAAACAGAAGTGTTCACATTGCTTCGCAGAATCGCTTTTGTGCAGAAAACACTAACACTTGTTCAGAACGAAAGAAAGCACAGAGCCCCAGATTTTATGTTGTCCTGGAGAGCTTGCAGAGCACTGGGGAAAGGCAGGCAGAGAATTCCCTGCTAGCACCTTCTCTGTGCCTGTTCACATTGCTTCGCAGAATCGCTTTTGTGCAGAAAACAGTAACACTTGTTCAGACGAAAAAAAGCACAGAGCCCCAGATTTTATGTTGTCCTGGAGAGCTTGCAGAGCACTGGGGAAAAGCAGGCAGAGAATTCCCTGCTAGCACCTTCTCTGTGCCTGGGAAGCAGAAGTCTTCACATTGCTTCGCAGAATCGCTTTTGTGCAGAAAACAGTAACACTTGTTCAGAACGAAAGAAAGCACAGAGCCCCAGATTTTATGTTGTGCTGGAGAGCTTGCAGAGCACTGGGGAAAAGCAGGCAGAGAATTCCCTGCTATCACCTTCTCTGTGCCTGGGAAACAGAAGTGTTCACATTGCTTCGCAGAATCGCTTTTGTGCAGAAAACACTAACACTTGTTCAGAACGAAAGAAAGCACAGAGCCCCAGATTTTATGTTGTCCTGGAGAGCTTGCAGAGCACTGGGGAAAGGCAGGCAGAGAATTCCCTGCTAGCACCTTCTCTGTGCCTGTTCACATTGCTTCGCAGAATCGCTTTTGTGCAGAAAACAGTAACACTTGTTCAGACGAAAGAAAGCACAGAGCCCCAGATTCTATGTTGTCCTGGAGAGCTTGCAGAGCACTGGGGAAAGGCAGGCAGAGAATTCCCTGCTAGCACCTTCTCTGTGCCTGGGAAACAGAAGTGTTCCCATTGCTTCGCAGAATCGCTTTTGTGCAGAAAACAGTAACACTTGTTCAGAATGAAAGAAAGCACAGAGCCCCAGATTTTATGTTGTCCTGGAGAGCTTGCAGAGCACTGGGGAAAAGCAGGCAGAGAATTCCCTGCTAGCACCTTCTCTGTGCCTGGGAAGCAGAAGTGTTCACATTGCTTCGCAGAATCGCTTTTGTGCAGAAAACAGTAACACTTGTTCAGAACGAAAGAAAGCACAGAGCCCCAGATTTTATGTTGTCCTGGAGAGCTTGCAGAGCACTGGGGAAAAGCAGGCAGAGAATTCCCTGCTAGCACCTTCTCTGTGCCTGGGAAGCAGAAGTGTTCACATTGCTTCGCAGAATCGCTTTTGTGCAGAAAACAGTAACACTTGTTCAGAACAAAAGAAAGCACAGAGCCCCAGATTTTATGTTGTCCTGGAGAGCTTGCAGAGCACTGGGGAAAAGCAGGCAGAGAATTCCCTGCTAGCACCTTCTCTGTGCCTGGGAAGCAGAAGTGTTCACATTGCTTGGCAGAATCGCTTTTGTGCAGAAAACAGTAACACTTGTTCAGAACGAAAGAAAGCACAGAGCCCCAGATTTTATGTTGTCCTGGAGAGCTTGCAGAGCACTGGGGAAAAGCAGGCAGAGAATTCCCTGCTAGCACCTTCTCTGTGCCTGGGAAACAGAAGTGTTCCCATTGCTTCGCAGAATCGCTTTTGTGCAGAAAACAGTAACACTTGTTCAGAACGAAAGAAAGCACAGAGCCCCAGATTTGCTGTTGTCCTGGAGAGCTTGCAGAGCACTGGGGAAAGGCAGGCAGAGAATTCCCTGCTAGCACCTTCTTTGTGCCTGTTCACATTGCTTCGCAGAATCGCTTTTGTGCAGAAAACAGTAACACTTGTTCAGACGAAAAAAAGCACAGAGCCCCAGATTTTATGTTGTCCTGGAGAGCTTGCAGAGCACTGGGGAAAAGCAGGCAGAGAATTCCCTGCTAGCACCTTCTCTGTGCCTGGGAAGCAGAAGTGTTCACATTGCTTCGCAGAATCGCTTTTGTGCAGAAAACAGTAACACTTGTTCAGAACGAAAGAAAGCACAGAGCCCCAGATTTTATGTTGTCCTGGAGAGCTTGCAGAGCACTGGGGAAAAGCAGGCAGAGAATTCCCTGCTAGCACCTTCTCTGTGCCTGGGAAACAGAAGTGTTCCCATTGCTTCGCAGAATCGCTTTTGTGCAGAAAACAGTAACACTTGTTCAGAACGAAAGAAAGCACAGAGCCCCAGATTTTATGTTGTCCTGGAGAGCTTGCAGAGCACTGGGGAAAGGCAGGCAGAGAATTCCCTGCTAGCACCTTCTCTGTGCCTGTTCACATTGCTTCGCAGAATCGCTTTTGTACAGAAAACAGTAACACTTGTTCAGACGAAAGAAAGCACAGAGCCCCAGATTCTATGTTGTCCTGGAGAGCTTGCAGAGCACTGGGGAAAGGCAGGCAGAGAATTCCGTGCTAGCACCTTCTCTGTGCCTGGGAAACAGAAGTGTTCCCATTGCTTCGCAGAATCGCTTTTGTGCAGAAAACAGTAACACTTGTTCAGACGAAAAAAAGCACAGAGCCCCAGATTTTATGTTGTCCTGGAGAGCTTGCAGAGCACTGGGGAAAAGCAGGCAGAGAATTCCCTGCTAGCACCTTCTCTGTGCCTGGGAAGCAGAAGTCTTCACATTGCTTGGCAGAATCGCTTTTGTGCAGAAAACAGTAACACCTGTTCAGAATGAAAGAAAGCACAGAGCCCCAGATTTTATGTTGTCCTGGAGAGCTTGCAGAGCACTGGGGAAAAGCAGGCAGAGAATTCCCTGCTATCACCTTCTCTGTGCCTGGGAAACAGAAGTGTTCACATTGCTTGGCAGAATCGCTTTTGTGCAGAAAACAGTAACACTTGTTCAGAACGAAAGAAAGCACAGAGCCCCAGATTTTATGTTGTCCTGGAGAGCTTGCAGAGCACTGGGGAAAGGCAGGCAGAGAATTCCCTGCTAGCACCTTCTCTGTGCCTGTTCACATTGCTTCGCAGAATCGCTTTTGTACAGAAAACAGTAACACTTGTTCAGACGAAAAAAAGCACAGAGCCCCAGATTTTATGTTGTCCTGGAGAGCTTGCAGAGCACTGGGGAAAAGCAGGCAGAGAATTCCCTGCTAGCACCTTCTCTGTGCCTGGGAAGCAGAAGTGTTCACATTGCTTGGCAGAATCGCTTTTGTGCAGAAAACAGTAACACTTGTTCAGAATGAAAGAAAGCACAGAGCCCCAGATTTTATGTTGTCCTGGAGAGCTTGCAGAGCACTGGGGAAAAGCAGGCAGAGAATTCCCTGCTAGCACCTTCTCTGTGCCTGGGAAGCAGAAGTCTTCACATTGCTTCGCAGAATCGCTTTTGTGCAGAAAACAGTAACACTTGTTCAGAACGAAAGAAAGCACAGAGCCCCAGATTTTATGTTGTCCTGGAGAGCTTGCAGAGCACTGGGGAAAAGCAGGCAGAGAATTCCCTGCTAGCACCTTCTCTGTGCCTGGGAAACAGAAGTGTTCCCATTGCTTCGCAGAATCGCTTTTGTGCAGAAAACAGTAACACTTGTTCAGAACGAAAGAAAGCACAGAGCCCCAGATTTTATGTTGTCCTGGAGAGCTTGCAGAGCACTGGGGAAAGGCAGGCAGAGAATTCCCTGCTAGCACCTTCACTGTGCCTGTTCACATTGCTTCGCAGAATCGCTTTTGTGCAGAAAACAGTAACACTTGTTCAGACGAAAAAAAGCACAGAGCCCCAGATTTTATGTTGTCCTGGAGAGCTTGCAGAGCACTGGGGAAAAGCAGGCAGAGAATTCCCTGCTAGCACCTTCTCTGTGCCTGGGAAGCAGAAGTGTTCACATTGCTTCGCAGAATCGCTTTTGTGCAGAAAACAGTAACACTTGTTCAGAACGAAAGAAAGCACAGAGCCCCAGATTTTATGTTGTCCTGGAGAGCTTGCAGAGCACTGGGGAAAAGCAGGCAGAGAATTCCCTGCTAGCACCTTCTATGTGCCTGGGAAACAGAAGTGTTCACATTGCTTCGCAGAATCGCTTTTGTGCAGAAAACACTAACACTTGTTCAGAACGAAAGAAAGCACAGAGCCCCAGATTTTATGTTGTCCTGGAGAGCTTGCAGAGCACTGGGGAAAGGCAGGCAGAGAATTCCCTGCTAGCACCTTCTCTGTGCCTGTTCACATTGCTTCGCAGAATCGCTTTTGTGCAGAAAACAGTAACACTTGTTCAGACGAAAAAAAGCACAGAGCCCCAGATTTTATGTTGTCCTGGAGAGCTTGCAGAGCACTGGGGAAAAGCAGGCAGAGAATTCCCTGCTAGCACCTTCTCTGTGCCTGGGAAGCAGAAGTGTTCACATTGCTTCGCAGAATCGCTTTTGTGCAGAAAACAGTAACACTTGTTCAGAACGAAAGAAAGCACAGAGCCCCAGATTTTATGTTGTCCTGGAGAGCTTGCAGAGCACTGGGGAAAAGCAGGCAGAGAATTCCCTGCTAGCACCTTCTCTGTGCCTGGGAAGCAGAAGTGTTCACATTGCTTCGCAGAATCGCTTTTGTGCAGAAAACAGTAACACTTGTTCAGAACGAAAGAAAGCACAGAGCCCCAGATTTTATGTTGTGCTGGAGAGCTTGCAGAGCACTGGGGAAAAGCAGGCAGAGAATTCCCTGCTAGCACCTTCTCTGTGCCTGGGAAGCAGAAGTGTTCACATTGCTTCGCAGAATCGCTTTTGTGCAGAAAACAGTAACACTTGTTCAGAACGAAAGAAAGCACAGAGCCCCAGATTTTATGTTGTCCTGGAGAGCTTGCAGAGCACTGGGGAAAGGCAGGCAGAGAATTCCCTGCTAGCACCTTCTCTGTGCCTGTTCACATTGCTTCGCAAGAATCGCTTTTGTGCAGAAAACAGTAACACTTGTCCAGAACGAAAGAAAGCACAGAGCCCCAGATTTTATGTTGTCCTGGAGAGCTTGCAGAGCACTGGGGAAAAGCAGGCAGAGAATTCCCTGCTAGCACCTTCTCTGTGCCTGGGAAGCTGAAGTGTTCCCATTGCTTCGCAGAATCGCTTTTGTGCAGAAAACAGTAACACTTGTTCAGAACAAAAGAAAGCACAGAGCCCCAGATTTGCTGTTGTCCTGGAGAGCTTGCAGAGCACTGGGGAAAGGCAGGCAGAGAATTCCCTGCTAGCACCTTCTTTGTGCCTGTTCACATTGCTTCGCAGAATCGCTTTTGTGCAGAAAACAGTAACACTTGTTCAGACGAAAAAAAGCACAGAGCCCCAGATTTTATGTTGTCCTGGAGAGCTTGCAGAGCACTGGGGAAAAGCAGGCAGAGAATTCCCTGCTAGCACCTTCTCTGTGCCTGGGAAGCAGAAGTGTTCACATTGCTTCGCAGAATCGCTTTTGTGCAGAAAACAGTAACACTTGTTCAGAACGAAAGAAAGCACAGAGCCCCAGATTTTATGTTGTCCTGGAGAGCTTGCAGAGCACTGGGGAAAAGCAGGCAGAGAATTCCCTGCTAGCACCTTCTCTGTGCCTGGGAAGCAGAAGTGTTCACATTGCTTCGCAGAATCGCTTTTGTGCAGAAAACAGTAACACTTGTTCAGAACGAAAGAAAGCACAGAGCCCCAGATTTTATGTTGTCCTGGAGAGCTTGCAGAGCACTGGGGAAAAGCAGGCAGAGAATTCCCTGCTAGCACCTTCTCTGTGCCTGGGAAACAGAAGTGTTCACATTGCTTCGCAGAATCGCTTTTGTGCAGAAAACAGAAACACTTGTTCAGAACGAAAGAAAGCACAGAGCCCCAGATTTTATGTTGTCCTGGAGAGCTTGCAGAGCACTGGGGAAAGGCAGGCAGAGAATTCCCTGCTAGCACCTTCTCTGTGCCTGTTCACATTGCTTCGCAGAATCGCTTTTGTACAGAAAACAGTAACACTTGTTCAGACGAAAGAAAGCACAGAGCCCCAGATTCTATGTTGTCCTGGAGAGCTTGCAGAGCACTGGGGAAAAGCAGGCAGAGAATTCCCTGCTAGCACCTTCTCTGTGCCTGGGAAACAGAAGTGTTCCCATTGCTTCGCAGAATCGCTTTTGTGCAGAAAACAGTAACACTTGTTCAGACGAAAAAAAGCACAGAGCCCCAGATTTTATGTTGTCCTGGAGAGCTTGCAGAGCACTGGGGAAAAGGAGGCAGAGAATTCCCTGCTAGCACCTTCTCTGTGCCTGGGAAGCAGAAGTGTTCACATTGCTTCGCAGAATCGCTTTTGTGCAGAAAACAGTAACACTTGTTCAGAACGAAAGAAAGCACAGAGCCCCAGATTTTATGTTGTCCTGGAGAGCTTGCAGAGCACTGGGGAAAAGCAGGCAGAGAATTCCCTGCTATCACCTTCTCTGTGCCTGGGAAACAGAAGTGTTCACATTGCTTCGCAGAATCGCTTTTGTGCAGAAAACAGTAACACTTGTTCAGAACGAAAGAAAGCACAGAGCCCCAGATTTTATGTTGTCCTGGAGAGCTTGCAGAGCACTGGGGAAAGGCAGGCAGAGAATTCCCTGCTAGCACCTTCTCTGTGCCTGTTCACATTGCTTCGCAGAATAGCTTTTGTACAGAAAACAGTAACACTTGTTCAGACGAAAGAAAGCACAGAGCCCCAGATTCTATGTTGTCCTGGAGAGCTTGCAGAGCACTGGGGAAAAGCAGGCAGAGAATTCCCTGCTAGCACCTTCTCTGTGCCTGGGAAACAGAAGTGTTCCCATTGCTTCGCAGAATCGCTTTTGTGCAGAAAACAGTAACACTTGTTCAGACGAAAAAAAGCACAGAGCCCCAGATTTTATGTTGTCCTGGAGAGCTTGCAGAGCACTGGGGAAAAGGAGGCAGAGAATTCCCTGCTAGCACCTTCTCTGTGCCTGGGAAGCAGAAGTGTTCACATTGCTTCGCAGAATCGCTTTTGTGCAGAAAACAGTAACACTTGTTCAGAACGAAAGAAAGCACAGAGCCCCAGATTTTATGTTGTCCTGGAGAGCTTGCAGAGCACTGGGGAAAAGCAGGCAGAGAATTCCCTGCTAGCACCTTCTCTGTGCCTGGGAAGCAGAAGTGTTCACATTGCTTGGCAGAATCGCTTTTGTGCAGAAAACAGTAACACTTGTTCAGAACAAAAGAAAGCACAGAGCCCCAGATTTTATGTTGTCCTGGAGAGCTTGCAGAGCACTGGGGAAAAGCAGGCAGAGAATTCCCTGCTAGCACCTTCTCTGTGCCTGGGAAGCAGAAGTGTTCACATTGCTTGGCAGAATCGCTTTTGTGCAGAAAACAGTAACACTTGTTCAGAACGAAAGAAAGCACAGAGCCCCAGATTTTATGTTGTCCTGGAGAGCTTGCAGAGCACTGGGGAAAAGCAGGCAGAGAATTCCCTGCTAGCACCTTCTCTGTGCCTGGGAAACAGAAGTGTTCCCATTGCTTCGCAGAATCGCTTTTGTGCAGAAAACAGTAACACTTGTTCAGAACGAAAGAAAGCACAGAGCCCCAGATTTGCTGTTGTCCTGGAGAGCTTGCAGAGCACTGGGGAAAGGCAGGCAGAGAATTCCCTGCTAGCACCTTCTTTGTGCCTGTTCACATTGCTTCGCAGAATCGCTTTTGTGCAGAAAACAGTAACACTTGTTCAGACGAAAAAAAGCACAGAGCCCCAGATTTTATGTTGTCCTGGAGAGCTTGCAGAGCACTGGGGAAAAGCAGGCAGAGAATTCCCTGCTAGCACCTTCTCTGTGCCTGGGAAGCAGAAGTGTTCACATTGCTTCGCAGAATCGCTTTTGTGCAGAAAACAGTAACACTTGTTCAGAACGAAAGAAAGCACAGAGCCCCAGATTTTATGTTGTCCTGGAGAGCTTGCAGAGCACTGGGGAAAAGCAGGCAGAGAATTCCCTGCTATCACCTTCTCTGTGCCTGGGAAACAGAAGTGTTCACATTGCTTCGCAGAATCGCTTTTGTGCAGAAAACAGTAACACTTGTTCAGAACGAAAGAAAGCACAGAGCCCCAGATTTTATGTTGTCCTGGAGAGCTTGCAGAGCACTGGGGAAAGGCAGGCAGAGAATTCCCTGCTAGCACCTTCTCTGTGCCTGTTCACATTGCTTCGCAGAATCGCTTTTGTACAGAAAACAGTAACACTTGTTCAGACGAAAGAAAGCACAGAGCCCCAGATTCTATGTTGTCCTGGAGAGCTTGCAGAGCACTGGGGAAAGGCAGGCAGAGAATTCCCTGCTAGCACCTTCTCTGTGCCTGGGAAACAGAAGTGTTCCCATTGCTTCGCAGAATCGCTTTTGTGCAGAAAACAGTAACACTTGTTCAGACGAAAAAAAGCACAGAGCCCCAGATTTTATGTTGTCCTGGAGAGCTTGCAGAGCACTGGGGAAAAGGAGGCAGAGAATTCCCTGCTAGCACCTTCTCTGTGCCTGGGAAGCAGAAGTGTTCACATTGCTTGGCAGAATCGCTTTTGTGCAGAAAACAGTAACACTTGTTCAGAACAAAAGAAAGCACAGAGCCCCAGATTTTATGTTGTCCTGGAGAGCTTGCAGAGCACTGGGGAAAAGCAGGCAGAGAATTCCCTGCTATCACCTTCTCTGTGCCTGGGAAACAGAAGTGTTCACATTGCTTGGCAGAATCGCTTTTGTGCAGAAAACAGTAACACTTGTTCAGAACGAAAGAAAGCACAGAGCCCCAGATTTTATGTTGTCCTGGAGAGCTTGCAGAGCACTGGGGAAAGGCAGGCAGAGAATTCCCTGCTAGCACCTTCTCTGTGCCTGTTCACATTGCTTCGCAGAATCGCTTTTGTACAGAAAACAGTAACACTTGTTCAGACGAAAGAAAGCACAGAGCCCCAGATTCTATGTTGTCCTGGAGAGCTTGCAGAGCACTGGGGAAAGGCAGGCAGAGAATTCCCTGCTAGCACCTTCTCTGTGCGTGGGAAGCAGAAGTCTTCACATTGCTTCGCAGAATCGCTTTTGTGCAGAAAACAGTAACACTTGTTCAGAACGAAAGAAAGCACAGAGCCCCAGATTTTATGTTGTCCTGGAGAGCTTGCAGAGCACTGGGGAAAAGCAGGCAGAGAATTCCCTGCTAGCACCTTCTCTGTGCCTGGGAAACAGAAGTGTTCCCATTGCTTCGCAAGAATCGCTTTTGTGCAGAAAACAGTAACACTTGTTCAGAACGAAAGAAAGCACAGAGCCCCAGATTTTATGTTGTCCTGGAGAGCTTGCAGAGCACTGGGGAAAGGCAGGCAGAGAATTCCCTGCTAGCACCTTCACTGTGCCTGTTCACATTGCTTCGCAGAATCGCTTTTGTGCAGAAAACAGTAACACTTGTTCAGACGAAAAAAAGCACAGAGCCCCAGATTTTATGTTGTCCTGGAGAGCTTGCAGAGCACTGGGGAAAAGCAGGCAGAGAATTCCCTGCTAGCACCTTCTCTGTGCCTGGGAAGCAGAAGTGTTCACATTGCTTCGCAGAATCGCTTTTGTGCAGAAAACAGTAACACTTGTTCAGAACGAAAGAAAGCACAGAGCCCCAGATTTTATGTTGTCCTGGAGAGCTTGCAGAGCACTGGGGAAAAGCAGGCAGAGAATTCCCTGCTAGCACCTTCTATGTGCCTGGGAAACAGAAGTGTTCACATTGCTTCGCAGAATCGCTTTTGTGCAGAAAACACTAACACTTGTTCAGAACGAAAGAAAGCACAGAGCCCCAGATTTTATGTTGTCCTGGAGAGCTTGCAGAGCACTGGGGAAAGGCAGGCAGAGAATTCCCTGCTAGCACCTTCTCTGTGCCTGGGAAGCAGAAGTGTTCACATTGCTTCGCAGAATCGCTTTTGTGCAGAAAACAGTAACACTTGTTCAGAACGAAAGAAAGCACAGAGCCCCAGATTTTATGTTGTCCTGGAGAGCTTGCAGAGCACTGGGGAAAGGCAGGCAGAGAATTCCCTGCTAGCACCTTCTCTGTGCCTGTTCACATTGCTTCGCAGAATCGCTTTTGTGCAGAAAACAGTAACACTTGTTCAGACGAAAGAAAGCACAGAGCCCCAGATTCTGTGTTGTCCTGGAGAGCTTGCAGAGCACTGGGGAAAGGCAGGCAGAGAATTCCCTGCTAGCACCTTCTCTGTGCCTGGGAAACAGAAGTGTTCCCATTGCTTCGCAGAATCGCTTTTGTGCAGAAAACAGTAACACTTGTTCAGAACGAAAGAAAGCACAGAGCCCCAGATTTGCTGTTGTCCTGGAGAGCTTGCAGAGCACTGGGGAAAGGCAGGCAGAGAATTCCCTGCTAGCACCTTCTTTGTGCCTGTTCACATTGCTTCGCAGAATCGCTTTTGTGCAGAAAACACTAACACTTGTTCAGACGAAAAAAAGCACAGAGCCCCAGATTTTATGTTGTCTTGGAGAGCTTGCAGAGCACTGGGGAAAAGCAGGCAGAGAATTCCCTGCTAGAACCTTCTCTGTGCCTGGGAAACAGAAGTGTTCCCATTTCTTCACAGAATCGCTTTTGTGCAGAAAACAGTAACACTTGTTCAGAACGAAAGAAAGCACAGAGCCCCAGATTTTATGTTGTCCTGGAGAGCTTGCAGAGCACTGGGGAAAGGCAGGCAGAGAATTCCCTGCTAGCACCTTCTCTGTGCCTGGGAAGCAGAAGTGTTCCCATTGCTTCGCAGAATCGCTTTTGTGCAGAAAACAGTAACACTTGTTCAGACGAAAGAAAGCACAGAGCCCCAGATTTTATGTTGTCCTGGAGAGCTTGCAGAGCACTGGGGAAAAGCAGGCAGAGAATTCCCTGCTAGCACCTTCTCTGTGCCTGGGAAGCAGAAGTGTTCACATTGCTTCGCAGAACCGCTTTTGTGCAGAAAACAGTAACACTTGTTCAGAACGAAAGAAAGCACAGAGCCCCAGATTTTATGTTGTCCTGGAGAGCTTGCAGAGCACTGGGGAAAAGCAGGCAGAGAATTCCCTGCTAGCACCTTCTCTGTGCCTGGGAAGCAGAAGTGTTCACATTGCTTCGCAGAATCGCTTTTGTGCAGAAAACAGTAACACTTGTTCAGAACGAAAGACAGCACAGAGCCCCAGATTTTATGTTGTCCTGGAGAGCTTGCAGAGCACTGGGGAAAAGCAGGCAGAGAATTCCCTGCTAGCACCTTCTGTGCCTGGGAAACAGAAGTGTTCCCATTGCTTCGCAGAATCGCTTTTGTGCAGAAAACAGTAACACTTGTTCAGAACGAAAGAAAGCACAGAGCCCGAGATTTTATGTTGTCCTGGAGAGCTTGCAGAGCACTGGGGAAAAGCAGGCAGAGAATTTCCTGCTAGAACCTTCTCTGTGCCTGGGAAGCAGAAGTGTTCACATTGCTTGGCAGAATCGCTTTTGTGCAGAAAACAGTAACACTTGTTCAGACGAAAAAAAGCACAGAGCCCCAGATTTTATGTTGTCCTGGAGAGCTTGCAGAGCACTGGGGACAAGCAGGCAGAAATTCCCTGCTAGCACCTTCTCTGTGCCTGGGAAGCAGAAGTGTTCACATTGCTTCGCAGAATCGCTTTTGTGCAGAAAACAGTAACACTTGTTCAGAATGAAAGAAAGCACAGAGCCCCAGATTTTATGTTGTCCTGGAGAGCTTGCAGAGCACTGGGGAAAGGCAGGCAGAGAATTCCCTGCTAGCACCTTCTCTGTGCCTGTTCACATTGCTTCGCAGAATCGCTTTTGTGCAGAAAACAGTAACACTTGTTCAGACGAAAGAAAGCACAGAGCCCCAGATTCTATGTTGTCCTGGAGAGCTTGCAGAGCACTGGGGAAAAGCAGGCAGAGAATTCCCTGCTAGCACCTTCTCTGTGCCTGGGAAGCAGAAGTCTTCACATTGCTTCGCAGAATCGCTTTTGTGCAGAAAACAGTAACACTTGTTCAGAACGAAAGAAAGCACAGAGCCCCAGATTTTATGTTGTCCTGGAGAGCTTGCAGAGCACTGGGGAAAAGCAGGCAGAGAATTCCCTGCTAGCACCTTCTCTGTGCCTGGGAAGCAGAAGTGTTCCCATTGCTTCACAGAATCGCTTTTGTGCAGAAAACAGTAACACTTGTTCAGACGAAAGAAAGCACAGAGCCCCAGATTTTATGTTGTCCTGGAGAGCTTGCAGAGCACTGGGGAAAAGCAGGCAGAGAATTCCCTGCTAGCACCTTCTCTGTGCCTGGGAAGCAGAAGTGTTCACATTGCTTCGCAGAATCGCTTTTGTGCAGAAAACAGTAACACTTGTTCAGAACGAAAGAAAGCACAGAGCCCCAGATTTTATGTTGTCCTGGAGAGCTTGCAGAGCACTGGGGAAAAGCAGGCAGAGAATTCCCTGCTAGCACCTTCTCTGTGCCTGGGAAGCAGAAGTGTTCCCATTGCTTCGCAGAATCGCTTTTGTGCAGAAAACAGTAACACTTGTTCAGAACGAAAGAAAGCACAGAGCCCCAGATTTTATGTTGTCCTGGAGAGCTTGCAGAGCACTGGGGAAAAGCAGGCAGAGAATTCCCTGCTAGCACCTTCTCTGTGCCTGGGAAGCAGAAGTGTTCACATAGCTTCGCAGAATCGCTTTTGTGCAGAAAACAGTAACACTTGTTCAGAACGAAAGAAAGCACAGAGCCCCAGATTTTATGTTGTCCTGGAGAGCTTGCAGAGCACTGGGGAAAAGCAGGCAGAGAATTCCCTGCTAGCACCTTCTCTGTGCCTGGGAAGCAGAAGTGTTCACATTGCTTCGCAGAATCGCTTTTCTGCAGAAAACAGTAACACTTGTTCAGAACGAAAGAAAGCACAGAGCCCCAGATTTTATGTTGTCCTGGAGAGCTTGCAGAGCACTGGGGAAAAGCAGGCAGAGAATTCCCTGCTAGCACCTTCTCTGTGCCTGGGAAACAGAAGTGTTCACATTGCTTGGCAGAATCGCTTTTGTGCAGAAAACAGTAACACTTGTTCAGAACGAAAGAAAGCACAGAGCCCCAGATTTTATGTTGTCCTGGAGAGCTTGCAGAGCACTGGGGAAAGGCAGGCAGAGAATTCCCTGCTAGCACCTTCTCTGTGCCTGTTCACATTGCTTCGCAGAATCACTTTTGTACAGAAAACAGTAACACTTGTTCAGACGAAAGAAAGCACAGAGCCCCAGATTCTATGTTGTCCTGGAGAGCTTGCAGAGCACTGGGGAAAGGCAGGCAGAGAATTCCCTGCTAGCACCTTCTCTGTGCCTGGGAAACAGAAGTGTTCCCATTGCTTCGCAGAATCGCTTTTGTGCAGAAAACAGTAACACTTGTTCAGACGAAAAAAAGCACAGAGCCCCAGATTTTATGTTGTCCTGGAGAGCTTGCAGAGCACTGGGGAAAAGCAGGCAGAGAATTCCCTGCTAGCACCTTCTCTGTGCCTGGGAAGCAGAAGTGTTCACATTGCTTCGCAGAATCGCTTTTGTGCAGAAAACAGTAACACTTGTTCAGAACGAAAGAAAGCACAGAGCCCCAGATTTTATGTTGTCCTGGAGAGCTTGCAGAGCACTGGGGAAAAGCAGGCAGAGAATTCCCTGCTAGCACCTTCTCTGTGCCTGGGAAACAGAAGTGTTCACATTGCTTCGCAGAATCGCTTTTGTGCAGAAAACACTAACACTTGTTCAGAACGAAAGAAAGCACAGAGCCCCAGATTTTATGTTGTCCTGGAGAGCTTGCAGAGCACTGGGGAAAGGCAGGCAGAGAATTCCCTGCTAGCACCTTCTCTGTGCCTGTTCACATTGCTTCGCAAGAATCGCTTTTGTGCAGAAAACAGTAACACTTGTCCAGAACGAAAGAAAGCACAGAGCCCCAGATTTTATGTTGTCCTGGAGAGCTTGCAGAGCACTGGGGAAAAGCAGGCAGAGAATTCCCTGCTAGCACCTTCTCTGTGCCTGGGAAGCAGAAGTGTTCACATTGCTTCGCAGAATCGCTTTTGTGCAGAAAACAGTAACACTTGTTCAGAACGAAAGAAAGCACAGAGCCCCAGATTTTATGTTGTGCTGGAGAGCTTGCAGAGCACTGGGGAAAAGCAGGCAGAGAATTCCCTGCTAGCACCTTCTCTGTGCCTGGGAAGCAGAAGTGTTCACATTGCTTCGCAGAATCGCTTTTGTGCAGAAAACAGTAACACTTGTTCAGAACGAAAGAAAGCACAGAGCCCCAGATTTTATGTTGTCCTGGAGAGCTTGCAGAGCACTGGGGAAAGGCAGGCAGAGAATTCCCTGCTAGCACCTTCTCTGTGCCTGTTCACATTGCTTCGCAGAATCGCTTTTGTGCAGAAAACAGTAACACTTGTTCAGACGAAAGAAAGCACAGAGCCCCAGATTCTATGTTGTCCTGGAGAGCTTGCAGAGCACTGGGGAAAGGCAGGCAGAGAATTCCCTGCTAGCACCTTCTCTGTGCCTGGGAAACAGAAGTGTTCCCATTGCTTCGCAGAATCGCTTTTGTGCAGAAAACAGTAACACTTGTTCAGACGAAAAAAAGCACAGAGCCCCAGATTTTATGTTGTCCTGGAGAGCTTGCAGAGCACTGGGGAAAAGCAGGCAGAGAATTCCCTGCTAGCACCTTCTCTGTGCCTGGGAAGCAGAAGTGTTCACATAGCTTCGCAGAATCGCTTTTGTGCAGAAAACAGTAACACTTGTTCAGAACGAAAGAAAGCACAGAGCCCCAGATTTTATGTTGTCCTGGAGAGCTTGCAGAGCACTGGGGAAAATCAGGCAGAGAATTCCCTGCTAGCACCTTCTCTGTGCCTGTTCACATTGCTTCGCAAGAATCGCTTTTGTGCAGAAAACAGTAACACTTGTTCAGAACGAAAGAAAGCACAGAGCCCCAGATTTTATGTTGTCCTGGAGAGCTTGCAGAGCACTGGGGAAAAGCAGGCAGAGAATTCCCTGCTAGCACCTTCTCTGTGCCTGTTCACATTGCTTCGCAAGAATCGCTTTTGTGCAGAAAACAGTAACACTTATTCAGAACGAAAGAAAGCACAGAGCCCCAGATTTTATGTTGTCCTGGAGAGCTTGCAGAGCACTGGGGAAAGGCAGGCAGAGAATTCCCTGCTAGCACCTTCTCTGTGCCTGGGAAGCAGAAGTGTTCACATTGCTTCGCAGAATCGCTTTTGTGCAGAAAACACTAACACTTGTTCAGAACGAAAGAAAGCACAGAGCCCCAGATTTTATGTTGTCCTGGAGAGCTTGCAGAGCACTGGGGAAAGGCAGGCAGAGAATTCCCTGCTAGCACCTTCTCTGTGCCTGTTCACATTGCTTCGCAGAATCGCTTTTGTGCAGAAAACAGTAACACTTGTTCAGACGAAAGAAAGCACAGAGCCCCAGATTTTATGTTGTCCTGGAGAGCTTGCAGAGCACTGGGGAAAGGCAGGCAGAGAATTCCCTGCTAGCACCTTCTCTGTGCCTGGGAAACAGAAGTGTTCCCATTGCTTCGCAGAATCGCTTTTGTGCAGAAAACAGTAACACTTGTTCAGACGAAAAAAAGCACAGAGCCCCAGATTTTATGTTGTCCTGGAGAGCTTGCAGAGCACTGGGGAAAAGCAGGCAGAGAATTCCCTGCTATCACCTTCTCTGTGCCTGGGAAGCAGAAGTGTTCACATTGCTTCGCAGAATCGCTTTTGTGCAGAAAACAGTAACACTTGTTCAGAACGAAAGAAAGCACAGAGCCCCAGATTTTATGTTGTCCTGGAGAGCTTGCAGAGCACTGGGGAAAAGCAGGCAGAGAATTCCCTGCTAGCACCTTCTCTGTGCCTGGGAAGCAGAAGTGTTCACATTGCTTCGCAGAATCGCTTTTGTGCAGAAAACAGTAACACTTGTTCAGAACGAAAGAAAGCACAGAGCCCCAGATTTTATGTTGTGCTGGAGAGCTTGCAGAGCACTGGGGAAAAGCAGGCAGAGAATTCCCTGCTAGCACCTTCTCTGTGCCTGGGAAGCAGAAGTGTTCACATTGCTTCGCAGAATCGCTTTTGTGCAGAAAACAGTAACACTTGTTCAGAACGAAAGAAAGCACAGAGCCCCAGATTTTATGTTGTCCTGGAGAGCTTGCAGAGCACTGGGGAAAAGCAGGCAGAGAATTCCCTGCTAGCACCTTCTCTGTGCCTGGGAAACAGAAGTGTTCACATTGCTTCGCAGAATCGCTTTTGTGCAGAAAACACTAACACTTGTTCAGAACGAAAGAAAGCACAGAGCCCCAGATTTTATGTTGGCCTGGAGAGCTTGCAGAGCACTGGGGAAAGGCAGGCAGAGAATTCCCTGCTAGCACCTTCTCTGTGCCTGTTCACATTGCTTCGCAAGAATCGCTTTTGTGCAGAAAACAGTAACACTTGTTCAGAATGAAAGAAAGCACAGAGCCCCAGATTTTATGTTGTCCTGGAGAGCTTGCAGAGCACTGGGGAAAAGCAGGCAGAGAATTCCCTGCTAGCACCTTCTCTGTGCCTGGGAAGCAGAAGTGTTCACATTGCTTCGCAGAATCGCTTTTGTGCAGAAAACAGTAACACTTGTTCAGAACAAAAGAAAGCACAGAGCCCCAGATTTTATGTTGTCCTGGAGAGCTTGCAGAGCACTGGGGAAAAGCAGGCAGAGAATTCCCTGCTAGCACCTTCTCTGTGCCTGGGAAGCAGAAGTGTTCACATTGCTTGGCAGAATCGCTTTTGTGCAGAAAACAGTAACACTTGTTCAGAACGAAAGAAAGCACAGAGCCCCAGATTTTATGTTGTCCTGGAGAGCTTGCAGAGCACTGGGGAAAAGCAGGCAGAGAATTCCCTGCTAGCACCTTCTCTGTGCCTGGGAAACAGAAGTGTTCCCATTGCTTCGCAGAATCGCTTTTGTGCAGAAAACAGTAACACTTGTTCAGAACGAAAGAAAGCACAGAGCCCCAGATTTGCTGTTGTCCTGGAGAGCTTGCAGAGCACTGGGGAAAGGCAGGCAGAGAATTCCCTGCTAGCACCTTCTTTGTGCCTGTTCACATTGCTTCGCAGAATCGCTTTTGTGCAGAAAACAGTAACACTTGTTCACACGAAAAAAAGCACAGAGCCCCAGATTTTATGTTGTCCTGGAGAGCTTGCAGAGCACTGGGGAAAAGCAGGCAGAGAATTCCCTGCTAGCACCTTCTCTGTGCCTGGGAAGCAGAAGTGTTCACATTGCTTCGCAGAATCGCTTTTGTGCAGAAAACAGTAACACTTGTTCAGAACGAAAGAAAGCACAGAGCCCCAGATTTTATGTTGTCCTGGAGAGCTTGCAGAGCACTGGGGAAAAGCAGGCAGAGAATTCCCTGCTATCACCTTCTCTGTGCCTGGGAAACAGAAGTGTTCACATTGCTTCGCAGAATCGCTTTTGTGCAGAAAACAGTAACACTTGTTCAGAACGAAAGAAAGCACAGAGCCCCAGATTTTATGTTGTCCTGGAGAGCTTGCAGAGCACTGGGGAAAGGCAGGCAGAGAATTCCCTGCTAGCACCTTCTCTGTGCCTGTTCACATTGCTTCGCAGAATCGCTTTTGTACAGAAAACAGTAACACTTGTTCAGACGAAAGAAAGCACAGAGCCCCAGATTCTATGTTGTCCTGGAGAGCTTGCAGAGCACTGGGGAAAGGCAGGCAGAGAATTCCCTGCTAGCACCTTCTCTGTGCCTGGGAAACAGAAGTGTTCCCATTGCTTCGCAGAATCGCTTTTGTGCAGAAAACAGTAACACTTGTTCAGACGAAAAAAAGCACAGAGCCCCAGATTTTATGTTGTCCTGGAGAGCTTGCAGAGCACTGGGGAAAAGGAGGCAGAGAATTCCCTGCTAGCACCTTCTCTGTGCCTGGGAAGCAGTAGTGTTCACATTGCTTGGCAGAATCGCTTTTGTGCAGAAAACAGTAACACTTGTTCAGAACGAAAGAAAGCACAGAGCCCCAGAATTGCTGTTGTCCTGGAGAGCTTGCAGAGCACTGGGGAAAGGCAGGCAGAGAATTCCCTGCTAGCACCTTCTTTGTGCCTGTTCACATTGCTTCGCAGAATCGCTTTTGTGCAGAAAACAGTAACACTTGTTCAGACGAAAAAAAGCACAGAGCCCCAGATTCTATGTTGTCCTGGAGAGCTTGCAGAGCACTGGGGAAAGGCAGGCAGAGAATTCCCTGCTAGCACCTTCTCTGTGCCTGGGAAACAGAAGTGTTCCCATTGCTTCGCAGAATCGCTTTTGTGCAGAAAACAGTAACACTTGTTCAGACGAAAAAAAGCACAGAGCCCCAGATTTTATGTTGTCCTGGAGAGCTTGCAGAGCACTGGGGAAAAGCAGGCAGAGAATTCCCTGCTAGCACCTTCTCTGTGCCTGGGAAGCAGAAGTCTTCACATTGCTTCGCAGAATCGCTTTTGTGCAGAAAACAGTAACACTTGTTCAGAACGAAAGAAAGCACAGAGCCCCAGATTTTATGTTGTCCTGGAGAGCTTGCAGAGCACTGGGGAAAGGCAGGCAGAGAATTCCCTGCTAGCACCTTCACTGTGCCTGTTCACATTGCTTCGCAGAATCGCTTTTGTGCAGAAAACAGTAACACTTGTTCAGACGAAAAAAAGCACAGAGCCCCAGATTTTATGTTGTCCTGGAGAGCTTGCAGAGCACTGGGGAAAAGCAGGCAGAGAATTCCCTGCTAGCACCTTCTCTGTGCCTGGGAAGCAGAAGTGTTCACATTGCTTCGCAGAATCGCTTTTGTGCAGAAAACAGTAACACTTGTTCAGAACGAAAGAAAGCACAGAGCCCCAGATTTTATGTTGTCCTGGAGAGCTTGCAGAGCACTGGGGAAAAGCAGGCAGAGAATTCCCTGCTAGCACCTTCTATGTGCCTGGGAAACAGAAGTGTTCACATTGCTTCGCAGAATCGCTTTTGTGCAGAAAACACTAACACTTGTTCAGAACGAAAGAAAGCACAGAGCCCCAGATTTTATGTTGTCCTGGAGAGCTTGCAGAGCACTGGGGAAAGGCAGGCAGAGAATTCCCTGCTAGCACCTTCTCTGTGCCTGTTCACATTGCTTCGCAAGAATCGCTTTTGTGCAGAAAACAGTAACACTTGTCCAGAACGAAAGAAAGCACAGAGCCCCAGATTTTATGTTGTCCTGGAGAGCTTGCAGAGCACTGGGGAAAAGCAGGCAGAGAATTCCCTGCTAGCACCTTCTCTGTGCCTGGGAAGCAGAAGTGTTCACATTGCTTCGCAGAATCGCTTTTGTGCAGAAAACAGTAACACTTGTTCAGAACGAAAGAAAGCACAGAGCCCCAGATTTTATGTTGTGCTGGAGAGCTTGCAGAGCACTGGGGAAAAGCAGGCAGAGAATTCCCTGCTATCACCTTCTCTGTGCCTGGGAAACATAAGTGTTCACATTGCTTCGCAGAATCGCTTTTGTGCAGAAAACAGTAACACTTGTTCAGACGAAAGAAAGCACAGAGCCCCAGATTCTATGTTGTCCTGGAGAGCTTGCAGAGCACTGGGGAAAGGCAGGCAGAGAATTCCCTGCTAGCACCTTCTCTGTGCCTGGGAAGCAGAAGTGTTCACATTGCTTCGCAGAATCGCTTTTGTGCAGAAAACACTAACACTTGTTCAGAACGAAAGAAAGCACAGAGCCCCAGATTTTATGTTGTCCTGGAGAGCTTGCAGAGCACTGGGGAAAGGCAGGCAGAGAATTCCCTGCTAGCACCTTCTCTGTGCCTGTTCACATTGCTTCGCAGAATCGCTTTTGTGCAGAAAACAGTAACAATTGTTCAGACGAAAGAAAGCACAGAGCCCCAGATTCTGTGTTGTCCTGGAGAGCTTGCAGAGCACTGGGGAAAGGCAGGCAGAGAATTCCCTGCTAGCACCTTCTCTGTGCCTGGGAAACAGAAGTGTTCCCATTGCTTCGCAGAATCGCTTTTGTGCAGAAAACAGTAACACTTGTTCAGAACGAAAGAAAGCACAGAGCCCCAGATTTTATGTTGTCCTGGAGAGCTTGCAGAGCACTGGGGAAAAGCAGGCAGAGAATTCCCTGCTAGCACCTTCTCTGTGCCTGGGAAGCAGAAGTGTTCACATTGCTTCGCAGAATCGCTTTTGTGCAGAAAACAGTAACACTTGTTCAGAACGAAAGAAAGCACAGAGCCCCAGATTTGCTGTTGTCCTGGAGAGCTTGCAGAGCACTGGGGAAAGGCAGGCAGAGAATTCCCTGCTAGCACCTTCTTTGTGCCTGTTCACATTGCTTCGCAGAATCGCTTTTGTGCAGAAAACACTAACACTTGTTCAGACGAAAAAAAGCACAGAGCCCCAGATTTTATGTTGTCCTGGAGAGCTTGCAGAGCACTGGGGAAAAGCAGGCAGAGAATTCCCTGCTAGCACCTTCTCTGTGCCTGGGAAGCAGAAGTGTTCACATTGCTTCGCAGAATCGCTTTTGTGCAGAAAACAGTAACACTTGTTCAGAATGAAAGAAAGCACAGAGCCCCAGATTTTATGTTGTCCTGGAGAGCTTGCAGAGCACTGGGGAAAGGCAGGCAGAGAATTCCCTGCTAGCACCTTCTCTGTGCCTGTTCACATTGCTTCGCAGAATCGCTTTTGTGCAGAAAACAGTAACACTTGTTCAGAACGAAAGAAAGCACAGAGCCCCAGATTTTATGTTGTCCTGGAGAGCTTGCAGAGCACTGGGGAAAAGCAGGCAGAGAATTCCCTGCTAGCACCTTCTATGTGCCTGGGAAACAGAAGTGTTCACATTGCTTCGCAGAATCGCTTTTGTGCAGAAAACAGTAACACTTGTTCAGAACGAAAGAAAGCACAGAGCCCCAGATTTTATGTTGTCCTGGAGAGCTTGCAGAGCACTGGGGAAAAGCAGGCAGAGAATTCCCTGCTAGCACCTTCTATGTGCCTGGGAAACAGAAGTGTTCACATTGCTTCGCAGAATCGCTTTTGTGCAGAAAACACTAACACTTGTTCAGAACGAAAGAAAGCACAGAGCCCCAGATTTTATGTTGTCCTGGAGAGCTTGCAGAGCACTGGGGAAAGGCAGGCAGAGAATTCCCTGCTAGCACCTTCTCTGTGCCTGTTCACATTGCTTCGCAAGAATCGCTTTTGTGCAGAAAACAGTAACACTTGTCCAGAACGAAAGAAAGCACAGAGCCCCAGATTTTATGTTGTCCTGGAGAGCTTGCAGAGCACTGGGGAAAAGCAGGCAGAGAATTCCCTGCTAGCACCTTCTCTGTGCCTGGGAAGCAGAAGTGTTCACATTGCTTCGCAGAATCGCTTTTGTGCAGAAAACAGTAACACTTGTTCAGAACGAAAGAAAGCACAGAGCCCCAGATTTTATGTTGTGCTGGAGAGCTTGCAGAGCACTGGGGAAAAGCAGGCAGAGAATTCCCTGCTATCACCTTCTCTGTGCCTGGGAAACAGAAGTGTTCACATTGCTTCGCAGAATCGCTTTTGTGCAGAAAACAGTAACACTTGTTCAGACGAAAGAAAGCACAGAGCCCCAGATTCTATGTTGTCCTGGAGAGCTTGCAGAGCACTGGGGAAAGGCAGGCAGAGAATTCCCTGCTAGCACCTTCTCTGTGCCTGGGAAGCAGAAGTGTTCACATTGCTTCGCAGAATCGCTTTTGTGCAGAAAACACTAACACTTGTTCAGAACGAAAGAAAGCACAGAGCCCCAGATTTTATGTTGTCCTGGAGAGCTTGCAGAGCACTGGGGAAAGGCAGGCAGAGAATTCCCTGCTAGCACCTTCTCTGTGCCTGTTCACATTGCTTCGCAGAATCGCTTTTGTGCAGAAAACAGTAACAATTGTTCAGACGAAAGAAAGCACAGAGCCCCAGATTCTGTGTTGTCCTGGAGAGCTTGCAGAGCACTGGGGAAAGGCAGGCAGAGAATTCCCTGCTAGCACCTTCTCTGTGCCTGGGAAACAGAAGTGTTCCCATTGCTTCGCAGAATCGCTTTTGTGCAGAAAACAGTAACACTTGTTCAGAACGAAAGAAAGCACAGAGCCCCAGATTTTATGTTGTCCTGGAGAGCTTGCAGAGCACTGGGGAAAAGCAGGCAGAGAATTCCCTGCTAGCACCTTCTCTGTGCCTGGGAAGCAGAAGTGTTCACATTGCTTCGCAGAATCGCTTTTGTGCAGAAAACAGTAACACTTGTTCAGAACGAAAGAAAGCACAGAGCCCCAGATTTGCTGTTGTCCTGGAGAGCTTGCAGAGCACTGGGGAAAGGCAGGCAGAGAATTCCCTGCTAGCACCTTCTTTGTGCCTGTTCACATTGCTTCGCAGAATCGCTTTTGTGCAGAAAACACTAACACTTGTTCAGACGAAAAAAAGCACAGAGCCCCAGATTTTATGTTGTCCTGGAGAGCTTGCAGAGCACTGGGGAAAAGCAGGCAGAGAATTCCCTGCTAGAACCTTCTCTGTGCCTGGGAAACAGAAGTGTTCCCATTTCTTCACAGAATCGCTTTTGTGCAGAAAACACTAACACTTGTTCAGACGAAAAAAAGCACAGAGCCCCAGATTTTATGTTGTCCTGGAGAGCTTGCAGAGCACTGGGGAAAGGCAGGCAGAGAATTCCCTGCTAGCACCTTCTCTGTGCCTGGGAAGCAGAAGTGTTCACATTGCTTCGCAGAATCGCTTTTGTGCAGAAAACAGTAACACTTGTTCAGAACGAAAGACAGCACAGAGCCCGAGATTTTATGTTGTCCTGGAGAGCTTGCAGAGCACTGGGGAAAAGCAGGCAGAGAATTTCCTGCTAGCACCTTCTCTGTGCCTGGGAAGCAGAAGTGTTCACATTGCTTGGCAGAATCGCTTTTGTGCAGAAAACAGTAACACTTGTTCAGACGAAAAAAAGCACAGAGCCCCAGATTTTATGTTGTCCTGGAGAGCTTGCAGAGCACTGGGGACAAGCAGGCAGAAATTCCCTGCTAGCACCTTCTCTGTGCCTGGGAAGCAGAAGTGTTCACATTGCTTCGCAGAATCGCTTTTGTGCAGAAAACAGTAACACTTGTTCAGAATGAAAGAAAGCACAGAGCCCCAGATTTTATGTTGTCCTGGAGAGCTTGCAGAGCACTGGGGAAAGGCAGGCAGAGAATTCCCTGCTAGCACCTTCTCTGTGCCTGTTCACATTGCTTCGCAGAATCGCTTTTGTGCAGAAAACAGTAACACTTGTTCAGACGAAAGAAAGCACAGAGCCCCAGATTCTATGTTGTCCTGGAGAGCTTGCAGAGCACTGGGGAAAAGCAGGCAGAGAATTCCCTGCTAGCACCTTCTCTGTGCCTGGGAAGCAGAAGTGTTCACATTGCTTCGCAGAATCGCTTTTGTGCAGAAAACAGTAACACTTGTTCAGAACGAAAGAAAGCACAGAGCCCCAGATTTTATGTTGTCCTGGAGAGCTTGCAGAGCACTGGGGAAAGGCAGGCAGAGAATTCCCTGCTAGCACCTTCTCTGTGCCTGTTCACATTGCTTCGCAGAATCGCTTTTGTACAGAAAACAGTAACACTTGTTCAGACGAAAGAAAGCACAGAGCCCCAGATTCTATGTTGTCCTGGAGAGCTTGCAGAGCACTGGGGAAAAGCAGGCAGAGAATTCCCTGCTAGCACCTTCTCTGTGCCTGGGAAGCAGAAGTGTTCCCATTGCTTCGCAGAATCGCTTTTGTGCAGAAAACAGTAACACTTGTTCAGAACGAAAGAAAGCACAGAGCCCCAGATTTTATGTTGTCCTGGAGAGCTTGCAGAGCACTGGGGAAAAGCAGGCAGAGAATTCCCTGCTAGCACCTTCTCTGTGCCTGGGAAACAGAAGTGTTCCCATTGCTTCGCAGAATCGCTTTTGTGCAGAAAACAGTAACACTTGTTCAGAACGAAAGAAAGCACAGAGCCCCAGATTTTATGTTGTCCTGGAGAGCTTGCAGAGCACTGGGGAAAAGCAGGCAGAGAATTGCCTGCTAGCACCTTCTCTGTGCCTGGGAAACAGAAGTGTTCCCATTGCTTCGCAGAATCGCTTTTGTGCAGAAAACAGTAACACTTGTTCAGAACGAAAGAAAGCACAGAGCCCCAGATTTTATGTTGTCCTGGAGAGCTTGCAGAGCACTGGGGAAAGGCAGGCAGAGAATTCCCTGCTAGCACCTTCTCTGTGCCTGTTCACATTGCTTCGCAGAATCGCTTTTGTGCAGAAAACAGTAACACTTGTTCAGACGAAAGAAAGCACAGAGCCCCAGATTCTATGTTGTCCTGGAGAGCTTGCAGAGCACTGGGGAAAAGCAGGCAGAGAATTCCCTGCTAGCACCTTCTCTGTGCCTGGGAAGCAGAAGTGTTCACATTGCTTCGCAGAATCGCTTTTGTGCAGAAAACAGTAACACTTGTTCAGAACGAAAGAAAGCACAGAGCCCCAGATTTTATGTTGTCCTGGAGAGCTTGCAGAGCACTGGGGAAAAGCAGGCAGAGAATTCCCTGCTAGCACCTTCTCTGTGCCTGGGAAGCAGAAGTGTTCACATTGCTTCGCAGAATCGCTTTTGTGCAGAAAACAGTAACACTTGTTCAGAACGAAAGAAAGCACAGAGCCCCAGATTTTATGTTGTCCTGGAGAGCTTGCAGAGCACTGGGGAAAAGCAGGCAGAGAATTCCCTGCTAGCACCTTCTCTGTGCCTGGGAAGCAGAAGTGTTCACATTGCTTCGCAGAATCGCTTTTGTGCAGAAAACAGTAACACTTGTTCAGAACGAAAGAAAGCACAGAGCCCCAGATTTTATGTTGTCCTGGAGAGCTTGCAGAGCACTGGGGAAAAGCAGGCAGAGAATTCCCTGCTAGCACCTTCTCTGTGCCTGGGAAGCAGAAGTGTTCACATTGCTTCGCAGAATCGCTTTTGTGCAGAAAACAGTAACACTTGTTCAGAACGAAAGAAAGCACAGAGCCCCAGATTTTATGTTGTCCTGGAGAGCTTGCAGAGCACTGGGGAAAAGCAGGCAGAGAATTCCCTGCTAGCACCTTCTCTGTGCCTGGGAAACAGAAGTGTTCACATTGCTTCGCAGAATCGCTTTTGTGCAGAAAACAGTAACACTTGTTCAGAACGAAAGAAAGCACAGAGCCCCAGATTTTATGTTGGCCTGGAGAGCTTGCAGAGCACTGGGGAAAGGCAGGCAGAGAATTCCCTGCTAGCACCTTCTCTGTGCCTGTTCACATTGCTTCGCAAGAATCGCTTTTGTGCAGAAAACAGTAACACTTGCCCAGAACGAAAGAAAGCACAGAGCCACAGATTTTATGTTGTCCTGGAGAGCTTGCAGAGCACTGGGGAAAAGCAGGCAGAGAATTCCCTGCTAGCACCTTCTCTGTGCCTGGGAAGCAGAAGTGTTCACATTGCTTCGCAGAATCGCTTTTGTGCAGAAAACACTAACACTTGTTCAGAACGAAAGAAAGCACAGAGCCCCAGATTTTATGTTGTGCTGGAGAGCTTGCAGAGCACTGGGGAAAAGCAGGCAGAGAATTCCCTGCTATCACCTTCTCTGTGCCTGGGAAACAGAAGTGTTCCCATTGCTTCGCAGAATCGCTTTTGTGCAGAAAACACTAACACTTGTTCAGAACGAAAGAAAGCACAGAGCCCCAGATTTTATGTTGTCCTGGAGAGCTTGCAGAGCACTGGGGAAAGGCAGGCAGAGAATTCCCTGCTAGCACCTTCTCTGTGCCTGTTCACATTGCTTCGCAAGAATCGCTTTTGTGCAGAAAACAGTAACACTTGTTCAGACGAAAGAAAGCACAGAGCCCCAGATTCTATGTTGTCCTGGAGAGCTTGCAGAGCACTGGGGAAAGGCAGGCAGAGAATTCCCTGCTAGCACCTTCTCTGTGCCTGGGAAACAGAAGTGTTCCCATTGCTTCGCAGAATCGCTTTTGTGCAGAAAACAGTAACACTTGTTCAGAATGAAAGAAAGCACAGAGCCCCAGATTTTATGTTGTCCTGGAGAGCTTGCAGAGCACTGGGGAAAAGCAGGCAGAGAATTCCCTGCTAGCACCTTCTCTGTGCCTGGGAAGCAGAAGTGTTCACATTGCTTCGCAGAATCGCTTTTGTGCAGAAAACAGTAACACTTGTTCAGAACAAAAGAAAGCACAGAGCCCCAGATTTTATGTTGTCCTGGAGAGCTTGCAGAGCACTGGGGAAAAGCAGGCAGAGAATTCCCTGCTAGCACCTTCTCTGTGCCTGGGAAGCAGAAGTGTTCACATTGCTTGGCAGAATCGCTTTTGTGCAGAAAACAGTAACACTTGTTCAGAACGAAAGAAAGCACAGAGCCCCAGATTTTATGTTGTCCTGGAGAGCTTGCAGAGCACTGGGGAAAAGCAGGCAGAGAATTCCCTGCTAGCACCTTCTCTGTGCCTGGGAAACAGAAGTGTTCCCATTGCTTCGCAGAATCGCTTTTGTGCAGAAAACAGTAACACTTGTTCAGAACGAAAGAAAGCACAGAGCCCCAGATTTGCTGTTGTCCTGGAGAGCTTGCAGAGCACTGGGGAAAGGCAGGCAGAGAATTCCCTGCTAGCACCTTCTTTGTGCCTGTTCACATTGCTTCGCAGAATCGCTTTTGTGCAGAAAACAGTAACACTTGTTCACACGAAAAAAAGCACAGAGCCCCAGATTTTATGTTGTCCTGGAGAGCTTGCAGAGCACTGGGGAAAAGCAGGCAGAGAATTCCCTGCTAGCACCTTCTCTGTGCCTGGGAAGCAGAAGTGTTCACATTGCTTCGCAGAATCGCTTTTGTGCAGAAAACAGTAACACTTGTTCAGAACGAAAGAAAGCACAGAGCCCCAGATTTTATGTTGTCCTGGAGAGCTTGCAGAGCACTGGGGAAAAGCAGGCAGAGAATTCCCTGCTATCACCTTCTCTGTGCCTGGGAAACAGAAGTGTTCACATTGCTTCGCAGAATCGCTTTTGTGCAGAAAACAGTAACACTTGTTCAGAACGAAAGAAAGCACAGAGCCCCAGATTTTATGTTGTCCTGGAGAGCTTGCAGAGCACTGGGGAAAGGCAGGCAGAGAATTCCCTGCTAGCACCTTCTCTGTGCCTGTTCACATTGCTTCGCAGAATCGCTTTTGTACAGAAAACAGTAACACTTGTTCAGACGAAAGAAAGCACAGAGCCCCAGATTCTATGTTGTCCTGGAGAGCTTGCAGAGCACTGGGGAAAGGCAGGCAGAGAATTCCCTGCTAGCACCTTCTCTGTGCCTGGGAAACAGAAGTGTTCCCATTGCTTCGCAGAATCGCTTTTGTGCAGAAAACAGTAACACTTGTTCAGACGAAAAAAAGCACAGAGCCCCAGATTTTATGTTGTCCTGGAGAGCTTGCAGAGCACTGGGGAAAAGGAGGCAGAGAATTCCCTGCTAGCACCTTCTCTGTGCCTGGGAAGCAGTAGTGTTCACATTGCTTGGCAGAATCGCTTTTGTGCAGAAAACAGTAACACTTGTTCAGAACGAAAGAAAGCACAGAGCCCCAGATTTTATGTTGTCCTGGAGAGCTTGCAGAGCACTGGGGAAAAGCAGGCAGAGAATTCCCTGCTAGCACCTTCTCTGTGCCTGGGAAACAGAAGTGTTCCCATTGCTTCGCAGAATCGCTTTTGTGCAGAAAACAGTAACACTTGTTCAGAACGAAAGAAAGCACAGAGCCCCAGATTTTATGTTGTCCTGGAGAGCTTGCAGAGCACTGGGGAAAAGCAGGCAGAGAATTCCCTGCTAGCACCTTCTCTGTGCCTGGGAAACAGAAGTGTTCCCATTGCTTCGCAGAATCGCTTTTGTGCAGAAAACAGTAACACTTGTTCAGAACGAAAGAAAGCACAGAGCCCCAGATTTTATGTTGTCCTGGAGAGCTTGCAGAGCACTGGGGAAAGGCAGGCAGAGAATTCCCTGCTAGCACCTTCTCTGTGCCTGTTCACATTGCTTCGCAAGAATCGCTTTTGTGCAGAAAACAGTAACACTTGTTCAGACGAAAGAAAGCACAGAGCCCCAGATTCTATGTTGTCCTGGAGAGCTTGCAGAGCACTGGGGAAAAGCAGGCAGAGAATTCCCTGCTAGCACCTTCTCTGTGCCTGGGAAGCAGAAGTGTTCACATTGCTTCGCAGAATCGCTTTTGTGCAGAAAACAGTAACACTTGTTCAGAACGAAAGAAAGCACAGAGCCCCAGATTTTATGTTGTCCTGGAGAGCTTGCAGAGCACTGGGGAAAAGCAGGCAGAGAATTCCCTGCTAGCACCTTCTCTGTGCCTGGGAAGCAGAAGTGTTCACATTGCTTCGCAGAATCGCTTTTGTGCAGAAAACAGTAACACTTGTTCAGAACGAAAGAAAGCACAGAGCCCCAGATTTTATGTTGTCCTGGAGAGCTTGCAGAGCACTGGGGAAAAGCAGGCAGAGAATTCCCTGCTAGCACCTTCTCTGTGCCTGGGAAGCAGAAGTGTTCACATTGCTTCGCAGAATCGCTTTTGTGCAGAAAACAGTAACACTTGTTCAGAACGAAAGAAAGCACAGAGCCCCAGATTTTATGTTGTCCTGGAGAGCTTGCAGAGCACTGGGGAAAAGCAGGCAGAGAATTCCCTGCTAGCACCTTCTCTGTGCCTGGGAAGCAGAAGTGTTCACATTGCTTCGCAGAATCGCTTTTGTGCAGAAAACAGTAACACTTGTTCAGAACGAAAGAAAGCACAGAGCCCCAGATTTTATGTTGTCCTGGAGAGCTTGCAGAGCACTGGGGAAAAGCAGGCAGAGAATTCCCTGCTAGCACCTTCTCTGTGCCTGGGAAACAGAAGTGTTCACATTGCTTCGCAGAATCGCTTTTGTGCAGAAAACAGTAACACTTGTTCAGAACGAAAGAAAGCACAGAGCCCCAGATTTTATGTTGTCCTGGAGAGCTTGCAGAGCACTGGGGAAAGGCAGGCAGAGAATTCCCTGCTAGCACCTTCTCTGTGCCTGTTCACATTGCTTCGCAAGAATCGCTTTTGTGCAGAAAACAGTAACACTTGCCCAGAACGAAAGAAAGCACAGAGCCACAGATTTTATGTTGTCCTGGAGAGCTTGCAGAGCACTGGGGAAAAGCAGGCAGAGAATTCCCTGCTAGCACCTTCTCTGTGCCTGGGAAGCAGAAGTGTTCACATTGCTTCGCAGAATCGCTTTTGTGCAGAAAACAGTAACACTTGTTCAGAACGAAAGAAAGCACAGAGCCCCAGATTTTATGTTGTGCTGGAGAGCTTGCAGAGCACTGGGGAAAAGCAGGCAGAGAATTCCCTGCTATCACCTTCTCTGTGCCTGGGAAACAGAAGTGTTCCCATTGCTTCGCAGAATCGCTTTTGTGCAGAAAACACTAACACTTGTTCAGAACGAAAGAAAGCACAGAGCCCCAGATTTTATGTTGTCCTGGAGAGCTTGCAGAGCACTGGGGAAAGGCAGGCAGAGAATTCCCTGCTAGCACCTTCTCTGTGCCTGTTCACATTGCTTCGCAGAATCGCTTTTGTGCAGAAAACAGTAACACTTGTTCAGACGAAAGAAAGCACAGAGCCCCAGATTCTATGTTGTCCTGGAGAGCTTGCAGAGCACTGGGGAAAGGCAGGCAGAGAATTCCCTGCTAGCACCTTCTCTGTGCCTGGGAAACAGAAGTGTTCCCATTGCTTCGCAGAATCGCTTTTGTGCAGAAAACAGTAACACTTGTTCAGAATGAAAGAAAGCACAGAGCCCCAGATTTTATGTTGTCCTGGAGAGCTTGCAGAGCACTGGGGAAAAGCAGGCAGAGAATTCCCTGCTAGCACCTTCTCTGTGCCTGGGAAGCAGAAGTGTTCACATTGCTTCGCAGAATCGCTTTTGTGCAGAAAACAGTAACACTTGTTCAGAACAAAAGAAAGCACAGAGCCCCAGATTTTATGTTGTCCTGGAGAGCTTGCAGAGCACTGGGGAAAAGCAGGCAGAGAATTCCCTGCTAGCACCTTCTCTGTGCCTGGGAAGCAGAAGTGTTCACATTGCTTGGCAGAATCGCTTTTGTGCAGAAAACAGTAACACTTGTTCAGAACGAAAGAAAGCACAGAGCCCCAGATTTTATGTTGTCCTGGAGAGCTTGCAGAGCACTGGGGAAAAGCAGGCAGAGAATTCCCTGCTAGCACCTTCTCTGTGCCTGGGAAACAGAAGTGTTCCCATTGCTTCGCAGAATCGCTTTTGTGCAGAAAACAGTAACACTTGTTCAGAACGAAAGAAAGCACAGAGCCCCAGATTTGCTGTTGTCCTGGAGAGCTTGCAGAGCACTGGGGAAAGGCAGGCAGAGAATTCCCTGCTAGCACCTTCTTTGTGCCTGTTCACATTGCTTCGCAGAATCGCTTTTGTGCAGAAAACAGTAACACTTGTTCACACGAAAAAAAGCACAGAGCCCCAGATTTTATGTTGTCCTGGAGAGCTTGCAGAGCACTGGGGAAAAGCAGGCAGAGAATTCCCTGCTAGCACCTTCTCTGTGCCTGGGAAGCAGAAGTGTTCACATTGCTTCGCAGAATCGCTTTTGTGCAGAAAACAGTAACACTTGTTCAGAACGAAAGAAAGCACAGAGCCCCAGATTTTATGTTGTCCTGGAGAGCTTGCAGAGCACTGGGGAAAAGCAGGCAGAGAATTCCCTGCTATCACCTTCTCTGTGCCTGGGAAACAGAAGTGTTCACATTGCTTCGCAGAATCGCTTTTGTGCAGAAAACAGTAACACTTGTTCAGAACGAAAGAAAGCACAGAGCCCCAGATTTTATGTTGTCCTGGAGAGCTTGCAGAGCACTGGGGAAAGGCAGGCAGAGAATTCCCTGCTAGCACCTTCTCTGTGCCTGTTCACATTGCTTCGCAGAATCGCTTTTGTACAGAAAACAGTAACACTTGTTCAGACGAAAGAAAGCACAGAGCCCCAGATTCTATGTTGTCCTGGAGAGCTTGCAGAGCACTGGGGAAAGGCAGGCAGAGAATTCCCTGCTAGCACCTTCTCTGTGCCTGGGAAACAGAAGTGTTCCCATTGCTTCACAGAATCGCTTTTGTGCAGAAAACAGTAACACTTGTTCAGACGAAAAAAAGCACAGAGCCCCAGATTTTATGTTGTCCTGGAGAGCTTGCAGAGCACTGGGGAAAAGGAGGCAGAGAATTCCCTGCTAGCACCTTCTCTGTGCCTGGGAAGCAGTAGTGTTCACATTGCTTGGCAGAATCGCTTTTGTGCAGAAAACAGTAACACTTGTTCAGAACGAAAGAAAGCACAGAGCCCCAGAATTGCTGTTGTCCTGGAGAGCTTGCAGAGCACTGGGGAAAGGCAGGCAGAGAATTCCCTGCTAGCACCTTCTTTGTGCCTGTTCACATTGCTTCGCAGAATCGCTTTTGTGCAGAAAACAGTAACACTTGTTCAGACGAAAAAAAGCACAGAGCCCCAGATTCTATGTTGTCCTGGAGAGCTTGCAGAGCACTGGGGAAAGGCAGGCAGAGAATTCCCTGCTAGCACCTTCTCTGTGCCTGGGAAACAGAAGTGTTCCCATTGCTTCGCAGAATCGCTTTTGTGCAGAAAACAGTAACACTTGTTCAGACGAAAAAAAGCACAGAGCCCCAGATTTTATGTTGTCCTGGAGAGCTTGCAGAGCACTGGGGAAAAGCAGGCAGAGAATTCCCTGCTAGCACCTTCTCTGTGCCTGGGAAGCAGAAGTCTTCACATTGCTTCGCAGAATCGCTTTTGTGCAGAAAACAGTAACACTTGTTCAGAACGAAAGAAAGCACAGAGCCCCAGATTTTATGTTGTCCTGGAGAGCTTGCAGAGCACTGGGGAAAGGCAGGCAGAGAATTCCCTGCTAGCACCTTCACTGTGCCTGTTCACATTGCTTCGCAGAATCGCTTTTGTGCAGAAAACAGTAACACTTGTTCAGACGAAAAAAAGCACAGAGCCCCAGATTTTATGTTGTCCTGGAGAGCTTGCAGAGCACTGGGGAAAAGCAGGCAGAGAATTCCCTGCTAGCACCTTCTCTGTGCCTGGGAAGCAGAAGTGTTCACATTGCTTCGCAGAATCGCTTTTGTGCAGAAAACAGTAACACTTGTTCAGAACGAAAGAAAGCACAGAGCCCCAGATTTTATGTTGTCCTGGAGAGCTTGCAGAGCACTGGGGAAAAGCAGGCAGAGAATTCCCTGCTAGCACCTTCTATGTGCCTGGGAAACAGAAGTGTTCACATTGCTTCGCAGAATCGCTTTTGTGCAGAAAACACTAACACTTGTTCAGAACGAAAGAAAGCACAGAGCCCCAGATTTTATGTTGTCCTGGAGAGCTTGCAGAGCACTGGGGAAAGGCAGGCAGAGAATTCCCTGCTAGCACCTTCTCTGTGCCTGTTCACATTGCTTCGCAAGAATCGCTTTTGTGCAGAAAACAGTAACACTTGTCCAGAACGAAAGAAAGCACAGAGCCCCAGATTTTATGTTGTCCTGGAGAGCTTGCAGAGCACTGGGGAAAAGCAGGCAGAGAATTCCCTGCTAGCACCTTCTCTGTGCCTGGGAAGCAGAAGTGTTCACATTGCTTCGCAGAATCGCTTTTCTGCAGAAAACAGTAACACTTGTTCAGAACGAAAGAAAGCACAGAGCCCCAGATTTTATGTTGTCCTGGAGAGCTTGCAGAGCACTGGGGAAAAGCAGGCAGAGAATTCCCTGCTAGCACCTTCTCTGTGCCTGGGAAGCAGAAGTGTTCACATTGCTTCGCAGAATCGCTTTTGTGCAGAAAACAGTAACACTTGTTCAGAACGAAAGAAAGCACAGAGCCCCAGATTTGCTGTTGTCCTGGAGAGCTTGCAGAGCACTGGGGAAAGGCAGGCAGAGAATTCCCTGCTAGCACCTTCTCTGTGCCTGGGAAACAGAAGTGTTCCCATTTCTTCACAGAATCGCTTTTGTGCAGAAAACACTAACACTTGTTCAGACGAAAAAAAGCACAGAGCCCCAGATTTTATGTTGTCCTGGAGAGCTTGCAGAGCACTGGGGAAAAGCAGGCAGAGAATTCCCTGCTAGAACCTTCTCTGTGCCTGGGAAACAGAAGTGTTCCCATTTCTTCACAGAATCGCTTTTGTGCAGAAAACACTAACACTTGTTCAGACGAAAAAAAGCACAGAGCCCCAGATTTTATGTTGTCCTGGAGAGCTTGCAGAGCACTGGGGAAAGGCAGGCAGAGAATTCCCTGCTAGCACCTTCTCTGTGCCTGGGAAGCAGAAGTGTTCACATTGCTTCGCAGAATCGCTTTTGTGCAGAAAACAGTAACAGTTGTTCAGAACGAAAGACAGCACAGAGCCCCAGATTTTATGTTGTCCTGGAGAGCTTGCAGAGCACTGGGGAAAAGCAGGCAGAGAATTCCCTGCTAGCACCTTCTGTGCCTGGGAAACAGAAGTGTTCCCATTGCTTCGCAGAATCGCTTTTGTGCAGAAAACAGTAACACTTGTTCAGAACGAAAGAAAGCACAGAGCCCGAGATTTTATGTTGTCCTGGAGAGCTTGCAGAGCACTGGGGAAAAGCAGGCAGAGAATTTCCTGCTAGCACCTTCTCTGTGCCTGGGAAGCAGAAGTGTTCACATTTCTTGGCAGAATCGCTTTTGTGCAGAAAACAGTAACACTTGTTCAGACGAAAAAAAGCACAGAGCCCCAGATTTTATGTTGTCCTGGAGAGCTTGCAGAGCACTGGGGACAAGCAGGCAGAAATTCCCTGCTAGCACCTTCTCTGTGCCTGGGAAGCAGAAGTGTTCACATTGCTTCGCAGAATCGCTTTTGTGCAGAAAACAGTAACACTTGTTCAG
Source organism: Strix uralensis (assembly GCF_047716275.1). Taxonomy (NCBI): domain Eukaryota; kingdom Metazoa; phylum Chordata; class Aves; order Strigiformes; family Strigidae; genus Strix; species Strix uralensis. The sequence continues at coordinate 509,155 of NW_027436714.1, read as the reverse complement.
AATGAAAGAAAGCACAGAGCCCCAGATTTTATGTTGTCCTGGAGAGCTTGCAGAGCACTGGGGAAAGGCAGGCAGAGAATTCCCTGCTAGCACCTTCTCTGTGCCTGTTCACATTGCTTCGCAGAATCGCTTTTGTGCAGAAAACAGTAACACTTGTTCAGACGAAAGAAAGCACAGAGCCCCAGATTCTATGTTGTCCTGGAGAGCTTGCAGAGCACTGGGGAAAAGCAGGCAGAGAATTCCCTGCTAGCACCTTCTCTGTGCCTGGGAAGCAGAAGTGTTCACATTGCTTCGCAGAATCGCTTTTGTGCAGAAAACAGTAACACTTGTTCAGAATGAAAGAAAGCACAGAGCCCCAGATTTTATGTTGTCCTGGAGAGCTTGCAGAGCACTGGGGAAAGGCAGGCAGAGAATTCCCTGCTAGCACCTTCTCTGTGCCTGTTCACATTGCTTCGCAGAATCGCTTTTGTACAGAAAACAGTAACACTTGTTCAGACGAAAGAAAGCACAGAGCCCCAGATTTGCTGTTGTCCTGGAGAGCTTGCAGAGCACTGGGGAAAAGCAGGCAGAGAATTCCCTGCTAGCACCTTCTCTGTGCCTGGGAAGCAGAAGTGTTCCCATTGCTTCGCAGAATCGCTTTTGTGCAGAAAACAGTAACACTTGTTCAGAACGAAAGAAAGCACAGAGCCCCAGATTTTATGTTGTCCTGGAGAGCTTGCAGAGCACTGGGGAAAAGCAGGCAGAGAATTCCCTGCTAGCACCTTCTCTGTGCCTGGGAAACAGAAGTGTTCCCATTGCTTCGCAGAATCGCTTTTGTGCAGAAAACAGTAACACTTGTTCAGAACGAAAGAAAGCACAGAGCCCCAGATTTTATGTTGTCCTGGAGAGCTTGCAGAGCACTGGGGAAAAGCAGGCAGAGAATTCCCTGCTAGCACCTTCTCTGTGCCTGGGAAACAGAAGTGTTCCCATTGCTTCGCAGAATCGCTTTTGTGCAGAAAACAGTAACACTTGTTCAGAACGAAAGAAAGCACAGAGCCCCAGATTTTATGTTGTCCTGGAGAGCTTGCAGAGCACTGGGGAAAGGCAGGCAGAGAATTCCCTGCTAGCACCTTCTCTGTCCCTGTTCACATTGCTTCGCAGAATCGCTTTTGTGCAGAAAACAGTAACACTTGTTCAGACGAAAGAAAGCACAGAGCCCCAGATTCTATGTTGTCCTGGAGAGCTTGCAGAGCACTGGGGAAAAGCAGGCAGAGAATTCCCTGCTAGCACCTTCTCTGTGCCTGGGAAGCAGAAGTGTTCACATTGCTTCGCAGAATCGCTTTTGTGCAGAAAACAGTAACACTTGTTCAGAACGAAAGAAAGCACAGAGCCCCAGATTTTATGTTGTCCTGGAGAGCTTGCAGAGCACTGGGGAAAAGCAGGCAGAGAATTCCCTGCTAGCACCTTCTCTGTGCCTGGGAAGCAGAAGTGTTCACATTGCTTCGCAGAATCGCTTTTGTGCAGAAAACAGTAACACTTGTTCAGAACGAAAGAAAGCACAGAGCCCCAGATTTTATGTTGTCCTGGAGAGCTTGCAGAGCACTGGGGAAAAGCAGGCAGAGAATTCCCTGCTAGCACCTTCTCTGTGCCTGGGAAGCAGAAGTCTTCACATTGCTTCGCAGAATCGCTTTTGTGCAGAAAACAGTAACACTTGTTCAGAACGAAAGAAAGCACAGAGCCCCAGATTTTATGTTGTCCTGGAGAGCTTGCAGAGCACTGGGGAAAAGCAGGCAGAGAATTCCCTGCTAGCACCTTCTCTGTGCCTGGGAAGCAGAAGTGTTCACATTGCTTCGCAGAATCGCTTTTGTGCAGAAAACAGTAACACTTGTTCAGAACGAAAGAAAGCACAGAGCCCCAGATTTTATGTTGTCCTGGAGAGCTTGCAGAGCACTGGGGAAAAGCAGGCAGAGAATTCCCTGCTAGCACCTTCTCTGTGCCTGGGAAGCAGAAGTCTTCACATTGCTTCGCAGAATCGCTTTTGTGCAGAAAACAGTAACACTTGTTCAGACGAAAAAAAGCACAGAGCCCCAGATTTTATGTTGTCCTGGAGAGCTTGCAGAGCACTGGGGAAAAGCAGGCAGAGAATTCCCTGCTAGCACCTTCTCTGTGCCTGGGAAACAGAAGTGTTCCCATTGCTTCGCAGAATCGCTTTTGTGCAGAAAACAGTAACACTTGTTCAGAACGAAAGAAAGCACAGAGCCCCAGATTTTATGTTGTCCTGGAGAGCTTGCAGAGCACTGGGGAAAAGCAGGCAGAGAATTCCCTGCTAGCACCTTCTCTGTGCCTGGGAAGCAGAAGTGTTCACATTGCTTCGCAGAATCGCTTTTCTGCAGAAAACAGTAACACTTGTTCAGAACGAAAGAAAGCACAGAGCCCCAGATTTTATGTTGTCCTGGAGAGCTTGCAGAGCACTGGGGAAAAGCAGGCAGAGAATTCCCTGCTAGCACCTTCTCTGTGCCTGGGAAGCAGAAGTGTTCACATTGCTTCGCAGAATCACTTTTGTGCAGAAAACAGTAACACTTGTTCAGACGAAAGAAAGCACAGAGCCCCAGATTTTATGTTGTCCTGGAGAGCTTGCAGAGCACTGGGGAAAGGCAGGCAGAGAATTCCCTGCTAGCACCTTCTCTGTGCCTGTTCACATTGCTTCGCAGAATCGCTTTTGTACAGAAAACAGTAACACTTGTTCAGACGAAAGAAAGCACAGAGCCCCAGATTCTATGTTGTCCTGGAGAGCTTGCAGAGCACTGGGGAAAAGCAGGCAGAGAATTCCCTGCTAGCACCTTCTCTGTGCCTGGGAAGCAGAAGTGTTCCCATTGCTTCGCAGAATCGCTTTTGTGCAGAAAACAGTAACACTTGTTCAGAACGAAAGAAAGCACAGAGCCCCAGATTTTATGTTGTCCTGGAGAGCTTGCAGAGCACTGGGGAAAAGCAGGCAGAGAATTCCCTGCTAGCACCTTCTCTGTGCCTGGGAAACAGAAGTGTTCCCATTGCTTCGCAGAATCGCTTTTGTGCAGAAAACAGTAACACTTGTTCAGAACGAAAGAAAGCACAGAGCCCCAGATTTTATGTTGTCCTGGAGAGCTTGCAGAGCACTGGGGAAAAGCAGGCAGAGAATTTCCTGCTAGCACCTTCTCTGTGCCTGGGAAGCAGAAGTGTTCACATTGCTTCGCAGAATCGCTTTTGTGCAGAAAACAGTAACACTTGTTCAGAACAAAAGAAAGCACAGAGCCCCAGATTTTATGTTGTCCTGGAGAGCTTGCAGAGCACTGGGGAAAAGCAGGCAGAGAATTCCCTGCTAGCACCTTCTCTGTGCCTGGGAAGCAGAAGTCTTCACATTGCTTCGCAGAATCGCTTTTGTGCAGAAAACAGTAACACTTGTTCAGAACGAAAGAAAGCACAGAGCCCCAGATTTTATGTTGTCCTGGAGAGCTTGCAGAGCACTGGGGAAAAGCAGGCAGAGAATTCCCTGCTAGCACCTTCTCTGTGCCTGGGAAACAGAAGTGTTCCCATTGCTTCGCAGAATCGCTTTTGTGCAGAAAACAGTAACACTTGTTCAGAACGAAAGAAAGCACAGAGCCCCAGATTTGCTGTTGTCCTGGAGAGCTTGCAGAGCACTGGGGAAAGGCAGGCAGAGAATTCCCTGCTAGCACCTTCACTGTGCCTGTTCACATTGCTTCGCAGAATCGCATTTGTGCAGAAAACAGTAACACTTGTTCAGACGAAAAAAAGCACAGAGCCCCAGATTTTATGTTGTCCTGGAGAGCTTGCAGAGCACTGGGGAAAAGCAGGCAGAGAATTCCCTGCTAGCACCTTCTCTGTGCCTGGGAAGCAGAAGTGTTCACATAGCTTCGCAGAATCGCTTTTGTGCAGAAAACACTAACACTTGTTCAGAACGAAAGAAAGCACAGAGCCCCAGATTTTATGTTGTCCTGGAGAGCTTGCAGAGCACTGGGGAAAAGCAGGCAGAGAATTCCCTGCTAGCACCTTCTCTGTGCCTGGGAAGCAGAAGTGTTCACATTGCTTGGCAGAATCGCTTTTGTGCAGAAAACAGTAACACTTGTTCAGAACGAAAGAAAGCACAGAGCCCCAGATTTTATGTTGTCCTGGAGAGCTTGCAGAGCACTGGGGAAAAGCAGGCAGAGAATTCCCTGCTAGCACCTTCTCTGTGCCTGGGAAGCAGAAGTCTTCACATTGCTTCGCAGAATCGCTTTTGTGCAGAAAACAGTAACACTTGTTCAGAACGAAAGAAAGCACAGAGCCCCAGATTTTATGTTGTCCTGGAGAGCTTGCAGAGCACTGGGGAAAAGCAGGCAGAGAATTCCCTGCTAGCACCTTCTCTGTGCCTGGGAAACAGAAGTGTTCCCATTGCTTCGCAGAATCGCTTTTGTGCAGAAAACAGTAACACTTGTTCAGACGAAAAAAAGCACAGAGCCCCAGATTTTATGTTGTCCTGGAGAGCTTGCAGAGCACTGGGGAAAGGCAGGCAGAGAATTCCCTGCTAGCACCTTCTCTGTGCCTGGGAAGCAGAAGTGTTCACATTGCTTCGCAGAATCGCTTTTGTGAAGAAAACAGTAACACTTGTTCAGAACGAAAGAAAGCACAGAGCCCCAGATTTTATGTTGTCCTGGAGAGCTTGCAGAGCACTGGGGAAAAGCAGGCAGAGAATTCCCTGCTAGCACCTTCTCTGTGCCTGGGAAGCAGAAGTGTTCCCATTGCTTCGCAGAATCGCTTTTGTGCAGAAAACAGTAACACTTGTTCAGAACGAAAGAAAGCACAGAGCCCCAGATTTGCTGTTGTCCTAGAGAGCTTGCAGAGCACTGGGGAAAGGCAGGCAGAGAATTCCCTGCTAGCACCTTCTTTGTGCCTGTTCACATTGCTTCGCAGAATCGCTTTTGTGCAGAAAACAGTAACACTTGTTCAGACGAAAAAAAGCACAGAGCCCCAGATTTTATGTTGTCCTGGAGAGCTTGCAGAGCACTGGGGAAAAGCAGGCAGAGAATTCCCTGCTAGCACCTTCTCTGTGCCTGGGAAGCAGAAGTGTTCACATTGCTTCGCAGAATCGCTTTTGTGCAGAAAACAGTAACACTTGTTCAGAACGAAAGAAAGCACAGAGCCCCAGATTTTATGTTGTCCTGGAGAGCTTGCAGAGCACTGGGGAAAAGCAGGCAGAGAATTCCCTGCTAGCACCTTCTCTGTGCCTGGGAAGCAGAAGTCTTCACATTGCTTCGCAGAATCGCTTTTGTGCAGAAAACAGTAACACTTGTTCAGACGAAAAAAAGCACAGAGCCCCAGATTTTATGTTGTCCTGGAGAGCTTGCAGAGCACTGGGGAAAAGCAGGCAGAGAATTCCCTGCTAGCACCTTCTCTGTGCCTGGGAAACAGAAGTGTTCCCATTGCTTCGCAGAATCGCTTTTGTGCAGAAAACAGTAACACTTGTTCAGAACGAAAGAAAGCACAGAGCCCCAGATTTTATGTTGTCCTGGAGAGCTTGCAGAGCACTGGGGAAAAGCAGGCAGAGAATTCCCTGCTAGCACCTTCTCTGTGCCTGGGAAGCAGAAGTGTTCACATTGCTTCGCAGAATCGCTTTTCTGCAGAAAACAGTAACACTTGTTCAGAACGAAAGAAAGCACAGAGCCCCAGATTTTATGTTGTCCTGGAGAGCTTGCAGAGCACTGGGGAAAAGCAGGCAGAGAATTCCCTGCTAGCACCTTCTCTGTGCCTGGGAAGCAGAAGTGTTCACATTGCTTCGCAGAATCACTTTTGTGCAGAAAACAGTAACACTTGTTCAGACGAAAGAAAGCACAGAGCCCCAGATTTTATGTTGTCCTGGAGAGCTTGCAGAGCACTGGGGAAAGGCAGGCAGAGAATTCCCTGCTAGCACCTTCTCTGTGCCTGTTCACATTGCTTCGCAGAATCGCTTTTGTACAGAAAACAGTAACACTTGTTCAGACGAAAGAAAGCACAGAGCCCCAGATTCTATGTTGTCCTGGAGAGCTTGCAGAGCACTGGGGAAAAGCAGGCAGAGAATTCCCTGCTAGCACCTTCTCTGTGCCTGGGAAGCAGAAGTGTTCCCATTGCTTCGCAGAATCGCTTTTGTGCAGAAAACAGTAACACTTGTTCAGAACGAAAGAAAGCACAGAGCCCCAGATTTTATGTTGTCCTGGAGAGCTTGCAGAGCACTGGGGAAAAGCAGGCAGAGAATTCCCTGCTAGCACCTTCTCTGTGCCTGGGAAACAGAAGTGTTCCCATTGCTTCGCAGAATCGCTTTTGTGCAGAAAACAGTAACACTTGTTCAGAACGAAAGAAAGCACAGAGCCCCAGATTTTATGTTGTCCTGGAGAGCTTGCAGAGCACTGGGGAAAAGCAGGCAGAGAATTTCCTGCTAGCACCTTCTCTGTGCCTGGGAAGCAGAAGTGTTCACATTGCTTCGCAGAATCGCTTTTGTGCAGAAAACAGTAACACTTGTTCAGAACAAAAGAAAGCACAGAGCCCCAGATTTTATGTTGTCCTGGAGAGCTTGCAGAGCACTGGGGAAAAGCAGGCAGAGAATTCCCTGCTAGCACCTTCTCTGTGCCTGGGAAGCAGAAGTCTTCACATTGCTTCGCAGAATCGCTTTTGTGCAGAAAACAGTAACACTTGTTCAGAACGAAAGAAAGCACAGAGCCCCAGATTTTATGTTGTCCTGGAGAGCTTGCAGAGCACTGGGGAAAAGCAGGCAGAGAATTCCCTGCTAGCACCTTCTCTGTGCCTGGGAAACAGAAGTGTTCCCATTGCTTCGCAGAATCGCTTTTGTGCAGAAAACAGTAACACTTGTTCAGAACGAAAGAAAGCACAGAGCCCCAGATTTGCTGTTGTCCTGGAGAGCTTGCAGAGCACTGGGGAAAGGCAGGCAGAGAATTCCCTGCTAGCACCTTCACTGTGCCTGTTCACATTGCTTCGCAGAATCGCATTTGTGCAGAAAACAGTAACACTTGTTCAGACGAAAAAAAGCACAGAGCCCCAGATTTTATGTTGTCCTGGAGAGCTTGCAGAGCACTGGGGAAAAGCAGGCAGAGAATTCCCTGCTAGCACCTTCTCTGTGCCTGGGAAGCAGAAGTGTTCACATAGCTTCGCAGAATCGCTTTTGTGCAGAAAACACTAACACTTGTTCAGAACGAAAGAAAGCACAGAGCCCCAGATTTTATGTTGTCCTGGAGAGCTTGCAGAGCACTGGGGAAAAGCAGGCAGAGAATTCCCTGCTAGCACCTTCTCTGTGCCTGGGAAGCAGAAGTGTTCACATTGCTTGGCAGAATCGCTTTTGTGCAGAAAACAGTAACACTTGTTCAGAACGAAAGAAAGCACAGAGCCCCAGATTTTATGTTGTCCTGGAGAGCTTGCAGAGCACTGGGGAAAAGCAGGCAGAGAATTCCCTGCTAGCACCTTCTCTGTGCCTGGGAAGCAGAAGTCTTCACATTGCTTCGCAGAATCGCTTTTGTGCAGAAAACAGTAACACTTGTTCAGAACGAAAGAAAGCACAGAGCCCCAGATTTTATGTTGTCCTGGAGAGCTTGCAGAGCACTGGGGAAAAGCAGGCAGAGAATTCCCTGCTAGCACCTTCTCTGTGCCTGGGAAACAGAAGTGTTCCCATTGCTTCGCAGAATCGCTTTTGTGCAGAAAACAGTAACACTTGTTCAGACGAAAAAAAGCACAGAGCCCCAGATTTTATGTTGTCCTGGAGAGCTTGCAGAGCACTGGGGAAAGGCAGGCAGAGAATTCCCTGCTAGCACCTTCTCTGTGCCTGGGAAGCAGAAGTGTTCACATTGCTTCGCAGAATCGCTTTTGTGAAGAAAACAGTAACACTTGTTCAGAACGAAAGAAAGCACAGAGCCCCAGATTTTATGTTGTCCTGGAGAGCTTGCAGAGCACTGGGGAAAAGCAGGCAGAGAATTCCCTGCTAGCACCTTCTCTGTGCCTGGGAAGCAGAAGTGTTCCCATTGCTTCGCAGAATCGCTTTTGTGCAGAAAACAGTAACACTTGTTCAGAACGAAAGAAAGCACAGAGCCCCAGATTTGCTGTTGTCCTAGAGAGCTTGCAGAGCACTGGGGAAAGGCAGGCAGAGAATTCCCTGCTAGCACCTTCTTTGTGCCTGTTCACATTGCTTCGCAGAATCGCTTTTGTGCAGAAAACAGTAACACTTGTTCAGACGAAAAAAAGCACAGAGCCCCAGATTTTATGTTGTCCTGGAGAGCTTGCAGAGCACTGGGGAAAAGCAGGCAGAGAATTCCCTGCTAGCACCTTCTCTGTGCCTGGGAAGCAGAAGTGTTCACATTGCTTCGCAGAATCGCTTTTGTGCAGAAAACAGTAACACTTGTTCAGAACAAAAGAAAGCACAGAGCCCCAGATTTTATGTTGTCCTGGAGAGCTTGCAGAGCACTGGGGAAAAGCAGGCAGAGAATTCCCTGCTAGCACCTTCTCTGTGCCTGGGAAACAGAAGTGTTCACATTGCTTCGCAGAATCGCTTTTGTGCAGAAAACAGTAACACTTGTTCAGAACGAAAGAAAGCACAGAGCCCCAGATTTTATGTTGTCCTGGAGAGCTTGCAGAGCACTGGGGAAAGGCAGGCAGAGAATTCCCTGCTAGCACCTTCTCTGTGCCTGTTCACATTGCTTCGCAGAATCGCTTTTGTGCAGAAAACAGTAACACTTGTTCAGACGAAAGAAAGCACAGAGCCCCAGATTCTATGTTGTCCTGGAGAGCTTGCAGAGCACTGGGGAAAAGCAGGCAGAGAATTGCCTGCTAGCACCTTCTCTGTGCCTGGGAAGCAGAAGTGTTCACATTGCTTCGCAGAATCGCTTTTGTGCAGAAAACAGTAACACTTGTTCAGAACGAAAGAAAGCACAGAGCCCCAGATTTTATGTTGTCCTGGAGAGCTTGCAGAGCACTGGGGAAAAGCAGGCAGAGAATTCCCTGCTAGCACCTTCTCTGTGCCTGGGAAACAGAAGTGTTCACATTGCTTCGCAGAATCGCTTTTGTGCAGAAAACACTAACACTTGTTCAGAACGAAAGAAAGCACAGAGCCCCAGATTTTATGTTGTCCTGGAGAGCTTGCAGAGCACTGGGGAAAGGCAGGCAGAGAATTCCCTGTTAGCACCTTCTCTGTGCCTGTTCACATTGCTTCGCAAGAATCGCTTTTGTGCAGAAAACAGTAACACTTGTTCAGAACGAAAGAAAGCACAGAGCCCCAGATTTTATGTTGTCCTGGAGAGCTTGCAGAGCACTGGGGAAAGGCAGGCAGAGAATTCCCTGCTAGCACCTTCTCTGTGCCTGGGAAGCAGAAGTGTTCACATTGCTTCGCAGAATCGCTTTTGTGCAGAAAACAGTAACACTTGTTCAGAACGAAAGAAAGCACAGAGCCCCAGATTTTATGTTGTGCTGGAGAGCTTGCAGAGCACTGGGGAAAAGCAGGCAGAGAATTCCCTGCTATCACCTTCTCTGTGCCTGGGAAACAGAAGTGTTCACATTGCTTCGCAGAATCGCTTTTGTGCAGAAAACACTAACACTTGTTCAGAACGAAAGAAAGCACAGAGCCCCAGATTTTATGTTGTCCTGGAGAGCTTGCAGAGCACTGGGGAAAGGCAGGCAGAGAATTCCCTGCTAGCACCTTCTCTGTGCCTGTTCACATTGCTTCGCAGAATCGCTTTTGTGCAGAAAACAGTAACACTTGTTCAGACGAAAAAAAGCACAGAGCCCCAGATTCTATGTTGTCCTGGAGAGCTTGCAGAGCACTGGGGAAAGGCAGGCAGAGAATTCCCTGCTAGCACCTTCTCTGTGCCTGGGAAACAGAAGTGTTCCCATTGCTTCGCAGAATCGCTTTTGTGCAGAAAACAGTAACACTTGTTCAGACGAAAAAAAGCACAGAGCCCCAGATTTTATGTTGTCCTGGAGAGCTTGCAGAGCACTGGGGAAAAGCAGGCAGAGAATTCCCTGCTAGCACCTTCTCTGTGCCTGGGAAACAGAAGTGTTCCCATTGCTTCGCAGAATCGCTTTTGTGCAGAAAACAGTAACACTTGTTCAGAACGAAAGAAAGCACAGAGCCCCAGATTTGCTGTTGTCCTGGAGAGCTTGCAGAGCACTGGGGAAAGGCAGGCAGAGAATTCCCTGCTAGCACCTTCTTTGTGCCTGTTCACATTGCTTCGCAGAATCGCTTTTGTGCAGAAAACAGTAACACTTGTTCAGACGAAAAAAAGCACAGAGCCCCAGATTTTATGTTGTCCTGGAGAGCTTGCAGAGCACTGGGGAAAAGCAGGCAGAGAATTCCCTGCTAGCACCTTCTCTGTGCCTGGGAAGCAGAAGTGTTCACATTGCTTCGCAGAATCGCTTTTGTGCTGAAAACAGTAACACTTGTTCAGAACGAAAGAAAGCACAGAGCCCCAGATTTGCTGTTGTCCTAGAGAGCTTGCAGAGCACTGGGGAAAGGCAGGCAGAGAATTCCCTGCTAGCACCTTCTTTGTGCCTGTTCACATTGCTTCGCAGAATCGCTTTTGTGCAGAAAACAGTAACACTTGTTCAGACGAAAAAAAGCACAGAGCCCCAGATTTTATGTTGTCCTGGAGAGCTTGCAGAGCACTGGGGAAAAGCAGGCAGAGAATTCCCTGCTAGCACCTTCTCTGTGCCTGGGAAGCAGAAGTGTTCACATTGCTTCGCAGAATCGCTTTTGTGCAGAAAACAGTAACACTTGTTCAGAACAAAAGAAAGCACAGAGCCCCAGATTTTATGTTGTCCTGGAGAGCTTGCAGAGCACTGGGGAAAAGCAGGCAGAGAATTCCCTGCTAGCACCTTCTCTGTGCCTGGGAAACAGAAGTGTTCACATTGCTTCGCAGAATCGCTTTTGTGCAGAAAACAGTAACACTTGTTCAGAACGAAAGAAAGCACAGAGCCCCAGATTTTATGTTGTCCTGGAGAGCTTGCAGAGCACTGGGGAAAGGCAGGCAGAGAATTCCCTGCTAGCACCTTCTCTGTGCCTGTTCACATTGCTTCGCAGAATCGCTTTTGTGCAGAAAACAGTAACACTTGTTCAGACGAAAGAAAGCACAGAGCCCCAGATTCTATGTTGTCCTGGAGAGCTTGCAGAGCACTGGGGAAAAGCAGGCAGAGAATTGCCTGCTAGCACCTTCTCTGTGCCTGGGAAGCAGAAGTGTTCACATTGCTTCGCAGAATCGCTTTTGTGCAGAAAACAGTAACACTTGTTCAGAACGAAAGAAAGCACAGAGCCCCAGATTTTATGTTGTCCTGGAGAGCTTGCAGAGCACTGGGGAAAAGCAGGCAGAGAATTCCCTGCTAGCACCTTCTCTGTGCCTGGGAAACAGAAGTGTTCACATTGCTTCGCAGAATCGCTTTTGTGCAGAAAACAGTAACACTTGTTCAGAACGAAAGAAAGCACAGAGCCCCAGATTTTATGTTGTCCTGGAGAGCTTGCAGAGCACTGGGGAAAGGCAGGCAGAGAATTCCCTGTTAGCACCTTCTCTGTGCCTGTTCACATTGCTTCGCAAGAATCGCTTTTGTGCAGAAAACAGTAACACTTGTTCAGAACGAAAGAAAGCACAGAGCCCCAGATTTTATGTTGTCCTGGAGAGCTTGCAGAGCACTGGGGAAAGGCAGGCAGAGAATTCCCTGCTAGCACCTTCTCTGTGCCTGGGAAGCAGAAGTGTTCACATTGCTTCGCAGAATCGCTTTTGTGCAGAAAACAGTAACACTTGTTCAGAACGAAAGAAAGCACAGAGCCCCAGATTTTATGTTGTCCTGGAGAGCTTGCAGAGCACTGGGGAAAAGCAGGCAGAGAATTCCCTGCTAGCACCTTCTCTGTGCCTGGGAAGCAGAAGTGTTCACATTGCTTCGCAGAATCACTTTTGTGCAGAAAACAGTAACACTTGTTCAGACGAAAGAAAGCACAGAGCCCCAGATTTTATGTTGTCCTGGAGAGCTTGCAGAGCACTGGGGAAAGGCAGGCAGAGAATTCCCTGCTAGCACCTTCTCTGTGCCTGTTCACATTGCTTCGCAGAATCGCTTTTGTACAGAAAACAGTAACACTTGTTCAGACGAAAGAAAGCACAGAGCCCCAGATTCTATGTTGTCCTGGAGAGCTTGCAGAGCACTGGGGAAAAGCAGGCAGAGAATTCCCTGCTAGCACCTTCTCTGTGCCTGGGAAGCAGAAGTGTTCCCATTGCTTCGCAGAATCGCTTTTGTGCAGAAAACAGTAACACTTGTTCAGAACGAAAGAAAGCACAGAGCCCCAGATTTTATGTTGTCCTGGAGAGCTTGCAGAGCACTGGGGAAAAGCAGGCAGAGAATTCCCTGCTAGCACCTTCTCTGTGCCTGGGAAACAGAAGTGTTCCCATTGCTTCGCAGAATCGCTTTTGTGCAGAAAACAGTAACACTTGTTCAGAACGAAAGAAAGCACAGAGCCCCAGATTTTATGTTGTCCTGGAGAGCTTGCAGAGCACTGGGGAAAAGCAGGCAGAGAATTTCCTGCTAGCACCTTCTCTGTGCCTGGGAAGCAGAAGTGTTCACATTGCTTCGCAGAATCGCTTTTGTGCAGAAAACAGTAACACTTGTTCAGAACAAAAGAAAGCACAGAGCCCCAGATTTTATGTTGTCCTGGAGAGCTTGCAGAGCACTGGGGAAAAGCAGGCAGAGAATTCCCTGCTAGCACCTTCTCTGTGCCTGGGAAGCAGAAGTCTTCACATTGCTTCGCAGAATCGCTTTTGTGCAGAAAACAGTAACACTTGTTCAGAACGAAAGAAAGCACAGAGCCCCAGATTTTATGTTGTCCTGGAGAGCTTGCAGAGCACTGGGGAAAAGCAGGCAGAGAATTCCCTGCTAGCACCTTCTCTGTGCCTGGGAAACAGAAGTGTTCCCATTGCTTCGCAGAATCGCTTTTGTGCAGAAAACAGTAACACTTGTTCAGAACGAAAGAAAGCACAGAGCCCCAGATTTGCTGTTGTCCTGGAGAGCTTGCAGAGCACTGGGGAAAGGCAGGCAGAGAATTCCCTGCTAGCACCTTCACTGTGCCTGTTCACATTGCTTCGCAGAATCGCATTTGTGCAGAAAACAGTAACACTTGTTCAGACGAAAAAAAGCACAGAGCCCCAGATTTTATGTTGTCCTGGAGAGCTTGCAGAGCACTGGGGAAAAGCAGGCAGAGAATTCCCTGCTAGCACCTTCTCTGTGCCTGGGAAGCAGAAGTGTTCACATAGCTTCGCAGAATCGCTTTTGTGCAGAAAACACTAACACTTGTTCAGAACGAAAGAAAGCACAGAGCCCCAGATTTTATGTTGTCCTGGAGAGCTTGCAGAGCACTGGGGAAAAGCAGGCAGAGAATTCCCTGCTAGCACCTTCTCTGTGCCTGGGAAGCAGAAGTGTTCACATTGCTTGGCAGAATCGCTTTTGTGCAGAAAACAGTAACACTTGTTCAGAACGAAAGAAAGCACAGAGCCCCAGATTTTATGTTGTCCTGGAGAGCTTGCAGAGCACTGGGGAAAAGCAGGCAGAGAATTCCCTGCTAGCACCTTCTCTGTGCCTGGGAAGCAGAAGTCTTCACATTGCTTCGCAGAATCGCTTTTGTGCAGAAAACAGTAACACTTGTTCAGAACGAAAGAAAGCACAGAGCCCCAGATTTTATGTTGTCCTGGAGAGCTTGCAGAGCACTGGGGAAAAGCAGGCAGAGAATTCCCTGCTAGCACCTTCTCTGTGCCTGGGAAACAGAAGTGTTCCCATTGCTTCGCAGAATCGCTTTTGTGCAGAAAACAGTAACACTTGTTCAGACGAAAGAAAGCACAGAGCCCCAGATTCTATGTTGTCCTGGAGAGCTTGCAGAGCACTGGGGAAAGGCAGGCAGAGAATTCCCTGCTAGCACCTTCTCTGTGCCTGGGAAGCAGAAGTGTTCACATTGCTTCGCAGAATCGCTTTTGTGAAGAAAACAGTAACACTTGTTCAGAACGAAAGAAAGCACAGAGCCCCAGATTTTATGTTGTCCTGGAGAGCTTGCAGAGCACTGGGGAAAAGCAGGCAGAGAATTCCCTGCTAGCACCTTCTCTGTGCCTGGGAAACAGAAGTGTTCCCATTGCTTCGCAGAATCGCTTTTGTGCAGAAAACAGTAACACTTGTTCAGTACGAAAGAAAGCACAGAGCCCCAGATTTGCTGTTGTCCTAGAGAGCTTGCAGAGCACTGGGGAAAGGCAGGCAGAGAATTCCCTGCTAGCACCTTCTTTGTGCCTGTTCACATTGCTTCGCAGAATCGCTTTTGTGCAGAAAACAGTAACACTTGTTCAGAACGAAAGAAAGCACAGAGCCCCAGATTTTATGTTGTCCTGGAGAGCTTGCAGAGCACTGGGGAAAAGCAGGCAGAGAATTCCCTGCTAGCACCTTCTCTGTGCCTGGGAAGCAGAAGTGTTCACATTGCTTCGCAGAATCGCTTTTGTGCAGAAAACAGTAACACTTGTTCAGAACAAAAGAAAGCACAGAGCCCCAGATTTTATGTTGTCCTGGAGAGCTTGCAGAGCACTGGGGAAAAGCAGGCAGAGAATTCCCTGCTAGCACCTTCTCTGTGCCTGGGAAGCAGAAGTCTTCACATTGCTTCGCAGAATCGCTTTTGTGCAGAAAACAGTAACACTTGTTCAGAACGAAAGAAAGCACAGAGCCCCAGATTTTATGTTGTCCTGGAGAGCTTGCAGAGCACTGGGGAAAAGCAGGCAGAGAATTCCCTGCTAGCACCTTCTCTGTGCCTGGGAAACAGAAGTGTTCCCATTGCTTCGCAGAATCGCTTTTGTGCAGAAAACAGTAACACTTGTTCAGAACGAAAGAAAGCACAGAGCCCCAGATTTGCTGTTGTCCTGGAGAGCTTGCAGAGCACTGGGGAAAGGCAGGCAGAGAATTCCCTGCTAGCACCTTCACTGTGCCTGTTCACATTGCTTCGCAGAATCGCATTTGTGCAGAAAACAGTAACACTTGTTCAGACGAAAAAAAGCACAGAGCCCCAGATTTTATGTTGTCCTGGAGAGCTTGCAGAGCACTGGGGAAAAGCAGGCAGAGAATTCCCTGCTAGCACCTTCTCTGTGCCTGGGAAGCAGAAGTGTTCACATAGCTTCGCAGAATCGCTTTTGTGCAGAAAACACTAACACTTGTTCAGAACGAAAGAAAGCACAGAGCCCCAGATTTTATGTTGTCCTGGAGAGCTTGCAGAGCACTGGGGAAAAGCAGGCAGAGAATTCCCTGCTAGCACCTTCTCTGTGCCTGGGAAGCAGAAGTGTTCACATTGCTTGGCAGAATCGCTTTTGTGCAGAAAACAGTAACACTTGTTCAGAACGAAAGAAAGCACAGAGCCCCAGATTTTATGTTGTCCTGGAGAGCTTGCAGAGCACTGGGGAAAAGCAGGCAGAGAATTCCCTGCTAGCACCTTCTCTGTGCCTGGGAAGCAGAAGTGTTCACATTGCTTCGCAGAATCGCTTTTGTGCAGAAAACAGTAACACTTGTTCAGAACGAAAGAAAGCACAGAGCCCCAGATTTTATGTTGTCCTGGAGAGCTTGCAGAGCACTGGGGAAAAGCAGGCAGAGAATTCCCTGCTAGCACCTTCTCTGTGCCTGGGAAACAGAAGTGTTCCCATTGCTTCGCAGAATCGCTTTTGTGCAGAAAACAGTAACACTTGTTCAGACGAAAAAAAGCACAGAGCCCCAGATTTTATGTTGTCCTGGAGAGCTTGCAGAGCACTGGGGAAAGGCAGGCAGAGAATTCCCTGCTAGCACCTTCTCTGTGCCTGGGAAGCAGAAGTGTTCACATTGCTTCGCAGAATCGCTTTTGTGAAGAAAACAGTAACACTTGTTCAGAACGAAAGAAAGCACAGAGCCCCAGATTTTATGTTGTCCTGGAGAGCTTGCAGAGCACTGGGGAAAAGCAGGCAGAGAATTCCCTGCTAGCACCTTCTCTGTGCCTGGGAAACAGAAGTGTTCCCATTGCTTCGCAGAATCGCTTTTGTGCAGAAAACAGTAACACTTGTTCAGAACGAAAGAAAGCACAGAGCCCCAGATTTGCTGTTGTCCTAGAGAGCTTGCAGAGCACTGGGGAAAGGCAGGCAGAGAATTCCCTGCTAGCACCTTCTTTGTGCCTGTTCACATTGCTTCGCAGAATCGCTTTTGTGCAGAAAACAGTAACACTTGTTCAGACGAAAAAAAGCACAGAGCCCCAGATTTTATGTTGTCCTGGAGAGCTTGCAGAGCACTGGGGAAAAGCAGGCAGAGAATTCCCTGCTAGCACCTTCTCTGTGCCTGGGAAGCAGAAGTGTTCACATTGCTTCGCAGAATCGCTTTTGTGCAGAAAACAGTAACACTTGTTCAGAACAAAAGAAAGCACAGAGCCCCAGATTTTATGTTGTCCTGGAGAGCTTGCAGAGCACTGGGGAAAAGCAGGCAGAGAATTCCCTGCTAGCACCTTCTCTGTGCCTGGGAAACAGAAGTGTTCACATTGCTTCGCAGAATCGCTTTTGTGCAGAAAACAGTAACACTTGTTCAGAACGAAAGAAAGCACAGAGCCCCAGATTTTATGTTGTCCTGGAGAGCTTGCAGAGCACTGGGGAAAGGCAGGCAGAGAATTCCCTGCTAGCACCTTCTCTGTGCCTGTTCACATTGCTTCGCAGAATCGCTTTTGTGCAGAAAACAGTAACACTTGTTCAGACGAAAGAAAGCACAGAGCCCCAGATTCTATGTTGTCCTGGAGAGCTTGCAGAGCACTGGGGAACAGCAGGCAGAGAATTGCCTGCTAGCACCTTCTCTGTGCCTGGGAAGCAGAAGTGTTCACATTGCTTCGCAGAATCGCTTTTGTGCAGAAAACAGTAACACTTGTTCAGAACGAAAGAAAGCACAGAGCCCCAGATTTTATGTTGTCCTGGAGAGCTTGCAGAGCACTGGGGAAAGGCAGGCAGAGAATTCCCTGCTAGCACCTTCTCTGTGCCTGTTCACATTGCTTCGCAGAATCGCTTTTGTGCAGAAAACAGTAACACTTGTTCAGACGAAAAAAAGCACAGAGCCCCAGATTCTATGTTGTCCTGGAGAGCTTGCAGAGCACTGGGGAAAGGCAGGCAGAGAATTCCCTGCTAGCACCTTCTCTGTGCCTGGGAAACAGAAGTGTTCCCATTGCTTCGCAGAATCGCTTTTGTGCAGAAAACAGTAACACTTGTTCAGACGAAAAAAAGCACAGAGCCCCAGATTTTATGTTGTCCTGGAGAGCTTGCAGAGCACTGGGGAAAAGCAGGCAGAGAATTCCCTGCTAGCACCTTCTCTGTGCCTGGGAAACAGAAGTGTTCCCATTGCTTCGCAGAATCGCTTTTGTGCAGAAAACAGTAACACTTGTTCAGAACGAAAGAAAGCACAGAGCCCCAGATTTGCTGTTGTCCTGGAGAGCTTGCAGAGCACTGGGGAAAGGCAGGCAGAGAATTCCCTGCTAGCACCTTCTTTGTGCCTGTTCACATTGCTTCGCAGAATCGCTTTTGTGCAGAAAACAGTAACACTTGTTCAGACGAAAAAAAGCACAGAGCCCCAGATTTTATGTTGTCCTGGAGAGCTTGCAGAGCACTGGGGAAAAGCAGGCAGAGAATTCCCTGCTAGCACCTTCTCTGTGCCTGGGAAGCAGAAGTGTTCACATTGCTTCGCAGAATCGCTTTTGTGCAGAAAACAGTAACACTTGTTCAGAACGAAAGAAAGCACAGAGCCCCAGATTTGCTGTTGTCCTGGAGAGCTTGCAGAGCACTGGGGAAAAGCAGGCAGAGAATTCCCTGCTAGCACCTTCTCTGTGCCTGGGAAGCAGAAGTGTTCACATTGCTTCGCAGAATCGCTTTTGTGCTGAAAACAGTAACACTTGTTCAGAACGAAAGAAAGCACAGAGCCCCAGATTTGCTGTTGTCCTAGAGAGCTTGCAGAGCACTGGGGAAAGGCAGGCAGAGAATTCCCTGCTAGCACCTTCTTTGTGCCTGTTCACATTGCTTCGCAGAATCGCTTTTGTGCAGAAAACAGTAACACTTGTTCAGACGAAAAAAAGCACAGAGCCCCAGATTTTATGTTGTCCTGGAGAGCTTGCAGAGCACTGGGGAAAAGCAGGCAGAGAATTCCCTGCTAGCACCTTCTCTGTGCCTGGGAAGCAGAAGTGTTCACATTGCTTCGCAGAATCGCTTTTGTGCAGAAAACAGTAACACTTGTTCAGAACAAAAGAAAGCACAGAGCCCCAGATTTTATGTTGTCCTGGAGAGCTTGCAGAGCACTGGGGAAAAGCAGGCAGAGAATTCCCTGCTAGCACCTTCTCTGTGCCTGGGAAACAGAAGTGTTCACATTGCTTCGCAGAATCGCTTTTGTGCAGAAAACAGTAACACTTGTTCAGAACGAAAGAAAGCACAGAGCCCCAGATTTTATGTTGTCCTGGAGAGCTTGCAGAGCACTGGGGAAAGGCAGGCAGAGAATTCCCTGCTAGCACCTTCTCTGTGCCTGTTCACATTGCTTCGCAGAATCGCTTTTGTGCAGAAAACAGTAACACTTGTTCAGACGAAAGAAAGCACAGAGCCCCAGATTCTATGTTGTCCTGGAGAGCTTGCAGAGCACTGGGGAAAAGCAGGCAGAGAATTGCCTGCTAGCACCTTCTCTGTGCCTGGGAAGCAGAAGTGTTCACATTGCTTCGCAGAATCGCTTTTGTGCAGAAAACAGTAACACTTGTTCAGAACGAAAGAAAGCACAGAGCCCCAGATTTTATGTTGTCCTGGAGAGCTTGCAGAGCACTGGGGAAAAGCAGGCAGAGAATTCCCTGCTAGCACCTTCTCTGTGCCTGGGAAACAGAAGTGTTCACATTGCTTCGCAGAATCGCTTTTGTGCAGAAAACACTAACACTTGTTCAGAACGAAAGAAAGCACAGAGCCCCAGATTTTATGTTGTCCTGGAGAGCTTGCAGAGCACTGGGGAAAGGCAGGCAGAGAATTCCCTGTTAGCACCTTCTCTGTGCCTGTTCACATTGCTTCGCAAGAATCGCTTTTGTGCAGAAAACAGTAACACTTGTTCAGAACGAAAGAAAGCACAGAGCCCCAGATTTTATGTTGTCCTGGAGAGCTTGCAGAGCACTGGGGAAAGGCAGGCAGAGAATTCCCTGCTAGCACCTTCTCTGTGCCTGGGAAGCAGAAGTGTTCACATTGCTTCGCAGAATCGCTTTTGTGCAGAAAACAGTAACACTTGTTCAGAACGAAAGAAAGCACAGAGCCCCAGATTTTATGTTGTGCTGGAGAGCTTGCAGAGCACTGGGGAAAAGCAGGCAGAGAATTCCCTGCTATCACCTTCTCTGTGCCTGGGAAACAGAAGTGTTCACATTGCTTCGCAGAATCGCTTTTGTGCAGAAAACACTAACACTTGTTCAGAACGAAAGAAAGCACAGAGCCCCAGATTTTATGTTGTCCTGGAGAGCTTGCAGAGCACTGGGGAAAGGCAGGCAGAGAATTCCCTGCTAGCACCTTCTCTGTGCCTGTTCACATTGCTTCGCAGAATCGCTTTTGTGCAGAAAACAGTAACACTTGTTCAGACGAAAGAAAGCACAGAGCCCCAGATTCTATGTTGTCCTGGAGAGCTTGCAGAGCACTGGGGAAAGGCAGGCAGAGAATTCCCTGCTAGCACCTTCTCTGTGCCTGGGAAACAGAAGTGTTCCCATTGCTTCGCAGAATCGCTTTTGTGCAGAAAACAGTAACACTTGTTCAGACGAAAAAAAGCACAGAGCCCCAGATTTTATGTTGTCCTGGAGAGCTTGCAGAGCACTGGGGAAAAGCAGGCAGAGAATTCCCTGCTAGCACCTTCTCTGTGCCTGGGAAACAGAAGTGTTCCCATTGCTTCGCAGAATCGCTTTTGTGCAGAAAACAGTAACACTTGTTCAGAACGAAAGAAAGCACAGAGCCCCAGATTTGCTGTTGTCCTGGAGAGCTTGCAGAGCACTGGGGAAAGGCAGGCAGAGAATTCCCTGCTAGCACCTTCTTTGTGTCTGTTCACATTGCTTCGCAGAATCGCTTTTGTGCAGAAAACAGTAACACTTGTTCAGACGAAAAAAAGCACAGAGCCCCAGATTTTATGTTGTCCTGGAGAGCTTGCAGAGCACTGGGGAAAAGCAGGCAGAGAATTCCCTGCTAGCACCTTCTCTGTGCCTGGGAAGCAGAAGTGTTCACATTGCTTCGCAGAATCGCTTTTGTGCAGAAAACAGTAACACTTGTTCAGAATGAAAGAAAGCACAGAGCCCCAGATTTTATGTTGTCCTGGAGAGCTTGCAGAGCACTGGGGAAAAGCAGGCAGAGAATTCCCTGCTATCACCTTCTCTGTGCCTGGGAAACAGAAGTGTTCACATTGCTTCGCAGAATCGCTTTTGTGCAGAAAACAGTAACATTTGTTCAGACGAAAGAAAGCACAGAGCCCCAGATTCTATGTTGTCCTGGAGAGCTTGCAGAGCACTGGGGAAAGGCAGGCAGAGAATTCCCTGCTAGCACCTTCTCTGTGCCTGGGAAACAGAAGTGTTCCCATTGCTTCGCAGAATCGCTTTTGTGCAGAAAACAGTAACACTTGTTCAGACGAAAAAAAGCACAGAGCCCCAGATTTTATGTTGTCCTGGAGAGCTTGCAGAGCACTGGGGAAAAGCAGGCAGAGAATTCCCTGCTAGCACCTTCTCTGTGCCTGGGAAGCAGAAGTGTTCACATTGCTTCGCAGAATCGCTTTTGTGCAGAAAACAGTAACACTTGTTCAGAACGAAAGAAAGCACAGAGCCCCAGATTTTATGTTGACCTGGAGAGCTTGCAGAGCACTGGGGAAAAGCAGGCAGAGAATTCCCTGCTAGCACCTTCTCTGTGCCTGGGAAGCAGAAGTGTTCACATTGCTTGGCAGAATCGCTTTTGTGCAGAAAACAGTAACACTTGTTCAGAATGAAAGAAAGCACAGAGCCCCAGATTTTATGTTGTGCTGGAGAGCTTGCAGAGCACTGGGGAAAAGCAGGCAGAGAATTCCCTGCTAGCACCTTCTCTGTGCCTGGGAAGCAGAAGTCTTCACATTGCTTCGCAGAATCGCTTTTGTGCAGAAAACAGTAACACTTGTTCAGAACGAAAGAAAGCACAGAGCCCCAGATTTTATGTTGTCCTGGAGAGCTTGCAGAGCACTGGGGAAAAGCAGGCAGAGAATTCCCTGCTAGCACCTTCTCTGTGCCTGGGAAACAGAAGTGTTCCCATTGCTTCGCAGAATCGCTTTTGTGCAGAAAACAGTAACACTTGTTCAGAACGAAAGAAAGCACAGAGCCCCAGATTTGCTGTTGTCCTGGAGAGCTTGCAGAGCACTGGGGAAAGGCAGGCAGAGAATTCCCTGCTAGCACCTTCTTTGTGCCTGTTCACATTGCTTCGCAGAATCGCTTTTGTGCAGAAAACAGTAACACTTGTTCAGACGAAAAAAAGCACAGAGCCCCAGATTTTATGTTGTCCTGGAGAGCTTGCAGAGCACTGGGGAAAAGCAGGCAGAGAATTCCCTGCTAGCACCTTCTCTGTGCCTGGGAAGCAGAAGTGTTTACATTGCTTCGCAGAATCGCTTTTGTGCAGAAAACAGTAACACTTGTTCAGAACAAAAGAAAGCACAGAGCCCCAGATTTTATGTTGTCCTGGAGAGCTTGCAGAGCACTGGGGAAAAGCAGGCAGAGAATTCCCTGCTATCACCTTCTCTGTGCCTGGGAAACAGAAGTGTTCACATTGCTTCGCAGAATCGCTTTTGTGCAGAAAACAGTAACACTTGTTCAGAACGAAAGAAAGCACAGAGCCCCAGATTTTATGTTGTCCTGGAGAGCTTGCAGAGCACTGGGGAAAGGCAGGCAGAGAATTCCCTGCTAGCACCTTCTTTGTGCCTGTTCACATTGCTTCGCAGAATCGCTTTTGTGCAGAAAACAGTAACACTTGTTCAGACGAAAGAAAGCACAGAGCCCCAGATTTTATGTTGTCCTGGAGAGCTTGCAGAGCACTGGGGAAAAGCAGGCAGAGAATTCCCTGCTAGCACCTTCTCTGTGCCTGGGAAGCAGAAGTGTTCACATTGCTTCGCAGAATCGCTTTTGTGCAGAAAACAGTAACACTTGTTCAGAACGAAAGAAAGCACAGAGCCCCAGATTTTATGTTGTCCTGGAGAGCTTGCAGAGCACTGGGGAAAGGCAGGCAGAGAATTCCCTGCTAGCACCTTCTCTGTGCCTGTTCACATTGCTTCGCAAGAATCGCTTTTGTGCAGAAAACAGTAACACTTGTTCAGAACGAAAGAAAGCACAGAGCCCCAGATTTTATGTTGTCCTGGAGAGCTTGCAGAGCACTGGGGAAAGGCAGGCAGAGAATTCCCTGCTAGCACCTTCTCTGTGCCTGGGAAGCAGAAGTGTTCACATTGCTTTGCAGAATCGCTTTTGTGCAGAAAACAGTAACACTTGTTCAGAACGAAAGAAAGCACAGAGCCCCAGATTTTATGTTGTGCTGGAGAGCTTGCAGAGCACTGGGGAAAAGCAGGCAGAGAATTCCCTGCTAGCACCTTCTCTGTGCCTGGGAAGCAGAAGTGTTCACATTGCTTCGCAGAATCGCTTTTGTGCAGAAAACACTAACACTTGTTCAGAACGAAAGAAAGCACAGAGCCCCAGATTTTATGTTGTCCTGGAGAGCTTGCAGAGCACTGGGGAAAGGCAGGCAGAGAATTCCCTGCTAGCACCTTCACTGTGCCTGTTCACATTGCTTCGCAGAATCGCATTTGTGCAGAAAACAGTAACACTTGTTCAGACGAAAAAAAGCACAGAGCCCCAGATTTTACGTTGTCCTGGAGAGCTTGCAGAGCACTGGGGAAAAGCAGGCAGAGAATTCCCTGCTAGCACCTTCTCTGTGCCTGGGAAGCAGAAGTGTTCACATAGCTTCGCAGAATCGCTTTTGTGCAGAAAACACTAACACTTGTTCAGAACGAAAGAAAGCACAGAGCCCCAGATTTTATGTTGTCCTGGAGAGCTTGCAGAGCACTGGGGAAAAGCAGGCAGAGAATTCCCTGCTAGCACCTTCTCTGTGCCTGGGAAGCAGAAGTGTTCACATTGCTTGGCAGAATCGCTTTTGTGCAGAAAACAGTAACACTTGTTCAGAACGAAAGAAAGCACAGAGCCCCAGATTTTATGTTGTCCTGGAGAGCTTGCAGAGCACTGGGGAAAAGCAGGCAGAGAATTCCCTGCTAGCACCTTCTCTGTGCCTGGGAAGCAGAAGTCTTCACATTGCTTCGCAGAATCGCTTTTGTGCAGAAAACAGTAACACTTGTTCAGAACGAAAGAAAGCACAGAGCCCCAGATTTTATGTTGTCCTGGAGAGCTTGCAGAGCACTGGGGAAAAGCAGGCAGAGAATTCCCTGCTAGCACCTTCTCTGTGCCTGGGAAACAGAAGTGTTCCCATTGCTTCGCAGAATCGCTTTTGTGCAGAAAACAGTAACACTTGTTCAGACGAAAAAAAGCACAGAGCCCCAGATTTTATGTTGTCCTGGAGAGCTTGCAGAGCACTGGGGAAAGGCAGGCAGAGAATTCCCTGCTAGCACCTTCTCTGTGCCTGGGAAGCAGAAGTGTTCACATTGCTTCGCAGAATCGCTTTTGTGAAGAAAACAGTAACACTTGTTCAGAACGAAAGAAAGCACAGAGCCCCAGATTTTATGTTGTCCTGGAGAGCTTGCAGAGCACTGGGGAAAAGCAGGCAGAGAATTCCCTGCTAGCACCTTCTCTGTGCCTGGGAAACAGAAGTGTTCCCATTGCTTCGCAGAATCGCTTTTGTGCAGAAAACAGTAACACTTGTTCAGAACGAAAGAAAGCACAGAGCCCCAGATTTGCTGTTGTCCTAGAGAGCTTGCAGAGCACTGGGGAAAGGCAGGCAGAGAATTCCCTGCTAGCACCTTCTTTGTGCCTGTTCACATTGCTTCGCAGAATCGCTTTTGTGCAGAAAACAGTAACACTTGTTCAGACGAAAAAAAGCACAGAGCCCCAGATTTTATGTTGTCCTGGAGAGCTTGCAGAGCACTGGGGAAAAGCAGGCAGAGAATTCCCTGCTAGCACCTTCTCTGTGCCTGGGAAGCAGAAGTGTTCACATTGCTTCGCAGAATCGCTTTTGTGCAGAAAACAGTAACACTTGTTCAGAACAAAAGAAAGCACAGAGCCCCAGATTTTATGTTGTCCTGGAGAGCTTGCAGAGCACTGGGGAAAAGCAGGCAGAGAATTCCCTGCTAGCACCTTCTCTGTGCCTGGGAAACAGAAGTGTTCACATTGCTTCGCAGAATCGCTTTTGTGCAGAAAACAGTAACACTTGTTCAGAACGAAAGAAAGCACAGAGCCCCAGATTTTATGTTGTCCTGGAGAGCTTGCAGAGCACTGGGGAAAGGCAGGCAGAGAATTCCCTGCTAGCACCTTCTCTGTGCCTGTTCACATTGCTTCGCAGAATCGCTTTTGTGCAGAAAACAGTAACACTTGTTCAGACGAAAGAAAGCACAGAGCCCCAGATTCTATGTTGTCCTGGAGAGCTTGCAGAGCACTGGGGAACAGCAGGCAGAGAATTGCCTGCTAGCACCTTCTCTGTGCCTGGGAAGCAGAAGTGTTCACATTGCTTCGCAGAATCGCTTTTGTGCAGAAAACAGTAACACTTGTTCAGAACGAAAGAAAGCACAGAGCCCCAGATTTTATGTTGTCCTGGAGAGCTTGCAGAGCACTGGGGAAAAGCAGGCAGAGAATTCCCTGCTAGCACCTTCTCTGTGCCTGGGAAACAGAAGTGTTCACATTGCTTCGCAGAATCGCTTTTGTGCAGAAAACACTAACACTTGTTCAGAACGAAAGAAAGCACAGAGCCCCAGATTTTATGTTGTCCTGGAGAGCTTGCAGAGCACTGGGGAAAGGCAGGCAGAGAATTCCCTGCTAGCACCTTCTCTGTGCCTGTTCACATTGCTTCGCAAGAATCGCTTTTGTGCAGAAAACAGTAACACTTGTTCAGAACGAAAGAAAGCACAGAGCCCCAGATTTTATGTTGTCCTGGAGAGCTTGCAGAGCACTGGGGAAAGGCAGGCAGAGAATTCCCTGCTAGCACCTTCTCTGTGCCTGGGAAGCAGAAGTGTTCACATTGCTTCGCAGAATCGCTTTTGTGCAGAAAACAGTAACACTTGTTCAGAACGAAAGAAAGCACAGAGCCCCAGATTTTATGTTGTGCTGGAGAGCTTGCAGAGCACTGGGGAAAAGCAGGCAGAGAATTCCCTGCTATCACCTTCTCTGTGCCTGGGAAACAGAAGTGTTCACATTGCTTCGCAGAATCGCTTTTGTGCAGAAAACACTAACACTTGTTCAGAACGAAAGAAAGCACAGAGCCCCAGATTTTATGTTGTCCTGGAGAGCTTGCAGAGCACTGGGGAAAGGCAGGCAGAGAATTCCCTGCTAGCACCTTCTCTGTGCCTGTTCACATTGCTTCGCAGAATCGCTTTTGTGCAGAAAACAGTAACACTTGTTCAGACGAAAAAAAGCACAGAGCCCCAGATTCTATGTTGTCCTGGAGAGCTTGCAGAGCACTGGGGAAAGGCAGGCAGAGAATTCCCTGCTAGCACCTTCTCTGTGCCTGGGAAACAGAAGTGTTCCCATTGCTTCGCAGAATCGCTTTTGTGCAGAAAACAGTAACACTTGTTCAGACGAAAAAAAGCACAGAGCCCCAGATTTTATGTTGTCCTGGAGAGCTTGCAGAGCACTGGGGAAAAGCAGGCAGAGAATTCCCTGCTAGCACCTTCTCTGTGCCTGGGAAACAGAAGTGTTCCCATTGCTTCGCAGAATCGCTTTTGTGCAGAAAACAGTAACACTTGTTCAGAACGAAAGAAAGCACAGAGCCCCAGATTTGCTGTTGTCCTGGAGAGCTTGCAGAGCACTGGGGAAAGGCAGGCAGAGAATTCCCTGCTAGCACCTTCTTTGTGCCTGTTCACATTGCTTCGCAGAATCGCTTTTGTGCAGAAAACAGTAACACTTGTTCAGACGAAAAAAAGCACAGAGCCCCAGATTTTATGTTGTCCTGGAGAGCTTGCAGAGCACTGGGGAAAAGCAGGCAGAGAATTCCCTGCTAGCACCTTCTCTGTGCCTGGGAAGCAGAAGTGTTCACATTGCTTCGCAGAATCGCTTTTGTGCAGAAAACAGTAACACTTGTTCAGAACGAAAGAAAGCACAGAGCCCCAGATTTGCTGTTGTCCTGGAGAGCTTGCAGAGCACTGGGGAAAAGCAGGCAGAGAATTCCCTGCTAGCACCTTCTCTGTGCCTGGGAAGCAGAAGTGTTCACATTGCTTCGCAGAATCGCTTTTGTGCTGAAAACAGTAACACTTGTTCAGAACGAAAGAAAGCACAGAGCCCCAGATTTGCTGTTGTCCTAGAGAGCTTGCAGAGCACTGGGGAAAGGCAGGCAGAGAATTCCCTGCTAGCACCTTCTTTGTGCCTGTTCACATTGCTTCGCAGAATCGCTTTTGTGCAGAAAACAGTAACACTTGTTCAGACGAAAAAAAGCACAGAGCCCCAGATTTTATGTTGTCCTGGAGAGCTTGCAGAGCACTGGGGAAAAGCAGGCAGAGAATTCCCTGCTAGCACCTTCTCTGTGCCTGGGAAGCAGAAGTGTTCACATTGCTTCGCAGAATCGCTTTTGTGCAGAAAACAGTAACACTTGTTCAGAACAAAAGAAAGCACAGAGCCCCAGATTTTATGTTGTCCTGGAGAGCTTGCAGAGCACTGGGGAAAAGCAGGCAGAGAATTCCCTGCTAGCACCTTCTCTGTGCCTGGGAAACAGAAGTGTTCACATTGCTTCGCAGAATCGCTTTTGTGCAGAAAACAGTAACACTTGTTCAGAACGAAAGAAAGCACAGAGCCCCAGATTTTATGTTGTCCTGGAGAGCTTGCAGAGCACTGGGGAAAGGCAGGCAGAGAATTCCCTGCTAGCACCTTCTCTGTGCCTGTTCACATTGCTTCGCAGAATCGCTTTTGTGCAGAAAACAGTAACACTTGTTCAGACGAAAGAAAGCACAGAGCCCCAGATTCTATGTTGTCCTGGAGAGCTTGCAGAGCACTGGGGAAAAGCAGGCAGAGAATTGCCTGCTAGCACCTTCTCTGTGCCTGGGAAGCAGAAGTGTTCACATTGCTTCGCAGAATCGCTTTTGTGCAGAAAACAGTAACACTTGTTCAGAACGAAAGAAAGCACAGAGCCCCAGATTTTATGTTGTCCTGGAGAGCTTGCAGAGCACTGGGGAAAAGCAGGCAGAGAATTCCCTGCTAGCACCTTCTCTGTGCCTGGGAAACAGAAGTGTTCACATTGCTTCGCAGAATCGCTTTTGTGCAGAAAACACTAACACTTGTTCAGAACGAAAGAAAGCACAGAGCCCCAGATTTTATGTTGTCCTGGAGAGCTTGCAGAGCACTGGGGAAAGGCAGGCAGAGAATTCCCTGTTAGCACCTTCTCTGTGCCTGTTCACATTGCTTCGCAAGAATCGCTTTTGTGCAGAAAACAGTAACACTTGTTCAGAACGAAAGAAAGCACAGAGCCCCAGATTTTATGTTGTCCTGGAGAGCTTGCAGAGCACTGGGGAAAGGCAGGCAGAGAATTCCCTGCTAGCACCTTCTCTGTGCCTGGGAAGCAGAAGTGTTCACATTGCTTCGCAGAATCGCTTTTGTGCAGAAAACAGTAACACTTGTTCAGAACGAAAGAAAGCACAGAGCCCCAGATTTTATGTTGTCCTGGAGAGCTTGCAGAGCACTGGGGAAAGGCAGGCAGAGAATTCCCTGCTAGCACCTTCTCTGTGCCTGTTCACATTGCTTCGCAGAATCGCTTTTGTGCAGAAAACAGTAACACTTGTTCAGACGAAAGAAAGCACAGAGCCCCAGATTCTATGTTGTCCTGGAGAGCTTGCAGAGCACTGGGGAAAGGCAGGCAGAGAATTCCCTGCTAGCACCTTCTCTGTGCCTGGGAAACAGAAGTGTTCCCATTGCTTCGCAGAATCGCTTTTGTGCAGAAAACAGTAACACTTGTTCAGACGAAAAAAAGCACAGAGCCCCAGATTTTATGTTGTCCTGGAGAGCTTGCAGAGCACTGGGGAAAAGCAGGCAGAGAATTCCCTGCTAGCACCTTCTCTGTGCCTGGGAAACAGAAGTGTTCCCATTGCTTCGCAGAATCGCTTTTGTGCAGAAAACAGTAACACTTGTTCAGAACGAAAGAAAGCACAGAGCCCCAGATTTGCTGTTGTCCTGGAGAGCTTGCAGAGCACTGGGGAAAGGCAGGCAGAGAATTCCCTGCTAGCACCTTCTTTGTGTCTGTTCACATTGCTTCGCAGAATCGCTTTTGTGCAGAAAACAGTAACACTTGTTCAGACGAAAAAAAGCACAGAGCCCCAGATTTTATGTTGTCCTGGAGAGCTTGCAGAGCACTGGGGAAAAGCAGGCAGAGAATTCCCTGCTAGCACCTTCTCTGTGCCTGGGAAGCAGAAGTGTTCACATTGCTTCGCAGAATCGCTTTTGTGCAGAAAACAGTAACACTTGTTCAGAATGAAAGAAAGCACAGAGCCCCAGATTTTATGTTGTCCTGGAGAGCTTGCAGAGCACTGGGGAAAAGCAGGCAGAGAATTCCCTGCTATCACCTTCTCTGTGCCTGGGAAACAGAAGTGTTCACATTGCTTCGCAGAATCGCTTTTGTGCAGAAAACAGTAACATTTGTTCAGACGAAAGAAAGCACAGAGCCCCAGATTCTATGTTGTCCTGGAGAGCTTGCAGAGCACTGGGGAAAGGCAGGCAGAGAATTCCCTGCTAGCACCTTCTCTGTGCCTGGGAAACAGAAGTGTTCCCATTGCTTCGCAGAATCGCTTTTGTGCAGAAAACAGTAACACTTGTTCAGACGAAAAAAAGCACAGAGCCCCAGATTTTATGTTGTCCTGGAGAGCTTGCAGAGCACTGGGGAAAAGCAGGCAGAGAATTCCCTGCTAGCACCTTCTCTGTGCCTGGGAAGCAGAAGTGTTCACATTGCTTCGCAGAATCGCTTTTGTGCAGAAAACAGTAACACTTGTTCAGAACGAAAGAAAGCACAGAGCCCCAGATTTTATGTTGACCTGGAGAGCTTGCAGAGCACTGGGGAAAAGCAGGCAGAGAATTCCCTGCTAGCACCTTCTCTGTGCCTGGGAAGCAGAAGTGTTCACATTGCTTGGCAGAATCGCTTTTGTGCAGAAAACAGTAACACTTGTTCAGAATGAAAGAAAGCACAGAGCCCCAGATTTTATGTTGTGCTGGAGAGCTTGCAGAGCACTGGGGAAAAGCAGGCAGAGAATTCCCTGCTAGCACCTTCTCTGTGCCTGGGAAGCAGAAGTCTTCACATTGCTTCGCAGAATCGCTTTTGTGCAGAAAACAGTAACACTTGTTCAGAACGAAAGAAAGCACAGAGCCCCAGATTTTATGTTGTCCTGGAGAGCTTGCAGAGCACTGGGGAAAAGCAGGCAGAGAATTCCCTGCTAGCACCTTCTCTGTGCCTGGGAAACAGAAGTGTTCCCATTGCTTCGCAGAATCGCTTTTGTGCAGAAAACAGTAACACTTGTTCAGAACGAAAGAAAGCACAGAGCCCCAGATTTGCTGTTGTCCTGGAGAGCTTGCAGAGCACTGGGGAAAGGCAGGCAGAGAATTCCCTGCTAGCACCTTCTTTGTGCCTGTTCACATTGCTTCGCAGAATCGCTTTTGTGCAGAAAACAGTAACACTTGTTCAGACGAAAAAAAGCACAGAGCCCCAGATTTTATGTTGTCCTGGAGAGCTTGCAGAGCACTGGGGAAAAGCAGGCAGAGAATTCCCTGCTAGCACCTTCTCTGTGCCTGGGAAGCAGAAGTGTTTACATTGCTTCGCAGAATCGCTTTTGTGCAGAAAACAGTAACACTTGTTCAGAACAAAAGAAAGCACAGAGCCCCAGATTTTATGTTGTCCTGGAGAGCTTGCAGAGCACTGGGGAAAAGCAGGCAGAGAATTCCCTGCTATCACCTTCTCTGTGCCTGGGAAACAGAAGTGTTCACATTGCTTCGCAGAATCGCTTTTGTGAAGAAAACACTAACACTTGTTCAGAACGAAAGAAAGCACAGAGCCCCAGATTTTATGTTGTCCTGGAGAGCTTGCAGAGCACTGGGGAAAGGCAGGCAGAGAATTCCCTGCTAGCACCTTCTTTGTGCCTGTTCACATTGCTTCGCAGAATCGCTTTTGTGCAGAAAACAGTAACACTTGTTCAGACGAAAGAAAGCACAGAGCCCCAGATTTTATGTTGTCCTGGAGAGCTTGCAGAGCACTGGGGAAAAGCAGGCAGAGAATTCCCTGCTAGCACCTTCTCTGTGCCTGGGAAGCAGAAGTGTTCACATTGCTTCGCAGAATCGCTTTTGTGCAGAAAACAGTAACACTTGTTCAGAACGAAAGAAAGCACAGAGCCCCAGATTTTATGTTGTCCTGGAGAGCTTGCAGAGCACTGGGGAAAGGCAGGCAGAGAATTCCCTGCTAGCACCTTCTCTGTGCCTGTTCACATTGCTTCGCAAGAATCGCTTTTGTGCAGAAAACAGTAACACTTGTTCAGAACGAAAGAAAGCACAGAGCCCCAGATTTTATGTTGTCCTGGAGAGCTTGCAGAGCACTGGGGAAAGGCAGGCAGAGAATTCCCTGCTAGCACCTTCTCTGTGCCTGGGAAGCAGAAGTGTTCACATTGCTTTGCAGAATCGCTTTTGTGCAGAAAACAGTAACACTTGTTCAGAACGAAAGAAAGCACAGAGCCCCAGATTTTATGTTGTGCTGGAGAGCTTGCAGAGCACTGGGGAAAAGCAGGCAGAGAATTCCCTGCTAGCACCTTCTCTGTGCCTGGGAAGCAGAAGTCTTCACATTGCTTCGCAGAATCGCTTTTGTGCAGAAAACACTAACACTTGTTCAGAACGAAAGAAAGCACAGAGCCCCAGATTTTATGTTGTCCTGGAGAGCTTGCAGAGCACTGGGGAAAGGCAGGCAGAGAATTCCCTGCTAGCACCTTCTCTGTGCCTGTTCACATTGCTTCGCAGAATCGCTTTTGTGCAGAAAACAGTAACACTTGTTCAGACGAAAGAAAGCACAGAGCCCCAGATTCTATGTTGTCCTGGAGAGCTTGCAGAGCACTGGGGAAAGGCAGGCAGAGAATTCCCTGCTAGCACCTTCTCTGTGCCTGGGAAACAGAAGTGTTCCCATTGCTTCGCAGAATCGCTTTTGTGCAGAAAACAGTAACACTTGTTCAGACGAAAAAAAGCACAGAGCCCCAGATTTTATGTTGTCCTGGAGAGCTTGCAGAGCACTGGGGAAAAGCAGGCAGAGAATTCCCTGCTAGCACCTTCTCTGTGCCTGGGAAACAGAAGTGTTCACATTGCTTCGCAGAATCGCTTTTGTGCAGAAAACAGTAACACTTGTTCAGAACGAAAGAAAGCACAGAGCCCCAGATTTGCTGTTGTCCTGGAGAGCTTGCAGAGCACTGGGGAAAGGCAGGCAGAGAATTCCCTGCTAGCACCTTCTCTGTGCCTGTTCACATTGCTTCGCAGAATCGCTTTTGTGCAGAAAACAGTAACACTTGTTCAGAACGAAAGAAAGCACAGAGCCCCAGATTTTATGTTGTCCTGGAGAGCTTGCAGAGCACTGGGGAAAAGCAGGCAGAGAATTTCCTGCTAGCACCTTCTCTGTGCCTGGGAAGCAGAAGTGTTCACATTGCTTGGCAGAATCGCTTTTGTGCAGAAAACAGTAACACTTGTTCAGAATGAAAGAAAGCACAGAGCCCCAGATTTTATGTTGTCCTGGAGAGCTTGCAGAGCACTGGGGAAAAGCAGGCAGAGAATTCCCTGCTAGCACCTTCTCTGTGCCTGGGAAACAGAAGTGTTCACATTGCTTCGCAGAATCGCTTTTGTGCAGAAAACAGTAACACTTGTTCAGAACGAAAGAAAGCACAGAGCCCCAGATTTTATGTTGTCCTGGAGAGCTTGCAGAGCACTGGGGAAAGGCAGGCAGAGAATTCCCTGCTAGCACCTTCTCTGTGCCTGTTCACATTGCTTCGCAGAATCGCTTTTGTGCAGAAAACAGTAACACTTGTTCAGACGAAAGAAAGCACAGAGCCCCAGATTCTATGTTGTCCTGGAGAGCTTGCAGAGCACTGGGGAAAGGCAGGCAGAGAATTCCCTGCTAGCACCTTCTCTGTGCCTGGGAAACAGAAGTGTTCCCATTGCTTCGCAGAATCGCTTTTGTGCAGAAAACAGTAACACTTGTTCAGACGAAAAAAAGCACAGAGCCCCAGATTTTATGTTGTCCTGGAGAGCTTGCAGAGCACTGGGGAAAAGCAGGCAGAGAATTCCCTGCTAGCACCTTCTCTGTGCCTGGGAAACAGAAGTGTTCCCATTGCTTCGCAGAATCGCTTTTGTGCAGAAAACAGTAACACTTGTTCAGAACGAAAGAAAGCACAGAGCCCCAGATTTGCTGTTGTCCTGGAGAGCTTGCAGAGCACTGGGGAAAGGCAGGCAGAGAATTCCCTGCTAGCACCTTCTTTGTGCCTGTTCACATTGCTTCGCAGAATCGCTTTTGTGCAGAAAACAGTAACACTTGTTCAGAACGAAAGAAAGCACAGAGCCCCAGATTTTATGTTGTGCTGGAGAGCTTGCAGAGCACTGGGGAAAAGCAGGCAGAGAATTCCCTGCTATCACCTTCTCTGTGCCTGGGAAACAGAAGTGTTCACATTGCTTCGCAGAATCGCTTTTGTGCAGAAAACACTAACACTTGTTCAGA
Source organism: Strix uralensis (assembly GCF_047716275.1). Taxonomy (NCBI): domain Eukaryota; kingdom Metazoa; phylum Chordata; class Aves; order Strigiformes; family Strigidae; genus Strix; species Strix uralensis. The sequence goes on along the minus strand of NW_027436714.1, from coordinate 476,276 downwards.
ACGAAAGAAAGCACAGAGCCCCAGATTTTATGTTGTCCTGGAGAGCTTGCAGAGCACTGGGGAAAGGCAGGCAGAGAATTCCCTGCTAGCACCTTCTCTGTGCCTGTTCACATTGCTTCGCAGAATCGCTTTTGTGCAGAAAACAGTAACACTTGTTCAGACGAAAGAAAGCACAGAGCCCCATATTCTATGTTGTCCTGGAGAGCTTGCAGAGCACTGGGGAAAAGCAGGCAGAGAATTTCCTGCTAGCACCTTCTCTGTGCCTGGGAAGCAGAAGTGTTCACATTGCTTGGCAGAATCGCTTTTGTGCAGAAAACAGTAACACTTGTTCAGAATGAAAGAAAGCACAGAGCCCCAGATTTTATGTTGTCCTGGAGAGCTTGCAGAGCACTGGGGAAAAGCAGGCAGAGAATTCCCTGCTAGCACCTTCTCTGTGCCTGGGAAGCAGAAGTGTTCACATTGCTTCGCAGAATCGCTTTTGTGCAGAAAACAGTAACACTTGTTCAGAACGAAAGAAAGCACAGAGCCCCAGATTTGCTGTTGTCCTGGAGAGCTTGCAGAGCACTGGGGAAAGGCAGGCAGAGAATTCCCTGCTAGCACCTTCTCTGTGCCTGGGAAGCAGAAGTGTTCACATTGCTTCGCAGAATCGCTTTTGTGCAGAAAACAGTAACACTTGTTCAGAACGAAAGAAAGCACAGAGCCCCAGATTTTATGTTGTCCTGGAGAGCTTGCAGAGCACTGGGGAAAAGCAGGCAGAGAATTCCCTGCTAGCACCTTCTCTGTGCCTGGGAAGCAGAAGTGTTCACATTGCTTCGCAGAATCGCTTTTGTGCAGAAAACAGTAACACTTGTTCAGAACGAAAGAAAGCACAGAGCCCCAGATTTTATGTTGTCCTGGAGAGCTTGCAGAGCACTGGGGAAAAGCAGGCAGAGAATTCCCTGCTAGCACCTTCTCTGTGCCTGGGAAGCAGAAGTGTTCCCATTGCTTCGCAGAATCGCTTTTGTGCAGAAAACAGTAACACTTGTTCAGAACGAAAGAAAGCACAGAGCCCCAGATTTGCTGTTGTCCTGGAGAGCTTGCAGAGCACTGGGGAAAGGCAGGCAGAGAATTCCCTGCTAGCACCTTCTTTGTGCCTGTTCACATTGCTTCGCAGAATCGCTTTTGTGCAGAAAACAGTAACACTTGTTCAGAACGAAAGAAAGCACAGAGCCCCAGATTTTATGTTGTCCTGGAGAGCTTGCAGAGCACTGGGGAAAAGCAGGCAGAGAATTCCCTGCTAGCACCTTCTCTGTGCCTGGGAAGCAGAAGTGTTCACATTGCTTCGCAGAATCGCTTTTGTGCAGAAAACAGTAACACTTGTTCAGAACGAAAGAAAGCACAGAGCCCCAGATTTTATGTTGTCCTGGAGAGCTTGCAGAGCACTGGGGAAAAGCAGGCAGAGAATTCCCTGCTAGCACCTTCTCTGTGCCTGGGAAACAGAAGTGTTCACATTGCTTCGCAGAATCGCTTTTGTGCAGAAAACACTAACACTTGTTCAGAACGAAAGAAAGCACAGAGCCCCAGATTTTATGTTGTCCTGGAGAGCTTGCAGAGCACTGGGGAAAGGCAGGCAGAGAATTCCCTGTTAGCACCTTCTCTGTGCCTGTTCACATTGCTTCGCAAGAATCGCTTTTGTGCAGAAAACAGTAACACTTGTTCAGAACGAAAGAAAGCACAGAGCCCCAGATTTTATGTTGTCCTGGAGAGCTTGCAGAGCACTGGGGAAAGGCAGGCAGAGAATTCCCTGCTAGCACCTTCTCTGTGCCTGTTCACATTGCTTCGCAGAATCGCTTTTGTGCAGAAAACAGTAACACTTGTTCAGACGAAAGAAAGCACAGAGCCCCAGATTCTATGTTGTCCTGGAGAGCTTGCAGAGCACTGGGGAAAGGCAGGCAGAGAATTCCCTGCTAGCACCTTCTCTGTGCCTGGGAAACAGAAGTGTTCCCATTGCTTCGCAGAATCGCTTTTGTGCAGAAAACAGTAACACTTGTTCAGACGAAAAAAAGCACAGAGCCCCAGATTTTATGTTGTCCTGGAGAGCTTGCAGAGCACTGGGGAAAAGCAGGCAGAGAATTCCCTGCTAGCACCTTCTCTGTGCCTGGGAAACAGAAGTGTTCCCATTGCTTCGCAGAATCGCTTTTGTGCAGAAAACAGTAACACTTGTTCAGAACGAAAGAAAGCACAGAGCCCCAGATTTTATGTTGTCCTGGAGAGCTTGCAGAGCACTGGGGAAAGGCAGGCAGAGAATTCCCTGCTAGCACCTTCTTTGTGCCTGTTCACATTGCTTCGCAGAATCGCTTTTGTGCAGAAAACAGTAACACTTGTTCAGACGAAAGAAAGCACAGAGCCCCAGATTTTATGTTGTGCTGGAGAGCTTGCAGAGCACTGGGGAAAAGCAGGCAGAGAATTCCCTGCTAGCACCTTCTCTGTGCCTGGGAAGCAGAAGTGTTCACATTGCTTCGCAGAATCGCTTTTGTGCAGAAAACAGTAACACTTGTTCAGAACGAAAGAAAGCACAGAGCCCCAGATTTGCTGTTGTCCTGGAGAGCTTGCAGAGCACTGGGGAAAAGCAGGCAGAGAATTCCCTGCTAGCACCTTCTCTGTGCCTGGGAAGCAGAAGTCTTCACATTGCTTCGCAGAATCGCTTTTGTGCAGAAAACAGTAACACTTGTTCAGAACGAAAGAAAGCACAGAGCCCCAGATTTTATGTTGTCCTGGAGAGCTTGCAGAGCACTGGGGAAAAGCAGGCAGAGAATTCCCTGCTAGCACCTTCTCTGTGCCTGGGAAGCAGAAGTGTTCACATTGCTTCGCAGAATCGCTTTTGTGCAGAAAACAGTAACACTTGTTCAGAACGAAAGAAAGCACAGAGCCCCAGATTTGCTGTTGTCCTGGAGAGCTTGCAGAGCACTGGGGAAAAGCAGGCAGAGAATTCCCTGCTAGCACCTTCTCTGTGCCTGGGAAGCAGAAGTGTTCACATTGCTTCGCAGAATCGCTTTTGTGCAGAAAACAGTAACACTTGTTCAGAACGAAAGAAAGCACAGAGCCCCAGATTTTATGTTGTCCTGGAGAGCTTGCAGAGCACTGGGGAAAAGCAGGCAGAGAATTCCCTGCTAGCACCTTCTCTGTGCCTGGGAAGCAGAAGTGTTCACATTGCTTCGCAGAATCGCTTTTGTGCAGAAAACAGTAACACTTGTTCAGAACGAAAGAAAGCACAGAGCCCCAGATTTTATGTTGTCCTGGAGAGCTTGCAGAGCACTGGGGAAAAGCAGGCAGAGAATTCCCTGCTAGCACCTTCTCTGTGCCTGGGAAACAGAAGTGTTCCCATTGCTTCGCAGAATCGCTTTTGTGCAGAAAACAGTAACACTTGTTCAGAACGAAAGAAAGCACAGAGCCCCAGATTTTATGTTGTCCTGGAGAGCTTGCAGAGCACTGGGGAAAAGCAGGCAGAGAATTCCCTGCTAGCACCTTCTCTGTGCCTGGGAAACAGAAGTGTTCCCATTGCTTCGCAGAATCGCTTTTGTGCAGAAAACAGTAACACTTGTTCAGAACGAAAGAAAGCACAGAGCCCCAGATTTGCTGTTGTCCTGGAGAGCTTGCAGAGCACTGGGGAAAGGCAGGCAGAGAATTCCCTGCTAGCACCTTCTTTGTGTCTGTTCACATTGCTTCGCAGAATCGCTTTTGTGCAGAAAACAGTAACACTTGTTCAGACGAAAAAAAGCACAGAGCCCCAGATTTTATGTTGTCCTGGAGAGCTTGCAGAGCACTGGGGAAAAGCAGGCAGAGAATTCCCTGCTAGCACCTTCTCTGTGCCTGGGAAGCAGAAGTGTTCACATTGCTTCGCAGAATCGCTTTTGTGAAGAAAACAGTAACACTTGTTCAGAACGAAAGAAAGCACAGAGCCCCAGATTTTATGTTGTCCTGGAGAGCTTGCAGAGCACTGGGGAAAAGCAGGCAGAGAATTCCCTGCTATCACCTTCTCTGTGCCTGGGAAACAGAAGTGTTCACATTGCTTCGCAGAATCGCTTTTGTGCAGAAAACAGTAACATTTGTTCAGACGAAAGAAAGCACAGAGCCCCAGATTCTATGTTGTCCTGGAGAGCTTGCAGAGCACTGGGGAAAGGCAGGCAGAGAATTCCCTGCTAGCACCTTCTCTGTGCCTGGGAAACAGAAGTGTTCCCATTGCTTCGCAGAATCGCTTTTGTGCAGAAAACAGTAACACTTGTTCAGACGAAAAAAAGCACAGAGCCCCAGATTTTATGTTGTCCTGGAGAGCTTGCAGAGCACTGGGGAAAAGCAGGCAGAGAATTCCCTGCTAGCACCTTCTCTGTGCCTGGGAAGCAGAAGTGTTCCCATTGCTTCGCAGAATCGCTTTTGTGCAGAAAACAGTAACACTTGTTCAGAACGAAAGAAAGCACAGAGCCCCAGATTTTATGTTGACCTGGAGAGCTTGCAGAGCACTGGGGAAAAGCAGGCAGAGAATTCCCTGCTAGCACCTTCTCTGTGCCTGGGAAGCAGAAGTGTTCACATTGCTTGGCAGAATCGCTTTTGTGCAGAAAACAGTAACACTTGTTCAGAATGAAAGAAAGCACAGAGCCCCAGATTTTATGTTGTGCTGGAGAGCTTGCAGAGCACTGGGGAAAAGCAGGCAGAGAATTCCCTGCTAGCACCTTCTCTGTGCCTGGGAAGCAGAAGTCTTCACATTGCTTCGCAGAATCGCTTTTGTGCAGAAAACAGTAACACTTGTTCAGAATGAAAGAAAGCACAGAGCCCCAGATTTTATGTTGTCCTGGAGAGCTTGCAGAGCACTGGGGAAAAGCAGGCAGAGAATTCCCTGCTAGCACCTTCTCTGTGCCTGGGAAACAGAAGTGTTCCCATTGCTTCGCAGAATCGCTTTTGTGCAGAAAACAGTAACACTTGTTCAGAACGAAAGAAAGCACAGAGCCCCAGATTTGCTGTTGTCCTGGAGAGCTTGCAGAGCACTGGGGAAAGGCAGGCAGAGAATTCCCTGCTAGCACCTTCTTTGTGCCTGTTCACATTGCTTCGCAGAATCGCTTTTGTGCAGAAAACAGTAACACTTGTTCAGACGAAAGAAAGCACAGAGCCCCAGATTTTATGTTGTCCTGGAGAGCTTGCAGAGCACTGGGGAAAAGCAGGCAGAGAATTCCCTGCTAGCACCTTCTCTGTGCCTGGGAAGCAGAAGTGTTCACATTGCTTCGCAGAATCGCTTTTGTGCAGAAAACAGTAACACTTGTTCAGAACGAAAGAAAGCACAGAGCCCCAGATTTTATGTTGTCCTGGAGAGCTTGCAGAGCACTGGGGAAAGGCAGGCAGAGAATTCCCTGCTAGCACCTTCTCTGTGCCTGTTCACATTGCTTCGCAAGAATCGCTTTTGTGCAGAAAACAGTAACACTTGTTCAGAACGAAAGAAAGCACAGAGCCCCAGATTTTATGTTGTCCTGGAGAGCTTGCAGAGCACTGGGGAAAGGCAGGCAGAGAATTCCCTGCTAGCACCTTCTCTGTGCCTGGGAAGCAGAAGTGTTCACATTGCTTCGCAGAATCGCTTTTGTGCAGAAAACAGTAACACTTGTTCAGAACGAAAGAAAGCACAGAGCCCCAGATTTGCTGTTGTCCTGGAGAGCTTGCAGAGCACTGGGGAAAGGCAGGCAGAGAATTCCCTGCTAGCACCTTCTTTGTGCCTGTTCACATTGCTTCGCAGAATCGCTTTTGTGCAGAAAACAGTAACACTTGTTCAGACGAAAAAAAGCACAGAGCCCCAGATTTTATGTTGTCCTGGAGAGCTTGCAGAGCACTGGGGAAAAGCAGGCAGAGAATTCCCTGCTAGCACCTTCTCTGTGCCTGGGAAGCAGAAGTGTTTACATTGCTTCGCAGAATCGCTTTTGTGCAGAAAACAGTAACACTTGTTCAGAACAAAAGAAAGCACAGAGCCCCAGATTTTATGTTGTCCTGGAGAGCTTGCAGAGCACTGGGGAAAAGCAGGCAGAGAATTCCCTGCTATCACCTTCTCTGTGCCTGGGAAACAGAAGTGTTCACATTGCTTCGCAGAATCGCTTTTGTGAAGAAAACACTAACACTTGTTCAGAACGAAAGAAAGCACAGAGCCCCAGATTTTATGTTGTCCTGGAGAGCTTGCAGAGCACTGGGGAAAGGCAGGCAGAGAATTCCCTGCTAGCACCTTCTTTGTGCCTGTTCACATTGCTTCGCAGAATCGCTTTTGTGCAGAAAACAGTAACACTTGTTCAGACGAAAGAAAGCACAGAGCCCCAGATTTTATGTTGTCCTGGAGAGCTTGCAGAGCACTGGGGAAAAGCAGGCAGAGAATTCCCTGCTAGCACCTTCTCTGTGCCTGGGAAGCAGAAGTGTTCACATTGCTTCGCAGAATCGCTTTTGTGCAGAAAACAGTAACACTTGTTCAGAACGAAAGAAAGCACAGAGCCCCAGATTTTATGTTGTCCTGGAGAGCTTGCAGAGCACTGGGGAAAGGCAGGCAGAGAATTCCCTGCTAGCACCTTCTCTGTGCCTGTTCACATTGCTTCGCAAGAATCGCTTTTGTGCAGAAAACAGTAACACTTGTTCAGAACGAAAGAAAGCACAGAGCCCCAGATTTTATGTTGTCCTGGAGAGCTTGCAGAGCACTGGGGAAAGGCAGGCAGAGAATTCCCTGCTAGCACCTTCTCTGTGCCTGGGAAGCAGAAGTGTTCACATTGCTTTGCAGAATCGCTTTTGTGCAGAAAACAGTAACACTTGTTCAGAACGAAAGAAAGCACAGAGCCCCAGATTTTATGTTGTGCTGGAGAGCTTGCAGAGCACTGGGGAAAAGCAGGCAGAGAATTCCCTGCTAGCACCTTCTCTGTGCCTGGGAAGCAGAAGTCTTCACATTGCTTCGCAGAATCGCTTTTGTGCAGAAAACACTAACACTTGTTCAGAACGAAAGAAAGCACAGAGCCCCAGATTTTATGTTGTCCTGGAGAGCTTGCAGAGCACTGGGGAAAGGCAGGCAGAGAATTCCCTGCTAGCACCTTCTCTGTGCCTGTTCACATTGCTTCGCAGAATCGCTTTTGTGCAGAAAACAGTAACACTTGTTCAGACGAAAGAAAGCACAGAGCCCCAGATTCTATGTTGTCCTGGAGAGCTTGCAGAGCACTGGGGAAAGGCAGGCAGAGAATTCCCTGCTAGCACCTTCTCTGTGCCTGGGAAACAGAAGTGTTCCCATTGCTTCGCAGAATCGCTTTTGTGCAGAAAACAGTAACACTTGTTCAGACGAAAAAAAGCACAGAGCCCCAGATTTTATGTTGTCCTGGAGAGCTTGCAGAGCACTGGGGAAAAGCAGGCAGAGAATTCCCTGCTAGCACCTTCTCTGTGCCTGGGAAACAGAAGTGTTCACATTGCTTCGCAGAATCGCTTTTGTGCAGAAAACAGTAACACTTGTTCAGAACGAAAGAAAGCACAGAGCCCCAGATTTGCTGTTGTCCTGGAGAGCTTGCAGAGCACTGGGGAAAGGCAGGCAGAGAATTCCCTGCTAGCACCTTCTCTGTGCCTGTTCACATTGCTTCGCAGAATCGCTTTTGTGCAGAAAACAGTAACACTTGTTCAGAACGAAAGAAAGCACAGAGCCCCAGATTTTATGTTGTCCTGGAGAGCTTGCAGAGCACTGGGGAAAAGCAGGCAGAGAATTTCCTGCTAGCACCTTCTCTGTGCCTGGGAAGCAGAAGTGTTCACATTGCTTGGCAGAATCGCTTTTGTGCAGAAAACAGTAACACTTGTTCAGAATGAAAGAAAGCACAGAGCCCCAGATTTTATGTTGTCCTGGAGAGCTTGCAGAGCACTGGGGAAAAGCAGGCAGAGAATTCCCTGCTAGCACCTTCTCTGTGCCTGGGAAACAGAAGTGTTCACATTGCTTCGCAGAATCGCTTTTGTGCAGAAAACAGTAACACTTGTTCAGAACGAAAGAAAGCACAGAGCCCCAGATTTTATGTTGTCCTGGAGAGCTTGCAGAGCACTGGGGAAAGGCAGGCAGAGAATTCCCTGCTAGCACCTTCTCTGTGCCTGTTCACATTGCTTCGCAGAATCGCTTTTGTGCAGAAAACAGTAACACTTGTTCAGACGAAAGAAAGCACAGAGCCCCAGATTCTATGTTGTCCTGGAGAGCTTGCAGAGCACTGGGGAAAGGCAGGCAGAGAATTCCCTGCTAGCACCTTCTCTGTGCCTGGGAAACAGAAGTGTTCCCATTGCTTCGCAGAATCGCTTTTGTGCAGAAAACAGTAACACTTGTTCAGACGAAAAAAAGCACAGAGCCCCAGATTTTATGTTGTCCTGGAGAGCTTGCAGAGCACTGGGGAAAAGCAGGCAGAGAATTCCCTGCTAGCACCTTCTCTGTGCCTGGGAAACAGAAGTGTTCCCATTGCTTCGCAGAATCGCTTTTGTGCAGAAAACAGTAACACTTGTTCAGAACGAAAGAAAGCACAGAGCCCCAGATTTGCTGTTGTCCTGGAGAGCTTGCAGAGCACTGGGGAAAGGCAGGCAGAGAATTCCCTGCTAGCACCTTCTTTGTGCCTGTTCACATTGCTTCGCAGAATCGCTTTTGTGCAGAAAACAGTAACACTTGTTCAGAACGAAAGAAAGCACAGAGCCCCAGATTTTATGTTGTGCTGGAGAGCTTGCAGAGCACTGGGGAAAAGCAGGCAGAGAATTCCCTGCTATCACCTTCTCTGTGCCTGGGAAACAGAAGTGTTCACATTGCTTCGCAGAATCGCTTTTGTGCAGAAAACACTAACACTTGTTCAGAACGAAAGAAAGCACAGAGCCCCAGATTTTATGTTGTCCTGGAGAGCTTGCAGAGCACTGGGGAAAGGCAGGCAGAGAATTCCCTGCTAGCACCTTCTCTGTGCCTGTTCACATTGCTTCGCAGAATCGCTTTTGTGCAGAAAACAGTAACACTTGTTCAGACGAAAGAAAGCACAGAGCCCCATATTCTATGTTGTCCTGGAGAGCTTGCAGAGCACTGGGGAAAAGCAGGCAGAGAATTTCCTGCTAGCACCTTCTCTGTGCCTGGGAAGCAGAAGTGTTCACATTGCTTGGCAGAATCGCTTTTGTGCAGAAAACAGTAACACTTGTTCAGAATGAAAGAAAGCACAGAGCCCCAGATTTTATGTTGTCCTGGAGAGCTTGCAGAGCACTGGGGAAAAGCAGGCAGAGAATTCCCTGCTAGCACCTTCTCTGTGCCTGGGAAGCAGAAGTGTTCACATTGCTTCGCAGAATCGCTTTTGTGCAGAAAACAGTAACACTTGTTCAGAACGAAAGAAAGCACAGAGCCCCAGATTTGCTGTTGTCCTGGAGAGCTTGCAGAGCACTGGGGAAAGGCAGGCAGAGAATTCCCTGCTAGCACCTTCTCTGTGCCTGGGAAGCAGAAGTGTTCACATTGCTTCGCAGAATCGCTTTTGTGCAGAAAACAGTAACACTTGTTCAGAACGAAAGAAAGCACAGAGCCCCAGATTTTATGTTGTCCTGGAGAGCTTGCAGAGCACTGGGGAAAAGCAGGCAGAGAATTCCCTGCTAGCACCTTCTCTGTGCCTGGGAAGCAGAAGTGTTCACATTGCTTCGCAGAATCGCTTTTGTGCAGAAAACAGTAACACTTGTTCAGAACGAAAGAAAGCACAGAGCCCCAGATTTTATGTTGTCCTGGAGAGCTTGCAGAGCACTGGGGAAAAGCAGGCAGAGAATTCCCTGCTAGCACCTTCTCTGTGCCTGGGAAGCAGAAGTGTTCCCATTGCTTCGCAGAATCGCTTTTGTGCAGAAAACAGTAACACTTGTTCAGAACGAAAGAAAGCACAGAGCCCCAGATTTGCTGTTGTCCTGGAGAGCTTGCAGAGCACTGGGGAAAGGCAGGCAGAGAATTCCCTGCTAGCACCTTCTTTGTGCCTGTTCACATTGCTTCGCAGAATCGCTTTTGTGCAGAAAACAGTAACACTTGTTCAGAACGAAAGAAAGCACAGAGCCCCAGATTTTATGTTGTCCTGGAGAGCTTGCAGAGCACTGGGGAAAAGCAGGCAGAGAATTCCCTGCTAGCACCTTCTCTGTGCCTGGGAAGCAGAAGTGTTCACATTGCTTCGCAGAATCGCTTTTGTGCAGAAAACAGTAACACTTGTTCAGAACGAAAGAAAGCACAGAGCCCCAGATTTTATGTTGTCCTGGAGAGCTTGCAGAGCACTGGGGAAAAGCAGGCAGAGAATTCCCTGCTAGCACCTTCTCTGTGCCTGGGAAACAGAAGTGTTCACATTGCTTCGCAGAATCGCTTTTGTGCAGAAAACACTAACACTTGTTCAGAACGAAAGAAAGCACAGAGCCCCAGATTTTATGTTGTCCTGGAGAGCTTGCAGAGCACTGGGGAAAGGCAGGCAGAGAATTCCCTGTTAGCACCTTCTCTGTGCCTGTTCACATTGCTTCGCAAGAATCGCTTTTGTGCAGAAAACAGTAACACTTGTTCAGAACGAAAGAAAGCACAGAGCCCCAGATTTTATGTTGTCCTGGAGAGCTTGCAGAGCACTGGGGAAAGGCAGGCAGAGAATTCCCTGCTAGCACCTTCTCTGTGCCTGTTCACATTGCTTCGCAGAATCGCTTTTGTGCAGAAAACAGTAACACTTGTTCAGACGAAAGAAAGCACAGAGCCCCAGATTCTATGTTGTCCTGGAGAGCTTGCAGAGCACTGGGGAAAGGCAGGCAGAGAATTCCCTGCTAGCACCTTCTCTGTGCCTGGGAAACAGAAGTGTTCCCATTGCTTCGCAGAATCGCTTTTGTGCAGAAAACAGTAACACTTGTTCAGACGAAAAAAAGCACAGAGCCCCAGATTTTATGTTGTCCTGGAGAGCTTGCAGAGCACTGGGGAAAAGCAGGCAGAGAATTCCCTGCTAGCACCTTCTCTGTGCCTGGGAAACAGAAGTGTTCCCATTGCTTCGCAGAATCGCTTTTGTGCAGAAAACAGTAACACTTGTTCAGAACGAAAGAAAGCACAGAGCCCCAGATTTTATGTTGTCCTGGAGAGCTTGCAGAGCACTGGGGAAAGGCAGGCAGAGAATTCCCTGCTAGCACCTTCTTTGTGCCTGTTCACATTGCTTCGCAGAATCGCTTTTGTGCAGAAAACAGTAACACTTGTTCAGACGAAAGAAAGCACAGAGCCCCAGATTTTATGTTGTGCTGGAGAGCTTGCAGAGCACTGGGGAAAAGCAGGCAGAGAATTCCCTGCTAGCACCTTCTCTGTGCCTGGGAAGCAGAAGTGTTCACATTGCTTCGCAGAATCGCTTTTGTGCAGAAAACAGTAACACTTGTTCAGAACGAAAGAAAGCACAGAGCCCCAGATTTGCTGTTGTCCTGGAGAGCTTGCAGAGCACTGGGGAAAAGCAGGCAGAGAATTCCCTGCTAGCACCTTCTCTGTGCCTGGGAAGCAGAAGTCTTCACATTGCTTCGCAGAATCGCTTTTGTGCAGAAAACAGTAACACTTGTTCAGAACGAAAGAAAGCACAGAGCCCCAGATTTTATGTTGTCCTGGAGAGCTTGCAGAGCACTGGGGAAAAGCAGGCAGAGAATTCCCTGCTAGCACCTTCTCTGTGCCTGGGAAGCAGAAGTGTTCACATTGCTTCGCAGAATCGCTTTTGTGCAGAAAACAGTAACACTTGTTCAGAACGAAAGAAAGCACAGAGCCCCAGATTTGCTGTTGTCCTGGAGAGCTTGCAGAGCACTGGGGAAAAGCAGGCAGAGAATTCCCTGCTAGCACCTTCTCTGTGCCTGGGAAGCAGAAGTGTTCACATTGCTTCGCAGAATCGCTTTTGTGCAGAAAACAGTAACACTTGTTCAGAACGAAAGAAAGCACAGAGCCCCAGATTTTATGTTGTCCTGGAGAGCTTGCAGAGCACTGGGGAAAAGCAGGCAGAGAATTCCCTGCTAGCACCTTCTCTGTGCCTGGGAAGCAGAAGTGTTCACATTGCTTCGCAGAATCGCTTTTGTGCAGAAAACAGTAACACTTGTTCAGAACGAAAGAAAGCACAGAGCCCCAGATTTTATGTTGTCCTGGAGAGCTTGCAGAGCACTGGGGAAAAGCAGGCAGAGAATTCCCTGCTAGCACCTTCTCTGTGCCTGGGAAACAGAAGTGTTCCCATTGCTTCGCAGAATCGCTTTTGTGCAGAAAACAGTAACACTTGTTCAGAACGAAAGAAAGCACAGAGCCCCAGATTTTATGTTGTCCTGGAGAGCTTGCAGAGCACTGGGGAAAAGCAGGCAGAGAATTCCCTGCTAGCACCTTCTCTGTGCCTGGGAAACAGAAGTGTTCCCATTGCTTCGCAGAATCGCTTTTGTGCAGAAAACAGTAACACTTGTTCAGAACGAAAGAAAGCACAGAGCCCCAGATTTGCTGTTGTCCTGGAGAGCTTGCAGAGCACTGGGGAAAGGCAGGCAGAGAATTCCCTGCTAGCACCTTCTTTGTGTCTGTTCACATTGCTTCGCAGAATCGCTTTTGTGCAGAAAACAGTAACACTTGTTCAGACGAAAAAAAGCACAGAGCCCCAGATTTTATGTTGTCCTGGAGAGCTTGCAGAGCACTGGGGAAAAGCAGGCAGAGAATTCCCTGCTAGCACCTTCTCTGTGCCTGGGAAGCAGAAGTGTTCACATTGCTTCGCAGAATCGCTTTTGTGAAGAAAACAGTAACACTTGTTCAGAACGAAAGAAAGCACAGAGCCCCAGATTTTATGTTGTCCTGGAGAGCTTGCAGAGCACTGGGGAAAAGCAGGCAGAGAATTCCCTGCTATCACCTTCTCTGTGCCTGGGAAACAGAAGTGTTCACATTGCTTCGCAGAATCGCTTTTGTGCAGAAAACAGTAACATTTGTTCAGACGAAAGAAAGCACAGAGCCCCAGATTCTATGTTGTCCTGGAGAGCTTGCAGAGCACTGGGGAAAGGCAGGCAGAGAATTCCCTGCTAGCACCTTCTCTGTGCCTGGGAAACAGAAGTGTTCCCATTGCTTCGCAGAATCGCTTTTGTGCAGAAAACAGTAACACTTGTTCAGACGAAAAAAAGCACAGAGCCCCAGATTTTATGTTGTCCTGGAGAGCTTGCAGAGCACTGGGGAAAAGCAGGCAGAGAATTCCCTGCTAGCACCTTCTCTGTGCCTGGGAAGCAGAAGTGTTCCCATTGCTTCGCAGAATCGCTTTTGTGCAGAAAACAGTAACACTTGTTCAGAACGAAAGAAAGCACAGAGCCCCAGATTTTATGTTGACCTGGAGAGCTTGCAGAGCACTGGGGAAAAGCAGGCAGAGAATTCCCTGCTAGCACCTTCTCTGTGCCTGGGAAGCAGAAGTGTTCACATTGCTTGGCAGAATCGCTTTTGTGCAGAAAACAGTAACACTTGTTCAGAATGAAAGAAAGCACAGAGCCCCAGATTTTATGTTGTGCTGGAGAGCTTGCAGAGCACTGGGGAAAAGCAGGCAGAGAATTCCCTGCTAGCACCTTCTCTGTGCCTGGGAAGCAGAAGTCTTCACATTGCTTCGCAGAATCGCTTTTGTGCAGAAAACAGTAACACTTGTTCAGAATGAAAGAAAGCACAGAGCCCCAGATTTTATGTTGTCCTGGAGAGCTTGCAGAGCACTGGGGAAAAGCAGGCAGAGAATTCCCTGCTAGCACCTTCTCTGTGCCTGGGAAACAGAAGTGTTCCCATTGCTTCGCAGAATCGCTTTTGTGCAGAAAACAGTAACACTTGTTCAGAACGAAAGAAAGCACAGAGCCCCAGATTTGCTGTTGTCCTGGAGAGCTTGCAGAGCACTGGGGAAAGGCAGGCAGAGAATTCCCTGCTAGCACCTTCTTTGTGCCTGTTCACATTGCTTCGCAGAATCGCTTTTGTGCAGAAAACAGTAACACTTGTTCAGACGAAAGAAAGCACAGAGCCCCAGATTTTATGTTGTCCTGGAGAGCTTGCAGAGCACTGGGGAAAAGCAGGCAGAGAATTCCCTGCTAGCACCTTCTCTGTGCCTGGGAAGCAGAAGTGTTCACATTGCTTCGCAGAATCGCTTTTGTGCAGAAAACAGTAACACTTGTTCAGAACGAAAGAAAGCACAGAGCCCCAGATTTTATGTTGTCCTGGAGAGCTTGCAGAGCACTGGGGAAAGGCAGGCAGAGAATTCCCTGCTAGCACCTTCTCTGTGCCTGTTCACATTGCTTCGCAAGAATCGCTTTTGTGCAGAAAACAGTAACACTTGTTCAGAACGAAAGAAAGCACAGAGCCCCAGATTTTATGTTGTCCTGGAGAGCTTGCAGAGCACTGGGGAAAGGCAGGCAGAGAATTCCCTGCTAGCACCTTCTCTGTGCCTGGGAAGCAGAAGTGTTCACATTGCTTCGCAGAATCGCTTTTGTGCAGAAAACAGTAACACTTGTTCAGAACGAAAGAAAGCACAGAGCCCCAGATTTTATGTTGTGCTGGAGAGCTTGCAGAGCACTGGGGAAAAGCAGGCAGAGAATTCCCTGCTAGCACCTTCTCTGTGCCTGGGAAGCAGAAGTGTTCACATTGCTTCGCAGAATCGCTTTTGTGCAGAAAACACTAACACTTGTTCAGAACGAAAGAAAGCACAGAGCCCCAGATTTTATGTTGTCCTGGAGAGCTTGCAGAGCACTGGGGAAAGGCAGGCAGAGAATTCCCTGCTAGCACCTTCTCTGTGCCTGTTCACATTGCTTCGCAGAATCGCTTTTGTGCAGAAAACAGTAACACTTGTTCAGACGAAAGAAAGCACAGAGCCCCAGATTCTATGTTGTCCTGGAGAGCTTGCAGAGCACTGGGGAAAGGCAGGCAGAGAATTCCCTGCTAGCACCTTCTCTGTGCCTGGGAAACAGAAGTGTTCCCATTGCTTCGCAGAATCGCTTTTGTGCAGAAAACAGTAACACTTGTTCAGAACGAAAGAAAGCACAGAGCCCCAGATTTTATGTTGTCCTGGAGAGCTTGCAGAGCACTGGGGAAAAGCAGGCAGAGAATTCCCTGCTAGCACCTTCTCTGTGCCTGGGAAACAGAAGTGTTCACATTGCTTCGCAGAATCGCTTTTGTGCAGAAAACAGTAACACTTGTTCAGAACGAAAGAAAGCACAGAGCCCCAGATTTGCTGTTGTCCTGGAGAGCTTGCAGAGCACTGGGGAAAGGCAGGCAGAGAATTCCCTGCTAGCACCTTCTCTGTGCCTGTTCACATTGCTTCGCAGAATCGCTTTTGTGCAGAAAACAGTAACACTTGTTCAGAACGAAAGAAAGCACAGAGCCCCAGATTTTATGTTGTCCTGGAGAGCTTGCAGAGCACTGGGGAAAAGCAGGCAGAGAATTTCCTGCTAGCACCTTCTCTGTGCCTGGGAAGCAGAAGTGTTCACATTGCTTGGCAGAATCGCTTTTGTGCAGAAAACAGTAACACTTGTTCAGAATGAAAGAAAGCACAGAGCCCCAGATTTTATGTTGTCCTGGAGAGCTTGCAGAGCACTGGGGAAAAGCAGGCAGAGAATTCCCTGCTAGCACCTTCTCTGTGCCTGGGAAACAGAAGTGTTCACATTGCTTCGCAGAATCGCTTTTGTGCAGAAAACAGTAACACTTGTTCAGAACGAAAGAAAGCACAGAGCCCCAGATTTTATGTTGTCCTGGAGAGCTTGCAGAGCACTGGGGAAAGGCAGGCAGAGAATTCCCTGCTAGCACCTTCTCTGTGCCTGTTCACATTGCTTCGCAGAATCGCTTTTGTGCAGAAAACAGTAACACTTGTTCAGACGAAAGAAAGCACAGAGCCCCAGATTCTATGTTGTCCTGGAGAGCTTGCAGAGCACTGGGGAAAGGCAGGCAGAGAATTCCCTGCTAGCACCTTCTCTGTGCCTGGGAAACAGAAGTGTTCCCATTGCTTCGCAGAATCGCTTTTGTGCAGAAAACAGTAACACTTGTTCAGACGAAAAAAAGCACAGAGCCCCAGATTTTATGTTGTCCTGGAGAGCTTGCAGAGCACTGGGGAAAAGCAGGCAGAGAATTCCCTGCTAGCACCTTCTCTGTGCCTGGGAAACAGAAGTGTTCCCATTGCTTCGCAGAATCGCTTTTGTGCAGAAAACAGTAACACTTGTTCAGAACGAAAGAAAGCACAGAGCCCCAGATTTGCTGTTGTCCTGGAGAGCTTGCAGAGCACTGGGGAAAGGCAGGCAGAGAATTCCCTGCTAGCACCTTCTTTGTGCCTGTTCACATTGCTTCGCAGAATCGCTTTTGTGCAGAAAACAGTAACACTTGTTCAGAACGAAAGAAAGCACAGAGCCCCAGATTTTATGTTGTGCTGGAGAGCTTGCAGAGCACTGGGGAAAAGCAGGCAGAGAATTCCCTGCTATCACCTTCTCTGTGCCTGGGAAACAGAAGTGTTCACATTGCTTCGCAGAATCGCTTTTGTGCAGAAAACACTAACACTTGTTCAGAACGAAAGAAAGCACAGAGCCCCAGATTTTATGTTGTCCTGGAGAGCTTGCAGAGCACTGGGGAAAGGCAGGCAGAGAATTCCCTGCTAGCACCTTCTCTGTGCCTGTTCACATTGCTTCGCAGAATCGCTTTTGTGCAGAAAACAGTAACACTTGTTCAGACGAAAGAAAGCACAGAGCCCCATATTCTATGTTGTCCTGGAGAGCTTGCAGAGCACTGGGGAAAAGCAGGCAGAGAATTTCCTGCTAGCACCTTCTCTGTGCCTGGGAAGCAGAAGTGTTCACATTGCTTCGCAGAATCGCTTTTGTGCAGAAAACAGTAACACTTGTTCAGAATGAAAGAAAGCACAGAGCCCCAGATTTTATGTTGTCCTGGAGAGCTTGCAGAGCACTGGGGAAAAGCAGGCAGAGAATTCCCTGCTAGCACCTTCTCTGTGCCTGGGAAGCAGAAGTGTTCACATTGCTTCGCAGAATCGCTTTTGTGCAGAAAACAGTAACACTTGTTCAGAACGAAAGAAAGCACAGAGCCCCAGATTTGCTGTTGTCCTGGAGAGCTTGCAGAGCACTGGGGAAAGGCAGGCAGAGAATTCCCTGCTAGCACCTTCTCTGTGCCTGGGAAGCAGAAGTCTTCACATTGCTTCGCAGAATCGCTTTTGTGCAGAAAACAGTAACACTTGTTCAGAACGAAAGAAAGCACAGAGCCCCAGATTTTATGTTGTCCTGGAGAGCTTGCAGAGCACTGGGGAAAAGCAGGCAGAGAATTCCCTGCTAGCACCTTCTCTGTGCCTGGGAAGCAGAAGTGTTCACATTGCTTCGCAGAATCGCTTTTGTGCAGAAAACAGTAACACTTGTTCAGAACGAAAGAAAGCACAGAGCCCCAGATTTTATGTTGTCCTGGAGAGCTTGCAGAGCACTGGGGAAAAGCAGGCAGAGAATTCCCTGCTAGCACCTTCTCTGTGCCTGGGAAACAGAAGTGTTCCCATTGCTTCGCAGAATCGCTTTTGTGCAGAAAACACTAACACTTGTTCAGAACGAAAGAAAGCACAGAGCCCCAGATTTGCTGTTGTCCTGGAGAGCTTGCAGAGCACTGGGGAAAGGCAGGCAGAGAATTCCCTGCTAGCACCTTCTTTGTGCCTGTTCACATTGCTTCGCAGAATCGCTTTTGTGCAGAAAACAGTAACACTTGTTCAGAACGAAAGAAAGCACAGAGCCCCAGATTTTATGTTGTCCTGGAGAGCTTGCAGAGCACTGGGGAAAAGCAGGCAGAGAATTCCCTGCTAGCACCTTCTCTGTGCCTGGGAAGCAGAAGTGTTCACATTGCTTCGCAGAATCGCTTTTGTGCAGAAAACAGTAACACTTGTTCAGAACGAAAGAAAGCACAGAGCCCCAGATTTTATGTTGTCCTGGAGAGCTTGCAGAGCACTGGGGAAAAGCAGGCAGAGAATTCCCTGCTAGCACCTTCTCTGTGCCTGGGAAACAGAAGTGTTCACATTGCTTCGCAGAATCGCTTTTGTGCAGAAAACACTAACACTTGTTCAGAACGAAAGAAAGCACAGAGCCCCAGATTTTATGTTGTCCTGGAGAGCTTGCAGAGCACTGGGGAAAGGCAGGCAGAGAATTCCCTGTTAGCACCTTCTCTGTGCCTGTTCACATTGCTTCGCAAGAATCGCTTTTGTGCAGAAAACAGTAACACTTGTTCAGAACGAAAGAAAGCACAGAGCCCCAGATTTTATGTTGTCCTGGAGAGCTTGCAGAGCACTGGGGAAAGGCAGGCAGAGAATTCCCTGCTAGCACCTTCTCTGTGCCTGTTCACATTGCTTCGCAGAATCGCTTTTGTGCAGAAAACAGTAACACTTGTTCAGACGAAAGAAAGCACAGAGCCCCAGATTCTATGTTGTCCTGGAGAGCTTGCAGAGCACTGGGGAAAGGCAGGCAGAGAATTCCCTGCTAGCACCTTCTCTGTGCCTGGGAAACAGAAGTGTTCCCATTGCTTCGCAGAATCGCTTTTGTGCAGAAAACAGTAACACTTGTTCAGACGAAAAAAAGCACAGAGCCCCAGATTTTATGTTGTCCTGGAGAGCTTGCAGAGCACTGGGGAAAAGCAGGCAGAGAATTCCCTGCTAGCACCTTCTCTGTGCCTGGGAAACAGAAGTGTTCACATTGCTTCGCAGAATCGCTTTTGTGCAGAAAACAGTAACACTTGTTCAGAACGAAAGAAAGCACAGAGCCCCAGATTTGCTGTTGTCCTGGAGAGCTTGCAGAGCACTGGGGAAAGGCAGGCAGAGAATTCCCTGCTAGCACCTTCTTTGTGCCTGTTCACATTGCTTCGCAGAATCGCTTTTGTGCAGAAAACAGTAACACTTGTTCAGACGAAAGAAAGCACAGAGCCCCAGATTTTATGTTGTGCTGGAGAGCTTGCAGAGCACTGGGGAAAAGCAGGCAGAGAATTCCCTGCTAGCACCTTCTCTGTGCCTGGGAAGCAGAAGTGTTCACATTGCTTCGCAGAATCGCTTTTGTGCAGAAAACAGTAACACTTGTTCAGAACGAAAGAAAGCACAGAGCCCCAGATTTGCTGTTGTCCTGGAGAGCTTGCAGAGCACTGGGGAAAAGCAGGCAGAGAATTCCCTGCTAGCACCTTCTCTGTGCCTGGGAAGCAGAAGTGTTCACATTGCTTCGCAGAATCGCTTTTGTGCAGAAAACAGTAACACTTGTTCAGAACGAAAGAAAGCACAGAGCCCCAGATTTTATGTTGTCCTGGAGAGCTTGCAGAGCACTGGGGAAAAGCAGGCAGAGAATTCCCTGCTAGCACCTTCTCTGTGCCTGGGAAACAGAAGTGTTCCCATTGCTTCGCAGAATCGCTTTTGTGCAGAAAACAGTAACACTTGTTCAGAACGAAAGAAAGCACAGAGCCCCAGATTTTATGTTGTCCTGGAGAGCTTGCAGAGCACTGGGGAAAAGCAGGCAGAGAATTCCCTGCTAGCACCTTCTCTGTGCCTGGGAAACAGAAGTGTTCCCATTGCTTCGCAGAATCGCTTTTGTGCAGAAAACAGTAACACTTGTTCAGAACGAAAGAAAGCACAGAGCCCCAGATTTGCTGTTGTCCTGGAGAGCTTGCAGAGCACTGGGGAAAGGCAGGCAGAGAATTCCCTGCTAGCACCTTCTTTGTGTCTGTTCACATTGCTTCGCAGAATCGCTTTTGTGCAGAAAACAGTAACACTTGTTCAGACGAAAAAAAGCACAGAGCCCCAGATTTTATGTTGTCCTGGAGAGCTTGCAGAGCACTGGGGAAAAGCAGGCAGAGAATTCCCTGCTAGCACCTTCTCTGTGCCTGGGAAGCAGAAGTGTTCACATTGCTTCGCAGAATCGCTTTTGTGCAGAAAACACTAACACTTGTTCAGAACGAAAGAAAGCACAGAGCCCCAGATTTTATGTTGTCCTGGAGAGCTTGCAGAGCACTGGGGAAAAGCAGGCAGAGAATTCCCTGCTATCACCTTCTCTGTGCCTGGGAAACAGAAGTGTTCACATTGCTTCGCAGAATCGCTTTTGTGCAGAAAACACTAACATTTGTTCAGACGAAAGAAAGCACAGAGCCCCAGATTCTATGTTGTCCTGGAGAGCTTGCAGAGCACTGGGGAAAGGCAGGCAGAGAATTCCCTGCTAGCACCTTCTCTGTGCCTGGGAAACAGAAGTGTTCCCATTGCTTCGCAGAATCGCTTTTGTGCAGAAAACAGTAACACTTGTTCAGACGAAAAAAAGCACAGAGCCCCAGATTTTATGTTGTCCTGGAGAGCTTGCAGAGCACTGGGGAAAAGCAGGCAGAGAATTACCTGCTAGCACCTTCTCTGTGCCTGGGAAGCAGAAGTGTTCACATTGCTTCGCAGAATCGCTTTTGTGCAGAAAACAGTAACACTTGTTCAGAACGAAAGAAAGCACAGAGCCCCAGATTTTATGTTGTCCTGGAGAGCTTGCAGAGCACTGGGGAAAAGCAGGCAGAGAATTCCCTGCTAGCACCTTCTCTGTGCCTGGGAAGCAGAAGTGTTCACATTGCTTGGCAGAATCGCTTTTGTGCAGAAAACAGTAACACTTGTTCAGAATGAAAGAAAGCACAGAGCCCCAGATTTTATGTTGTGCTGGAGAGCTTGCAGAGCACTGGGGAAAAGCAGGCAGAGAATTCCCTGCTAGCACCTTCTCTGTGCCTGGGAAGCAGAAGTCTTCACATTGCTTCGCAGAATCGCTTTTGTGCAGAAAACAGTAACACTTGTTCAGAACGAAAAAAAGCACAGAGCCCCAGATTTGCTGTTGTCCTGGAGAGCTTGCAGAGCACTGGGGAAAGGCAGGCAGAGAATTCCCTGCTAGCACCTTCTTTGTGCCTGTTCACATTGCTTCGCAGAATCGCTTTTGTGCAGAAAACAGTAACACTTGTTCAGACGAAAAAAAGCACAGAGCCCCAGATTTTATGTTGTCCTGGAGAGCTTGCAGAGCACTGGGGAAAAGCAGGCAGAGAATTCCCTGCTAGCACCTTCTCTGTGCCTGGGAAGCAGAAGTGTTCACATTGCTTCGCAGAATCGCTTTTGTGCAGAAAACAGTAACACTTGTTCAGAACGAAAGAAAGCACAGAGCCCCAGATTTTATGTTGTCCTGGAGAGCTTGCAGAGCACTGGGGAAAAGCAGGCAGAGAATTCCCTGCTAGCACCTTCTCTGTGCCTGGGAAACAGAAGTGTTCACATTGCTTCGCAGAATCGCTTTTGTGCAGAAAACAGTAACACTTGTTCAGAACGAAAGAAAGCACAGAGCCCCAGATTTTATGTTGTCCTGGAGAGCTTGCAGAGCACTGGGGAAAGGCAGGCAGAGAATTCCCTGTTAGCACCTTCTCTGTGCCTGGGAAGCAGAAGTGTTCACATTGCTTCGCAGAATCGCTTTTGTGCAGAAAACAGTAACACTTGTTCAGAACGAAAGAAAGCACAGAGCCCCAGATTTTATGTTGTCCTGGAGAGCTTGCAGAGCACTGGGGAAAAGCAGGCAGAGAATTCCCTGCTAGCACCTTCTCTGTGCCTGGGAAACAGAAGTGTTCCCATTGCTTCGCAGAATCGCTTTTGTGCAGAAAACAGTAACACTTGTTCAGAACGAAAGAAAGCACAGAGCCCCAGATTTGCTGTTGTCCTGGAGAGCTTGCAGAGCACTGGGGAAAGGCAGGCAGAGAATTCCCTGCTAGCACCTTCTTTGTGCCTGTTCACATTGCTTCGCAGAATCGCTTTTGTGCAGAAAACAGTAACACTTGTTCAGACGAAAAAAAGCACAGAGCCCCAGATTTTATGTTGTCCTGGAGAGCTTGCAGAGCACTGGGGAAAAGCAGGCAGAGAATTCCCTGCTAGCACCTTCTCTGTGCCTGGGAAGCAGAAGTGTTTACATTGCTTCGCAGAATCGCTTTTGTGCAGAAAACAGTAACACTTGTTCAGAACGAAAGAAAGCACAGAGCCCCAGATTTTATGTTGTCCTGGAGAGCTTGCAGAGCACTGGGGAAAGGCAGGCAGAGAATTCCCTGCTAGCACCTTCTCTGTGCCTGTTCACATTGCTTCGCAAGAATCGCTTTTGTGCAGAAAACAGTAACACTTGTTCAGAACGAAAGAAAGCACAGAGCCCCAGATTTTATGTTGTCCTGGAGAGCTTGCAGAGCACTGGGGAAAGGCAGGCAGAGAATTCCCTGCTAGCACCTTCTCTGTGCCTGTTCACATTGCTTCGCAGAATCGCTTTTGTGCAGAAAACAGTAACACTTGTTCAGACGAAAGAAAGCACAGAGCCCCAGATTCTATGTTGTCCTGGAGAGCTTGCAGAGCACTGGGGAAAGGCAGGCAGAGAATTCCCTGCTAGCACCTTCTCTGTGCCTGGGAAACAGAAGTGTTCCCATTGCTTCGCAGAATCGCTTTTGTGCAGAAAACAGTAACACTTGTTCAGACGAAAAAAAGCACAGAGCCCCAGATTTTATGTTGTCCTGGAGAGCTTGCAGAGCACTGGGGAAAAGCAGGCAGAGAATTCCCTGCTAGCACCTTCTCTGTGCCTGGGAAACAGAAGTGTTCCCATTGCTTCGCAGAATCGCTTTTGTGCAGAAAACAGTAACACTTGTTCAGAACGAAAGAAAGCACAGAGCCCCAGATTTGCTGTTGTCCTGGAGAGCTTGCAGAGCACTGGGGAAAGGCAGGCAGAGAATTCCCTGCTAGCACCTTCTTTGTGCCTGTTCACATTGCTTCGCAGAATCGCTTTTGTGCAGAAAACAGTAACACTTGTTCAGACGAAAGAAAGCACAGAGCCCCAGATTTTATGTTGTGCTGGAGAGCTTGCAGAGCACTGGGGAAAAGCAGGCAGAGAATTCCCTGCTAGCACCTTCTCTGTGCCTGGGAAGCAGAAGTGTTCACATTGCTTCGCAGAATCGCTTTTGTGCAGAAAACAGTAACACTTGTTCAGAACGAAAGAAAGCACAGAGCCCCAGATTTGCTGTTGTCCTGGAGAGCTTGCAGAGCACTGGGGAAAAGCAGGCAGAGAATTCCCTGCTAGCACCTTCTCTGTGCCTGGGAAGCAGAAGTGTTCACATTGCTTCGCAGAATCGCTTTTGTGCAGAAAACAGTAACACTTGTTCAGAACGAAAGAAAGCACAGAGCCCCAGATTTTATGTTGTCCTGGAGAGCTTGCAGAGCACTGGGGAAAAGCAGGCAGAGAATTCCCTGCTAGCACCTTCTCTGTGCCTGGGAAACAGAAGTGTTCCCATTGCTTCGCAGAATCGCTTTTGTGCAGAAAACAGTAACACTTGTTCAGAACGAAAGAAAGCACAGAGCCCCAGATTTTATGTTGTCCTGGAGAGCTTGCAGAGCACTGGGGAAAAGCAGGCAGAGAATTCCCTGCTAGCACCTTCTCTGTGCCTGGGAAACAGAAGTGTTCCCATTGCTTCGCAGAATCGCTTTTGTGCAGAAAACAGTAACACTTGTTCAGAACGAAAGAAAGCACAGAGCCCCAGATTTGCTGTTGTCCTGGAGAGCTTGCAGAGCACTGGGGAAAGGCAGGCAGAGAATTCCCTGCTAGCACCTTCTTTGTGTCTGTTCACATTGCTTCGCAGAATCGCTTTTGTGCAGAAAACAGTAACACTTGTTCAGACGAAAAAAAGCACAGAGCCCCAGATTTTATGTTGTCCTGGAGAGCTTGCAGAGCACTGGGGAAAAGCAGGCAGAGAATTCCCTGCTAGCACCTTCTCTGTGCCTGGGAAGCAGAAGTGTTCACATTGCTTCGCAGAATCGCTTTTGTGAAGAAAACAGTAACACTTGTTCAGAACGAAAGAAAGCACAGAGCCCCAGATTTTATGTTGTCCTGGAGAGCTTGCAGAGCACTGGGGAAAAGCAGGCAGAGAATTCCCTGCTATCACCTTCTCTGTGCCTGGGAAACAGAAGTGTTCACATTGCTTCGCAGAATCGCTTTTGTGCAGAAAACACTAACATTTGTTCAGACGAAAGAAAGCACAGAGCCCCAGATTCTATGTTGTCCTGGAGAGCTTGCAGAGCACTGGGGAAAGGCAGGCAGAGAATTCCCTGCTAGCACCTTCTCTGTGCCTGGGAAACAGAAGTGTTCCCATTGCTTCGCAGAATCGCTTTTGTGCAGAAAACAGTAACACTTGTTCAGACGAAAAAAAGCACAGAGCCCCAGATTTTATGTTGTCCTGGAGAGCTTGCAGAGCACTGGGGAAAAGCAGGCAGAGAATTCCCTGCTAGCACCTTCTCTGTGCCTGGGAAGCAGAAGTGTTTACATTGCTTGGCAGAATCGCTTTTGTGCAGAAAACAGTAACACTTGTTCAGAATGAAAGAAAGCACAGAGCCCCAGATTTTATGTTGTGCTGGAGAGCTTGCAGAGCACTGGGGAAAAGCAGGCAGAGAATTCCCTGCTAGCACCTTCTCTGTGCCTGGGAAGCAGAAGTCTTCACATTGCTTCGCAGAATCGCTTTTGTGCAGAAAACAGTAACACTTGTTCAGAACGAAAGAAAGCACAGAGCCCCAGATTTTATGTTGTCCTGGAGAGCTTGCAGAGCACTGGGGAAAAGCAGGCAGAGAATTCCCTGCTAGCACCTTCTCTGTGCCTGGGAAACAGAAGTGTTCCCATTGCTTCGCAGAATCGCTTTTGTGCAGAAAACAGTAACACTTGTTCAGAACGAAAAAAAGCACAGAGCCCCAGATTTGCTGTTGTCCTGGAGAGCTTGCAGAGCACTGGGGAAAGGCAGGCAGAGAATTCCCTGCTAGCACCTTCTTTGTGCCTGTTCACATTGCTTCGCAGAATCGCTTTTGTGCAGAAAACAGTAACACTTGTTCAGACGAAAAAAAGCACAGAGCCCCAGATTTTATGTTGTCCTGGAGAGCTTGCAGAGCACTGGGGAAAAGCAGGCAGAGAATTCCCTGCTAGCACCTTCTCTGTGCCTGGGAAGCAGAAGTGTTCACATTGCTTCGCAGAATCGCTTTTGTGCAGAAAACAGTAACACTTGTTCAGAACGAAAGAAAGCACAGAGCCCCAGATTTTATGTTGTCCTGGAGAGCTTGCAGAGCACTGGGGAAAAGCAGGCAGAGAATTCCCTGCTAGCACCTTCTCTGTGCCTGGGAAACAGAAGTGTTCACATTGCTTCGCAGAATCGCTTTTGTGCAGAAAACACTAACACTTGTTCAGAACGAAAGAAAGCACAGAGCCCCAGATTTTATGTTGTCCTGGAGAGCTTGCAGAGCACTGGGGAAAGGCAGGCAGAGAATTCCCTGTTAGCACCTTCTCTGTGCCTGTTCACATTGCTTCGCAAGAATCGCTTTTGTGCAGAAAACAGTAACACTTGTTCAGAATGAAAGAAAGCACAGAGCCCCAGATTTTATGTTGTCCTGGAGAGCTTGCAGAGCACTGGGGAAAGGCAGGCAGAGAATTCCCTGCTAGCACCTTCTCTGTGCCTGGGAAGCAGAAGTGTTCACATTGCTTCGCAGAATCGCTTTTGTGCAGAAAACAGTAACACTTGTTCAGAACGAAAGAAAGCACAGAGCCCCAGATTTTATGTTGTGCTGGAGAGCTTGCAGAGCACTGGGGAAAAGCAGGCAGAGAATTCCCTGCTATCACCTTCTCTGTGCCTGGGAAACAGAAGTGTTCACATTGCTTCGCAGAATCGCTTTTGTGCAGAAAACACTAACACTTGTTCAGAACGAAAGAAAGCACAGAGCCCCAGATTTTATGTTGTCCTGGAGAGCTTGCAGAGCACTGGGGAAAGGCAGGCAGAGAATTCCCTGCTAGCACCTTCTCTGTGCCTGGGAAACAGAAGTGTTCCCATTGCTTCGCAGAATCGCTTTTGTGCAGAAAACAGTAACACTTGTTCAGAACGAAAGAAAGCACAGAGCCCCAGATTTGCTGTTGTCCTGGAGAGCTTGCAGAGCACTGGGGAAAGGCAGGCAGAGAATTCCCTGCTAGCACCTTCTTTGTGCCTGTTCACATTGCTTCGCAGAATCGCTTTTGTGCAGAAAACAGTAACACTTGTTCAGAACGAAAGAAAGCACAGAGCCCCAGATTTTATGTTGTGCTGGAGAGCTTGCAGAGCACTGGGGAAAGGCAGGCAGAGAATTCCCTGCTATCACCTTCTCTGTGCCTGGGAAGCAGAAGTGTTCACATTGCTTCGCAGAATCGCTTTTGTGCAGAAAACACTAACACTTGTTCAGAACGAAAGAAAGCACAGAGCCCCAGATTTTATGTTGTCCTGGAGAGCTTGCAGAGCACTGGGGAAAGGCAGGCAGAGAATTCCCTGCTAGCACCTTCTCTGTGCCTGTTCACATTGCTTCGCAGAATCCCTTTTGTGCAGAAAACAGTAACACTTGTTCAGACGAAAGAAAGCACAGAGCCCCAGATTCTATGTTGTCCTGGAGAGCTTGCAGAGCACTGGGGAAAAGCAGGCAGAGAATTCCCTGCTAGCACCTTCTCTGTGCCTGGGAAACAGAAGTGTTCCCATTGCTTCGCAGAATCGCTTTTGTGCAGAAAACAGTAACACTTGTTCAGAACGAAAGAAAGCACAGAGCCCCAGATTTTATGTTGTCCTGGAGAGCTTGCAGAGCACTGGGGAAAGCAGGCAGAGAATTTCCTGCTAGCACCTTCTCTGTGCCTGGGAAGCAGAAGTGTTCACATTGCTTCGCAGAATCGCTTTTGTGCAGAAAACAGTAACACTTGTTCAGAATGAAAGAAAGCACAGAGCCCCAGATTTTATGTTGTTCTGGAGAGCTTGCAGAGCACTGGGGAAAAGCAGGCAGAGAATTCCCTGCTAGCACCTTCTCTGTGCCTGGGAAGCAGAAGTGTTCACATTGCTTCGCAGAATCGCTTTTGTGCAGAAAACAGTAACACTTGTTCAGAACGAAAGAAAGCACAGAGCCCCAGATTTGCTGTTGTCCTGGAGAGCTTGCAGAGCACTGGGGAAAGGCAGGCAGAGAATTCCCTGCTAGCACCTTCTCTGTGCCTGTTCACATTGCTTCGCAGAATCGCTTTTGTGCAGAAAACAGTAACACTTGTTCAGACGAAAAAAAGCACAGAGCCCCAGATTTTATGTTGTCCTGGAGAGCTTGCAGAGCACTGGGGAAAAGCAGGCAGAGAATTCCCTGCTAGCACCTTCTCTGTGCCTGGGAAGCAGAAGTGTTCCCATTGCTTCGCAGAATCGCTTTTGTGCAGAAAACAGTAACACTTGTTCAGACGAAAGAAAGCACAGAGCCCCAGATTTTATGTTGTCCTGGAGAGCTTGCAGAGCACTGGGGAAAAGCAGGCAGAGAATTCCCTGCTAGCACCTTCTCTGTGCCTGGGAAACAGAAGTGTTCACATTGCTTCGCAGAATCGCTTTTGTGCAGAAAACAGTAACACTTGTTCAGAACGAAAGAAAGCACAGAGCCCCAGATTTGCTGTTGTCCTGGAGAGCTTGCAGAGCACTGGGGAAAGGCAGGCAGAGAATTCCCTGCTAGCACCTTCTCTGTGCCTGGGAAGCAGAAGTCTTCACATTGCTTCGCAGAATCGCTTTTGTGCAGAAAACAGTAACACTTGTTCAGAACGAAAGAAAGCACAGAGCCCCAGATTTTATGTTGTGCTGGAGAGCTTGCAGAGCACTGGGGAAAAGCAGGCAGAGAATTCCCTGCTAGCACCTTCTCTGTGCCTGGGAAACAGAAGTGTTCCCATTGCTTCGCAGAATCGCTTTTGTGCAGAAAACAGTAACACTTGTTCAGAACGAAAGAAAGCACAGAGCCCCAGATTTTATGTTGTCCTGGAGAGCTTGCAGAGCACTGGGGAAAGGCAGGCAGAGAATTCCCTGCTAGCACCTTCTCTGTGCCTGTTCACATTGCTTCGCAGAATCGCATTTGTGCAGAAAACAGTAACACTTGTTCAGACGAAAGAAAGCACAGAGCCCCAGATTCTATGTTGTCCTGGAGAGCTTGCAGAGCACTGGGGAAAGGCAGGCAGAGAATTCCCTGCTAGCACCTTCTCTGTGCCTGGGAAACAGAAGTGTTCCCATTGCTTCGCAGAATCGCTTTTGTGCAGAAAACAGTAACACTTGTTCAGACGAAAAAAAGCACAGAGCCCCAGATTTTATGTTGTCCTGGAGAGCTTGCAGAGCACTGGGGAAAAGCAGGCAGAGAATTCCCTGCTAGCACCTTCTCTGTGCCTGGGAAGCAGAAGTGTTCACATTGCTTCGCAGAATCGCTTTTGTGCAGAAAACAGTAACACTTGTTCAGAACGAAAGAAAGCACAGAGCCCCAGATTTTATGTTGTCCTGGAGAGCTTGCAGAGCACTGGGGAAAAGCAGGCAGAGAATTCCCTGCTAGCACCTTCTCTGTGCCTGGGAAGCAGAAGTGTTCACATTGCTTCGCAGAATCGCTTTTGTGCAGAAAACAGTAACACTTGTTCAGAACGAAAGAAAGCACAGAGCCCCAGATTTTATGTTGTCCTGGAGAGCTTGCAGAGCACTGGGGAAAAGCAGGCAGAGAATTCCCTGCTAGCACCTTCTCTGTGCCTGGGAAACAGAAGTGTTCCCATTGCTTCGCAGAATCGCTTTTGTGCAGAAAACAGTAACACTTGTTCAGAACGAAAGAAAGCACAGAGCCCCAGATTTGCTGTTGTCCTGGAGAGCTTGCAGAGCACTGGGGAAAGGCAGGCAGAGAATTCCCTGCTAGCACCTTCTTTGTGCCTGTTCACATTGCTTCGCAGAATCGCTTTTGTGCAGAAAACAGTAACACTTGTTCAGAACGAAAGAAAGCACAGAGCCCCAGATTTTATGTTGTCCTGGAGAGCTTGCAGAGCACTGGGGAAAAGCAGGCAGAGAATTCCCTGCTAGCACCTTCTCTGTGCCTGGGAAGCAGAAGTGTTCACATTGCTTCGCAGAATCGCTTTTGTGCAGAAAACAGTAACACTTGTTCAGAACGAAAGAAAGCACAGAGCCCCAGATTTTATGTTGACCTGGAGAGCTTGCAGAGCACTGGGGAAAAGCAGGCAGAGAATTCCCTGCTAGCACCTTCTCTGTGCCTGGGAAGCAGAAGTGTTCAGATTGCTTGGCAGAATCGCTTTTGTGCAGAAAACAGTAACACTTGTTCAGAATGAAAGAAAGCACAGAGCCTCAGATTTTATGTTGTCCTGGAGAGCTTGCAGAGCACTGGGGAAAGGCAGGCAGAGAATTCCCTGCTAGCACCTTCTCTGTGCCTGTTCACATTGCTTCGCAGAATCCCTTTTGTGCAGAAAACAGTAACACTTGTTCAGACGAAAGAAAGCACAGAGCCCCAGATTCTATGTTGTCCTGGAGAGCTTGCAGAGCACTGGGGAAAAGCAGGCAGAGAATTCCCTGCTAGCACCTTCTCTGTGCCTGGGAAGCAGAAGTGTTCACATTGCTTCGCAGAATCGCTTTTGTGCAGAAAACAGTAACACTTGTTCAGAACGAAAGAAAGCACAGAGCCCCAGATTTTATGTTGTCCTGGAGAGCTTGCAGAGCACTGGGGAAAGCAGGCAGAGAATTTCCTGCTAGCACCTTCTCTGTGCCTGGGAAGCAGAAGTGTTCACATTGCTTCGCAGAATCGCTTTTGTGCAGAAAACAGTAACACTTGTTCAGAATGAAAGAAAGCACAGAGCCCCAGATTTTATGTTGTTCTGGAGAGCTTGCAGAGCACTGGGGAAAAGCAGGCAGAGAATTCCCTGCTAGCACCTTCTCTGTGCCTGGGAAGCAGAAGTGTTCACATTGCTTCGCAGAATCGCTTTTGTGCAGAAAACAGTAACACTTGTTCAGAACGAAAGAAAGCACAGAGCCCCAGATTTGCTGTTGTCCTGGAGAGCTTGCAGAGCACTGGGGAAAGGCAGGCAGAGAATTCCCTGCTAGCACCTTCTCTGTGCCTGTTCACATTGCTTCGCAGAATCGCTTTTGTGCAGAAAACAGTAACACTTGTTCAGACGAAAAAAAGCACAGAGCCCCAGATTTTATGTTGTCCTGGAGAGCTTGCAGAGCACTGGGGAAAAGCAGGCAGAGAATTCCCTGCTAGCACCTTCTCTGTGCCTGGGAAGCAGAAGTGTTCCCATTGCTTCGCAGAATCGCTTTTGTGCAGAAAACAGTAACACTTGTTCAGACGAAAGAAAGCACAGAGCCCCAGATTTTATGTTGTCCTGGAGAGCTTGCAGAGCACTGGGGAAAAGCAGGCAGAGAATTCCCTCCTAGCACCTTCTCTGTGCCTGGGAAACAGAAGTGTTCACATTGCTTCGCAGAATCGCTTTTGTGCAGAAAACACTAAAACTTGTTCAGAACGAAAGAAAGCACAGAGCCCCAGATTTTATGTTGTCCTGGAGAGCTTGCAGAGCACTGGGGAAAGGCAGGCAGAGAATTCCCTGCTAGCACCTTCTCTGTGCCTGGGAAGCAGAAGTCTTCACATTGCTTCGCAGAATCGCTTTTGTGCAGAAAACAGTAACACTTGTTCAGAACGAAAGAAAGCACAGAGCCCCAGATTTTATGTTGTGCTGGAGAGCTTGCAGAGCACTGGGGAAAAGCAGGCAGAGAATTCCCTGCTAGCACCTTCTCTGTGCCTGGGAAACAGAAGTGTTCACATTGCTTCGCAGAATCGCTTTTGTGCAGAAAACAGTAACACTTGTTCAGAACGAAAGAAAGCACAGAGCCCCAGATTTTATGTTGTCCTGGAGAGCTTGCAGAGCACTGGGGAAAGGCAGGCAGAGAATTCCCTGCTAGCACCTTCTCTGTGCCTGTTCACATTGCTTCGCAGAATCGCATTTGTGCAGAAAACAGTAACACTTGTTCAGACGAAAGAAAGCACAGAGCCCCAGATTCTATGTTGTCCTGGAGAGCTTGCAGAGCACTGGGGAAAGGCAGGCAGAGAATTCCCTGCTAGCACCTTCTCTGTGCCTGGGAAACAGAAGTGTTCCCATTGCTTCGCAGAATCGCTTTTGTGCAGAAAACAGTAACACTTGTTCAGACGAAAAAAAGCACAGAGCCCCAGATTTTATGTTGTCCTGGAGAGCTTGCAGAGCACTGGGGAAAAGCAGGCAGAGAATTCCCTGCTAGCACCTTCTCTGTGCCTGGGAAGCAGAAGTGTTCACATTGCTTCGCAGAATCGCTTTTGTGCAGAAAACAGTAACACTTGTTCAGAACGAAAGAAAGCACAGAGCCCCAGATTTTATGTTGTCCTGGAGAGCTTGCAGAGCACTGGGGAAAAGCAGGCAGAGAATTCCCTGCTAGCACCTTCTCTGTGCCTGGGAAGCAGAAGTGTTCACATTGCTTCGCAGAATCGCTTTTGTGCAGAAAACAGTAACACTTGTTCAGAACGAAAGAAAGCACAGAGCCCCAGATTTTATGTTGTCCTGGAGAGCTTGCAGAGCACTGGGGAAAAGCAGGCAGAGAATTCCCTGCTAGCACCTTCTCTGTGCCTGGGAAACAGAAGTGTTCCCATTGCTTCGCAGAATCGCTTTTGTGCAGAAAACAGTAACACTTGTTCAGAACGAAAGAAAGCACAGAGCCCCAGATTTGCTGTTGTCCTGGAGAGCTTGCAGAGCACTGGGGAAAGGCAGGCAGAGAATTCCCTGCTAGCACCTTCTTTGTGCCTGTTCACATTGCTTCGCAGAATCGCTTTTGTGCAGAAAACAGTAACACTTGTTCAGAACGAAAGAAAGCACAGAGCCCCAGATTTTATGTTGTCCTGGAGAGCTTGCAGAGCACTGGGGAAAAGCAGGCAGAGAATTCCCTGCTAGCACCTTCTCTGTGCCTGGGAAGCAGAAGTGTTCACATTGCTTCGCAGAATCGCTTTTGTGCAGAAAACAGTAACACTTGTTCAGAACGAAAGAAAGCACAGAGCCCCAGATTTTATGTTGACCTGGAGAGCTTGCAGAGCACTGGGGAAAAGCAGGCAGAGAATTCCCTGCTAGCACCTTCTCTGTGCCTGGGAAGCAGAAGTGTTCACATTGCTTGGCAGAATCGCTTTTGTGCAGAAAACAGTAACACTTGTTCAGAATGAAAGAAAGCACAGAGCCCCAGATTTTATGTTGTGCTGGAGAGCTTGCAGAGCACTGGGGAAAAGCAGGCAGAGAATTCCCTGCTAGCACCTTCTCTGTGCCTGGGAAGCAGAAGTCTTCACATTGCTTCGCAGAATCGCTTTTGTGCAGAAAACAGTAACACTTGTTCAGAACGAAAGAAAGCACAGAGCCCCAGATTTTATGTTGTCCTGGAGAGCTTGCAGAGCACTGGGGAAAAGCAGGCAGAGAATTCCCTGCTAGCACCTTCTCTGTGCCTGGGAAACAGAAGTGTTCCCATTGCTTCGCAGAATCGCTTTTGTGCAGAAAACAGTAACACTTGTTCAGAACGAAAGAAAGCACAGAGCCCCAGATTTGCTGTTGTCCTGGAGAGCTTGCAGAGCACTGGGGAAAGGCAGGCAGAGAATTCCCTGCTAGCACCTTCTTTGTGCCTGTTCACATTGCTTCGCAGAATCGCTTTTGTGCAGAAAACAGTAACACTTGTTCAGACGAAAAAAAGCACAGAGCCCCAGATTTTATGTTGTCCTGGAGAGCTTGCAGAGCACTGGGGAAAAGCAGGCAGAGAATTCCCTGCTAGCACCTTCTCTGTGCCTGGGAAGCAGAAGTGTTTACATTGCTTCGCAGAATCGCTTTTGTGCAGAAAACAGTAACACTTGTTCAGAACAAAAGAAAGCACAGAGCCCCAGATTTTATGTTGTCCTGGAGAGCTTGCAGAGCACTGGGGAAAAGCAGGCAGAGAATTCCCTGCTATCACCTTCTCTGTGCCTGGGAAACAGAAGTGTTCACATTGCTTCGCAGAATCGCTTTTGTGCAGAAAACACTAACACTTGTTCAGAACGAAAGAAAGCACAGAGCCCCAGATTTTATGTTGTCCTGGAGAGCTTGCAGAGCACTGGGGAAAGGCAGGCAGAGAATTCCCTGCTAGCACCTTCTTTGTGCCTGTTCACATTGCTTCGCAGAATCGCTTTTGTGCAGAAAACAGTAACACTTGTTCAGACGAAAGAAAGCACAGAGCCCCAGATTTTATGTTGTCCTGGAGAGCTTGCAGAGCACTGGGGAAAAGCAGGCAGAGAATTCCCTGCTAGCACCTTCTCTGTGCCTGGGAAGCAGAAGTGTTCACATTGCTTCGCAGAATCGCTTTTGTGCAGAAAACAGTAACACTTGTTCAGAACGAAAGAAAGCACAGAGCCCCAGATTTTATGTTGTCCTGGAGAGCTTGCAGAGCACTGGGGAAAGGCAGGCAGAGAATTCCCTGTTAGCACCTTCTCTGTGCCTGTTCACATTGCTTCGCAAGAATCGCTTTTGTGCAGAAAACAGTAACACTTGTTCAGAACGAAAGAAAGCACAGAGCCCCAGATTTTATGTTGTCCTGGAGAGCTTGCAGAGCACTGGGGAAAAGCAGGCAGAGAATTCCCTGCTAGCACCTTCTCTGTGCCTGGGAAGCAGAAGTGTTCACATTGCTTCGCAGAATCGCTTTTGTGCAGAAAACACTAACACTTGTTCAGAACGAAAGAAAGCACAGAGCCCCAGATTTTATGTTGTCCTGGAGAGCTTGCAGAGCACTGGGGAAAGGCAGGCAGAGAATTCCCTGCTAGCACCTTCTCTGTGCCTGTTCACATTGCTTCGCAGAATCGCTTTTGTGCAGAAAACAGTAACACTTGTTCAGACGAAAGAAAGCACAGAGCCCCAGATTCTATGTTGTCCTGGAGAGCTTGCAGAGCACTGGGGAAAGGCAGGCAGAGAATTCCCTGCTAGCACCTTCTCTGTGCCTGGGAAACAGAAGTGTTCCCATTGCTTCGCAGAATCGCTTTTGTGCAGAAAACAGTAACACTTGTTCAGACGAAAAAAAGCACAGAGCCCCAGATTTTATGTTGTCCTGGAGAGCTTGCAGAGCACTGGGGAAAAGCAGGCAGAGAATTCCCTGCTAGCACCTTCTCTGTGCCTGGGAAACAGAAGTGTTCACATTGCTTCGCAGAATCGCTTTTGTGCAGAAAACAGTAACACTTGTTCAGAACGAAAGAAAGCACAGAGCCCCAGATTTGCTGTTGTCCTGGAGAGCTTGCAGAGCACTGGGGAAAGGCAGGCAGAGAATTCCCTGCTAGCACCTTCTCTGTGCCTGTTCACATTGCTTCGCAGAATCGCTTTTGTGCAGAAAACAGTAACACTTGTTCAGAACGAAAGAAAGCACAGAGCCCCAGATTTTATGTTGTCCTGGAGAGCTTGCAGAGCACTGGGGAAAAGCAGGCAGAGAATTTCCTGCTAGCACCTTCTCTGTGCCTGGGAAGCAGAAGTGTTCACATTGCTTGGCAGAATCGCTTTTGTGCAGAAAACAGTAACACTTGTTCAGAATGAAAGAAAGCACAGAGCCCCAGATTTTATGTTGTCCTGGAGAGCTTGCAGAGCACTGGGGAAAAGCAGGCAGAGAATTCCCTGCTAGCACCTTCTCTGTGCCTGGGAAACAGAAGTGTTCACATTGCTTCGCAGAATCGCTTTTGTGCAGAAAACAGTAACACTTGTTCAGAACGAAAGAAAGCACAGAGCCCCAGATTTTATGTTGTCCTGGAGAGCTTGCAGAGCACTGGGGAAAGGCAGGCAGAGAATTCCCTGCTAGCACCTTCTCTGTGCCTGTTCACATTGCTTCGCAGAATCGCTTTTGTGCAGAAAACAGTAACACTTGTTCAGACGAAAGAAAGCACAGAGCCCCAGATTCTATGTTGTCCTGGAGAGCTTGCAGAGCACTGGGGAAAGGCAGGCAGAGAATTCCCTGCTAGCACCTTCTCTGTGCCTGGGAAACAGAAGTGTTCCCATTGCTTCGCAGAATCGCTTTTGTGCAGAAAACAGTAACACTTGTTCAGACGAAAAAAAGCACAGAGCCCCAGATTTTATGTTGTCCTGGAGAGCTTGCAGAGCACTGGGGAAAAGCAGGCAGAGAATTCCCTGCTAGCACCTTCTCTGTGCCTGGGAAACAGAAGTGTTCCCATTGCTTCGCAGAATCGCTTTTGTGCAGAAAACAGTAACACTTGTTCAGAACGAAAGAAAGCACAGAGCCCCAGATTTGCTGTTGTCCTGGAGAGCTTGCAGAGCACTGGGGAAAGGCAGGCAGAGAATTCCCTGCTAGCACCTTCTTTGTGCCTGTTCACATTGCTTCGCAGAATCGCTTTTGTGCAGAAAACAGTAACACTTGTTCAGAACGAAAGAAAGCACAGAGCCCCAGATTTTATGTTGTGCTGGAGAGCTTGCAGAGCACTGGGGAAAAGCAGGCAGAGAATTCCCTGCTATCACCTTCTCTGTGCCTGGGAAACAGAAGTGTTCACATTGCTTCGCAGAATCGCTTTTGTGCAGAAAACACTAACACTTGTTCAGAACGAAAGAAAGCACAGAGCCCCAGATTTTATGTTGTCCTGGAGAGCTTGCAGAGCACTGGGGAAAGGCAGGCAGAGAATTCCCTGCTAGCACCTTCTCTGTGCCTGTTCACATTGCTTCGCAGAATCGCTTTTGTGCAGAAAACAGTAACACTTGTTCAGACGAAAGAAAGCACAGAGCCCCAGATTCTATGTTGTCCTGGAGAGCTTGCAGAGCACTGGGGAAAAGCAGGCAGAGAATTTCCTGCTAGCACCTTCTCTGTGCCTGGGAAGCAGAAGTGTTCACATTGCTTGGCAGAATCGCTTTTGTGCAGAAAACAGTAACACTTGTTCAGAATGAAAGAAAGCACAGAGCCCCAGATTTTATGTTGTCCTGGAGAGCTTGCAGAGCACTGGGGAAAAGCAGGCAGAGAATTCCCTGCTAGCACCTTCTCTGTGCCTGGGAAGCAGAAGTGTTCACATTGCTTCGCAGAATCGCTTTTGTGCAGAAAACAGTAACACTTGTTCAGAACGAAAGAAAGCACAGAGCCCCAGATTTGCTGTTGTCCTGGAGAGCTTGCAGAGCACTGGGGAAAGGCAGGCAGAGAATTCCCTGCTAGCACCTTCTCTGTGCCTGGGAAGCAGAAGTGTTCACATTGCTTCGCAGAATCGCTTTTGTGCAGAAAACAGTAACACTTGTTCAGAACGAAAGAAAGCACAGAGCCCCAGATTTTATGTTGTCCTGGAGAGCTTGCAGAGCACTGGGGAAAAGCAGGCAGAGAATTCCCTGCTAGCACCTTCTCTGTGCCTGGGAAGCAGAAGTGTTCACATTGCTTCGCAGAATCGCTTTTGTGCAGAAAACAGTAACACTTGTTCAGAACGAAAGAAAGCACAGAGCCCCAGATTTGCTGTTGTCCTGGAGAGCTTGCAGAGCACTGGTGAAAGGCAGGCAGAGAATTCCCTGCTAGCACCTTCTTTGTGCCTGTTCACATTGCTTCGCAGAATCGCTTTTGTGCAGAAAACAGTAACACTTGTTCAGACGAAAGAAAGCACAGAGCCCCAGATTTTATGTTGTGCTGGAGAGCTTGCAGAGCACTGGGGAAAAGCAGGCAGAGAATTCCCTGCTAGCACCTTCTCTGTGCCTGGGAAGCAGAAGTGTTCACATTGCTTCGCAGAATCGCTTTTGTGCAGAAAACAGTAACACTTGTTCAGAACGAAAGAAAGCACAGAGCCCCAGATTTGCTGTTGTCCTGGAGAGCTTGCAGAGCACTGGGGAAAAGCAGGCAGAGAATTCCCTGCTAGCACCTTCTCTGTGCCTGGGAAGCAGAAGTGTTCACATTGCTTCGCAGAATCGCTTTTGTGCAGAAAACAGTAACACTTGTTCAGAACGAAAGAAAGCACAGAGCCCCAGATTTTATGTTGTCCTGGAGAGCTTGCAGAGCACTGGGGAAAAGCAGGCAGAGAATTCCCTGCTAGCACCTTCTCTGTGCCTGGGAAACAGAAGTGTTCCCATTGCTTCGCAGAATCGCTTTTGTGCAGAAAACAGTAACACTTGTTCAGAACGAAAGAAAGCACAGAGCCCCAGATTTTATGTTGTCCTGGAGATCTTGCAGAGCACTGGGGAAAAGCAGGCAGAGAATTCCCTGCTAGCACCTTCTCTGTGCCTGGGAAACAGAAGTGTTCCCATTGCTTCGCAGAATCGCTTTTGTGCAGAAAACAGTAACACTTGTTCAGAACGAAAGAAAGCACAGAGCCCCAGATTTGCTGTTGTCCTGGAGAGCTTGCAGAGCACTGGGGAAAGGCAGGCAGAGAATTCCCTGCTAGCACCTTCTTTGTGTCTGTTCACATTGCTTCGCAGAATCGCTTTTGTGCAGAAAACAGTAACACTTGTTCAGACGAAAAAAAGCACAGAGCCCCAGATTTTATGTTGTCCTGGAGAGCTTGCAGAGCACTGGGGAAAAGCAGGCAGAGAATTCCCTGCTAGCACCTTCTCTGTGCCTGGGAAGCAGAAGTGTTCACATTGCTTCGCAGAATCGCTTTTGTGAAGAAAACAGTAACACTTGTTCAGAACGAAAGAAAGCACAGAGCCCCAGATTTTATGTTGTCCTGGAGAGCTTGCAGAGCACTGGGGAAAAGCAGGCAGAGAATTCCCTGCTAGCACCTTCTCTGTGCCTGGGAAACAGAAGTGTTCCCATTGCTTCGCAGAATCGCTTTTGTGCAGAAAACAGTAACACTTGTTCAGACGAAAAAAAGCACAGAGCCCCAGATTTTATGTTGTCCTGGAGAGCTTGCAGAGCACTGGGGAAAAGCAGGCAGAGAATTCCCTGCTAGCACCTTCTCTGTGCCTGGGAAGCAGAAGTGTTCACATTGCTTCGCAGAATCGCTTTTGTGCAGAAAACAGTAACACTTGTTCAGAACGAAAGAAAGCACAGAGCCCCAGATTTTATGTTGTCCTGGAGAGCTTGCAGAGCACTGGGGAAAAGCAGGCAGAGAATTCCCTGCTAGCACCTTCTCTGTGCCTGGGAAGCAGAAGTGTTCACATTGCTTCGCAGAATCGCTTTTGTGCAGAAAACAGTAACACTTGTTCAGAACGAAAGAAAGCACAGAGCCCCAGATTTTATGTTGTCCTGGAGAGCTTGCAGAGCACTGGGGAAAAGCAGGCAGAGAATTCCCTGCTAGCACCTTCTCTGTGCCTGGGAAACAGAAGTGTTCCCATTGCTTCGCAGAATCGCTTTTGTGCAGAAAACAGTAACACTTGTTCAGAACGAAAGAAAGCACAGAGCCCCAGATTTGCTGTTGTCCTGGAGAGCTTGCAGAGCACTGGGGAAAGGCAGGCAGAGAATTCCCTGCTAGCACCTTCTTTGTGCCTGTTCACATTGCTTCGCAGAATCGCTTTTGTGCAGAAAACAGTAACACTTGTTCAGAACGAAAGAAAGCACAGAGCCCCAGATTTTATGTTGTCCTGGAGAGCTTGCAGAGCACTGGGGAAAAGCAGGCAGAGAATTCCCTGCTAGCACCTTCTCTGTGCCTGGGAAGCAGAAGTGTTCACATTGCTTCGCAGAATCGCTTTTGTGCAGAAAACAGTAACACTTGTTCAGAACGAAAGAAAGCACAGAGCCCCAGATTTTATGTTGACCTGGAGAGCTTGCAGAGCACTGGGGAAAAGCAGGCAGAGAATTCCCTGCTAGCACCTTCTCTGTGCCTGGGAAGCAGAAGTGTTCACATTGCTTGGCAGAATCGCTTTTGTGCAGAAAACAGTAACACTTGTTCAGAATGAAAGAAAGCACAGAGCCCCAGATTTTATGTTGTGCTGGAGAGCTTGCAGAGCACTGGGGAAAAGCAGGCAGAGAATTCCCTGCTAGCACCTTCTCTGTGCCTGGGAAGCAGAAGTCTTCACATTGCTTCGCAGAATCGCTTTTGTGCAGAAAACAGTAACACTTGTTCAGAACGAAAGAAAGCACAGAGCCCCAGATTTTATGTTGTCCTGGAGAGCTTGCAGAGCACTGGGGAAAAGCAGGCAGAGAATTCCCTGCTAGCACCTTCTCTGTGCCTGGGAAACAGAAGTGTTCCCATTGCTTCGCAGAATCGCTTTTGTGCAGAAAACAGTAACACTTGTTCAGAACGAAAGAAAGCACAGAGCCCCAGATTTGCTGTTGTCCTGGAGAGCTTGCAGAGCACTGGGGAAAGGCAGGCAGAGAATTCCCTGCTAGCACCTTCTTTGTGCCTGTTCACATTGCTTCGCAGAATCGCTTTTGTGCAGAAAACAGTAACACTTGTTCAGACGAAAAAAAGCACAGAGCCCCAGATTTTATGTTGTCCTGGAGAGCTTGCAGAGCACTGGGGAAAAGCAGGCAGAGAATTCCCTGCTAGCACCTTCTCTGTGCCTGGGAAGCAGAAGTGTTTACATTGCTTCGCAGAATCGCTTTTGTGCAGAAAACAGTAACACTTGTTCAGAACAAAAGAAAGCACAGAGCCCCAGATTTTATGTTGTCCTGGAGAGCTTGCAGAGCACTGGGGAAAAGCAGGCAGAGAATTCCCTGCTATCACCTTCTCTGTGCCTGGGAAACAGAAGTGTTCACATTGCTTCGCAGAATCGCTTTTGTGCAGAAAACACTAACACTTGTTCAGAACGAAAGAAAGCACAGAGCCCCAGATTTTATGTTGTCCTGGAGAGCTTGCAGAGCACTGGGGAAAGGCAGGCAGAGAATTCCCTGCTAGCACCTTCTTTGTGCCTGTTCACATTGCTTCGCAGAATCGCTTTTGTGCAGAAAACAGTAACACTTGTTCAGACGAAAGAAAGCACAGAGCCCCAGATTTTATGTTGTCCTGGAGAGCTTGCAGAGCACTGGGGAAAAGCAGGCAGAGAATTCCCTGCTAGCACCTTCTCTGTGCCTGGGAAGCAGAAGTGTTCACATTGCTTCGCAGAATCGCTTTTGTGCAGAAAACAGTAACACTTGTTCAGAACGAAAGAAAGCACAGAGCCCCAGATTTTATGTTGTCCTGGAGAGCTTGCAGAGCACTGGGGAAAGGCAGGCAGAGAATTCCCTGTTAGCACCTTCTCTGTGCCTGTTCACATTGCTTCGCAAGAATCGCTTTTGTGCAGAAAACAGTAACACTTGTTCAGAACGAAAGAAAGCACAGAGCCCCAGATTTTATGTTGTCCTGGAGAGCTTGCAGAGCACTGGGGAAAAGCAGGCAGAGAATTCCCTGCTAGCACCTTCTCTGTGCCTGGGAAGCAGAAGTGTTCACATTGCTTGGCAGAATCCCTTTTGTGCAGAAAACAGTAACACTTGTTCAGAATGAAAGAAAGCACAGAGCCCCAGATTTTATGTTGTCCTGGAGAGCTTGCAGAGCACTGGGGAAAGGCAGGCAGAGAATTCCCTGTTAGCACCTTCTCTGTGCCTGTTCACATTGCTTCGCAAGAATCGCTTTTGTGCAGAAAACAGTAACACTTGTTCAGAACGAAAGAAAGCACAGAGCCCCAGATTTTATGTTGTCCTGGAGAGCTTGCAGAGCACTGGGGAAAGGCAGGCAGAGAATTCCCTGCTAGCACCTTCTTTGTGCCTGTTCACATTGCTTCGCAGAATCGCTTTTGTGCAGAAAACAGTAACACTTGTTCAGACGAAAAAAAGCACAGAGCCCCAGATTTTATGTTGTCCTGGAGAGCTTGCAGAGCACTGGGGAAAAGCAGGCAGAGAATTCCCTGCTAGCACCTTCTCTGTGCCTGGGAAACAGAAGTGTTCCCATTGCTTCGCAGAATCGCTTTTGTGCAGAAAACAGTAACACTTGTTCAGAACGAAAGAAAGCACAGAGCCCCAGATTTTATGTTGTCCTGGAGAGCTTGCAGAGCACTGGGGAAAGGCAGGCAGAGAATTCCCTGCTAGCACCTTCTCTGTGCCTGTTCACATTGCTTCGCAGAATCGCTTTTGTGCAGAAAACAGTAACACTTGTTCAGACGAAAGAAAGCACAGAGCCCCAGATTCTATGTTGTCCTGGAGAGCTTGCAGAGCACTGGGGAAAGGCAGGCAGAGAATTCCCTGCTAGCACCTTCTCTGTGCCTGGGAAACAGAAGTGTTCCCATTGCTTCGCAGAATCGCTTTTGTGCAGAAAACAGTAACACTTGTTCAGAACGAAAGAAAGCACAGAGCCCCAGATTTGCTGTTGTCCTGGAGAGCTTGCAGAGCACTGGGGAAAGGCAGGCAGAGAATTCCCTGCTAGCACCTTCTTTGTGCCTGTTCACATTGCTTCGCAGAATCGCTTTTGTGCAGAAAACAGTAACACTTGTTCAGAACGAAAGAAAGCACAGAGCCCCAGATTTTATGTTGTGCTGGAGAGCTTGCAGAGCACTGGGGAAAAGCAGGCAGAGAATTCCCTGCTATCACCTTCTCTGTGCCTGGGAAACAGAAGTGTTCACATTGCTTCGCAGAATCGCTTTTGTGCAGAAAACACTAACACTTGTTCAGAACGAAAGAAAGCACAGAGCCCCAGATTTTATGTTGTCCTGGAGAGCTTGCAGAGCACTGGGGAAAAGCAGGCAGAGAATTTCCTGCTAGCACCTTCTCTGTGCCTGGGAAGCAGAAGTGTTCACATTGCTTGGCAGAATCGCTTTTGTGCAGAAAACAGTAACACTTGTTCAGAATGAAAGAAAGCACAGAGCCCCAGATTTTATGTTGTCCTGGAGAGCTTGCAGAGCACTGGGGAAAAGCAGGCAGAGAATTCCCTGCTAGCACCTTCTCTGTGCCTGGGAAGCAGAAGTGTTCACATTGCTTCGCAGAATCGCTTTTGTGCAGAAAACAGTAACACTTGTTCAGAACGAAAGAAAGCACAGAGCCCCAGATTTGCTGTTGTCCTGGAGAGCTTGCAGAGCACTGGGGAAAGGCAGGCAGAGAATTCCCTGCTAGCACCTTCTCTGTGCCTGGGAAGCAGAAGTGTTCACATTGCTTCGCAGAATCGCTTTTGTGCAGAAAACAGTAACACTTGTTCAGAACGAAAGAAAGCACAGAGCCCCAGATTTTATGTTGTCCTGGAGAGCTTGCAGAGCACTGGGGAAAAGCAGGCAGAGAATTCCCTGCTAGCACCTTCTCTGTGCCTGGGAAGCAGAAGTGTTCACATTGCTTCGCAGAATCGCTTTTGTGCAGAAAACAGTAACACTTGTTCAGAACGAAAGAAAGCACAGAGCCCCAG
Source organism: Strix uralensis (assembly GCF_047716275.1). Lineage (NCBI taxonomy): Eukaryota > Metazoa > Chordata > Aves > Strigiformes > Strigidae > Strix > Strix uralensis. The sequence goes on along the minus strand of NW_027436714.1, from coordinate 434,214 downwards.
ATTTTATGTTGTCCTGGAGAGCTTGCAGAGCACTGGGGAAAAGCAGGCAGAGAATTCCCTGCTAGCACCTTCTCTGTGCCTGGGAAACAGAAGTGTTCCCATTGCTTCGCAGAATCGCTTTTGTGCAGAAAACAGTAACACTTGTTCAGAACGAAAGAAAGCACAGAGCCCCAGATTTGCTGTTGTCCTGGAGAGCTTGCAGAGCACTGGGGAAAGGCAGGCAGAGAATTCCCTGCTAGCACCTTCTTTGTGCCTGTTCACATTGCTTCGCAGAATCGCTTTTGTGCAGAAAACAGTAACACTTGTTCAGACGAAAAAAAGCACAGAGCCCCAGATTTTATGTTGTCCTGGAGAGCTTGCAGAGCACTGGGGAAAAGCAGGCAGAGAATTCCCTGCTAGCACCTTCTCTGTGCCTGGGAAGCAGAAGTGTTTACATTGCTTCGCAGAATCGCTTTTGTGCAGAAAACAGTAACACTTGTTCAGAACGAAAGAAAGCACAGAGCCCCAGATTTTATGTTGTCCTGGAGAGCTTGCAGAGCACTGGGGAAAAGCAGGCAGAGAATTCCCTGCTATCACCTTCTCTGTGCCTGGGAAACAGAAGTGTTCACATTGCTTCGCAGAATCGCTTTTGTGCAGAAAACACTAACACTTGTTCAGAACGAAAGAAAGCACAGAGCCCCAGATTTTATGTTGTCCTGGAGAGCTTGCAGAGCACTGGGGAAAGGCAGGCAGAGAATTCCCTGTTAGCACCTTCTCTGTGCCTGTTCACATTGCTTCGCAAGAATCGCTTTTGTGCAGAAAACAGTAACACTTGTTCAGAACGAAAGAAAGCACAGAGCCCCAGATTTTATGTTGTCCTGGAGAGCTTGCAGAGCACTGGGGAAAGGCAGGCAGAGAATTCCCTGCTAGCACCTTCTCTGTGCCTGTTCACATTGCTTCGCAGAATCGCTTTTGTGCAGAAAACAGTAACACTTGTTCAGACGAAAGAAAGCACAGAGCCCCAGATTCTATGTTGTCCTGGAGAGCTTGCAGAGCACTGGGGAAAGGCAGGCAGAGAATTCCCTGCTAGCACCTTCTCTGTGCCTGGGAAACAGAAGTGTTCCCATTGCTTCGCAGAATCGCTTTTGTGCAGAAAACAGTAACACTTGTTCAGACGAAAAAAAGCACAGAGCCCCAGATTTTATGTTGTCCTGGAGAGCTTGCAGAGCACTGGGGAAAAGCAGGCAGAGAATTCCCTGCTAGCACCTTCTCTGTGCCTGGGAAACAGAAGTGTTCCCATTGCTTCGCAGAATCGCTTTTGTGCAGAAAACAGTAACACTTGTTCAGAACGAAAGAAAGCACAGAGCCCCAGATTTGCTGTTGTCCTGGAGAGCTTGCAGAGCACTGGGGAAAGGCAGGCAGAGAATTCCCTGCTAGCACCTTCTTTGTGCCTGTTCACATTGCTTCGCAGAATCGCTTTTGTGCAGAAAACAGTAACACTTGTTCAGACGAAAGAAAGCACAGAGCCCCAGATTTTATGTTGTGCTGGAGAGCTTGCAGAGCACTGGGGAAAAGCAGGCAGAGAATTCCCTGCTAGCACCTTCTCTGTGCCTGGGAAGCAGAAGTCTTCACATTGCTTCGCAGAATCGCTTTTGTGCAGAAAACAGTAACACTTGTTCAGAACGAAAGAAAGCACAGAGCCCCAGATTTGCTGTTGTCCTGGAGAGCTTGCAGAGCACTGGGGAAAAGCAGGCAGAGAATTCCCTGCTAGCACCTTCTCTGTGCCTGGGAAGCAGAAGTGTTCACATTGCTTCGCAGAATCGCTTTTGTGCAGAAAACAGTAACACTTGTTCAGAACGAAAGAAAGCACAGAGCCCCAGATTTTATGTTGTCCTGGAGAGCTTGCAGAGCACTGGGGAAAAGCAGGCAGAGAATTCCCTGCTAGCACCTTCTCTGTGCCTGGGAAACAGAAGTGTTCCCATTGCTTCGCAGAATCGCTTTTGTGCAGAAAACAGTAACACTTGTTCAGAACGAAAGAAAGCACAGAGCCCCAGATTTTATGTTGTCCTGGAGAGCTTGCAGAGCACTGGGGAAAAGCAGGCAGAGAATTCCCTGCTAGCACCTTCTCTGTGCCTGGGAAACAGAAGTGTTCCCATTGCTTCGCAGAATCGCTTTTGTGCAGAAAACAGTAACACTTGTTCAGAACGAAAGAAAGCACAGAGCCCCAGATTTGCTGTTGTCCTGGAGAGCTTGCAGAGCACTGGGGAAAGGCAGGCAGAGAATTCCCTGCTAGCACCTTCTTTGTGTCTGTTCACATTGCTTCGCAGAATCGCTTTTGTGCAGAAAACAGTAACACTTGTTCAGACGAAAAAAAGCACAGAGCCCCAGATTTTATGTTGTCCTGGAGAGCTTGCAGAGCACTGGGGAAAAGCAGGCAGAGAATTCCCTGCTAGCACCTTCTCTGTGCCTGGGAAGCAGAAGTGTTCACATTGCTTCGCAGAATCGCTTTTGTGAAGAAAACAGTAACACTTGTTCAGAACGAAAGAAAGCACAGAGCCCCAGATTTTATGTTGTCCTGGAGAGCTTGCAGAGCACTGGGGAAAAGCAGGCAGAGAATTCCCTGCTATCACCTTCTCTGTGCCTGGGAAACAGAAGTGTTCACATTGCTTCGCAGAATCGCTTTTGTGCAGAAAACACTAACATTTGTTCAGACGAAAGAAAGCACAGAGCCCCAGATTCTATGTTGTCCTGGAGAGCTTGCAGAGCACTGGGGAAAGGCAGGCAGAGAATTCCCTGCTAGCACCTTCTCTGTGCCTGGGAAACAGAAGTGTTCCCATTGCTTCGCAGAATCGCTTTTGTGCAGAAAACAGTAACACTTTTTCAGACGAAAAAAAGCACAGAGCCCCAGATTTTATGTTGTCCTGGAGAGCTTGCAGAGCACTGGGGAAAAGCAGGCAGAGAATTACCTGCTAGCACCTTCTCTGTGCCTGGGAAGCAGAAGTGTTCACATTGCTTCGCAGAATCGCTTTTGTGCAGAAAACAGTAACACTTGTTCAGAACGAAAGAAAGCACAGAGCCCCAGATTTTATGTTGTCCTGGAGAGCTTGCAGAGCACTGGGGAAAAGCAGGCAGAGAATTCCCTGCTAGCACCTTCTCTGTGCCTGGGAAGCAGAAGTGTTCACATTGCTTGGCAGAATCGCTTTTGTGCAGAAAACAGTAACACTTGTTCAGAATGAAAGAAAGCACAGAGCCCCAGATTTTATGTTGTGCTGGAGAGCTTGCAGAGCACTGGGGAAAAGCAGGCAGAGAATTCCCTGCTAGCACCTTCTCTGTGCCTGGGAAGCAGAAGTCTTCACATTGCTTCGCAGAATCGCTTTTGTGCAGAAAACATTAACACTTGTTCAGAACGAAAGAAAGCACAGAGCCCCAGATTTTATGTTGTCCTGGAGAGCTTGCAGAGCACTGGGGAAAGGCAGGCAGAGAATTCCCTGCTAGCACCTTCTCTGTGCCTGGGAAACAGAAGTGTTCCCATTGCTTCGCAGAATCGCTTTTGTGCAGAAAACAGTAACACTTGTTCAGACGAAAAAAAGCACAGAGCCCCAGATTTTATGTTGTCCTGGAGAGCTTGCAGAGCACTGGGGAAAAGCAGGCAGAGAATTCCCTGCTAGCACCTTCTCTGTGCCTGGGAAACAGAAGTGTTCCCATTGCTTCGCAGAATCGCTTTTGTGCAGAAAACAGTAACACTTGTTCAGAACGAAAGAAAGCACAGAGCCCCAGATTTGCTGTTGTCCTGGAGAGCTTGCAGAGCACTGGGGAAAGGCAGGCAGAGAATTCCCTGCTAGCACCTTCTTTGTGCCTGTTCACATTGCTTCGCAGAATCGCTTTTGTGCAGAAAACAGTAACACTTGTTCAGACGAAAGAAAGCACAGAGCCCCAGATTTTATGTTGTGCTGGAGAGCTTGCAGAGCACTGGGGAAAAGCAGGCAGAGAATTCCCTGCTAGCACCTTCTCTGTGCCTGGGAAGCAGAAGTGTTCACATTGCTTCGCAGAATCGCTTTTGTGCAGAAAACAGTAACACTTGTTCAGAACGAAAGAAAGCACAGAGCCCCAGATTTGCTGTTGTCCTGGAGAGCTTGCAGAGCACTGGGGAAAAGCAGGCAGAGAATTCCCTGCTAGCACCTTCTCTGTGCCTGGGAAGCAGAAGTGTTCACATTGCTTCGCAGAATCGCTTTTGTGCAGAAAACAGTAACACTTGTTCAGAACGAAAGAAAGCACAGAGCCCCAGATTTTATGTTGTCCTGGAGAGCTTGCAGAGCACTGGGGAAAAGCAGGCAGAGAATTCCCTGCTAGCACCTTCTCTGTGCCTGGGAAACAGAAGTGTTCCCATTGCTTCGCAGAATCGCTTTTGTGCAGAAAACAGTAACACTTGTTCAGAACGAAAGAAAGCACAGAGCCCCAGATTTTATGTTGTCCTGGAGATCTTGCAGAGCACTGGGGAAAAGCAGGCAGAGAATTCCCTGCTAGCACCTTCTCTGTGCCTGGGAAACAGAAGTGTTCCCATTGCTTCGCAGAATCGCTTTTGTGCAGAAAACAGTAACACTTGTTCAGAACGAAAGAAAGCACAGAGCCCCAGATTTGCTGTTGTCCTGGAGAGCTTGCAGAGCACTGGGGAAAGGCAGGCAGAGAATTCCCTGCTAGCACCTTCTTTGTGTCTGTTCACATTGCTTCGCAGAATCGCTTTTGTGCAGAAAACAGTAACACTTGTTCAGACGAAAAAAAGCACAGAGCCCCAGATTTTATGTTGTCCTGGAGAGCTTGCAGAGCACTGGGGAAAAGCAGGCAGAGAATTCCCTGCTAGCACCTTCTCTGTGCCTGGGAAGCAGAAGTGTTCACATTGCTTCGCAGAATCGCTTTTGTGAAGAAAACAGTAACACTTGTTCAGAACGAAAGAAAGCACAGAGCCCCAGATTTTATGTTGTCCTGGAGAGCTTGCAGAGCACTGGGGAAAAGCAGGCAGAGAATTCCCTGCTAGCACCTTCTCTGTGCCTGGGAAACAGAAGTGTTCCCATTGCTTCGCAGAATCGCTTTTGTGCAGAAAACAGTAACACTTGTTCAGACGAAAAAAAGCACAGAGCCCCAGATTTTATGTTGTCCTGGAGAGCTTGCAGAGCACTGGGGAAAAGCAGGCAGAGAATTCCCTGCTAGCACCTTCTCTGTGCCTGGGAAGCAGAAGTGTTCACATTGCTTCGCAGAATCGCTTTTGTGCAGAAAACAGTAACACTTGTTCAGAACGAAAGAAAGCACAGAGCCCCAGATTTTATGTTGTCCTGGAGAGCTTGCAGAGCACTGGGGAAAAGCAGGCAGAGAATTCCCTGCTAGCACCTTCTCTGTGCCTGGGAAGCAGAAGTGTTCACATTGCTTCGCAGAATCGCTTTTGTGCAGAAAACAGTAACACTTGTTCAGAACGAAAGAAAGCACAGAGCCCCAGATTTTATGTTGTCCTGGAGAGCTTGCAGAGCACTGGGGAAAAGCAGGCAGAGAATTCCCTGCTAGCACCTTCTCTGTGCCTGGGAAACAGAAGTGTTCCCATTGCTTCGCAGAATCGCTTTTGTGCAGAAAACAGTAACACTTGTTCAGAACGAAAGAAAGCACAGAGCCCCAGATTTGCTGTTGTCCTGGAGAGCTTGCAGAGCACTGGGGAAAGGCAGGCAGAGAATTCCCTGCTAGCACCTTCTTTGTGCCTGTTCACATTGCTTCGCAGAATCGCTTTTGTGCAGAAAACAGTAACACTTGTTCAGAACGAAAGAAAGCACAGAGCCCCAGATTTTATGTTGTCCTGGAGAGCTTGCAGAGCACTGGGGAAAAGCAGGCAGAGAATTCCCTGCTAGCACCTTCTCTGTGCCTGGGAAGCAGAAGTGTTCACATTGCTTCGCAGAATCGCTTTTGTGCAGAAAACAGTAACACTTGTTCAGAACGAAAGAAAGCACAGAGCCCCAGATTTTATGTTGACCTGGAGAGCTTGCAGAGCACTGGGGAAAAGCAGGCAGAGAATTCCCTGCTAGCACCTTCTCTGTGCCTGGGAAGCAGAAGTGTTCACATTGCTTGGCAGAATCGCTTTTGTGCAGAAAACAGTAACACTTGTTCAGAATGAAAGAAAGCACAGAGCCCCAGATTTTATGTTGTGCTGGAGAGCTTGCAGAGCACTGGGGAAAAGCAGGCAGAGAATTCCCTGCTAGCACCTTCTCTGTGCCTGGGAAGCAGAAGTCTTCACATTGCTTCGCAGAATCGCTTTTGTGCAGAAAACAGTAACACTTGTTCAGAACGAAAGAAAGCACAGAGCCCCAGATTTTATGTTGTCCTGGAGAGCTTGCAGAGCACTGGGGAAAAGCAGGCAGAGAATTCCCTGCTAGCACCTTCTCTGTGCCTGGGAAACAGAAGTGTTCCCATTGCTTCGCAGAATCGCTTTTGTGCAGAAAACAGTAACACTTGTTCAGAACGAAAGAAAGCACAGAGCCCCAGATTTGCTGTTGTCCTGGAGAGCTTGCAGAGCACTGGGGAAAGGCAGGCAGAGAATTCCCTGCTAGCACCTTCTTTGTGCCTGTTCACATTGCTTCGCAGAATCGCTTTTGTGCAGAAAACAGTAACACTTGTTCAGACGAAAAAAAGCACAGAGCCCCAGATTTTATGTTGTCCTGGAGAGCTTGCAGAGCACTGGGGAAAAGCAGGCAGAGAATTCCCTGCTAGCACCTTCTCTGTGCCTGGGAAGCAGAAGTGTTTACATTGCTTCGCAGAATCGCTTTTGTGCAGAAAACAGTAACACTTGTTCAGAACAAAAGAAAGCACAGAGCCCCAGATTTTATGTTGTCCTGGAGAGCTTGCAGAGCACTGGGGAAAAGCAGGCAGAGAATTCCCTGCTATCACCTTCTCTGTGCCTGGGAAACAGAAGTGTTCACATTGCTTCGCAGAATCGCTTTTGTGCAGAAAACACTAACACTTGTTCAGAACGAAAGAAAGCACAGAGCCCCAGATTTTATGTTGTCCTGGAGAGCTTGCAGAGCACTGGGGAAAGGCAGGCAGAGAATTCCCTGCTAGCACCTTCTTTGTGCCTGTTCACATTGCTTCGCAGAATCGCTTTTGTGCAGAAAACAGTAACACTTGTTCAGACGAAAGAAAGCACAGAGCCCCAGATTTTATGTTGTCCTGGAGAGCTTGCAGAGCACTGGGGAAAAGCAGGCAGAGAATTCCCTGCTAGCACCTTCTCTGTGCCTGGGAAGCAGAAGTGTTCACATTGCTTCGCAGAATCGCTTTTGTGCAGAAAACAGTAACACTTGTTCAGAACGAAAGAAAGCACAGAGCCCCAGATTTTATGTTGTCCTGGAGAGCTTGCAGAGCACTGGGGAAAGGCAGGCAGAGAATTCCCTGTTAGCACCTTCTCTGTGCCTGTTCACATTGCTTCGCAAGAATCGCTTTTGTGCAGAAAACAGTAACACTTGTTCAGAACGAAAGAAAGCACAGAGCCCCAGATTTTATGTTGTCCTGGAGAGCTTGCAGAGCACTGGGGAAAAGCAGGCAGAGAATTCCCTGCTATCACCTTCTCTGTGCCTGGGAAACAGAAGTGTTCACATTGCTTCGCAGAATCGCTTTTGTGCAGAAAACACTAACACTTGTTCAGAACGAAAGAAAGCACAGAGCCCCAGATTTTATGTTGTCCTGGAGAGCTTGCAGAGCACTGGGGAAAGGCAGGCAGAGAATTCCCTGTTAGCACCTTCTCTGTGCCTGTTCACATTGCTTCGCAAGAATCGCTTTTGTGCAGAAAACAGTAACACTTGTTCAGAACGAAAGAAAGCACAGAGCCCCAGATTTTATGTTGTCCTGGAGAGCTTGCAGAGCACTGGGGAAAGGCAGGCAGAGAATTCCCTGCTAGCACCTTCTTTGTGCCTGTTCACATTGCTTCGCAGAATCGCTTTTGTGCAGAAAACAGTAACACTTGTTCAGACGAAAAAAAGCACAGAGCCCCAGATTTTATGTTGTCCTGGAGAGCTTGCAGAGCACTGGGGAAAAGCAGGCAGAGAATTCCCTGCTAGCACCTTCTCTGTGCCTGGGAAACAGAAGTGTTCCCATTGCTTCGCAGAATCGCTTTTGTGCAGAAAACAGTAACACTTGTTCAGAACGAAAGAAAGCACAGAGCCCCAGATTTTATGTTGTCCTGGAGAGCTTGCAGAGCACTGGGGAAAGGCAGGCAGAGAATTCCCTGCTAGCACCTTCTCTGTGCCTGTTCACATTGCTTCGCAGAATCGCTTTTGTGCAGAAAACAGTAACACTTGTTCAGACGAAAGAAAGCACAGAGCCCCAGATTCTATGTTGTCCTGGAGAGCTTGCAGAGCACTGGGGAAAGGCAGGCAGAGAATTCCCTGCTAGCACCTTCTCTGTGCCTGGGAAACAGAAGTGTTCCCATTGCTTCGCAGAATCGCTTTTGTGCAGAAAACAGTAACACTTGTTCAGAACGAAAGAAAGCACAGAGCCCCAGATTTGCTGTTGTCCTGGAGAGCTTGCAGAGCACTGGGGAAAGGCAGGCAGAGAATTCCCTGCTAGCACCTTCTTTGTGCCTGTTCACATTGCTTCGCAGAATCGCTTTTGTGCAGAAAACAGTAACACTTGTTCAGAACGAAAGAAAGCACAGAGCCCCAGATTTTATGTTGTGCTGGAGAGCTTGCAGAGCACTGGGGAAAAGCAGGCAGAGAATTCCCTGCTATCACCTTCTCTGTGCCTGGGAAACAGAAGTGTTCACATTGCTTCGCAGAATCGCTTTTGTGCAGAAAACACTAACACTTGTTCAGAACGAAAGAAAGCACAGAGCCCCAGATTTTATGTTGTCCTGGAGAGCTTGCAGAGCACTGGGGAAAAGCAGGCAGAGAATTTCCTGCTAGCACCTTCTCTGTGCCTGGGAAGCAGAAGTGTTCACATTGCTTGGCAGAATCGCTTTTGTGCAGAAAACAGTAACACTTGTTCAGAATGAAAGAAAGCACAGAGCCCCAGATTTTATGTTGTCCTGGAGAGCTTGCAGAGCACTGGGGAAAAGCAGGCAGAGAATTCCCTGCTAGCACCTTCTCTGTGCCTGGGAAGCAGAAGTGTTCACATTGCTTCGCAGAATCGCTTTTGTGCAGAAAACAGTAACACTTGTTCAGAACGAAAGAAAGCACAGAGCCCCAGATTTGCTGTTGTCCTGGAGAGCTTGCAGAGCACTGGGGAAAGGCAGGCAGAGAATTCCCTGCTAGCACCTTCTCTGTGCCTGGGAAGCAGAAGTGTTCACATTGCTTCGCAGAATCGCTTTTGTGCAGAAAACAGTAACACTTGTTCAGAACGAAAGAAAGCACAGAGCCCCAGATTTTATGTTGTCCTGGAGAGCTTGCAGAGCACTGGGGAAAAGCAGGCAGAGAATTCCCTGCTAGCACCTTCTCTGTGCCTGGGAAGCAGAAGTGTTCACATTGCTTCGCAGAATCGCTTTTGTGCAGAAAACAGTAACACTTGTTCAGAACGAAAGAAAGCACAGAGCCCCAGATTTTATGTTGTCCTGGAGAGCTTGCAGAGCACTGGGGAAAAGCAGGCAGAGAATTCCCTGCTAGCACCTTCTCTGTGCCTGGGAAACAGAAGTGTTCCCATTGCTTCGCAGAATCGCTTTTGTGCAGAAAACAGTAACACTTGTTCAGAACGAAAGAAAGCACAGAGCCCCAGATTTGCTGTTGTCCTGGAGAGCTTGCAGAGCACTGGGGAAAGGCAGGCAGAGAATTCCCTGCTAGCACCTTCTTTGTGCCTGTTCACATTGCTTCGCAGAATCGCTTTTGTGCAGAAAACAGTAACACTTGTTCAGACGAAAAAAAGCACAGAGCCCCAGATTTTATGTTGTCCTGGAGAGCTTGCAGAGCACTGGGGAAAAGCAGGCAGAGAATTCCCTGCTAGCACCTTCTCTGTGCCTGGGAAGCAGAAGTGTTTACATTGCTTCGCAGAATCGCTTTTGTGCAGAAAACAGTAACACTTGTTCAGAACGAAAGAAAGCACAGAGCCCCAGATTTTATGTTGTCCTGGAGAGCTTGCAGAGCACTGGGGAAAAGCAGGCAGAGAATTCCCTGCTATCACCTTCTCTGTGCCTGGGAAACAGAAGTGTTCACATTGCTTCGCAGAATCGCTTTTGTGCAGAAAACACTAACACTTGTTCAGAACGAAAGAAAGCACAGAGCCCCAGATTTTATGTTGTCCTGGAGAGCTTGCAGAGCACTGGGGAAAGGCAGGCAGAGAATTCCCTGTTAGCACCTTCTCTGTGCCTGTTCACATTGCTTCGCAAGAATCGCTTTTGTGCAGAAAACAGTAACACTTGTTCAGAACGAAAGAAAGCACAGAGCCCCAGATTTTATGTTGTCCTGGAGAGCTTGCAGAGCACTGGGGAAAGGCAGGCAGAGAATTCCCTGCTAGCACCTTCTCTGTGCCTGTTCACATTGCTTCGCAGAATCGCTTTTGTGCAGAAAACAGTAACACTTGTTCAGACGAAAGAAAGCACAGAGCCCCAGATTCTATGTTGTCCTGGAGAGCTTGCAGAGCACTGGGGAAAGGCAGGCAGAGAATTCCCTGCTAGCACCTTCTCTGTGCCTGGGAAACAGAAGTGTTCCCATTGCTTCGCAGAATCGCTTTTGTGCAGAAAACAGTAACACTTGTTCAGACGAAAAAAAGCACAGAGCCCCAGATTTTATGTTGTCCTGGAGAGCTTGCAGAGCACTGGGGAAAAGCAGGCAGAGAATTCCCTGCTAGCACCTTCTCTGTGCCTGGGAAACAGAAGTGTTCCCATTGCTTCGCAGAATCGCTTTTGTGCAGAAAACAGTAACACTTGTTCAGAACGAAAGAAAGCACAGAGCCCCAGATTTGCTGTTGTCCTGGAGAGCTTGCAGAGCACTGGGGAAAGGCAGGCAGAGAATTCCCTGCTAGCACCTTCTTTGTGCCTGTTCACATTGCTTCGCAGAATCGCTTTTGTGCAGAAAACAGTAACACTTGTTCAGACGAAAGAAAGCACAGAGCCCCAGATTTTATGTTGTGCTGGAGAGCTTGCAGAGCACTGGGGAAAAGCAGGCAGAGAATTCCCTGCTAGCACCTTCTCTGTGCCTGGGAAGCAGAAGTCTTCACATTGCTTCGCAGAATCGCTTTTGTGCAGAAAACAGTAACACTTGTTCAGAACGAAAGAAAGCACAGAGCCCCAGATTTGCTGTTGTCCTGGAGAGCTTGCAGAGCACTGGGGAAAAGCAGGCAGAGAATTCCCTGCTAGCACCTTCTCTGTGCCTGGGAAGCAGAAGTGTTCACATTGCTTCGCAGAATCGCTTTTGTGCAGAAAACAGTAACACTTGTTCAGAACGAAAGAAAGCACAGAGCCCCAGATTTTATGTTGTCCTGGAGAGCTTGCAGAGCACTGGGGAAAAGCAGGCAGAGAATTCCCTGCTAGCACCTTCTCTGTGCCTGGGAAACAGAAGTGTTCCCATTGCTTCGCAGAATCGCTTTTGTGCAGAAAACAGTAACACTTGTTCAGAACGAAAGAAAGCACAGAGCCCCAGATTTTATGTTGTCCTGGAGAGCTTGCAGAGCACTGGGGAAAAGCAGGCAGAGAATTCCCTGCTAGCACCTTCTCTGTGCCTGGGAAACAGAAGTGTTCCCATTGCTTCGCAGAATCGCTTTTGTGCAGAAAACAGTAACACTTGTTCAGAACGAAAGAAAGCACAGAGCCCCAGATTTGCTGTTGTCCTGGAGAGCTTGCAGAGCACTGGGGAAAGGCAGGCAGAGAATTCCCTGCTAGCACCTTCTTTGTGTCTGTTCACATTGCTTCGCAGAATCGCTTTTGTGCAGAAAACAGTAACACTTGTTCAGACGAAAAAAAGCACAGAGCCCCAGATTTTATGTTGTCCTGGAGAGCTTGCAGAGCACTGGGGAAAAGCAGGCAGAGAATTCCCTGCTAGCACCTTCTCTGTGCCTGGGAAGCAGAAGTGTTCACATTGCTTCGCAGAATCGCTTTTGTGAAGAAAACAGTAACACTTGTTCAGAACGAAAGAAAGCACAGAGCCCCAGATTTTATGTTGTCCTGGAGAGCTTGCAGAGCACTGGGGAAAAGCAGGCAGAGAATTCCCTGCTATCACCTTCTCTGTGCCTGGGAAACAGAAGTGTTCACATTGCTTCGCAGAATCGCTTTTGTGCAGAAAACACTAACATTTGTTCAGACGAAAGAAAGCACAGAGCCCCAGATTCTATGTTGTCCTGGAGAGCTTGCAGAGCACTGGGGAAAGGCAGGCAGAGAATTCCCTGCTAGCACCTTCTCTGTGCCTGGGAAACAGAAGTGTTCCCATTGCTTCGCAGAATCGCTTTTGTGCAGAAAACAGTAACACTTTTTCAGACGAAAAAAAGCACAGAGCCCCAGATTTTATGTTGTCCTGGAGAGCTTGCAGAGCACTGGGGAAAAGCAGGCAGAGAATTACCTGCTAGCACCTTCTCTGTGCCTGGGAAGCAGAAGTGTTCACATTGCTTCGCAGAATCGCTTTTGTGCAGAAAACAGTAACACTTGTTCAGAACGAAAGAAAGCACAGAGCCCCAGATTTTATGTTGTCCTGGAGAGCTTGCAGAGCACTGGGGAAAAGCAGGCAGAGAATTCCCTGCTAGCACCTTCTCTGTGCCTGGGAAGCAGAAGTGTTCACATTGCTTGGCAGAATCGCTTTTGTGCAGAAAACAGTAACACTTGTTCAGAATGAAAGAAAGCACAGAGCCCCAGATTTTATGTTGTGCTGGAGAGCTTGCAGAGCACTGGGGAAAAGCAGGCAGAGAATTCCCTGCTAGCACCTTCTCTGTGCCTGGGAAGCAGAAGTCTTCACATTGCTTCGCAGAATCGCTTTTGTGCAGAAAACATTAACACTTGTTCAGAACGAAAGAAAGCACAGAGCCCCAGATTTTATGTTGTCCTGGAGAGCTTGCAGAGCACTGGGGAAAAGCAGGCAGAGAATTCCCTGCTAGCACCTTCTCTGTGCCTGGGAAACAGAAGTGTTCCCATTGCTTCGCAGAATCGCTTTTGTGCAGAAAACAGTAACACTTGTTCAGAACGAAAAAAAGCACAGAGCCCCAGATTTGCTGTTGTCCTGGAGAGCTTGCAGAGCACTGGGGAAAGGCAGGCAGAGAATTCCCTGCTAGCACCTTCTTTGTGCCTGTTCACATTGCTTCGCAGAATCGCTTTTGTGCAGAAAACAGTAACACTTGTTCAGACGAAAAAAAGCACAGAGCCCCAGATTTTATGTTGTCCTGGAGAGCTTGCAGAGCACTGGGGAAAAGCAGGCAGAGAATTCCCTGCTAGCACCTTCTCTGTGCCTGGGAAGCAGAAGTGTTCACATTGCTTCGCAGAATCGCTTTTGTGCAGAAAACAGTAACACTTGTTCAGAACGAAAGAAAGCACAGAGCCCCAGATTTTATGTTGTCCTGGAGAGCTTGCAGAGCACTGGGGAAAAGCAGGCAGAGAATTCCCTGCTAGCACCTTCTCTGTGCCTGGGAAACAGAAGTGTTCACATTGCTTCGCAGAATCGCTTTTGTGCAGAAAACACTAACACTTGTTCAGAACGAAAGAAAGCACAGAGCCCCAGATTTTATGTTGTCCTGGAGAGCTTGCAGAGCACTGGGGAAAGGCAGGCAGAGAATTCCCTGTTAGCACCTTCTCTGTGCCTGTTCACATTGCTTCGCAAGAATCGCTTTTGTGCAGAAAACAGTAACACTTGTTCAGAACGAAAGAAAGCACAGAGCCCCAGATTTTATGTTGTCCTGGAGAGCTTGCAGAGCACTGGGGAAAGGCAGGCAGAGAATTCCCTGCTAGCACCTTCTCTGTGCCTGGGAAGCAGAAGTGTTCACATTGCTTCGCAGAATCGCTTTTGTGCAGAAAACAGTAACACTTGTTCAGAACGAAAGAAAGCACAGAGCCCCAGATTTTATGTTGTGCTGGAGAGCTTGCAGAGCACTGGGGAAAAGCAGGCAGAGAATTCCCTGCTATCACCTTCTCTGTGCCTGGGAAACAGAAGTGTTCACATTGCTTCGCAGAATCGCTTTTGTGCAGAAAACACTAACACTTGTTCAGAACGAAAGAAAGCACAGAGCCCCAGATTTTATGCTGTCCTGGAGAGCTTGCAGAGCACTGGGGAAAGGCAGGCAGAGAATTCCCTGCTAGCACCTTCTCTGTGCCTGGGAAACAGAAGTGTTCCCATTGCTTCGCAGAATCGCTTTTGTGCAGAAAACAGTAACACTTGTTCAGAACGAAAGAAAGCACAGAGCCCCAGATTTGCTGTTGTCCTGGAGAGCTTGCAGAGCACTGGGGAAAGGCAGGCAGAGAATTCCCTGCTAGCACCTTCTTTGTGCCTGTTCACATTGCTTCGCAGAATCGCTTTTGTGCAGAAAACAGTAACACTTGTTCAGAACGAAAGAAAGCACAGAGCCCCAGATTTTATGTTGTGCTGGAGAGCTTGCAGAGCACTGGGGAAAGGCAGGCAGAGAATTCCCTGCTATCACCTTCTCTGTGCCTGGGAAACAGAAGTGTTCACATTGCTTCGCAGAATCGCTTTTGTGCAGAAAACACTAACACTTGTTCAGAACGAAAGAAAGCACAGAGCCCCAGATTTTATGTTGTCCTGGAGAGCTTGCAGAGCACTGGGGAAAGGCAGGCAGAGAATTCCCTGCTAGCACCTTCTCTGTGCCTGTTCACATTGCTTCGCAGAATCGCTTTTGTGCAGAAAACAGTAACACTTGTTCAGACGAAAGAAAGCACAGAGCCCCAGATTTTATGTTGTGCTGGAGAGCTTGCAGAGCACTGGGGAAAAGCAGGCAGAGAATTCCCTGCTAGCACCTTCTCTGTGCCTGGGAAACAGAAGTGTTCACATTGCTTCGCAGAATCTCTTTTGTGCAGAAAACAGTAACACTTGTTCAGAACGAAAGAAAGCACAGAGCCCCAGATTTTATGTTGTCCTGGAGAGCTTGCAGAGCACTGGGGAAAGGCAGGCAGAGAATTCCCTGCTAGCACCTTCTCTGTGCCTGGGAAACAGAAGTGTTCCCATTGCTTCGCAGAATCGCTTTTGTGCAGAAAACAGTAACACTTGTTCAGAACGAAAGAAAGCACAGAGCCCCAGATTTGCTGTTGTCCTGGAGAGCTTGCAGAGCACTGGGGAAAGGCAGGCAGAGAATTCCCTGCTAGCACCTTCTTTGTGCCTGTTCACATTGCTTCGCAGAATCGCTTTTGTGCAGAAAACAGTAACACTTGTTCAGAACGAAAGAAAGCACAGAGCCCCAGATTTTATGTTGTGCTGGAGAGCTTGCAGAGCACTGGGGAAAGGCAGGCAGAGAATTCCCTGCTATCACCTTCTCTGTGCCTGGGAAACAGAAGTGTTCACATTGCTTCGCAGAATCGCTTTTGTGCAGAAAACACTAACACTTGTTCAGAACGAAAGAAAGCACAGAGCCCCAGATTTTATGTTGTCCTGGAGAGCTTGCAGAGCACTGGGGAAAGGCAGGCAGAGAATTCCCTGCTAGCACCTTCTCTGTGCCTGTTCACATTGCTTCGCAGAATCGCTTTTGTGCAGAAAACAGTAACACTTGTTCAGACGAAAGAAAGCACAGAGCCCCAGATTTTATGTTGTGCTGGAG
Source organism: Strix uralensis (assembly GCF_047716275.1). Classification (NCBI taxonomy): domain Eukaryota; kingdom Metazoa; phylum Chordata; class Aves; order Strigiformes; family Strigidae; genus Strix; species Strix uralensis. The sequence continues at coordinate 418,545 of NW_027436714.1, read as the reverse complement.
AGCTTGCAGAGCACTGGGGAAAAGCAGGCAGAGAATTCCCTGCTAGCACCTTCTCTGTGCCTGGGAAACAGAAGTGTTCACATTGCTTCGCAGAATCTCTTTTGTGCAGAAAACAGTAACACTTGTTCAGAACGAAAGAAAGCACAGAGCCCCAGATTTTATGTTGTCCTGGAGAGCTTGCAGAGCACTGGGGAAAGGCAGGCAGAGAATTCCCTGCTAGCACCTTCTCTGTGCCTGTTCACATTGCTTCGCAGAATCGCATTTGTGCAGAAAACAGTAACACTTGTTCAGACGAAAGAAAGCACAGAGCCCCAGATTCTATGTTGTCCTGGAGAGCTTGCAGAGCACTGGGGAAAGGCAGGCAGAGAATTCCCTGCTAGCACCTTCTCTGTGCCTGGGAAACAGAAGTGTTCCCATTGCTTCGCAGAATCGCTTTTGTGCAGAAAACAGTAACACTTGTTCAGACGAAAAAAAGCACAGAGCCCCAGATTTTATGTTGTCCTGGAGAGCTTGCAGAGCACTGGGGAAAAGCAGGCAGAGAATTCCCTGCTAGCACCTTCTCTGTGCCTGGGAAGCAGAAGTGTTCACATTGCTTCGCAGAATCGCTTTTGTGCAGAAAACAGTAACACTTGTTCAGAACGAAAGAAAGCACAGAGCCCCAGATTTTATGTTGTCCTGGAGAGCTTGCAGAGCACTGGGGAAAAGCAGGCAGAGAATTCCCTGCTAGCACCTTCTCTGTGCCTGGGAAGCAGAAGTGTTCACATTGCTTCGCAGAATCGCTTTTGTGCAGAAAACAGTAACACTTGTTCAGAACGAAAGAAAGCACAGAGCCCCAGATTTTATGTTGTCCTGGAGAGCTTGCAGAGCACTGGGGAAAAGCAGGCAGAGAATTCCCTGCTAGCACCTTCTCTGTGCCTGGGAAGCAGAAGTGTTCACATTGCTTCGCAGAATCGCTTTTGTGCAGAAAACAGTAACACTTGTTCAGAACGAAAGAAAGCACAGAGCCCCAGATTTTATGTTGTCCTGGAGAGCTTGCAGAGCACTGGGGAAAAGCAGGCAGAGAATTCCCTGCTAGCACCTTCTCTGTGCCTGGGAAACAGAAGTGTTCCCATTGCTTCGCAGAATCGCTTTTGTGCAGAAAACAGTAACACTTGTTCAGAACGAAAGAAAGCACAGAGCCCCAGATTTGCTGTTGTCCTGGAGAGCTTGCAGAGCACTGGGGAAAGGCAGGCAGAGAATTCCCTGCTAGCACCTTCTTTGTGCCTGTTCACATTGCTTCGCAGAATCGCTTTTGTGCAGAAAACAGTAACACTTGTTCAGAACGAAAGAAAGCACAGAGCCCCAGATTTTATGTTGTCCTGGAGAGCTTGCAGAGCACTGGGGAAAGCAGGCAGAGAATTTCCTGCTAGCACCTTCTCTGTGCCTGGGAAGCAGAAGTGTTCACATTGCTTGGCAGAATCGCTTTTTTGCAGAAAACAGTAACACTTGTTCAGAATGAAAGAAAGCACAGAGCCCCAGATTTTATGTTGTCCTGGAGAGCTTGCAGAGCACTGGGGAAAAGCAGGCAGAGAATTGCCTGCTAGCACCTTCTCTGTGCCTGGGAAGCAGAAGTGTTCACATTGCTTCGCAGAATCGCTTTTGTGCAGAAAACAGTAACACTTGTTCAGAACGAAAGAAAGCACAGAGCCCCAGATTTGCTGTTGTCCTGGAGAGCTTGCAGAGCACTGGGGAAAGGCAGGCAGAGAATTCCCTGCTAGCACCTTCTCTGTGCCTGTTCACATTGCTTCGCAGAATCGCTTTTGTGCAGAAAACAGTAACACTTGTTCAGACGAAAAAAAGCACAGAGCCCCAGATTTTATGTTGTCCTGGAGAGCTTGCAGAGCACTGGGGAAAAGCAGGCAGAGAATTCCCTGCTAGCACCTTCTCTGTGCCTGGGAAGCAGAAGTGTTCCCATTGCTTCGCAGAATCGCTTTTGTGCAGAAAACAGTAACACTTGTTCAGACGAAAGAAAGCACAGAGCCCCAGATTTTATGTTGTCCTGGAGAGCTTGCAGAGCACTGGGGAAAAGCAGGCAGAGAATTCCCTCCTAGCACCTTCTCTGTGCCTGGGAAACAGAAGTGTTCACATTGCTTCGCAGAATCGCTTTTGTGCAGAAAACACTAAAACTTGTTCAGAACGAAAGAAAGCACAGAGCCCCAGATTTTATGTTGTCCTGGAGAGCTTGCAGAGCACTGGGGAAAGGCAGGCAGAGAATTCCCTGCTAGCACCTTCTCTGTGCCTGTTCACATTGCTTCGCAGAATCGCTTTTGTGCAGAAAACAGTAACACTTGTTCAGACGAAAGAAAGCACAGAGCCCCAGATTCTATGTTGTCCTGGAGAGCTTGCAGAGCACTGGGGAAAGGCAGGCAGAGAATTCCCTGCTAGCACCTTCTCTGTGCCTGGGAAACAGAAGTGTTCCCATTGCTTCGCAGAATCGCTTTTGTGCAGAAAACAGTAACACTTGTTCAGACGAAAAAAAGCACAGAGCCCCAGATTTTATGTTGTCCTGGAGAGCTTGCAGAGCACTGGGGAAAAGCAGGCAGAGAATTCCCTGCTAGCACCTTCTCTGTGCCTGGGAAGCAGAAGTGTTCACATTGCTTCGCAGAATCGCTTTTGTGCAGAAAACAGTAACACTTGTTCAGAACGAAAGAAAGCACAGAGCCCCAGATTTTATGTTGTCCTGGAGAGCTTGCAGAGCACTGGGGAAAAGCATGCAGAGAATTTCCTGCTAGCACCTTCTCTGTGCCTGGGAAGCAGAAGTGTTCACATTGCTTCGCAGAATCGCTTTTGTGCAGAAAACAGTAACACTTGTTCAGAACGAAAGAAAGCACAGAGCCCCAGATTTTATGTTGTCCTGGAGAGCTTGCAGAGCACTGGGGAAAAGCAGGCAGAGAATTCCCTGCTAGCACCTTCTCTGTGCCTGGGAAGCAGAAGTCTTCACATTGCTTCGCAGAATCGCTTTTGTGCAGAAAACAGTAACACTTGTTCAGAACGAAAGAAAGCACAGAGCCCCAGATTTTATGTTGTCCTGGAGAGCTTGCAGAGCACTGGGGAAAAGCAGGCAGAGAATTCCCTGCTAGCACCTTCTCTGTGCCTGGGAAGCAGAAGTCTTCACATTGCTTCGCAGAATCGCTTTTGTGCAGAAAACAGTAACACTTGTTCAGAACGAAAGAAAGCACAGAGCCCCAGATTTGCTGTTGTCCTGGAGAGCTTGCAGAGCACTGGGGAAAGGCAGGCAGAGAATTCCCTGCTAGCACCTTCTTTGTGCCTGTTCACATTGCTTCGCAGAATCGCTTTTGTGCAGAAAACAGTAACACTTGTTCAGACGAAAGAAAGCACAGAGCCCCAGATTCTATGTTGTCCTGGAGAGCTTGCAGAGCACTGGGGAAAGGCAGGCAGAGAATTCCCTGCTAGCACCTTCTCTGTGCCTGGGAAACAGAAGTGTTCCCATTGCTTCGCAGAATCGCTTTTGTGCAGAAAACAGTAACACTTGTTCAGACGAAAAAAAGCACAGAGCCCCAGATTTTATGTTGTCCTGGAGAGCTTGCAGAGCACTGGGGAAAAGCAGGCAGAGAATTCCCTGCTAGCACCTTCTCTGTGCCTGGGAAGCAGAAGTGTTCACATTGCTTCGCAGAATCGCTTTTGTGCAGAAAACAGTAACACTTGTTCAGAACGAAAGAAAGCACAGAGCCCCAGATTTTATGTTGTCCTGGAGAGCTTGCAGAGCACTGGGGAAAAGCAGGCAGAGAATTCCCTGCTAGCACCTTCTCTGTGCCTGGGAAGCAGAAGTGTTCACATTGCTTCGCAGAATCGCTTTTGTGCAGAAAACAGTAACACTTGTTCAGAACGAAAGAAAGCACAGAGCCCCAGATTTTATGTTGTCCTGGAGAGCTTGCAGAGCACTGGGGAAAAGCAGGCAGAGAATTTCCTGCTAGCACCTTCTCTGTGCCTGGGAAGCAGAAGTGTTCACATTGCTTCGCAGAATCGCTTTTGTGCAGAAAACAGTAACACTTGTTCAGAACGAAAGAAAGCACAGAGCCCCAGATTTTATGTTGTCCTGGAGAGCTTGCAGAGCACTGGGGAAAAGCAGGCAGAGAATTCCCTGCTAGCACCTTCTCTGTGCCTGGGAAGCAGAAGTCTTCACATTGCTTCGCAGAATCGCTTTTGTGCAGAAAACAGTAACACTTGTTCAGAACGAAAGAAAGCACAGAGCCCCAGATTTGCTGTTGTCCTGGAGAGCTTGCAGAGCACTGGGGAAAGGCAGGCAGAGAATTCCCTGCTAGCACCTTCTTTGTGCCTGTTCACATTGCTTCGCAGAATCGCTTTTGTGCAGAAAACAGTAACACTTGTTCAGACGAAAGAAAGCACAGAGCCCCAGATTCTATGTTGTCCTGGAGAGCTTGCAGAGCACTGGGGAAAGGCAGGCAGAGAATTCCCTGCTAGCACCTTCTCTGTGCCTGGGAAACAGAAGTGTTCCCATTACTTCGCAGAATCGCTTTTGTGCAGAAAACAGTAACACTTGTTCAGACGAAAAAAAGCACAGAGCCCCAGATTTTATGTTGTCCTGGAGAGCTTGCAGAGCACTGGGGAAAAGCAGGCAGAGAATTCCCTGCTAGCACCTTCTCTGTGCCTGGGAAGCAGAAGTGTTCACATTGCTTCGCAGAATCGCTTTTGTGCAGAAAACAGTAACACTTGTTCAGAACGAAAGAAAGCACAGAGCCCCAGATTTTATGTTGTCCTGGAGAGCTTGCAGAGCACTGGGGAAAAGCAGGCAGAGAATTCCCTGCTAGCACCTTCTCTGTGCCTGGGAAGCAGAAGTCTTCACATTGCTTCGCAGAATCGCTTTTGTGCAGAAAACAGTAACACTTGTTCAGAACGAAAGAAAGCACAGAGCCCCAGATTTTATGTTGTCCTGGAGAGCTTGCAGAGCACTGGGGAAAAGCAGGCAGAGAATTCCCTGCTAGCACCTTCTCTGTGCCTGGGAAGCAGAAGTGTTCACATTGCTTCGCAGAATCGCTTTTGTGCAGAAAACAGTAACACTTGTTCAGAACGAAAGAAAGCACAGAGCCCCAGATTTTATGTTGTCCTGGAGAGCTTGCAGAGCACTGGGGAAAGGCAGGCAGAGAATTCCCTGCTAGCACCTTCTCTGTGCCTGGGAAGCAGAAGTGTTCACATTGCTTCGCAGAATCGCTTTTGTGCAGAAAACAGTAACACTTGTTCAGAACGAAAGAAAGCACAGAGCCCCAGATTTTATGTTGTCCTGGAGAGCTTGCAGAGCACTGGGGAAAAGCAGGCAGAGAATTCCCTGCTAGCACCTTCTCTGTGCCTGGGAAGCAGAAGTGTTCACATTGCTTCGCAGAATCGCTTTTGTGCAGAAAACAGTAACACTTGTTCAGAACGAAAGAAAGCACAGAGCCCCAGATTTTATGTTGTCCTGGAGAGCTTGCAGAGCACTGGGGAAAAGCAGGCAGAGAATTCCCTGCTAGCACCTTCTCTGTGCCTGGGAAACAGAAGTGTTCACATTGCTTCGCAGAATCGCTTTTGTGCAGAAAACACTAACACTTGTTCAGAACGAAAGAAAGCACAGAGCCCCAGATTTTATGTTGTCCTGGAGAGCTTGCAGAGCACTGGGGAAAGGCAGGCAGAGAATTCCCTGCTAGCACCTTCTTTGTGCCTGTTCACATTGCTTCGCAGAATCGCTTTTGTGCAGAAAACAGTAACACTTGTTCACACGAAAAAAAGCACAGAGCCCCAGATTTTATGTTGTCCTGGAGAGCTTGCAGAGCACTGGGGAAAAGCAGGCAGAGAATTCCCTGCTAGCACCTTCTCTGTGCCTGGGAAGCAGAAGTGTTCACATTGCTTCGCAGAATCGCTTTTGTGCAGAAAACAGTAACACTTGTTCAGAATGAAAGAAAGCACAGAGCCCCAGATTTTATGTTGTCCTGGAGAGCTTGCAGAGCACTGGGGAAAAGCAGGCAGAGAATTCCCTGCTAGCACCTTCTCTGTGCCTGGGAAGCAGAAGTGTTCACATTGCTTCGCAGAATCGCTTTTGTGCAGAAAACACTAACACTTGTTCAGAACGAAAGAAAGCACAGAGCCCCAGATTTGCTGTTGTCCTGGAGAGCTTGCAGAGCACTGGGGAAAGGCAGGCAGAGAATTCCCTGCTAGCACCTTCTCTGTGCCTGGGAAACAGAAGTGTTCCCATTGCTTCGCAGAATCGCTTTTGTGCAGAAAACAGTAACACTTGTTCAGACGAAAAAAAGCACAGAGCCCCAGATTTTATGTTGTCCTGGAGAGCTTGCAGAGCACTGGGGAAAAGCAGGCAGAGAATTCCCTGCTAGCACCTTCTCTGTGCCTGGGAAGCAGAAGTGTTCACATTGCTTCGCAGAATCGCTTTTGTGCAGAAAACAGTAACACTTGTTCAGAACGAAAGAAAGCACAGAGCCCCAGATTTTATGTTGTCCTGGAGAGCTTGCAGAGCACTGGGGAAAAGCAGGCAGAGAATTCCCTGCTAGCACCTTCTCTGTGCCTGGGAAGCAGAAGTCTTCACATTGCTTCGCAGAATCGCTTTTGTGCAGAAAACACTAACACTTGTTCAGAACGAAAGAAAGCACAGAGCCCCAGATTTTATGTTGTCCTGGAGAGCTTGCAGAGCACTGGGGAAAAGCAGGCAGAGAATTCCCTGCTAGCACCTTCTCTGTGCCTGGGAAGCAGAAGTGTTCACATTGCTTCGCAGAATCGCTTTTGTGCAGAAAACAGTAACACTTGTTCAGAACGAAAGAAAGCACAGAGCCCCAGATTTTATGTTGTCCTGGAGAGCTTGCAGAGCACTGGGGAAAAGCAGGCAGAGAATTCCCTGCTAGCACCTTCTCTGTGCCTGGGAAGCAGAAGTCTTCACATTGCTTCGCAGAATCGCTTTTGTGCAGAAAACAGTAACACTTGTTCAGAACGAAAGAAAGCACAGAGCCCCAGATTTTATGTTGTCCTGGAGAGCTTGCAGAGCACTGGGGAAAAGCAGGCAGAGAATTCCCTGCTAGCACCTTCTCTGTGCCTGGGAAGCAGAAGTGTTCACATTGCTTCGCAGAATCGCTTTTGTGCAGAAAACAGTAACACTTGTTCAGAACGAAAGAAAGCACAGAGCCCCAGATTTGCTGTTCTCCTGGAGAGCTTGCAGAGCACTGGGGAAAGGCAGGCAGAGAATTCCCTGCTAGCACCTTCTTTGTGCCTGTTCACATTGCTTCGCAGAATCGCTTTTGTGCAGAAAACAGTAACACTTGTTCACACGAAAAAAAGCACAGAGCCCCAGATTTTATGTTGTCCTGGAGAGCTTGCAGAGCACTGGGGAAAAGCAGGCAGAGAATTTCCTGCTAGCACCTTCTCTGTGCCTGGGAAGCAGAAGTGTTCACATTGCTTGGCAGAATCGCTTTTGTGCAGAAAACAGTAACACTTGTTCAGAATGAAAGAAAGCACAGAGCCCCAGATTTTATGTTGTCCTGGAGAGCTTGCAGAGCACTGGGGAAAAGCAGGCAGAGAATTCCCTGCTAGCAACTTCTCTGTGCCTGGGAAGCAGAAGTGTTCACATTGCTTGGCAGAATCGCTTTTGTGCAGAAAACAGTAACACTTGTTCAGAACGAAAGAAAGCACAGAGCCCCAGATTTTATGTTGTCCTGGAGAGCTTGCAGAGCACTGGGGAAAAGCAGGCAGAGAATTCCCTGCTAGCACCTTCTCTGTGCCTGGGAAGCAGAAGTGTTCACATTGCTTCGCAGAATCGCTTTTGTGCAGAAAACACTAACACTTGTTCAGAACGAAAGAAAGCACAGAGCCCCAGATTTGCTGTTGTCCTGGAGAGCTTGCAGAGCACTGGGGAAAGGCAGGCAGAGAATTCCCTGCTAGCACCTTCTCTGTGCCTGTTCACATTGCTTCGCAGAATCGCTTTTGTGCAGAAAACAGTAACACTTGTTCAGACGAAAAAAAGCACAGAGCCCCAGATTTTATGTTGTCCTGGAGAGCTTGCAGAGCACTGGGGAAAAGCAGGCAGAGAATTCCCTGCTAGCACCTTCTCTGTGCCTGGGAAGCAGAAGTGTTCACATTGCTTCGCAGAATCGCTTTTGTGCAGAAAACAGTAACACTTGTTCAGAACGAAAGAAAGCACAGAGCCCCAGATTTTATGTTGTCCTGGAGAGCTTGCAGAGCACTGGGGAAAAGCAGGCAGAGAATTCCCTGCTAGCACCTTCTCTGTGCCTGGGAAGCAGAAGTGTTCACATTGCTTGGCAGAATCGCTTTTGTGCAGAAAACAGTAACACTTGTTCAGAACGAAAGAAAGCACAGAGCCCCAGATTTTATGTTGTCCTGGAGAGCTTGCAGAGCACTGGGGAAAAGCAGGCAGAGAATTCCCTGCTAGCACCTTCTCTGTGCCTGGGAAGCAGAAGTCTTCACATTGCTTCGCAGAATCGCTTTTGTGCAGAAAACAGTAACACTTGTTCAGAACGAAAGAAAGCACAGAGCCCCAGATTTTATGTTGTCCTGGAGAGCTTGCAGAGCACTGGGGAAAAGCAGGCAGAGAATTCCCTGCTAGCACCTTCTCTGTGCCTGGGAAACAGAAGTGTTCACATTGCTTGGCAGAATCGCTTTTGTGCAGAAAACAGTAACACTTGTTCAGAACGAAAGAAAGCACAGAGCCCCAGATTTTATGTTGTCCTGGAGAGCTTGCAGAGCACTGGGGAAAAGCAGGCAGAGAATTCCCTGCTAGCACCTTCTCTGTGCCTGTTCACATTGCTTCGCAGAATCGCTTTTGTGCAGAAAACAGTAACACTTGTTCAGACGAAAAAAAGCACAGAGCCCCAGATTTTATGTTGTCCTGGAGAGCTTGCAGAGCACTGGGGAAAAGCAGGCAGAGAATTCCCTGCTAGCACCTTCTCTGTGCCTGGGAAGCAGAAGTGTTCACATTGCTTGGCAGAATCGCTTTTGTGCAGAAAACAGTAACACTTGTTCAGAACGAAAGAAAGCACAGAGCCCCAGATTTTATGTTGTCCTGGAGAGCGTGCAGAGCACTGGGGAAAAGCAGGCAGAGAATTCCCTGCTAGCACCTTCTCTGTGCCTGGGAAACAGAAGTGTTCCCATTGCTTCGCAGAATCGCTTTTGTGCAGAAAACAGTAACACTTGTTCAGAACGAAAGAAAGCACAGAGCCCCAGATTTTATGTTGTCCTGGAGAGCTTGCAGAGCACTGGGGAAAAGCAGGCAGAGAATTCCCTGCTAGCACCTTCTCTGTGCCTGGGAAGTAGAAGTGTTCACATTGCTTCGCAGAATCGCTTTTGTGCAGAAAACACTAACACTTGTTCAGAACGAAAGAAAGCACAGAGCCCCAGATTTTATGTTGTCCTGGAGAGCTTGCAGAGCACTGGGGAAAAGCAGGCAGAGAATTCCCTGCTAGCACCTTCTCTGTGCCTGGGAAGCAGAAGTGTTCACATTGCTTGGCAGAATCGCTTTTGTGCAGAAAACAGTAACACTTGTTCAGAACGAAAGAAAGCACAGAGCCCCAGATTTTATGTTGTCCTGGAGAGCTTGCAGAGCACTGGGGAAAAGCAGGCAGAGAATTCCCTGCTAGCACCTTCTCTGTGCCTGGGAAGCAGAAGTGTTCACATTGCTTCGCAGAATCGCTTTTGTGCAGAAAACACTAACACTTGTTCAGAACGAAAGAAAGCACAGAGCCCCAGATTTTATGTTGTCCTGGAGAGCTTGCAGAGCACTGGGGAAAAGCAGGCAGAGAATTCCCTGCTAGCACCTTCTCTGTGCCTGTTCACATTGCTTCGCAGAATCGCTTTTGTGCAGAAAACAGTAACACTTGTTCAGACGAAAAAAAGCACAGAGCCCCAGATTTTACGTTGTCCTGGAGAGCTTGCAGAGCACTGGGGAAAAGCAGGCAGAGAATTCCCTGCTAGCACCTTCTCTGTGCCTGGGAAGCAGAAGTGTTCACATTGCTTCGCAGAATCGCTTTTGTGCAGAAAACACTAACACTTGTTCAGAACGAAAGAAAGCACAGAGCCCCAGATTTTATGTTGTCCTGGAGAGCTTGCAGAGCACTGGGGAAAAGCAGGCAGAGAATTCCCTGCTAGCACCTTCTCTGTGCCTGGGAAGCAGAAGTGTTCACATTGCTTCGCAGAATCGCTTTTGTGCAGAAAACAGTAACACTTGTTCAGAACGAAAGAAAGCACAGAGCCCCAGATTTGCTGTTGTCCTGGAGAGCTTGCAGAGCACTGGGGAAAGGCAGGCAGAGAATTCCCTGCTAGCACCTTCTCTGTGCCTGTTCACATTGCTTCGCAGAATCGCTTTTGTGCAGAAAACAGTAACACTTGTTCAGACGAAAAAAAGCACAGAGCCCCAGATTTTATGTTGTCCTGGAGAGCTTGCAGAGCACTGGGGAAAAGCAGGCAGAGAATTCCCTGCTAGCACCTTCTCTGTGCCTGGGAAGCAGAAGTGTTCACATTGCTTCGCAGAATCGCTTTTGTGCAGAAAACAGTAACACTTGTTCAGAACGAAAGAAAGCACAGAGCCCCAGATTTTATGTTGTCCTGGAGAGCTTGCAGAGCACTGGGGAAAAGCAGGCAGAGAATTCCCTGCTAGCACCTTCTCTGTGCCTGGGAAACAGAAGTGTTCACATTGCTTCGCAGAATCGCTTTTGTGCAGAAAACACTAACACTTGTTCAGAACGAAAGAAAGCACAGAGCCCCAGATTTTATGTTGTCCTGGAGAGCTTGCAGAGCACTGGGGAAAAGCAGGCAGAGAATTCCCTGCTAGCACCTTCTCTGTGCCTGGGAAGCAGAAGTGTTCACATTGCTTCGCAGAATCGCTTTTGTGCAGAAAACACTAACACTTGTTCAGAACGAAAGAAAGCACAGAGCCCCAGATTTGCTGTTGTCCTGGAGAGCTTGCAGAGCACTGGGGAAAGGCAGGCAGAGAATTCCCTGCTAGCACCTTCTCTGTGCCTGTTCACATTGCTTCGCAGAATCGCTTTTGTGCAGAAAACAGTAACACTTGTTCAGACGAAAAAAAGCACAGAGCCCCAGATTTTATGTTGTCCTGGAGAGCTTGCAGAGCACTGGGGAAAAGCAGGCAGAGAATTCCCTGCTAGCACCTTCTCTGTGCCTGGGAAGCAGAAGTGTTCACATTGCTTCGCAGAATCGCTTTTGTGCAGAAAACACTAACACTTGTTCAGAACGAAAGAAAGCACAGAGCCCCAGATTTTATGTTGTCCTGGAGAGCTTGCAGAGCACTGGGGAAAAGCAGGCAGAGAATTCCCTGCTAGCACCTTCTCTGTGCCTGGGAAACAGAAGTGTTCACATTGCTTCGCAGAATCGCTTTTGTGCAGAAAACACTAACACTTGTTCAGAACGAAAGAAAGCACAGAGCCCCAGATTTGCTGTTGTCCTGGAGAGCTTGCAGAGCACTGGGGAAAGGCAGGCAGAGAATTCCCTGCTAGCACCTTCTCTGTGCCTGTTCACATTGCTTCGCAGAATCGCTTTTGTGCAGAAAACACTAACACTTGTTCAGAACGAAAGAAAGCACAGAGCCCCAGATTTTATGTTGTCCTGGAGAGCTTGCAGAGCACTGGGGAAAAGCAGGCAGAGAATTCCCTGCTAGCACCTTCTCTGTGCCTGGGAAGTAGAAGTGTTCACATTGCTTCGCAGAATCGCTTTTGTGCAGAAAACACTAACACTTGTTCAGAACGAAAGAAAGCACAGAGCCCCAGATTTTATGTTGTCCTGGAGAGCTTGCAGAGCACTGGGGAAAAGCAGGCAGAGAATTCCCTGCTAGCACCTTCTCTGTGCCTGGGAAGCAGAAGTGTTCACATTGCTTGGCAGAATCGCTTTTGTGCAGAAAACAGTAACACTTGTTCAGAACGAAAGAAAGCACAGAGCCCCAGATTTTATGTTGTCCTGGAGAGCTTGCAGAGCACTGGGGAAAAGCAGGCAGAGAATTCCCTGCTAGCACCTTCTCTGTGCCTGGGAAGCAGAAGTGTTCACATTGCTTCGCAGAATCGCTTTTGTGCAGAAAACACTAACACTTGTTCAGAACGAAAGAAAGCACAGAGCCCCAGATTTGCTGTTGTCCTGGAGAGCTTGCAGAGCACTGGGGAAAAGCAGGCAGAGAATTCCCTGCTAGCACCTTCTCTGTGCCTGGGAAGCAGAAGTGTTCACATTGCTTCGCAGAATCGCTTTTGTGCAGAAAACAGTAACACTTGTTCAGAACGAAAGAAAGCACAGAGCCCCAGATTTTATGTTGTCCTGGAGAGCTTGCAGAGCACTGGGGAAAAGCAGGCAGAGAATTCCCTGCTAGCACCTTCTCTGTGCCTGTTCACATTGCTTCGCAGAATCGCTTTTGTGCAGAAAACAGTAACACTTGTTCAGACGAAAAAAAGCACAGAGCCCCAGATTTTACGTTGTCCTGGAGAGCTTGCAGAGCACTGGGGAAAAGCAGGCAGAGAATTCCCTGCTAGCACCTTCTCTGTGCCTGGGAAGCAGAAGTGTTCACATTGCTTCGCAGAATCGCTTTTGTGCAGAAAACAGTAACACTTGTTCAGAACGAAAGAAAGCACAGAGCCCCAGATTTTATGTTGTCCTGGAGAGCTTGCAGAGCACTGGGGAAAAGCAGGCAGAGAATTCCCTGCTAGCACCTTCTCTGTGCCTGGGAAGCAGAAGTGTTCACATTGCTTCGCAGAATCGCTTTTGTGCAGAAAACAGTAACACTTGTTCAGAACGAAAGAAAGCACAGAGCCCCAGATTTGCTGTTGTCCTGGAGAGCTTGCAGAGCACTGGGGAAAGGCAGGCAGAGAATTCCCTGCTAGCACCTTCTCTGTGCCTGTTCACATTGCTTCGCAGAATCGCTTTTGTGCAGAAAACAGTAACACTTGTTCAGACGAAAAAAAGCACAGAGCCCCAGATTTTATGTTGTCCTGGAGAGCTTGCAGAGCACTGGGGAAAAGCAGGCAGAGAATTCCCTGCTAGCACCTTCTCTGTGCCTGGGAAGCAGAAGTGTTCACATTGCTTCGCAGAATCGCTTTTGTGCAGAAAACAGTAACACTTGTTCAGAACGAAAGAAAGCACAGAGCCCCAGATTTTATGTTGTCCTGGAGAGCTTGCAGAGCACTGGGGAAAAGCAGGCAGAGAATTCCCTGCTAGCACCTTCTCTGTGCCTGGGAAACAGAAGTGTTCACATTGCTTCGCAGAATCGCTTTTGTGCAGAAAACACTAACACTTGTTCAGAACGAAAGAAAGCACAGAGCCCCAGATTTTATGTTGTCCTGGAGAGCTTGCAGAGCACTGGGGAAAAGCAGGCAGAGAATTCCCTGCTAGCACCTTCTCTGTGCCTGGGAAGTAGAAGTGTTCACATTGCTTCGCAGAATCGCTTTTGTGCAGAAAACACTAACACTTGTTCAGAACGAAAGAAAGCACAGAGCCCCAGATTTTATGTTGTCCTGGAGAGCTTGCAGAGCACTGGGGAAAAGCAGGCAGAGAATTTCCTGCTAGCACCTTCTCTGTGCCTGGGAAGCAGAAGTGTTCACATTGCTTGGCAGAATCGCTTTTGTGCAGAAAACAGTAACACTTGTTCAGAATGAAAGAAAGCACAGAGCCCCAGATTTTATGTTGTCCTGGAGAGCTTGCAGAGCACTGGGGAAAAGCAGGCAGAGAATTCCCTGCTAGCACCTTCTCTGTGCCTGGGAAGCAGAAGTGTTCACATTGCTTGGCAGAATCGCTTTTGTGCAGAAAACAGTAACACTTGTTCAGAACGAAAGAAAGCACAGAGCCCCAGATTTTATGTTGTCCTGGAGAGCTTGCAGAGCACTGGGGAAAAGCAGGCAGAGAATTCCCTGCTAGCACCTTCTCTGTGCCTGGGAAGCAGAAGTGTTCACATTGCTTCGCAGAATCGCTTTTGTGCAGAAAACACTAACACTTGTTCAGAACGAAAGAAAGCACAGAGCCCCAGATTTGCTGTTGTCCTGGAGAGCTTGCAGAGCACTGGGGAAAGGCAGGCAGAGAATTCCCTGCTAGCACCTTCTCTGTGCCTGTTCACATTGCTTCGCAGAATCGCTTTTGTGCAGAAAACAGTAACACTTGTTCAGACGAAAAAAAGCACAGAGCCCCAGATTTTATGTTGTCCTGGAGAGCTTGCAGAGCACTGGGGAAAAGCAGGCAGAGAATTCCCTGCTAGCACCTTCTCTGTGCCTGGGAAGCAGAAGTGTTCACATTGCTTCGCAGAATCGCTTTTGTGCAGAAAACAGTAACACTTGTTCAGAACGAAAGAAAGCACAGAGCCCCAGATTTTATGTTGTCCTGGAGAGCTTGCAGAGCACTGGGGAAAAGCAGGCAGAGAATTCCCTGCTAGCACCTTCTCTGTGCCTGGGAAGCAGAAGTGTTCACATTGCTTCGCAGAATCGCTTTTGTGCAGAAAACAGTAACACTTGTTCAGAACGAAAGAAAGCACAGAGCCCCAGATTTTATGTTGTCCTGGAGAGCTTGCAGAGCACTGGGGAAAAGCAGGCAGAGAATTCCCTGCTAGCACCTTCTCTGTGCCTGGGAAGCAGAAGTGTTCACATTGCTTCGCAGAATCGCTTTTGTGCAGAAAACACTAACACTTGTTCAGAACGAAAGAAAGCACAGAGCCCCAGATTTTATGTTGTCCTGGAGAGCTTGCAGAGCACTGGGGAAAAGCAGGCAGAGAATTCCCTGCTAGCACCTTCTCTGTGCCTGGGAAGCAGAAGTCTTCACATTGCTTCGCAGAATCGCTTTTGTGCAGAAAACAGTAACACTTGTTCAGAACGAAAGAAAGCACAGAGCCCCAGATTTTATGTTGTGCTGGAGAGCTTGCAGAGCACTGGGGAAAAGCAGGCAGAGAATTCCCTGCTAGCACCTTCTCTGTGCCTGGGAAGCAGAAGTGTTCACATTGCTTGGCAGAATCGCTTTTGTGCAGAAAACAGTAACACTTGTTCAGAACGAAAGAAAGCACAGAGCCCCAGATTTTATGTTGTCCTGGAGAGCTTGCAGAGCACTGGGGAAAAGCAGGCAGAGAATTCCCTGCTAGCACCTTCTCTGTGCCTGGGAAGCAGAAGTGTTCACATTGCTTCGCAGAATCGCTTTTGTGCAGAAAACACTAACACTTGTTCAGAACGAAAGAAAGCACAGAGCCCCAGATTTGCTGTTGTCCTGGAGAGCTTGCAGAGCACTGGGGAAAAGCAGGCAGAGAATTCCCTGCTAGCACCTTCTCTGTGCCTGTTCACATTGCTTCGCAGAATCGCTTTTGTGCAGAAAACAGTAACACTTGTTCAGACGAAAAAAAGCACAGAGCCCCAGATTTTACGTTGTCCTGGAGAGCTTGCAGAGCACTGGGGAAAAGCAGGCAGAGAATTCCCTGCTAGCACCTTCTCTGTGCCTGGGAAGCAGAAGTGTTCACATTGCTTGGCAGAATCGCTTTTGTGCAGAAAACAGTAACACTTGTTCAGAACGAAAGAAAGCACAGAGCCCCAGATTTTATGTTGTCCTGGAGAGCTTGCAGAGCACTGGGGAAAAGCAGGCAGAGAATTCCCTGCTAGCACCTTCTCTGTGCCTGGGAAGCAGAAGTGTTCACATTGCTTCGCAGAATCGCTTTTGTGCAGAAAACAGTAACACTTGTTCAGAACGAAAGAAAGCACAGAGCCCCAGATTTGCTGTTGTCCTGGAGAGCTTGCAGAGCACTGGGGAAAGGCAGGCAGAGAATTCCCTGCTAGCACCTTCTCTGTGCCTGTTCACATTGCTTCGCAGAATCGCTTTTGTGCAGAAAACACTAACACTTGTTCAGAACGAAAGAAAGCACAGAGCCCCAGATTTGCTGTTGTCCTGGAGAGCTTGCAGAGCACTGGGGAAAAGCAGGCAGAGAATTCCCTGCTAGCACCTTCTCTGTGCCTGTTCACATTGCTTCGCAGAATCGCTTTTGTGCAGAAAACACTAACACTTGTTCAGAACGAAAGAAAGCACAGAGCCCCAGATTTTATGTTGTCCTGGAGAGCTTGCAGAGCACTGGGGAAAAGCAGGCAGAGAATTCCCTGCTAGCACCTTCTCTGTGCCTGGGAAGTAGAAGTGTTCACATTGCTTCGCAGAATCGCTTTTGTGCAGAAAACACTAACACTTGTTCAGAACGAAAGAAAGCACAGAGCCCCAGATTTTATGTTGTCCTGGAGAGCTTGCAGAGCACTGGGGAAAAGCAGGCAGAGAATTCCCTGCTAGCACCTTCTCTGTGCCTGGGAAGCAGAAGTGTTCACATTGCTTGGCAGAATCGCTTTTGTGCAGAAAACAGTAACACTTGTTCAGAACGAAAGAAAGCACAGAGCCCCAGATTTTATGTTGTCCTGGAGAGCTTGCAGAGCACTGGGGAAAAGCAGGCAGAGAATTCCCTGCTAGCACCTTCTCTGTGCCTGGGAAGCAGAAGTGTTCACATTGCTTCGCAGAATCGCTTTTGTGCAGAAAACACTAACACTTGTTCAGAACGAAAGAAAGCACAGAGCCCCAGATTTGCTGTTGTCCTGGAGAGCTTGCAGAGCACTGGGGAAAAGCAGGCAGAGAATTCCCTGCTAGCACCTTCTCTGTGCCTGTTCACATTGCTTCGCAGAATCGCTTTTGTGCAGAAAACAGTAACACTTGTTCAGACGAAAAAAAGCACAGAGCCCCAGATTTTACGTTGTCCTGGAGAGCTTGCAGAGCACTGGGGAAAAGCAGGCAGAGAATTCCCTGCTAGCACCTTCTCTGTGCCTGGGAAGCAGAAGTGTTCACATTGCTTCGCAGAATCGCTTTTGTGCAGAAAACAGTAACACTTGTTCAGAACGAAAGAAAGCACAGAGCCCCAGATTTTATGTTGTCCTGGAGAGCTTGCAGAGCACTGGGGAAAAGCAGGCAGAGAATTCCCTGCTAGCACCTTCTCTGTGCCTGGGAAGCAGAAGTGTTCACATTGCTTCGCAGAATCGCTTTTGTGCAGAAAACAGTAACACTTGTTCAGAACGAAAGAAAGCACAGAGCCCCAGATTTGCTGTTGTCCTGGAGAGCTTGCAGAGCACTGGGGAAAGGCAGGCAGAGAATTCCCTGCTAGCACCTTCTCTGTGCCTGTTCACATTGCTTCGCAGAATCGCTTTTGTGCAGAAAACACTAACACTTGTTCAGAACGAAAGAAAGCACAGAGCCCCAGATTTTATGTTGTCCTGGAGAGCTTGCAGAGCACTGGGGAAAAGCAGGCAGAGAATTCCCTGCTAGCACCTTCTCTGTGCCTGGGAAGTAGAAGTGTTCACATTGCTTCGCAGAATCGCTTTTGTGCAGAAAACACTAACACTTGTTCAGAACGAAAGAAAGCACAGAGCCCCAGATTTTATGTTGTCCTGGAGAGCTTGCAGAGCACTGGGGAAAAGCAGGCAGAGAATTCCCTGCTAGCACCTTCTCTGTGCCTGGGAAGCAGAAGTGTTCACATTGCTTGGCAGAATCGCTTTTGTGCAGAAAACAGTAACACTTGTTCAGAACGAAAGAAAGCACAGAGCCCCAGATTTTATGTTGTCCTGGAGAGCTTGCAGAGCACTGGGGAAAAGCAGGCAGAGAATTCCCTGCTAGCACCTTCTCTGTGCCTGGGAAGCAGAAGTGTTCACATTGCTTCGCAGAATCGCTTTTGTGCAGAAAACACTAACACTTGTTCAGAACGAAAGAAAGCACAGAGCCCCAGATTTGCTGTTGTCCTGGAGAGCTTGCAGAGCACTGGGGAAAAGCAGGCAGAGAATTCCCTGCTAGCACCTTCTCTGTGCCTGTTCACATTGCTTCGCAGAATCGCTTTTGTGCAGAAAACAGTAACACTTGTTCAGACGAAAAAAAGCACAGAGCCCCAGATTTTACGTTGTCCTGGAGAGCTTGCAGAGCACTGGGGAAAAGCAGGCAGAGAATTCCCTGCTAGCACCTTCTCTGTGCCTGGGAAGCAGAAGTGTTCACATTGCTTCGCAGAATCGCTTTTGTGCAGAAAACAGTAACACTTGTTCAGAACGAAAGAAAGCACAGAGCCCCAGATTTTATGTTGTCCTGGAGAGCTTGCAGAGCACTGGGGAAAAGCAGGCAGAGAATTCCCTGCTAGCACCTTCTCTGTGCCTGGGAAGCAGAAGTGTTCACATTGCTTCGCAGAATCGCTTTTGTGCAGAAAACAGTAACACTTGTTCAGAACGAAAGAAAGCACAGAGCCCCAGATTTGCTGTTGTCCTGGAGAGCTTGCAGAGCACTGGGGAAAGGCAGGCAGAGAATTCCCTGCTAGCACCTTCTCTGTGCCTGTTCACATTGCTTCGCAGAATCGCTTTTGTGCAGAAAACAGTAACACTTGTTCAGACGAAAAAAAGCACAGAGCCCCAGATTTTATGTTGTCCTGGAGAGCTTGCAGAGCACTGGGGAAAAGCAGGCAGAGAATTCCCTGCTAGCACCTTCTCTGTGCCTGGGAAGCAGAAGTGTTCACATTGCTTCGCAGAATCGCTTTTGTGCAGAAAACAGTAACACTTGTTCAGAACGAAAGAAAGCACAGAGCCCCAGATTTTATGTTGTCCTGGAGAGCTTGCAGAGCACTGGGGAAAAGCAGGCAGAGAATTCCCTGCTAGCACCTTCTCTGTGCCTGGGAAACAGAAGTGTTCACATTGCTTCGCAGAATCGCTTTTGTGCAGAAAACACTAACACTTGTTCAGAACGAAAGAAAGCACAGAGCCCCAGATTTTATGTTGTCCTGGAGAGCTTGCAGAGCACTGGGGAAAGGCAGGCAGAGAATTCCCTGCTAGCACCTTCTTTGTGCCTGTTCACATTGCTTCGCAGAATCGCTTTTGTGCAGAAAACAGTAACACTTGTTCAGACGAAAAAAAGCACAGAGCCCCAGATTTTATGTTGTCCTGGAGAGCTTGCAGAGCACTGGGGAAAAGCAGGCAGAGAATTTCCTGCTAGCACCTTCTCTGTGCCTGGGAAGCAGAAGTGTTCACATTGCTTGGCAGAATCGCTTTTGTGCAGAAAACAGTAACACTTGTTCAGAATGAAAGAAAGCACAGAGCCCCAGATTTTATGTTGTCCTGGAGAGCTTGCAGAGCACTGGGGAAAAGCAGGCAGAGAATTCCCTGCTAGCACCTTCTCTGTGCCTGGGAAGCAGAAGTGTTCACATTGCTTGGCAGAATCGCTTTTGTGCAGAAAACAGTAACACTTGTTCAGAACGAAAGAAAGCACAGAGCCCCAGATTTTATGTTGTCCTGGAGATCTTGCAGAGCACTGGGGAAAAGCAGGCAGAGAATTCCCTGCTAGCACCTTCTCTGTGCCTGGGAAGCAGAAGTGTTCACATTGCTTCGCAGAATCGCTTTTGTGCAGAAAACACTAACACTTGTTCAGAACGAAAGAAAGCACAGAGCCCCAGATTTGCTGTTGTCCTGGAGAGCTTGCAGAGCACTGGGGAAAGGCAGGCAGAGAATTCCCTGCTAGCACCTTCTCTGTGCCTGTTCACATTGCTTCGCAGAATCGCTTTTGTGCAGAAAACAGTAACACTTGTTCAGACGAAAAAAAACACAGAGCCCCAGATTTTATGTTGTCCTGGAGAGCTTGCAGAGCACTGGGGAAAAGCAGGCAGAGAATTCCCTGCTAGCACCTTCTCTGTGCCTGGGAAGCAGAAGTGTTCACATTGCTTGGCAGAATCGCTTTTGTGCAGAAAACAGTAACACTTGTTCAGAACGAAAGAAAGCACAGAGCCCCAGATTTTATGTTGTCCTGGAGAGCTTGCAGAGCACTGGGGAAAAGCAGGCAGAGAATTCCCTGCTAGCACCTTCTCTGTGCCTGGGAAGCAGAAGTGTTCACATTGCTTCGCAGAATCGCTTTTGTGCAGAAAACACTAACACTTGTTCAGAACGAAAGAAAGCACAGAGCCCCAGATTTGCTGTTGTCCTGGAGAGCTTGCAGAGCACTGGGGAAAGGCAGGCAGAGAATTCCCTGCTAGCACCTTCTCTGTGCCTGTTCACATTGCTTCGCAGAATCGCTTTTGTGCAGAAAACAGTAACACTTGTTCAGACGAAAAAAAGCACAGAGCCCCAGATTTTATGTTGTCCTGGAGAGCTTGCAGAGCACTGGGGAAAAGCAGGCAGAGAATTCCCTGCTAGCACCTTCTCTGTGCCTGGGAAGCAGAAGTGTTCACATTGCTTCGCAGAATCGCTTTTGTGCAGAAAACAGTAACACTTGTTCAGAACGAAAGAAAGCACAGAGCCCCAGATTTTATGTTGTCCTGGAGAGCTTGCAGAGCACTGGGGAAAAGCAGGCAGAGAATTCCCTGCTAGCACCTTCTCTGTGCCTGGGAAGCAGAAGTCTTCACATTGCTTCGCAGAATCGCTTTTGTGCAGAAAACACTAACACTTGTTCAGAACGAAAGAAAGCACAGAGCCCCAGATTTTATGTTGTCCTGGAGAGCTTGCAGAGCACTGGGGAAAAGCAGGCAGAGAATTCCCTGCTAGCACCTTCTCTGTGCCTGGGAAGCAGAAGTGTTCACATTGCTTCGCAGAATCGCTTTTGTGCAGAAAACAGTAACACTTGTTCAGAACGAAAGAAAGCACAGAGCCCCAGATTTTATGTTGTGCTGGAGAGCTTGCAGAGCACTGGGGAAAAGCAGGCAGAGAATTCCCTGCTAGCACCTTCTCTGTGCCTGGGAAGCAGAAGTGTTCACATTGCTTGGCAGAATCGCTTTTGTGCAGAAAACAGTAACACTTGTTCAGAACGAAAGAAAGCACAGAGCCCCAGATTTTATGTTGTCCTGGAGAGCTTGCAGAGCACTGGGGAAAAGCAGGCAGAGAATTCCCTGCTAGCACCTTCTCTGTGCCTGGGAAGCAGAAGTGTTCACATTGCTTCGCAGAATCGCTTTTGTGCAGAAAACACTAACACTTGTTCAGAACGAAAGAAAGCACAGAGCCCCAGATTTGCTGTTGTCCTGGAGAGCTTGCAGAGCACTGGGGAAAAGCAGGCAGAGAATTCCCTGCTAGCACCTTCTCTGTGCCTGTTCACATTGCTTCGCAGAATCGCTTTTGTGCAGAAAACACTAACACTTGTTCAGAACGAAAGAAAGCACAGAGCCCCAGATTTTATGTTGTCCTGGAGAGCTTGCAGAGCACTGGGGAAAAGCAGGCAGAGAATTCCCTGCTAGCACCTTCTCTGTGCCTGGGAAGTAGAAGTGTTCACATTGCTTCGCAGAATCGCTTTTGTGCAGAAAACACTAACACTTGTTCAGAACGAAAGAAAGCACAGAGCCCCAGATTTTATGTTGTCCTGGAGAGCTTGCAGAGCACTGGGGAAAAGCAGGCAGAGAATTCCCTGCTAGCACCTTCTCTGTGCCTGGGAAGCAGAAGTGTTCACATTGCTTGGCAGAATCGCTTTTGTGCAGAAAACTAACACTTGTTCAGAACGAAAGAAAGCACAGAGCCCCAGATTTTATGTTGTCCTGGAGAGCTTGCAGAGCACTGGGGAAAAGCAGGCAGAGAATTCCCTGCTAGCACCTTCTCTGTGCCTGGGAAGCAGAAGTGTTCACATTGCTTCGCAGAATCGCTTTTGTGCAGAAAACACTAACACTTGTTCAGAACGAAAGAAAGCACAGAGCCCCAGATTTGCTGTTGTCCTGGAGAGCTTGCAGAGCACTGGGGAAAAGCAGGCAGAGAATTCCCTGCTAGCACCTTCTCTGTGCCTGTTCACATTGCTTCGCAGAATCGCTTTTGTGCAGAAAACAGTAACACTTGTTCAGACGAAAAAAAGCACAGAGCCCCAGATTTTATGTTGTCCTGGAGAGCTTGCAGAGCACTGGGGAAAAGCAGGCAGAGAATTCCCTGCTAGCACCTTCTCTGTGCCTGGGAAGCAGAAGTGTTCACATTGCTTCGCAGAATCGCTTTTGTGCAGAAAACAGTAACACTTGTTCAGAACGAAAGAAAGCACAGAGCCCCAGATTTTATGTTGTCCTGGAGAGCTTGCAGAGCACTGGGGAAAAGCAGGCAGAGAATTCCCTGCTAGCACCTTCTCTGTGCCTGGGAAGCAGAAGTGTTCACATTGCTTCGCAGAATCGCTTTTGTGCAGAAAACAGTAACACTTGTTCAGAACGAAAGAAAGCACAGAGCCCCAGATTTGCTGTTGTCCTGGAGAGCTTGCAGAGCACTGGGGAAAGGCAGGCAGAGAATTCCCTGCTAGCACCTTCTCTGTGCCTGGGAAGCAGAAGTGTTCACATTGCTTGGCAGAATCGCTTTTGTGCAGAAAACAGTAACATTTGTTCAGAACGAAAGAAAGCACAGAGCCCCAGATTTTATGTTGTCCTGGAGAGCTTGCAGAGCACTGGGGAAAAGCAGGCAGAGAATTCCCTGCTAGCACCTTCTCTGTGCCTGGGAAGCAGAAGTGTTCACATTGCTTCGCAGAATCGCTTTTGTGCAGAAAACACTAACACTTGTTCAGAACGAAAGAAAGCACAGAGCCCCAGATTTGCTGTTGTCCTGGAGAGCTTGCAGAGCACTGGGGAAAGGCAGGCAGAGAATTCCCTGCTAGCACCTTCTCTGTGCCTGTTCACATTGCTTCGCAGAATCGCTTTTGTGCAGAAAACACTAACACTTGTTCAGAACGAAAGAAAGCACAGAGCCCCAGATTTTATGTTGTCCTGGAGAGCTTGCAGAGCACTGGGGAAAAGCAGGCAGAGAATTCCCTGCTAGCACCTTCTCTGTGCCTGGGAAGTAGAAGTGTTCACATTGCTTCGCAGAATCGCTTTTGTGCAGAAAACAGTAACACTTGTTCAGAACGAAAGAAAGCACAGAGCCCCAGATTTTATGTTGTCCTGGAGAGCTTGCAGAGCACTGGGGAAAAGCAGGCAGAGAATTCCCTGCTAGCACCTTCTCTGTGCCTGGGAAGCAGAAGTGTTCACATTGCTTCGCAGAATCGCTTTTGTGCAGAAAACACTAACACTTGTTCAGAACGAAAGAAAGCACAGAGCCCCAGATTTGCTGTTGTCCTGGAGAGCTTGCAGAGCACTGGGGAAAAGCAGGCAGAGAATTCCCTGCTAGCACCTTCTCTGTGCCTGTTCACATTGCTTCGCAGAATCGCTTTTGTGCAGAAAACAGTAACACTTGTTCAGACGAAAAAAAGCACAGAGCCCCAGATTTTACGTTGTCCTGGAGAGCTTGCAGAGCACTGGGGAAAAGCAGGCAGAGAATTCCCTGCTAGCACCTTCTCTGTGCCTGGGAAGCAGAAGTGTTCACATTGCTTCGCAGAATCGCTTTTGTGCAGAAAACAGTAACACTTGTTCAGAACGAAAGAAAGCACAGAGCCCCAGATTTTATGTTGTCCTGGAGAGCTTGCAGAGCACTGGGGAAAAGCAGGCAGAGAATTCCCTGCTAGCACCTTCTCTGTGCCTGGGAAGCAGAAGTGTTCACATTGCTTCGCAGAATCGCTTTTGTGCAGAAAACAGTAACACTTGTTCAGAACGAAAGAAAGCACAGAGCCCCAGATTTGCTGTTGTCCTGGAGAGCTTGCAGAGCACTGGGGAAAGGCAGGCAGAGAATTCCCTGCTAGCACCTTCTCTGTGCCTGTTCACATTGCTTGGCAGAATCGCTTTTGTGCAGAAAACAGTAACACTTGTTCAGACGAAAAAAAGCACAGAGCCCCAGATTTTATGTTGTCCTGGAGAGCTTGCAGAGCACTGGGGAAAAGCAGGCAGAGAATTCCCTGCTAGCACCTTCTCTGTGCCTGGGAAGCAGAAGTGTTCACATTGCTTGGCAGAATCGCTTTTGTGCAGAAAACAGTAACACTTGTTCAGAACGAAAGAAAGCACAGAGCCCCAGATTTTATGTTGTCCTGGAGAGCTTGCAGAGCACTGGGGAAAAGCAGGCAGAGAATTCCCTGCTAGCACCTTCTCTGTGCCTGGGAAACAGAAGTGTTCACATTGCTTCGCAGAATCGCTTTTGTGCAGAAAACACTAACACTTGTTCAGAACGAAAGAAAGCACAGAGCCCCAGATTTTATGTTGTCCTGGAGAGCTTGCAGAGCACTGGGGAAAAGCAGGCAGAGAATTCCCTGCTAGCACCTTCTCTGTGCCTGGGAAGTAGAAGTGTTCACATTGCTTCGCAGAATCGCTTTTGTGCAGAAAACACTAACACTTGTTCAGAACGAAAGAAAGCACAGAGCCCCAGATTTTATGTTGTCCTGGAGAGCTTGCAGAGCACTGGGGAAAGGCAGGCAGAGAATTCCCTGCTAGCACCTTCTTTGTGCCTGTTCACATTGCTTCGCAGAATCGCTTTTGTGCAGAAAACAGTAACACTTGTTCAGACGAAAAAAAGCACAGAGCCCCAGATTTTATGTTGTCCTGGAGAGCTTGCAGAGCACTGGGGAAAAGCAGGCAGAGAATTTCCTGCTAGCACCTTCTCTGTGCCTGGGAAGCAGAAGTGTTCACATTGCTTGGCAGAATCGCTTTTGTGCAGAAAACAGTAACACTTGTTCAGAATGAAAGAAAGCACAGAGCCCCAGATTTTATGTTGTCCTGGAGAGCTTGCAGAGCACTGGGGAAAAGCAGGCAGAGAATTCCCTGCTAGCACCTTCTCTGTGCCTGGGAAGCAGAAGTGTTCACATTGCTTGGCAGAATCGCTTTTGTGCAGAAAACAGTAACACTTGTTCAGAACGAAAGAAAGCACAGAGCCCCAGATTTTATGTTGTCCTGGAGAGCTTGCAGAGCACTGGGGAAAAGCAGGCAGAGAATTCCCTGCTAGCACCTTCTCTGTGCCTGGGAAGCAGAAGTGTTCACATTGCTTGGCAGAATCGCTTTTGTGCAGAAAACAGTAACACTTGTTCAGAACGAAAGAAAGCACAGAGCCCCAGATTTTATGTTGTCCTGGAGAGCTTGCAGAGCACTGGGGAAAAGCAGGCAGAGAATTCCCTGCTAGCACCTTCTCTGTGCCTGGGAAACAGAAGTGTTCACATTGCTTCGCAGAATCGCTTTTGTGCAGAAAACACTAACACTTGTTCAGAACGAAAGAAAGCACAGAGCCCCAGATTTTATGTTGTCCTGGAGAGCTTGCAGAGCACTGGGGAAAAGCAGGCAGAGAATTCCCTGCTAGCACCTTCTCTGTGCCTGGGAAGTAGAAGTGTTCACATTGCTTCGCAGAATCGCTTTTGTGCAGAAAACACTAACACTTGTTCAGAACGAAAGAAAGCACAGAGCCCCAGATTTTATGTTGTCCTGGAGAGCTTGCAGAGCACTGGGGAAAGGCAGGCAGAGAATTCCCTGCTAGCACCTTCTTTGTGCCTGTTCACATTGCTTCGCAGAATCGCTTTTGTGCAGAAAACAGTAACACTTGTTCAGACGAAAAAAAGCACAGAGCCCCAGATTTTATGTTGTCCTGGAGAGCTTGCAGAGCACTGGGGAAAAGCAGGCAGAGAATTTCCTGCTAGCACCTTCTCTGTGCCTGGGAAGCAGAAGTGTTCACATTGCTTGGCAGAATCGCTTTTGTGCAGAAAACAGTAACACTTGTTCAGAATGAAAGAAAGCACAGAGCCCCAGATTTTATGTTGTCCTGGAGAGCTTGCAGAGCACTGGGGAAAAGCAGGCAGAGAATTCCCTGCTAGCACCTTCTCTGTGCCTGGGAAGCAGAAGTGTTCACATTGCTTGGCAGAATCGCTTTTGTGCAGAAAACAGTAACACTTGTTCAGAACGAAAGAAAGCACAGAGCCCCAGATTTTATGTTGTCCTGGAGAGCTTGCAGAGCACTGGGGAAAGGCAGGCAGAGAATTCCCTGCTAGCACCTTCTCTGTGCCTGTTCACATTGCTTCGCAGAATCGCTTTTGTGCAGAAAACAGTAACACTTGTTCAGACGAAAAAAAGCACAGAGCCCCAGATTTTATGTTGTCCTGGAGAGCTTGCAGAGCACTGGGGAAAAGCAGGCAGAGAATTCCCTGCTAGCACCTTCTCTGTGCCTGGGAAGCAGAAGTGTTCACATTGCTTGGCAGAATCGCTTTTGTGCAGAAAACAGTAACACTTGTTCAGAACGAAAGAAAGCACAGAGCCCCAGATTTTATGTTGTCCTGGAGAGCTTGCAGAGCACTGGGGAAAAGCAGGCAGAGAATTCCCTGCTAGCACCTTCTCTGTGCCTGGGAAGCAGAAGTGTTCACATTGCTTCGCAGAATCGCTTTTGTGCAGAAAACAGTAACACTTGTTCAGAACGAAAGAAAGCACAGAGCCCCAGATTTGCTGTTGTCCTGGAGAGCTTGCAGAGCACTGGGGAAAGGCAGGCAGAGAATTCCCTGCTAGCACCTTCTCTGTGCCTGTTCACATTGCTTCGCAGAATCGCTTTTGTGCAGAAAACAGTAACACTTGTTCAGACGAAAAAAAGCACAGAGCCCCAGATTTTATGTTGTCCTGGAGAGCTTGCAGAGCACTGGGGAAAAGCAGGCAGAGAATTCCCTGCTAGCACCTTCTCTGTGCCTGGGAAGCAGAAGTGTTCACATTGCTTCGCAGAATCGCTTTTGTGCAGAAAACAGTAACACTTGTTCAGAACGAAAGAAAGCACAGAGCCCCAGATTTTATGTTGTGCTGGAGAGCTTGCAGAGCACTGGGGAAAAGCAGGCAGAGAATTCCCTGCTAGCACCTTCTCTGTGCCTGGGAAGCAGAAGTGTTCACATTGCTTGGCAGAATCGCTTTTGTGCAGAAAACAGTAACACTTGTTCAGAACGAAAGAAAGCACAGAGCCCCAGATTTTATGTTGTCCTGGAGAGCTTGCAGAGCACTGGGGAAAAGCAGGCAGAGAATTCCCTGCTAGCACCTTCTCTGTGCCTGGGAAGCAGAAGTGTTCACATTGCTTCGCAGAATCGCTTTTGTGCAGAAAACACTAACACTTGTTCAGAACGAAAGAAAGCACAGAGCCCCAGATTTGCTGTTGTCCTGGAGAGCTTGCAGAGCACTGGGGAAAAGCAGGCAGAGAATTCCCTGCTAGCACCTTCTCTGTGCCTGTTCACATTGCTTCGCAGAATCGCTTTTGTGCAGAAAACACTAACACTTGTTCAGAACGAAAGAAAGCACAGAGCCCCAGATTTTATGTTGTCCTGGAGAGCTTGCAGAGCACTGGGGAAAAGCAGGCAGAGAATTCCCTGCTAGCACCTTCTCTGTGCCTGGGAAGTAGAAGTGTTCACATTGCTTCGCAGAATCGCTTTTGTGCAGAAAACAGTAACACTTGTTCAGAACGAAAGAAAGCACAGAGCCCCAGATTTTATGTTGTCCTGGAGAGCTTGCAGAGCACTGGGGAAAAGCAGGCAGAGAATTCCCTGCTAGCACCTTCTCTGTGCCTGGGAAGCAGAAGTGTTCACATTGCTTGGCAGAATCGCTTTTGTGCAGAAAACAGTAACACTTGTTCAGAACGAAAGAAAGCACAGAGCCCCAGATTTTATGTTGTCCTGGAGAGCTTGCAGAGCACTGGGGAAAAGCAGGCAGAGAATTCCCTGCTAGCACCTTCTCTGTGCCTGGGAAGCAGAAGTGTTCACATTGCTTCGCAGAATCGCTTTTGTGCAGAAAACACTAACACTTGTTCAGAACGAAAGAAAGCACAGAGCCCCAGATTTGCTGTTGTCCTGGAGAGCTTGCAGAGCACTGGGGAAAAGCAGGCAGAGAATTCCCTGCTAGCACCTTCTCTGTGCCTGTTCACATTGCTTCGCAGAATCGCTTTTGTGCAGAAAACAGTAACACTTGTTCAGACGAAAAAAAGCACAGAGCCCCAGATTTTACGTTGTCCTGGAGAGCTTGCAGAGCACTGGGGAAAAGCAGGCAGAGAATTCCCTGCTAGCACCTTCTCTGTGCCTGGGAAGCAGAAGTGTTCACATTGCTTCGCAGAATCGCTTTTGTGCAGAAAACAGTAACACTTGTTCAGAACGAAAGAAAGCACAGAGCCCCAGATTTTATGTTGTCCTGGAGAGCTTGCAGAGCACTGGGGAAAAGCAGGCAGAGAATTCCCTGCTAGCACCTTCTCTGTGCCTGGGAAGCAGAAGTGTTCACATTGCTTCGCAGAATCGCTTTTGTGCAGAAAACAGTAACACTTGTTCAGAACGAAAGAAAGCACAGAGCCCCAGATTTGCTGTTGTCCTGGAGAGCTTGCAGAGCACTGGGGAAAGGCAGGCAGAGAATTCCCTGCTAGCACCTTCTCTGTGCCTGTTCACATTGCTTCGCAGAATCGCTTTTGTGCAGAAAACAGTAACACTTGTTCAGACGAAAAAAAGCACAGAGCCCCAGATTTTATGTTGTCCTGGAGAGCTTGCAGAGCACTGGGGAAAAGCAGGCAGAGAATTCCCTGCTAGCACCTTCTCTGTGCCTGGGAAGCAGAAGTGTTCACATTGCTTCGCAGAATCGCTTTTGTGCAGAAAACAGTAACACTTGTTCAGAACGAAAGAAAGCACAGAGCCCCAGATTTTATGTTGTCCTGGAGAGCTTGCAGAGCACTGGGGAAAAGCAGGCAGAGAATTCCCTGCTAGCACCTTCTCTGTGCCTGGGAAACAGAAGTGTTCACATTGCTTCGCAGAATCGCTTTTGTGCAGAAAACAGTAACACTTGTTCAGAACGAAAGAAAGCACAGAGCCCCAGATTTTATGTTGTCCTGGAGAGCTTGCAGAGCACTGGGGAAAAGCAGGCAGAGAATTCCCTGCTAGCACCTTCTCTGTGCCTGGGAAGTAGAAGTGTTCACATTGCTTCGCAGAATCGCTTTTGTGCAGAAAACACTAACACTTGTTCAGAACGAAAGAAAGCACAGAGCCCCAGATTTTATGTTGTCCTGGAGAGCTTGCAGAGCACTGGGGAAAGGCAGGCAGAGAATTCCCTGCTAGCACCTTCTTTGTGCCTGTTCACATTGCTTCGCAGAATCGCTTTTGTGCAGAAAACAGTAACACTTGTTCAGACGAAAAAAAGCACAGAGCCCCAGATTTTATGTTGTCCTGGAGAGCTTGCAGAGCACTGGGGAAAAGCAGGCAGAGAATTTCCTGCTAGCACCTTCTCTGTGCCTGGGAAGCAGAAGTGTTCACATTGCTTGGCAGAATCGCTTTTGTGCAGAAAACAGTAACACTTGTTCAGAATGAAAGAAAGCACAGAGCCCCAGATTTTATGTTGTCCTGGAGAGCTTGCAGAGCACTGGGGAAAAGCAGGCAGAGAATTCCCTGCTAGCACCTTCTCTGTGCCTGGGAAGCAGAAGTGTTCACATTGCTTGGCAGAATCGCTTTTGTGCAGAAAACAGTAACACTTGTTCAGAACGAAAGAAAGCACAGAGCCCCAGATTTTATGTTGTCCTGGAGAGCTTGCAGAGCACTGGGGAAAAGCAGGCAGAGAATTCCCTGCTAGCACCTTCTCTGTGCCTGGGAAGCAGAAGTGTTCACATTGCTTCGCAGAATCGCTTTTGTGCAGAAAACACTAACACTTGTTCAGAACGAAAGAAAGCACAGAGCCCCAGATTTGCTGTTGTCCTGGAGAGCTTGCAGAGCACTGGGGAAAGGCAGGCAGAGAATTCCCTGCTAGCACCTTCTCTGTGCCTGTTCACATTGCTTCGCAGAATCGCTTTTGTGCAGAAAACAGTAACACTTGTTCAGACGAAAAAAAGCACAGAGCCCCAGATTTTATGTTGTCCTGGAGAGCTTGCAGAGCACTGGGGAAAAGCAGGCAGAGAATTCCCTGCTAGCACCTTCTCTGTGCCTGGGAAGCAGAAGTGTTCACATTGCTTGGCAGAATCGCTTTTGTGCAGAAAACAGTAACACTTGTTCAGAACGAAAGAAAGCACAGAGCCCCAGATTTTATGTTGTCCTGGAGAGCTTGCAGAGCACTGGGGAAAAGCAGGCAGAGAATTCCCTGCTAGCACCTTCTCTGTGCCTGGGAAGCAGAAGTGTTCACATTGCTTCGCAGAATCGCTTTTGTGCAGAAAACACTAACACTTGTTCAGAACGAAAGAAAGCACAGAGCCCCAGATTTGCTGTTGTCCTGGAGAGCTTGCAGAGCACTGGGGAAAGGCAGGCAGAGAATTCCCTGCTAGCACCTTCTCTGTGCCTGTTCACATTGCTTCGCAGAATCGCTTTTGTGCAGAAAACAGTAACACTTGTTCAGACGAAAAAAAGCACAGAGCCCCAGATTTTATGTTGTCCTGGAGAGCTTGCAGAGCACTGGGGAAAAGCAGGCAGAGAATTCCCTGCTAGCACCTTCTCTGTGCCTGGGAAGCAGAAGTGTTCACATTGCTTCGCAGAATCGCTTTTGTGCAGAAAACAGTAACACTTGTTCAGAACGAAAGAAAGCACAGAGCCCCAGATTTTATGTTGTCCTGGAGAGCTTGCAGAGCACTGGGGAAAAGCAGGCAGAGAATTCCCTGCTAGCACCTTCTCTGTGCCTGGGAAGCAGAAGTCTTCACATTGCTTCGCAGAATCGCTTTTGTGCAGAAAACAGTAACACTTGTTCAGAACGAAAGAAAGCACAGAGCCCCAGATTTTATGTTGTGCTGGAGAGCTTGCAGAGCACTGGGGAAAAGCAGGCAGAGAATTCCCTGCTAGCACCTTCTCTGTGCCTGGGAAGCAGAAGTGTTCACATTGCTTGGCAGAATCGCTTTTGTGCAGAAAACAGTAACACTTGTTCAGAACGAAAGAAAGCACAGAGCCCCAGATTTGCTGTTGTCCTGGAGAGCTTGCAGAGCACTGGGGAAAAGCAGGCAGAGAATTCCCTGCTAGCACCTTCTCTGTGCCTGTTCACATTGCTTCGCAGAATCGCTTTTGTGCAGAAAACAGTAACACTTGTTCAGACGAAAAAAAGCACAGAGCCCCAGATTTTACGTTGTCCTGGAGAGCTTGCAGAGCACTGGGGAAAAGCAGGCAGAGAATTCCCTGCTAGCACCTTCTCTGTGCCTGGGAAGCAGAAGTGTTCACATTGCTTCGCAGAATCGCTTTTGTGCAGAAAACAGTAACACTTGTTCAGAACGAAAGAAAGCACAGAGCCCCAGATTTTATGTTGTCCTGGAGAGCTTGCAGAGCACTGGGGAAAAGCAGGCAGAGAATTCCCTGCTAGCACCTTCTCTGTGCCTGGGAAGCAGAAGTGTTCACATTGCTTCGCAGAATCGCTTTTGTGCAGAAAACAGTAACACTTGTTCAGAACGAAAGAAAGCACAGAGCCCCAGATTTGCTGTTGTCCTGGAGAGCTTGCAGAGCACTGGGGAAAGGCAGGCAGAGAATTCCCTGCTAGCACCTTCTCTGTGCCTGTTCACATTGCTTCGCAGAATCGCTTTTGTGCAGAAAACAGTAACACTTGTTCAGACGAAAAAAAGCACAGAGCCCCAGATTTTATGTTGTCCTGGAGAGCTTGCAGAGCACTGGGGAAAAGCAGGCAGAGAATTCCCTGCTAGCACCTTCTCTGTGCCTGGGAAGCAGAAGTGTTCACATTGCTTCGCAGAATCGCTTTTGTGCAGAAAACAGTAACACTTGTTCAGAACGAAAGAAAGCACAGAGCCCCAGATTTTATGTTGTCCTGGAGAGCTTGCAGAGCACTGGGGAAAAGCAGGCAGAGAATTCCCTGCTAGCACCTTCTCTGTGCCTGGGAAACAGAAGTGTTCACATTGCTTCGCAGAATCGCTTTTGTGCAGAAAACACTAACACTTGTTCAGAACGAAAGAAAGCACAGAGCCCCAGATTTTATGTTGTCCTGGAGAGCTTGCAGAGCACTGGGGAAAAGCAGGCAGAGAATTCCCTGCTAGCACCTTCTCTGTGCCTGGGAAGTAGAAGTGTTCACATTGCTTCGCAGAATCGCTTTTGTGCAGAAAACACTAACACTTGTTCAGAACGAAAGAAAGCACAGAGCCCCAGATTTTATGTTGTCCTGGAGAGCTTGCAGAGCACTGGGGAAAGGCAGGCAGAGAATTCCCTGCTAGCACCTTCTTTGTGCCTGTTCACATTGCTTCGCAGAATCGCTTTTGTGCAGAAAACAGTAACACTTGTTCACACGAAAAAAAGCACAGAGCCCCAGATTTTATGTTGTCCTGGAGAGCTTGCAGAGCACTGGGGAAAAGCAGGCAGAGAATTTCCTGCTAGCACCTTCTCTGTGCCTGGGAAGCAGAAGTGTTCACATTGCTTGGCAGAATCGCTTTTGTGCAGAAAACAGTAACACTTGTTCAGAATGAAAGAAAGCACAGAGCCCCAGATTTTATGTTGTCCTGGAGAGCTTGCAGAGCACTGGGGAAAAGCAGGCAGAGAATTCCCTGCTAGCACCTTCTCTGTGCCTGGGAAGCAGAAGTGTTCACATTGCTTGGCAGAATCGCTTTTGTGCAGAAAACAGTAACACTTGTTCAGAACGAAAGAAAGCACAGAGCCCCAGATTTTATGTTGTCCTGGAGAGCTTGCAGAGCACTGGGGAAAAGCAGGCAGAGAATTCCCTGCTAGCACCTTCTCTGTGCCTGGGAAGCAGAAGTGTTCACATTGCTTCGCAGAATCGCTTTTGTGCAGAAAACACTAACACTTGTTCAGAACGAAAGAAAGCACAGAGCCCCAGATTTGCTGTTGTCCTGGAGAGCTTGCAGAGCACTGGGGAAAGGCAGGCAGAGAATTCCCTGCTAGCACCTTCTCTGTGCCTGTTCACATTGCTTCGCAGAATCGCTTTTGTGCAGAAAACAGTAACACTTGTTCAGACGAAAAAAAGCACAGAGCCCCAGATTTTATGTTGTCCTGGAGAGCTTGCAGAGCACTGGGGAAAAGCAGGCAGAGAATTCCCTGCTAGCACCTTCTCTGTGCCTGGGAAGCAGAAGTGTTCACATTGCTTCGCAGAATCGCTTTTGTGCAGAAAACAGTAACACTTGTTCAGAACGAAAGAAAGCACAGAGCCCCAGATTTTATGTTGTCCTGGAGAGCTTGCAGAGCACTGGGGAAAAGCAGGCAGAGAATTCCCTGCTAGCACCTTCTCTGTGCCTGGGAAGAAGAAGTCTTCACATTGCTTCGCAGAATCGCTTTTGTGCAGAAAACACTAACACTTGTTCAGAACGAAAGAAAGCACAGAGCCCCAGATTTTATGTTGTCCTGGAGAGCTTGCAGAGCACTGGGGAAAAGCAGGCAGAGAATTCCCTGCTAGCACCTTCTCTGTGCCTGGGAAGCAGAAGTGTTCACATTGCTTCGCAGAATCGCTTTTGTGCAGAAAACAGTAACACTTGTTCAGAACGAAAGAAAGCACAGAGCCCCAGATTTTATGTTGTCCTGGAGAGCTTGCAGAGCACTGGGGAAAAGCAGGCAGAGAATTCCCTGCTAGCACCTTCTCTGTGCCTGGGAAGCAGAAGTGTTCACATTGCTTCGCAGAATCGCTTTTGTGCAGAAAACAGTAACACTTGTTCAGAACGAAAGAAAGCACAGAGCCCCAGATTTTATGTTGTGCTGGAGAGCTTGCAGAGCACTGGGGAAAAGCAGGCAGAGAATTCCCTGCTAGCACCTTCTCTGTGCCTGGGAAGCAGAAGTCTTCACATTGCTTCGCAGAATCGCTTTTGTGCAGAAAACAGTAACACTTGTTCAGAACGAAAGAAAGCACAGAGCCCCAGATTTTATGTTGTCCTGGAGAGCTTGCAGAGCACTGGGGAAAAGCAGGCAGAGAATTCCCTGCTAGCACCTTCTCTGTGCCTGGGAAACAGAAGTGTTCCCATTGCTTCGCAGAATCGCTTTAGTGCAGAAAACAGTAACACTTATTCAGAACGAAAGAAAGCACAGAGCCCCAGATTTGCTGTTCTCCTGGAGAGCTTGCAGAGCACTGGGGAAAGGCAGGCAGAGAATTCCCTGCTAGCACCTTCTTTGTGCCTGTTCACATTGCTTCGCAGAATCGCTTTTGTGCAGAAAACAGTAACACTTGTTCACACGAAAAAAAGCACAGAGCCCCAGATTTTATGTTGTCCTGGAGAGCTTGCAGAGCACTGGGGAAAAGCAGGCAGAGAATTTCCTGCTAGCACCTTCTCTGTGCCTGGGAAGCAGAAGTGTTCACATTGCTTGGCAGAATCGCTTTTGTGCAGAAAACAGTAACACTTGTTCAGAATGAAAGAAAGCACAGAGCCCCAGATTTTATGTTGTCCTGGAGAGCTTGCAGAGCACTGGGGAAAAGCAGGCAGAGAATTCCCTGCTAGCACCTTCTCTGTGCCTGGGAAGCAGAAGTGTTCACATTGCTTGGCAGAATCGCTTTTGTGCAGAAAACAGTAACACTTGTTCAGAACGAAAGAAAGCACAGAGCCCCAGATTTGCTGTTGTCCTGGAGAGCTTGCAGAGCACTGGGGAAAGGCAGGCAGAGAATTCCCTGCTAGCACCTTCTCTGTGCCTGTTCACATTGCTTCGCAGAATCGCTTTTGTGCAGAAAACAGTAACACTTGTTCAGACGAAAAAAAGCACAGAGCCCCAGATTTTATGTTGTCCTGGAGAGCTTGCAGAGCACTGGGGAAAAGCAGGCAGAGAATTCCCTGCTAGCACCTTCTCTGTGCCTGGGAAGCAGAAGTGTTCACATTGCTTCGCAGAATCGCTTTTGTGCAGAAAACAGTAACACTTGTTCAGAACGAAAGAAAGCACAGAGCCCCAGATTTTATGTTGTCCTGGAGAGCTTGCAGAGCACTGGGGAAAAGCAGGCAGAGAATTCCCTGCTAGCACCTTCTCTGTGCCTGGGAAGCAGAAGTGTTCACATTGCTTCGCAGAATCGCTTTTGTGCAGAAAACAGTAACACTTGTTCAGAACGAAAGAAAGCACAGAGCCCCAGATTTTATGTTGTCCTGGAGAGCTTGCAGAGCACTGGGGAAAAGCAGGCAGAGAATTCCCTGCTAGCACCTTCTCTGTGCCTGGGAAGCAGAAGTCTTCACATTGCTTCGCAGAATCGCTTTTGTGCAGAAAACAGTAACACTTGTTCAGAACGAAAGAAAGCACAGAGCCCCAGATTTTATGTTGTCCTGGAGAGCTTGCAGAGCACTGGGGAAAAGCAGGCAGAGAATTCCCTGCTAGCACCTTCTCTGTGCCTGGGAAGCAGAAGTGTTCACATTGCTTCGCAGAATCGCTTTTGTGCAGAAAACAGTAACACTTGTTCAGAACGAAAGAAAGCACAGAGCCCCAGATTTTATGTTGTGCTGGAGAGCTTGCAGAGCACTGGGGAAAAGCAGGCAGAGAATTCCCTGCTAGCACCTTCTCTGTGCCTGGGAAGCAGAAGTCTTCACATTGCTTCGCAGAATCGCTTTTGTGCAGAAAACAGTAACACTTGTTCAGAACGAAAGAAAGCACAGAGCCCCAGATTTTATGTTGTCCTGGAGAGCTTGCAGAGCACTGGGGAAAAGCAGGCAGAGAATTCCCTGCTAGCACCTTCTCTGTGCCTGGGAAACAGAAGTGTTCCCATTGCTTCGCAGAATCGCTTTAGTGCAGAAAACAGTAACACTTATTCAGAACGAAAGAAAGCACAGAGCCCCAGATTTGCTGTTCTCCTGGAGAGCTTGCAGAGCACTGGGGAAAGGCAGGCAGAGAATTCCCTGCTAGCACCTTCTTTGTGCCTGTTCACATTGCTTCGCAGAATCGCTTTTGTGCAGAAAACAGTAACACTTGTTCACACGAAAAAAAGCACAGAGCCCCAGATTTTATGTTGTCCTGGAGAGCTTGCAGAGCACTGGGGAAAAGCAGGCAGAGAATTTCCTGCTAGCACCTTCTCTGTGCCTGGGAAGCAGAAGTGTTCACATTGCTTGGCAGAATCGCTTTTGTGCAGAAAACAGTAACACTTGTTCAGAACGAAAGAAAGCACAGAGCCCCAGATTTTATGTTGTCCTGGAGAGCTTGCAGAGCACTGGGGAAAAGCAGGCAGAGAATTCCCTGCTAGCACCTTCTCTGTGCCTGGGAAGCAGAAGTGTTCACATTGCTTGGCAGAATCGCTTTTGTGCAGAAAACACTAACACTTGTTCAGAACGAAAGAAAGCACAGAGCCCCAGATTTTATGTTGTCCTGGAGAGCTTGCAGAGCACTGGGGAAAAGCAGGCAGAGAATTCCCTGCTAGCACTTTCTCTGTGCCTGGGAAGCAGAAGTGTTCACATTGCTTCGCAGAATCGCTTTTGTGCAGAAAACACTAACACTTGTTCAGAACGAAAGAAAGCACAGAGCCCCAGATTTGCTGTTGTCCTGGAGAGCTTGCAGAGCACTGGGGAAAGGCAGGCAGAGAATTCCCTGCTAGCACCTTCTCTGTGCCTGGGAAGCAGAAGTGTTCACATTGCTTCGCAGAATCGCTTTTGTGCAGAAAACAGTAACACTTGTTCAGAACGAAAGAAAGCACAGAGCCCCAGATTTTATGTTGTGCTGGAGAGCTTGCAGAGCACTGGGGAAAAGCAGGCAGAGAATTCCCTGCTAGCACCTTCTCTGTGCCTGGGAAGCAGAAGTCTTCACATTGCTTCGCAGAATCGCTTTTGTGCAGAAAACAGTAACACTTGTTCAGAACGAAAGAAAGCACAGAGCCCCAGATTTTATGTTGTCCTGGAGAGCTTGCAGAGCACTGGGGAAAAGCAGGCAGAGAATTCCCTGCTAGCACCTTCTCTGTGCCTGGGAAACAGAAGTGTTCCCATTGCTTCGCAGAATCGCTTTAGTGCAGAAAACAGTAACACTTATTCAGAACGAAAGAAAGCACAGAGCCCCAGATTTGCTGTTCTCCTGGAGAGCTTGCAGAGCACTGGGGAAAGGCAGGCAGAGAATTCCCTGCTAGCACCTTCTTTGTGCCTGTTCACATTGCTTCGCAGAATCGCTTTTGTGCAGAAAACAGTAACACTTGTTCACACGAAAAAAAGCACAGAGCCCCAGATTTTATGTTGTCCTGGAGAGCTTGCAGAGCACTGGGGAAAAGCAGGCAGAGAATTTCCTGCTAGCACCTTCTCTGTGCCTGGGAAGCAGAAGTGTTCACATTGCTTGGCAGAATCGCTTTTGTGCAGAAAACAGTAACACTTGTTCAGAATGAAAGAAAGCACAGAGCCCCAGATTTTATGTTGTCCTGGAGAGCTTGCAGAGCACTGGGGAAAAGCAGGCAGAGAATTCCCTGCTAGCACCTTCTCTGTGCCTGGGAAGCAGAAGTGTTCACATTGCTTGGCAGAATCGCTTTTGTGCAGAAAACAGTAACACTTGTTCAGAACGAAAGAAAGCACAGAGCCCCAGATTTTATGTTGTCCTGGAGAGCTTGCAGAGCACTGGGGAAAAGCAGGCAGAGAATTCCCTGCTAGCACCTTCTCTGTGCCTGGGAAGCAGAAGTGTTCACATTGCTTCGCAGAATCGCTTTTGTGCAGAAAACACTAACACTTGTTCAGAACGAAAGAAAGCACAGAGCCCCAGATTTGCTGTTGTCCTGGAGAGCTTGCAGAGCACTGGGGAAAGGCAGGCAGAGAATTCCCTGCTAGCACCTTCTCTGTGCCTGGGAAGCAGAAGTGTTCACATTGCTTCGCAGAATCGCTTTTGTGCAGAAAACAGTAACACTTGTTCAGAACGAAAGAAAGCACAGAGCCCCAGATTTTATGTTGTGCTGGAGAGCTTGCAGAGCACTGGGGAAAAGCAGGCAGAGAATTCCCTGCTAGCACCTTCT
Organism: Strix uralensis; assembly: GCF_047716275.1. Lineage (NCBI taxonomy): Eukaryota > Metazoa > Chordata > Aves > Strigiformes > Strigidae > Strix > Strix uralensis. The sequence continues at coordinate 380,912 of NW_027436714.1, read as the reverse complement.
CTGTGCCTGGGAAGCAGAAGTCTTCACATTGCTTCGCAGAATCGCTTTTGTGCAGAAAACAGTAACACTTGTTCAGAACGAAAGAAAGCACAGAGCCCCAGATTTTATGTTGTCCTGGAGAGCTTGCAGAGCACTGGGGAAAAGCAGGCAGAGAATTCCCTGCTAGCACCTTCTCTGTGCCTGGGAAACAGAAGTGTTCCCATTGCTTCGCAGAATCGCTTTAGTGCAGAAAACAGTAACACTTATTCAGAACGAAAGAAAGCACAGAGCCCCAGATTTGCTGTTCTCCTGGAGAGCTTGCAGAGCACTGGGGAAAGGCAGGCAGAGAATTCCCTGCTAGCACCTTCTTTGTGCCTGTTCACATTGCTTCGCAGAATCGCTTTTGTGCAGAAAACAGTAACACTTGTTCAGACGAAAAAAAGCACAGAGCCCCAGATTTTATGTTGTCCTGGAGAGCTTGCAGAGCACTGGGGAAAAGCAGGCAGAGAATTTCCTGCTAGCACCTTCTCTGTGCCTGGGAAGCAGAAGTGTTCACATTGCTTGGCAGAATCGCTTTTGTGCAGAAAACAGTAACACTTGTTCAGAATGAAAGAAAGCACAGAGCCCCAGATTTTATGTTGTCCTGGAGAGCTTGCAGAGCACTGGGGAAAAGCAGGCAGAGAATTCCCTGCTAGCACCTTCTCTGTGCCTGGGAAGCAGAAGTGTTCACATTGCTTGGCAGAATCGCTTTTGTGCAGAAAACAGTAACACTTGTTCAGAACGAAAGAAAGCACAGAGCCCCAGATTTTATGTTGTCCTGGAGAGCTTGCAGAGCACTGGGGAAAAGCAGGCAGAGAATTCCCTGCTAGCACCTTCTCTGTGCCTGGGAAGCAGAAGTGTTCACATTGCTTCGCAGAATCGCTTTTGTGCAGAAAACACTAACACTTGTTCAGAACGAAAGAAAGCACAGAGCCCCAGATTTGCTGTTGTCCTGGAGAGCTTGCAGAGCACTGGGGAAAGGCAGGCAGAGAATTCCCTGCTAGCACCTTCTCTGTGCCTGTTCACATTGCTTCGCAGAATCGCTTTTGTGCAGAAAACAGTAACACTTGTTCAGACGAAAAAAAGCACAGAGCCCCAGATTTTATGTTGTCCTGGAGAGCTTGCAGAGCACTGGGGAAAAGCAGGCAGAGAATTCCCTGCTAGCACCTTCTCTGTGCCTGGGAAGCAGAAGTGTTCACATTGCTTCGCAGAATCGCTTTTGTGCAGAAAACAGTAACACTTGTTCAGAACGAAAGAAAGCACAGAGCCCCAGATTTTATGTTGTCCTGGAGAGCTTGCAGAGCACTGGGGAAAAGCAGGCAGAGAATTCCCTGCTAGCACCTTCTCTGTGCCTGGGAAGCAGAAGTGTTCACATTGCTTCGCAGAATCGCTTTTGTGCAGAAAACAGTAACACTTGTTCAGAACGAAAGAAAGCACAGAGCCCCAGATTTTATGTTGTCCTGGAGAGCTTGCAGAGCACTGGGGAAAAGCAGGCAGAGAATTCCCTGCTAGCACCTTCTCTGTGCCTGGGAAGCAGAAGTCTTCACATTGCTTCGCAGAATCGCTTTTGTGCAGAAAACAGTAACACTTGTTCAGAACGAAAGAAAGCACAGAGCCCCAGATTTTATGTTGTGCTGGAGAGCTTGCAGAGCACTGGGGAAAAGCAGGCAGAGAATTCCCTGCTAGCACCTTCTCTGTGCCTGGGAAGCAGAAGTGTTCACATTGCTTGGCAGAATCGCTTTTGTGCAGAAAACACTAACACTTGTTCAGAACGAAAGAAAGCACAGAGCCCCAGATTTTATGTTGTCCTGGAGAGCTTGCAGAGCACTGGGGAAAAGCAGGCAGAGAATTCCCTGCTAGCACCTTCTCTGTGCCTGGGAAACAGAAGTGTTCCCATTGCTTCGCAGAATCGCTTTAGTGCAGAAAACAGTAACACTTATTCAGAACGAAAGAAAGCACAGAGCCCCAGATTTGCTGTTCTCCTGGAGAGCTTGCAGAGCACTGGGGAAAGGCAGGCAGAGAATTCCCTGCTAGCACCTTCTCTGTGCCTGGGAAGCAGAAGTCTTCACATTGCTTCGCAGAATCGCTTTTGTGCAGAAAACAGTAACACTTGTTCAGAACGAAAGAAAGCACAGAGCCCCAGATTTTATGTTGTCCTGGAGAGCTTGCAGAGCACTGGGGAAAAGCAGGCAGAGAATTCCCTGCTAGCACCTTCTCTGTGCCTGGGAAACAGAAGTGTTCACATTGCTTCGCAGAATCGCTTTTGTGCAGAAAACACTAACACTTGTTCAGAACGAAAGAAAGCACAGAGCCCCAGATTTTATGTTGTCCTGGAGAGCTTGCAGAGCACTGGGGAAAGGCAGGCAGAGAATTCCCTGCTAGCACCTTCTTTGTGCCTGTTCACATTGCTTCGCAGAATCGCTTTTGTGCAGAAAACAGTAACACTTGTTCACACGAAAAAAAGCACAGAGCCCCAGATTTTATGTTGTCCTGGAGAGCTTGCAGAGCACTGGGGAAAAGCAGGCAGAGAATTTCCTGCTAGCACCTTCTCTGTGCCTGGGAAGCAGAAGTGTTCACATTGCTTCGCAGAATCGCTTTTGTGCAGAAAACAGTAACACTTGTTCAGAATGAAAGAAAGCACAGAGCCCCAGATTTTATGTTGTCCTGGAGAGCTTGCAGAGCACTGGGGAAAAGCAGGCAGAGAATTCCCTGCTAGCACCTTCTCTGTGCCTGGGAAGCAGAAGTGTTCACATTGCTTGGCAGAATCGCTTTTGTGCAGAAAACAGTAACACTTGTTCAGAACGAAAGAAAGCACAGAGCCCCAGATTTTATGTTGTCCTGGAGAGCTTGCAGAGCACTGGGGAAAAGCAGGCAGAGAATTCCCTGCTAGCACCTTCTCTGTGCCTGGGAAGCAGAAGTGTTCACATTGCTTCGCAGAATCGCTTTTGTGCAGAAAACAGTAACACTTGTTCAGAACGAAAGAAAGCACAGAGCCCCAGATTTGCTGTTGTCCTGGAGAGCTTGCAGAGCACTGGGGAAAGGCAGGCAGAGAATTCCCTGCTAGCACCTTCTCTGTGCCTGTTCACATTGCTTCGCAGAATCGCTTTTGTGCAGAAAACAGTAACACTTGTTCAGACGAAAAAAAGCACAGAGCCCCAGATTTTATGTTGTCCTGGAGAGCTTGCAGAGCACTGGGGAAAAGCAGGCAGAGAATTCCCTGCTAGCACCTTCTCTGTGCCTGGGAAGCAGAAGTGTTCACATTGCTTCGCAGAATCGCTTTTGTGCAGAAAACAGTAACACTTGTTCAGAACGAAAGAAAGCACAGAGCCCCAGATTTTATGTTGTCCTGGAGAGCTTGCAGAGCACTGGGGAAAAGCAGGCAGAGAATTCCCTGCTAGCACCTTCTCTGTGCCTGGGAAACAGAAGTGTTCACATTGCTTCGCAGAATCGCTTTTGTGCAGAAAACACTAACACTTGTTCAGAACGAAAGAAAGCACAGAGCCCCAGATTTTATGTTGTCCTGGAGAGCTTGCAGAGCACTGGGGAAAGGCAGGCAGAGAATTCCCTGCTAGCACCTTCTCTGTGCCTGTTCACATTGCTTCGCAAGAATCGCTTTTGTGCAGAAAACAGTAACACTTGTTCAGAACGAAAGAAAGCACAGAGCCCCAGATTTTATGTTGTCCTGGAGAGCTTGCAGAGCACTGGGGAAAGGCAGGCAGAGAATTCCCTGCTAGCACCTTCTCTGTGCCTGGGAAGCAGAAGTGTTCACATTGCTTGGCAGAATCGCTTTTGTGCAGAAAACACTAACACTTGTTCAGAATGAAAGAAAGCACAGAGCCCCAGATTTTATGTTGTGCTGGAGAGCTTGCAGAGCACTGGGGAAAAGCAGGCAGAGAATTCCCTGCTAGCACCTTCTCTGTGCCTGGGAAACAGAAGTGTTCACATTGCTTCGCAGAATCGCTTTTGTGCAGAAAACAGTAACACTTGTTCAGAACGAAAGAAAGCACAGAGCCCCAGATTTGCTGTTGTCCTGGAGAGCTTGCAGAGCACTGGGGAAAGGCAGGCAGAGAATTCCCTGCTAGCACCTTCTCTGTGCCTGTTCACATTGCTTCGCAGAATCGCTTTTGTGCAGAAAACAGTAACACTTGTTCAGACGAAAGAAAGCACAGAGCCCCAGATTCTATGTTGTCCTGGAGAGCTTGCAGAGCACTGGGGAAAAGCAGGCAGAGAATTCCCTGCTAGCACCTTCTCTGTGCCTGGGAAGCAGAAGTGTTCCCATTGCTTCGCAGAATCGCTTTTGTGCAGAAAACAGTAACACTTGTTCAGAACGAAAGCAAGCACAGAGCCCCAGATTTTATGTTGTCCTGGAGAGCTTGCAGAGCACTGGGGAAAAGCAGGCAGAGAATTCCCTGCTAGCACCTTCTCTGTGCCTGGGAAGCAGAAGTGTTCACATTGCTTCGCAGAATCGCTTTTGTGCAGAAAACAGTAACACTTGTTCAGAACGAAAGAAAGCACAGAGCCCCAGATTTTATGTTGTGCTGGAGAGCTTGCAGAGCACTGGGGAAAAGCAGGCAGAGAATTCCCTGCTAGCACCTTCTCTGTGCCTGGGAAGCAGAAGTGTTCACATTGCTTCGCAGAATCGCTTTTGTGCAGAAAACAGTAACACTTGTTCAGAACGAAAGAAAGCACAGAGCCCCAGATTTTATGTTGTCCTGGAGAGCTTGCAGAGCACTGGGGAAAAGCAGGCAGAGAATTCCCTGCTAGCACCTTCTCTGTGCCTGTTCACATTGCTTCGCAGAATCGCTTTTGTGCAGAAAACAGTAACACTTGTTCACACGAAAAAAAGCACAGAGCCCCAGATTTTATGTTGTCCTGGAGAGCTTGCAGAGCACTGGGGAAAAGCAGGCAGAGAATTTCCTGCTAGCACCTTCTCTGTGCCTGGGAAGCAGAAGTGTTCACATTGCTTGGCAGAATCGCTTTTGTGCAGAAAACAGTAACACTTGTTCAGAATGAAAGAAAGCACAGAGCCCCAGATTTTATGTTGTCCTGGAGAGCTTGCAGAGCACTGGGGAAAAGCAGGCAGAGAATTCCCTGCTAGCACCTTCTCTGTGCCTGGGAAGCAGAAGTGTTCACATTGCTTGGCAGAATCGCTTTTGTGCAGAAAACAGTAACACTTGTTCAGAACGAAAGAAAGCACAGAGCCCCAGATTTTATGTTGTCCTGGAGAGCTTGCAGAGCACTGGGGAAAAGCAGGCAGAGAATTCCCTGCTAGCACCTTCTCTGTGCCTGGGAAGCAGAAGTGTTCACATTGCTTCGCAGAATCGCTTTTGTGCAGAAAACACTAACACTTGTTCAGAACGAAAGAAAGCACAGAGCCCCAGATTTGCTGTTGTCCTGGAGAGCTTGCAGAGCACTGGGGAAAGGCAGGCAGAGAATTCCCTGCTAGCACCTTCTCTGTGCCTGTTCACATTGCTTCGCAGAATCGCTTTTGTGCAGAAAACAGTAACACTTGTTCAGACGAAAAAAAGCACAGAGCCCCAGATTTTATGTTGTCCTGGAGAGCTTGCAGAGCACTGGGGAAAAGCAGGCAGAGAATTCCCTGCTAGCACCTTCTCTGTGCCTGGGAAGCAGAAGTGTTCACATTGCTTGGCAGAATCGCTTTTGTGCAGAAAACAGTAACACTTGTTCAGAACGAAAGAAAGCACAGAGCCCCAGATTTTATGTTGTCCTGGAGAGCTTGCAGAGCACTGGGGAAAAGCAGGCAGAGAATTCCCTGCTAGCACCTTCTCTGTGCCTGGGAAGCAGAAGTGTTCACATTGCTTCGCAGAATCGCTTTTGTGCAGAAAACACTAACACTTGTTCAGAACGAAAGAAAGCACAGAGCCCCAGATTTGCTGTTGTCCTGGAGAGCTTGCAGAGCACTGGGGAAAGGCAGGCAGAGAATTCCCTGCTAGCACCTTTTCTGTGCCTGTTCACATTGCTTCGCAGAATCGCTTTTGTGCAGAAAACAGTAACACTTGTTCAGAACGAAAGAAAGCACAGAGCCCCAGATTTGCTGTTGTCCTGGAGAGCTTGCAGAGCACTGGGGAAAGGCAGGCAGAGAATTCCCTGCTAGCACCTTCTCTGTGCCTGTTCACATTGCTTCGCAGAATCGCTTTTGTGCAGAAAACAGTAACACTTGTTCAGACGAAAAAAAGCACAGAGCCCCAGATTTTATGTTGTCCTGGAGAGCTTGCAGAGCACTGGGGAAAAGCAGGCAGAGAATTCCCTGCTAGCACCTTCTCTGTGCCTGGGAAGCAGAAGTGTTCACATTGCTTCGCAGAATCGCTTTTGTGCAGAAAACAGTAACACTTGTTCAGAACGAAAGAAAGCACAGAGCCCCAGATTTTATGTTGTCCTGGAGAGCTTGCAGAGCACTGGGGAAAAGCAGGCAGAGAATTCCCTGCTAGCACCTTCTCTGTGCCTGGGAAACAGAAGTGTTCACATTGCTTCGCAGAATCGCTTTTGTGCAGAAAACACTAACACTTGTTCAGAACGAAAGAAAGCACAGAGCCCCAGATTTTATGTTGTCCTGGAGAGCTTGCAGAGCACTGGGGAAAGGCAGGCAGAGAATTCCCTGCTAGCACCTTCTCTGTGCCTGTTCACATTGCTTCGCAAGAATCGCTTTTGTGCAGAAAACAGTAACACTTGTTCAGAACGAAAGAAAGCACAGAGCCCCAGATTTTATGTTGTCCTGGAGAGCTTGCAGAGCACTGGGGAAAGGCAGGCAGAGAATTCCCTGCTAGCACCTTCTCTGTGCCTGGGAAGCAGAAGTGTTCACATTGCTTGGCAGAATCGCTTTTGTGCAGAAAACACTAACACTTGTTCAGAATGAAAGAAAGCACAGAGCCCCAGATTTTATGTTGTGCTGGAGAGCTTGCAGAGCACTGGGGAAAAGCAGGCAGAGAATTCCCTGCTAGCACCTTCTCTGTGCCTGGGAAACAGAAGTGTTCACATTGCTTCGCAGAATCGCTTTTGTGCAGAAAACAGTAACACTTGTTCAGAACGAAAGAAAGCACAGAGCCCCAGATTTGCTGTTGTCCTGGAGAGCTTGCAGAGCACTGGGGAAAGGCAGGCAGAGAATTCCCTGCTAGCACCTTCTCTGTGCCTGTTCACATTGCTTCGCAGAATCGCTTTTGTGCAGAAAACAGTAACACTTGTTCAGACGAAAGAAAGCACAGAGCCCCAGATTCTATGTTGTCCTGGAGAGCTTGCAGAGCACTGGGGAAAAGCAGGCAGAGAATTCCCTGCTAGCACCTTCTCTGTGCCTGGGAAGCAGAAGTGTTCCCATTGCTTCGCAGAATCGCTTTTGTGCAGAAAACAGTAACACTTGTTCAGAACGAAAGCAAGCACAGAGCCCCAGATTTTATGTTGTCCTGGAGAGCTTGCAGAGCACTGGGGAAAAGCAGGCAGAGAATTCCCTGCTAGCACCTTCTCTGTGCCTGGGAAGCAGAAGTGTTCACATTGCTTCGCAGAATCGCTTTTGTGCAGAAAACAGTAACACTTGTTCAGAACGAAAGAAAGCACAGAGCCCCAGATTTTATGTTGTGCTGGAGAGCTTGCAGAGCACTGGGGAAAAGCAGGCAGAGAATTCCCTGCTAGCACCTTCTCTGTGCCTGGGAAGAAGAAGTCTTCACATTGCTTCGCAGAATCGCTTTTGTGCAGAAAACACTAACACTTGTTCAGAACGAAAGAAAGCACAGAGCCCCAGATTTTATGTTGTCCTGGAGAGCTTGCAGAGCACTGGGGAAAAGCAGGCAGAGAATTCCCTGCTAGCACCTTCTCTGTGCCTGGGAAGCAGAAGTGTTCACATTGCTTCGCAGAATCGCTTTTGTGCAGAAAACAGTAACACTTGTTCAGAACGAAAGAAAGCACAGAGCCCCAGATTTTATGTTGTCCTGGAGAGCTTGCAGAGCACTGGGGAAAAGCAGGCAGAGAATTCCCTGCTAGCACCTTCTCTGTGCCTGGGAAGCAGAAGTGTTCACATTGCTTCGCAGAATCGCTTTTGTGCAGAAAACAGTAACACTTGTTCAGAACGAAAGAAAGCACAGAGCCCCAGATTTTATGTTGTGCTGGAGAGCTTGCAGAGCACTGGGGAAAAGCAGGCAGAGAATTCCCTGCTAGCACCTTCTCTGTGCCTGGGAAGCAGAAGTCTTCACATTGCTTCGCAGAATCGCTTTTGTGCAGAAAACAGTAACACTTGTTCAGAACGAAAGAAAGCACAGAGCCCCAGATTTTATGTTGTCCTGGAGAGCTTGCAGAGCACTGGGGAAAAGCAGGCAGAGAATTCCCTGCTAGCACCTTCTCTGTGCCTGGGAAACAGAAGTGTTCCCATTGCTTCGCAGAATCGCTTTAGTGCAGAAAACAGTAACACTTATTCAGAACGAAAGAAAGCACAGAGCCCCAGATTTGCTGTTCTCCTGGAGAGCTTGCAGAGCACTGGGGAAAGGCAGGCAGAGAATTCCCTGCTAGCACCTTCTTTGTGCCTGTTCACATTGCTTCGCAGAATCGCTTTTGTGCAGAAAACAGTAACACTTGTTCACACGAAAAAAAGCACAGAGCCCCAGATTTTATGTTGTCCTGGAGAGCTTGCAGAGCACTGGGGAAAAGCAGGCAGAGAATTTCCTGCTAGCACCTTCTCTGTGCCTGGGAAGCAGAAGTGTTCACATTGCTTGGCAGAATCGCTTTTGTGCAGAAAACAGTAACACTTGTTCAGAATGAAAGAAAGCACAGAGCCCCAGATTTTATGTTGTCCTGGAGAGCTTGCAGAGCACTGGGGAAAAGCAGGCAGAGAATTCCCTGCTAGCACCTTCTCTGTGCCTGGGAAGCAGAAGTGTTCACATTGCTTGGCAGAATCGCTTTTGTGCAGAAAACAGTAACACTTGTTCAGAACGAAAGAAAGCACAGAGCCCCAGATTTGCTGTTGTCCTGGAGAGCTTGCAGAGCACTGGGGAAAGGCAGGCAGAGAATTCCCTGCTAGCACCTTCTCTGTGCCTGTTCACATTGCTTCGCAGAATCGCTTTTGTGCAGAAAACAGTAACACTTGTTCAGACGAAAAAAAGCACAGAGCCCCAGATTTTATGTTGTCCTGGAGAGCTTGCAGAGCACTGGGGAAAAGCAGGCAGAGAATTCCCTGCTAGCACCTTCTCTGTGCCTGGGAAGCAGAAGTGTTCACATTGCTTCGCAGAATCGCTTTTGTGCAGAAAACAGTAACACTTGTTCAGAACGAAAGAAAGCACAGAGCCCCAGATTTTATGTTGTCCTGGAGAGCTTGCAGAGCACTGGGGAAAAGCAGGCAGAGAATTCCCTGCTAGCACCTTCTCTGTGCCTGGGAAGCAGAAGTGTTCACATTGCTTCGCAGAATCGCTTTTGTGCAGAAAACAGTAACACTTGTTCAGAACGAAAGAAAGCACAGAGCCCCAGATTTTATGTTGTCCTGGAGAGCTTGCAGAGCACTGGGGAAAAGCAGGCAGAGAATTCCCTGCTAGCACCTTCTCTGTGCCTGGGAAGCAGAAGTCTTCACATTGCTTCGCAGAATCGCTTTTGTGCAGAAAACAGTAACACTTGTTCAGAACGAAAGAAAGCACAGAGCCCCAGATTTTATGTTGTCCTGGAGAGCTTGCAGAGCACTGGGGAAAAGCAGGCAGAGAATTCCCTGCTAGCACCTTCTCTGTGCCTGGGAAGCAGAAGTGTTCACATTGCTTCGCAGAATCGCTTTTGTGCAGAAAACAGTAACACTTGTTCAGAACGAAAGAAAGCACAGAGCCCCAGATTTTATGTTGTGCTGGAGAGCTTGCAGAGCACTGGGGAAAAGCAGGCAGAGAATTCCCTGCTAGCACCTTCTCTGTGCCTGGGAAGCAGAAGTCTTCACATTGCTTCGCAGAATCGCTTTTGTGCAGAAAACAGTAACACTTGTTCAGAACGAAAGAAAGCACAGAGCCCCAGATTTTATGTTGTCCTGGAGAGCTTGCAGAGCACTGGGGAAAAGCAGGCAGAGAATTCCCTGCTAGCACCTTCTCTGTGCCTGGGAAACAGAAGTGTTCCCATTGCTTCGCAGAATCGCTTTAGTGCAGAAAACAGTAACACTTATTCAGAACGAAAGAAAGCACAGAGCCCCAGATTTGCTGTTCTCCTGGAGAGCTTGCAGAGCACTGGGGAAAGGCAGGCAGAGAATTCCCTGCTAGCACCTTCTTTGTGCCTGTTCACATTGCTTCGCAGAATCGCTTTTGTGCAGAAAACAGTAACACTTGTTCACACGAAAAAAAGCACAGAGCCCCAGATTTTATGTTGTCCTGGAGAGCTTGCAGAGCACTGGGGAAAAGCAGGCAGAGAATTTCCTGCTAGCACCTTCTCTGTGCCTGGGAAGCAGAAGTGTTCACATTGCTTGGCAGAATCGCTTTTGTGCAGAAAACAGTAACACTTGTTCAGAACGAAAGAAAGCACAGAGCCCCAGATTTTATGTTGTCCTGGAGAGCTTGCAGAGCACTGGGGAAAAGCAGGCAGAGAATTCCCTGCTAGCACCTTCTCTGTGCCTGGGAAGCAGAAGTGTTCACATTGCTTGGCAGAATCGCTTTTGTGCAGAAAACACTAACACTTGTTCAGAACGAAAGAAAGCACAGAGCCCCAGATTTTATGTTGTCCTGGAGAGCTTGCAGAGCACTGGGGAAAAGCAGGCAGAGAATTCCCTGCTAGCACTTTCTCTGTGCCTGGGAAGCAGAAGTGTTCACATTGCTTCGCAGAATCGCTTTTGTGCAGAAAACACTAACACTTGTTCAGAACGAAAGAAAGCACAGAGCCCCAGATTTGCTGTTGTCCTGGAGAGCTTGCAGAGCACTGGGGAAAGGCAGGCAGAGAATTCCCTGCTAGCACCTTCTCTGTGCCTGGGAAGCAGAAGTGTTCACATTGCTTCGCAGAATCGCTTTTGTGCAGAAAACAGTAACACTTGTTCAGAACGAAAGAAAGCACAGAGCCCCAGATTTTATGTTGTGCTGGAGAGCTTGCAGAGCACTGGGGAAAAGCAGGCAGAGAATTCCCTGCTAGCACCTTCTCTGTGCCTGGGAAGCAGAAGTCTTCACATTGCTTCGCAGAATCGCTTTTGTGCAGAAAACAGTAACACTTGTTCAGAACGAAAGAAAGCACAGAGCCCCAGATTTTATGTTGTCCTGGAGAGCTTGCAGAGCACTGGGGAAAAGCAGGCAGAGAATTCCCTGCTAGCACCTTCTCTGTGCCTGGGAAACAGAAGTGTTCCCATTGCTTCGCAGAATCGCTTTAGTGCAGAAAACAGTAACACTTATTCAGAACGAAAGAAAGCACAGAGCCCCAGATTTGCTGTTCTCCTGGAGAGCTTGCAGAGCACTGGGGAAAGGCAGGCAGAGAATTCCCTGCTAGCACCTTCTTTGTGCCTGTTCACATTGCTTCGCAGAATCGCTTTTGTGCAGAAAACAGTAACACTTGTTCACACGAAAAAAAGCACAGAGCCCCAGATTTTATGTTGTCCTGGAGAGCTTGCAGAGCACTGGGGAAAAGCAGGCAGAGAATTTCCTGCTAGCACCTTCTCTGTGCCTGGGAAGCAGAAGTGTTCACATTGCTTGGCAGAATCGCTTTTGTGCAGAAAACAGTAACACTTGTTCAGAATGAAAGAAAGCACAGAGCCCCAGATTTTATGTTGTCCTGGAGAGCTTGCAGAGCACTGGGGAAAAGCAGGCAGAGAATTCCCTGCTAGCACCTTCTCTGTGCCTGGGAAGCAGAAGTGTTCACATTGCTTCGCAGAATCGCTTTTGTGCAGAAAACAGTAACACTTGTTCAGAACGAAAGAAAGCACAGAGCCCCAGATTTTATGTTGTCCTGGAGAGCTTGCAGAGCACTGGGGAAAAGCAGGCAGAGAATTCCCTGCTAGCACCTTCTCTGTGCCTGGGAAGCAGAAGTGTTCACATTGCTTCGCAGAATCGCTTTTGTGCAGAAAACACTAACACTTGTTCAGAACGAAAGAAAGCACAGAGCCCCAGATTTGCTGTTGTCCTGGAGAGCTTGCAGAGCACTGGGGAAAGGCAGGCAGAGAATTCCCTGCTAGCACCTTCTCTGTGCCTGGGAAGCAGAAGTGTTCACATTGCTTCGCAGAATCGCTTTTGTGCAGAAAACAGTAACACTTGTTCAGAACGAAAGAAAGCACAGAGCCCCAGATTTTATGTTGTGCTGGAGAGCTTGCAGAGCACTGGGGAAAAGCAGGCAGAGAATTCCCTGCTAGCACCTTCTCTGTGCCTGGGAAGCAGAAGTCTTCACATTGCTTCGCAGAATCGCTTTTGTGCAGAAAACAGTAACACTTGTTCAGAACGAAAGAAAGCACAGAGCCCCAGATTTTATGTTGTCCTGGAGAGCTTGCAGAGCACTGGGGAAAAGCAGGCAGAGAATTCCCTGCTAGCACCTTCTCTGTGCCTGGGAAACAGAAGTGTTCCCATTGCTTCGCAGAATCGCTTTAGTGCAGAAAACAGTAACACTTATTCAGAACGAAAGAAAGCACAGAGCCCCAGATTTGCTGTTCTCCTGGAGAGCTTGCAGAGCACTGGGGAAAGGCAGGCAGAGAATTCCCTGCTAGCACCTTCTTTGTGCCTGTTCACATTGCTTCGCAGAATCGCTTTTGTGCAGAAAACAGTAACACTTGTTCACACGAAAAAAAGCACAGAGCCCCAGATTTTATGTTGTCCTGGAGAGCTTGCAGAGCACTGGGGAAAAGCAGGCAGAGAATTTCCTGCTAGCACCTTCTCTGTGCCTGGGAAGCAGAAGTGTTCACATTGCTTGGCAGAATCGCTTTTGTGCAGAAAACAGTAACACTTGTTCAGAATGAAAGAAAGCACAGAGCCCCAGATTTTATGTTGTCCTGGAGAGCTTGCAGAGCACTGGGGAAAAGCAGGCAGAGAATTCCCTGCTAGCACCTTCTCTGTGCCTGGGAAGCAGAAGTGTTCACATTGCTTGGCAGAATCGCTTTTGTGCAGAAAACAGTAACACTTGTTCAGAACGAAAGAAAGCACAGAGCCCCAGATTTTATGTTGTCCTGGAGAGCTTGCAGAGCACTGGGGAAAAGCAGGCAGAGAATTCCCTGCTAGCACCTTCTCTGTGCCTGGGAAGCAGAAGTGTTCACATTGCTTCGCAGAATCGCTTTTGTGCAGAAAACACTAACACTTGTTCAGAACGAAAGAAAGCACAGAGCCCCAGATTTGCTGTTGTCCTGGAGAGCTTGCAGAGCACTGGGGAAAGGCAGGCAGAGAATTCCCTGCTAGCACCTTCTCTGTGCCTGTTCACATTGCTTCGCAGAATCGCTTTTGTGCAGAAAACAGTAACACTTGTTCAGACGAAAAAAAGCACAGAGCCCCAGATTTTATGTTGTCCTGGAGAGCTTGCAGAGCACTGGGGAAAAGCAGGCAGAGAATTCCCTGCTAGCACCTTCTCTGTGCCTGGGAAGCAGAAGTGTTCACATTGCTTCGCAGAATCGCTTTTGTGCAGAAAACAGTAACACTTGTTCAGAACGAAAGAAAGCACAGAGCCCCAGATTTTATGTTGTCCTGGAGAGCTTGCAGAGCACTGGGGAAAAGCAGGCAGAGAATTCCCTGCTAGCACCTTCTCTGTGCCTGGGAAGCAGAAGTGTTCACATTGCTTCGCAGAATCGCTTTTGTGCAGAAAACAGTAACACTTGTTCAGAACGAAAGAAAGCACAGAGCCCCAGATTTTATGTTGTCCTGGAGAGCTTGCAGAGCACTGGGGAAAAGCAGGCAGAGAATTCCCTGCTAGCACCTTCTCTGTGCCTGGGAAGCAGAAGTCTTCACATTGCTTCGCAGAATCGCTTTTGTGCAGAAAACAGTAACACTTGTTCAGAACGAAAGAAAGCACAGAGCCCCAGATTTTATGTTGTGCTGGAGAGCTTGCAGAGCACTGGGGAAAAGCAGGCAGAGAATTCCCTGCTAGCACCTTCTCTGTGCCTGGGAAGCAGAAGTCTTCACATTGCTTCGCAGAATCGCTTTTGTGCAGAAAACAGTAACACTTGTTCAGAACGAAAGAAAGCACAGAGCCCCAGATTTTATGTTGTCCTGGAGAGCTTGCAGAGCACTGGGGAAAAGCAGGCAGAGAATTCCCTGCTAGCACCTTCTCTGTGCCTGGGAAACAGAAGTGTTCCCATTGCTTCGCAGAATCGCTTTAGTGCAGAAAACAGTAACACTTATTCAGAACGAAAGAAAGCACAGAGCCCCAGATTTGCTGTTCTCCTGGAGAGCTTGCAGAGCACTGGGGAAAGGCAGGCAGAGAATTCCCTGCTAGCACCTTCTCTGTGCCTGGGAAGCAGAAGTCTTCACATTGCTTCGCAGAATCGCTTTTGTGCAGAAAACAGTAACACTTGTTCAGAACGAAAGAAAGCACAGAGCCCCAGATTTTATGTTGTCCTGGAGAGCTTGCAGAGCACTGGGGAAAAGCAGGCAGAGAATTCCCTGCTAGCACCTTCTCTGTGCCTGGGAAACAGAAGTGTTCACATTGCTTCGCAGAATCGCTTTTGTGCAGAAAACACTAACACTTGTTCAGAACGAAAGAAAGCACAGAGCCCCAGATTTTATGTTGTCCTGGAGAGCTTGCAGAGCACTGGGGAAAGGCAGGCAGAGAATTCCCTGCTAGCACCTTCTTTGTGCCTGTTCACATTGCTTCGCAGAATCGCTTTTGTGCAGAAAACAGTAACACTTGTTCACACGAAAAAAAGCACAGAGCCCCAGATTTTATGTTGTCCTGGAGAGCTTGCAGAGCACTGGGGAAAAGCAGGCAGAGAATTTCCTGCTAGCACCTTCTCTGTGCCTGGGAAGCAGAAGTGTTCACATTGCTTCGCAGAATCGCTTTTGTGCAGAAAACAGTAACACTTGTTCAGAATGAAAGAAAGCACAGAGCCCCAGATTTTATGTTGTCCTGGAGAGCTTGCAGAGCACTGGGGAAAAGCAGGCAGAGAATTCCCTGCTAGCACCTTCTCTGTGCCTGGGAAGCAGAAGTGTTCACATTGCTTGGCAGAATCGCTTTTGTGCAGAAAACAGTAACACTTGTTCAGAACGAAAGAAAGCACAGAGCCCCAGATTTTATGTTGTCCTGGAGAGCTTGCAGAGCACTGGGGAAAAGCAGGCAGAGAATTCCCTGCTAGCACCTTCTCTGTGCCTGGGAAGCAGAAGTGTTCACATTGCTTCGCAGAATCGCTTTTGTGCAGAAAACAGTAACACTTGTTCAGAACGAAAGAAAGCACAGAGCCCCAGATTTGCTGTTGTCCTGGAGAGCTTGCAGAGCACTGGGGAAAGGCAGGCAGAGAATTCCCTGCTAGCACCTTCTCTGTGCCTGTTCACATTGCTTCGCAGAATCGCTTTTGTGCAGAAAACAGTAACACTTGTTCAGACGAAAAAAAGCACAGAGCCCCAGATTTTATGTTGTCCTGGAGAGCTTGCAGAGCACTGGGGAAAAGCAGGCAGAGAATTCCCTGCTAGCACCTTCTCTGTGCCTGGGAAGCAGAAGTGTTCACATTGCTTCGCAGAATCGCTTTTGTGCAGAAAACAGTAACACTTGTTCAGAACGAAAGAAAGCACAGAGCCCCAGATTTTATGTTGTCCTGGAGAGCTTGCAGAGCACTGGGGAAAAGCAGGCAGAGAATTCCCTGCTAGCACCTTCTCTGTGCCTGGGAAACAGAAGTGTTCACATTGCTTCGCAGAATCGCTTTTGTGCAGAAAACACTAACACTTGTTCAGAACGAAAGAAAGCACAGAGCCCCAGATTTTATGTTGTCCTGGAGAGCTTGCAGAGCACTGGGGAAAGGCAGGCAGAGAATTCCCTGCTAGCACCTTCTCTGTGCCTGTTCACATTGCTTCGCAAGAATCGCTTTTGTGCAGAAAACAGTAACACTTGTTCAGAACGAAAGAAAGCACAGAGCCCCAGATTTTATGTTGTCCTGGAGAGCTTGCAGAGCACTGGGGAAAGGCAGGCAGAGAATTCCCTGCTAGCACCTTCTCTGTGCCTGGGAAGCAGAAGTGTTCACATTGCTTGGCAGAATCGCTTTTGTGCAGAAAACACTAACACTTGTTCAGAATGAAAGAAAGCACAGAGCCCCAGATTTTATGTTGTGCTGGAGAGCTTGCAGAGCACTGGGGAAAAGCAGGCAGAGAATTCCCTGCTAGCACCTTCTCTGTGCCTGGGAAACAGAAGTGTTCACATTGCTTCGCAGAATCGCTTTTGTGCAGAAAACAGTAACACTTGTTCAGAACGAAAGAA
The DNA here is from genome assembly GCF_047716275.1 of Strix uralensis. Taxonomy (NCBI): domain Eukaryota; kingdom Metazoa; phylum Chordata; class Aves; order Strigiformes; family Strigidae; genus Strix; species Strix uralensis. The sequence continues at coordinate 364,583 of NW_027436714.1, read as the reverse complement.
AGCACAGAGCCCCAGATTTGCTGTTGTCCTGGAGAGCTTGCAGAGCACTGGGGAAAGAGAATTCCCTGCTAGCACCTTCTCTGTGCCTGTTCACATTGCTTCGCAGAATCGCTTTTGTGCAGAAAACAGTAACACTTGTTCAGACGAAAGAAAGCACAGAGCCCCAGATTCTATGTTGTCCTGGAGAGCTTGCAGAGCACTGGGGAAAAGCAGGCAGAGAATTCCCTGCTAGCACCTTCTCTGTGCCTGGGAAGCAGAAGTGTTCCCATTGCTTCGCAGAATCGCTTTTGTGCAGAAAACAGTAACACTTGTTCAGAACGAAAGCAAGCACAGAGCCCCAGATTTTATGTTGTCCTGGAGAGCTTGCAGAGCACTGGGGAAAAGCAGGCAGAGAATTCCCTGCTAGCACCTTCTCTGTGCCTGGGAAGCAGAAGTGTTCACATTGCTTCGCAGAATCGCTTTTGTGCAGAAAACAGTAACACTTGTTCAGAACGAAAGAAAGCACAGAGCCCCAGATTTTATGTTGTGCTGGAGAGCTTGCAGAGCACTGGGGAAAAGCAGGCAGAGAATTCCCTGCTAGCACCTTCTCTGTGCCTGGGAAGCAGAAGTGTTCACATTGCTTCGCAGAATCGCTTTTGTGCAGAAAACAGTAACACTTGTTCAGAACGAAAGAAAGCACAGAGCCCCAGATTTTATGTTGTCCTGGAGAGCTTGCAGAGCACTGGGGAAAAGCAGGCAGAGAATTCCCTGCTAGCACCTTCTCTGTGCCTGTTCACATTGCTTCGCAGAATCGCTTTTGTGCAGAAAACAGTAACACTTGTTCACACGAAAAAAAGCACAGAGCCCCAGATTTTATGTTGTCCTGGAGAGCTTGCAGAGCACTGGGGAAAAGCAGGCAGAGAATTTCCTGCTAGCACCTTCTCTGTGCCTGGGAAGCAGAAGTGTTCACATTGCTTGGCAGAATCGCTTTTGTGCAGAAAACAGTAACACTTGTTCAGAATGAAAGAAAGCACAGAGCCCCAGATTTTATGTTGTCCTGGAGAGCTTGCAGAGCACTGGGGAAAAGCAGGCAGAGAATTCCCTGCTAGCACCTTCTCTGTGCCTGGGAAGCAGAAGTGTTCACATTGCTTGGCAGAATCGCTTTTGTGCAGAAAACAGTAACACTTGTTCAGAACGAAAGAAAGCACAGAGCCCCAGATTTTATGTTGTCCTGGAGAGCTTGCAGAGCACTGGGGAAAAGCAGGCAGAGAATTCCCTGCTAGCACCTTCTCTGTGCCTGGGAAGCAGAAGTGTTCACATTGCTTCGCAGAATCGCTTTTGTGCAGAAAACACTAACACTTGTTCAGAACGAAAGAAAGCACAGAGCCCCAGATTTGCTGTTGTCCTGGAGAGCTTGCAGAGCACTGGGGAAAGGCAGGCAGAGAATTCCCTGCTAGCACCTTCTCTGTGCCTGTTCACATTGCTTCGCAGAATCGCTTTTGTGCAGAAAACAGTAACACTTGTTCAGACGAAAAAAAGCACAGAGCCCCAGATTTTATGTTGTCCTGGAGAGCTTGCAGAGCACTGGGGAAAAGCAGGCAGAGAATTCCCTGCTAGCACCTTCTCTGTGCCTGGGAAGCAGAAGTGTTCACATTGCTTGGCAGAATCGCTTTTGTGCAGAAAACAGTAACACTTGTTCAGAACGAAAGAAAGCACAGAGCCCCAGATTTTATGTTGTCCTGGAGAGCTTGCAGAGCACTGGGGAAAAGCAGGCAGAGAATTCCCTGCTAGCACCTTCTCTGTGCCTGGGAAGCAGAAGTGTTCACATTGCTTCGCAGAATCGCTTTTGTGCAGAAAACACTAACACTTGTTCAGAACGAAAGAAAGCACAGAGCCCCAGATTTGCTGTTGTCCTGGAGAGCTTGCAGAGCACTGGGGAAAGGCAGGCAGAGAATTCCCTGCTAGCACCTTTTCTGTGCCTGTTCACATTGCTTCGCAGAATCGCTTTTGTGCAGAAAACAGTAACACTTGTTCAGAACGAAAGAAAGCACAGAGCCCCAGATTTGCTGTTGTCCTGGAGAGCTTGCAGAGCACTGGGGAAAGGCAGGCAGAGAATTCCCTGCTAGCACCTTCTCTGTGCCTGTTCACATTGCTTCGCAGAATCGCTTTTGTGCAGAAAACAGTAACACTTGTTCAGACGAAAAAAAGCACAGAGCCCCAGATTTTATGTTGTCCTGGAGAGCTTGCAGAGCACTGGGGAAAAGCAGGCAGAGAATTCCCTGCTAGCACCTTCTCTGTGCCTGGGAAGCAGAAGTGTTCACATTGCTTCGCAGAATCGCTTTTGTGCAGAAAACAGTAACACTTGTTCAGAACGAAAGAAAGCACAGAGCCCCAGATTTTATGTTGTCCTGGAGAGCTTGCAGAGCACTGGGGAAAAGCAGGCAGAGAATTCCCTGCTAGCACCTTCTCTGTGCCTGGGAAACAGAAGTGTTCACATTGCTTCGCAGAATCGCTTTTGTGCAGAAAACACTAACACTTGTTCAGAACGAAAGAAAGCACAGAGCCCCAGATTTTATGTTGTCCTGGAGAGCTTGCAGAGCACTGGGGAAAGGCAGGCAGAGAATTCCCTGCTAGCACCTTCTCTGTGCCTGTTCACATTGCTTCGCAAGAATCGCTTTTGTGCAGAAAACAGTAACACTTGTTCAGAACGAAAGAAAGCACAGAGCCCCAGATTTTATGTTGTCCTGGAGAGCTTGCAGAGCACTGGGGAAAGGCAGGCAGAGAATTCCCTGCTAGCACCTTCTCTGTGCCTGGGAAGCAGAAGTGTTCACATTGCTTGGCAGAATCGCTTTTGTGCAGAAAACACTAACACTTGTTCAGAATGAAAGAAAGCACAGAGCCCCAGATTTTATGTTGTGCTGGAGAGCTTGCAGAGCACTGGGGAAAAGCAGGCAGAGAATTCCCTGCTAGCACCTTCTCTGTGCCTGCAGAAGTGTTCACATTGCTTCGCAAGAATCGCTTTTGTGCAGAAAACAGTAACACTTGTTCAGAACGAAAGAAAGCACAGAGCCCCAGATTTTATGTTGTCCTGGAGAGCTTGCAGAGCACTGGGGAAAGGCAGGCAGAGAATTCCCTGCTAGCACCTTCTCTGTGCCTGTTCACATTGCTTCGCAGAATCGCTTTTGTGCAGAAAACAGTAACACTTGTTCAGACGAAAGAAAGCACAGAGCCCCAGATTCTATGTTGTCCTGGAGAGCTTGCAGAGCACTGGGGAAAAGCAGGCAGAGAATTCCCTGCTAGCACCTTCTCTGTGCCTGGGAAGCAGAAGTGTTCCCATTGCTTCGCAGAATCGCTTTTGTGCAGAAAACAGTAACACTTGTTCAGAACGAAAGCAAGCACAGAGCCCCAGATTTTATGTTGTCCTGGAGAGCTTGCAGAGCACTGGGGAAAAGCAGGCAGAGAATTCCCTGCTAGCACCTTCTCTGTGCCTGGGAAGCAGAAGTGTTCACATTGCTTCGCAGAATCGCTTTTGTGCAGAAAACAGTAACACTTGTTCAGAACGAAAGAAAGCACAGAGCCCCAGATTTTATGTTGTGCTGGAGAGCTTGCAGAGCACTGGGGAAAAGCAGGCAGAGAATTCCCTGCTAGCACCTTCTCTGTGCCTGGGAAGCAGAAGTGTTCACATTGCTTCGCAGAATCGCTTTTGTGCAGAAAACAGTAACACTTGTTCAGAACGAAAGAAAGCACAGAGCCCCAGATTTTATGTTGTCCTGGAGAGCTTGCAGAGCACTGGGGAAAAGCAGGCAGAGAATTCCCTGCTAGCACCTTCTCTGTGCCTGTTCACATTGCTTCGCAGAATCGCTTTTGTGCAGAAAACAGTAACACTTGTTCACACGAAAAAAAGCACAGAGCCCCAGATTTTATGTTGTCCTGGAGAGCTTGCAGAGCACTGGGGAAAAGCAGGCAGAGAATTTCCTGCTAGCACCTTCTCTGTGCCTGGGAAGCAGAAGTGTTCACATTGCTTGGCAGAATCGCTTTTGTGCAGAAAACAGTAACACTTGTTCAGAATGAAAGAAAGCACAGAGCCCCAGATTTTATGTTGTCCTGGAGAGCTTGCAGAGCACTGGGGAAAAGCAGGCAGAGAATTCCCTGCTAGCACCTTCTCTGTGCCTGGGAAGCAGAAGTGTTCACATTGCTTGGCAGAATCGCTTTTGTGCAGAAAACAGTAACACTTGTTCAGAACGAAAGAAAGCACAGAGCCCCAGATTTTATGTTGTCCTGGAGAGCTTGCAGAGCACTGGGGAAAAGCAGGCAGAGAATTCCCTGCTAGCACCTTCTCTGTGCCTGGGAAGCAGAAGTGTTCACATTGCTTCGCAGAATCGCTTTTGTGCAGAAAACACTAACACTTGTTCAGAACGAAAGAAAGCACAGAGCCCCAGATTTGCTGTTGTCCTGGAGAGCTTGCAGAGCACTGGGGAAAGGCAGGCAGAGAATTCCCTGCTAGCACCTTCTCTGTGCCTGTTCACATTGCTTCGCAGAATCGCTTTTGTGCAGAAAACAGTAACACTTGTTCAGACGAAAAAAAGCACAGAGCCCCAGATTTTATGTTGTCCTGGAGAGCTTGCAGAGCACTGGGGAAAAGCAGGCAGAGAATTCCCTGCTAGCACCTTCTCTGTGCCTGGGAAGCAGAAGTGTTCACATTGCTTGGCAGAATCGCTTTTGTGCAGAAAACAGTAACACTTGTTCAGAACGAAAGAAAGCACAGAGCCCCAGATTTTATGTTGTCCTGGAGAGCTTGCAGAGCACTGGGGAAAAGCAGGCAGAGAATTCCCTGCTAGCACCTTCTCTGTGCCTGGGAAGCAGAAGTGTTCACATTGCTTCGCAGAATCGCTTTTGTGCAGAAAACACTAACACTTGTTCAGAACGAAAGAAAGCACAGAGCCCCAGATTTGCTGTTGTCCTGGAGAGCTTGCAGAGCACTGGGGAAAGGCAGGCAGAGAATTCCCTGCTAGCACCTTTTCTGTGCCTGTTCACATTGCTTCGCAGAATCGCTTTTGTGCAGAAAACAGTAACACTTGTTCAGACGAAAAAAAGCACAGAGCCCCAGATTTTATGTTGTCCTGGAGAGCTTGCAGAGCACTGGGGAAAAGCAGGCAGAGAATTCCCTGCTAGCACCTTCTCTGTGCCTGGGAAGCAGAAGTGTTCACATTGCTTCGCAGAATCGCTTTTGTGCAGAAAACACTAACACTTGTTCAGAACGAAAGAAAGCACAGAGCCCCAGATTTTATGTTGTCCTGGAGAGCTTGCAGAGCACTGGGGAAAAGCAGGCAGAGAATTCCCTGCTAGCACCTTCTCTGTGCCTGGGAAGCAGAAGTCTTCACATTGCTTCGCAGAATCGCTTTTGTGCAGAAAACACTAACACTTGTTCAGAACGAAAGAAAGCACAGAGCCCCAGATTTTATGTTGTCCTGGAGAGCTTGCAGAGCACTGGGGAAAAGCAGGCAGAGAATTCCCTGCTAGCACCTTCTCTGTGCCTGGGAAGCAGAAGTCTTCACATTGCTTCGCAGAATCGCTTTTGTGCAGAAAACACTAACACTTGTTCAGAACGAAAGAAAGCACAGAGCCCCAGATTTTATGTTGTCCTGGAGAGCTTGCAGAGCACTGGGGAAAGGCAGGCAGAGAATTCCCTGCTAGCACCTTCTTTGTGCCTGTTCACATTGCTTCGCAGAATCGCTTTTGTGCAGAAAACAGTAACACTTGTTCACACGAAAAAAAGCACAGAGCCCCAGATTTTATGTTGTCCTGGAGAGCTTGCAGAGCACTGGGGAAAAGCAGGCAGAGAATTTCCTGCTAGCACCTTCTCTGTGCCTGGGAAGCAGAAGTGTTCACATTGCTTGGCAGAATCGCTTTTGTGCAGAAAACAGTAACACTTGTTCAGAACGAAAGAAAGCACAGAGCCCCAGATTTTATGTTGTCCTGGAGAGCTTGCAGAGCACTGGGGAAAAGCAGGCAGAGAATTCCCTGCTAGCACCTTCTCTGTGCCTGGGAAACAGAAGTGTTCACATTGCTTCGCAGAATCGCTTTAGTGCTGAAAACAGTAACACTTATTCAGAACGAAAGAAAGCACAGAGCCCCAGATTTGCTGTTCTCCTGGAGAGCTTGCAGAGCACTGGGGAAAGGCAGGCAGAGAATTCCCTGCTAGCACCTTCTCTGTGCCTGGGAAGCAGAAGTGTTCACATTGCTTCGCAGAATCGCTTTTGTGCAGAAAACAGTAACACTTGTTCAGACGAAAAAAAGCACAGAGCCCCAGATTTTATGTTGTCCTGGAGAGCTTGCAGAGCACTGGGGAAAAGCAGGCAGAGAATTCCCTGCTAGCACCTTCTCTGTGCCTGGGAAACAGAAGTGTTCACATTGCTTCGCAGAATCGCTTTTGTGCAGAAAACACTAACACTTGTTCAGAACGAAAGAAAGCACAGAGCCCCAGATTTTATGTTGTCCTGGAGAGCTTGCAGAGCACTGGGGAAAGGCAGGCAGAGAATTCCCTGCTAGCACCTTCTCTGTGCCTGTTCACATTGCTTCGCAGAATCGCTTTTGTGCAGAAAACAGTAACACTTGTTCAGACGAAAAAAAGCACAGAGCCCCAGATTTTATGTTGTCCTGGAGAGCTTGCAGAGCACTGGGGAAAAGCAGGCAGAGAATTCCCTGCTAGCACCTTCTCTGTGCCTGGGAAGCAGAAGTGTTCACATTGCTTCGCAGAATCGCTTTTTTGCAGAAAACAGTAACACTTGTTCAGAACGAAAGAAAGCACAGAGCCCCAGATTTTATGTTGTCCTGGAGAGCTTGCAGAGCACTGGGGAAAAGCAGGCAGAGAATTCCCTGCTAGCACCTTCTCTGTGCCTGGGAAGCAGAAGTCTTCACATTGCTTCGCAGAATCGCTTTTGTGCAGAAAACAGTAACACTTGTTCAGAACGAAAGAAAGCACAGAGCCCCAGATTTTATGTTGTCCTGGAGAGCTTGCAGAGCACTGGGGAAAAGCAGGCAGAGAATTCCCTGCTAGCACCTTCTCTGTGCCTGGGAAACAGAAGTGTTCCCATTGCTTCGCAGAATCGCTTTAGTGCAGAAAACAGTAACACTTATTCAGAACGAAAGAAAGCACAGAGCCCCAGATTTGCTGTTGTCCTGGAGAGCTTGCAGAGCACTGGGGAAAGGCAGGCAGAGAATTCCCTGCTAGCACCTTCTTTGTGCCTGTTCACATTGCTTCGCAGAATCGCTTTTGTGCAGAAAACAGTAACACTTGTTCAGACGAAAGAAAGCACAGAGCCCCAGATTTTATGTTGTCCTGGAGAGCTTGCAGAGCACTGGGGAAAAGCAGGCAGAGAATTCCCTGCTAGCACCTTCTCTGTGCCTGGGAAGCAGAAGTGTTCACATTGCTTCGCAGAATCGCTTTTGTGCAGAAAACAGTAACACTTGTTCAGAACGAAAGAAAGCACAGAGCCCCAGATTTTATGTTGTCCTGGAGAGCTTGCAGAGCACTGGGGAAAAGCAGGCAGAGAATTCCCTGCTAGCACCTTCTCTGTGCCTGGGAAGCAGAAGTCTTCACATTGCTTCGCAGAATCGCTTTTGTGCAGAAAACAGTAACACTTGTTCAGAACGAAAGAAAGCACAGAGCCCCAGATTTTATGTTGTCATGGAGAGCTTGCAGAGCACTGGGGAAAAGCAGGCAGAGAATTCCCTGCTAGCACCTTCTCTGTGCCTGGGAAACAGAAGTGTTCCCATTGCTTCGCAGAATCGCTTTTGTGCAGAAAACAGTAACACTTGTTCAGAACGAAAGAAAGCACAGAGCCCCAGATTTTATGTTGTCCTAGAGAGCTTGCAGAGCACTGGGGAAAGGCAGGCAGAGAATTCCCTGCTAGCACCTTCTTTGTGCCTGTTCACATTGCTTCGCAGAATCGCTTTTGTGCAGAAAACAGTAACACTTGTTCACACGAAAAAAAGCACAGAGCCCCAGATTTTATGTTGTCCTGGAGAGCTTGCAGAGCACTGGGGAAAAGCAGGCAGAGAATTCCCTGCTAGCACCTTCTCTGTGCCTGGGAAACAGAAGTGTTCACATTGCTTCGCAGAATCGCTTTTGTGCAGAAAACACTAACACTTGTTCAGAACGAAAGAAAGCACAGAGCCCCAGATTTTATGTTGTCCTGGAGAGCTTGCAGAGCACTGGGGAAAAGCAGGCAGAGAATTCCCTGCTAGCACCTTCTCTGTGCCTGGGAAGCAGAAGTGTTCCCATTGCTTCGCAGAATCGCTTTTGTGCAGAAAACAGTAACACTTGTTCAGAACGAAAGAAAGCACAGAGCCCCAGATTTTATGTTGTCCTGGAGAGCTTGCAGAGCACTGGGGAAAAGCAGGCAGAGAATTCCCTGCTAGCACCTTCTCTGTGCCTGGGAAGCAGAAGTGTTCACATTGCTTCGCAGAATCGCTTTTGTGCAGAAAACAGTAACACTTGTTCAGAACGAAAGAAAGCACAGAGCCCCAGATTTTATGTTGTCCTGGAGAGCTTGCAGAGCACTGGGGAAAAGCAGGCAGAGAATTCCCTGCTAGCACCTTCTCTGTGCCTGGGAAGCAGAAGTGTTCACATTGCTTCGCAGAATCGCTTTTGTGCAGAAAACAGTAACACTTGTTCAGAACGAAAGAAAGCACAGAGCCCCAGATTTTATGTTGTCCTGGAGAGCTTGCAGAGCACTGGGGAAAGGCAGGCAGAGAATTCCCTGCTAGCACCTTCTCTGTGCCTGTTCACATTGCTTCGCAGAATCGCTTTTGTGCAGAAAACAGTAACACTTGTTCAGACGAAAGAAAGCACAGAGCCCCAGATTCTATGTTGTCCTGGAGAGCTTGCAGAGCACTGGGGAAAGGCAGGCAGAGAATTCCCTGCTAGCACCTTCTCTGTGCCTGGGAAACAGAAGTGTTCCCATTGCTTCGCAGAATCGCTTTTGTGCAGAAAACAGTAACACTTGTTCAGAACGAAAGAAAGCACAGAGCCCCAGATTTTATGTTGTCCTGGAGAGCTTGCAGAGCACTGGGGAAAGGCAGGCAGAGAATTCCCTGCTAGCACCTTCTCTGTGCCTGTTCACATTGCTTCGCAAGAATCGCTTTTGTGCAGAAAACAGTAACACTTGTTCAGAACGAAAGAAAGCACAGAGCCCCAGATTTTATGTTGTCCTGGAGAGCTTGCAGAGCACTGGGGAAAGGCAGGCAGAGAATTCCCTGCTAGCACCTTCTCTGTGCCTGGGAAGCAGAAGTGTTCACATTGCTTCGCAGAATCGCTTTTGTGCAGAAAACAGTAACACTTGTTCAGAACGAAAGAAAGCACAGAGCCCCAGATTTTATGTTGTGCTGGAGAGCTTGCAGAGCACTGGGGAAAAGCAGGCAGAGAATTCCCTGCTATCACCTTCTCTGTGCCTGGGAAACAGAAGTGTTCCCATTGCTTCGCAGAATCGCTTTTGTGCAGAAAACAGTAACACTTGTTCAGAACGAAAGAAAGCACAGAGCCCCAGATTTTATGTTGTCCTGGAGAGCTTGCAGAGCACTGGGGAAAGGCAGGCAGAGAATTCCCTGCTAGCACCTTCTCTGTGCCTGTTCACATTGCTTCGCAGAATCGCTTTTGTGCAGAAAACAGTAACACTTGTTCAGACGAAAGAAAGCACAGAGCCCCAGATTCTATGTTGTCCTGGAGAGCTTGCAGAGCACTGGGGAAAGGCAGGCAGAGAATTCCCTGCTAGCACCTTCTTTGTGCCTGTTCACATTGCTTCGCAGAATCGCTTTTGTGCAGAAAACAGTAACACTTGTTCAGACGAAAAAAAGCACAGAGCCCCAGATTTTATGTTGTCCTGGAGAGCTTGCAGAGCACTGGGGAAAAGCAGGCAGAGAATTCCCTGCTAGCACCTTCTCTGTGCCTGGGAAGCAGAAGTGTTCACATTGCTTCGCAGAATCGCTTTTGTGCAGAAAACAGTAACACTTGTTCAGAACGAAAGAAAGCACAGAGCCCCAGATTTTATGTTGTCCTGGAGAGCTTGCAGAGCACTGGGGAAAAGCAGGCAGAGAATTCCCTGCTAGCACCTTCTCTGTGCCTGTTCACATTGCTTCGCAGAATCGCTTTTGTGCAGAAAACAGTAACACTTGTTCAGACGAAAGAAAGCACAGAGCCCCAGATTCTATGTTGTCCTGGAGAGCTTGCAGAGCACTGGGGAAAGGCAGGCAGAGAATTCCCTGCTAGCACCTTCTCTGTGCCTGGGAAACAGAAGTGTTCCCATTGCTTCGCAGAATCGCTTTTGTGCAGAAAACAGTAACACTTGTTCAGACGAAAAAAAGCACAGAGCCCCAGATTTTATGTTGTCCTGGAGAGCTTGCAGAGCACTGGGGAAAAGCAGGCAGAGAATTCCCTGCTAGCACCTTCTCTGTGCCTGGGAAGCAGAAGTGTTCCCATTGCTTCGCAGAATCGCTTTTGTGCAGAAAACAGTAACACTTGTTCAGAACGAAAGAAAGCACAGAGCCCCAGATTTTATGTTGTCCTGGAGAGCTTGCAGAGCACTGGGGAAAAGCAGGCAGAGAATTCCCTGCTAGCACCTTCTCTGTGCCTGGGAAGCAGAAGTCTTCACATTGCTTCGCAGAATCGCTTTTGTGCAGAAAACAGTAACACTTGTTCAGAACGAAAGAAAGCACAGAGCCCCAGATTTTATGTTGTCATGGAGAGCTTGCAGAGCACTGGGGAAAAGCAGGCAGAGAATTCCCTGCTAGCACCTTCTCTGTGCCTGGGAAACAGAAGTGTTCACATTGCTTCGCAGAATCGCTTTTGTGCAGAAAACATTAACACTTGTTCAGAACGAAAGAAAGCACAGAGCCCCAGATTTGCTGTTGTCCTAGAGAGCTTGCAGAGCACTGGGGAAAGGCAGGCAGAGAATTCCCTGCTAGCACCTTCTTTGTGCCTGTTCACTTTGCTTCGCAGAATCGCTTTTGTGCAGAAAAGAGTAACACTTGTTCAGACGAAAAAAAGCACAGAGCCCCAGATTTTATGTTGTCCTGGAGAGCTTGCAGAGCACTGGGGAAAAGCAGGCAGAGAATTCCCTGCTAGCACCTTCTCTGTGCCTGGGAAGCAGAAGTGTTCACATTGCTTCGCAGAATCGCTTTTGTGCAGAAAACACTAACACTTGTTCAGAACGAAAGAAAGCACAGAGCCCCAGATTTTATGTTGTCCTGGAGAGCTTGCAGAGCACTGGGGAAAAGCAGGCAGAGAATTCCCTGCTAGCACCTTCTCTGTGCCTGGGAAGCAGAAGTCTTCACATTGCTTCGCAGAATCGCTTTTGTGCAGAAAACAGTAACACTTGTTCAGAACGAAAGAAAGCACAGAGCCCCAGATTTTATGTTGTCCTGGAGAGCTTGCAGAGCACTGGGGAAAAGCAGGCAGAGAATTCCCTGCTAGCACCTTCTCTGTGCCTGGGAAGCAGAAGTCTTCACATTGCTTCGCAGAATCGCTTTTGTGCAGAAAACAGTAACACTTGTTCAGAACGAAAGAAAGCACAGAGCCCCAGATTTTATGTTGTCCTGGAGAGCTTGCAGAGCACTGGGGAAAAGCAGGCAGAGAATTCCCTGCTAGCACCTTCTCTGTGCCTGGGAAGCAGAAGTGTTCACATTGCTTCGCAGAATCGCTTTTGTGCAGAAAACAGTAACACTTGTTCAGAACGAAAGAAAGCACAGAGCCCCAGATTTTATGTTGTCCTGGAGAGCTTGCAGAGCACTGGGGAAAAGCAGGCAGAGAATTCCCTGCTAGCACCTTCTCTGTGCCTGGGAAGCAGAAGTGTTCCCATTGCTTCGCAGAATCGCTTTAGTGCAGAAAACAGTAACACTTATTCAGAACGAAAGAAAGCACAGAGCCCCAGATTTGCTGTTGTCCTGGAGAGCTTGCAGAGCACTGGGGAAAGGCAGGCAGAGAATTCCCTGCTAGCACCTTCTTTGTGCCTGTTCACATTGCTTCGCAGAATCGCTTTTGTGCAGAAAACAGTAACACTTGTTCACACGAAAAAAAGCACAGAGCCCCAGATTCTATGTTGTCCTGGAGAGCTTGCAGAGCACTGGGGAAAAGCAGGCAGAGAATTCCCTGCTAGCACCTTCTCTGTGCCTGGGAAACAGAAGTGTTCACATTGCTTCGCAGAATCGCTTTTGTGCAGAAAACACTAACACTTGTTCAGAACGAAAGAAAGCACAGAGCCCCAGATTTTATGTTGTCCTGGAGAGCTTGCAGAGCACTGGGGAAAGGCAGGCAGAGAATTCCCTGCTAGCACCTTCTCTGTGCCTGTTCACATTGCTTCGCAAGAATCGCTTTTGTGCAGAAAACAGTAACACTTGTTCAGAACGAAAGAAAGCACAGAGCCCCAGATTTTATGTTGTCCTGGAGAGCTTGCAGAGCACTGGGGAAAGGCAGGCAGAGAATTCCCTGCTAGCACCTTCTCTGTGCCTGGGAAGCAGAAGTGTTCACATTGCTTCGCAGAATCGCTTTTGTGCAGAAAACAGTAACACTTGTTCAGAACGAAAGAAAGCACAGAGCCCCAGATTTTATGTTGTGCTGGAGAGCTTGCAGAGCACTGGGGAAAAGCAGGCAGAGAATTCCCTGCTAGCACCTTCTCTGTGCCTGGGAAGCAGAAGTGTTCACATTGCTTCGCAGAATTGCTTTTGTGCAGAAAACAGTAACACTTGTTCAGAACGAAAGAAAGCACAGAGCCCCAGATTTTATGTTGTCCTGGAGAGCTTGCAGAGCACTGGGGAAAAGCAGGCAGAGAATTGCCTGCTAGCACCTTCTCTGTGCCTGGGAAGCAGAAGTGTTCACATTGCTTCGCAGAATCGCTTTTGTGCAGAAAACAGTAACACTTGTTCAGAACGAAAGAAAGCACAGAGCCCCAGATTTTATGTTGTCCTGGAGAGCTTGCAGAGCACTGGGGAAAAGCAGGCAGAGAATTCCCTGCTAGCACCTTCTCTGTGCCTGGGAAACAGAAGTGTTCCCATTGCTTCGCAGAATCGCTTTTGTGCAGAAAACACTAACACTTGTTCAGAACGAAAGAAAGCACAGAGCCCCAGATTTTATGTTGTCCTGGAGAGCTTGCAGAGCACTGGGGAAAGGCAGGCAGAGAATTCCCTGTTAGCACCTTCTCTGTGCCTGTTCACATTGCTTCGCAAGAATCGCTTTTGTGCAGAAAACAGTAACACTTGTTCAGAACGAAAGAAAGCACAGAGCCCCAGATTTTATGTTGTCCTGGAGAGCTTGCAGAGCACTGGGGAAAAGCAGGCAGAGAATTCCCTGCTAGCACCTTCTCTGTGCCTGGGAAGCAGAAGTGTTCACATTGCTTCGCAGAATCGCTTTTGTGCAGAAAACAGTAACACTTGTTCAGAACGAAAGAAAGCACAGAGCCCCAGATTTTATGTTGTGCTGGAGAGCTTGCAGAGCACTGGGGAAAAGCAGGCAGAGAATTCCCTGCTAGCACCTTCTCTGTGCCTGGGAAGCAGAAGTGTTCACATTGCTTCGCAGAATCGCTTTTGTGCAGAAAACAGTAACACTTGTTCAGAACGAAAGAAAGCACAGAGCCCCAGATTTTATGTTGTCCTGGAGAGCTTGCAGAGCACTGGGGAAAGGCAGGCAGAGAATTCCCTGCTAGCACCTTCTCTGTGCCTGTTCACATTGCTTCGCAGAATCGCTTTTGTGCAGAAAACAGTAACACTTGTTCAGAACGAAAGAAAGCACAGAGCCCCAGATTTGCTGTTGTCCTAGAGAGCTTGCAGAGCACTGGGGAAAGGCAGGCAGAGAATTCCCTGCTAGCACCTTCTTTGTGCCTGTTCACATTGCTTCGCAGAATCGCTTTTGTGCAGAAAACAGTAACACTTGTTCAGACGAAAAAAAGCACAGAGCCCCAGATTTTATGTTGTCCTGGAGAGCTTGCAGAGCACTGGGGAAAAGCAGGCAGAGAATTCCCTGCTAGCACCTTCTCTGTGCCTGGGAAGCAGAAGTGTTCACATTGCTTCGCAGAATCGCTTTTGTGCAGAAAACAGTAACACTTGTTCAGAACGAAAGAAAGCACAGAGCCCCAGATTTTATGTTGTCCTGGAGAGCTTGCAGAGCACTGGGGAAAAGCAGGCAGAGAATTCCCTGCTAGCACCTTCTCTGTGCCTGGGAAGCAGAAGTGTTCCCATTGCTTCGCAGAATCGCTTTAGTGCAGAAAACAGTAACACTTATTCAGAACGAAAGAAAGCACAGAGCCCCAGATTTGCTGTTGTCCTGGAGAGCTTGCAGAGCACTGGGGAAAGGCAGGCAGAGAATTCCCTGCTAGCACCTTCTTTGTGCCTGTTCACATTGCTTCGCAGAATCGCTTTTGTGCAGAAAACAGTAACACTTGTTCACACGAAAAAAAGCACAGAGCCCCAGATTCTATGTTGTCCTGGAGAGCTTGCAGAGCACTGGGGAAAAGCAGGCAGAGAATTCCCTGCTAGCACCTTCTCTGTGCCTGGGAAACAGAAGTGTTCACATTGCTTCGCAGAATCGCTTTTGTGCAGAAAACACTAACACTTGTTCAGAACGAAAGAAAGCACAGAGCCCCAGATTTTATGTTGTCCTGGAGAGCTTGCAGAGCACTGGGGAAAGGCAGGCAGAGAATTCCCTGCTAGCACCTTCTCTGTGCCTGTTCACATTGCTTCGCAAGAATCGCTTTTGTGCAGAAAACAGTAACACTTGTTCAGAACGAAAGAAAGCACAGAGCCCCAGATTTTATGTTGTCCTGGAGAGCTTGCAGAGCACTGGGGAAAGGCAGGCAGAGAATTCCCTGCTAGCACCTTCTCTGTGCCTGGGAAGCAGAAGTGTTCACATTGCTTCGCAGAATCGCTTTTGTGCAGAAAACAGTAACACTTGTTCAGAACGAAAGAAAGCACAGAGCCCCAGATTTTATGTTGTGCTGGAGAGCTTGCAGAGCACTGGGGAAAAGCAGGCAGAGAATTCCCTGCTAGCACCTTCTCTGTGCCTGGGAAGCAGAAGTGTTCACATTGCTTCGCAGAATTGCTTTTGTGCAGAAAACAGTAACACTTGTTCAGAACGAAAGAAAGCACAGAGCCCCAGATTTTATGTTGTCCTGGAGAGCTTGCAGAGCACTGGGGAAAAGCAGGCAGAGAATTGCCTGCTAGCACCTTCTCTGTGCCTGGGAAGCAGAAGTGTTCACATTGCTTCGCAGAATCGCTTTTGTGCAGAAAACAGTAACACTTGTTCAGAACGAAAGAAAGCACAGAGCCCCAGATTTTATGTTGTCCTGGAGAGCTTGCAGAGCACTGGGGAAAAGCAGGCAGAGAATTCCCTGCTAGCACCTTCTCTGTGCCTGGGAAACAGAAGTGTTCCCATTGCTTCGCAGAATCGCTTTTGTGCAGAAAACACTAACACTTGTTCAGAACGAAAGAAAGCACAGAGCCCCAGATTTTATGTTGTCCTGGAGAGCTTGCAGAGCACTGGGGAAAGGCAGGCAGAGAATTCCCTGTTAGCACCTTCTCTGTGCCTGTTCACATTGCTTCGCAAGAATCGCTTTTGTGCAGAAAACAGTAACACTTGTTCAGAACGAAAGAAAGCACAGAGCCCCAGATTTTATGTTGTCCTGGAGAGCTTGCAGAGCACTGGGGAAAAGCAGGCAGAGAATTCCCTGCTAGCACCTTCTCTGTGCCTGGGAAGCAGAAGTGTTCACATTGCTTCGCAGAATCGCTTTTGTGCAGAAAACAGTAACACTTGTTCAGAACGAAAGAAAGCACAGAGCCCCAGATTTTATGTTGTGCTGGAGAGCTTGCAGAGCACTGGGGAAAAGCAGGCAGAGAATTCCCTGCTAGCACCTTCTCTGTGCCTGGGAAGCAGAAGTGTTCACATTGCTTCGCAGAATCGCTTTTGTGCAGAAAACAGTAACACTTGTTCAGAACGAAAGAAAGCACAGAGCCCCAGATTTTATGTTGTCCTGGAGAGCTTGCAGAGCACTGGGGAAAGGCAGGCAGAGAATTCCCTGCTAGCACCTTCTCTGTGCCTGTTCACATTGCTTCGCAGAATCGCTTTTGTGCAGAAAACAGTAACACTTGTTCAGAACGAAAGAAAGCACAGAGCCCCAGATTTGCTGTTGTCCTAGAGAGCTTGCAGAGCACTGGGGAAAGGCAGGCAGAGAATAATTCCCTGCTAGCACCTTCTTTGTGCCTGTTCACATTGCTTCGCAGAATCGCTTTTGTGCAGAAAACAGTAACACTTGTTCAGACGAAAAAAAGCACAGAGCCCCAGATTTTATGTTGTCCTGGAGAGCTTGCAGAGCACTGGGGAAAAGCAGGCAGAGAATTCCCTGCTAGCACCTTCTCTGTGCCTGGGAAGCAGAGTCTTCACATTGCTTCGCAGAATCGCTTTTGTGCAGAAAACAGTAACACTTGTTCAGAACGAAAGAAAGCACAGAGCCCCAGATTTTATGTTGTCCTGGAGAGCTTGCAGAGCACTGGGGAAAAGCAGGCAGAGAATTCCCTGCTAGCACCTTCTCTGTGCCTGGGAAGCAGAAGTTCACATTGCTTCGCAGAATCGCTTTTGTGCAGAAAACAGTAACACTTGTTCAGAACGAAAGAAAGCACAGAGCCCCAGATTTATGTTGTCCTGGAGAGCTTGCAGAGCACTGGGGAAAAGCAGGCAGAGAATTCCCTGCTAGCACCTTCTCTGTGCCTGGGAAGCAGAAGTGTTCACATTGCTTCGCAGAATCGCTTTTGTGCAGAAAACAGTAACACTTGTTCAGACGAAAAAAAGCACAGAGCCCCAGATTTGCTGTTGTCCTGGAGAGCTTGCAGAGCACTGGGGAAAGTCAGGCAGAGAATTCCCTGCTAGCACCTTCTTTGTGCCTGGTTCACATTGCTTCGCAGAATCGCTTTTGTGCAGAAAACAGTAACACTTGTTCAGAACGAAAGAAAGCACAGAGCCCCAGATTTTATGTTGTCCTGGAGAGCTTGCAGAGCACTGGGGAAAGGCAGGCAGAGAATTCCCTGCTAGCACCTTCTCTGTGCCTGGGAAGCAGAAGTGTTCACATTGCTTCGCAGAATCGCTTTTGTGCAGAAAACAGTAACACTTGTTCAGACGAAAGAAAGCACAGAGCCCCAGATTTTATGTTGTCCTGGAGAGCTTGCAGAGCACTGGGGAAAAGCAGGCAGAGAATTCCCTGCTAGCACCTTCTCTGTGCCTGGGAAACAGAAGTGTTCCCATTGCTTCGCAGAATCGCTTTAGTGCAGAAAACATTAACACTTATTCAGAACGAAAGAAAGCACAGAGCCCCAGATTTGCTGTTGTCCTGGAGAGCTTGCAGAGCACTGGGGAAAGGCAGGCAGAGAATTCCCTGCTAGCACCTTCTTTGTGCCTGTTCACATTGCTTCGCAGAATCGCTTTTGTGCAGAAAACAGTAACACTTGTTCAGAACGAAAGAAAGCACAGAGCCCCAGATTTTATGTTGTCCTGGAGAGCTTGCAGAGCACTGGGGAAAAGCAGGCAGAGAATTCCCTGCTAGCACCTTCTCTGTGCCTGGGAAGCAGAAGTGTTCACATTGCTTCGCAGAATCGCTTTTGTGCAGAAAACACTAACACTTGTTCAGAACGAAAGAAAGCACAGAGCCCCAGATTTTATGTTGTCCTGGAGAGCTTGCAGAGCACTGGGGAAAGGCAGGCAGAGAATTCCCTGCTAGCACCTTCTTTGTGCCTGTTCACATTGCTTCGCAGAATCGCTTTTGTGCAGAAAACAGTAACACTTGTTCAGAACGAAAGAAAGCACAGAGCCCCAGATTTTATGTTGTCCTGGAGAGCTTGCAGAGCACTGGGGAAAAGCAGGCAGAGAATTCCCTGCTAGCACCTTCTCTGTGCCTGGGAAGCAGAAGTGTTCACATTGCTTCGCAGAATCGCTTTTGTGCAGAAAACAGTAACACTTGTTCAGAACGAAAGAAAGCACAGAGCCCCAGATTTTATGTTGTCCTGGAGAGCTTGCAGAGCACTGGGGAAAGGCAGGCAGAGAATTCCCTGCTAGCACCTTCTCTGTGCCTGGGAAGCAGAAGTGTTCACATTGCTTCGCAGAATCGCTTTTGTGCAGAAAACAGTAACACTTGTTCAGAACGAAAGAAAGCACAGAGCCCCAGATTTTATGTTGTGCTGGAGAGCTTGCAGAGCACTGGGGAAAAGCAGGCAGAGAATTCCCTGCTAGCACCTTCTCTGTGCCTGGGAAACAGAAGTGTTCACATTGCTTCGCAGAATCGCTTTTGTGCAGAAAACAGTAACACTTGTTCAGAACGAAAGAAAGCACAGAGCCCCAGATTTTATGTTGTCCTGGAGAGCTTGCAGAGCACTGGGGAAAGGCAGGCAGAGAATTCCCTGCTAGCACCTTCTCTGTGCCTGTTCACATTGCTTCGCAGAATCGCTTTTGTGCAGAAAACAGTAACACTTGTTCAGAACGAAAGAAAGCACAGAGCCCCAGATTTGCTGTTGTCCTAGAGAGCTTGCAGAGCACTGGGGAAAGGCAGGCAGAGAATTCCCTGCTAGCACCTTCTTTGTGCCTGTTCACATTGCTTCGCAGAATCGCTTTTGTGCAGAAAACAGTAACACTTGTTCAGACGAAAAAAAGCACAGAGCCCCAGATTTTATGTTGTCCTGGAGAGCTTGCAGAGCACTGGGGAAAAGCAGGCAGAGAATTCCCTGCTAGCACCTTCTCTGTGCCTGGGAAGCAGAAGTCTTCACATTGCTTCGCAGAATCGCTTTTGTGCAGAAAACAGTAACACTTGTTCAGAACGAAAGAAAGCACAGAGCCCCAGATTTTATGTTGTCCTGGAGAGCTTGCAGAGCACTGGGGAAAAGCAGGCAGAGAATTCCCTGCTAGCACCTTCTCTGTGCCTGGGAAGCAGAAGTGTTCACATTGCTTCGCAGAATCGCTTTTGTGCAGAAAACAGTAACACTTGTTCAGAACGAAAGAAAGCACAGAGCCCCAGATTTTATGTTGTCCTGGAGAGCTTGCAGAGCACTGGGGAAAAGCAGGCAGAGAATTCCCTGCTAGCACCTTCTCTGTGCCTGGGAAGCAGAAGTGTTCACATTGCTTCGCAGAATCGCTTTTGTGCAGAAAACAGTAACACTTGTTCAGACGAAAAAAAGCACAGAGCCCCAGATTTGCTGTTGTCCTGGAGAGCTTGCAGAGCACTGGGGAAAGGCAGGCAGAGAATTCCCTGCTAGCACCTTCTTTGTGCCTGTTCACATTGCTTCGCAGAATCGCTTTTGTGCAGAAAACAGTAACACTTGTTCAGAACGAAAGAAAGCACAGAGCCCCAGATTTTATGTTGTCCTGGAGAGCTTGCAGAGCACTGGGGAAAGGCAGGCAGAGAATTCCCTGCTAGCACCTTCTCTGTGCCTGGGAAGCAGAAGTGTTCACATTGCTTCGCAGAATCGCTTTTGTGCAGAAAACAGTAACACTTGTTCAGACGAAAGAAAGCACAGAGCCCCAGATTTTATGTTGTCCTGGAGAGCTTGCAGAGCACTGGGGAAAAGCAGGCAGAGAATTCCCTGCTAGCACCTTCTCTGTGCCTGGGAAACAGAAGTGTTCCCATTGCTTCGCAGAATCGCTTTAGTGCAGAAAACAGTAACACTTATTCAGAACGAAAGAAAGCACAGAGCCCCAGATTTGCTGTTGTCCTGGAGAGCTTGCAGAGCACTGGGGAAAGGCAGGCAGAGAATTCCCTGCTAGCACCTTCTTTGTGCCTGTTCACATTGCTTCGCAGAATCGCTTTTGTGCAGAAAACAGTAACACTTGTTCAGAACGAAAGAAAGCACAGAGCCCCAGATTTTATGTTGTCCTGGAGAGCTTGCAGAGCACTGGGGAAAAGCAGGCAGAGAATTCCCTGCTAGCACCTTCTCTGTGCCTGGGAAGCAGAAGTGTTCACATTGCTTCGCAGAATCGCTTTTGTGCAGAAAACACTAACACTTGTTCAGAACGAAAGAAAGCACAGAGCCCCAGATTTTATGTTGTCCTGGAGAGCTTGCAGAGCACTGGGGAAAGGCAGGCAGAGAATTCCCTGCTAGCACCTTCTCTGTGCCTGTTCACATTGCTTGGCAGAATCGCTTTTGTGCAGAAAACAGTAACACTTGTTCAGAACGAAAGAAAGCACAGAGCCCCAGATTTTATGTTGTCCTGGAGAGCTTGCAGAGCACTGGGGAAAGGCAGGCAGAGAATTCCCTGCTAGCACCTTCTCTGTGCCTGGGAAGCAGAAGTGTTCACATTGCTTCGCAGAATCGCTTTTGTGCAGAAAACAGTAACACTTGTTCAGAACGAAAGAAAGCACAGAGCCCCAGATTTTATGTTGTGCTGGAGAGCTTGCAGAGCACTGGGGAAAAGCAGGCAGAGAATTCCCTGCTATCACCTTCTCTGTGCCTGGGAAACAGAAGTGTTCACATTGCTTCGCAGAATCGCTTTTGTGCAGAAAACACTAACACTTGTTCAGAACGAAAGAAAGCACAGAGCCCCAGATTTGCTGTTGTCCTGGAGAGCTTGCAGAGCACTGGGGAAAGGCAGGCAGAGAATTCCCTGCTAGCACCTTCTCTGTGCCTGTTCACATTGCTTCGCAGAATCGCTTTTGTGCAGAAAACAGTAACACTTGTTCAGAACGAAAGAAAGCACAGAGCCCCAGATTTGCTGTTGTCCTAGAGAGCTTGCAGAGCACTGGGGAAAAGCAGGCAGAGAATTCCCTGCTAGCACCTTCTCTGTGCCTGGGAAGCAGAAGTGTTCACATTGCTTCGCAGAATCGCTTTTGTGCAGAAAACAGTAACACTTGTTCAGAACGAAAGAAAGCACAGAGCCCCAGATTTTATGTTGTCCTGGAGAGCTTGCAGAGCACTGGGGAAAAGCAGGCAGAGAATTCCCTGCTAGCACCTTCTCTGTGCCTGGGAAGCAGAAGTGTTCACATTGCTTCGCAGAATCGCTTTTGTGCAGAAAACAGTAACACTTGTTCAGAACGAAAGAAAGCACAGAGCCCCAGATTTTATGTTGTCCTGGAGAGCTTGCAGAGCACTGGGGAAAAGCAGGCAGAGAATTCCCTGCTAGCACCTTCTCTGTGCCTGGGAAGCAGAAGTGTTCCCATTGCTTCGCAGAATCGCTTTTGTGCAGAAAACAGTAACACTTGTTCAGAACGAAAGAAAGCACAGAGCCCCAGATTTGCTGTTGTCCTGGAGAGCTTGCAGAGCACTGGGGAAAAGCAGGCAGAGAATTCCCTGCTAGCACCTTCTCTGTGCCTGGGAAACAGAAGTGTTCACATTGCTTCGCAGAATCGCTTTTGTGCAGAAAACACTAACACTTGTTCAGAACGAAAGAAAGCACAGAGCCCCAGATTTTATGTTGTCCTGGAGAGCTTGCAGAGCACTGGGGAAAGGCAGGCAGAGAATTCCCTGCTAGCACCTTCTCTGTGCCTGTTCACATTGCTTCGCAAGAATCGCTTTTGTGCAGAAAACAGTAACACTTATTCAGAACGAAAGAAAGCACAGAGCCCCAGATTTGCTGTTCTCCTGGAGAGCTTGCAGAGCACTGGGGAAAGGCAGGCAGAGAATTCCCTGCTAGCACCTTCTCTGTGCCTGGGAAGCAGAAGTGTTCACATTGCTTCGCAGAATCGCTTTTGTGCAGAAAACAGTAACACTTGTTCAGACGAAAAAAAGCACAGAGCCCCAGATTTTATGTTGTCCTGGAGAGCTTGCAGAGCACTGGGGAAAAGCAGGCAGAGAATTCCCTGCTAGCACCTTCTCTGTGCCTGGGAAACAGAAGTGTTCACATTGCTTCGCAGAATCGCTTTTGTGCAGAAAACACTAACACTTGTTCAGAACGAAAGAAAGCACAGAGCCCCAGATTTTATGTTGTCCTGGAGAGCTTGCAGAGCACTGGGGAAAGGCAGGCAGAGAATTCCCTGCTAGCACCTTCTCTGTGCCTGTTCACATTGCTTCGCAGAATCGCTTTTGTGCAGAAAACAGTAACACTTGTTCAGACGAAAAAAAGCACAGAGCCCCAGATTTTATGTTGTCCTGGAGAGCTTGCAGAGCACTGGGGAAAAGCAGGCAGAGAATTCCCTGCTAGCACCTTCTCTGTGCCTGGGAAGCAGAAGTGTTCACATTGCTTCGCAGAATCGCTTTTTTGCAGAAAACAGTAACACTTGTTCAGAACGAAAGAAAGCACAGAGCCCCAGATTTTATGTTGTCCTGGAGAGCTTGCAGAGCACTGGGGAAAAGCAGGCAGAGAATTCCCTGCTAGCACCTTCTCTGTGCCTGGGAAGCAGAAGTCTTCACATTGCTTCGCAGAATCGCTTTTGTGCAGAAAACAGTAACACTTGTTCAGAACGAAAGAAAGCACAGAGCCCCAGATTTTATGTTGTCCTGGAGAGCTTGCAGAGCACTGGGGAAAAGCAGGCAGAGAATTCCCTGCTAGCACCTTCTCTGTGCCTGGGAAACAGAAGTGTTCCCATTGCTTCGCAGAATCGCTTTAGTGCAGAAAACAGTAACACTTATTCAGAACGAAAGAAAGCACAGAGCCCCAGATTTGCTGTTGTCCTGGAGAGCTTGCAGAGCACTGGGGAAAGGCAGGCAGAGAATTCCCTGCTAGCACCTTCTTTGTGCCTGTTCACATTGCTTCGCAGAATCGCTTTTGTGCAGAAAACAGTAACACTTGTTCAGACGAAAGAAAGCACAGAGCCCCAGATTTTATGTTGTCCTGGAGAGCTTGCAGAGCACTGGGGAAAAGCAGGCAGAGAATTCCCTGCTAGCACCTTCTCTGTGCCTGGGAAGCAGAAGTGTTCACATTGCTTCGCAGAATCGCTTTTGTGCAGAAAACAGTAACACTTGTTCAGAACGAAAGAAAGCACAGAGCCCCAGATTTTATGTTGTCCTGGAGAGCTTGCAGAGCACTGGGGAAAAGCAGGCAGAGAATTCCCTGCTAGCACCTTCTCTGTGCCTGGGAAGCAGAAGTCTTCACATTGCTTCGCAGAATCGCTTTTGTGCAGAAAACAGTAACACTTGTTCAGAACGAAAGAAAGCACAGAGCCCCAGATTTTATGTTGTCATGGAGAGCTTGCAGAGCACTGGGGAAAAGCAGGCAGAGAATTCCCTGCTAGCACCTTCTCTGTGCCTGGGAAACAGAAGTGTTCCCATTGCTTCGCAGAATCGCTTTTGTGCAGAAAACAGTAACACTTGTTCAGAACGAAAGAAAGCACAGAGCCCCAGATTTTATGTTGTCCTAGAGAGCTTGCAGAGCACTGGGGAAAGGCAGGCAGAGAATTCCCTGCTAGCACCTTCTTTGTGCCTGTTCACATTGCTTCGCAGAATCGCTTTTGTGCAGAAAACAGTAACACTTGTTCACACGAAAAAAAGCACAGAGCCCCAGATTTTATGTTGTCCTGGAGAGCTTGCAGAGCACTGGGGAAAAGCAGGCAGAGAATTCCCTGCTAGCACCTTCTCTGTGCCTGGGAAACAGAAGTGTTCACATTGCTTCGCAGAATCGCTTTTGTGCAGAAAACACTAACACTTGTTCAGAACGAAAGAAAGCACAGAGCCCCAGATTTTATGTTGTCCTGGAGAGCTTGCAGAGCACTGGGGAAAAGCAGGCAGAGAATTCCCTGCTAGCACCTTCTCTGTGCCTGGGAAGCAGAAGTGTTCCCATTGCTTCGCAGAATCGCTTTTGTGCAGAAAACAGTAACACTTGTTCAGAACGAAAGAAAGCACAGAGCCCCAGATTTTATGTTGTCCTGGAGAGCTTGCAGAGCACTGGGGAAAAGCAGGCAGAGAATTCCCTGCTAGCACCTTCTCTGTGCCTGGGAAGCAGAAGTGTTCACATTGCTTCGCAGAATCGCTTTTGTGCAGAAAACAGTAACACTTGTTCAGAACGAAAGAAAGCACAGAGCCCCAGATTTTATGTTGTCCTGGAGAGCTTGCAGAGCACTGGGGAAAAGCAGGCAGAGAATTCCCTGCTAGCACCTTCTCTGTGCCTGGGAAGCAGAAGTGTTCACATTGCTTCGCAGAATCGCTTTTGTGCAGAAAACACTAACACTTGTTCAGAACGAAAGAAAGCACAGAGCCCCAGATTTTATGTTGTCCTGGAGAGCTTGCAGAGCACTGGGGAAAGGCAGGCAGAGAATTCCCTGCTAGCACCTTCTCTGTGCCTGTTCACATTGCTTCGCAGAATCGCTTTTGTGCAGAAAACAGTAACACTTGTTCAGACGAAAGAAAGCACAGAGCCCCAGATTCTATGTTGTCCTGGAGAGCTTGCAGAGCACTGGGGAAAGGCAGGCAGAGAATTCCCTGCTAGCACCTTCTCTGTGCCTGGGAAACAGAAGTGTTCCCATTGCTTCGCAGAATCGCTTTTGTGCAGAAAACAGTAACACTTGTTCAGAACGAAAGAAAGCACAGAGCCCCAGATTTTATGTTGTCCTGGAGAGCTTGCAGAGCACTGGGGAAAGGCAGGCAGAGAATTCCCTGCTAGCACCTTCTCTGTGCCTGTTCACATTGCTTCGCAAGAATCGCTTTTGTGCAGAAAACAGTAACACTTGTTCAGAACGAAAGAAAGCACAGAGCCCCAGATTTTATGTTGTCCTGGAGAGCTTGCAGAGCACTGGGGAAAGGCAGGCAGAGAATTCCCTGCTAGCACCTTCTCTGTGCCTGGGAAGCAGAAGTGTTCACATTGCTTCGCAGAATCGCTTTTGTGCAGAAAACAGTAACACTTGTTCAGAACGAAAGAAAGCACAGAGCCCCAGATTTTATGTTGTGCTGGAGAGCTTGCAGAGCACTGGGGAAAAGCAGGCAGAGAATTCCCTGCTATCACCTTCTCTGTGCCTGGGAAACAGAAGTGTTCCCATTGCTTCGCAGAATCGCTTTTGTGCAGAAAACAGTAACACTTGTTCAGAACGAAAGAAAGCACAGAGCCCCAGATTTTATGTTGTCCTGGAGAGCTTGCAGAGCACTGGGGAAAGGCAGGCAGAGAATTCCCTGCTAGCACCTTCTCTGTGCCTGTTCACATTGCTTCGCAGAATCGCTTTTGTGCAGAAAACAGTAACACTTGTTCAGACGAAAGAAAGCACAGAGCCCCAGATTCTATGTTGTCCTGGAGAGCTTGCAGAGCACTGGGGAAAGGCAGGCAGAGAATTCCCTGCTAGCACCTTCTTTGTGCCTGTTCACATTGCTTCGCAGAATCGCTTTTGTGCAGAAAACAGTAACACTTGTTCAGACGAAAAAAAGCACAGAGCCCCAGATTTTATGTTGTCCTGGAGAGCTTGCAGAGCACTGGGGAAAAGCAGGCAGAGAATTCCCTGCTAGCACCTTCTCTGTGCCTGGGAAGCAGAAGTGTTCACATTGCTTCGCAGAATCGCTTTTGTGCAGAAAACAGTAACACTTGTTCAGAACGAAAGAAAGCACAGAGCCCCAGATTTTATGTTGTCCTGGAGAGCTTGCAGAGCACTGGGGAAAAGCAGGCAGAGAATTCCCTGCTAGCACCTTCTCTGTGCCTGTTCACATTGCTTCGCAGAATCGCTTTTGTGCAGAAAACAGTAACACTTGTTCAGACGAAAGAAAGCACAGAGCCCCAGATTCTATGTTGTCCTGGAGAGCTTGCAGAGCACTGGGGAAAGGCAGGCAGAGAATTCCCTGCTAGCACCTTCTCTGTGCCTGGGAAACAGAAGTGTTCCCATTGCTTCGCAGAATCGCTTTTGTGCAGAAAACAGTAACACTTGTTCAGACGAAAAAAAGCACAGAGCCCCAGATTTTATGTTGTCCTGGAGAGCTTGCAGAGCACTGGGGAAAAGCAGGCAGAGAATTCCCTGCTAGCACCTTCTCTGTGCCTGGGAAGCAGAAGTGTTCCCATTGCTTCGCAGAATCGCTTTTGTGCAGAAAACAGTAACACTTGTTCAGAACGAAAGAAAGCACAGAGCCCCAGATTTTATGTTGTCCTGGAGAGCTTGCAGAGCACTGGGGAAAAGCAGGCAGAGAATTCCCTGCTAGCACCTTCTCTGTGCCTGGGAAGCAGAAGTCTTCACATTGCTTCGCAGAATCGCTTTTGTGCAGAAAACAGTAACACTTGTTCAGAACGAAAGAAAGCACAGAGCCCCAGATTTTATGTTGTCATGGAGAGCTTGCAGAGCACTGGGGAAAAGCAGGCAGAGAATTCCCTGCTAGCACCTTCTCTGTGCCTGGGAAACAGAAGTGTTCACATTGCTTCGCAGAATCGCTTTTGTGCAGAAAACATTAACACTTGTTCAGAACGAAAGAAAGCACAGAGCCCCAGATTTGCTGTTGTCCTAGAGAGCTTGCAGAGCACTGGGGAAAGGC
The DNA here is from genome assembly GCF_047716275.1 of Strix uralensis. NCBI lineage: Eukaryota > Metazoa > Chordata > Aves > Strigiformes > Strigidae > Strix > Strix uralensis. Next base: position 338,219 of record NW_027436714.1, on the reverse strand, counting down.
AGGCAGAGAATTCCCTGCTAGCACCTTCTTTGTGCCTGTTCACTTTGCTTCGCAGAATCGCTTTTGTGCAGAAAAGAGTAACACTTGTTCAGACGAAAAAAAGCACAGAGCCCCAGATTTTATGTTGTCCTGGAGAGCTTGCAGAGCACTGGGGAAAAGCAGGCAGAGAATTCCCTGCTAGCACCTTCTCTGTGCCTGGGAAGCAGAAGTGTTCACATTGCTTCGCAGAATCGCTTTTGTGCAGAAAACACTAACACTTGTTCAGAACGAAAGAAAGCACAGAGCCCCAGATTTTATGTTGTCCTGGAGAGCTTGCAGAGCACTGGGGAAAAGCAGGCAGAGAATTCCCTGCTAGCACCTTCTCTGTGCCTGGGAAGCAGAAGTCTTCACATTGCTTCGCAGAATCGCTTTTGTGCAGAAAACAGTAACACTTGTTCAGAACGAAAGAAAGCACAGAGCCCCAGATTTTATGTTGTCCTGGAGAGCTTGCAGAGCACTGGGGAAAAGCAGGCAGAGAATTCCCTGCTAGCACCTTCTCTGTGCCTGGGAAGCAGAAGTCTTCACATTGCTTCGCAGAATCGCTTTTGTGCAGAAAACAGTAACACTTGTTCAGAACGAAAGAAAGCACAGAGCCCCAGATTTTATGTTGTCCTGGAGAGCTTGCAGAGCACTGGGGAAAAGCAGGCAGAGAATTCCCTGCTAGCACCTTCTCTGTGCCTGGGAAGCAGAAGTGTTCACATTGCTTCGCAGAATCGCTTTTGTGCAGAAAACAGTAACACTTGTTCAGAACGAAAGAAAGCACAGAGCCCCAGATTTTATGTTGTCCTGGAGAGCTTGCAGAGCACTGGGGAAAAGCAGGCAGAGAATTCCCTGCTAGCACCTTCTCTGTGCCTGGGAAGCAGAAGTGTTCCCATTGCTTCGCAGAATCGCTTTAGTGCAGAAAACAGTAACACTTATTCAGAACGAAAGAAAGCACAGAGCCCCAGATTTGCTGTTGTCCTGGAGAGCTTGCAGAGCACTGGGGAAAGGCAGGCAGAGAATTCCCTGCTAGCACCTTCTTTGTGCCTGTTCACATTGCTTCGCAGAATCGCTTTTGTGCAGAAAACAGTAACACTTGTTCACACGAAAAAAAGCACAGAGCCCCAGATTCTATGTTGTCCTGGAGAGCTTGCAGAGCACTGGGGAAAAGCAGGCAGAGAATTCCCTGCTAGCACCTTCTCTGTGCCTGGGAAACAGAAGTGTTCACATTGCTTCGCAGAATCGCTTTTGTGCAGAAAACACTAACACTTGTTCAGAACGAAAGAAAGCACAGAGCCCCAGATTTTATGTTGTCCTGGAGAGCTTGCAGAGCACTGGGGAAAGGCAGGCAGAGAATTCCCTGCTAGCACCTTCTCTGTGCCTGTTCACATTGCTTCGCAAGAATCGCTTTTGTGCAGAAAACAGTAACACTTGTTCAGAACGAAAGAAAGCACAGAGCCCCAGATTTTATGTTGTCCTGGAGAGCTTGCAGAGCACTGGGGAAAGGCAGGCAGAGAATTCCCTGCTAGCACCTTCTCTGTGCCTGGGAAGCAGAAGTGTTCACATTGCTTCGCAGAATCGCTTTTGTGCAGAAAACAGTAACACTTGTTCAGAACGAAAGAAAGCACAGAGCCCCAGATTTTATGTTGTGCTGGAGAGCTTGCAGAGCACTGGGGAAAAGCAGGCAGAGAATTCCCTGCTAGCACCTTCTCTGTGCCTGGGAAGCAGAAGTGTTCACATTGCTTCGCAGAATTGCTTTTGTGCAGAAAACAGTAACACTTGTTCAGAACGAAAGAAAGCACAGAGCCCCAGATTTTATGTTGTCCTGGAGAGCTTGCAGAGCACTGGGGAAAAGCAGGCAGAGAATTGCCTGCTAGCACCTTCTCTGTGCCTGGGAAGCAGAAGTGTTCACATTGCTTCGCAGAATCGCTTTTGTGCAGAAAACAGTAACACTTGTTCAGAACGAAAGAAAGCACAGAGCCCCAGATTTTATGTTGTCCTGGAGAGCTTGCAGAGCACTGGGGAAAAGCAGGCAGAGAATTCCCTGCTAGCACCTTCTCTGTGCCTGGGAAACAGAAGTGTTCCCATTGCTTCGCAGAATCGCTTTTGTGCAGAAAACACTAACACTTGTTCAGAACGAAAGAAAGCACAGAGCCCCAGATTTTATGTTGTCCTGGAGAGCTTGCAGAGCACTGGGGAAAGGCAGGCAGAGAATTCCCTGTTAGCACCTTCTCTGTGCCTGTTCACATTGCTTCGCAAGAATCGCTTTTGTGCAGAAAACAGTAACACTTGTTCAGAACGAAAGAAAGCACAGAGCCCCAGATTTTATGTTGTCCTGGAGAGCTTGCAGAGCACTGGGGAAAAGCAGGCAGAGAATTCCCTGCTAGCACCTTCTCTGTGCCTGGGAAGCAGAAGTGTTCACATTGCTTCGCAGAATCGCTTTTGTGCAGAAAACAGTAACACTTGTTCAGAACGAAAGAAAGCACAGAGCCCCAGATTTTATGTTGTGCTGGAGAGCTTGCAGAGCACTGGGGAAAAGCAGGCAGAGAATTCCCTGCTAGCACCTTCTCTGTGCCTGGGAAGCAGAAGTGTTCACATTGCTTCGCAGAATCGCTTTTGTGCAGAAAACAGTAACACTTGTTCAGAACGAAAGAAAGCACAGAGCCCCAGATTTTATGTTGTCCTGGAGAGCTTGCAGAGCACTGGGGAAAGGCAGGCAGAGAATTCCCTGCTAGCACCTTCTCTGTGCCTGTTCACATTGCTTCGCAGAATCGCTTTTGTGCAGAAAACAGTAACACTTGTTCAGAACGAAAGAAAGCACAGAGCCCCAGATTTGCTGTTGTCCTAGAGAGCTTGCAGAGCACTGGGGAAAGGCAGGCAGAGAATTCCCTGCTAGCACCTTCTTTGTGCCTGTTCACATTGCTTCGCAGAATCGCTTTTGTGCAGAAAACAGTAACACTTGTTCAGACGAAAAAAAGCACAGAGCCCCAGATTTTATGTTGTCCTGGAGAGCTTGCAGAGCACTGGGGAAAAGCAGGCAGAGAATTCCCTGCTAGCACCTTCTCTGTGCCTGGGAAGCAGAAGTCTTCACATTGCTTCGCAGAATCGCTTTTGTGCAGAAAACAGTAACACTTGTTCAGAACGAAAGAAAGCACAGAGCCCCAGATTTTATGTTGTCCTGGAGAGCTTGCAGAGCACTGGGGAAAAGCAGGCAGAGAATTCCCTGCTAGCACCTTCTCTGTGCCTGGGAAGCAGAAGTGTTCACATTGCTTCGCAGAATCGCTTTTGTGCAGAAAACAGTAACACTTGTTCAGAACGAAAGAAAGCACAGAGCCCCAGATTTTATGTTGTCCTGGAGAGCTTGCAGAGCACTGGGGAAAAGCAGGCAGAGAATTCCCTGCTAGCACCTTCTCTGTGCCTGGGAAGCAGAAGTGTTCCCATTGCTTCGCAGAATCGCTTTAGTGCAGAAAACAGTAACACTTATTCAGAACGAAAGAAAGCACAGAGCCCCAGATTTGCTGTTGTCCTGGAGAGCTTGCAGAGCACTGGGGAAAGGCAGGCAGAGAATTCCCTGCTAGCACCTTCTTTGTGCCTGTTCACATTGCTTCGCAGAATCGCTTTTGTGCAGAAAACAGTAACACTTGTTCACACGAAAAAAAGCACAGAGCCCCAGATTCTATGTTGTCCTGGAGAGCTTGCAGAGCACTGGGGAAAAGCAGGCAGAGAATTCCCTGCTAGCACCTTCTCTGTGCCTGGGAAACAGAAGTGTTCACATTGCTTCGCAGAATCGCTTTTGTGCAGAAAACACTAACACTTGTTCAGAACGAAAGAAAGCACAGAGCCCCAGATTTTATGTTGTCCTGGAGAGCTTGCAGAGCACTGGGGAAAGGCAGGCAGAGAATTCCCTGCTAGCACCTTCTCTGTGCCTGTTCACATTGCTTCGCAAGAATCGCTTTTGTGCAGAAAACAGTAACACTTGTTCAGAACGAAAGAAAGCACAGAGCCCCAGATTTTATGTTGTCCTGGAGAGCTTGCAGAGCACTGGGGAAAGGCAGGCAGAGAATTCCCTGCTAGCACCTTCTCTGTGCCTGGGAAGCAGAAGTGTTCACATTGCTTCGCAGAATCGCTTTTGTGCAGAAAACAGTAACACTTGTTCAGAACGAAAGAAAGCACAGAGCCCCAGATTTTATGTTGTGCTGGAGAGCTTGCAGAGCACTGGGGAAAAGCAGGCAGAGAATTCCCTGCTAGCACCTTCTCTGTGCCTGGGAAGCAGAAGTGTTCACATTGCTTCGCAGAATTGCTTTTGTGCAGAAAACAGTAACACTTGTTCAGAACGAAAGAAAGCACAGAGCCCCAGATTTTATGTTGTCCTGGAGAGCTTGCAGAGCACTGGGGAAAAGCAGGCAGAGAATTGCCTGCTAGCACCTTCTCTGTGCCTGGGAAGCAGAAGTGTTCACATTGCTTCGCAGAATCGCTTTTGTGCAGAAAACAGTAACACTTGTTCAGAACGAAAGAAAGCACAGAGCCCCAGATTTTATGTTGTCCTGGAGAGCTTGCAGAGCACTGGGGAAAAGCAGGCAGAGAATTCCCTGCTAGCACCTTCTCTGTGCCTGGGAAACAGAAGTGTTCCCATTGCTTCGCAGAATCGCTTTTGTGCAGAAAACACTAACACTTGTTCAGAACGAAAGAAAGCACAGAGCCCCAGATTTTATGTTGTCCTGGAGAGCTTGCAGAGCACTGGGGAAAGGCAGGCAGAGAATTCCCTGTTAGCACCTTCTCTGTGCCTGTTCACATTGCTTCGCAAGAATCGCTTTTGTGCAGAAAACAGTAACACTTGTTCAGAACGAAAGAAAGCACAGAGCCCCAGATTTTATGTTGTCCTGGAGAGCTTGCAGAGCACTGGGGAAAAGCAGGCAGAGAATTCCCTGCTAGCACCTTCTCTGTGCCTGGGAAGCAGAAGTGTTCACATTGCTTCGCAGAATCGCTTTTGTGCAGAAAACAGTAACACTTGTTCAGAACGAAAGAAAGCACAGAGCCCCAGATTTTATGTTGTGCTGGAGAGCTTGCAGAGCACTGGGGAAAAGCAGGCAGAGAATTCCCTGCTAGCACCTTCTCTGTGCCTGGGAAGCAGAAGTGTTCACATTGCTTCGCAGAATCGCTTTTGTGCAGAAAACAGTAACACTTGTTCAGAACGAAAGAAAGCACAGAGCCCCAGATTTTATGTTGTCCTGGAGAGCTTGCAGAGCACTGGGGAAAGGCAGGCAGAGAATTCCCTGCTAGCACCTTCTCTGTGCCTGTTCACATTGCTTCGCAGAATCGCTTTTGTGCAGAAAACAGTAACACTTGTTCAGAACGAAAGAAAGCACAGAGCCCCAGATTTGCTGTTGTCCTAGAGAGCTTGCAGAGCACTGGGGAAAGGCAGGCAGAGAATTCCCTGCTAGCACCTTCTTTGTGCCTGTTCACATTGCTTCGCAGAATCGCTTTTGTGCAGAAAACAGTAACACTTGTTCAGACGAAAAAAAGCACAGAGCCCCAGATTTTATGTTGTCCTGGAGAGCTTGCAGAGCACTGGGGAAAAGCAGGCAGAGAATTCCCTGCTAGCACCTTCTCTGTGCCTGGGAAGCAGAAGTCTTCACATTGCTTCGCAGAATCGCTTTTGTGCAGAAAACAGTAACACTTGTTCAGAACGAAAGAAAGCACAGAGCCCCAGATTTTATGTTGTCCTGGAGAGCTTGCAGAGCACTGGGGAAAAGCAGGCAGAGAATTCCCTGCTAGCACCTTCTCTGTGCCTGGGAAGCAGAAGTGTTCACATTGCTTCGCAGAATCGCTTTTGTGCAGAAAACAGTAACACTTGTTCAGAACGAAAGAAAGCACAGAGCCCCAGATTTTATGTTGTCCTGGAGAGCTTGCAGAGCACTGGGGAAAAGCAGGCAGAGAATTCCCTGCTAGCACCTTCTCTGTGCCTGGGAAGCAGAAGTGTTCACATTGCTTCGCAGAATCGCTTTTGTGCAGAAAACAGTAACACTTGTTCAGACGAAAAAAAGCACAGAGCCCCAGATTTGCTGTTGTCCTGGAGAGCTTGCAGAGCACTGGGGAAAGGCAGGCAGAGAATTCCCTGCTAGCACCTTCTTTGTGCCTGTTCACATTGCTTCGCAGAATCGCTTTTGTGCAGAAAACAGTAACACTTGTTCAGAACGAAAGAAAGCACAGAGCCCCAGATTTTATGTTGTCCTGGAGAGCTTGCAGAGCACTGGGGAAAGGCAGGCAGAGAATTCCCTGCTAGCACCTTCTCTGTGCCTGGGAAGCAGAAGTGTTCACATTGCTTCGCAGAATCGCTTTTGTGCAGAAAACAGTAACACTTGTTCAGACGAAAGAAAGCACAGAGCCCCAGATTTTATGTTGTCCTGGAGAGCTTGCAGAGCACTGGGGAAAAGCAGGCAGAGAATTCCCTGCTAGCACCTTCTCTGTGCCTGGGAAACAGAAGTGTTCCCATTGCTTCGCAGAATCGCTTTAGTGCAGAAAACATTAACACTTATTCAGAACGAAAGAAAGCACAGAGCCCCAGATTTGCTGTTGTCCTGGAGAGCTTGCAGAGCACTGGGGAAAGGCAGGCAGAGAATTCCCTGCTAGCACCTTCTTTGTGCCTGTTCACATTGCTTCGCAGAATCGCTTTTGTGCAGAAAACAGTAACACTTGTTCAGAACGAAAGAAAGCACAGAGCCCCAGATTTTATGTTGTCCTGGAGAGCTTGCAGAGCACTGGGGAAAAGCAGGCAGAGAATTCCCTGCTAGCACCTTCTCTGTGCCTGGGAAGCAGAAGTGTTCACATTGCTTCGCAGAATCGCTTTTGTGCAGAAAACACTAACACTTGTTCAGAACGAAAGAAAGCACAGAGCCCCAGATTTTATGTTGTCCTGGAGAGCTTGCAGAGCACTGGGGAAAGGCAGGCAGAGAATTCCCTGCTAGCACCTTCTTTGTGCCTGTTCACATTGCTTCGCAGAATCGCTTTTGTGCAGAAAACAGTAACACTTGTTCAGAACGAAAGAAAGCACAGAGCCCCAGATTTTATGTTGTCCTGGAGAGCTTGCAGAGCACTGGGGAAAAGCAGGCAGAGAATTCCCTGCTAGCACCTTCTCTGTGCCTGGGAAGCAGAAGTGTTCACATTGCTTCGCAGAATCGCTTTTGTGCAGAAAACAGTAACACTTGTTCAGAACGAAAGAAAGCACAGAGCCCCAGATTTTATGTTGTCCTGGAGAGCTTGCAGAGCACTGGGGAAAGGCAGGCAGAGAATTCCCTGCTAGCACCTTCTCTGTGCCTGGGAAGCAGAAGTGTTCACATTGCTTCGCAGAATCGCTTTTGTGCAGAAAACAGTAACACTTGTTCAGAACGAAAGAAAGCACAGAGCCCCAGATTTTATGTTGTGCTGGAGAGCTTGCAGAGCACTGGGGAAAAGCAGGCAGAGAATTCCCTGCTAGCACCTTCTCTGTGCCTGGGAAACAGAAGTGTTCACATTGCTTCGCAGAATCGCTTTTGTGCAGAAAACAGTAACACTTGTTCAGAACGAAAGAAAGCACAGAGCCCCAGATTTTATGTTGTCCTGGAGAGCTTGCAGAGCACTGGGGAAAGGCAGGCAGAGAATTCCCTGCTAGCACCTTCTCTGTGCCTGTTCACATTGCTTCGCAGAATCGCTTTTGTGCAGAAAACAGTAACACTTGTTCAGAACGAAAGAAAGCACAGAGCCCCAGATTTGCTGTTGTCCTAGAGAGCTTGCAGAGCACTGGGGAAAGGCAGGCAGAGAATTCCCTGCTAGCACCTTCTTTGTGCCTGTTCACATTGCTTCGCAGAATCGCTTTTGTGCAGAAAACAGTAACACTTGTTCAGACGAAAAAAAGCACAGAGCCCCAGATTTTATGTTGTCCTGGAGAGCTTGCAGAGCACTGGGGAAAAGCAGGCAGAGAATTCCCTGCTAGCACCTTCTCTGTGCCTGGGAAGCAGAAGTCTTCACATTGCTTCGCAGAATCGCTTTTGTGCAGAAAACAGTAACACTTGTTCAGAACGAAAGAAAGCACAGAGCCCCAGATTTTATGTTGTCCTGGAGAGCTTGCAGAGCACTGGGGAAAAGCAGGCAGAGAATTCCCTGCTAGCACCTTCTCTGTGCCTGGGAAGCAGAAGTGTTCACATTGCTTCGCAGAATCGCTTTTGTGCAGAAAACAGTAACACTTGTTCAGAACGAAAGAAAGCACAGAGCCCCAGATTTTATGTTGTCCTGGAGAGCTTGCAGAGCACTGGGGAAAAGCAGGCAGAGAATTCCCTGCTAGCACCTTCTCTGTGCCTGGGAAGCAGAAGTGTTCACATTGCTTCGCAGAATCGCTTTTGTGCAGAAAACAGTAACACTTGTTCAGACGAAAAAAAGCACAGAGCCCCAGATTTGCTGTTGTCCTGGAGAGCTTGCAGAGCACTGGGGAAAGGCAGGCAGAGAATTCCCTGCTAGCACCTTCTTTGTGCCTGTTCACATTGCTTCGCAGAATCGCTTTTGTGCAGAAAACAGTAACACTTGTTCAGAACGAAAGAAAGCACAGAGCCCCAGATTTTATGTTGTCCTGGAGAGCTTGCAGAGCACTGGGGAAAGGCAGGCAGAGAATTCCCTGCTAGCACCTTCTCTGTGCCTGGGAAGCAGAAGTGTTCACATTGCTTCGCAGAATCGCTTTTGTGCAGAAAACAGTAACACTTGTTCAGACGAAAGAAAGCACAGAGCCCCAGATTTTATGTTGTCCTGGAGAGCTTGCAGAGCACTGGGGAAAAGCAGGCAGAGAATTCCCTGCTAGCACCTTCTCTGTGCCTGGGAAACAGAAGTGTTCCCATTGCTTCGCAGAATCGCTTTAGTGCAGAAAACAGTAACACTTATTCAGAACGAAAGAAAGCACAGAGCCCCAGATTTGCTGTTGTCCTGGAGAGCTTGCAGAGCACTGGGGAAAGGCAGGCAGAGAATTCCCTGCTAGCACCTTCTTTGTGCCTGTTCACATTGCTTCGCAGAATCGCTTTTGTGCAGAAAACAGTAACACTTGTTCAGAACGAAAGAAAGCACAGAGCCCCAGATTTTATGTTGTCCTGGAGAGCTTGCAGAGCACTGGGGAAAAGCAGGCAGAGAATTCCCTGCTAGCACCTTCTCTGTGCCTGGGAAGCAGAAGTGTTCACATTGCTTCGCAGAATCGCTTTTGTGCAGAAAACACTAACACTTGTTCAGAACGAAAGAAAGCACAGAGCCCCAGATTTTATGTTGTCCTGGAGAGCTTGCAGAGCACTGGGGAAAGGCAGGCAGAGAATTCCCTGCTAGCACCTTCTCTGTGCCTGTTCACATTGCTTGGCAGAATCGCTTTTGTGCAGAAAACAGTAACACTTGTTCAGAACGAAAGAAAGCACAGAGCCCCAGATTTTATGTTGTCCTGGAGAGCTTGCAGAGCACTGGGGAAAGGCAGGCAGAGAATTCCCTGCTAGCACCTTCTCTGTGCCTGGGAAGCAGAAGTGTTCACATTGCTTCGCAGAATCGCTTTTGTGCAGAAAACAGTAACACTTGTTCAGAACGAAAGAAAGCACAGAGCCCCAGATTTTATGTTGTGCTGGAGAGCTTGCAGAGCACTGGGGAAAAGCAGGCAGAGAATTCCCTGCTATCACCTTCTCTGTGCCTGGGAAACAGAAGTGTTCACATTGCTTCGCAGAATCGCTTTTGTGCAGAAAACACTAACACTTGTTCAGAACGAAAGAAAGCACAGAGCCCCAGATTTGCTGTTGTCCTGGAGAGCTTGCAGAGCACTGGGGAAAGGCAGGCAGAGAATTCCCTGCTAGCACCTTCTCTGTGCCTGTTCACATTGCTTCGCAGAATCGCTTTTGTGCAGAAAACAGTAACACTTGTTCAGAACGAAAGAAAGCACAGAGCCCCAGATTTGCTGTTGTCCTAGAGAGCTTGCAGAGCACTGGGGAAAAGCAGGCAGAGAATTCCCTGCTAGCACCTTCTCTGTGCCTGGGAAGCAGAAGTGTTCACATTGCTTCGCAGAATCGCTTTTGTGCAGAAAACAGTAACACTTGTTCAGAACGAAAGAAAGCACAGAGCCCCAGATTTTATGTTGTCCTGGAGAGCTTGCAGAGCACTGGGGAAAAGCAGGCAGAGAATTCCCTGCTAGCACCTTCTCTGTGCCTGGGAAGCAGAAGTGTTCACATTGCTTCGCAGAATCGCTTTTGTGCAGAAAACAGTAACACTTGTTCAGAACGAAAGAAAGCACAGAGCCCCAGATTTTATGTTGTCCTGGAGAGCTTGCAGAGCACTGGGGAAAAGCAGGCAGAGAATTCCCTGCTAGCACCTTCTCTGTGCCTGGGAAGCAGAAGTGTTCCCATTGCTTCGCAGAATCGCTTTTGTGCAGAAAACAGTAACACTTGTTCAGAACGAAAGAAAGCACAGAGCCCCAGATTTGCTGTTGTCCTGGAGAGCTTGCAGAGCACTGGGGAAAAGCAGGCAGAGAATTCCCTGCTAGCACCTTCTCTGTGCCTGGGAAACAGAAGTGTTCACATTGCTTCGCAGAATCGCTTTTGTGCAGAAAACACTAACACTTGTTCAGAACGAAAGAAAGCACAGAGCCCCAGATTTTATGTTGTCCTGGAGAGCTTGCAGAGCACTGGGGAAAGGCAGGCAGAGAATTCCCTGCTAGCACCTTCTCTGTGCCTGTTCACATTGCTTCGCAAGAATCGCTTTTGTGCAGAAAACAGTAACACTTGTTCAGAACGAAAGAAAGCACAGAGCCCCCAGATTTTATGTTGTCCTGGAGAGCTTGCAGAGCACTGGGGAAAAGCAGGCAGAGAATTCCCTGCTAGCACCTTCTCTGTGCCTGGGAAGCAGAAGTGTTCACATTGCTTGGCAGAATCGCTTTTGTGCAGAAAACAGTAACACTTGTTCAGAACGAAAAAAAGCACAGAGCCCCAGATTTTATGTTGTCCTGGAGAGCTTGCAGAGCACTGGGGAAAAGCAGGCAGAGAATTCCCTGCTAGCACCTTCTTTGTGCCTGTTCACATTGCTTCGCAGAATCGCTTTTGTGCAGAAAACAGTAACACTTGTTCAGACGAAAAAAAGCACAGAGCCCCAGATTTTATGTTGTCCTGGAGAGCTTGCAGAGCACTGGGGAAAGGCAGGCAGAGAATTCCCTGCTAGCACCTTCTCTGTGCCTGGGAAGCAGAAGTGTTCACATTGCTTGGCAGAATCGCTTTTGTGCAGAAAACACTAACACTTGTTCAGAATGAAAGAAAGCACAGAGCCCCAGATTCTATGTTGTCCTGGAGAGCTTGCAGAGCACTGGGGAAAAGCAGGCAGAGAATTCCCTGCTAGCACCTTCTCTGTGCCTGGGAAACAGAAGTGTTCACATTGCTTCGCAGAATCGCTTTTGTGCAGAAAACAGTAACACTTGTTCAGAACGAAAGAAAGCACAGAGCCCCAGATTTTATGTTGTCCTGGAGAGCTTGCAGAGCACTGGGGAAAGGCAGGCAGAGAATTCCCTGCTAGCACCTTCTCTGTGCCTGTTCACATTGCTTCGCAGAATCGCTTTTGTGCAGAAAACAGTAACACTTGTTCAGACGAAAAAAAGCACAGAGCCCCAGATTTTATGTTGTCCTGGAGAGCTTGCAGAGCACTGGGGAAAAGCAGGCAGAGAATTCCCTGCTAGCACCTTCTCTGTGCCTGGGAAGCAGAAGTGTTCACATTGCTTCGCAGAATCGCTTTTGTGCAGAAAACAGTAACACTTGTTCAGAACGAAAGAAAGCACAGAGCCCCAGATTTTATGTTGTGCTGGAGAGCTTGCAGAGCACTGGGGAAAAGCAGGCAGAGAATTCCCTGCTAGCACCTTCTCTGTGCCTGGGAAACAGAAGTGTTCACATTGCTTCGCAGAATCGCTTTTGTGCAGAAAACAGTAACACTTGTTCAGAACGAAAGAAAGCACAGAGCCCCAGATTTCATGTTGTCCTGGAGAGCTTGCAGAGCACTGGGGAAAGGCAGGCAGAGAATTCCCTGCTAGCACCTTCTCTGTGCCTGTTCACATTGCTTCGCAGAATCGCTTTTGTGCAGAAAACAGTAACACTTGTTCAGACGAAAGAAAGCACAGAGCCCCAGATTCTATGTTGTCCTGGAGAGCTTGCAGAGCACTGGGGAAAGGCAGGCAGAGAATTCCCTGCTAGCACCTTCTCTGTGCCTGGGAAACAGAAGTGTTCCCATTGCTTCGCAGAATCGCTTTTGTGCAGAAAACAGTAACACTTGTTCAGACGAAAAAAAGCACAGAGCCCCAGATTTTATGTTGTCCTGGAGAGCTTGCAGAGCACTGGGGAAAAGCAGGCAGAGAATTCCCTGCTAGCACCTTCTCTGTGCCTGGGAAGCAGAAGTGATCACATTGCTTCGCAGAATCGCTTTTGTGCAGAAAACAGTAACACTTGTTCAGAACGAAAGAAAGCACAGAGCCCCAGATTTTATGTTGTCCTGGAGAGCTTGCAGAGCACTGGGGAAAAGCAGGCAGAGAATTCCCTGCTAGCACCTTCTCTGTGCCTGGGAAGCAGAAGTGTTCACATTGCTTCGCAGAATCGCTTTTGTGCAGAAAACAGTAACACTTGTTCAGAACGAAAGAAAGCACAGAGCCCCAGATTTTATGTTGTCCTGGAGAGCTTGCAGAGCACTGGGGAAAGGCAGGCAGAGAATTTCCTGCTAGCACCTTCTCTGTGCCTGGGAAGCAGAAGTGTTCACATTGCTTCGCAGAATCGCTTTTGTGCAGAAAACAGTAACACTTGTTCAGAACGAAAGAAAGCACAGAGCCCCAGATTTTATGTTGTCCTGGAGAGCTTGCAGAGCACTGGGGAAAAGCAGGCAGAGAATTCCCTGCTAGCACCTTCTCTGTGCCTGGGAAGCAGAAGTCTTCACATTGCTTCGCAGAATCGCTTTTGTGCAGAAAACAGTAACACTTGTTCAGAACGAAAGAAAGCACAGAGCCCCAGATTTTATGTTGTCCTGGAGAGCTTGCAGAGCACTGGGGAAAGGCAGGCAGAGAATTCCCTGCTAGCACCTTCTTTGTGCCTGTTCACATTGCTTCGCAGAATCGCTTTTGTGCAGAAAACAGTAACACTTGTTCAGACGAAAAAAAGCACAGAGCCCCAGATTTTATGTTGTCCTGGAGAGCTTGCAGAGCACTGGGGAAAGGCAGGCAGAGAATTCCCTGCTAGCACCTTCTCTGTGCCTGTTCACATTGCTTCGCAGAATCGCTTTTGTGCAGAAAACAGTAACACTTGTTCAGACGAAAGAAAGCACAGAGCCCCAGATTCTATGTTGTCCTGGAGAGCTTGCAGAGCACTGGGGAAAGGCAGGCAGAGAATTCCCTGCTAGCACCTTCTCTGTGCCTGGGAAACAGAAGTGTTCCCATTGCTTCGCAGAATCGCTTTAGTGCAGAAAACAGTAACACTTATTCAGAACGAAAGAAAGCACAGAGCCCCAGATTTGCTGTTGTCCTGGAGAGCTTGCAGAGCACTGGGGAAAGGCAGGCAGAGAATTCCCTGCTAGCACCTTCTCTGTGCCTGGGAAGCAGAAGTGTTCACATTGCTTCGCAGAATCGCTTTTGTGCAGAAAACAGTAACACTTGTTCAGAACGAAAGAAAGCACAGAGCCCCAGATTTTATGTTGTCCTGGAGAGCTTGCAGAGCACTGGGGAAAAGCAGGCAGAGAATTCCCTGCTAGCACCTTCTCTGTGCCTGGGAAGCAGAAGTGTTCACATTGCTTCGCAGAATCGCTTTTGTGCAGAAAACAGTAACACTTGTTCAGAACGAAAGAAAGCACAGAGCCCCAGATTTTATGTTGTCCTGGAGAGCTTGCAGAGCACTGGGGAAAAGCAGGCAGAGAATTCCCTGCTAGCACCTTCTCTGTGCCTGGGAAGCAGAAGTCTTCACATTGCTTCGCAGAATCGCTTTTGTGCAGAAAACAGTAACACTTGTTCAGAACGAAAGAAAGCACAGAGCCCCAGATTTTATGTTGTCCTGGAGAGCTTGCAGAGCACTGGGGAAAAGCAGGCAGAGAATTCCCTGCTAGCACCTTCTCTGTGCCTGGGAAGCAGAAGTGTTCACATTGCTTGGCAGAATCGCTTTTGTGCAGAAAACAGTAACACTTGTTCAGAACGAAAGAAAGCACAGAGCCCCAGATTTGCTGTTGTCCTGGAGAGCTTGCAGAGCACTGGGGAAAGGCAGGCAGAGAATTCCCTGCTAGCACCTTCTTTGTGCCTGTTCACATTGCTTCGCAGAATCGCTTTTGTGCAGAAAACAGTAACACTTGTTCAGACGAAAAAAAGCACAGAGCCCCAGATTTTATGTTGTCCTGGAGAGCTTGCAGAGCACTGGGGAAAGGCAGGCAGAGAATTCCCTGCTAGCACCTTCTCTGTGCCTGTTCACATTGCTTCGCAGAATCGCTTTTGTGCAGAAAACAGTAACACTTGTTCAGACGAAAGAAAGCACAGAGCCCCAGATTCTATGTTGTCCTGGAGAGCTTGCAGAGCACTGGGGAAAGGCAGGCAGAGAATTCCCTGCTAGCACCTTCTCTGTGCCTGGGAAACAGAAGTGTTCCCATTGCTTCGCAGAATCGCTTTTGTGCAGAAAACAGTAACACTTGTTCAGACGAAAAAAAGCACAGAGCCCCAGATTTTATGTTGTCCTGGAGAGCTTGCAGAGCACTGGGGAAAAGCAGGCAGAGAATTCCCTGCTAGCACCTTCTCTGTGCCTGGGAAGCAGAAGTGTTCACATTGCTTCGCAGAATCGCTTTTGTGCAGAAAACAGTAACACTTGTTCAGAACGAAAGAAAGCACAGAGCCCCAGATTTTATGTTGTCCTGGAGAGCTTGCAGAGCACTGGGGAAAAGCAGGCAGAGAATTCCCTGCTAGCACCTTCTCTGTGCCTGGGAAGCAGAAGTGTTCACATTGCTTCGCAGAATCGCTTTTGTGCAGAAAACACTAACACTTGTTCAGAACGAAAGAAAGCACAGAGCCCCAGATTTTATGTTGTCCTGGAGAGCTTGCAGAGCACTGGGGAAAGGCAGGCAGAGAATTCCCTGCTAGCACCTTCTCTGTGCCTGTTCACATTGCTTGGCAGAATCGCTTTTGTGCAGAAAACAGTAACACTTGTTCAGAACGAAAGAAAGCACAGAGCCCCAGATTTTATGTTGTCCTGGAGAGCTTGCAGAGCACTGGGGAAAGGCAGGCAGAGAATTCCCTGCTAGCACCTTCTCTGTGCCTGGGAAGCAGAAGTGTTCACATTGCTTCGCAGAATCGCTTTTGTGCAGAAAACAGTAACACTTGTTCAGAACGAAAGAAAGCACAGAGCCCCAGATTTTATGTTGTGCTGGAGAGCTTGCAGAGCACTGGGGAAAAGCAGGCAGAGAATTCCCTGCTATCACCTTCTCTGTGCCTGGGAAACAGAAGTGTTCACATTGCTTCGCAGAATCGCTTTTGTGCAGAAAACACTAACACTTGTTCAGAACGAAAGAAAGCACAGAGCCCCAGATTTTATGTTGTCCTGGAGAGCTTGCAGAGCACTGGGGAAAGGCAGGCAGAGAATTCCCTGCTAGCACCTTCTCTGTGCCTGTTCACATTGCTTCGCAGAATCGCTTTTGTGCAGAAAACAGTAACACTTGTTCAGAACGAAAGAAAGCACAGAGCCCCAGATTTGCTGTTGTCCTAGAGAGCTTGCAGAGCACTGGGGAAAAGCAGGCAGAGAATTCCCTGCTAGCACCTTCTCTGTGCCTGGGAAGCAGAAGTGTTCACATTGCTTCGCAGAATCGCTTTTGTGCAGAAAACAGTAACACTTGTTCAGAACGAAAGAAAGCACAGAGCCCCAGATTTTATGTTGTCCTGGAGAGCTTGCAGAGCACTGGGGAAAAGCAGGCAGAGAATTCCCTGCTAGCACCTTCTCTGTGCCTGGGAAGCAGAAGTGTTCACATTGCTTCGCAGAATCGCTTTTGTGCAGAAAACAGTAACACTTGTTCAGAACGAAAGAAAGCACAGAGCCCCAGATTTTATGTTGTCCTGGAGAGCTTGCAGAGCACTGGGGAAAAGCAGGCAGAGAATTCCCTGCTAGCACCTTCTCTGTGCCTGGGAAGCAGAAGTGTTCCCATTGCTTCGCAGAATCGCTTTTGTGCAGAAAACAGTAACACTTGTTCAGAACGAAAGAAAGCACAGAGCCCCAGATTTGCTGTTGTCCTGGAGAGCTTGCAGAGCACTGGGGAAAAGCAGGCAGAGAATTCCCTGCTAGCACCTTCTCTGTGCCTGGGAAACAGAAGTGTTCACATTGCTTCGCAGAATCGCTTTTGTGCAGAAAACACTAACACTTGTTCAGAACGAAAGAAAGCACAGAGCCCCAGATTTTATGTTGTCCTGGAGAGCTTGCAGAGCACTGGGGAAAGGCAGGCAGAGAATTCCCTGCTAGCACCTTCTCTGTGCCTGTTCACATTGCTTCGCAAGAATCGCTTTTGTGCAGAAAACAGTAACACTTGTTCAGAACGAAAGAAAGCACAGAGCCCCCAGATTTTATGTTGTCCTGGAGAGCTTGCAGAGCACTGGGGAAAAGCAGGCAGAGAATTCCCTGCTAGCACCTTCTCTGTGCCTGGGAAGCAGAAGTGTTCACATTGCTTGGCAGAATCGCTTTTGTGCAGAAAACAGTAACACTTGTTCAGAACGAAAAAAAGCACAGAGCCCCAGATTTTATGTTGTCCTGGAGAGCTTGCAGAGCACTGGGGAAAAGCAGGCAGAGAATTCCCTGCTAGCACCTTCTTTGTGCCTGTTCACATTGCTTCGCAGAATCGCTTTTGTGCAGAAAACAGTAACACTTGTTCAGACGAAAAAAAGCACAGAGCCCCAGATTTTATGTTGTCCTGGAGAGCTTGCAGAGCACTGGGGAAAGGCAGGCAGAGAATTCCCTGCTAGCACCTTCTCTGTGCCTGGGAAGCAGAAGTGTTCACATTGCTTGGCAGAATCGCTTTTGTGCAGAAAACACTAACACTTGTTCAGAATGAAAGAAAGCACAGAGCCCCAGATTCTATGTTGTCCTGGAGAGCTTGCAGAGCACTGGGGAAAAGCAGGCAGAGAATTCCCTGCTAGCACCTTCTCTGTGCCTGGGAAACAGAAGTGTTCACATTGCTTCGCAGAATCGCTTTTGTGCAGAAAACAGTAACACTTGTTCAGAACGAAAGAAAGCACAGAGCCCCAGATTTTATGTTGTCCTGGAGAGCTTGCAGAGCACTGGGGAAAGGCAGGCAGAGAATTCCCTGCTAGCACCTTCTCTGTGCCTGTTCACATTGCTTCGCAGAATCGCTTTTGTGCAGAAAACAGTAACACTTGTTCAGACGAAAAAAAGCACAGAGCCCCAGATTTTATGTTGTCCTGGAGAGCTTGCAGAGCACTGGGGAAAAGCAGGCAGAGAATTCCCTGCTAGCACCTTCTCTGTGCCTGGGAAGCAGAAGTGTTCACATTGCTTCGCAGAATCGCTTTTGTGCAGAAAACAGTAACACTTGTTCAGAACGAAAGAAAGCACAGAGCCCCAGATTTTATGTTGTGCTGGAGAGCTTGCAGAGCACTGGGGAAAAGCAGGCAGAGAATTCCCTGCTAGCACCTTCTCTGTGCCTGGGAAACAGAAGTGTTCACATTGCTTCGCAGAATCGCTTTTGTGCAGAAAACAGTAACACTTGTTCAGAACGAAAGAAAGCACAGAGCCCCAGATTTCATGTTGTCCTGGAGAGCTTGCAGAGCACTGGGGAAAGGCAGGCAGAGAATTCCCTGCTAGCACCTTCTCTGTGCCTGTTCACATTGCTTCGCAGAATCGCTTTTGTGCAGAAAACAGTAACACTTGTTCAGACGAAAGAAAGCACAGAGCCCCAGATTCTATGTTGTCCTGGAGAGCTTGCAGAGCACTGGGGAAAGGCAGGCAGAGAATTCCCTGCTAGCACCTTCTCTGTGCCTGGGAAACAGAAGTGTTCCCATTGCTTCGCAGAATCGCTTTTGTGCAGAAAACAGTAACACTTGTTCAGACGAAAAAAAGCACAGAGCCCCAGATTTTATGTTGTCCTGGAGAGCTTGCAGAGCACTGGGGAAAAGCAGGCAGAGAATTCCCTGCTAGCACCTTCTCTGTGCCTGGGAAGCAGAAGTGATCACATTGCTTCGCAGAATCGCTTTTGTGCAGAAAACAGTAACACTTGTTCAGAACGAAAGAAAGCACAGAGCCCCAGATTTTATGTTGTCCTGGAGAGCTTGCAGAGCACTGGGGAAAAGCAGGCAGAGAATTCCCTGCTAGCACCTTCTCTGTGCCTGGGAAGCAGAAGTGTTCACATTGCTTCGCAGAATCGCTTTTGTGCAGAAAACAGTAACACTTGTTCAGAACGAAAGAAAGCACAGAGCCCCAGATTTTATGTTGTCCTGGAGAGCTTGCAGAGCACTGGGGAAAGGCAGGCAGAGAATTTCCTGCTAGCACCTTCTCTGTGCCTGGGAAGCAGAAGTGTTCACATTGCTTCGCAGAATCGCTTTTGTGCAGAAAACAGTAACACTTGTTCAGAACGAAAGAAAGCACAGAGCCCCAGATTTTATGTTGTCCTGGAGAGCTTGCAGAGCACTGGGGAAAAGCAGGCAGAGAATTCCCTGCTAGCACCTTCTCTGTGCCTGGGAAGCAGAAGTCTTCACATTGCTTCGCAGAATCGCTTTTGTGCAGAAAACAGTAACACTTGTTCAGAACGAAAGAAAGCACAGAGCCCCAGATTTTATGTTGTCCTGGAGAGCTTGCAGAGCACTGGGGAAAAGCAGGCAGAGAATTCCCTGCTAGCACCTTCTCTGTGCCTGGGAAACAGAAGTGTTCCCATTGCTTCGCAGAATCGCTTTTGTGCAGAAAACAGTAACACTTGTTCAGAACGAAAGAAAGCACAGAGCCCCAGATTTTATGTTGTCCTGGAGAGCTTGCAGAGCACTGGGGAAAGGCAGGCAGAGAATTCCCTGCTAGCACCTTCTTTGTGCCTGTTCACATTGCTTCGCAGAATCGCTTTTGTGCAGAAAACAGTAACACTTGTTCAGACGAAAAAAAGCACAGAGCCCCAGATTTTATGTTGTCCTGGAGAGCTTGCAGAGCACTGGGGAAAGGCAGGCAGAGAATTCCCTGCTAGCACCTTCTCTGTGCCTGTTCACATTGCTTCGCAGAATCGCTTTTGTGCAGAAAACAGTAACACTTGTTCAGACGAAAGAAAGCACAGAGCCCCAGATTCTATGTTGTCCTGGAGAGCTTGCAGAGCACTGGGGAAAGGCAGGCAGAGAATTCCCTGCTAGCACCTTCTCTGTGCCTGGGAAACAGAAGTGTTCCCATTGCTTCGCAGAATCGCTTTAGTGCAGAAAACAGTAACACTTATTCAGAACGAAAGAAAGCACAGAGCCCCAGATTTGCTGTTGTCCTGGAGAGCTTGCAGAGCACTGGGGAAAGGCAGGCAGAGAATTCCCTGCTAGCACCTTCTCTGTGCCTGGGAAGCAGAAGTGTTCACATTGCTTCGCAGAATCGCTTTTGTGCAGAAAACAGTAACACTTGTTCAGAACGAAAGAAAGCACAGAGCCCCAGATTTTATGTTGTCCTGGAGAGCTTGCAGAGCACTGGGGAAAAGCAGGCAGAGAATTCCCTGCTAGCACCTTCTCTGTGCCTGGGAAGCAGAAGTGTTCACATTGCTTCGCAGAATCGCTTTTGTGCAGAAAACAGTAACACTTGTTCAGAACGAAAGAAAGCACAGAGCCCCAGATTTTATGTTGTCCTGGAGAGCTTGCAGAGCACTGGGGAAAAGCAGGCAGAGAATTCCCTGCTAGCACCTTCTCTGTGCCTGGGAAGCAGAAGTCTTCACATTGCTTCGCAGAATCGCTTTTGTGCAGAAAACAGTAACACTTGTTCAGAACGAAAGAAAGCACAGAGCCCCAGATTTTATGTTGTCCTGGAGAGCTTGCAGAGCACTGGGGAAAAGCAGGCAGAGAATTCCCTGCTAGCACCTTCTCTGTGCCTGGGAAGCAGAAGTGTTCACATTGCTTGGCAGAATCGCTTTTGTGCAGAAAACAGTAACACTTGTTCAGAACGAAAGAAAGCACAGAGCCCCAGATTTGCTGTTGTCCTGGAGAGCTTGCAGAGCACTGGGGAAAGGCAGGCAGAGAATTCCCTGCTAGCACATTCTTTGTGCCTGTTCACATTGCTTCGCAGAATCGCTTTTGTGCAGAAAACAGTAACACTTGTTCAGACGAAAAAAAGCACAGAGCCCCAGATTTTATGTTGTCCTGGAGAGCTTGCAGAGCACTGGGGAAAAGCAGGCAGAGAATTCCCTGCTAGCACCTTCTCTGTGCCTGTTCACATTGCTTCGCAGAATCGCTTTTGTGCAGAAAACAGTAACACTTGTTCAGACGAAAGAAAGCACAGAGCCCCAGATTCTATGTTGTCCTGGAGAGCTTGCAGAGCACTGGGGAAAGGCAGGCAGAGAATTCCCTGCTAGCACCTTCTCTGTGCCTGGGAAACAGAAGTGTTCCCATTGCTTCGCAGAATCGCTTTTGTGCAGAAAACAGTAACACTTGTTCAGACGAAAAAAAGCACAGAGCCCCAGATTTTATGTTGTCCTGGAGAGCTTGCAGAGCACTGGGGAAAAGCAGGCAGAGAATTCCCTGCTAGCACCTTCTCTGTGCCTGGGAAGCAGAAGTGTTCACATTGCTTCGCAGAATCGCTTTTGTGCAGAAAACAGTAACACTTGTTCAGAACGAAAGAAAGCACAGAGCCCCAGATTTTATGTTGTCCTGGAGAGCTTGCAGAGCACTGGGGAAAAGCAGGCAGAGAATTCCCTGCTAGCACCTTCTCTGTGCCTGGGAAGCAGAAGTCTTCACATTGCTTCGCAGAATCGCTTTTGTGCAGAAAACAGTAACACTTGTTCAGAACGAAAGAAAGCACAGAGCCCCAGATTTTATGTTGTCCTGGAGAGCTTGCAGAGCACTGGGGAAAAGCAGGCAGAGAATTCCCTGCTAGCACCTTCTCTGTGCCTGGGAAGCAGAAGTGTTCACATTGCTTCGCAGAATCGCTTTTGTGCAGAAAACAGTAACACTTGTTCAGAACGAAAGAAAGCACAGAGCCCCAGATTTTATGTTGTCCTGGAGAGCTTGCAGAGCACTGGGGAAAAGCAGGCAGAGAATTCCCTGCTAGCACCTTCTCTGTGCCTGGGAAGCAGAAGTGTTCACATTGCTTCGCAGAATCGCTTTTGTGCAGAAAACAGTAACACTTGTTCAGAACGAAAGAAAGCACAGAGCCCCAGATTTTATGTTGTCCTGGAGAGCTTGCAGAGCACTGGGGAAAAGCAGGCAGAGAATTCCCTGCTAGCACCTTCTCTGTGCCTGGGAAACAGAAGTGTTCCCATTGCTTCGCAGAATCGCTTTAGTGCAGAAAACAGTAACACTTATTCAGAACGAAAGAAAGCACAGAGCCCCAGATTTGCTGTTGTCCTGGAGAGCTTGCAGAGCACTGGGGAAAGGCAGGCAGAGAATTCCCTGCTAGCACCTTCTTTGTGCCTGTTCACATTGCTTCGCAGAATCGCTTTTGTGCAGAAAACAGTAACACTTGTTCACACGAAAAAAAGCACAGAGCCCCAGATTTTATGTTGTCCTGGAGAGCTTGCAGAGCACTGGGGAAAAGCAGGCAGAGAATTCCC
This sequence comes from Strix uralensis, assembly GCF_047716275.1. Classification (NCBI taxonomy): domain Eukaryota; kingdom Metazoa; phylum Chordata; class Aves; order Strigiformes; family Strigidae; genus Strix; species Strix uralensis. The sequence continues at coordinate 316,460 of NW_027436714.1, read as the reverse complement.
TGCTAGCACCTTCTCTGTGCCTGGGAAGCAGAAGTGTTCACATTGCTTCGCAGAATCGCTTTTGTGCAGAAAACAGTAACACTTGTTCAGAACGAAAGAAAGCACAGAGCCCCAGATTTTATGTTGTCCTGGAGAGCTTGCAGAGCACTGGGGAAAAGCAGGCAGAGAATTCCCTGCTAGCACCTTCTCTGTGCCTGGGAAGCAGAAGTGTTCACATTGCTTCGCAGAATCGCTTTTGTGCAGAAAACACTAACACTTGTTCAGAACGAAAGAAAGCACAGAGCCCCAGATTTTATGTTGTCCTGGAGAGCTTGCAGAGCACTGGGGAAAGGCAGGCAGAGAATTCCCTGCTAGCACCTTCTCTGTGCCTGTTCACATTGCTTCGCAAGAATCGCTTTTGTGCAGAAAACAGTAACACTTGTTCAGACGAAAGAAAGCACAGAGCCCCAGATTTTATGTTGTCCTGGAGAGCTTGCAGAGCACTGGGGAAAGGCAGGCAGAGAATTCCCTGCTAGCACCTTCTCTGTGCCTGGGAAGCAGAAGTGTTCACATTGCTTCGCAGAATCGCTTTTGTGCAGAAAACAGTAACACTTGTTCAGAACGAAAGAAAGCACAGAGCCCCAGATTTTATGTTGTGCTGGAGAGCTTGCAGAGCACTGGGGAAAAGCAGGCAGAGAATTCCCTGCTAGCACCTTCTCTGTGCCTGGGAAACAGAAGTGTTCACATTGCTTCGCAGAATCGCTTTTGTGCAGAAAACAGTAACACTTGTTCAGAACGAAAGAAAGCACAGAGCCCCAGATTTTATGTTGTCCTGGAGAGCTTGCAGAGCACTGGGGAAAGGCAGGCAGAGAATTCCCTGCTAGCACCTTCTCTGTGCCTGTTCACATTGCTTCGCAGAATCGCTTTTGTGCAGAAAACAGTAACACTTGTTCAGAACGAAAGAAAGCACAGAGCCCCAGATTTGCTGTTGTCCTAGAGAGCTTGCAGAGCACTGGGGAAAGGCAGGCAGAGAATTCCCTGCTAGCACCTTCTTTGTGCCTGTTCACATTGCTTCGCAGAATCGCTTTTGTGCAGAAAACAGTAACACTTGTTCAGACGAAAAAAAGCACAGAGCCCCAGATTTTATGTTGTCCTGGAGAGCTTGCAGAGCACTGGGGAAAAGCAGGCAGAGAATTCCCTGCTAGCACCTTCTCTGTGCCTGGGAAGCAGAAGTGTTCACATTGCTTCGCAGAATCGCTTTTGTGCAGAAAACAGTAACACTTGTTCAGAACGAAAGAAAGCACAGAGCCCCAGATTTTATGTTGTCCTGGAGAGCTTGCAGAGCACTGGGGAAAAGCAGGCAGAGAATTCCCTGCTAGCACCTTCTCTGTGCCTGGGAAGCAGAAGTCTTCACATTGCTTCGCAGAATCGCTTTTGTGCAGAAAACAGTAACACTTGTTCAGAACGAAAGAAAGCACAGAGCCCCAGATTTTATGTTGTCCTGGAGAGCTTGCAGAGCACTGGGGAAAAGCAGGCAGAGAATTCCCTGCTAGCACCTTCTCTGTGCCTGGGAAGCAGAAGTGTTCACATTGCTTCGCAGAATCGCTTTTGTGCAGAAAACAGTAACACTTGTTCAGAACGAAAGAAAGCACAGAGCCCCAGATTTTATGTTGTCCTGGAGAGCTTGCAGAGCACTGGGGAAAAGCAGGCAGAGAATTCCCTGCTAGCACCTTCTCTGTGCCTGGGAAGCAGAAGTGTTCACATTGCTTCGCAGAATCGCTTTTGTGCAGAAAACAGTAACACTTGTTCAGAACGAAAGAAAGCACAGAGCCCCAGATTTTATGTTGTCCTGGAGAGCTTGCAGAGCACTGGGGAAAAGCAGGCAGAGAATTCCCTGCTAGCACCTTCTCTGTGCCTGGGAAGCAGAAGTGTTCACATTGCTTCGCAGAATCGCTTTTGTGCAGAAAACAGTAACACTTGTTCAGAACGAAAGAAAGCACAGAGCCCCAGATTTTATGTTGTCCTGGAGAGCTTGCAGAGCACTGGGGAAAAGCAGGCAGAGAATTCCCTGCTAGCACCTTCTCTGTGCCTGGGAAACAGAAGTGTTCCCATTGCTTCGCAGAATCGCTTTAGTGCAGAAAACAGTAACACTTATTCAGAACGAAAGAAAGCACAGAGCCCCAGATTTTATGTTGTCCTGGAGAGCTTGCAGAGCACTGGGGAAAGGCAGGCAGAGAATTCCCTGCTAGCACCTTCTTTGTGCCTGTTCACATTGCTTCGCAGAATCGCTTTTGTGCAGAAAACAGTAACACTTGTTCAGACGAAAAAAAGCACAGAGCCCCAGATTTTATGTTGTCCTGGAGAGCTTGCAGAGCACTGGGGAAAGGCAGGCAGAGAATTCCCTGCTAGCACCTTCTCTGTGCCTGTTCACATTGCTTCGCAGAATCGCTTTTGTGCAGAAAACAGTAACACTTGTTCAGACGAAAGAAAGCACAGAGCCCCAGATTCTATGTTGTCCTGGAGAGCTTGCAGAGCACTGGGGAAAGGCAGGCAGAGAATTCCCTGCTAGCACCTTCTCTGTGCCTGGGAAACAGAAGTGTTCCCATTGCTTCGCAGAATCGCTTTTGTGCAGAAAACAGTAACACTTGTTCAGACGAAAAAAAGCACAGAGCCCCAGATTTTATGTTGTCCTGGAGAGCTTGCAGAGCACTGGGGAAAAGCAGGCAGAGAATTCCCTGCTAGCACCTTCTCTGTGCCTGGGAAGCAGAAGTGTTCACATTGCTTCGCAGAATCGCTTTTGTGCAGAAAACAGTAACACTTGTTCAGAACGAAAGAAAGCACAGAGCCCCAGATTTTATGTTGTCCTGGAGAGCTTGCAGAGCACTGGGGAAAAGCAGGCAGAGAATTCCCTGCTAGCACCTTCTCTGTGCCTGGGAAGCAGAAGTGTTCACATTGCTTCGCAGAATCGCTTTTGTGCAGAAAACAGTAACACTTGTTCAGAACGAAAGAAAGCACAGAGCCCCAGATTTTATGTTGTCCTGGAGAGCTTGCAGAGCACTGGGGAAAAGCAGGCAGAGAATTCCCTGCTAGCACCTTCTCTGTGCCTGGGAAGCAGAAGTGTTCACATTGCTTCGCAGAATCGCTTTTGTGCAGAAAACAGTAACACTTGTTCAGAACGAAAGAAAGCACAGAGCCCCAGATTTTATGTTGTCCTGGAGAGCTTGCAGAGCACTGGGGAAAAGCAGGCAGAGAATTCCCTGCTAGCACCTTCTCTGTGCCTGGGAAGCAGAAGTGTTCACATTGCTTCGCAGAATCGCTTTTGTGCAGAAAACAGTAACACTTGTTCAGAACGAAAGAAAGCACAGAGCCCCAGATTTTATGTTGTCCTGGAGAGCTTGCAGAGCACTGGGGAAAAGCAGGCAGAGAATTCCCTGCTAGCACCTTCTCTGTGCCTGGGAAGCAGAAGTCTTCACATTGCTTCGCAGAATCGCTTTTGTGCAGAAAACAGTAACACTTGTTCAGAACGAAAGAAAGCACAGAGCCCCAGATTTTATGTTGTCCTGGAGAGCTTGCAGAGCACTGGGGAAAAGCAGGCAGAGAATTCCCTGCTAGCACCTTCTCTGTGCCTGGGAAACAGAAGTGTTCCCATTGCTTCGCAGAATCGCTTTAGTGCAGAAAACAGTAACACTTATTCAGAACGAAAGAAAGCACAGAGCCCCAGATTTGCTGTTGTCCTGGAGAGCTTGCAGAGCACTGGGGAAAGGCAGGCAGAGAATTCCCTGCTAGCACCTTCTTTGTGCCTGTTCACATTGCTTCGCAGAATCGCTTTTGTGCAGAAAACAGTAACACTTGTTCACACGAAAAAAAGCACAGAGCCCCAGATTTTATGTTGTCCTGGAGAGCTTGCAGAGCACTGGGGAAAAGCAGGCAGAGAATTCCCTGCTAGCACCTTCTCTGTGCCTGGGAAGCAGAAGTGTTCACATTGCTTCGCAGAATCGCTTTTGTGCAGAAAACAGTAACACTTGTTCAGAACGAAAGAAAGCACAGAGCCCCAGATTTTATGTTGTCCTGGAGAGCTTGCAGAGCACTGGGGAAAAGCAGGCAGAGAATTCCCTGCTAGCACCTTCTCTGTGCCTGGGAAGCAGAAGTGTTCACATTGCTTCGCAGAATCGCTTTTGTGCAGAAAACACTAACACTTGTTCAGAACGAAAGAAAGCACAGAGCCCCAGATTTTATGTTGTCCTGGAGAGCTTGCAGAGCACTGGGGAAAGGCAGGCAGAGAATTCCCTGCTAGCACCTTCTCTGTGCCTGTTCACATTGCTTCGCAAGAATCGCTTTTGTGCAGAAAACAGTAACACTTGTTCAGAACGAAAGAAAGCACAGAGCCCCAGATTTTATGTTGTCCTGGAGAGCTTGCAGAGCACTGGGGAAAGGCAGGCAGAGAATTCCCTGCTAGCACCTTCTCTGTGCCTGTTCACATTGCTTCGCAGAATCGCTTTTGTGCAGAAAACAGTAACACTTGTTCAGAACGAAAGAAAGCACAGAGCCCCAGATTTGCTGTTGTCCTAGAGAGCTTGCAGAGCACTGGGGAAAGGCAGGCAGAGAATTCCCTGCTAGCACCTTCTTTGTGCCTGTTCACATTGCTTCGCAGAATCGCTTTTGTGCAGAAAACAGTAACACTTGTTCAGACGAAAAAAAGCACAGAGCCCCAGATTTTATGTTGTCCTGGAGAGCTTGCAGAGCACTGGGGAAAAGCAGGCAGAGAATTCCCTGCTAGCACCTTCTCTGTGCCTGGGAAGCAGAAGTGTTCACATTGCTTCGCAGAATCGCTTTTGTGCAGAAAACAGTAACACTTGTTCAGAACGAAAGAAAGCACAGAGCCCCAGATTTTATGTTGTCCTGGAGAGCTTGCAGAGCACTGGGGAAAAGCAGGCAGAGAATTCCCTGCTAGCACCTTCTCTGTGCCTGGGAAGCAGAAGTCTTCACATTGCTTCGCAGAATCGCTTTTGTGCAGAAAACAGTAACACTTGTTCAGAACGAAAGAAAGCACAGAGCCCCAGATTTTATGTTGTCCTGGAGAGCTTGCAGAGCACTGGGGAAAAGCAGGCAGAGAATTCCCTGCTAGCACCTTCTCTGTGCCTGGGAAGCAGAAGTGTTCACATTGCTTCGCAGAATCGCTTTTGTGCAGAAAACAGTAACACTTGTTCAGAACGAAAGAAAGCACAGAGCCCCAGATTTTATGTTGTCCTGGAGAGCTTGCAGAGCACTGGGGAAAAGCAGGCAGAGAATTCCCTGCTAGCACCTTCTCTGTGCCTGGGAAGCAGAAGTGTTCACATTGCTTCGCAGAATCGCTTTTGTGCAGAAAACAGTAACACTTGTTCAGAACGAAAGAAAGCACAGAGCCCCAGATTTTATGTTGTCCTGGAGAGCTTGCAGAGCACTGGGGAAAAGCAGGCAGAGAATTCCCTGCTAGCACCTTCTCTGTGCCTGGGAAGCAGAAGTGTTCACATTGCTTCGCAGAATCGCTTTTGTGCAGAAAACAGTAACACTTGTTCAGAACGAAAGAAAGCACAGAGCCCCAGATTTTATGTTGTCCTGGAGAGCTTGCAGAGCACTGGGGAAAAGCAGGCAGAGAATTCCCTGCTAGCACCTTCTCTGTGCCTGGGAAACAGAAGTGTTCCCATTGCTTCGCAGAATCGCTTTAGTGCAGAAAACAGTAACACTTATTCAGAACGAAAGAAAGCACAGAGCCCCAGATTTTATGTTGTCCTGGAGAGCTTGCAGAGCACTGGGGAAAGGCAGGCAGAGAATTCCCTGCTAGCACCTTCTTTGTGCCTGTTCACATTGCTTCGCAGAATCGCTTTTGTGCAGAAAACAGTAACACTTGTTCAGACGAAAAAAAGCACAGAGCCCCAGATTTTATGTTGTCCTGGAGAGCTTGCAGAGCACTGGGGAAAGGCAGGCAGAGAATTCCCTGCTAGCACCTTCTCTGTGCCTGTTCACATTGCTTCGCAGAATCGCTTTTGTGCAGAAAACAGTAACACTTGTTCAGACGAAAGAAAGCACAGAGCCCCAGATTCTATGTTGTCCTGGAGAGCTTGCAGAGCACTGGGGAAAGGCAGGCAGAGAATTCCCTGCTAGCACCTTCTCTGTGCCTGGGAAACAGAAGTGTTCCCATTGCTTCGCAGAATCGCTTTTGTGCAGAAAACAGTAACACTTGTTCAGACGAAAAAAAGCACAGAGCCCCAGATTTTATGTTGTCCTGGAGAGCTTGCAGAGCACTGGGGAAAAGCAGGCAGAGAATTCCCTGCTAGCACCTTCTCTGTGCCTGGGAAGCAGAAGTGTTCACATTGCTTCGCAGAATCGCTTTTGTGCAGAAAACAGTAACACTTGTTCAGAACGAAAGAAAGCACAGAGCCCCAGATTTTATGTTGTCCTGGAGAGCTTGCAGAGCACTGGGGAAAAGCAGGCAGAGAATTCCCTGCTAGCACCTTCTCTGTGCCTGGGAAGCAGAAGTGTTCACATTGCTTCGCAGAATCGCTTTTGTGCAGAAAACAGTAACACTTGTTCAGAACGAAAGAAAGCACAGAGCCCCAGATTTTATGTTGTCCTGGAGAGCTTGCAGAGCACTGGGGAAAAGCAGGCAGAGAATTCCCTGCTAGCACCTTCTCTGTGCCTGGGAAGCAGAAGTGTTCACATTGCTTCGCAGAATCGCTTTTGTGCAGAAAACAGTAACACTTGTTCAGAACGAAAGAAAGCACAGAGCCCCAGATTTTATGTTGTCCTGGAGAGCTTGCAGAGCACTGGGGAAAAGCAGGCAGAGAATTCCCTGCTAGCACCTTCTCTGTGCCTGGGAAGCAGAAGTGTTCACATTGCTTCGCAGAATCGCTTTTGTGCAGAAAACAGTAACACTTGTTCAGAACGAAAGAAAGCACAGAGCCCCAGATTTTATGTTGTCCTGGAGAGCTTGCAGAGCACTGGGGAAAAGCAGGCAGAGAATTCCCTGCTAGCACCTTCTCTGTGCCTGGGAAGCAGAAGTCTTCACATTGCTTCGCAGAATCGCTTTTGTGCAGAAAACAGTAACACTTGTTCAGAACGAAAGAAAGCACAGAGCCCCAGATTTTATGTTGTCCTGGAGAGCTTGCAGAGCACTGGGGAAAAGCAGGCAGAGAATTCCCTGCTAGCACCTTCTCTGTGCCTGGGAAACAGAAGTGTTCCCATTGCTTCGCAGAATCGCTTTAGTGCAGAAAACAGTAACACTTGTTCAGAACGAAAGAAAGCACAGAGCCCCAGATTTGCTGTTGTCCTGGAGAGCTTGCAGAGCACTGGGGAAAGGCAGGCAGAGAATTCCCTGCTAGCACCTTCTTTGTGCCTGTTCACATTGCTTCGCAGAATCGCTTTTGTGCAGAAAACAGTAACACTTGTTCACACGAAAAAAAGCACAGAGCCCCAGATTTTATGTTGTCCTGGAGAGCTTGCAGAGCACTGGGGAAAAGCAGGCAGAGAATTCCCTGCTAGCACCTTCTCTGTGCCTGGGAAGCAGAAGTGTTCACATTGCTTCGCAGAATCGCTTTTGTGCAGAAAACAGTAACACTTGTTCAGAACGAAAGAAAGCACAGAGCCCCAGATTTTATGTTGTCCTGGAGAGCTTGCAGAGCACTGGGGAAAAGCAGGCAGAGAATTCCCTGCTAGCACCTTCTCTGTGCCTGGGAAGCAGAAGTGTTCACATTGCTTCGCAGAATCGCTTTTGTGCAGAAAACACTAACACTTGTTCAGAACGAAAGAAAGCACAGAGCCCCAGATTTTATGTTGTCCTGGAGAGCTTGCAGAGCACTGGGGAAAGGCAGGCAGAGAATTCCCTGCTAGCACCTTCTCTGTGCCTGTTCACATTGCTTCGCAAGAATCGCTTTTGTGCAGAAAACAGTAACACTTGTTCAGAACGAAAGAAAGCACAGAGCCCCAGATTTTATGTTGTCCTGGAGAGCTTGCAGAGCACTGGGGAAAGGCAGGCAGAGAATTCCCTGCTAGCACCTTCTCTGTGCCTGGGAAGCAGAAGTGTTCACATTGCTTCGCAGAATCGCTTTTGTGCAGAAAACAGTAACACTTGTTCAGAACGAAAGAAAGCACAGAGCCCCAGATTTTATGTTGTGCTGGAGAGCTTGCAGAGCACTGGGGAAAAGCAGGCAGAGAATTCCCTGCTAGCACCTTCTCTGTGCCTGGGAAACAGAAGTGTTCACATTGCTTCGCAGAATCGCTTTTGTGCAGAAAACAGTAACACTTGTTCAGAACGAAAGAAAGCACAGAGCCCCAGATTTTATGTTGTCCTGGAGAGCTTGCAGAGCACTGGGGAAAGGCAGGCAGAGAATTCCCTGCTAGCACCTTCTCTGTGCCTGTTCACATTGCTTCGCAGAATCGCTTTTGTGCAGAAAACAGTAACACTTGTTCAGAACGAAAGAAAGCACAGAGCCCCAGATTTGCTGTTGTCCTAGAGAGCTTGCAGAGCACTGGGGAAAGGCAGGCAGAGAATTCCCTGCTAGCACCTTCTTTGTGCCTGTTCACATTGCTTCGCAGAATCGCTTTTGTGCAGAAAACAGTAACACTTGTTCAGACGAAAAAAAGCACAGAGCCCCAGATTTTATGTTGTCCTGGAGAGCTTGCAGAGCACTGGGGAAAAGCAGGCAGAGAATTCCCTGCTAGCACCTTCTCTGTGCCTGGGAAGCAGAAGTGTTCACATTGCTTCGCAGAATCGCTTTTGTGCAGAAAACAGTAACACTTGTTCAGAACGAAAGAAAGCACAGAGCCCCAGATTTTATGTTGTCCTGGAGAGCTTGCAGAGCACTGGGGAAAAGCAGGCAGAGAATTCCCTGCTAGCACCTTCTCTGTGCCTGGGAAGCAGAAGTCTTCACATTGCTTCGCAGAATCGCTTTTGTGCAGAAAACAGTAACACTTGTTCAGAACGAAAGAAAGCACAGAGCCCCAGATTTTATGTTGTCCTGGAGAGCTTGCAGAGCACTGGGGAAAAGCAGGCAGAGAATTCCCTGCTAGCACCTTCTCTGTGCCTGGGAAGCAGAAGTGTTCACATTGCTTCGCAGAATCGCTTTTGTGCAGAAAACAGTAACACTTGTTCAGAACGAAAGAAAGCACAGAGCCCCAGATTTTATGTTGTCCTGGAGAGCTTGCAGAGCACTGGGGAAAAGCAGGCAGAGAATTCCCTGCTAGCACCTTCTCTGTGCCTGGGAAGCAGAAGTGTTCACATTGCTTCGCAGAATCGCTTTTGTGCAGAAAACAGTAACACTTGTTCAGAACGAAAGAAAGCACAGAGCCCCAGATTTTATGTTGTCCTGGAGAGCTTGCAGAGCACTGGGGAAAAGCAGGCAGAGAATTCCCTGCTAGCACCTTCTCTGTGCCTGGGAAGCAGAAGTGTTCACATTGCTTCGCAGAATCGCTTTTGTGCAGAAAACAGTAACACTTGTTCAGAACGAAAGAAAGCACAGAGCCCCAGATTTGCTGTTGTCCTGGAGAGCTTGCAGAGCACTGGGGAAAAGCAGGCAGAGAATTCCCTGCTAGCACCTTCTCTGTGCCTGGGAAACAGAAGTGTTCCCATTGCTTCGCAGAATCGCTTTAGTGCAGAAAACAGTAACACTTATTCAGAACGAAAGAAAGCACAGAGCCCCAGATTTTATGTTGTCCTGGAGAGCTTGCAGAGCACTGGGGAAAGGCAGGCAGAGAATTCCCTGCTAGCACCTTCTTTGTGCCTGTTCACATTGCTTCGCAGAATCACTTTTGTGCAGAAAACAGTAACACTTGTTCAGAACGAAAGAAAGCACAGAGCCCCAGATTTTATGTTGTCCTGGAGAGCTTGCAGAGCACTGGGGAAAAGCAGGCAGAGAATTCCCTGCTAGCACCTTCTCTGTGCCTGGGAAGCAGAAGTGTTCACATTGCTTCGCAGAATCGCTTTTGTGCAGAAAACAGTAACACTTGTTCAGAACGAAAGAAAGCACAGAGCCCCAGATTTTATGTTGTCCTGGAGAGCTTGCAGAGCACTGGGGAAAAGCAGGCAGAGAATTCCCTGCTAGCACCTTCTCTGTGCCTGGGAAGCAGAAGTGTTCACATTGCTTCGCAGAATCGCTTTTGTGCAGAAAACAGTAACACTTGTTCAGAACGAAAGAAAGCACAGAGCCCCAGATTTTATGTTGTCCTGGAGAGCTTGCAGAGCACTGGGGAAAAGCAGGCAGAGAATTCCCTGCTAGCACCTTCTCTGTGCCTGGGAAGCAGAAGTGTTCACATTGCTTCGCAGAATCGCTTTTGTGCAGAAAACAGTAACACTTGTTCAGAACGAAAGAAAGCACAGAGCCCCAGATTTTATGTTGTCCTGGAGAGCTTGCAGAGCACTGGGGAAAAGCAGGCAGAGAATTCCCTGCTAGCACCTTCTCTGTGCCTGGGAAGCAGAAGTGTTCACATTGCTTCGCAGAATCGCTTTTGTGCAGAAAACAGTAACACTTGTTCAGAACGAAAGAAAGCACAGAGCCCCAGATTTTATGTTGTCCTGGAGAGCTTGCAGAGCACTGGGGAAAAGCAGGCAGAGAATTCCCTGCTAGCACCTTCTCTGTGCCTGGGAAGCAGAAGTCTTCACATTGCTTCGCAGAATCGCTTTTGTGCAGAAAACAGTAACACTTGTTCAGAACGAAAGAAAGCACAGAGCCCCAGATTTTATGTTGTCCTGGAGAGCTTGCAGAGCACTGGGGAAAAGCAGGCAGAGAATTCCCTGCTAGCACCTTCTCTGTGCCTGGGAAGCAGAAGTGTTCCCATTGCTTCGCAGAATCGCTTTTGTGCAGAAAACAGTAACACTTGTTCAGAACGAAAGAAAGCACAGAGCCCCAGATTTGCTGTTGTCCTGGAGAGCTTGCAGAGCACTGGGGAAAGGCAGGCAGAGAATTCCCTGCTAGCACCTTCTTTGTGCCTGTTCACATTGCTTCGCAGAATCGCTTTTGTGCAGAAAACAGTAACACTTGTTCAGACGAAAAAAAGCACAGAGCCCCAGATTTTATGTTGTCCTGGAGAGCTTGCAGAGCACTGGGGAAAGGCAGGCAGAGAATTCCCTGCTAGCACCTTCTCTGTGCCTGTTCACATTGCTTCGCAGAATAGCTTTTGTGCAGAAAACAGTAACACTTGTTCAGACGAAAGAAAGCACAGAGCCCCAGATTCTATGTTGTCCTGGAGAGCTTGCAGAGCACTGGGGAAAGGCAGGCAGAGAATTCCCTGCTAGCACCTTCTCTGTGCCTGGGAAACAGAAGTGTTCCCATTGCTTCGCAGAATCGCTTTTGTGCAGAAAACAGTAACACTTGTTCAGACAAAAAAAAGCACAGAGCCCCAGATTTTATGTTGTCCTGGAGAGCTTGCAGAGCACTGGGGAAAAGCAGGCAGAGAATTCCCTGCTAGCACCTTCTCTGTGCCTGGGAAGCAGAAGTGTTCACATTGCTTCGCAGAATCGCTTTTGTGCAGAAAACAGTAACACTTGTTCAGAACGAAAGAAAGCACAGAGCCCCAGATTTTATGTTGTCCTGGAGAGCTTGCAGAGCACTGGGGAAAAGCAGGCAGAGAATTCCCTGCTAGCACCTTCTCTGTGCCTGGGAAGCAGAAGTGTTCACATTGCTTCGCAGAATCGCTTTTGTGCAGAAAACAGTAACACTTGTTCAGAACGAAAGAAAGCACAGAGCCCCAGATTTTATGTTGTCCTGGAGAGCTTGCAGAGCACTGGGGAAAAGCAGGCAGAGAATTCCCTGCTAGCACCTTCTCTGTGCCTGGGAAGCAGAAGTGTTCACATTGCTTCGCAGAATCGCTTTTGTGCAGAAAACAGTAACACTTGTTCAGAACGAAAGAAAGCACAGAGCCCCAGATTTTATGTTGTCCTGGAGAGCTTGCAGAGCACTGGGGAAAAGCAGGCAGAGAATTCCCTGCTAGCACCTTCTCTGTGCCTGGGAAGCAGAAGTGTTCACATTGCTTGGCAAAATCGCTTTTGTGCAGAAAACAGTAACACTTGTTCAGAACGAAAGAAAGCACAGAGCCCCAGATTTGCTGTTGTCCTGGAGAGCTTGCAGAGCACTGGGGAAAGGCAGGCAGAGAATTCCCTGCTAGCACCTTCTTTGTGCCTGTTCACATTGCTTCGCAGAATCGCTTTTGTGCAGAAAACAGTAACACTTGTTCAGACGAAAAAAAGCACAGAGCCCCAGATTTTATGTTGTCCTGGAGAGCTTGCAGAGCACTGGGGAAAGGCAGGCAGAGAATTCCCTGCTAGCACCTTCTCTGTGCCTGTTCACATTGCTTCGCAGAATCGCTTTTGTGCAGAAAACAGTAACACTTGTTCAGACGAAAGAAAGCACAGAGCCCCAGATTCTATGTTGTCCTGGAGAGCTTGCAGAGCACTGGGGAAAGGCAGGCAGAGAATTCCCTGCTAGCACCTTCTCTGTGCCTGGGAAACAGAAGTGTTCCCATTGCTTCGCAGAATCGCTTTTGTGCAGAAAACAGTAACACTTGTTCAGACGAAAAAAAGCACAGAGCCCCAGATTTTATGTTGTCCTGGAGAGCTTGCAGAGCACTGGGGAAAAGCAGGCAGAGAATTCCCTGCTAGCACCTTCTCTGTGCCTGGGAAGCAGAAGTGTTCACATTGCTTCGCAGAATCGCTTTTGTGCAGAAAACAGTAACACTTGTTCAGAACGAAAGAAAGCACAGAGCCCCAGATTTTATGTTGTCCTGGAGAGCTTGCAGAGCACTGGGGAAAAGCAGGCAGAGAATTCCCTGCTAGCACCTTCTCTGTGCCTGGGAAGCAGAAGTCTTCACACTGCTTCGCAGAATCGCTTTTGTGCAGAAAACAGTAACACTTGTTCAGAACGAAAGAAAGCACAGAGCCCCAGATTTTATGTTGTCCTGGAGAGCTTGCAGAGCACTGGGGAAAAGCAGGCAGAGAATTCCCTGCTAGCACCTTCTCTGTGCCTGGGAAGCAGAAGTGTTCACATTGCTTCGCAGAATCGCTTTTGTGCAGAAAACAGTAACACTTGTTCAGAACGAAAGAAAGCACAGAGCCCCAGATTTTATGTTGTCCTGGAGAGCTTGCAGAGCACTGGGGAAAAGCAGGCAGAGAATTCCCTGCTAGCACCTTCTCTGTGCCTGGGAAGCAGAAGTGTTCACATTGCTTCGCAGAATCGCTTTTGTGCAGAAAACAGTAACACTTGTTCAGAACGAAAGAAAGCACAGAGCCCCAGATTTTATGTTGTCCTGGAGAGCTTGCAGAGCACTGGGGAAAAGCAGGCAGAGAATTCCCTGCTAGCACCTTCTCTGTGCCTGGGAAGCAGAAGTCTTCACATTGCTTCGCAGAATCGCTTTTGTGCAGAAAACAGTAACACTTGTTCAGAACGAAAGAAAGCACAGAGCCCCAGATTTTATGTTGTCCTGGAGAGCTTGCAGAGCACTGGGGAAAAGCAGGCAGAGAATTCCCTGCTAGCACCTTCTCTGTGCCTGTTCACATTGCTTGGCAGAATCGCTTTTGTGCAGAAAACAGTAACACTTGTTCAGAACGAAAGAAAGCACAGAGCCCCAGATTTTATGTTGTCCTGGAGAGCTTGCAGAGCACTGGGGAAAGGCAGGCAGAGAATTCCCTGCTAGCACCTTCTCTGTGCCTGGGAAGCAGAAGTGTTCACATTGCTTGGCAGAATCGCTTTTGTGCAGAAAACAGTAACACTTGTTCAGAACGAAAGAAAGCACAGAGCCCCAGATTTTATGTTGTGCTGGAGAGCTTGCAGAGCACTGGGGAAAAGCAGGCAGAGAATTCCCTGCTATCACCTTCTCTGTGCCTGGGAAACAGAAGTGTTCACATTGCTTCGCAGAATCGCTTTTGTGCAGAAAACACTAACACTTGTTCAGAACGAAAGAAAGCACAGAGCCCCAGATTTTATGTTGTCCTGGAGAGCTTGCAGAGCACTGGGGAAAGGCAGGCAGAGAATTCCCTGCTAGCACCTTCTCTGTGCCTGTTCACATTGCTTCGCAGAATCGCTTTTGTGCAGAAAACAGTAACACTTGTTCAGAACGAAAGAAAGCACAGAGCCCCAGATTTGCTGTTGTCCTAGAGAGCTTGCAGAGCACTGGGGAAAAGCAGGCAGAGAATTCCCTGCTAGCACCTTCTCTGTGCCTGGGAAGCAGAAGTGTTCACATTGCTTCGCAGAATCGCTTTTGTGCAGAAAACAGTAACACTTGTTCAGAACGAAAGAAAGCACAGAGCCCCAGATTTTATGTTGTCCTGGAGAGCTTGCAGAGCACTGGGGAAAAGCAGGCAGAGAATTCCCTGCTAGCACCTTCTCTGTGCCTGGGAAGCAGAAGTGTTCACATTGCTTCGCAGAATCGCTTTTGTGCAGAAAACAGTAACACTTGTTCAGAACGAAAGAAAGCACAGAGCCCCAGATTTTATGTTGTCCTGGAGAGCTTGCAGAGCACTGGGGAAAAGCAGGCAGAGAATTCCCTGCTAGCACCTTCTCTGTGCCTGGGAAGCAGAAGTGTTCCCATTGCTTCGCAGAATCGCTTTTGTGCAGAAAACAGTAACACTTGTTCAGAACGAAAGAAAGCACAGAGCCCCAGATTTGCTGTTGTCCTGGAGAGCTTGCAGAGCACTGGGGAAAAGCAGGCAGAGAATTCCCTGCTAGCACCTTCTCTGTGCCTGGGAAACAGAAGTGTTCACATTGCTTCGCAGAATCGCTTTTGTGCAGAAAACACTAACACTTGTTCAGAACGAAAGAAAGCACAGAGCCCCAGATTTTATGTTGTCCTGGAGAGCTTGCAGAGCACTGGGGAAAGGCAGGCAGAGAATTCCCTGCTAGCACCTTCTCTGTGCCTGTTCACATTGCTTCGCAAGAATCGCTTTTGTGCAGAAAACAGTAACACTTGTTCAGAACGAAAGAAAGCACAGAGCCCCCAGATTTTATGTTGTCCTGGAGAGCTTGCAGAGCACTGGGGAAAAGCAGGCAGAGAATTCCCTGCTAGCACCTTCTCTGTGCCTGGGAAGCAGAAGTGTTCACATTGCTTGGCAGAATCGCTTTTGTGCAGAAAACAGTAACACTTGTTCAGAACGAAAAAAAGCACAGAGCCCCAGATTTTATGTTGTCCTGGAGAGCTTGCAGAGCACTGGGGAAAAGCAGGCAGAGAATTCCCTGCTAGCACCTTCTTTGTGCCTGTTCACATTGCTTCGCAGAATCGCTTTTGTGCAGAAAACAGTAACACTTGTTCAGACGAAAAAAAGCACAGAGCCCCAGATTTTATGTTGTCCTGCAGAGCTTGCAGAGCACTGGGGAAAAGCAGGCAGAGAATTCCCTGCTATCACCTTCTCTGTGCCTGGGAAACAGAAGTGTTCACATTGCTTCGCAGAATCGCTTTTGTGCAGAAAACACTAACACTTGTTCAGAACGAAAGAAAGCACAGAGCCCCAGATTCTATGTTGTCCTGGAGAGCTTGCAGAGCACTGGGGAAAAGCAGGCAGAGAATTCCCTGCTAGCACCTTCTCTGTGCCTGGGAAACAGAAGTGTTCACATTGCTTCGCAGAATCGCTTTTGTGCAGAAAACAGTAACACTTGTTCAGAACGAAAGAAAGCACAGAGCCCCAGATTTTATGTTGTCCTGGAGAGCTTGCAGAGCACTGGGGAAAGGCAGGCAGAGAATTCCCTGCTAGCACCTTCTCTGTGCCTGTTCACATTGCTTCGCAGAATCGCTTTTGTGCAGAAAACAGTAACACTTGTTCAGACGAAAAAAAGCACAGAGCCCCAGATTTTATGTTGTCCTGGAGAGCTTGCAGAGCACTGGGGAAAAGCAGGCAGAGAATTCCCTGCTAGCACCTTCTCTGTGCCTGGGAAGCAGAAGTGTTCACATTGCTTCGCAGAATCGCTTTTGTGCAGAAAACAGTAACACTTGTTCAGAACGAAAGAAAGCACAGAGCCCCAGATTTTATGTTGTGCTGGAGAGCTTGCAGAGCACTGGGGAAAAGCAGGCAGAGAATTCCCTGCTAGCACCTTCTCTGTGCCTGGGAAACAGAAGTGTTCACATTGCTTCGCAGAATCGCTTTTGTGCAGAAAACAGTAACACTTGTTCAGAACGAAAGAAAGCACAGAGCCCCAGATTTCATGTTGTCCTGGAGAGCTTGCAGAGCACTGGGGAAAGGCAGGCAGAGAATTCCCTGCTAGCACCTTCTCTGTGCCTGTTCACATTGCTTCGCAGAATCGCTTTTGTGCAGAAAACAGTAACACTTGTTCAGACGAAAGAAAGCACAGAGCCCCAGATTCTATGTTGTCCTGGAGAGCTTGCAGAGCACTGGGGAAAGGCAGGCAGAGAATTCCCTGCTAGCACCTTCTCTGTGCCTGGGAAACAGAAGTGTTCCCATTGCTTCGCAGAATCGCTTTTGTGCAGAAAACA
The DNA here is from genome assembly GCF_047716275.1 of Strix uralensis. Classification (NCBI taxonomy): domain Eukaryota; kingdom Metazoa; phylum Chordata; class Aves; order Strigiformes; family Strigidae; genus Strix; species Strix uralensis. The sequence continues at coordinate 300,035 of NW_027436714.1, read as the reverse complement.
GTAACACTTGTTCAGACGAAAAAAAGCACAGAGCCCCAGATTTTATGTTGTCCTGGAGAGCTTGCAGAGCACTGGGGAAAAGCAGGCAGAGAATTCCCTGCTAGCACCTTCTCTGTGCCTGGGAAGCAGAAGTGTTCACATTGCTTCGCAGAATCGCTTTTGTGCAGAAAACAGTAACACTTGTTCAGAACGAAAGAAAGCACAGAGCCCCAGATTTTATGTTGTCCTGGAGAGCTTGCAGAGCACTGGGGAAAAGCAGGCAGAGAATTCCCTGCTAGCACCTTCTCTGTGCCTGGGAAGCAGAAGTGTTCACATTGCTTCGCAGAATCGCTTTTGTGCAGAAAACAGTAACACTTGTTCAGAACGAAAGAAAGCACAGAGCCCCAGATTTTATGTTGTCCTGGAGAGCTTGCAGAGCACTGGGGAAAAGCAGGCAGAGAATTCCCTGCTAGCACCTTCTCTGTGCCTGGGAAACAGAAGTGTTCCCATTGCTTCGCAGAATCGCTTTTGTGCAGAAAACAGTAACACTTGTTCAGAACGAAAGAAAGCACAGAGCCCCAGATTTGCTGTTGTCCTGGAGAGCTTGCAGAGCACTGGGGAAAGGCAGGCAGAGAATTCCCTGCTAGCACCTTCTTTGTGCCTGTTCACATTGCTTCGCAGAATCGCTTTTGTGCAGAAAACAGTAACACTTGTTCAGACGAAAAAAAGCACAGAGCCCCAGATTTTATGTTGTCCTGGAGAGCTTGCAGAGCACTGGGGAAAAGCAGGCAGAGAATTCCCTGCTAGCACCTTCTCTGTGCCTGTTCACATTGCTTCGCAGAATCGCTTTTGTGCAGAAAACAGTAACACTTGTTCAGACGAAAGAAAGCACAGAGCCCCAGATTCTATGTTGTCCTGGAGAGCTTGCAGAGCACTGGGGAAAGGCAGGCAGAGAATTCCCTGCTAGCACCTTCTCTGTGCCTGGGAAACAGAAGTGTTCCCATTGCTTCGCAGAATCGCTTTTGTGCAGAAAACAGTAACACTTGTTCAGACGAAAAAAAGCACAGAGCCCCAGATTTTATGTTGTCCTGGAGAGCTTGCAGAGCACTGGGGAAAAGCAGGCAGAGAATTCCCTGCTAGCACCTTCTCTGTGCCTGGGAAGCAGAAGTGTTCACATTGCTTCGCAGAATCGCTTTTGTGCAGAAAACAGTAACACTTGTTCAGAACGAAAGAAAGCACAGAGCCCCAGATTTTATGTTGTCCTGGAGAGCTTGCAGAGCACTGGGGAAAAGCAGGCAGAGAATTCCCTGCTAGCACCTTCTCTGTGCCTGGGAAGCAGAAGTCTTCACATTGCTTCGCAGAATCGCTTTTGTGCAGAAAACAGTAACACTTGTTCAGAACGAAAGAAAGCACAGAGCCCCAGATTTTATGTTGTCCTGGAGAGCTTGCAGAGCACTGGGGAAAAGCAGGCAGAGAATTCCCTGCTAGCACCTTCTCTGTGCCTGGGAAGCAGAAGTGTTCACATTGCTTCGCAGAATCGCTTTTGTGCAGAAAACAGTAACACTTGTTCAGAACGAAAGAAAGCACAGAGCCCCAGATTTTATGTTGTCCTGGAGAGCTTGCAGAGCACTGGGGAAAAGCAGGCAGAGAATTCCCTGCTAGCACCTTCTCTGTGCCTGGGAAGCAGAAGTGTTCACATTGCTTCGCAGAATCGCTTTTGTGCAGAAAACAGTAACACTTGTTCAGAACGAAAGAAAGCACAGAGCCCCAGATTTTATGTTGTCCTGGAGAGCTTGCAGAGCACTGGGGAAAAGCAGGCAGAGAATTCCCTGCTAGCACCTTCTCTGTGCCTGGGAAGCAGAAGTGTTCACATTGCTTCGCAGAATCGCTTTTGTGCAGAAAACAGTAACACTTGTTCAGAACGAAAGAAAGCACAGAGCCCCAGATTTTATGTTGTCCTGAAGAGCTTGCAGAGCACTGGGGAAAAGCAGGCAGAGAATTCCCTGCTAGCACCTTCTCTGTGCCTGGGAAACAGAAGTGTTCCCATTGCTTCGCAGAATCGCTTTTGTGCAGAAAACAGTAACACTTATTCAGAACGAAAGAAAGCACAGAGCCCCAGATTTTATGTTGTCCTGGAGAGCTTGCAGAGCACTGGGGAAAGGCAGGCAGAGAATTCCCTGCTAGCACCTTCTTTGTGCCTGTTCACATTGCTTCGCAGAATCGCTTTTGTGCAGAAAACAGTAACACTTGTTCAGAACGAAAGAAAGCACAGAGCCCCAGATTTTATGTTGTCCTGGAGAGCTTGCAGAGCACTGGGGAAAAGCAGGCAGAGAATTCCCTGCTAGCACCTTCTCTGTGCCTGGGAAGCAGAAGTGTTCACATTGCTTCGCAGAATCGCTTTTGTGCAGAAAACAGTAACACTTGTTCAGAACGAAAGAAAGCACAGAGCCCCAGATTTTATGTTGTCCTGGAGAGCTTGCAGAGCACTGGGGAAAAGCAGGCAGAGAATTCCCTGCTAGCACCTTCTCTGTGCCTGGGAAACAGAAGTGTTCACATTGCTTCGCAGAATCGCTTTTGTGCAGAAAACACTAACACTTGTTCAGAACGAAAGAAAGCACAGAGCCCCAGATTTTATGTTGTCCTGGAGAGCTTGCAGAGCACTGGGGAAAGGCAGGCAGAGAATTCCCTGCTAGCACCTTCTCTGTGCCTGTTCACATTGCTTCGCAAGAATCGCTTTTGTGCAGAAAACAGTAACACTTGTTCAGAACGAAAGAAAGCACAGAGCCCCAGATTTTATGTTGTCCTGGAGAGCTTGCAGAGCACTGGGGAAAGGCAGGCAGAGAATTCCCTGCTAGCACCTTCTCTGTGCCTGTTCACATTGCTTCGCAGAATCGCTTTTGTGCAGAAAACAGTAACACTTGTTCAGAACGAAAGAAAGCACAGAGCCCCAGATTTGCTGTTGTCCTAGAGAGCTTGCAGAGCACTGGGGAAAGGCAGGCAGAGAATTCCCTGCTAGCACCTTCTTTGTGCCTGTTCACATTGCTTCGCAGAATCGCTTTTGTGCAGAAAACAGTAACACTTGTTCAGACGAAAAAAAGCACAGAGCCCCAGATTTTATGTTGTCCTGGAGAGCTTGCAGAGCACTGGGGAAAAGCAGGCAGAGAATTCCCTGCTAGCACCTTCTCTGTGCCTGGGAAGCAGAAGTGTTCACATTGCTTCGCAGAATCGCTTTTGTGCAGAAAACAGTAACACTTGTTCAGAACGAAAGAAAGCACAGAGCCCCAGATTTTATGTTGTGCTGGAGAGCTTGCAGAGCACTGGGGAAAAGCAGGCAGAGAATTCCCTGCTAGCACCTTCTCTGTGCCTGGGAAACAGAAGTGTTCCCATTGCTTCGCAGAATCGCTTTAGTGCAGAAAACAGTAACACTTATTCAGAACGAAAGAAAGCACAGAGCCCCAGATTTGCTGTTGTCCTGGAGAGCTTGCAGAGCACTGGGGAAAGGCAGGCAGAGAATTCCCTGCTAGCACCTTCTTTGTGCCTGTTCACATTGCTTCGCAGAATCGCTTTTGTGCAGAAAACAGTAACACTTGTTCAGAACGAAAGAAAGCACAGAGCCCCAGATTTTATGTTGTCCTGGAGAGCTTGCAGAGCACTGGGGAAAAGCAGTCAGAGATTTCCCTGCTAGCACCTTCTCTGTGCCTGGGAAGCAGAAGTCTTCACATTGCTTCGCAGAATCGCTTTTGTGCAGAAAACAGTAACACTTGTTCAGAACGAAAGAAAGCACAGAGCCCCAGATTTTATGTTGTCATGGAGAGCTTGCAGAGCACTGGGGAAAAGCAGGCAGAGAATTCCCTGCTAGCACCTTCTCTGTGCCTGGGAAACAGAAGTGTTCCCATTGCTTCGCAGAATCGCTTTTGTGCAGAAAACAGTAACACTTGTTCAGAACGAAAGAAAGCACAGAGCCCCAGATTTTATGTTGTCCTAGAGAGCTTGCAGAGCACTGGGGAAAGGCAGGCAGAGAATTCCCTGCTAGCACCTTCTTTGTGCCTGTTCACATTGCTTCGCAGAATCGCTTTTGTGCAGAAAACAGTAACACTTGTTCAGACGAAAAAAAGCACAGAGCCCCAGATTTTATGTTGTGCTGGAGAGCTTGCAGAGCACTGGGGAAAAGCAGGCAGAGAATTCCCTGCTAGCACCTTCTCTGTGCCTGGGAAGCAGAAGTGTTCACATTGCTTCGCAGAATCGCTTTTGTGCAGAAAACAGTAACACTTGTTCAGAACGAAAGAAAGCACAGAGCCCCAGATTTTATGTTGTCCTGGAGAGCTTGCAGAGCACTGGGGAAAGGCAGGCAGAGAATTCCCTGCTAGCACCTTCTCTGTGCCTGTTCACATTGCTTCGCAAGAATCGCTTTTGTGCAGAAAACAGTAACACTTGTTCAGAACGAAAGAAAGCACAGAGCCCCAGATTTTATGTTGTCCTGGAGAGCTTGCAGAGCACTGGGGAAAGGCAGGCAGAGAATTCCCTGCTAGCACCTTCTCTGTGCCTGGGAAGCAGAAGTGTTCACATTGCTTCGCAGAATCGCTTTTGTGCAGAAAACAGTAACACTTGTTCAGAACGAAAGAAAGCACAGAGCCCCAGATTTTATGTTGTGCTGGAGAGCTTGCAGAGCACTGGGGAAAAGCAGGCAGAGAATTCCCTGCTATCACCTTCTCTGTGCCTGGGAAACAGAAGTGTTCACATTGCTTCGCAGAATCGCTTTTGTGCAGAAAACAGTAACACTTGTTCAGAACGAAAGAAAGCACAGAGCCCCAGATTTTATGTTGTCCTGGAGAGCTTGCAGAGCACTGGGGAAAGGCAGGCAGAGAATTCCCTGCTAGCACCTTCTCTGTGCCTGTTCACATTGCTTCGCAGAATCGCTTTTGTGCAGAAAACAGTAACACTTGTTCAGACGAAAGAAAGCACAGAGCCCCAGATTCTATGTTGTCCTGGAGAGCTTGCAGAGCACTGGGGAAAGGCAGGCAGAGAATTCCCTGCTAGCACCTTCTCTGTGCCTGGGAAACAGAAGTGTTCCCATTGCTTCGCAGAATCGCTTTTGTGCAGAAAACAGTAACACTTGTTCAGACGAAAAAAAGCACAGAGCCCCAGATTTTATGTTGTCCTGGAGAGCTTGCAGAGCACTGGGGAAAAGCAGGCAGAGAATTCCCTGCTAGCACCTTCTCTGTGCCTGGGAAGCAGAAGTCTTCACATTGCTTCGCAGAATCGCTTTTGTGCAGAAAACAGTAACACTTGTTCAGAACGAAAGAAAGCACAGAGCCCCAGATTTTATGTTGTCATGGAGAGCTTGCAGAGCACTGGGGAAAAGCAGGCAGAGAATTCCCTGCTAGCACCTTCTCTGTGCCTGGGAAACAGAAGTGTTCCCATTGCTTCGCAGAATCGCTTTTGTGCAGAAAACAGTAACACTTGTTCAGAACGAAAGAAAGCACAGAGCCCCAGATTTGCTGTTGTCCTGGAGAGCTTGCAGAGCACTGGGGAAAGGCAGGCAGAGAATTCCCTGCTAGCACCTTCTTTGTGCCTGTTCACATTGCTTCGCAGAATCGCTTTTGTGCAGAAAACAGTAACACTTGTTCAGACGAAAAAAAGCACAGAGCCCCAGATTTTATGTTGTCCTGGAGAGCTTGCAGAGCACTGGGGAAAAGCAGGCAGAGAATTCCCTGCTAGCACCTTCTCTGTGCCTGGGAAGCAGAAGTGTTCACATTGCTTCGCAGAATCGCTTTTGTGCAGAAAACAGTAACACTTGTTCAGAACGAAAGAAAGCACAGAGCCCCAGATTTTATGTTGTCCTGGAGAGCTTGCAGAGCACTGGGGAAAAGCAGGCAGAGAATTCCCTGCTAGCACCTTCTCTGTGCCTGGGAAGCAGAAGTGTTCACATTGCTTCGCAGAATCGCTTTTGTGCAGAAAACAGTAACACTTGTTCAGAACGAAAGAAAGCACAGAGCCCCAGATTTTATGTTGTCCTGGAGAGCTTGCAGAGCACTGGGGAAAAGCAGGCAGAGAATTCCCTGCTAGCACCTTCTCTGTGCCTGGGAAGCAGAAGTGTTCACATTGCTTCGCAGAATCGCTTTTGTGCAGAAAACAGTAACACTTGTTCAGAACGAAAGAAAGCACAGAGCCCCAGATTTTATGTTGTCCTGGAGAGCTTGCAGAGCACTGGGGAAAAGCAGGCAGAGAATTCCCTGCTAGCACCTTCTCTGTGCCTGGGAAGCAGAAGTGTTCACATTGCTTCGCAGAATCGCTTTTGTGCAGAAAACAGTAACACTTGTTCAGAACGAAAGAAAGCACAGAGCCCCAGATTTTATGTTGTCCTGGAGAGCTTGCAGAGCACTGGGGAAAAGCAGGCAGAGAATTCCCTGCTAGCACCTTCTCTGTGCCTGGGAAACAGAAGTGTTCCCATTGCTTCGCAGAATCGCTTTAGTGCAGAAAACAGTAACACTTATTCAGAACGAAAGAAAGCACAGAGCCCCAGATTTGCTGTTGTCCTGGAGAGCTTGCAGAGCACTGGGGAAAGGCAGGCAGAGAATTCCCTGCTAGCACCTTCTTTGTGCCTGTTCACATTGCTTCGCAGAATCGCTTTTGTGCAGAAAACAGTAACACTTGTTCAGACGAAAAAAAGCACAGAGCCCCAGATTTTATGTTGTCCTGGAGAGCTTGCAGAGCACTGGGGAAAGGCAGGCAGAGAATTCCCTGCTAGCACCTTCTCTGTGCCTGGGAAACAGAAGTGTTCACATTGCTTCGCAGAATCGCTTTTGTGCAGAAAACACTAACACTTGTTCAGAACGAAAGAAAGCACAGAGCCCCAGATTTTATGTTGTCCTGGAGAGCTTGCAGAGCACTGGGGAAAGGCAGGCAGAGAATTCCCTGCTAGCACCTTCTCTGTGCCTGTTCACATTGCTTCGCAAGAATCGCTTTTGTGCAGAAAACAGTAACACTTGTTCAGAACGAAAGAAAGCACAGAGCCCCAGATTTTATGTTGTGCTGGAGAGCTTGCAGAGCACTGGGGAAAAGCAGGCAGAGAATTCCCTGCTATCACCTTCTCTGTGCCTGGGAAACAGAAGTGTTCACATTGCTTCGCAGAATCGCTTTTGTGCAGAAAACACTAACACTTGTTCAGAACGAAAGAAAGCACAGAGCCCCAGATTTTATGTTGTCCTGGAGAGCTTGCAGAGCACTGGGGAAAGGCAGGCAGAGAATTCCCTGCTAGCACCTTCTCTGTGCCTGTTCACATTGCTTCGCAGAATCGCTTTTGTGCAGAAAACAGTAACACTTGTTCAGACGAAAGAAAGCACAGAGCCCCAGATTTGCTGTTGTCCTGGAGAGCTTGCAGAGCACTGGGGAAAGGCAGGCAGAGAATTCCCTGCTAGCACCTTCTTTGTGCCTGGGAAACAGAAGTGTTCCCATTGCTTCGCAGAATCGCTTTTGTGCAGAAAACAGTAACACTTGTTCAGACGAAAAAAAGCACAGAGCCCCAGATTTTATGTTGTCCTGGAGAGCTTGCAGAGCACTGGGGAAAAGCAGGCAGAGAATTCCCTGCTAGCACCTTCTCTGTGCCTGGGAAGCAGAAGTCTTCACATTGCTTCGCAGAATCGCTTTTGTGCAGAAAACAGTAACACTTGTTCAGAACGAAAGAAAGCACAGAGCCCCAGATTTTATGTTGTCATGGAGAGCTTGCAGAGCACTGGGGAAAAGCAGGCAGAGAATTCCCTGCTAGCACCTTCTCTGTGCCTGGGAAGCAGAAGTCTTCACATTGCTTCGCAGAATCGCTTTTGTGCAGAAAACAGTAACACTTGTTCAGAACGAAAGAAAGCACAGAGCCCCAGATTTTATGTTGTCCTGGAGAGCTTGCAGAGCACTGGGGAAAAGCAGGCAGAGAATTCCCTGCTAGCACCTTCTCTGTGCCTGGGAAACAGAAGTGTTCACATTGCTTCGCAGAATCGCTTTTGTGCAGAAAACAGTAACACTTGTTCAGAACGAAAGAAAGCACAGAGCCCCAGATTTTATGTTGTCCTGGAGAGCTTGCAGAGCACTGGGGAAAGGCAGGCAGAGAATTCCCTGCTAGCACCTTCTCTGTGCCTGTTCACATTGCTTCGCAAGAATCGCTTTTGTGCAGAAAACAGTAACACTTGTTCAGAACGAAAGAAAGCACAGAGCCCCAGATTTTATGTTGTCCTGGAGAGCTTGCAGAGCACTGGGGAAAGGCAGGCAGAGAATTCCCTGCTAGCACCTTCTCTGTGCCTGGGAAGCAGAAGTGTTCACATTGCTTCGCAGAATCGCTTTTGTGCAGAAAACAGTAACACTTGTTCAGAACGAAAGAAAGCACAGAGCCCCAGATTTTATGTTGTGCTGGAGAGCTTGCAGAGCACTGGGGAAAAGCAGGCAGAGAATTCCCTGCTATCACCTTCTCTGTGCCTGGGAAACAGAAGTGTTCACATTGCTTCGCAGAATCGCTTTTGTGCAGAAAACACTAACACTTGTTCAGAACGAAAGAAAGCACAGAGCCCCAGATTTTATGTTGTCCTGGAGAGCTTGCAGAGCACTGGGGAAAGGCAGGCAGAGAATTCCCTGCTAGCACCTTCTCTGTGCCTGTTCACATTGCTTCGCAGAATCGCTTTTGTGCAGAAAACAGTAACACTTGTTCAGACGAAAGAAAGCACAGAGCCCCAGATTCTATGTTGTCCTGGAGAGCTTGCAGAGCACTGGGGAAAGGCAGGCAGAGAATTCCCTGCTAGCACCTTCTCTGTGCCTGGGAAACAGAAGTGTTCCCATTGCTTCGCAGAATCGCTTTTGTGCAGAAAACAGTAACACTTGTTCAGACGAAAAAAAGCACAGAGCCCCAGATTTTATGTTGTCCTGGAGAGCTTGCAGAGCACTGGGGAAAAGCAGGCAGAGAATTCCCTGCTAGCACCTTCTCTGTGCCTGGGAAGCAGAAGTGTTCACATTGCTTCGCAGAATCGCTTTTGTGCAGAAAACAGTAACACTTGTTCAGAACGAAAGAAAGCACAGAGCCCCAGATTTTATGTTGTCATGGAGAGCTTGCAGAGCACTGGGGAAAAGCAGGCAGAGAATTCCCTGCTAGCACCTTCTCTGTGCCTGGGAAACAGAAGTGTTCCCATTGCTTCGCAGAATCGCTTTTGTGCAGAAAACAGTAACACTTGTTCAGAACGAAAGAAAGCACAGAGCCCCAGATTTGCTGTTGTCCTGGAGAGCTTGCAGAGCACTGGGGAAAGGCAGGCAGAGAATTCCCTGCTAGCACCTTCTTTGTGCCTGTTCACATTGCTTCGCAGAATCGCTTTTGTGCAGAAAACAGTAACACTTGTTCAGACGAAAAAAAGCACAGAGCCCCAGATTTTATGTTGTCCTGGAGAGCTTGCAGAGCACTGGGGAAAAGCAGTCAGAGAATTCCCTGCTAGCACCTTCTCTGTGCCTGGGAAGCAGAAGTGTTCACATTGCTTCGCAGAATCGCTTTTGTGCAGAAAACAGTAACACTTGTTCAGAACGAAAGAAAGCACAGAGCCCCAGATTTTATGTTGTCCTGGAGAGCTTGCAGAGCACTGGGGAAAAGCAGGCAGAGAATTCCCTGCTAGCACCTTCTCTGTGCCTGGGAAGCAGAAGTGTTCACATTGCTTCGCAGAATCGCTTTTGTGCAGAAAACAGTAACACTTGTTCAGAACGAAAGAAAGCACAGAGCCCCAGATTTTATGTTGTCCTGGAGAGCTTGCAGAGCACTGGGGAAAAGCAGGCAGAGAATTCCCTGCTAGCACCTTCTCTGTGCCTGGGAAGCAGAAGTGTTCACATTGCTTCGCAGAATCGCTTTTGTGCAGAAAACAGTAACACTTGTTCAGAACGAAAGAAAGCACAGAGCCCCAGATTTTATGTTGTCCTGGAGAGCTTGCAGAGCACTGGGGAAAAGCAGGCAGAGAATTCCCTGCTAGCACCTTCTCTGTGCCTGGGAAGCAGAAGTGTTCACATTGCTTCGCAGAATCGCTTTTGTGCAGAAAACAGTAACACTTGTTCAGAACGAAAGAAAGCACAGAGCCCCAGATTTTATGTTGTCCTGGAGAGCTTGCAGAGCACTGGGGAAAAGCAGGCAGAGAATTCCCTGCTAGCACCTTCTCTGTGCCTGGGAAGCAGAAGTGTTCCCATTGCTTCGCAGAATCGCTTTAGTGCAGAAAAGAGTAACACTTATTCAGAACGAAAGAAAGCACAGAGCCCCAGATTTGCTGTTGTCCTGGAGAGCTTGCAGAGCACTGGGGAAAGGCAGGCAGAGAATTCCCTGCTAGCACCTTCTTTGTGCCTGTTCACATTGCTTCGCAGAATCGCTTTTGTGCAGAAAACAGTAACACTTGTTCAGACGAAAAAAAGCACAGAGCCCCAGATTTTATGTTGTCCTGGAGAGCTTGCAGAGCACTGGGGAAAAGCAGGCAGAGAATTCCCTGCTAGCACCTTCTCTGTGCCTGGGAAACAGAAGTGTTCACATTGCTTCGCAGAATCGCTTTTGTGCAGAAAACAGTAACACTTGTTCAGAACGAAAGAAAGCACAGAGCCCCAGATTTTATGTTGTCCTGGAGAGCTTGCAGAGCACTGGGGAAAGGCAGGCAGAGAATTCCCTGCTAGCACCTTCTCTGTGCCTGTTCACATTGCTTCGCAAGAATCGCTTTTGTGCAGAAAACAGTAACACTTGTTCAGAACGAAAGAAAGCACAGAGCCCCAGATTTTATGTTGTCCTGGAGAGCTTGCAGAGCACTGGGGAAAGGCAGGCAGAGAATTCCCTGCTAGCACCTTCTCTGTGCCTGGGAAGCAGAAGTGTTCACATTGCTTCGCAGAATCGCTTTTGTGCAGAAAACAGTAACACTTGTTCAGAACGAAAGAAAGCACAGAGCCCCAGATTTTATGTTGTGCTGGAGAGCTTGCAGAGCACTGGGGAAAAGCAGGCAGAGAATTCCCTGCTATCACCTTCTCTGTGCCTGGGAAACAGAAGTGTTCACATTGCTTCGCAGAATCGCTTTTGTGCAGAAAACAGTAACACTTGTTCAGACGAAAAAAAGCACAGAGCCCCAGATTTTATGTTGTCCTGGAGAGCTTGCAGAGCACTGGGGAAAAGCAGGCAGAGAATTCCCTGCTAGCACCTTCTCTGTGCCTGGGAAGCAGAAGTGTTCACATTGCTTCGCAGAATCGCTTTTGTGCAGAAAACAGTAACACTTGTTCAGAACGAAAAAAAGCACAGAGCCCCAGATTCTATGTTGTCCTGGAGAGCTTGCAGAGCACTGGGGAAAGGCAGGCAGAGAATTCCCTGCTAGCACCTTCTCTGTGCCTGGGAAACAGAAGTGTTCCCATTGCTTCGCAGAATCGCTTTTGTGCAGAAAACAGTAACACTTGTTCAGACGAAAAAAAGCACAGAGCCCCAGATTTTATGTTGTCCTGGAGAGCTTGCAGAGCACTGGGGAAAAGCAGGCAGAGAATTCCCTGCTAGCACCTTCTCTGTGCCTGGGAAGCAGAAGTGTTCACATTGCTTCGCAGAATCGCTTTTGTGCAGAAAACAGTAACACTTGTTCAGAACGAAAGAAAGCACAGAGCCCCAGATTTTATGTTGTCCTGGAGAGCTTGCAGAGCACTGGGGAAAAGCAGGCAGAGAATTCCCTGCTAGCACCTTCTCTGTGCCTGGGAAGCAGAAGTGTTCACATTGCTTCGCAGAATCGCTTTTGTGCAGAAAACAGTAACACTTGTTCAGAACGAAAGAAAGCACAGAGCCCCAGATTTTATGTTGTCCTGGAGAGCTTGCAGAGCACTGGGGAAAAGCAGGCAGAGAATTCCCTGCTAGCACCTTCTCTGTGCCTGGGAAGCAGAAGTGTTCACATTGCTTCGCAGAATCGCTTTTGTGCAGAAAACAGTAACACTTGTTCAGAACGAAAGAAAGCACAGAGCCCCAGATTTTATGTTGTCCTGGAGAGCTTGCAGAGCACTGGGGAAAAGCAGGCAGAGAATTCCCTGCTAGCACCTTCTCTGTGCCTGGGAAGCAGAAGTCTTCACATTGCTTCGCAGAATCGCTTTTGTGCAGAAAACAGTAACACTTGTTCAGAACGAAAGAAAGCACAGAGCCCCAGATTTTATGTTGTCCTGGAGAGCTTGCAGAGCACTGGGGAAAAGCAGGCAGAGAATTCCCTGCTAGCACCTTCTCTGTGCCTGGGAAACAGAAGTGTTCCCATTGCTTCGCAGAATCGCTTTAGTGCAAAAAACAGTAACACTTATTCAGAACGAAAGAAAGCACAGAGCCCCAGATTTGCTGTTGTCCTGGAGAGCTTGCAGAGCACTGGGGAAAGGCAGGCAGAGAATTCCCTGCTAGCACCTTCTTTGTGCCTGTTCACATTGCTTCGCAGAATCGCTTTTGTGCAGAAAACACTAACACTTGTTCAGAACGAAAGAAAGCACAGAGCCCCAGATTTTATGTTGTCCTGGAGAGCTTGCAGAGCACTGGGGAAAGGCAGGCAGAGAATTCCCTGCTAGCACCTTCTCTGTGCCTGTTCACATTGCTTCGCAAGAATCGCTTTTGTGCAGAAAACAGTAACACTTGTTCAGAACGAAAGAAAGCACAGAGCCCCAGATTTTATGTTGTCCTGGAGAGCTTGCAGAGCACTGGGGAAAGGCAGGCAGAGAATTCCCTGCTAGCGCCTTCTCTGTGCCTGTTCACATTGCTTCGCAGAATCGCTTTTGTGCAGAAAACAGTAACACTTGTTCAGACGAAAAAAAGCACAGAGCCCCAGATTTTATGTTGTCCTGGAGAGCTTGCAGAGCACTGGGGAAAAGCAGGCAGAGAATTCCCTGCTAGCACCTTCTCTGTGCCTGGGAAGCAGCAGTGTTCACATTGCTTCGCAGAATCGCTTTTGTGCAGAAAACAGTAACACTTGTTCAGAACGAAAGAAAGCACAGAGCCCCAGATTTTATGTTGTCCTGGAGAGCTTGCAGAGCACTGGGGAAAAGCAGGCAGAGAATTCCCTGCTAGCACCTTCTCTGTGCCTGGGAAGCAGAAGTGTTCACATTGCTTCGCAGAATCGCTTTTGTGCAGAAAACAGTAACACTTGTTCAGAACGAAAGAAAGCACAGAGCCCCAGATTTTATGTTGTCCTGGAGAGCTTGCAGAGCACTGGGGAAAAGCAGGCAGAGAATTCCCTGCTAGCACCTTCTCTGTGCCTGGGAAGCAGAAGTGTTCACATTGCTTCGCAGAATCGCTTTTGTGCAGAAAACAGTAACACTTGTTCAGAACGAAAGAAAGCACAGAGCCCCAGATTTTATGTTGTCCTGGAGAGCTTGCAGAGCACTGGGGAAAAGCAGGCAGAGAATTCCCTGCTAGCACCTTCTCTGTGCCTGGGAAGCAGAAGTGTTCACATTGCTTCGCAGAATCGCTTTTGTGCAGAAAACAGTAACACTTGTTCAGAACGAAAGAAAGCACAGAGCCCCAGATTTGCTGTTGTCCTGGAGAGCTTGCAGAGCACTGGGGAAAGGCAGGCAGAGAATTCCCTGCTAGCACCTTCTCTGTGCCTGTTCACATTGCTTCGCAAGAATCGCTTTTGTGCAGAAAACAGTAACACTTGTTCAGAACGAAAGAAAGCACAGAGCCCCAGATTTTATGTTGTCCTGGAGAGCTTGCAGAGCACTGGGGAAAGGCAGGCAGAGAATTCCCTGCTAGCACCTTCTCTGTGCCTGTTCACATTGCTTCGCAGAATCGCTTTTGTGCAGAAAACAGTAACACTTGTTCAGACGAAAGAAAGCACAGAGCCCCAGATTCTATGTTGTCCTGGAGAGCTTGCAGAGCACTGGGGAAAGGCAGGCAGAGAATTCCCTGCTAGCACCTTCTCTGTGCCTGGGAAACAGAAGTGTTCCCATTGCTTCGCAGAATAGCTTTTGTGCAGAAAACAGTAACACTTGTTCAGAACGAAAGAAAGCACAGAGCCCCAGATTTGCTGTTGTCCTGGAGAGCTTGCAGAGCACTGGGGAAAGGCAGGCAGAGAATTCCCTGCTAGCACCTTCTTTGTGCCTGTTCACATTGCTTCGCAGAATCGCTTTTGTGCAGAAAACAGTAACACTTGTTCAGACGAAAAAAAGCACAGAGCCCCAGATTTTATGTTGTCCTGGAGAGCTTGCAGAGCACTGGGGAAAAGCAGGCAGAGAATTCCCTGCTAGCACCTTCTCTGTGCCTGGGAAGCAGAAGTGTTCACATTGCTTCGCAGAATCGCTTTTGTGCAGAAAACAGTAACACTTGTTCAGAACGAAAGAAAGCACAGAGCCCCAGATTTTATGTTGTCCTGGAGAGCTTGCAGAGCACTGGGGAAAAGCAGGCAGAGAATTCCCTGCTAGCACCTTCTCTGTGCCTGCGAAGCAGAAGTGTTCACTTTGCTTCGCAGAATCGCTTTTGTGCAGAAAACAGTAACACTTATTCAGAACGAAAGAAAGCACAGAGCCCCAGATTTTATGTTGTCCTGGAGAGCTTGCAGAGCACTGGGGAAAGGCAGGCAGAGAATTCCCTGCTAGCACCTTCTCTGTGCCTGGGAAGCAGAAGTGTTCACATTGCTTCGCAGAATCGCTTTTGTGCAGAAAACAGTAACACTTGTTCAGAACGAAAGAAAGCACAGAGCCCCAGATTTTATGTTGTCCTGGAGAGCTTGCAGAGCACTGGGGAAGCGCAGGCAGAGAATTCCCTGCTAGCACCTTCTCTGTGCCTGGGAAGCAGAAGTCTTCACATTGCTTCGCAGAATCGCTTTTGTGCAGAAAACAGTAACACTTGTTCAGAACGAAAGAAAGCACAGAGCCCCAGATTTTATGTTGTCCTGGAGAGCTTGCAGAGCACTGGGGAAAAGCAGGCAGAGAATTCCCTGCTAGCACCTTCTCTGTGCCTGGGAAGCAGAAGTGTTCACATTGCTTCGCAGAATCGCTTTTGTGCAGAAAACAGTAACACTTGTTCAGAACGAAAGAAAGCACAGAGCCCCAGATTTTATGTTGTCCTGGAGAGCTTGCAGAGCACTGGGGAAAAGCAGGCAGAGAATTCCCTGCTAGCACCTTCTCTGTGCCTGGGAAGCAGAAGTCTTCACATTGCTTCGCAGAATCGCTTTTGTGCAGAAAACAGTAACACTTGTTCAGAACGAAAGAAAGCACAGAGCCCCAGATTTTATGTTGTCCTGGAGAGCTTGCAGAGCACTGGGGAAAAGCAGGCAGAGAATTCCCTGCTAGCACCTTCTCTGTGCCTGGGAAGCAGAAGTGTTCCCATTGCTTCGCAGAATCGCTTTAGTGCAGAAAACAGTAACACTTGTTCAGAACGAAAGAAAGCACAGAGCCCCAGATTTTATGTTGTCATGGAGAGCTTGCAGAGCACTGGGGAAAAGCAGGCAGAGAATTTCCTGCTAGCACCTTCTCTGTGCCTGGGAAGCAGAAGTGTTCACATTGCTTGGCAGAATCGCTTTTGTGCAGAAAACAGTAACACTTGTTCAGAACGAAAGAAAGCACAGAGCCCCAGATTTTATGTTGTCCTGGAGAGCTTGCAGAGCAGTGGGGAAAAGCAGGCAGAGAATTCCCTGCTAGCACCTTCTCTGTGCCTGGGAAGCAGAAGTGTTCACATTGCTTCGCAGAATCGCTTTTGTGCAGAAAACAGTAACACTTGTTCAGAACGAAAGAAAGCACAGAGCCCCAGATTTTATGTTGTCCTGGAGAGCTTGCAGAGCACTGGGGAAAAGCAGGCAGAGAATTCCCTGCTAGCACCTTCTCTGTGCCTGGGAAACAGAAGTGTTCCCATTGCTTCGCAGAATCGCTTTTGTGCAGAAAACAGTAACACTTGTTCAGAACGAAAGAAAGCACAGAGCCCCAGATTTGCTGTTGTCCTGGAGAGCTTGCAGAGCACTGGGGAAAGGCAGGCAGAGAATTCCCTGCTAGCACCTTCTTTGTGCCTGTTCACATTGCTTCGCAGAATCGCTTTTGTGCAGAAAACAGTAACACTTGTTCAGACGAAAGAAAGCACAGAGCCCCAGATTTTATGTTGTCCTGGAGAGCTTGCAGAGCACTGGGGAAAGGCAGGCAGAGAATTCCCTGCTAGCACCTTCTCTGTGCCTGTTCACATTGCTTCGCAGAATCGCTTTTGTGCAGAAAACAGTAGCACTTGTTCAGACGAAAGAAAGCACAGAGCCCCAGATTCTATGTTGTCCTGGAGAGCTTGCAGAGCACTGGGGAAAGGCAGGCAGAGAATTCCCTGCTAGCACCTTCTCTGTGCCTGGGAAACAGAAGTGTTCCCATTGCTTCGCAGAATCGCTTTTGTGCAGAAAACAGTAACACTTGTTCAGACGATAAAAAGCACAGAGCCCCAGATTTTATGTTGTCCTGGAGAGCTTGCAGAGCACTGGGGAAAAGCAGGCAGAGAATTCCCTGCTAGCACCTTCTCTGTGCCTGGGAAGCAGAAGTCTTCACATTGCTTCGCAGAATCGCTTTTGTGCAGAAAACAGTAACACTTGTTCAGAACGAAAGAAAGCACAGAGCCCCAGATTTTATGTTGTCCTGGAGAGCTTGCAGAGCACTGGGGAAAAGCAGGCAGAGAATTCCCTGCTAGCACCTTCTCTGTGCCTGGGAAGCAGAAGTGTTCACATTGCTTCGCAGAATCGCTTTTGTGCAGAAAACAGTAACACTTGTTCAGAACGAAAGAAAGCACAGAGCCCCAGATTTTATGTTGTCCTGGAGAGCTTGCAGAGCACTGGGGAAAAGCAGGCAGAGAATTCCCTGCTAGCACCTTCTCTGTGCCTGGGAAGCAGAAGTGTTCACATTGCTTCGCAGAATCGCTTTTGTGCAGAAAACAGTAACACTTGTTCAGAACGAAAGAAAGCACAGAGCCCCAGATTTTATGTTGTCCTGGAGAGCTTGCAGAGCACTGGGGAAAAGCAGGCAGAGAATTCCCTGCTAGCACCTTCTCTGTGCCTGGGAAGCAGAAGTGTTCACATTGCTTCGCAGAATCGCTTTTGTGCAGAAAACACTAACACTTGTTCAGAACGAAAGAAAGCACAGAGCCCCAGATTTTATGTTGTCCTGGAGAGCTTGCAGAGCACTGGGGAAAGGCAGGCAGAGAATTCCCTGCTAGCACCTTCTCTGTGCCTGTTCACATTGCTTCGCAAGAATCGCTTTTGTGCAGAAAACAGTAACACTTGTTCAGAACGAAAGAAAGCACAGAGCCCCAGATTTTATGTTGTCCTGGAGAGCTTGCAGAGCACTGGGGAAAGGCAGGCAGAGAATTCCCTGCTAGCACCTTCTCTGTGCCTGGGAAGCAGAAGTGTTCACATTGCTTCGCAGAATCGCTTTTGTGCAGAAAACAGTAACACTTGTTCAGAACGAAAGAAAGCACAGAGCCCCAGATTTTATGTTGTGCTGGAGAGCTTGCAGAGCACTGGGGAAAAGCAGGCAGAGAATTCCCTGCTATCACCTTCTCTGTGCCTGGGAAACAGAAGTGTTCACATTGCTTCGCAGAATCGCTTTTGTGCAGAAAACAGTAACACTTGTTCAGAACGAAAGAAAGCACAGAGCCCCAGATTTTATGTTGTCCTGGAGAGCTTGCAGAGCACTGGGGAAAGGCAGGCAGAGAATTCCCTGCTAGCACCTTCTCTATGCCTGTTCACATTGCTTCACAGAATCGCTTTTGTACAGAAAACAGTAACACTTGTTCAGAACGAAAGAAAGCACAGAGCCCCAGATTTGCTGTTGTCCTAGAGAGCTTGCAGAGCACTGGGGAAAGGCAGGCAGAGAATTCCCTGCTAGCACCTTCTTTGTGCCTGTTCACATTGCTTCGCAGAATCGCTTTTGTGCAGAAAACAGTAACACTTGTTCAGACGAAAAAAAGCACAGAGCCCCAGATTTTATGTTGTCCTGGAGAGCTTGCAGAGCACTGGGGAAAAGCAGGCAGAGAATTCCCTGCTAGCACCTTCTCTGTGCCTGGGAAGCAGAAGTGTTCACATTGCTTCGCAGAATCGCTTTTGTGCAGAAAACAGTAACACTTGTTCAGAAGGAAAGAAAGCACAGAGCCCCAGATTTTATGTTGTCCTGGAGAGCTTGCAGAGCACTGGGGAAAAGCAGGCAGAGAATTCCCTGCTAGCACCTTCTCTGTGCCTGGGAAGCAGAAGTGTTCACATTGCTTCGCAGAATCGCTTTTGTGCAGAAAACAGTAACACTTGTTCAGAACGAAAGAAAGCACAGAGCCCCAGATTTTATGTTGTCCTGGAGAGCTTGCAGAGCACTGGGGAAAAGCAGGCAGAGAATTCCCTGCTAGCACCTTCTCTGTGCCTGGGAAGCAGAAGTGTTCACATTGCTTCGCAGAATCGCTTTTGTGCAGAAAACAGTAACACTTGTTCAGAACGAAAGAAAGCACAGAGCCCCAGATTTTATGTTGTCCTGGAGAGCTTGCAGAGCACTGGGGAAAAGCAGGCAGAGAATTCCCTGCTAGCACCTTCTCTGTGCCTGTTCACATTGCTTCGCAGAATCGCTTTTGTGCAGAAAACAGTAACACTTGTTCAGACGAAAAAAAGCACAGAGCCCCAGATTTTATGTTGTCCTGGAGAGCTTGCAGAGCACTGGGGAAAGGCAGGCAGAGAATTCCCTGCTAGCACCTTCTCTGTGCCTGTTCACATTGCTTCGCAGAATCGCTTTTGTGCAGAAAACAGTAACACTTGTTCAGACGAAAGAAAGCACAGAGCCCCAGATTCTATGTTGTCCTGGAGAGCTTGCAGAGCACTGGGGAAAGGCAGGCAGAGAATTCCCTGCTAGCACCTTCTCTGTGCCTGGGAAACAGAAGTGTTCCCATTGCTTCGCAGAATGGCTTTTGTGCAGAAAACAGTAACACTTGTTCAGACGAAAAAAAGCACAGAGCCCCAGATTTTATGTTGTCCTGGAGAGCTTGCAGAGCACTGGGGAAAAGCAGGCAGAGAATTCCCTGCTAGCACCTTCTCTGTGCCTGGGAAGCAGAAGTGTTCCCATTGCTTCGCAGAATCGCTTTTGTGCAGAAAACAGTAACACTTGTTCAGTACGAAAGAAAGCACAGAGCCCCAGATTTTATGTTGTCCTGGAGAGCTTGCAGAGCACTGGGGAAAAGCAGGCAGAGAATTCCCTGCTAGCACCTTCTCTGTGCCTGGGAAGCAGAAGTCTTCACATTGCTTCGCAGAATCGCTTTTGTGCAGAAAACACTAACACTTGTTCAGAACGAAAGAAAGCACAGAGCCCCAGATTTTATGTTGTCCTGGAGAGCTTGCAGAGCACTGGGGAAAAGCAGGCAGAGAATTCCCTGCTAGCACCTTCTCTGTGCCTGGGAAGCAGAAGTGTTCACATTGCTTCGCAGAATCGCTTTTGTGCAGAAAACAGTAACACTTGTTCAGAACGAAAGAAAGCACAGAGCCCCAGATTTTATGTTGTCCTGGAGAGCTTGCAGAGCACTGGGGAAAAGCAGGCAGAGAATTCCCTGCTAGCACCTTCTCTGTGCCTGGGAAGCAGAAGTGTTCACATTGCTTCGCAGAATCGCTTTTGTGCAGAAAACAGTAACACTTGTTCAGAACAAAAGAAAGCACAGAGCCCCAGATTTTATGTTGTGCTGGAGAGCTTGCAGAGCACTGGGGAAAAGCAGGCAGAGAATTCCCTGCTAGCACCTTCTCTGTGCCTGGGAAGCAGAAGTCTTCACATTGCTTCGCAGAATCGCTTTTGTGCAGAAAACAGTAACACTTGTTCAGAACGAAAGAAAGCACAGAGCCCCAGATTTTATGTTGTCCTGGAGAGCTTGCAGAGCACTGGGGAAAAGCAGGCAGAGAATTCCCTGCTAGCACCTTCTCTGTGCCTGGGAAACAGAAGTGTTCCCATTGCTTCGCAGAATCGCTTTAGTGCAGAAAACAGTAACACTTATTCAGAACGAAAGAAAGCACAGAGCCCCAGATTTGCTGTTCTCCTGGAGAGCTTGCAGAGCACTGGGGAAAGGCAGGCAGAGAATTCCCTGCTAGCACCTTCTTTGTTCCTGTTCACATTGCTTCGCAGAATCGCTTTTGTGCAGAAAACAGTAACACTTGTTCACACGAAAAAAAGCACAGAGCCCCAGATTTTATGTTGTCCTGGAGAGCTTGCAGAGCACTGGGGAAAAGCAGGCAGAGAATTCCCTGCTAGCACCTTCTCTGTGCCTGGGAAACAGAATTCTTCACATTGCTTCGCAGAATCGCTTTTGTGCAGAAAACAGTAACACTTGTTCAGAACGAAAGAAAGCACAGAGCCCCAGATTTTATGTTGTCCTGGAGAGCTTGCAGAGCACTGGGGAAAAGCAGGCAGAGAATTCCCTGCTAGCACCTTCTCTGTGCCTGGGAAGCAGAAGTGTTCACATTGCTTCGCAGAATCGCTTTTGTGCAGAAAACAGTAACACTTGTTCAGAACGAAAGAAAGCACAGAGCCCCAGATTTTATGTTGTCCTGGAGAGCTTGCAGAGCACTGGGGAAAAGCAGGCAGAGAATTCCCTGCTAGCACCTTCTCTGTGCCTGTTCACATTGCTTCGCAGAATCGCTTTTGTGCAGAAAACAGTAACACTTGTTCAGACGAAAAAAAGCACAGAGCCCCAGATTTTATGTTGTCCTGGAGAGCTTGCAGAGCACTGGGGAAAGGCAGGCAGAGAATTCCCTGCTAGCACCTTCTCTGTGCCTGTTCACATTGCTTCGCAGAATCGCTTTTGTGCAGAAAACAGTAACACTTGTTCAGACGAAAGAAAGCACAGAGCCCCAGATTCTATGTTGTCCTGGAGAGCTTGCAGAGCACTGGGGAAAGGCAGGCAGAGAATTCCCTGCTAGCACCTTCTCTGTGCCTGGGAAACAGAAGTGTTCCCATTGCTTCGCAGAATGGCTTTTGTGCAGAAAACAGTAACACTTGTTCAGACGAAAAAAAGCACAGAGCCCCAGATTTTATGTTGTCCTGGAGAGCTTGCAGAGCACTGGGGAAAAGCAGGCAGAGAATTCCCTGCTAGCACCTTCTCTGTGCCTGGGAAGCAGAAGTGTTCCCATTGCTTCGCAGAATCGCTTTTGTGCAGAAAACAGTAACACTTGTTCAGTACGAAAGAAAGCACAGAGCCCCAGATTTTATGTTGTCCTGGAGAGCTTGCAGAGCACTGGGGAAAAGCAGGCAGAGAATTCCCTGCTAGCACCTTCTCTGTGCCTGGGAAGCAGAAGTCTTCACATTGCTTCGCAGAATCGCTTTTGTGCAGAAAACACTAACACTTGTTCAGAACGAAAGAAAGCACAGAGCCCCAGATTTTATGTTGTCCTGGAGAGCTTGCAGAGCACTGGGGAAAAGCAGGCAGAGAATTCCCTGCTAGCACCTTCTCTGTGCCTGGGAAGCAGAAGTGTTCACATTGCTTCGCAGAATCGCTTTTGTGCAGAAAACAGTAACACTTGTTCAGAACGAAAGAAAGCACAGAGCCCCAGATTTTATGTTGTCCTGGAGAGCTTGCAGAGCACTGGGGAAAAGCAGGCAGAGAATTCCCTGCTAGCACCTTCTCTGTGCCTGGGAAGCAGAAGTGTTCACATTGCTTCGCAGAATCGCTTTTGTGCAGAAAACAGTAACACTTGTTCAGAACAAAAGAAAGCACAGAGCCCCAGATTTTATGTTGTGCTGGAGAGCTTGCAGAGCACTGGGGAAAAGCAGGCAGAGAATTCCCTGCTAGCACCTTCTCTGTGCCTGGGAAGCAGAAGTCTTCACATTGCTTCGCAGAATCGCTTTTGTGCAGAAAACAGTAACACTTGTTCAGAACGAAAGAAAGCACAGAGCCCCAGATTTTATGTTGTCCTGGAGAGCTTGCAGAGCACTGGGGAAAAGCAGGCAGAGAATTCCCTGCTAGCACCTTCTCTGTGCCTGGGAAACAGAAGTGTTCCCATTGCTTCGCAGAATCGCTTTAGTGCAGAAAACAGTAACACTTATTCAGAACGAAAGAAAGCACAGAGCCCCAGATTTGCTGTTCTCCTGGAGAGCTTGCAGAGCACTGGGGAAAGGCAGGCAGAGAATTCCCTGCTAGCACCTTCTTTGTTCCTGTTCACATTGCTTCGCAGAATCGCTTTTGTGCAGAAAACAGTAACACTTGTTCACACGAAAAAAAGCACAGAGCCCCAGATTTTATGTTGTCCTGGAGAGCTTGCAGAGCACTGGGGAAAAGCAGGCAGAGAATTCCCTGCTAGCACCTTCTCTGTGCCTGGGAAACAGAATTCTTCACATTGCTTCGCAGAATCGCTTTTGTGCAGAAAACAGTAACACTTGTTCAGAACGAAAGAAAGCACAGAGCCCCAGATTTTATGTTGTCCTGGAGAGCTTGCAGAGCACTGGGGAAAAGCAGGCAGAGAATTCCCTGCTAGCACCTTCTCTGTGCCTGGGAAGCAGAAGTCTTCACATTGCTTCGCAGAATCGCTTTTGTGCAGAAAACAGTAACACTTGTTCAGAACGAAAGAAAGCACAGAGCCCCAGATTTTATGTTGTCCTGGAGAGCTTGCAGAGCACTGGGGAAAGGCAGGCAGAGAATTCCCTGCTAGCACCTTCTTTGTGCCTGTTCACATTGCTTCGCAGAATCGCTTTTGTGCAGAAAACAGTAACACTTGTTCAGACGAAAGAAAGCACAGAGCCCCAGATTTTATGTTGTCCTGGAGAGCTTGCAGAGCACTGGGGAAAAGCAGGCAGAGAATTCCCTGCTAGCACCTTCTCTGTGCCTGGGAAGCAGAAGTGTTCACATTGCTTCGCAGAATCGCTTTTGTGCAGAAAACAGTAACACTTGTTCAGAACGAAAGAAAGCACAGAGCCCCAGATTTTATGTTGTCCTGGAGAGCTTGCAGAGCACTGGGGAAAAGCAGGCAGAGAATTCCCTGCTAGCACCTTCTCTGTGCCTGGGAAGCAGAAGTCTTCACATTGCTTCGCAGAATCGCTTTTGTGCAGAAAACAGTAACACTTGTTCAGAACGAAAGAAAGCACAGAGCCCCAGATTTTATGTTGTCCTGGAGAGCTTGCAGAGCACTGGGGAAAAGCAGGCAGAGAATTCCCTGCTAGCACCTTCTCTGTGCCTGGGAAACAGAAGTGTTCCCATTGCTTCGCAGAATCGCTTTAGTGCAAAAAACAGTAACACTTATTCAGAACGAAAGAAAGCACAGAGCCCCAGATTTGCTGTTGTCCTGGAGAGCTTGCAGAGCACTGGGGAAAGGCAGGCAGAGAATTCCCTGCTAGCACCTTCTTTGTGCCTGTTCACATTGCTTCGCAGAATCGCTTTTGTGCAGAAAACACTAACACTTGTTCAGAACGAAAGAAAGCACAGAGCCCCAGATTTTATGTTGTCCTGGAGAGCTTGCAGAGCACTGGGGAAAGGCAGGCAGAGAATTCCCTGCTAGCACCTTCTCTGTGCCTGTTCACATTGCTTCGCAAGAATCGCTTTTGTGCAGAAAACAGTAACACTTGTTCAGAACGAAAGAAAGCACAGAGCCCCAGATTTTATGTTGTCCTGGAGAGCTTGCAGAGCACTGGGGAAAGGCAGGCAGAGAATTCCCTGCTAGCGCCTTCTCTGTGCCTGTTCACATTGCTTCGCAGAATCGCTTTTGTGCAGAAAACAGTAACACTTGTTCAGACGAAAAAAAGCACAGAGCCCCAGATTTTATGTTGTCCTGGAGAGCTTGCAGAGCACTGGGGAAAAGCAGGCAGAGAATTCCCTGCTAGCACCTTCTCTGTGCCTGGGAAGCAGCAGTGTTCACATTGCTTCGCAGAATCGCTTTTGTGCAGAAAACAGTAACACTTGTTCAGAACGAAAGAAAGCACAGAGCCCCAGATTTTATGTTGTCCTGGAGAGCTTGCAGAGCACTGGGGAAAAGCAGGCAGAGAATTCCCTGCTAGCACCTTCTCTGTGCCTGGGAAGCAGAAGTGTTCACATTGCTTCGCAGAATCGCTTTTGTGCAGAAAACAGTAACACTTGTTCAGAACGAAAGAAAGCACAGAGCCCCAGATTTTATGTTGTCCTGGAGAGCTTGCAGAGCACTGGGGAAAAGCAGGCAGAGAATTCCCTGCTAGCACCTTCTCTGTGCCTGGGAAGCAGAAGTGTTCACATTGCTTCGCAGAATCGCTTTTGTGCAGAAAACAGTAACACTTGTTCAGAACGAAAGAAAGCACAGAGCCCCAGATTTTATGTTGTCCTGGAGAGCTTGCAGAGCACTGGGGAAAAGCAGGCAGAGAATTCCCTGCTAGCACCTTCTCTGTGCCTGGGAAGCAGAAGTGTTCACATTGCTTCGCAGAATCGCTTTTGTGCAGAAAACAGTAACACTTGTTCAGAACGAAAGAAAGCACAGAGCCCCAGATTTGCTGTTGTCCTGGAGAGCTTGCAGAGCACTGGGGAAAGGCAGGCAGAGAATTCCCTGCTAGCACCTTCTCTGTGCCTGTTCACATTGCTTCGCAAGAATCGCTTTTGTGCAGAAAACAGTAACACTTGTTCAGAACGAAAGAAAGCACAGAGCCCCAGATTTTATGTTGTCCTGGAGAGCTTGCAGAGCACTGGGGAAAGGCAGGCAGAGAATTCCCTGCTAGCACCTTCTCTGTGCCTGTTCACATTGCTTCGCAGAATCGCTTTTGTGCAGAAAACAGTAACACTTGTTCAGACGAAAGAAAGCACAGAGCCCCAGATTCTATGTTGTCCTGGAGAGCTTGCAGAGCACTGGGGAAAGGCAGGCAGAGAATTCCCTGCTAGCACCTTCTCTGTGCCTGGGAAACAGAAGTGTTCCCATTGCTTCGCAGAATAGCTTTTGTGCAGAAAACAGTAACACTTGTTCAGAACGAAAGAAAGCACAGAGCCCAAGATTCTATGTTGTCCTGGAGAGCTTGCAGAGCACTGGGGAAAGGCAGGCAGAGAATTCCCTGCTAGCACCTTCTTTGTGCCTGTTCACATTGCTTCGCAGAATCGCTTTTGTGCAGAAAACAGTAACACTTGTTCAGACGAAAAAAAGCACAGAGCCCCAGATTTTATGTTGTCCTGGAGAGCTTGCAGAGCACTGGGGAAAAGCAGGCAGAGAATTCCCTGCTAGCACCTTCTCTGTGCCTGGGAAGCAGAAGTGTTCACATTGCTTCGCAGAATCGCTTTTGTGCAGAAAACAGTAACACTTGTTCAGAACGAAAGAAAGCACAGAGCCCCAGATTTTATGTTGTCCTGGAGAGCTTGCAGAGCACTGGGGAAAAGCAGGCAGAGAATTCCCTGCTAGCACCTTCTCTGTGCCTGCGAAGCAGAAGTGTTCACTTTGCTTCGCAGAATCGCTTTTGTGCAGAAAACAGTAACACTTGTTCAGAACGAAAGAAAGCACAGAGCCCCAGATTTTATGTTGTCCTGGAGAGCTTGCAGAGCACTGGGGAAAAGCAGGCAGAGAATTCCCTGCTAGCACCTTCTCTGTGCCTGGGAAGCAGAAGTGTTCACATTGCTTCGCAGAATCGCTTTTGTGCAGAAAACAGTAACACTTGTTCAGAACGAAAGAAAGCACAGAGCCCCAGATTTTATGTTGTCCTGGAGAGCTTGCAGAGCACTGGGGAAGCGCAGGCAGAGAATTCCCTGCTAGCACCTTCTCTGTGCCTGGGAAGCAGAAGTCTTCACATTGCTTCGCAGAATCGCTTTTGTGCAGAAAACAGTAACACTTGTTCAGAACGAAAGAAAGCACAGAGCCCCAGATTTTATGTTGTCCTGGAGAGCTTGCAGAGCACTGGGGAAAAGCAGGCAGAGAATTCCCTGCTAGCACCTTCTCTGTGCCTGGGAAGCAGAAGTGTTCACATTGCTTCGCAGAATCGCTTTTGTGCAGAAAACACTAACACTTGTTCAGAACGAAAGAAAGCACAGAGCCCCAGATTTTATGTTGTCCTGGAGAGCTTGCAGAGCACTGGGGAAAAGCAGGCAGAGAATTCCCTGCTAGCACCTTCTCTGTGCCTGGGAAGCAGAAGTCTTCACATTGCTTCGCAGAATCGCTTTTGTGCAGAAAACAGTAACACTTGTTCAGAACGAAAGAAAGCACAGAGCCCCAGATTTTATGTTGTCCTGGAGAGCTTGCAGAGCACTGGGGAAAAGCAGGCAGAGAATTCCCTGCTAGCACCTTCTCTGTGCCTGGGAAGCAGAAGTGTTCCCATTGCTTCGCAGAATCGCTTTAGTGCAGAAAACAGTAACACTTGTTCAGAACGAAAGAAAGCACAGAGCCCCAGATTTTATGTTGTCATGGAGAGCTTGCAGAGCACTGGGGAAAAGCAGGCAGAGAATTTCCTGCTAGCACCTTCTCTGTGCCTGGGAAGCAGAAGTGTTCACATTGCTTGGCAGAATCGCTTTTGTGCAGAAAACAGTAACACTTGTTCAGAACGAAAGAAAGCACAGAGCCCCAGATTTTATGTTGTCCTGGAGAGCTTGCAGAGCAGTGGGGAAAAGCAGGCAGAGAATTCCCTGCTAGCACCTTCTCTGTGCCTGGGAAGCAGAAGTGTTCACATTGCTTCGCAGAATCGCTTTTGTGCAGAAAACAGTAACACTTGTTCAGAACGAAAGAAAGCACAGAGCCCCAGATTTTATGTTGTCCTGGAGAGCTTGCAGAGCACTGGGGAAAAGCAGGCAGAGAATTCCCTGCTAGCACCTTCTCTGTGCCTGGGAAACAGAAGTGTTCCCATTGCTTCGCAGAATCGCTTTTGTGCAGAAAACAGTAACACTTGTTCAGAACGAAAGAAAGCACAGAGCCCCAGATTTGCTGTTGTCCTGGAGAGCTTGCAGAGCACTGGGGAAAGGCAGGCAGAGAATTCCCTGCTAGCACCTTCTTTGTGCCTGTTCACATTGCTTCGCAGAATCGCTTTTGTGCAGAAAACAGTAACACTTGTTCAGACGAAAGAAAGCACAGAGCCCCAGATTTTATGTTGTCCTGGAGAGCTTGCAGAGCACTGGGGAAAGGCAGGCAGAGAATTCCCTGCTAGCACCTTCTTTGTGCCTGTTCACATTGCTTCGCAGAATCGCTTTTGTGCAGAAAACAGTAGCACTTGTTCAGACGAAAGAAAGCACAGAGCCCCAGATTCTATGTTGTCCTGGAGAGCTTGCAGAGCACTGGGGAAAGGCAGGCAGAGAATTCCCTGCTAGCACCTTCTCTGTGCCTGGGAAGCAGAAGTGTTCCCATTGCTTCGCAGAATCGCTTTTGTGCAGAAAACAGTAACACTTGTTCAGACGATAAAAAGCACAGAGCCCCAGATTTTATGTTGTCCTGGAGAGCTTGCAGAGCACTGGGGAAAAGCAGGCAGAGAATTCCCTGCTAGCACCTTCTCTGTGCCTGGGAAGCAGAAGTCTTCACATTGCTTCGCAGAATCGCTTTTGTGCAGAAAACAGTAACACTTGTTCAGAACGAAAGAAAGCACAGAGCCCCAGATTTTATGTTGTCCTGGAGAGCTTGCAGAGCACTGGGGAAAAGCAGGCAGAGAATTCCCTGCTAGCACCTTCTCTGTGCCTGGGAAGCAGAAGTGTTCACATTGCTTCGCAGAATCGCTTTTGTGCAGAAAACAGTAACACTTGTTCAGAACGAAAGAAAGCACAGAGCCCCAGATTTTATGTTGTCCTGGAGAGCTTGCAGAGCACTGGGGAAAAGCAGGCAGAGAATTCCCTGCTAGCACCTTCTCTGTGCCTGGGAAGCAGAAGTGTTCACATTGCTTCGCAGAATCGCTTTTGTGCAGAAAACAGTAACACTTGTTCAGAACGAAAGAAAGCACAGAGCCCCAGATTTTATGTTGTCCTGGAGAGCTTGCAGAGCACTGGGGAAAAGCAGGCAGAGAATTCCCTGCTAGCACCTTCTCTGTGCCTGGGAAGCAGAAGTGTTCACATTGCTTCGCAGAATCGCTTTTGTGCAGAAAACACTAACACTTGTTCAGAACGAAAGAAAGCACAGAGCCCCAGATTTTATGTTGTCCTGGAGAGCTTGCAGAGCACTGGGGAAAGGCAGGCAGAGAATTCCCTGCTAGCACCTTCTCTGTGCCTGTTCACATTGCTTCGCAAGAATCGCTTTTGTGCAGAAAACAGTAACACTTGTTCAGAACGAAAGAAAGCACAGAGCCCCAGATTTTATGTTGTCCTGGAGAGCTTGCAGAGCACTGGGGAAAGGCAGGCAGAGAATTCCCTGCTAGCACCTTCTCTGTGCCTGGGAAGCAGAAGTGTTCACATTGCTTCGCAGAATCGCTTTTGTGCAGAAAACAGTAACACTTGTTCAGAACGAAAGAAAGCACAGAGCCCCAGATTTTATGTTGTGCTGGAGAGCTTGCAGAGCACTGGGGAAAAGCAGGCAGAGAATTCCCTGCTATCACCTTCTCTGTGCCTGGGAAACAGAAGTGTTCACATTGCTTCGCAGAATCGCTTTTGTGCAGAAAACAGTAACACTTGTTCAGAACGAAAGAAAGCACAGAGCCCCAGATTTTATGTTGTCCTGGAGAGCTTGCAGAGCACTGGGGAAAGGCAGGCAGAGAATTCCCTGCTAGCACCTTCTCTATGCCTGTTCACATTGCTTCACAGAATCGCTTTTGTACAGAAAACAGTAACACTTGTTCAGAACGAAAGAAAGCACAGAGCCCCAGATTTGCTGTTGTCCTAGAGAGCTTGCAGAGCACTGGGGAAAGGCAGGCAGAGAATTCCCTGCTAGCACCTTCTTTGTGCCTGTTCACATTGCTTCGCAGAATCGCTTTTGTGCAGAAAACAGTAACACTTGTTCAGACGAAAAAAAGCACAGAGCCCCAGATTTTATGTTGTCCTGGAGAGCTTGCAGAGCACTGGGGAAAAGCAGGCAGAGAATTCCCTGCTAGCACCTTCTCTGTGCCTGGGAAGCAGAAGTGTTCACATTGCTTCGCAGAATCGCTTTTGTGCAGAAAACAGTAACACTTGTTCAGAAGGAAAGAAAGCACAGAGCCCCAGATTTTATGTTGTCCTGGAGAGCTTGCAGAGCACTGGGGAAAAGCAGGCAGAGAATTCCCTGCTAGCACCTTCTCTGTGCCTGGGAAGCAGAAGTGTTCACATTGCTTCGCAGAATCGCTTTTGTGCAGAAAACAGTAACACTTGTTCAGAACGAAAGAAAGCACAGAGCCCCAGATTTTATGTTGTCCTGGAGAGCTTGCAGAGCACTGGGGAAAAGCAGGCAGAGAATTCCCTGCTAGCACCTTCTCTGTGCCTGGGAAGCAGAAGTGTTCACATTGCTTCGCAGAATCGCTTTTGTGCAGAAAACAGTAACACTTGTTCAGAACGAAAGAAAGCACAGAGCCCCAGATTTTATGTTGTCCTGGAGAGCTTGCAGAGCACTGGGGAAAAGCAGGCAGAGAATTCCCTGCTAGCACCTTCTCTGTGCCTGTTCACATTGCTTCGCAGAATCGCTTTTGTGCAGAAAACAGTAACACTTGTTCAGACGAAAAAAAGCACAGAGCCCCAGATTTTATGTTGTCCTGGAGAGCTTGCAGAGCACTGGGGAAAGGCAGGCAGAGAATTCCCTGCTAGCACCTTCTCTGTGCCTGTTCACATTGCTTCGCAGAATCGCTTTTGTGCAGAAAACAGTAACACTTGTTCAGACGAAAGAAAGCACAGAGCCCCAGATTCTATGTTGTCCTGGAGAGCTTGCAGAGCACTGGGGAAAGGCAGGCAGAGAATTCCCTGCTAGCACCTTCTCTGTGCCTGGGAAACAGAAGTGTTCCCATTGCTTCGCAGAATGGCTTTTGTGCAGAAAACAGTAACACTTGTTCAGACGAAAAAAAGCACAGAGCCCCAGATTTTATGTTGTCCTGGAGAGCTTGCAGAGCACTGGGGAAAAGCAGGCAGAGAATTCCCTGCTAGCACCTTCTCTGTGCCTGGGAAGCAGAAGTGTTCCCATTGCTTCGCAGAATCGCTTTTGTGCAGAAAACAGTAACACTTGTTCAGTACGAAAGAAAGCACAGAGCCCCAGATTTTATGTTGTCCTGGAGAGCTTGCAGAGCACTGGGGAAAAGCAGGCAGAGAATTCCCTGCTAGCACCTTCTCTGTGCCTGGGAAGCAGAAGTCTTCACATTGCTTCGCAGAATCGCTTTTGTGCAGAAAACACTAACACTTGTTCAGAACGAAAGAAAGCACAGAGCCCCAGATTTTATGTTGTCCTGGAGAGCTTGCAGAGCACTGGGGAAAAGCAGGCAGAGAATTCCCTGCTAGCACCTTCTCTGTGCCTGGGAAGCAGAAGTGTTCACATTGCTTCGCAGAATCGCTTTTGTGCAGAAAACAGTAACACTTGTTCAGAACGAAAGAAAGCACAGAGCCCCAGATTTTATGTTGTCCTGGAGAGCTTGCAGAGCACTGGGGAAAAGCAGGCAGAGAATTCCCTGCTAGCACCTTCTCTGTGCCTGGGAAGCAGAAGTGTTCACATTGCTTCGCAGAATCGCTTTTGTGCAGAAAACAGTAACACTTGTTCAGAACAAAAGAAAGCACAGAGCCCCAGATTTTATGTTGTGCTGGAGAGCTTGCAGAGCACTGGGGAAAAGCAGGCAGAGAATTCCCTGCTAGCACCTTCTCTGTGCCTGGGAAGCAGAAGTCTTCACATTGCTTCGCAGAATCGCTTTTGTGCAGAAAACAGTAACACTTGTTCAGAACGAAAGAAAGCACAGAGCCCCAGATTTTATGTTGTCCTGGAGAGCTTGCAGAGCACTGGGGAAAAGCAGGCAGAGAATTCCCTGCTAGCACCTTCTCTGTGCCTGGGAAACAGAAGTGTTCCCATTGCTTCGCAGAATCGCTTTAGTGCAGAAAACAGTAACACTTATTCAGAACGAAAGAAAGCACAGAGCCCCAGATTTGCTGTTCTCCTGGAGAGCTTGCAGAGCACTGGGGAAAGGCAGGCAGAGAATTCCCTGCTAGCACCTTCTTTGTTCCTGTTCACATTGCTTCGCAGAATCGCTTTTGTGCAGAAAACAGTAACACTTGTTCACACGAAAAAAAGCACAGAGCCCCAGATTTTATGTTGTCCTGGAGAGCTTGCAGAGCACTGGGGAAAAGCAGGCAGAGAATTCCCTGCTAGCACCTTCTCTGTGCCTGGGAAACAGAATTCTTCACATTGCTTCGCAGAATCGCTTTTGTGCAGAAAACAGTAACACTTGTTCAGAACGAAAGAAAGCACAGAGCCCCAGATTTTATGTTGTCCTGGAGAGCTTGCAGAGCACTGGGGAAAAGCAGGCAGAGAATTCCCTGCTAGCACCTTCTCTGTGCCTGGGAAGCAGAAGTCTTCACATTGCTTCGCAGAATCGCTTTTGTGCAGAAAACAGTAACACTTGTTCAGAACGAAAGAAAGCACAGAGCCCCAGATTTTATGTTGTCCTGGAGAGCTTGCAGAGCACTGGGGAAAGGCAGGCAGAGAATTCCCTGCTAGCACCTTCTTTGTGCCTGTTCACATTGCTTCGCAGAATCGCTTTTGTGCAGAAAACAGTAACACTTGTTCAGACGAAAGAAAGCACAGAGCCCCAGATTTTATGTTGTCCTGGAGAGCTTGCAGAGCACTGGGGAAAAGCAGGCAGAGAATTCCCTGCTAGCACCTTCTCTGTGCCTGGGAAGCAGAAGTGTTCACATTGCTTCGCAGAATCGCTTTTGTGCAGAAAACAGTAACACTTGTTCAGAACGAAAGAAAGCACAGAGCCCCAGATTTTATGTTGTCCTGGAGAGCTTGCAGAGCACTGGGGAAAAGCAGGCAGAGAATTCCCTGCTAGCACCTTCTCTGTGCCTGGGAAGCAGAAGTCTTCACATTGCTTCGCAGAATCGCTTTTGTGCAGAAAACAGTAACACTTGTTCAGAACGAAAGAAAGCACAGAGCCCCAGATTTTATGTTGTCATGGAGAGCTTGCAGAGCACTGGGGAAAAGCAGGCAGAGAATTCCCTGCTAGCACCTTCTCTGTGCCTGGGAAACAGAAGTGTTCCCATTGCTTCGCAGAATCGCTTTTGTGCAGAAAACAGTAACACTTGTTCAGAACGAAAGAAAGCACAGAGCCCCAGATTTTATGTTGTCCTAGAGAGCTTGCAGAGCACTGGGGAAAGGCAGGCAGAGAATTCCCTGCTAGCACCTTCTTTGTGCCTGTTCACATTGCTTCGCAGAATCGCTTTTGTGCAGAAAACAGTAACACTTGTTCAGAACGAAAGAAAGCACAGAGCCCCAGATTTTATGTTGTGCTGGAGAGCTTGCAGAGCACTGGGGAAAAGCAGGCAGAGAATTCCCTGCTATCACCTTCTCTGTGCCTGGGAAACAGAAGTGTTCACATTGCTTCGCAGAATCGCTTTTGTGCAGAAAACAGTAACACTTGTTCAGAACGAAAGAAAGCACAGAGCCCCAGATTTTATGTTGTCCTGGAGAGCTTGCAGAGCACTGGGGAAAGGCAGGCAGAGAATTCCCTGCTAGCACCTTCTCTGTGCCTGTTCACATTGCTTCACAGAATCGCTTTTGTACAGAAAACAGTAACACTTGTTCAGAACGAAAGAAAGCACAGAGCCCCAGATTTGCTGTTGTCCTAGAGAGCTTGCAGAGCACTGGGGAAAGGCAGGCAGAGAATTCCCTGCTAGCACCTTCTTTGTGCCTGTTCACATTGCTTCGCAGAATCGCTTTTGTGCAGAAAACAGTAACACTTGTTCAGACGAAAAAAAGCACAGAGCCCCAGATTTTATGTTGTCCTGGAGAGCTTGCAGAGCACTGGGGAAAAGCAGGCAGAGAATTCCCTGCTAGCACCTTCTCTGTGCGTGGGAAGCAGAAGTGTTCACATTGCTTCGCAGAATCGCTTTTGTGCAGAAAACAGTAACACTTGTTCAGAAGGAAAGAAAGCACAGAGCCCCAGATTTTATGTTGTCCTGGAGAGCTTGCAGAGCACTGGGGAAAAGCAGGCAGAGAATTCCCTGCTAGCACCTTCTCTGTGCCTGGGAAGCAGAAGTGTTCACATTGCTTCGCAGAATCGCTTTTGTGCAGAAAACAGTAACACTTGTTCAGAACGAAAGAAAGCACAGAGCCCCAGATTTTATGTTGTCCTGGAGAGCTTGCAGAGCACTGGGGAAAAGCAGGCAGAGAATTCCCTGCTAGCACCTTCTCTGTGCCTGGGAAGCAGAAGTGTTCACATTGCTTCGCAGAATCGCTTTTGTGCAGAAAACAGTAACACTTGTTCAGAACGAAAGAAAGCACAGAGCCCCAGATTTTATGTTGTCCTGGAGAGCTTGCAGAGCACTGGGGAAAAGCAGGCAGAGAATTCCCTGCTAGCACCTTCTCTGTGCCTGGGAAGCAGAAGTGTTCACATTGCTTCGCAGAATCGCTTTTGTGCAGAAAACAGTAACACTTGTTCAGAACGAAAGAAAGCACAGAGCCCCAGATTTTATGTTGTCCTGGAGAGCTTGCAGAGCACTGGGGAAAAGCAGGCAGAGAATTCCCTGCTAGCACCTTCTCTGTGCCTGTTCACATTGCTTCGCAGAATCGCTTTTGTGCAGAAAACAGTAACACTTGTTCAGACGAAAAAAAGCACAGAGCCCCAGATTTTATGTTGTCCTGGAGAGCTTGCAGAGCACTGGGGAAAGGCAGGCAGAGAATTCCCTGCTAGCACCTTCTCTGTGCCTGTTCACATTGCTTCGCAGAATCGCTTTTGTGCAGAAAACAGTAACACTTGTTCAGACGAAAGAAAGCACAGAGCCCAAGATTCTATGTTGTCCTGGAGAGCTTGCAGAGCACTGGGGAAAGGCAGGCAGAGAATTCCCTGCTAGCACCTTCTCTGTGCCTGGGAAACAGAAGTGTTCCCATTGCTTCGCAGAATGGCTTTTGTGCAGAAAACAGTAACACTTGTTCAGACGAAAAAAAGCACAGAGCCCCAGATTTTATGTTGTCCTGGAGAGCTTGCAGAGCACTGGGGAAAAGCAGGCAGAGAATTCCCTGCTAGCACCTTCTCTGTGCCTGGGAAGCAGAAGTCTTCACATTGCTTCGCAGAATCGCTTTTGTGCAGAAAACACTAACACTTGTTCAGAACGAAAGAAAGCACAGAGCCCCAGATTTTATGTTGTCCTGGAGAGCTTGCAGAGCACTGGGGAAAAGCAGGCAGAGAATTCCCTGCTAGCACCTTCTCTGTGCCTGGGAAACAGAAGTGTTCCCATTGCTTCGCAGAATCGCTTTAGTGCAGAAAACAGTAACACTTATTCAGAACGAAAGAAAGCACAGAGCCCCAGATTTGCTGTTCTCCTGGAGAGCTTGCAGAGCACTGGGGAAAGGCAGGCAGAGAATTCCCTGCTAGCACCTTCTTTGTTCCTGTTCACATTGCTTCGCAGAATCGCTTTTGTGCAGAAAACAGTAACACTTGTTCACACGAAAAAAAGCACAGAGCCCCAGATTTTATGTTGTCCTGGAGAGCTTGCAGAGCACTGGGGAAAAGCAGGCAGAGAATTCCCTGCTAGCACCTTCTCTGTGCCTGGGAAACAGAATTCTTCACATTGCTTCGCAGAATCGCTTTTGTGCAGAAAACAGTAACACTTGTTCAGAACGAAAGAAAGCACAGAGCCCCAGATTTTATGTTGTCCTGGAGAGCTTGCAGAGCACTGGGGAAAAGCAGGCAGAGAATTCCCTGCTAGCACCTTCTCTGTGCCTGGGAAGCAGAAGTCTTCACATTGCTTCGCAGAATCGCTTTTGTGCAGAAAACAGTAACACTTGTTCAGAACGAAAGAAAGCACAGAGCCCCAGATTTTATGTTGTCCTGGAGAGCTTGCAGAGCACTGGGGAAAGGCAGGCAGAGAATTCCCTGCTAGCACCTTCTTTGTGCCTGTTCACATTGCTTCGCAGAATCGCTTTTGTGCAGAAAACAGTAACACTTGTTCAGACGAAAGAAAGCACAGAGCCCCAGATTTTATGTTGTCCTGGAGAGCTTGCAGAGCACTGGGGAAAAGCAGGCAGAGAATTCCCTGCTAGCACCTTCTCTGTGCCTGGGAAGCAGAAGTGTTCACATTGCTTCGCAGAATCGCTTTTGTGCAGAAAACAGTAACACTTGTTCAGAACGAAAGAAAGCACAGAGCCCCAGATTTTATGTTGTCCTGGAGAGCTTGCAGAGCACTGGGGAAAAGCAGGCAGAGAATTCCCTGCTAGCACCTTCTCTGTGCCTGGGAAGCAGAAGTCTTCACATTGCTTCGCAGAATCGCTTTTGTGCAGAAAACAGTAACACTTGTTCAGAACGAAAGAAAGCACAGAGCCCCAGATTTTATGTTGTCATGGAGAGCTTGCAGAGCACTGGGGAAAAGCAGGCAGAGAATTCCCTGCTAGCACCTTCTCTGTGCCTGGGAAACAGAAGTGTTCCCATTGCTTCGCAGAATCGCTTTTGTGCAGAAAACAGTAACACTTGTTCAGAACGAAAGAAAGCACAGAGCCCCAGATTTTATGTTGTCCTAGAGAGCTTGCAGAGCACTGGGGAAAGGCAGGCAGAGAATTCCCTGCTAGCACCTTCTTTGTGCCTGTTCACATTGCTTCGCAGAATCGCTTTTGTGCAGAAAACAGTAACACTTGTTCAGAACGAAAGAAAGCACAGAGCCCCAGATTTTATGTTGTGCTGGAGAGCTTGCAGAGCACTGGGGAAAAGCAGGCAGAGAATTCCCTGCTATCACCTTCTCTGTGCCTGGGAAACAGAAGTGTTCACATTGCTTCGCAGAATCGCTTTTGTGCAGAAAACAGTAACACTTGTTCAGAACGAAAGAAAGCACAGAGCCCCAGATTTTATGTTGTCCTGGAGAGCTTGCAGAGCACTGGGGAAAGGCAGGCAGAGAATTCCCTGCTAGCACCTTCTCTGTGCCTGTTCACATTGCTTCACAGAATCGCTTTTGTACAGAAAACAGTAACACTTGTTCAGAACGAAAGAAAGCACAGAGCCCCAGATTTGCTGTTGTCCTAGAGAGCTTGCAGAGCACTGGGGAAAGGCAGGCAGAGAATTCCCTGCTAGCACCTTCTTTGTGCCTGTTCACATTGCTTCGCAGAATCGCTTTTGTGCAGAAAACAGTAACACTTGTTCAGACGAAAAAAAGCACAGAGCCCCAGATTTTATGTTGTCCTGGAGAGCTTGCAGAGCACTGGGGAAAAGCAGGCAGAGAATTCCCTGCTAGCACCTTCTCTGTGCGTGGGAAGCAGAAGTGTTCACATTGCTTCGCAGAATCGCTTTTGTGCAGAAAACAGTAACACTTGTTCAGAAGGAAAGAAAGCACAGAGCCCCAGATTTTATGTTGTCCTGGAGAGCTTGCAGAGCACTGGGGAAAAGCAGGCAGAGAATTCCCTGCTAGCACCTTCTCTGTGCCTGGGAAGCAGAAGTGTTCACATTGCTTCGCAGAATCGCTTTTGTGCAGAAAACAGTAACACTTGTTCAGAACGAAAGAAAGCACAGAGCCCCAGATTTTATGTTGTCCTGGAGAGCTTGCAGAGCACTGGGGAAAAGCAGGCAGAGAATTCCCTGCTAGCACCTTCTCTGTGCCTGGGAAGCAGAAGTGTTCACATTGCTTCGCAGAATCGCTTTTGTGCAGAAAACAGTAACACTTGTTCAGAACGAAAGAAAGCACAGAGCCCCAGATTTTATGTTGTCCTGGAGAGCTTGCAGAGCACTGGGGAAAAGCAGGCAGAGAATTCCCTGCTAGCACCTTCTCTGTGCCTGGGAAGCAGAAGTGTTCACATTGCTTGGCAGAATCGCTTTTGTGCAGAAAACAGTAACACTTGTTCAGAACGAAAGAAAGCACAGAGCCCCAGATTTTATGTTGTCCTGGAGAGCTTGCAGAGCACTGGGGAAAAGCAGGCAGAGAATTCCCTGCTAGCACCTTCTCTGTGCCTGTTCACATTGCTTCGCAGAATCGCTTTTGTGCAGAAAACAGTAACACTTGTTCAGACGAAAAAAAGCACAGAGCCCCAGATTTTATGTTGTCCTGGAGAGCTTGCAGAGCACTGGGGAAAGGCAGGCAGAGAATTCCCTGCTAGCACCTTCTCTGTGCCTGTTCACATTGCTTCGCAGAATCGCTTTTGTGCAGAAAACAGTAACACTTGTTCAGAACGAAAGAAAGCACAGAGCCCCAGATTTTATGTTGTCCTGGAGAGCTTGCAGAGCACTGGGGAAAAGCAGGCAGAGAATTCCCTGCTAGCACCTTCTCTGTGCCTGGGAAGCAGAAGTGTTCACATTGCTTCGCAGAATCGCTTTTGTGCAGAAAACAGTAACACTTGTTCAGAACAAAAGAAAGCACAGAGCCCCAGATTTTATGTTGTGCTGGAGAGCTTGCAGAGCACTGGGGAAAAGCAGGCAGAGAATTCCCTGCTAGCACCTTCTCTGTGCCTGGGAAGCAGAAGTCTTCACATTGCTTCGCAGAATCGCTTTTGTGCAGAAAACAGTAACACTTGTTCAGAACGAAAGAAAGCACAGAGCCCCAGATTTTATGTTGTCCTGGAGAGCTTGCAGAGCACTGGGGAAAAGCAGGCAGAGAATTCCCTGCTAGCACCTTCTCTGTGCCTGGGAAACAGAAGTGTTCCCATTGCTTCGCAGAATCGCTTTAGTGCAGAAAACAGTAACACTTATTCAGAACGAAAGAAAGCACAGAGCCCCAGATTTGCTGTTCTCCTGGAGAGCTTGCAGAGCACTGGGGAAAGGCAGGCAGAGAATTCCCTGCTAGCACCTTCTTTGTTCCTGTTCACATTGCTTCGCAGAATCGCTTTTGTGCAGAAAACAGTAACACTTGTTCAGACGAAAAAAAGCACAGAGCCCCAGATTTTATGTTGTCCTGGAGAGCTTGCAGAGCACTGGGGAAAGGCAGGCAGAGAATTCCCTGCTAGCACCTTCTCTGTGCCTGGGAAGCAGAAGTCTTCACATTGCTTCGCAGAATCGCTTTTGTGCAGAAAACACTAACACTTGTTCAGAACGAAAGAAAGCACAGAGCCCCAGATTTTATGTTGTCCTGGAGAGCTTGCAGAGCACTGGGGAAAAGCAGGCAGAGAATTCCCTGCTAGCACCTTCTCTGTGCCTGGGAAGCAGAAGTGTTCACATTGCTTCGCAGAATCGCTTTTGTGCAGAAAACAGTAACACTTGTTCAGAACGAAAGAAAGCACAGAGCCCCAGATTTTATGTTGTCCTGGAGAGCTTGCAGAGCACTGGGGAAAAGCAGGCAGAGAATTCCCTGCTAGCACCTTCTCTGTGCCTGGGAAGCAGAAGTGTTCACATTGCTTCGCAGAATCGCTTTTGTGCAGAAAACAGTAACACTTGTTCAGAACAAAAGAAAGCACAGAGCCCCAGATTTTATGTTGTGCTGGAGAGCTTGCAGAGCACTGGGGAAAAGCAGGCAGAGAATTCCCTGCTAGCACCTTCTCTGTGCCTGGGAAGCAGAAGTCTTCACATTGCTTCGCAGAATCGCTTTTGTGCAGAAAACAGTAACACTTGTTCAGAACGAAAGAAAGCACAGAGCCCCAGATTTTATGTTGTCCTGGAGAGCTTGCAGAGCACTGGGGAAAAGCAGGCAGAGAATTCCCTGCTAGCACCTTCTCTGTGCCTGGGAAACAGAAGTGTTCCCATTGCTTCGCAGAATCGCTTTAGTGCAGAAAACAGTAACACTTATTCAGAACGAAAGAAAGCACAGAGCCCCAGATTTGCTGTTCTCCTGGAGAGCTTGCAGAGCACTGGGGAAAGGCAGGCAGAGAATTCCCTGCTAGCACCTTCTTTGTTCCTGTTCACATTGCTTCGCAGAATCGCTTTTGTGCAGAAAACAGTAACACTTGTTCACACGAAAAAAAGCACAGAGCCCCAGATTTTATGTTGTCCTGGAGAGCTTGCAGAGCACTGGGGAAAAGCAGGCAGAGAATTCCCTGCTAGCACCTTCTCTGTGCCTGGGAAACAGAATTCTTCACATTGCTTCGCAGAATCGCTTTTGTGCAGAAAACAGTAACACTTGTTCAGAACGAAAGAAAGCACAGAGCCCCAGATTTTATGTTGTCCTGGAGAGCTTGCAGAGCACTGGGGAAAAGCAGGCAGAGAATTCCCTGCTAGCACCTTCTCTGTGCCTGGGAAGCAGAAGTCTTCACATTGCTTCGCAGAATCGCTTTTGTGCAGAAAACAGTAACACTTGTTCAGAACGAAAGAAAGCACAGAGCCCCAGATTTTATGTTGTCCTGGAGAGCTTGCAGAGCACTGGGGAAAGGCAGGCAGAGAATTCCCTGCTAGCACCTTCTTTGTGCCTGTTCACATTGCTTCGCAGAATCGCTTTTGTGCAGAAAACAGTAACACTTGTTCAGACGAAAGAAAGCACAGAGCCCCAGATTTTATGTTGTCCTGGAGAGCTTGCAGAGCACTGGGGAAAAGCAGGCAGAGAATTCCCTGCTAGCACCTTCTCTGTGCCTGGGAAGCAGAAGTGTTCACATTGCTTCGCAGAATCGCTTTTGTGCAGAAAACACTAACACTTGTTCAGAACGAAAGAAAGCACAGAGCCCCAGATTTTATGTTGTCCTGGAGAGCTTGCAGAGCACTGGGGAAAAGCAGGCAGAGAATTCCCTGCTAGCACCTTCTCTGTGCCTGGGAAGCAGAAGTCTTCACATTGCTTCGCAGAATCGCTTTTGTGCAGAAAACAGTAACACTTGTTCAGAACGAAAGAAAGCACAGAGCCCCAGATTTTATGTTGTCATGGAGAGCTTGCAGAGCACTGGGGAAAAGCAGGCAGAGAATTCCCTGCTAGCACCTTCTCTGTGCCTGGGAAACAGAAGTGTTCCCATTGCTTCGCAGAATCGCTTTTGTGCAGAAAACAGTAACACTTGTTCAGAACGAAAGAAAGCACAGAGCCCCAGATTTTATGTTGTCCTAGAGAGCTTGCAGAGCACTGGGGAAAGGCAGGCAGAGAATTCCCTGCTAGCACCTTCTTTGTGCCTGTTCACATTGCTTCGCAGAATCGCTTTTGTGCAGAAAACAGTAACACTTGTTCAGAACGAAAGAAAGCACAGAGCCCCAGATTTTATGTTGTGCTGGAGAGCTTGCAGAGCACTGGGGAAAAGCAGGCAGAGAATTCCCTGCTATCACCTTCTCTGTGCCTGGGAAACAGAAGTGTTCACATTGCTTCGCAGAATCGCTTTTGTGCAGAAAACAGTAACACTTGTTCAGAACGAAAGAAAGCACAGAGCCCCAGATTTTATGTTGTCCTGGAGAGCTTGCAGAGCACTGGGGAAAGGCAGGCAGAGAATTCCCTGCTAGCACCTTCTCTGTGCCTGTTCACATTGCTTCACAGAATCGCTTTTGTACAGAAAACAGTAACACTTGTTCAGAACGAAAGAAAGCACAGAGCCCCAGATTTGCTGTTGTCCTAGAGAGCTTGCAGAGCACTGGGGAAAGGCAGGCAGAGAATTCCCTGCTAGCACCTTCTTTGTGCCTGTTCACATTGCTTCGCAGAATCGCTTTTGTGCAGAAAACAGTAACACTTGTTCAGACGAAAAAAAGCACAGAGCCCCAGATTTTATGTTGTCCTGGAGAGCTTGCAGAGCACTGGGGAAAAGCAGGCAGAGAATTCCCTGCTAGCACCTTCTCTGTGCGTGGGAAGCAGAAGTGTTCACATTGCTTCGCAGAATCGCTTTTGTGCAGAAAACAGTAACACTTGTTCAGAAGGAAAGAAAGCACAGAGCCCCAGATTTTATGTTGTCCTGGAGAGCTTGCAGAGCACTGGGGAAAAGCAGGCAGAGAATTCCCTGCTAGCACCTTCTCTGTGCCTGGGAAGCAGAAGTGTTCACATTGCTTCGCAGAATCGCTTTTGTGCAGAAAACAGTAACACTTGTTCAGAACGAAAGAAAGCACAGAGCCCCAGATTTTATGTTGTCCTGGAGAGCTTGCAGAGCACTGGGGAAAAGCAGGCAGAGAATTCCCTGCTAGCACCTTCTCTGTGCCTGGGAAGCAGAAGTGTTCACATTGCTTCGCAGAATCGCTTTTGTGCAGAAAACAGTAACACTTGTTCAGAACGAAAGAAAGCACAGAGCCCCAGATTTTATGTTGTCCTGGAGAGCTTGCAGAGCACTGGGGAAAAGCAGGCAGAGAATTCCCTGCTAGCACCTTCTCTGTGCCTGGGAAGCAGAAGTGTTCACATTGCTTCGCAGAATCGCTTTTGTGCAGAAAACAGTAACACTTGTTCAGAACGAAAGAAAGCACAGAGCCCCAGATTTTATGTTGTCCTGGAGAGCTTGCAGAGCACTGGGGAAAAGCAGGCAGAGAATTCCCTGCTAGCACCTTCTCTGTGCCTGTTCACATTGCTTCGCAGAATCGCTTTTGTGCAGAAAACAGTAACACTTGTTCAGACGAAAAAAAGCACAGAGCCCCAGATTTTATGTTGTCCTGGAGAGCTTGCAGAGCACTGGGGAAAGGCAGGCAGAGAATTCCCTGCTAGCACCTTCTCTGTGCCTGTTCACATTGCTTCGCAGAATCGCTTTTGTGCAGAAAACAGTAACACTTGTTCAGACGAAAGAAAGCACAGAGCCCAAGATTCTATGTTGTCCTGGAGAGCTTGCAGAGCACTGGGGAAAGGCAGGCAGAGAATTCCCTGCTAGCACCTTCTCTGTGCCTGGGAAACAGAAGTGTTCCCATTGCTTCGCAGAATGGCTTTTGTGCAGAAAACAGTAACACTTGTTCAGACGAAAAAAAGCACAGAGCCCCAGATTTTATGTTGTCCTGGAGAGCTTGCAGAGCACTGGGGAAAAGCAGGCAGAGAATTCCCTGCTAGCACCTTCTCTGTGCCTGGGAAGCAGAAGTCTTCACATTGCTTCGCAGAATCGCTTTTGTGCAGAAAACAGTAACACTTGTTCAGAACGAAAGAAAGCACAGAGCCCCAGATTTTATGTTGTCCTGGAGAGCTTGCAGAGCACTGGGGAAAAGCAGGCAGAGAATTCCCTGCTAGCACCTTCTCTGTGCCTGGGAAACAGAAGTGTTCCCATTGCTTCGCAGAATCGCTTTAGTGCAGAAAACAGTAACACTTATTCAGAACGAAAGAAAGCACAGAGCCCCAGATTTGCTGTTCTCCTGGAGAGCTTGCAGAGCACTGGGGAAAGGCAGGCAGAGAATTCCCTGCTAGCACCTTCTTTGTTCCTGTTCACATTGCTTCGCAGAATCGCTTTTGTGCAGAAAACAGTAACACTTGTTCACACGAAAAAAAGCACAGAGCCCCAGATTTTATGTTGTCCTGGAGAGCTTGCAGAGCACTGGGGAAAAGCAGGCAGAGAATTCCCTGCTAGCACCTTCTCTGTGCCTGGGAAACAGAATTCTTCACATTGCTTCGCAGAATCGCTTTTGTGCAGAAAACAGTAACACTTGTTCAGAACGAAAGAAAGCACAGAGCCCCAGATTTTATGTTGTCCTGGAGAGCTTGCAGAGCACTGGGGAAAAGCAGGCAGAGAATTCCCTGCTAGCACCTTCTCTGTGCCTGGGAAGCAGAAGTCTTCACATTGCTTCGCAGAATCGCTTTTGTGCAGAAAACAGTAACACTTGTTCAGAACGAAAGAAAGCACAGAGCCCCAGATTTTATGTTGTCCTGGAGAGCTTGCAGAGCACTGGGGAAAGGCAGGCAGAGAATTCCCTGCTAGCACCTTCTTTGTGCCTGTTCACATTGCTTCGCAGAATCGCTTTTGTGCAGAAAACAGTAACACTTGTTCAGACGAAAGAAAGCACAGAGCCCCAGATTTTATGTTGTCCTGGAGAGCTTGCAGAGCACTGGGGAAAAGCAGGCAGAGAATTCCCTGCTAGCACCTTCTCTGTGCCTGGGAAGCAGAAGTGTTCACATTGCTTCGCAGAATCGCTTTTGTGCAGAAAACAGTAACACTTGTTCAGAACGAAAGAAAGCACAGAGCCCCAGATTTTATGTTGTCCTGGAGAGCTTGCAGAGCACTGGGGAAAAGCAGGCAGAGAATTCCCTGCTAGCACCTTCTCTGTGCCTGGGAAACAGAAGTGTTCCCATTGCTTCGCAGAATCGCTTTTGTGCAGAAAACAGTAACACTTGTTCAGAACGAAAGAAAGCACAGAGCCCCAGATTTTATGTTGTCCTAGAGAGCTTGCAGAGCACTGGGGAAAGGCAGGCAGAGAATTCCCTGCTAGCACCTTCTTTGTGCCTGTTCACATTGCTTCGCAGAATCGCTTTTGTGCAGAAAACAGTAACACTTGTTCAGAACGAAAGAAAGCACAGAGCCCCAGATTTTATGTTGTGCTGGAGAGCTTGCAGAGCACTGGGGAAAAGCAGGCAGAGAATTCCCTGCTATCACCTTCTCTGTGCCTGGGAAACAGAAGTGTTCACATTGCTTCGCAGAATCGCTTTTGTGCAGAAAACAGTAACACTTGTTCAGAACGAAAGAAAGCACAGAGCCCCAGATTTTATGTTGTCCTGGAGAGCTTGCAGAGCACTGGGGAAAGGCAGGCAGAGAATTCCCTGCTAGCACCTTCTCTGTGCCTGTTCACATTGCTTCACAGAATCGCTTTTGTACAGAAAACAGTAACACTTGTTCAGAACGAAAGAAAGCACAGAGCCCCAGATTTGCTG
The DNA here is from genome assembly GCF_047716275.1 of Strix uralensis. NCBI lineage: Eukaryota > Metazoa > Chordata > Aves > Strigiformes > Strigidae > Strix > Strix uralensis. Next base: position 256,483 of record NW_027436714.1, on the reverse strand, counting down.
TTGTCCTAGAGAGCTTGCAGAGCACTGGGGAAAGGCAGGCAGAGAATTCCCTGCTAGCACCTTCTTTGTGCCTGTTCACATTGCTTCGCAGAATCGCTTTTGTGCAGAAAACAGTAACACTTGTTCAGACGAAAAAAAGCACAGAGCCCCAGATTTTATGTTGTCCTGGAGAGCTTGCAGAGCACTGGGGAAAAGCAGGCAGAGAATTCCCTGCTAGCACCTTCTCTGTGCGTGGGAAGCAGAAGTGTTCACATTGCTTCGCAGAATCGCTTTTGTGCAGAAAACAGTAACACTTGTTCAGAAGGAAAGAAAGCACAGAGCCCCAGATTTTATGTTGTCCTGGAGAGCTTGCAGAGCACTGGGGAAAAGCAGGCAGAGAATTCCCTGCTAGCACCTTCTCTGTGCCTGGGAAGCAGAAGTGTTCACATTGCTTCGCAGAATCGCTTTTGTGCAGAAAACAGTAACACTTGTTCAGAACGAAAGAAAGCACAGAGCCCCAGATTTTATGTTGTCCTGGAGAGCTTGCAGAGCACTGGGGAAAAGCAGGCAGAGAATTCCCTGCTAGCACCTTCTCTGTGCCTGGGAAGCAGAAGTGTTCACATTGCTTCGCAGAATCGCTTTTGTGCAGAAAACAGTAACACTTGTTCAGAACGAAAGAAAGCACAGAGCCCCAGATTTTATGTTGTCCTGGAGAGCTTGCAGAGCACTGGGGAAAAGCAGGCAGAGAATTCCCTGCTAGCACCTTCTCTGTGCCTGGGAAGCAGAAGTGTTCACATTGCTTCGCAGAATCGCTTTTGTGCAGAAAACAGTAACACTTGTTCAGAACGAAAGAAAGCACAGAGCCCCAGATTTTATGTTGTCCTGGAGAGCTTGCAGAGCACTGGGGAAAAGCAGGCAGAGAATTCCCTGCTAGCACCTTCTCTGTGCCTGTTCACATTGCTTCGCAGAATCGCTTTTGTGCAGAAAACAGTAACACTTGTTCAGACGAAAAAAAGCACAGAGCCCCAGATTTTATGTTGTCCTGGAGAGCTTGCAGAGCACTGGGGAAAGGCAGGCAGAGAATTCCCTGCTAGCACCTTCTCTGTGCCTGTTCACATTGCTTCGCAGAATCGCTTTTGTGCAGAAAACAGTAACACTTGTTCAGACGAAAGAAAGCACAGAGCCCAAGATTCTATGTTGTCCTGGAGAGCTTGCAGAGCACTGGGGAAAGGCAGGCAGAGAATTCCCTGCTAGCACCTTCTCTGTGCCTGGGAAACAGAAGTGTTCCCATTGCTTCGCAGAATCGCTTTTGTGCAGAAAACAGTAACACTTGTTCAGACGAAAAAAAGCACAGAGCCCCAGATTTTATGTTGTCCTGGAGAGCTTGCAGAGCACTGGGGAAAGGCAGGCAGAGAATTCCCTGCTAGCACCTTCTCTGTGCCTGGGAAGCAGAAGTGTTCACATTGCTTCGCAGAATCGCTTTTGTGCAGAAAACAGTAACACTTGTTCAGTACGAAAGAAAGCACAGAGCCCCAGATTTTATGTTGTCCTGGAGAGCTTGCAGAGCACTGGGGAAAAGCAGGCAGAGAATTCCCTGCTAGCACCTTCTCTGTGCCTGGGAAGCAGAAGTCTTCACATTGCTTCGCAGAATCGCTTTTGTGCAGAAAACACTAAAACTTGTTCAGAACGAAAGAAAGCACAGAGCCCCAGATTTTATGTTGTCCTGGAGAGCTTGCAGAGCACTGGGGAAAAGCAGGCAGAGAATTCCCTGCTAGCACCTTCTCTGTGCCTGGGAAGCAGAAGTGTTCACATTGCTTCGCAGAATCGCTTTTGTGCAGAAAACAGTAACACTTGTTCAGAACGAAAGAAAGCACAGAGCCCCAGATTTTATGTTGTCCTGGAGAGCTTGCAGAGCACTGGGGAAAAGCAGGCAGAGAATTCCCTGCTAGCACCTTCTCTGTGCCTGGGAAGCAGAAGTCTTCACATTGCTTCGCAGAATCGCTTTTGTGCAGAAAACAGTAACACTTGTTCAGAACGAAAGAAAGCACAGAGCCCCAGATTTTATGTTGTGCTGGAGAGCTTGCAGAGCACTGGGGAAAAGCAGGCAGAGAATTCCCTGCTAGCACCTTCTCTGTGCCTGGGAAGCAGAAGTCTTCACATTGCTTCGCAAGAATCGCTTTTGTGCAGAAAACAGTAACACTTGTTCAGAACGAAAGAAAGCACAGAGCCCCAGATTTTATGTTGTCCTGGAGAGCTTGCAGAGCACTGGGGAAAAGCAGGCAGAGAATTCCCTGCTAGCACCTTCTCTGTGCCTGGGAAACAGAAGTGTTCCCATTGCTTCGCAGAATCGCTTTAGTGCAGAAAACAGTAACGCTTATTCAGAACGAAAGAAAGCACAGAGCCCCAGATTTGCTGTTCTCCTGGAGAGCTTGCAGAGCACTGGGGAAAGGCAGGCAGAGAATTCCCTGCTAGCACCTTCTTTGTTCCTGTTCACATTGCTTCGCAGAATCGCTTTTGTGCAGAAAACAGTAACACTTGTTCACACGAAAAAAAGCACAGAGCCCCAGATTTTATGTTGTCCTGGAGAGCTTGCAGAGCACTGGGGAAAAGCAGGCAGAGAATTCCCTGCTAGCACCTTCTCTGTGCCTGGGAAACAGAAGTGTTCCCATTGCTTCGCAGAATCGCTTTAGTGCAGAAAACAGTAACGCTTATTCAGAACGAAAGAAAGCACAGAGCCCCAGATTTGCTGTTCTCCTGGAGAGCTTGCAGAGCACTGGGGAAAGGCAGGCAGAGAATTCCCTGCTAGCACCTTCTTTGTTCCTGTTCACATTGCTTCGCAGAATCGCTTTTGTGCAGAAAACAGTAACACTTGTTCACACGAAAAAAAGCACAGAGCCCCAGATTTTATGTTGTCCTGGAGAGCTTGCAGAGCACTGGGGAAAAGCAGGCAGAGAATTCCCTGCTAGCACCTTCTCTGTGCCTGGGAAGCAGAAGTCTTCACATTGCTTCGCAGAATCGCTTTTGTGCAGAAAACACTAACACTTGTTCAGAACGAAAGAAAGCACAGAGCCCCAGATTTTATGTTGTCCTGGAGAGCTTGCAGAGCACTGGGGAAAAGCAGGCAGAGAATTCCCTGCTAGCACCTTCTCTGTGCCTGGGAAACAGAATTCTTCACATTGCTTCGCAGAATCGCTTTTGTGCAGAAAACAGTAACACTTGTTCAGAACGAAAGAAAGCACAGAGCCCCAGATTTTATGTTGTCCTGGAGAGCTTGCAGAGCACTGGGGAAAAGCAGGCAGAGAATTCCCTGCTAGCACCTTCTCTGTGCCTGGGAAGCAGAAGTCTTCACATTGCTTCGCAGAATCGCTTTTGTGCAGAAAACAGTAACACTTGTTCAGAACGAAAGAAAGCACAGAGCCCCAGATTTTATGTTGTCCTGGAGAGCTTGCAGAGCACTGGGGAAAGGCAGGCAGAGAATTCCCTGCTAGCACCTTCTTTGTGCCTGTTCACATTGCTTCGCAGAATCGCTTTTGTGCAGAAAACAGTAACACTTCTTCAGACGAAAGAAAGCACAGAGCCCCAGATTTTATGTTGTCCTGGAGAGCTTGCAGAGCACTGGGGAAAAGCAGGCAGAGAATTCCCTGCTAGCACCTTCTCTGTGCCTGGGAAGCAGAAGTGTTCACATTGCTTCGCAGAATCGCTTTTGTGCAGAAAACACTAACACTTGTTCAGAACGAAAGAAAGCACAGAGCCCCAGATTTTATGTTGTCCTGGAGAGCTTGCAGAGCACTGGGGAAAAGCAGGCAGAGAATTCCCTGCTAGCACCTTCTCTGTGCCTGGGAAGCAGAAGTGTTCACATTGCTTCGCAGAATCGCTTTTGTGCAGAAAACACTAACACTTGTTCAGAACGAAAGAAAGCACAGAGCCCCAGATTTTATGTTGTCCTGGAGAGCTTGCAGAGCACTGGGGAAAAGCAGGCAGAGAATTCCCTGCTAGCACCTTCTCTGTGCCTGGGAAACAGAAGTGTTCCCATTGCTTCGCAGAATCGCTTTTGTGCAGAAAACAGTAACACTTGTTCAGACGAAAGAAAGCACAGAGCCCCAGATTTTATGTTGTCCTGGAGAGCTTGCAGAGCACTGGGGAAAAGCAGGCAGAGAATTCCCTGCTAGCACCTTCTCTGTGCCTGGGAAGCAGAAGTCTTCACATTGCTTCGCAGAATCGCTTTTGTGCAGAAAACACTAACACTTGTTCAGAACGAAAGAAAGCACAGAGCCCCAGATTTTATGTTGTCCTGGAGAGCTTGCAGAGCACTGGGGAAAAGCAGGCAGAGAATTCCCTGCTAGCACCTTCTCTGTGCCTGGGAAGCAGAAGTGTTCACATTGCTTCGCAGAATCGCTTTTGTGCAGAAAACAGTAACACTTGTTCAGAACGAAAGAAAGCACAGAGCCCCAGATTTTATGTTGTCCTGGAGAGCTTGCAGAGCACTGGGGAAAAGCAGGCAGAGAATTCCCTGCTAGCACCTTCTCTGTGCCTGGGAAGCAGAAGTGTTCACATTGCTTCGCAGAATCGCTTTTGTGCAGAAAACAGTAACACTTGTTCAGAACGAAAGAAAGCACAGAGCCCCAGATTTTATGTTGTGCTGGAGAGCTTGCAGAGCACTGGGGAAAAGCAGGCAGAGAATTCCCTGCTAGCACCTTCTCTGTGCCTGGGAAGCAGAAGTCTTCACATTGCTTCGCAGAATCGCTTTTGTGCAGAAAACAGTAACACTTGTTCAGAACGAAAGAAAGCACAGAGCCCCAGATTTTATGTTGTCCTGGAGAGCTTGCAGAGCACTGGGGAAAAGCAGGCAGAGAATTCCCTGCTAGCACCTTCTCTGTGCCTGGGAAACAGAAGTGTTCCCATTGCTTCGCAGAATCGCTTTAGTGCAGAAAACAGTAACACTTATTCAGAACGAAAGAAAGCACAGAGCCCCAGATTTGCTGTTCTCCTGGAGAGCTTGCAGAGCACTGGGGAAAGGCAGGCAGAGAATTCCCTGCTAGCACCTTCTTTGTTCCTGTTCACATTGCTTCGCAGAATCGCTTTTGTGCAGAAAACAGTAACACTTGTTCACACGAAAAAAAGCACAGAGCCCCAGATTTTATGTTGTCCTGGAGAGCTTGCAGAGCACTGGGGAAAAGCAGGCAGAGAATTCCCTGCTAGCACCTTCTCTGTGCCTGGGAAGCAGAAGTCTTCACATTGCTTCGCAGAATCGCTTTTGTGCAGAAAACAGTAACACTTGTTCAGAACGAAAGAAAGCACAGAGCCCCAGATTTTATGTTGTGCTGGAGAGCTTGCAGAGCACTGGGGAAAAGCAGGCAGAGAATTCCCTGCTAGCACCTTCTCTGTGCCTGGGAAGCAGAAGTCTTCACATTGCTTCGCAGAATCGCTTTTGTGCAGAAAACAGTAACACTTGTTCAGAACGAAAGAAAGCACAGAGCCCCAGATTTTATGTTGTCCTGGAGAGCTTGCAGAGCACTGGGGAAAAGCAGGCAGAGAATTCCCTGCTAGCACCTTCTCTGTGCCTGGGAAACAGAAGTGTTCCCATTGCTTCGCAGAATCGCTTTAGTGCAGAAAACAGTAACACTTATTCAGAACGAAAGAAAGCACAGAGCCCCAGATTTGCTGTTCTCCTGGAGAGCTTGCAGAGCACTGGGGAAAGGCAGGCAGAGAATTCCCTGCTAGCACCTTCTTTGTTCCTGTTCACATTGCTTCGCAGAATCGCTTTTGTGCAGAAAACAGTAACACTTGTTCACACGAAAAAAAGCACAGAGCCCCAGATTTTATGTTGTCCTGGAGAGCTTGCAGAGCACTGGGGAAAAGCAGGCAGAGAATTCCCTGCTAGCACCTTCTCTGTGCCTGGGAAGCAGAAGTCTTCACATTGCTTCGCAGAATCGCTTTTGTGCAGAAAACACTAACACTTGTTCAGAACGAAAGAAAGCACAGAGCCCCAGATTTTATGTTGTCCTGGAGAGCTTGCAGAGCACTGGGGAAAAGCAGGCAGAGAATTCCCTGCTAGCACCTTCTCTGTGCCTGGGAAACAGAATTCTTCACATTGCTTCGCAGAATCGCTTTTGTGCAGAAAACAGTAACACTTGTTCAGAACGAAAGAAAGCACAGAGCCCCAGATTTTATGTTGTCCTGGAGAGCTTGCAGAGCACTGGGGAAAAGCAGGCAGAGAATTCCCTGCTAGCACCTTCTCTGTGCCTGGGAAGCAGAAGTCTTCACATTGCTTCGCAGAATCGCTTTTGTGCAGAAAACAGTAACACTTGTTCAGAACGAAAGAAAGCACAGAGCCCCAGATTTTATGTTGTCCTGGAGAGCTTGCAGAGCACTGGGGAAAGGCAGGCAGAGAATTCCCTGCTAGCACCTTCTTTGTGCCTGTTCACATTGCTTCGCAGAATCGCTTTTGTGCAGAAAACAGTAACACTTGTTCAGACGAAAGAAAGCACAGAGCCCCAGATTTTATGTTGTCCTGGAGAGCTTGCAGAGCACTGGGGAAAAGCAGGCAGAGAATTCCCTGCTAGCACCTTCTCTGTGCCTGGGAAGCAGAAGTGTTCACATTGCTTCGCAGAATCGCTTTTGTGCAGAAAACACTAACACTTGTTCAGAACGAAAGAAAGCACAGAGCCCCAGATTTTATGTTGTCCTGGAGAGCTTGCAGAGCACTGGGGAAAAGCAGGCAGAGAATTCCCTGCTAGCACCTTCTCTGTGCCTGGGAAGCAGAAGTCTTCACATTGCTTCGCAGAATCGCTTTTGTGCAGAAAACAGTAACACTTGTTCAGAACGAAAGAAAGCACAGAGCCCCAGATTTTATGTTGTCATGGAGAGCTTGCAGAGCACTGGGGAAAAGCAGGCAGAGAATTCCCTGCTAGCACCTTCTCTGTGCCTGGGAAACAGAAGTGTTCCCATTGCTTCGCAGAATCGCTTTTGTGCAGAAAACAGTAACACTTGTTCAGAACGAAAGAAAGCACAGAGCCCCAGATTTTATGTTGTCCTAGAGAGCTTGCAGAGCACTGGGGAAAGGCAGGCAGAGAATTCCCTGCTAGCACCTTCTTTGTGCCTGTTCACATTGCTTCGCAGAATCGCTTTTGTGCAGAAAACAGTAACACTTGTTCAGACGAAAAAAAGCACAGAGCCCCAGATTTTATGTTGTCCTGGAGAGCTTGCAGAGCACTGGGGAAAAGCAGGCAGAGAATTCCCTGCTAGCACCTTCTCTGTGCCTGGGAAGCAGAAGTGTTCACATTGCTTCGCAGAATCGCTTTTGTGCAGAAAACAGTAACACTTGTTCAGAACGAAAGAAAGCACAGAGCCCCAGATTTTATGTTGTCCTGGAGAGCTTGCAGAGCACTGGGGAAAAGCAGGCAGAGAATTCCCTGCTAGCACCTTCTCTGTGCCTGGGAAGCAGAAGTGTTCACATTGCTTCGCAGAATCGCTTTTGTGCAGAAAACAGTAACACTTGTTCAGAACGAAAGAAAGCACAGAGCCCCAGATTTTATGTTGTCCTGGAGAGCTTGCAGAGCACTGGGGAAAAGCAGGCAGAGAATTCCCTGCTAGCACCTTCTCTGTGCCTGGGAAGCAGAAGTCTTCACATTGCTTCGCAGAATCGCTTTTGTGCAGAAAACAGTAACACTTGTTCAGAACGAAAGAAAGCACAGAGCCCCAGATTTGCTGTTGTCCTGGAGAGCTTGCAGAGCACTGGGGAAAAGCAGGCAGAGAATTCCCTGCTAGCACCTTCTCTGTGCCTGGGAAACAGAAGTGTTCACATTGCTTCGCAGAATCGCTTTTGTGCAGAAAACAGTAACACTTGTTCAGAACGAAAGAAAGCACAGAGCCCCAGATTATATGTTGTCCTGGAGAGCTTGCAGAGCACTGGGGAAAGGCAGGCAGAGAATTCCCTGCTAGCACCTTCTCTGTGCCTGTTCACATTGCTTCGCAAGAATCGCTTTTGTGCAGAAAACAGTAACACTTGTTCAGAACGAAAGAAAGCACAGAGCCCCAGATTTTATGTTGTCCTGGAGAGCTTGCAGAGCACTGGGGAAAGGCAGGCAGAGAATTCCCTGCTAGCACCTTCTCTGTGCCTGTTCACATTGCTTCGCAGAATCGCTTTTGTGCAGAAAACAGTAACACTTGTTCAGACGAAAGAAAGCACAGAGCCCCAGATTCTATGTTGTCCTGGAGAGCTTGCAGAGCACTGGGGAAAGGCAGGCAGAGAATTCCCTGCTGGCACCTTCTCTGTGCCTGGGAAACAGAAGTGTTCCCATTGCTTCGCAGAATCGCTTTTGTGCAGAAAACAGTAACACTTGTTCAGACGAAAAAAAGCACAGAGCCCCAGATTTTATGTTGTCCTGGAGAGCTTGCAGAGCACTGGGGAAAAGCAGGCAGAGAATTCCCTGCTAGCACCTTCTCTGTGCCTGGGAAGCAGAAGTGTTCACATTGCTTCGCAGAATCGCTTTTGTGCAGAAAACAGTAACACTTGTTCAGAACGAAAGAAAGCACAGAGCCCCAGATTTTATGTTGTCCTGGAGAGCTTGCAGAGCACTGGGGAAAAGCAGGCAGAGAATTCCCTGCTAGCACCTTCTCTGTGCCTGGGAAGCAGAAGTCTTCACATTGCTTCGCAGAACCGCTTTTGTGCAGAAAACAGTAACACTTGTTCAGAACGAAAGAAAGCACAGAGCCCCAGATTTTATGTTGTCATGGAGAGCTTGCAGAGCACTGGGGAAAAGCAGGCAGAGAATTCCCTGCTAGCACCTTCTCTGTGCCTGGGAAACAGAAGTGTTCCCATTGCTTCGCAGAATCGCTTTTGTGCAGAAAACAGTAACACTTGTTCAGAACGAAAGAAAGCACAGAGCCCCAGATTTGCTGTTGTCCTGGAGAGCTTGCAGAGCACTGGGGAAAGGCAGGCAGAGAATTCCCTGCTAGCACCTTCTTTGTGCCTGTTCACATTGCTTCGCAGAATCGCTTTTGTGCAGAAAACAGTAACACTTGTTCAGACGAAAAAAAGCACAGAGCCCCAGATTTTATGTTGTCCTGGAGAGCTTGCAGAGCACTGGGGAAAAGCAGGCAGAGAATTCCCTGCTAGCACCTTCTCTGTGCCTGGGAAGCAGAAGTGTTCCCATTGCTTCGCAGAATCGCTTTTGTGCAGAAAACAGTAACACTTGTTCAGAACGAAAGAAAGCACAGAGCCCCAGATTTTATGTTGTCCTGGAGAGCTTGCAGAGCACTGGGGAAAAGCAGGCAGAGAATTCCCTGCTAGCACCTTCTCTGTGCCTGGGAAGCAGAAGTGTTCACATTGCTTCGCAGAATCGCTTTTGTGCAGAAAACAGTAACACTTGTTCAGAACGAAAGAAAGCACAGAGCCCCAGATTTTATGTTGTCCTGGAGAGCTTGCAGAGCACTGGGGAAAAGCAGGCAGAGAATTCCCTGCTAGCACCTTCTTTGTGCCTGTTCACATTGCTTCGCAGAATCGCTTTTGTGCAGAAAACAGTAACACTTGTTCAGACGAAAAAAAGCACAGAGCCCCAGATTTTATGTTGTCCTGGAGAGCTTGCAGAGCACTGGGGAAAAGCAGGCAGAGAATTCCCTGCTAGCACCTTCTCTGTGCCTGGGAAGCAGAAGTGTTCACATTGCTTCGCAGAATCGCTTTTGTGCAGAAAACAGTAACACTTGTTCAGAACGAAAGAAAGCACAGAGCCCCAGATTTTATGTTGTCCTGGAGAGCTTGCAGAGCACTGGGGAAAAGCAGGCAGAGAATTCCCTGCTAGCACCTTCTCTGTGCCTGGGAAGCAGAAGTGTTCACATTGCTTCGCAGAATCGCTTTTGTGCAGAAAACAGTAACACTTGTTCAGACGAAAAAAAGCACAGAGCCCCAGATTTTATGTTGTCCTGCAGAGCTTGCAGAGCACTGGGGAAAAGCAGGCAGAGAATTCCCTGCTATCACCTTCTCTGTGCCTGGGAAACAGAAGTGTTCACATTGCTTCGCAGAATCGCTTTTGTGCAGAAAACAGTAACACTTGTTCAGACGAAAAAAAGCACAGAGCCCCAGATTTTATGTTGTCCTGGAGAGCTTGCAGAGCACTGGGGAAAAGCAGGCAGAGAATTCCCTGCTAGCACCTTCTCTGTGCCTGGGAAGCAGAAGTCTTCACATTGCTTCGCAGAATCGCTTTTGTGCAGAAAACAGTAACACTTGTTCAGAACGAAAGAAAGCACAGAGCCCCAGATTTTATGTTGTCCTGGAGAGCTTGCAGAGCACTGGGGAAAAGCAGGCAGAGAATTCCCTGCTAGCACCTTCTCTGTGCCTGGGAAACAGAAGTGTTCACATTGCTTCGCAGAATCGCTTTTGTGCAGAAAACACTAACACTTGTTCAGAACGAAAGAAAGCACAGAGCCCCAGATTTTATGTTGTCCTGGAGAGCTTGCAGAGCACTGGGGAAAGGCAGGCAGAGAATTCCCTGCTAGCACCTTCTCTGTGCCTGTTCACATTGCTTCGCAAGAATCGCTTTTGTGCAGAAAACAGTAACACTTGTTCAGAACGAAAGAAAGCACAGAGCCCCAGATTTTATGTTGTCCTGGAGAGCTTGCAGAGCACTGGGGAAAGGCAGGCAGAGAATTCCCTGCTAGCACCTTCTCTGTGCCTGGGAAGCAGAAGTGTTCACATTGCTTCGCAGAATCGCTTTTGTGCAGAAAACAGTAGCACTTGTTCAGAACGAAAGAAAGCACAGAGCCCCAGATTTTATGTTGTGCTGGAGAGCTTGCAGAGCACTGGGGAAAAGCAGGCAGAGAATTCCCTGCTATCACCTTCTCTGTGCCTGGGAAACAGAAGTGTTCACATTGCTTCGCAGAATCGCTTTTGTGCAGAAAACAGTAACACTTGTTCAGACGAAAAAAAGCACAGAGCCCCAGATTTTATGTTGTCCTGGAGAGCTTGCAGAGCACTGGGGAAAAGCAGGCAGAGAATTCCCTGCTAGCACCTTCTCTGTGCCTGTTCACATTGCTTCGCAGAATCGCTTTTGTGCAGAAAACAGTAACACTTGTTCAGACGAAAGAAAGCACAGAGCCCCAGATTCTATGTTGTCCTGGAGAGCTTGCAGAGCACTGGGGAAAGGCAGGCAGAGAATTCCCTGCTAGCACCTTCTCTGTGCCTGGGAAACAGAAGTGTTCCCATTGCTTCGCAGAATCGCTTTTGTGCAGAAAACAGTAACACTTGTTCAGACGAAAAAAAGCACAGAGCCCCAGATTTTATGTTGTCCTGGAGAGCTTGCAGAGCACTGGGGAAAAGCAGGCAGAGAATTCCCTGCTAGCACCTTCTCTGTGCCTGGGAAGCAGAAGTGTTCACATTGCTTCGCAGAATCGCTTTTGTGCAGAAAACAGTAACACTTGTTCAGAACGAAAGAAAGCACAGAGCCCCAGATTTTATGTTGTCCTGGAGAGCTTGCAGAGCACTGGGGAAAAGCAGGCAGAGAATTCCCTGCTAGCACCTTCTCTGTGCCTGGGAAGCAGAAGTCTTCACATTGCTTCGCAGAATCGCTTTTGTGCAGAAAACAGTAACACTTGTTCAGAACGAAAGAAAGCACAGAGCCCCAGATTTTATGTTGTCATGGAGAGCTTGCAGAGCACTGGGGAAAAGCAGGCAGAGAATTCCCTGCTAGCACCTTCTCTGTGCCTGGGAAACAGAAGTGTTCACATTGCTTCGCAGAATCGCTTTTGTGCAGAAAACATTAACACTTGTTCAGAACGAAAGAAAGCACAGAGCCCCAGATTTGCTGTTGTCCTAGAGAGCTTGCAGAGCACTGGGGAAAGGCAGGCAGAGAATTCCCTGCTAGCACCTTCTTTGTGCCTGTTCACTTTGCTTCGCAGAATCGCTTTTGTGCAGAAAAGAGTAACACTTGTTCAGACGAAAAAAAGCACAGAGCCCCAGATTTTATGTTGTCCTGGAGAGCTTGCAGAGCACTGGGGAAAAGCAGGCAGAGAATTCCCTGCTAGCACCTTCTCTGTGCCTGGGAAGCAGAAGTGTTCACATTGCTTCGCAGAATCGCTTTTGTGCAGAAAACAGTAACACTTGTTCAGAACGAAAGAAAGCACAGAGCCCCAGATTTTATGTTGTCCTGGAGAGCTTGCAGAGCACTGGGGAAAAGCAGGCAGAGAATTCCCTGCTAGCACCTTCTCTGTGCCTGGGAAGCAGAAGTGTTCACATTGCTTCGCAGAATCGCTTTTGTGCAGAAAACAGTAACACTTGTTCAGAACGAAAGAAAGCACAGAGCCCCAGATTTTATGTTGTCCTGGAGAGCTTGCAGAGCACTGGGGAAAAGCAGGCAGAGAATTCCCTGCTAGCACCTTCTCTGTGCCTGGGAAACAGAAGTGTTCCCATTGCTTCGCAGAATCGCTTTTGTGCAGAAAACAGTAACACTTATTCAGAACGAAAGAAAGCACAGAGCCCCAGATTTGCTGTTGTCCTGGAGAGCTTGCAGAGCACTGGGGAAAGGCAGGCAGAGAATTCCCTGCTAGCACCTTCTTTGTGCCTGTTCACATTGCTTCGCAGAATCGCTTTTGTGCAGAAAACAGTAACACTTGTTCACACGAAAAAAAGCACAGAGCCCCAGATTTTATGTTGTCCTGGAGAGCTTGCAGAGCACTGGGGAAAAGCAGGCAGAGAATTCCCTGCTAGCACCTTCTCTGTGCCTGGGAAACAGAAGTGTTCACATTGCTTCGCAGAATCGCTTTTGTGCAGAAAACACTAACACTTGTTCAGAACGAAAGAAAGCACAGAGCCCCAGATTTTATGTTGTCCTGGAGAGCTTGCAGAGCACTGGGGAAAGGCAGGCAGAGAATTCCCTGCTAGCACCTTCTCTGTGCCTGTTCACATTGCTTCGCAAGAATCGCTTTTGTGCAGAAAACAGTAACACTTGTTCAGAACGAAAGAAAGCACAGAGCCCCAGATTTTATGTTGTCCTGGAGAGCTTGCAGAGCACTGGGGAAAAGCAGGCAGAGAATTCCCTGCTAGCACCTTCTCTGTGCCTGGGAAGCAGAAGTGTTCCCATTGCTTCGCAGAATCGCTTTTGTGCAGAAAACAGTAACACTTGTTCAGAACGAAAGAAAGCACAGAGCCCCAGATTTTATGTTGTCCTGGAGAGCTTGCAGAGCACTGGGGAAAAGCAGGCAGAGAATTCCCTGCTAGCACCTTCTCTGTGCCTGGGAAACAGAAGTGTTCCCATTGCTTCGCAGAATCGCTTTTGTGCAGAAAACACTAACACTTGTTCAGAACGAAAGAAAGCACAGAGCCCCAGATTTTATGTTGTCCTGGAGAGCTTGCAGAGCACTGGGGAAAGGCAGGCAGAGAATTCCCTGTTAGCACCTTCTCTGTGCCTGTTCACATTGCTTCGCAGAATCGCTTTTGTGCAGAAAACAGTAACACTTGTTCAGAACGAAAGAAAGCACAGAGCCCCAGATTTTATGTTGTCCTGGAGAGCTTGCAGAGCACTGGGGAAAGGCAGGCAGAGAATTCCCTGCTAGCACCTTCTCTGTGCCTGTTCACATTGCTTCGCAGAATCGCTTTTGTGCAGAAAACAGTAACACTTGTTCAGACGAAAGAAAGCACAGAGCCCCAGATTCTATGTTGTCCTGGAGAGCTTGCAGAGCACTGGGGAAAAGCAGGCAGAGAATTCCCTGCTATCACCTTCTCTGTGCCTGGGAAATAGAAGTGTTCACATTGCTTCGCAGAATCGCTTTTGTGCAGAAAACAGTAACACTTGTTCAGAACGAAAGAAAGCACAGAGCCCCAGATTTTATGTTGTCCTGGAGAGCTTGCAGAGCACTGGGGAAAAGCAGGCAGAGAATTCCCTGCTAGCACCTTCTCTGTGCCTGGGAAACAGAAGTGTTCCCATTGCTTCGCAGAATCGCTTTTGTGCAGAAAACACTAACACTTGTTCAGAACGAAAGAAAGCACAGAGCCCCAGATTTTATGTTGTCCTGGAGAGCTTGCAGAGCACTGGGGAAAGGCAGGCAGAGAATTCCCTGTTAGCACCTTCTCTGTGCCTGTTCACATTGCTTCGCAGAATCGCTTTTGTGCAGAAAACAGTAACACTTGTTCAGAACGAAAGAAAGCACAGAGCCCCAGATTTTATGTTGTCCTGGAGAGCTTGCAGAGCACTGGGGAAAGGCAGGCAGAGAATTCCCTGCTAGCACCTTCTCTGTGCCTGTTCACATTGCTTCGCAGAATCGCTTTTGTGCAGAAAACAGTAACACTTGTTCAGACGAAAGAAAGCACAGAGCCCCAGATTCTATGTTGTCCTGGAGAGCTTGCAGAGCACTGGGGAAAAGCAGGCAGAGAATTCCCTGCTATCACCTTCTCTGTGCCTGGGAAATAGAAGTGTTCACATTGCTTCGCAGAATCGCTTTTGTGCAGAAAACAGTAACACTTGTTCAGAACGAAAGAAAGCACAGAGCCCCAGATTTTATGTTGTCCTGGAGAGCTTGCAGAGCACTGGGGAAAAGCAGGCAGAGAATTTCCTGCTAGCACCTTCTCTGTGCCTGGGAAGCAGAAGTGTTCACATTGCTTGGCAGAATCGCTTTTGTGCAGAAAACAGTAACACTTGTTCAGAATGAAAGAAAGCACAGAGCCCCAGATTTTATCTTGTCCTGGAGAGCTTGCAGAGCACTGGGGAAAAGCAGGCAGAGAATTCCCTGCTAGCACCTTCTCTGTGCCTGGGAAGCAGAAGTGTTCACATTGCTTGGCAGAATCGCTTTTGTGCAGAAAACAGTAACACTTGTTCAGAACGAAAGAAAGCACAGAGCCCCAGATTTTATGTTGTCCTGGAGAGCTTGCAGAGCACTGGGGAAAAGCAGGCAGAGAATTCCCTGCTAGCACCTTCTCTGTGCCTGGGAAGCAGAAGTCTTCACATTGCTTCGCAGAATCGCTTTTGTGCAGAAAACAGTAACACTTGTTCAGAACGAAAGAAAGCACAGAGCCCCAGATTTTATGTTGTCATGGAGAGCTTGCAGAGCACTGGGGAAAAGCAGGCAGAGAATTCCCTGCTAGCACCTTCTCTGTGCCTGGGAAACAGAAGTGTTCACATTGCTTCGCAGAATCGCTTTTGTGCAGAAAACATTAACACTTGTTCAGAACGAAAGAAAGCACAGAGCCCCAGATTTGCTGTTGTCCTAGAGAGCTTGCAGAGCACTGGGGAAAGGCAGGCAGAGAATTCCCTGCTAGCACCTTCTTTGTGCCTGTTCACTTTGCTTCGCAGAATCGCTTTTGTGCAGAAAAGAGTAACACTTGTTCAGACGAAAAAAAGCACAGAGCCCCAGATTTTATGTTGTCCTGGAGAGCTTGCAGAGCACTGGGGAAAAGCAGGCAGAGAATTCCCTGCTAGCACCTTCTCTGTGCCTGGGAAGCAGAAGTGTTCACATTGCTTCGCAGAATCGCTTTTGTGCAGAAAACAGTAACACTTGTTCAGAACGAAAGAAAGCACAGAGCCCCAGATTTTATGTTGTCCTGGAGAGCTTGCAGAGCACTGGGGAAAAGCAGGCAGAGAATTCCCTGCTAGCACCTTCTCTGTGCCTGGGAAGCAGAAGTGTTCACATTGCTTCGCAGAATCGCTTTTGTGCAGAAAACAGTAACACTTGTTCAGAACGAAAGAAAGCACAGAGCCCCAGATTTTATGTTGTCCTGGAGAGCTTGCAGAGCACTGGGGAAAAGCAGGCAGAGAATTCCCTGCTAGCACCTTCTCTGTGCCTGGGAAACAGAAGTGTTCCCATTGCTTCGCAGAATCGCTTTAGTGCAGAAAACAGTAACACTTATTCAGAACGAAAGAAAGCACAGAGCCCCAGATTTGCTGTTGTCCTGGAGAGCTTGCAGAGCACTGGGGAAAGGCAGGCAGAGAATTCCCTGCTAGCACCTTCTTTGTGCCTGTTCACATTGCTTCGCAGAATCGCTTTTGTGCAGAAAACAGTAACACTTGTTCAGACGAAAAAAAGCACAGAGCCCCAGATTTTATGTTGTCCTGGAGAGCTTGCAGAGCACTGGGGAAAAGCAGGCAGAGAATTCCCTGCTAGCACCTTCTCTGTGCCTGGGAAACAGAAGTGTTCACATTGCTTCGCAGAATCGCTTTTGTGCAGAAAACACTAACACTTGTTCAGAACGAAAGAAAGCACAGAGCCCCAGATTTTATGTTGTCCTGGAGAGCTTGCAGAGCACTGGGGAAAGGCAGGCAGAGAATTCCCTGCTAGCACCTTCTCTGTGCCTGTTCACATTGCTTCGCAAGAATCGCTTTTGTGCAGAAAACAGTAACACTTGTTCAGAACGAAAGAAAGCACAGAGCCCCAGATTTTATGTTGTCCTGGAGAGCTTGCAGAGCACTGGGGAAAAGCAGGCAGAGAATTGCCTGCTAGCACCTTCTCTGTGCCTGGGAAGCAGAAGTGTTCACATTGCTTCGCAGAATCGCTTTTGTGCAGAAAACAGTAACACTTGTTCAGAACGAAAGAAAGCACAGAGCCCCAGATTTTATGTTGTCCTGGAGAGCTTGCAGAGCACTGGGGAAAAGCAGGCAGAGAATTCCCTGCTAGCACCTTCTCTGTGCCTGGGAAACAGAAGTGTTCACATTGCTTCGCAGAATCGCTTTTGTGCAGAAAACACTAACACTTGTTCAGAACGAAAGAAAGCACAGAGCCCCAGATTTTATGTTGTCCTGGAGAGCTTGCAGAGCACTGGGGAAAGGCAGGCAGAGAATTCCCTGTTAGCACCTTCTCTGTGCCTGTTCACATTGCTTCGCAGAATCGCTTTTGTGCAGAAAACAGTAACACTTGTTCAGAACGAAAGAAAGCACAGAGCCCCAGATTTTATGTTGTCCTGGAGAGCTTGCAGAGCACTGGGGAAAGGCAGGCAGAGAATTCCCTGCTAGCACCTTCTCTGTGCCTGTTCACATTGCTTCGCAGAATCGCTTTTGTGCAGAAAACAGTAACACTTGTTCAGACGAAAGAAAGCACAGAGCCCCAGATTCTATGTTGTCCTGGAGAGCTTGCAGAGCACTGGGGAAAAGCAGGCAGAGAATTCCCTGCTATCACCTTCTCTGTGCCTGGGAAATAGAAGTGTTCACATTGCTTGGCAGAATCGCTTTTGTGCAGAAAACAGTAACACTTGTTCAGAATGAAAGAAAGCACAGAGCCCCAGATTTTATCTTGTCCTGGAGAGCTTGCAGAGCACTGGGGAAAAGCAGGCAGAGAATTCCCTGCTAGCACCTTCTCTGTGCCTGGGAAGCAGAAGTGTTCACATTGCTTGGCAGAATCGCTTTTGTGCAGAAAACAGTAACACTTGTTCAGAACGAAAGAAAGCACAGAGCCCCAGATTTGCTGTTGTCCTGGAGAGCTTGCAGAGCACTGGGGAAAGGCAGGCAGAGAATTCCCTGCTAGCACCTTCTCTGTGCCTGTTCACATTGCTTCGCAGAATCCCTTTTGTGCAGAAAACAGTAACACTTGTTCAGACGAAAAAAGCACAGAGCCCCAGATTTTATGTTGTCCTGGAGAGCTTGCAGAGCACTGGGGAAAAGCAGACAGAGAATTCCCTGCTAGCACCTTCTCTGTGCCTGGGAAGCAGAAGTGTTCCCATTGCTTCGCAGAATCGCTTTTGTGCAGAAAACAGTAACACTTGTTCAGACGAAAGAAAGCACAGAGCCCCAGATTCTATGTTGTCCTGGAGAGCTTGCAGAGCACTGGGGAAAAGCAGGCAGAGAATTCCCTCCTAGCACCTTCTCTGTGCCTGGGAAACAGAAGTGTTCACATTGCTTCGCAGAATCGCTTTTGTGCAGAAAACACTAACACTTGTTCAGAACGAAAGAAAGCACAGAGCCCCAGATTTTATGTTGTCCTGGAGAGCTTGCAGAGCACTGGGGAAAGGCAGGCAGAGAATTCCCTGCTAGCACCTTCTCTGTGCCTGTTCACATTGCTTCGCAAGAATCGCTTTTGTGCAGAAAACAGTAACACTTGTTCAGAACGAAAGAAAGCACAGAGCCCCAGATTTTATGTTGTCCTGGAGAGCTTGCAGAGCACTGGGGAAAGGCAGGCAGAGAATTCCCTGCTAGCACCTTCTCTGTGCCTGGGAAGCAGAAGTGTTCACATTGCTTCGCAGAATCGCTTTTGTGCAGAAAACAGTAACACTTGTTCAGAACGAAAGAAAGCACAGAGCCCCAGATTTTATGTTGTGCTGGAGAGCTTGCAGAGCACTGGGGAAAAGCAGGCAGAGAATTCCCTGCTAGCACCTTCTCTGTGCCTGTTCACATTGCTTCGCAGAATCGCTTTTGTGCAGAAAACAGTAACACTTGTTCAGACGAAAAAAAGCACAGAGCCCCAGATTTTATGTTGTCCTGGAGAGCTTGCAGAGCACTGGGGAAAAGCAGGCAGAGAATTCCCTGCTAGCACCTTCTCTGTGCCTGGGAAGCAGAAGTGTTCACATTGCTTCGCAGAATCGCTTTTGTGCAGAAAACAGTAACACTTGTTCAGAACGAAAGAAAGCACAGAGCCCCAGATTTTATGTTGTCCTGGAGAGCTTGCAGAGCACTGGGGAAAAGCAGGCAGAGAATTCCCTGCTAGCACCTTCTCTGTGCCTGGGAAGCAGAAGTGTTCACATTGCTTCGCAGAATCGCTTTTGTGCAGAAAACAGTAACACTTGTTCAGAACGAAAAAAAGCACAGAGCCCCAGATTTTATGTTGTCCTGGAGAGCTTGCAGAGCACTGGGGAAAAGCAGGCAGAGAATTCCCTGCTAGCACCTTCTCTGTGCCTGGGAAACAGAAGTGTTCCCATTGCTTCGCAGAATCGCTTTTGTGCAGAAAACAGTAGCACTTGTTCAGAACGAAAGAAAGCACAGAGCCCCAGATTTTATGTTGTCCTGGAGAGCTTGCAGAGCACTGGGGAAAGGCAGGCAGAGAATTCCCTGCTAGCACCTTCTCTGTGCCTGTTCACATTGCTTCGCAGAATCGCTTTTGTGCAGAAAACAGTAACACTTGTTCAGAACGAAAGAAAGCACAGAGCCCCAGATTTTATGTTGTCCTGGAGAGC
Organism: Strix uralensis; assembly: GCF_047716275.1. Classification (NCBI taxonomy): domain Eukaryota; kingdom Metazoa; phylum Chordata; class Aves; order Strigiformes; family Strigidae; genus Strix; species Strix uralensis. Next base: position 237,423 of record NW_027436714.1, on the reverse strand, counting down.
TTGCAGAGCACTGGGGAAAGGCAGGCAGAGAATTCCCTGCTAGCACCTTCTCTGTGCCTGGGAAGCAGAAGTGTTCACATTGCTTCGCAGAATCGCTTTTGTGCAGAAAACACTAACACTTGTTCAGAACGAAAGAAAGCACAGAGCCCCAGATTTTATGTTGTGCTGGAGAGCTTGCAGAGCACTGGGGAAAAGCAGGCAGAGAATTCCCTGCTAGCACCTTCTCTGTGCCTGGGAAACAGAAGTGTTCACATTGCTTCGCAGAATCGCTTTTGTGCAGAAAACAGTAACACTTGTTCAGAACGAAAGAAAGCACAGAGCCCCAGATTTTATGTTGTCCTGGAGAGCTTGCAGAGCACTGGGGAAAGGCAGGCAGAGAATTCCCTGCTAGCACCTTCTCTGTGCCTGTTCACATTGCTTTGCAGAATAGCTTTTGTGCAGAAAACAGTAACACTTGTTCAGACGAAAGAAAGCACAGAGCCCCAGATTCTATGTTGTCCTGGAGAGCTTGCAGAGCACTGGGGAAAGGCAGGCAGAGAATTCCCTGCTAGCACCTTCTCTGTGCCTGGGAAACAGAAGTGTTCCCATTGCTTCGCAGAATCGCTTTTGTGCAGAAAACAGTAACACTTGTTCAGACGAAAAAAAGCACAGAGCCCCAGATTTTATGTTGTCCTGGAGAGCTTGCAGAGCACTGGGGAAAAGCAGGCAGAGAATTCCCTGCTAGCACCTTCTCTGTGCCTGGGAAGCAGAAGTGTTCACATTGCTTCGCAGAATCGCTTTTGTGCAGAAAACAGTAACACTTGTTCAGAACGAAAGAAAGCACAGAGCCCCAGATTTTATGTTGTCCTGGAGAGCTTGCAGAGCACTGGGGAAAAGCAGGCAGAGAATTCCCTGCTAGCACCTTCTCTGTGCCTGGGAAGCAGAAGTGTTCACATTGCTTCGCAGAATCGCTTTTGTGCAGAAAACAGTAACACTTGTTCAGAACGAAAGAAAGCACAGAGCCCCAGATTTTATGTTGTCCTGGAGAGCTTGCAGAGCACTGGGGAAAAGCAGGCAGAGAATTCCCTGCTAGCACCTTCTCTGTGCCTGGGAAACAGAAGTGTTCCCATTGCTTCGCAGAATCGCTTTTGTGCAGAAAACAGTAACACTTGTTCAGAACGAAAGAAAGCACAGAGCCCCAGATTTGCTGTTGTCCTGGAGAGCTTGCAGAGCACTGGGGAAAGGCAGGCAGAGAATTCCCTGCTAGCACCTTCTTTGTGCCTGTTCACATTGCTTCGCAGAATCGCTTTTGTGCAGAAAACAGTAACACTTGTTCAGACGAAAAAAAGCACAGAGCCCCAGATTTTATGTTGTCCTGCAGAGCTTGCAGAGCACTGGGGAAAAGCAGGCAGAGAATTCCCTGCTATCACCTTCTCTGTGCCTGGGAAACAGAAGTGTTCACATTGCTTCGCAGAATCGCTTTTGTGCAGAAAACAGTAACACTTGTTCAGAACGAAAGAAAGCACAGAGCCCCAGATTTTATGTTGTCCTGGAGAGCTTGCAGAGCACTGGGGAAAAGCAGGCAGAGAATTCCCTGCTAGCACCTTCTCTGTGCCTGGGAAGCAGAAGTGTTCACATTGCTTCGCAGAATCGCTTTTGTGCAGAAAACACTAACACTTGTTCAGAACGAAAGAAAGCACAGAGCCCCAGATTTGCTGTTGTCCTGGAGAGCTTGCAGAGCACTGGGGAAAGGCAGGCAGAGAATTCCCTGCTAGCACCTTCTCTGTGCCTGTTCACATTGCTTCGCAGAATCGCTTTTGTGCAGAAAACAGTAACACTTGTTCAGACGAAAAAAAGCACAGAGCCCCAGATTTTATGTTGTCCTGGAGAGCTTGCAGAGCACTGGGGAAAAGCAGGCAGAGAATTCCCTGCTAGCACCTTCTCTGTGCCTGGGAAGCAGAAGTGTTCACATTGCTTCGCAGAATCGCTTTTGTGCAGAAAACAGTAACACTTGTTCAGAAGGAAAGAAAGCACAGAGCCCCAGATTTGCTGTTGTCCTGGAGAGCTTGCAGAGCACTGGGGAAAGGCAGGCAGAGAATTCCCTGCTAGCACCTTCTCTGTGCCTGTTCACATTGCTTCGCAAGAATCGCTTTTGTGCAGAAAACAGTAACACTTGTTCAGAACGAAAGAAAGCACAGAGCCCCAGATTTTATGTTGTCCTGGAGAGCTTGCAGAGCACTGGGGAAAAGCAGGCAGAGAATTGCCTGCTAGCACCTTCTCTGTGCCTGGGAAGCAGAAGTGTTCACATTGCTTCGCAGAATCGCTTTTGTGCAGAAAACAGTAACACTTGTTCAGAACGAAAGAAAGCACAGAGCCCCAGATTTTATGTTGTCCTGGAGAGCTTGCAGAGCACTGGGGAAAAGCAGGCAGAGAATTCCCTGCTAGCACCTTCTCTGTGCCTGGGAAACAGAAGTGTTCACATTGCTTCGCAGAATCGCTTTTGTGCAGAAAACACTAACACTTGTTCAGAACGAAAGAAAGCACAGAGCCCCAGATTTTATGTTGTCCTGGAGAGCTTGCAGAGCACTGGGGAAAGGCAGGCAGAGAATTCCCTGTTAGCACCTTCTCTGTGCCTGTTCACATTGCTTCGCAGAATCGCTTTTGTGCAGAAAACAGTAACACTTGTTCAGAACGAAAGAAAGCACAGAGCCCCAGATTTTATGTTGTCCTGGAGAGCTTGCAGAGCACTGGGGAAAGGCAGGCAGAGAATTCCCTGCTAGCACCTTCTCTGTGCCTGTTCACATTGCTTCGCAGAATCGCTTTTGTGCAGAAAACAGTAACACTTGTTCAGACGAAAGAAAGCACAGAGCCCCAGATTCTATGTTGTCCTGGAGAGCTTGCAGAGCACTGGGGAAAAGCAGGCAGAGAATTCCCTGCTATCACCTTCTCTGTGCCTGGGAAATAGAAGTGTTCACATTGCTTCGCAGAATCGCTTTTGTGCAGAAAACAGTAACACTTGTTCAGAACGAAAGAAAGCACAGAGCCCCAGATTTTATGTTGTCCTGGAGAGCTTGCAGAGCACTGGGGAAAAGCAGGCAGAGAATTTCCTGCTAGCACCTTCTCTGTGCCTGGGAAGCAGAAGTGTTCACATTGCTTGGCAGAATCGCTTTTGTGCAGAAAACAGTAACACTTGTTCAGAATGAAAGAAAGCACAGAGCCCCAGATTTTATCTTGTCCTGGAGAGCTTGCAGAGCACTGGGGAAAAGCAGGCAGAGAATTCCCTGCTAGCACCTTCTCTGTGCCTGGGAAGCAGAAGTGTTCACATTGCTTGGCAGAATCGCTTTTGTGCAGAAAACAGTAACACTTGTTCAGAACGAAAGAAAGCACAGAGCCCCAGATTTGCTGTTGTCCTGGAGAGCTTGCAGAGCACTGGGGAAAGGCAGGCAGAGAATTCCCTGCTAGCACCTTCTCTGTGCCTGTTCACATTGCTTCGCAGAATCCCTTTTGTGCAGAAAACAGTAACACTTGTTCAGACGAAAAAAGCACAGAGCCCCAGATTTTATGTTGTCCTGGAGAGCTTGCAGAGCACTGGGGAAAAGCAGACAGAGAATTCCCTGCTAGCACCTTCTCTGTGCCTGGGAAGCAGAAGTGTTCCCATTGCTTCGCAGAATCGCTTTTGTGCAGAAAACAGTAACACTTGTTCAGACGAAAGAAAGCACAGAGCCCCAGATTCTATGTTGTCCTGGAGAGCTTGCAGAGCACTGGGGAAAAGCAGGCAGAGAATTCCCTCCTAGCACCTTCTCTGTGCCTGGGAAACAGAAGTGTTCACATTGCTTCGCAGAATCGCTTTTGTGCAGAAAACACTAACACTTGTTCAGAACGAAAGAAAGCACAGAGCCCCAGATTTTATGTTGTCCTGGAGAGCTTGCAGAGCACTGGGGAAAGGCAGGCAGAGAATTCCCTGCTAGCACCTTCTCTGTGCCTGTTCACATTGCTTCGCAAGAATCGCTTTTGTGCAGAAAACAGTAACACTTGTTCAGAACGAAAGAAAGCACAGAGCCCCAGATTTTATGTTGTCCTGGAGAGCTTGCAGAGCACTGGGGAAAGGCAGGCAGAGAATTCCCTGCTAGCACCTTCTCTGTGCCTGGGAAGCAGAAGTGTTCACATTGCTTCGCAGAATCGCTTTTGTGCAGAAAACAGTAACACTTGTTCAGAACGAAAGAAAGCACAGAGCCCCAGATTTTATGTTGTGCTGGAGAGCTTGCAGAGCACTGGGGAAAAGCAGGCAGAGAATTCCCTGCTAGCACCTTCTCTGTGCCTGTTCACATTGCTTCGCAGAATCGCTTTTGTGCAGAAAACAGTAACACTTGTTCAGACGAAAAAAAGCACAGAGCCCCAGATTTTATGTTGTCCTGGAGAGCTTGCAGAGCACTGGGGAAAAGCAGGCAGAGAATTCCCTGCTAGCACCTTCTCTGTGCCTGGGAAGCAGAAGTGTTCACATTGCTTCGCAGAATCGCTTTTGTGCAGAAAACAGTAACACTTGTTCAGAACGAAAGAAAGCACAGAGCCCCAGATTTTATGTTGTCCTGGAGAGCTTGCAGAGCACTGGGGAAAAGCAGGCAGAGAATTCCCTGCTAGCACCTTCTCTGTGCCTGGGAAGCAGAAGTGTTCACATTGCTTCGCAGAATCGCTTTTGTGCAGAAAACAGTAACACTTGTTCAGAACGAAAAAAAGCACAGAGCCCCAGATTTTATGTTGTCCTGGAGAGCTTGCAGAGCACTGGGGAAAAGCAGGCAGAGAATTCCCTGCTAGCACCTTCTCTGTGCCTGGGAAACAGAAGTGTTCCCATTGCTTCGCAGAATCGCTTTTGTGCAGAAAACAGTAGCACTTGTTCAGAACGAAAGAAAGCACAGAGCCCCAGATTTGCTGTTGTCCTGGAGAGCTTGCAGAGCACTGGGGAAAGGCAGGCAGAGAATTCCCTGCTAGCACCTTCTCTGTGCCTGTTCACATTGCTTCGCAGAATCGCTTTTGTGCAGAAAACAGTAACACTTGTTCAGAACGAAAGAAAGCACAGAGCCCCAGATTTTATGTTGTCCTGGAGAGCTTGCAGAGCACTGGGGAAAGGCAGGCAGAGAATTCCCTGCTAGCACCTTCTCTGTGCCTGGGAAGCAGAAGTGTTCACATTGCTTCGCAGAATCGCTTTTGTGCAGAAAACACTAACACTTGTTCAGAACGAAAGAAAGCACAGAGCCCCAGATTTTATGTTGTGCTGGAGAGCTTGCAGAGCACTGGGGAAAAGCAGGCAGAGAATTCCCTGCTAGCACCTTCTCTGTGCCTGGGAAACAGAAGTGTTCACATTGCTTCGCAGAATCGCTTTTGTGCAGAAAACAGTAACACTTGTTCAGAACGAAAGAAAGCACAGAGCCCCAGATTTTATGTTGTCCTGGAGAGCTTGCAGAGCACTGGGGAAAGGCAGGCAGAGAATTCCCTGCTAGCACCTTCTCTGTGCCTGTTCACATTGCTTTGCAGAATAGCTTTTGTGCAGAAAACAGTAACACTTGTTCAGACGAAAGAAAGCACAGAGCCCCAGATTCTATATTGTCCTGGAGAGCTTGCAGAGCACTGGGGAAAGGCAGGCAGAGAATTCCCTGCTAGCACCTTCTCTGTGCCTGGGAAACAGAAGTGTTCCCATTGCTTCGCAGAATCGCTTTTGTGCAGAAAACAGTAACACTTGTTCAGACGAAAAAAAGCACAGAGCCCCAGATTTTATGTTGTCCTGGAGAGCTTGCAGAGCACTGGGGAAAAGCAGGCAGAGAATTCCCTGCTAGCACCTTCTCTGTGCCTGGGAAGCAGAAGTGTTCACATTGCTTCGCAGAATCGCTTTTGTGCAGAAAACAGTAACACTTGTTCAGAACGAAAGAAAGCACAGAGCCCCAGATTTTATGTTGTCCTGGAGAGCTTGCAGAGCACTGGGGAAAAGCAGGCAGAGAATTCCCTGCTAGCACCTTCTCTGTGCCTGGGAAGCAGAAGTGTTCACATTGCTTCGCAGAATCGCTTTTGTGCAGAAAACAGTAACACTTGTTCAGAACGAAAGAAAGCACAGAGCCCCAGATTTTATGTTGTCCTGGAGAGCTTGCAGAGCACTGGGGAAAGGCAGGCAGAGAATTCCCTGCTAGCACCTTCTCTGTGCCTGGGAAACAGAAGTGTTCCCATTGCTTCGCAGAATCGCTTTTGTGCAGAAAACAGTAACACTTGTTCAGAACGAAAGAAAGCACAGAGCCCCAGATTTGCTGTTGTCCTGGAGAGCTTGCAGAGCACTGGGGAAAGGCAGGCAGAGAATTCCCTGCTAGCACCTTCTTTGTGCCTGTTCACATTGCTTCGCAGAATCGCTTTTGTGCAGAAAACAGTAACACTTGTTCAGACGAAAAAAAGCACAGAGCCCCAGATTTTATGTTGTCCTGCAGAGCTTGCAGAGCACTGGGGAAAAGCAGGCAGAGAATTCCCTGCTATCACCTTCTCTGTGCCTGGGAAACAGAAGTGTTCACATTGCTTCGCAGAATCGCTTTTGTGCAGAAAACAGTAACACTTGTTCAGAACGAAAGAAAGCACAGAGCCCCAGATTTTATGTTGTCCTGGAGAGCTTGCAGAGCACTGGGGAAAAGCAGGCAGAGAATTCCCTGCTAGCACCTTCTCTGTGCCTGGGAAGCAGAAGTGTTCACATTGCTTGGCAGAATCGCTTTTGTGCAGAAAACAGTAACACTTGTTCAGAACGAAAGAAAGCACAGAGCCCCAGATTTTATGTTGTCCTGGAGAGCTTGCAGAGCACTGGGGAAAAGCAGGCAGAGAATTCCCTGCTAGCACCTTCTCTGTGCCTGGGAAGCAGAAGTGTTCACATTGCTTCGCAGAATCGCTTTTGTGCAGAAAACACTAACACTTGTTCAGAACGAAAGAAAGCACAGAGCCCCAGATTTGCTGTTGTCCTGGAGAGCTTGCAGAGCACTGGGGAAAGGCAGGCAGAGAATTCCCTGCTAGCACCTTCTCTGTGCCTGTTCACATTGCTTCGCAGAATCGCTTTTGTGCAGAAAACAGTAACACTTGTTCAGACGAAAAAAAGCACAGAGCCCCAGATTTTATGTTGTCCTGGAGAGCTTGCAGAGCACTGGGGAAAAGCAGGCAGAGAATTCCCTGCTAGCACCTTCTCTGTGCCTGGGAAGCAGAAGTGTTCACATTGCTTCGCAGAATCGCTTTTGTGCAGAAAACAGTAACACTTGTTCAGAAGGAAAGAAAGCACAGAGCCCCAGATTTGCTGTTGTCCTGGAGAGCTTGCAGAGCACTGGGGAAAGGCAGGCAGAGAATTCCCTGCTAGCACCTTCTCTGTGCCTGTTCACATTGCTTCGCAAGAATCGCTTTTGTGCAGAAAACAGTAACACTTGTTCAGAACGAAAGAAAGCACAGAGCCCCAGATTTTATGTTGTCCTGGAGAGCTTGCAGAGCACTGGGGAAAGGCAGGCAGAGAATTCCCTGCTAGCACCTTCTCTGTGCCTGGGAAGCAGAAGTGTTCACATTGCTTCGCAGAATCGCTTTTGTGCAGAAAACAGTAACACTTGTTCAGAACGAAAGAAAGCACAGAGCCCCAGATTTTATGTTGTGCTGGAGAGCTTGCAGAGCACTGGGGAAAAGCAGGCAGAGAATTCCCTGCTAGCACCTTCTCTGTGCCTGGGAAACAGAAGTGTTCACATTGCTTCGCAGAATCGCTTTTGTGCAGAAAACAGTAACACTTGTTCAGAACGAAAGAAAGCACAGAGCCCCAGATTTTATGTTGTCCTGGAGAGCTTGCAGAGCACTGGGGAAAGGCAGGCAGAGAATTCCCTGCTAGCACCTTCTTTGTGCCTGTTCACATTGCTTCGCAGAATCGCTTTTGTGCAGAAAACAGTAACACTTGTTCAGACGAAAAAAAGCACAGAGCCCCAGATTTTATGTTGTCCTGGAGAGCTTGCAGAGCACTGGGGAAAAGCAGGCAGAGAATTCCCTGCTAGCACCTTCTCTGTGCCTGGGAAGCAGAAGTGTTCACATTGCTTCGCAGAATCGCTTTTGTGCAGAAAACAGTAACACTTGTTCAGAACGAAAGAAAGCACAGAGCCCCAGATTTGCTGTTGTCCTGGAGAGCTTGCAGAGCACTGGGGAAAAGCAGGCAGAGAATTCCCTGCTAGCACCTTCTCTGTGCCTGGGAAGCAGAAGTGTTCACATTGCTTCGCAGAATCGCTTTTGTGCAGAAAACAGTAACACTTGTTCAGAACGAAAGAAAGCACAGAGCCCCAGATTTTATGTTGTCCTGGAGAGCTTGCAGAGCACTGGGGAAAAGCAGGCAGAGAATTCCCTGCTAGCACCTTCTCTGTGCCTGGGAAGCAGAAGTGTTCCCATTGCTTCGCAGAATCGCTTTTGTGCAGAAAACAGTAACACTTGTTCAGAACGAAAGAAAGCACAGAGCCCCAGATTTTATGTTGTCCTGGAGAGCTTGCAGAGCACTGGGGAAAAGCAGGCAGAGAATTCCCTGCTAGCACCTTCTCTGTGCCTGGGAAACAGAAGTGTTCACATTGCTTCGCAGAATCGCTTTTGTGCAGAAAACAGTAACACTTGTTCAGAACGAAAGAAAGCACAGAGCCCCAGATTTTATGTTGTCCTGGAGAGCTTGCAGAGCACTGGGGAAAAGCAGGCAGAGAATTCCCTGCTAGCACCTTCTCTGTGCCTGGGAAGCAGAAGTCTTCACATTGCTTCGCAGAATCGCTTTTGTGCAGAAAACAGTAACACTTGTTCAGAACGAAAGAAAGCACAGAGCCCCAGATTTTATGTTGTCCTGGAGAGCTTGCAGAGCACTGGGGAAAAGCAGGCAGAGAATTCCCTGCTAGCACCTTCTCTGTGCCTGGGAAGCAGAAGTGTTCACATTGCTTCGCAGAATCGCTTTTGTGCAGAAAACAGTAACACTTGTTCAGAACGAAAGAAAGCACAGAGCCCTAGATTTTATGTTGTCCTGGAGAGCTTGCAGAGCACTGGGGAAAAGCAGGCAGAGAATTTCCTGCTAGCACCTTCTCTGTGCCTGGGAAGCAGAAGTGTTCACATTGCTTGGCAGAATCGCTTTTGTGCAGAAAACAGTAACACTTGTTCAGAACGAAAGAAAGCACAGAGCCCCAGATTTTATGTTGTCCTGGAGAGCTTGCAGAGCACTGGGGAAAAGCAGGCAGAGAATTCCCTGCTAGCACCTTCTCTGTGCCTGGGAAACAGAAGTGTTCCCATTGCTTCGCAGAATCGCTTTTGTGCAGAAAACAGTAACACTTGTTCAGAACGAAAGAAAGCACAGAGCCCCAGATTTGCTGTTGTCCTGGAGAGCTTGCAGAGCACTGGGGAAAGGCAGGCAGAGAATTCCCTGCTAGCACCTTCTTTGTGCCTGTTCACATTGCTTCGCAGAATCGCTTTTGTGCAGAAAACAGTAACACTTGTTCAGACGAAAAAAAGCACAGAGCCCCAGATTTTATGTTGTCCTGGAGAGCTTGCAGAGCACTGGGGAAAGGCAGGCAGAGAATTCCCTGCTAGCACCTTCTCTGTGCCTGTTCACATTGCTTCGCAGAATCGCTTTTGTGCAGAAAACAGTAACACTTGTTCAGACGAAAGAAAGCACAGAGCCCCAGATTCTATGTTGTCCTGGAGAGCTTGCAGAGCACTGGGGAAAGGCAGGCAGAGAATTCCCTGCTAGCACCTTCTCTGTGCCTGGGAAACAGAAGTGTTCCCATTGCTTCGCAGAATCGCTTTTGTGCAGAAAACAGTAACACTTGTTCAGACGAAAAAAAGCACAGAGCCCCAGATTTTATGTTGTCCTGGAGAGCTTGCAGAGCACTGGGGAAAAGCAGGCAGAGAATTCCCTGCTAGCACCTTCTCTGTGCCTGGGAAGCAGAAGTGTTCACATTGCTTCGCAGAATCGCTTTTGTGCAGAAAACAGTAACACTTGTTCAGAACGAAAGAAAGCACAGAGCCCCAGATTTTATGTTGTCCTGGAGAGCTTGCAGAGCACTGGGGAAAAGCAGGCAGAGAATTCCCTGCTAGCACCTTCTCTGTGCCTGGGAAGCAGAAGTCTTCACATTGCTTCGCAGAATCGCTTTTGTGCAGAAAACAGTAACACTTGTTCAGAACGAAAGAAAGCACAGAGCCCCAGATTTTATGTTGTCCTGGAGAGCTTGCAGAGCACTGGGGAAAAGCAGGCAGAGAATTCCCTGCTAGCACCTTCTCTGTGCCTGGGAAGCAGAAGTGTTCACATTGCTTCGCAGAATCGCTTTTGTGCAGAAAACAGTAACACTTGTTCAGAACGAAAGAAAGCACAGAGCCCCAGATTTTATGTTGTCCTGGAGAGCTTGCAGAGCACTGGGGAAAGGCAGGCAGAGAATTCCCTGCTAGCACCTTCTCTGTGCCTGGGAAGCAGAAGTGTTCACATTGCTTCGCAGAATCGCTTTTGTGCAGAAAACAGTAACACTTGTTCAGAACGAAAGAAAGCACAGAGCCCCAGATTTTATGTTGTGCTGGAGAGCTTGCAGAGCACTGGGGAAAAGCAGGCAGAGAATTCCCTGCTAGCACCTTCTCTGTGCCTGGGAAACAGAAGTGTTCACATTGCTTCGCAGAATCGCTTTTGTGCAGAAAACAGTAACACTTGTTCAGAACGAAAGAAAGCACAGAGCCCCAGATTTTATGTTGTCCTGGAGAGCTTGCAGAGCACTGGGGAAAGGCAGGCAGAGAATTCCCTGCTAGCACCTTCTTTGTGCCTGTTCACATTGCTTCGCAGAATCGCTTTTGTGCAGAAAACAGTAACACTTGTTCAGACGAAAAAAAGCACAGAGCCCCAGATTTTATGTTGTCCTGGAGAGCTTGCAGAGCACTGGGGAAAAGCAGGCAGAGAATTCCCTGCTAGCACCTTCTCTGTGCCTGGGAAGCAGAAGTGTTCACATTGCTTCGCAGAATCGCTTTTGTGCAGAAAACAGTAACACTTGTTCAGAACGAAAGAAAGCACAGAGCCCCAGATTTTATGTTGTCCTGGAGAGCTTGCAGAGCACTGGGGAAAAGCAGGCAGAGAATTCCCTGCTAGCACCTTCTCTGTGCCTGGGAAGCAGAAGTGTTCCCATTGCTTCGCAGAATCGCTTTTGTGCAGAAAACAGTAACACTTGTTCAGAACGAAAGAAAGCACAGAGCCCCAGATTTTATGTTGTCCTGGAGAGCTTGCAGAGCACTGGGGAAAAGCAGGCAGAGAATTCCCTGCTAGCACCTTCTCTGTGCCTGGGAAACAGAAGTGTTCACATTGCTTCGCAGAATCGCTTTTGTGCAGAAAACAGTAACACTTGTTCAGAACGAAAGAAAGCACAGAGCCCCAGATTTTATGTTGTCCTGGAGAGCTTGCAGAGCACTGGGGAAAAGCAGGCAGAGAATTCCCTGCTAGCACCTTCTCTGTGCCTGGGAAGCAGAAGTCTTCACATTGCTTCGCAGAATCGCTTTTGTGCAGAAAACAGTAACACTTGTTCAGAACGAAAGAAAGCACAGAGCCCCAGATTTTATGTTGTCCTGGAGAGCTTGCAGAGCACTGGGGAAAAGCAGGCAGAGAATTCCCTGCTAGCACCTTCTCTGTGCCTGGGAAGCAGAAGTGTTCACATTGCTTCGCAGAATCGCTTTTGTGCAGAAAACAGTAACACTTGTTCAGAACGAAAGAAAGCACAGAGCCCTAGATTTTATGTTGTCCTGGAGAGCTTGCAGAGCACTGGGGAAAAGCAGGCAGAGAATTTCCTGCTAGCACCTTCTCTGTGCCTGGGAAGCAGAAGTGTTCACATTGCTTGGCAGAATCGCTTTTGTGCAGAAAACAGTAACACTTGTTCAGAACGAAAGAAAGCACAGAGCCCCAGATTTTATGTTGTGCTGGAGAGCTTGCAGAGCACTGGGGAAAAGCAGGCAGAGAATTCCCTGCTAGCACCTTCTCTGTGCCTGGGAAACAGAAGTGTTCACATTGCTTCGCAGAATCGCTTTTGTGCAGAAAACAGTAACACTTGTTCAGAACGAAAGAAAGCACAGAGCCCCAGATTTTATGTTGTCCTGGAGAGCTTGCAGAGCACTGGGGAAAGGCAGGCAGAGAATTCCCTGCTAGCACCTTCTTTGTGCCTGTTCACATTGCTTCGCAGAATCGCTTTTGTGCAGAAAACAGTAACACTTGTTCAGACGAAAAAAAGCACAGAGCCCCAGATTTTATGTTGTCCTGGAGAGCTTGCAGAGCACTGGGGAAAAGCAGGCAGAGAATTCCCTGCTAGCACCTTCTCTGTGCCTGGGAAGCAGAAGTGTTCACATTGCTTCGCAGAATCGCTTTTGTGCAGAAAACAGTAACACTTGTTCAGAACGAAAGAAAGCACAGAGCCCCAGATTTTATGTTGTCCTGGAGAGCTTGCAGAGCACTGGGGAAAAGCAGGCAGAGAATTCCCTGCTAGCACCTTCTCTGTGCCTGGGAAGCAGAAGTGTTCACATTGCTTCGCAGAATCGCTTTTGTGCAGAAAACAGTAACACTTGTTCAGAACGAAAGAAAGCACAGAGCCCCAGATTTTATGTTGTCCTGGAGAGCTTGCAGAGCACTGGGGAAAAGCAGGCAGAGAATTCCCTGCTAGCACCTTCTCTGTGCCTGGGAAGCAGAAGTGTTCCCATTGCTTCGCAGAATCGCTTTTGTGCAGAAAACAGTAACACTTGTTCAGAACGAAAGAAAGCACAGAGCCCCAGATTTTATGTTGTCCTGGAGAGCTTGCAGAGCACTGGGGAAAAGCAGGCAGAGAATTCCCTGCTAGCACCTTCTCTGTGCCTGGGAAACAGAAGTGTTCACATTGCTTCGCAGAATCGCTTTTGTGCAGAAAACAGTAACACTTGTTCAGAACGAAAGAAAGCACAGAGCCCCAGATTTTATGTTGTCCTGGAGAGCTTGCAGAGCACTGGGGAAAAGCAGGCAGAGAATTCCCTGCTAGCACCTTCTCTGTGCCTGGGAAGCAGAAGTCTTCACATTGCTTCGCAGAATCGCTTTTGTGCAGAAAACAGTAACACTTGTTCAGAACGAAAGAAAGCACAGAGCCCCAGATTTTATGTTGTCCTGGAGAGCTTGCAGAGCACTGGGGAAAAGCAGGCAGAGAATTCCCTGCTAGCACCTTCTCTGTGCCTGGGAAGCAGAAGTGTTCACATTGCTTCGCAGAATCGCTTTTGTGCAGAAAACAGTAACACTTGTTCAGAACGAAAGAAAGCACAGAGCCCTAGATTTTATGTTGTCCTGGAGAGCTTGCAGAGCACTGGGGAAAAGCAGGCAGAGAATTTCCTGCTAGCACCTTCTCTGTGCCTGGGAAGCAGAAGTGTTCACATTGCTTGGCAGAATCGCTTTTGTGCAGAAAACAGTAACACTTGTTCAGAACGAAAGAAAGCACAGAGCCCCAGATTTTATGTTGTCCTGGAGAGCTTGCAGAGCACTGGGGAAAAGCAGGCAGAGAATTCCCTGCTAGCACCTTCTCTGTGCCTGGGAAACAGAAGTGTTCCCATTGCTTCGCAGAATCGCTTTTGTGCAGAAAACAGTAACACTTGTTCAGAACGAAAGAAAGCACAGAGCCCCAGATTTGCTGTTGTCCTGGAGAGCTTGCAGAGCACTGGGGAAAGGCAGGCAGAGAATTCCCTGCTAGCACCTTCTTTGTGCCTGTTCACATTGCTTCGCAGAATCGCTTTTGTGCAGAAAACAGTAACACTTGTTCAGACGAAAAAAAGCACAGAGCCCCAGATTTTATGTTGTCCTGGAGAGCTTGCAGAGCACTGGGGAAAGGCAGGCAGAGAATTCCCTGCTAGCACCTTCTCTGTGCCTGTTCACATTGCTTCGCAGAATCGCTTTTGTGCAGAAAACAGTAACACTTGTTCAGACGAAAGAAAGCACAGAGCCCCAGATTCTATGTTGTCCTGGAGAGCTTGCAGAGCACTGGGGAAAGGCAGGCAGAGAATTCCCTGCTAGCACCTTCTCTGTGCCTGGGAAACAGAAGTGTTCCCATTGCTTCGCAGAATCGCTTTTGTGCAGAAAACAGTAACACTTGTTCAGACGAAAAAAAGCACAGAGCCCCAGATTTTATGTTGTCCTGGAGAGCTTGCAGAGCACTGGGGAAAAGCAGGCAGAGAATTCCCTGCTAGCACCTTCTCTGTGCCTGGGAAGCAGAAGTGTTCACATTGCTTCGCAGAATCGCTTTTGTGCAGAAAACAGTAACACTTGTTCAGAACGAAAGAAAGCACAGAGCCCCAGATTTTATGTTGTCCTGGAGAGCTTGCAGAGCACTGGGGAAAAGCAGGCAGAGAATTCCCTGCTAGCACCTTCTCTGTGCCTGGGAAGCAGAAGTCTTCACATTGCTTCGCAGAATCGCTTTTGTGCAGAAAACAGTAACACTTGTTCAGAACGAAAGAAAGCACAGAGCCCCAGATTTTATGTTGTCCTGGAGAGCTTGCAGAGCACTGGGGAAAAGCAGGCAGAGAATTCCCTGCTAGCACCTTCTCTGTGCCTGGGAAGCAGAAGTGTTCACATTGCTTCGCAGAATCGCTTTTGTGCAGAAAACAGTAACACTTGTTCAGAACGAAAGAAAGCACAGAGCCCCAGATTTTATGTTGTCCTGGAGAGCTTGCAGAGCACTGGGGAAAGGCAGGCAGAGAATTCCCTGCTAGCACCTTCTCTGTGCCTGGGAAGCAGAAGTGTTCACATTGCTTCGCAGAATCGCTTTTGTGCAGAAAACAGTAACACTTGTTCAGAACGAAAGAAAGCACAGAGCCCCAGATTTTATGTTGTGCTGGAGAGCTTGCAGAGCACTGGGGAAAAGCAGGCAGAGAATTCCCTGCTAGCACCTTCTCTGTGCCTGGGAAACAGAAGTGTTCACATTGCTTCGCAGAATCGCTTTTGTGCAGAAAACAGTAACACTTGTTCAGAACGAAAGAAAGCACAGAGCCCCAGATTTTATGTTGTCCTGGAGAGCTTGCAGAGCACTGGGGAAAGGCAGGCAGAGAATTCCCTGCTAGCACCTTCTTTGTGCCTGTTCACATTGCTTCGCAGAATCGCTTTTGTGCAGAAAACAGTAACACTTGTTCAGACGAAAAAAAGCACAGAGCCCCAGATTTTATGTTGTCCTGGAGAGCTTGCAGAGCACTGGGGAAAAGCAGGCAGAGAATTCCCTGCTAGCACCTTCTCTGTGCCTGGGAAGCAGAAGTGTTCACATTGCTTCGCAGAATCGCTTTTGTGCAGAAAACAGTAACACTTGTTCAGAACGAAAGAAAGCACAGAGCCCCAGATTTTATGTTGTCCTGGAGAGCTTGCAGAGCACTGGGGAAAAGCAGGCAGAGAATTCCCTGCTAGCACCTTCTCTGTGCCTGGGAAGCAGAAGTGTTCCCATTGCTTCGCAGAATCGCTTTTGTGCAGAAAACAGTAACACTTGTTCAGAACGAAAGAAAGCACAGAGCCCCAGATTTTATGTTGTCCTGGAGAGCTTGCAGAGCACTGGGGAAAAGCAGGCAGAGAATTCCCTGCTAGCACCTTCTCTGTGCCTGGGAAACAGAAGTGTTCACATTGCTTCGCAGAATCGCTTTTGTGCAGAAAACAGTAACACTTGTTCAGAACGAAAGAAAGCACAGAGCCCCAGATTTTATGTTGTCCTGGAGAGCTTGCAGAGCACTGGGGAAAAGCAGGCAGAGAATTCCCTGCTAGCACCTTCTCTGTGCCTGGGAAGCAGAAGTCTTCACATTGCTTCGCAGAATCGCTTTTGTGCAGAAAACAGTAACACTTGTTCAGAACGAAAGAAAGCACAGAGCCCCAGATTTTATGTTGTCCTGGAGAGCTTGCAGAGCACTGGGGAAAAGCAGGCAGAGAATTCCCTGCTAGCACCTTCTCTGTGCCTGGGAAGCAGAAGTGTTCACATTGCTTCGCAGAATCGCTTTTGTGCAGAAAACAGTAACACTTGTTCAGAACGAAAGAAAGCACAGAGCCCTAGATTTTATGTTGTCCTGGAGAGCTTGCAGAGCACTGGGGAAAAGCAGGCAGAGAATTTCCTGCTAGCACCTTCTCTGTGCCTGGGAAGCAGAAGTGTTCACATTGCTTGGCAGAATCGCTTTTGTGCAGAAAACAGTAACACTTGTTCAGAACGAAAGAAAGCACAGAGCCCCAGATTTTATGTTGTCCTGGAGAGCTTGCAGAGCACTGGGGAAAAGCAGGCAGAGAATTCCCTGCTAGCACCTTCTCTGTGCCTGGGAAACAGAAGTGTTCCCATTGCTTCGCAGAATCGCTTTTGTGCAGAAAACAGTAACACTTGTTCAGAACGAAAGAAAGCACAGAGCCCCAGATTTGCTGTTGTCCTGGAGAGCTTGCAGAGCACTGGGGAAAGGCAGGCAGAGAATTCCCTGCTAGCACCTTCTTTGTGCCTGTTCACATTGCTTCGCAGAATCGCTTTTGTGCAGAAAACAGTAACACTTGTTCAGACGAAAAAAAGCACAGAGCCCCAGATTTTATGTTGTCCTGGAGAGCTTGCAGAGCACTGGGGAAAGGCAGGCAGAGAATTCCCTGCTAGCACCTTCTCTGTGCCTGTTCACATTGCTTCGCAGAATCGCTTTTGTGCAGAAAACAGTAACACTTGTTCAGACGAAAGAAAGCACAGAGCCCCAGATTCTATGTTGTCCTGGAGAGCTTGCAGAGCACTGGGGAAAGGCAGGCAGAGAATTCCCTGCTAGCACCTTCTCTGTGCCTGGGAAGCAGAAGTGTTCACATTGCTTCGCAGAATCGCTTTTGTGCAGAAAACAGTAACACTTGTTCAGAACGAAAGAAAGCACAGAGCCCCAGATTTGCTGTTGTCCTGGAGAGCTTGCAGAGCACTGGGGAAAGGCAGGCAGAGAATTCCCTGCTAGCACCTTCTTTGTGCCTGTTCACATTGCTTCGCAGAATCGCTTTTGTGCAGAAAACAGTAACACTTGTTCAGACGAAAAAAAGCACAGAGCCCCAGATTTTATGTTGTCCTGGAGAGCTTGCAGAGCACTGGGGAAAGGCAGGCAGAGAATTCCCTGCTAGCACCTTCTCTGTGCCTGTTCACATTGCTTCGCAGAATCGCTTTTGTGCAGAAAACAGTAACACTTGTTCAGACGAAAGAAAGCACAGAGCCCCAGATTCTATGTTGTCCTGGAGAGCTTGCAGAGCACTGGGGAAAGGCAGGCAGAGAATTCCCTGCTAGCACCTTCTCTGTGCCTGGGAAACAGAAGTGTTCCCATTGCTTCGCAGAATCGCTTTTGTGCAGAAAACAGTAACACTTGTTCAGACGAAAAAAAGCACAGAGCCCCAGATTTTATGTTGTCCTGGAGAGCTTGCAGAGCACTGGGGAAAAGCAGGCAGAGAATTCCCTGCTAGCACCTTCTCTGTGCCTGGGAAGCAGAAGTGTTCACATTGCTTCGCAGAATCGCTTTTGTGCAGAAAACAGTAACACTTGTTCAGAACGAAAGAAAGCACAGAGCCCCAGATTTTATGTTGTCCTGGAGAGCTTGCAGAGCACTGGGGAAAAGCAGGCAGAGAATTCCCTGCTAGCACCTTCTCTGTGCCTGGGAAGCAGAAGTCTTCACATTGCTTCGCAGAATCGCTTTTGTGCAGAAAACAGTAACACTTGTTCAGAACGAAAGAAAGCACAGAGCCCCAGATTTTATGTTGTCCTGGAGAGCTTGCAGAGCACTGGGGAAAAGCAGGCAGAGAATTCCCTGCTAGCACCTTCTCTGTGCCTGGGAAGCAGAAGTGTTCACATTGCTTCGCAGAATCGCTTTTGTGCAGAAAACAGTAACACTTGTTCAGAACGAAAGAAAGCACAGAGCCCCAGATTTTATGTTGTCCTGGAGAGCTTGCAGAGCACTGGGGAAAAGCAGGCAGAGAATTCCCTGCTAGCACCTTCTCTGTGCCTGGGAAGCAGAAGTGTTCACATTGCTTCGCAGAATCGCTTTTGTGCAGAAAACAGTAACACTTATTCAGAACGAAAGAAAGCACAGAGCCCCAGATTTGCTGTTGTCCTGGAGAGCTTGCAGAGCACTGGGGAAAGGCAGGCAGAGAATTCCCTGCTAGCACCTTCTTTGTGCCTGTTCACATTGCTTCGCAGAATCGCTTTTGTGCAGAAAACAGTAACACTTGTTCACACGAAAAAAAGCACAGAGCCACAGATTTTATGTTGTCCTGGAGAGCTTGCAGAGCACTGGGGAAAAGCAGGCAGAGAATTCCCTGCTAGCACCTTCTCTGTGCCTGGGAAGCAGAAGTGTTCACATTGCTTCGCAGAATCGCTTTTGTGCAGAAAACAGTAACACTTGTTCAGAACGAAAGAAAGCACAGAGCCCCAGATTTTATGTTGTCCTGGAGAGCTTGCAGAGCACTGGGGAAAAGCAGGCAGAGAATTCCCTGCTAGCACCTTCTCTGTGCCTGGGAAGCAGAAGTGTTCACATTGCTTCGCAGAATCGCTTTTGTGCAGAAAACACTAACACTTGTTCAGAACGAAAGAAAGCACAGAGCCCCAGATTTTATGTTGTCCTGGAGAGCTTGCAGAGCACTGGGGAAAGGCAGGCAGAGAATTCCCTGCTAGCACCTTCTCTGTGCCTGTTCACATTGCTTCGCAAGAATCGCTTTTGTGCAGAAAACAGTAACACTTGTTCAGAACGAAAGAAAGCACAGAGCCCCAGATTTTATGTTGTCCTGGAGAGCTTGCAGAGCACTGGGGAAAGGCAGGCAGAGAATTCCCTGCTAGCACCTTCTCTGTGCCTGGGAAGCAGAAGTGTTCACATTGCTTCGCAGAATCGCTTTTGTGCAGAAAACAGTAACACTTGTTCAGAACGAAAGAAAGCACAGAGCCCCAGATTTTATGTTGTGCTGGAGAGCTTGCAGAGCACTGGGGAAAAGCAGGCAGAGAATTCCCTGCTATCACCTTCTCTGTGCCTGGGAAACAGAAGTGTTCACATTGCTTCGCAGAATCGCTTTTGTGCAGAAAACACTAACACTTGTTCAGAACGAAAGAAAGCACAGAGCCCCAGATTTTATGTTGTCCTGGAGAGCTTGCAGAGCACTGGGGAAAGGCAGGCAGAGAATTCCCTGCTAGCACCTTCTCTGTGCCTGTTCACATTGCTTCGCAGAATCGCTTTTGTGCAGAAAACAGTAACACTTGTTCAGAACGAAAGAAAGCACAGAGCCCCAGATTTGCTGTTGTCCTGGAGAGCTTGCAGAGCACTGGGGAAAGGCAGGCAGAGAATTCCCTGCTAGCACCTTCTTTGTGCCTGTTCACATTGCTTCGCAGAATCGCTTTTGTGCAGAAAACAGTAACACTTGTTCAGACGAAAAAAAGCACAGAGCCCCAGATTTTATGTTGTCCTGGAGAGCTTGCAGAGCACTGGGGAAAGGCAGGCAGAGAATTCCCTGCTAGCACCTTCTCTGTGCCTGTTCACATTGCTTCGCAGAATCGCTTTTGTGCAGAAAACAGTAACACTTGTTCAGACGAAAGAAAGCACAGAGCCCCAGATTCTATGTTGTCCTGGAGAGCTTGCAGAGCACTGGGGAAAGGCAGGCAGAGAATTCCCTGCTAGCACCTTCTCTGTGCCTGGGAAACAGAAGTGTTCCCATTGCTTCGCAGAATCGCTTTTGTGCAGAAAACAGTAACACTTGTTCAGACGAAAAAAAGCACAGAGCCCCAGATTTTATGTTGTCCTGGAGAGCTTGCAGAGCACTGGGGAAAAGCAGGCAGAGAATTCCCTGCTAGCACCTTCTCTGTGCCTGGGAAGCAGAAGTGTTCACATTGCTTCGCAGAATCGCTTTTGTGCAGAAAACAGTAACACTTGTTCAGAACGAAAGAAAGCACAGAGCCCCAGATTTTATGTTGTCCTGGAGAGCTTGCAGAGCACTGGGGAAAAGCAGGCAGAGAATTCCCTGCTAGCACCTTCTCTGTGCCTGGGAAGCAGAAGTCTTCACATTGCTTCGCAGAATCGCTTTTGTGCAGAAAACAGTAACACTTGTTCAGAACGAAAGAAAGCACAGAGCCCCAGATTTTATGTTGTCCTGGAGAGCTTGCAGAGCACTGGGGAAAAGCAGGCAGAGAATTCCCTGCTAGCACCTTCTCTGTGCCTGGGAAGCAGAAGTGTTCACATTGCTTCGCAGAATCGCTTTTGTGCAGAAAACACTAACACTTGTTCAGAACGAAAGAAAGCACAGAGCCCCAGATTTTATGTTGTCCTGGAGAGCTTGCAGAGCACTGGGGAAAGGCAGGCAGAGAATTCCCTGCTAGCACCTTCTCTGTGCCTGTTCACATTGCTTCGCAAGAATCGCTTTTGTGCAGAAAACAGTAACACTTGTTCAGAACGAAAGAAAGCACAGAGCCCCAGATTTTATGTTGTCCTGGAGAGCTTGCAGAGCACTGGGGAAAGGCAGGCAGAGAATTCCCTGCTAGCACCTTCTCTGTGCCTGGGAAGCAGAAGTGTTCACATTGCTTCGCAGAATCGCTTTTGTGCAGAAAACAGTAACACTTGTTCAGAACGAAAGAAAGCACAGAGCCCCAGATTTGCTGTTGTCCTAGAGAGCTTGCAGAGCACTGGGGAAAGGCAGGCAGAGAATTCCCTGCTAGCACCTTCTTTGTGCCTGTTCACATTGCTTCGCAGAATCGCTTTTGTGCAGAAAACAGTAACACTTGTTCAGAACGAAAGAAAACACAGAGCCCCAGATTTGCTGTTGTCCTAGAGAGCTTGCAGAGCACTGGGGAAAGGCAGGCAGAGAATTCCCTGCTAGCACCTTCTTTGTGCCTGTTCACATTGCTTCGCAGAATCGCTTTTGTGCAGAAAACAGTAACACTTGTTCAGACGAAAAAAAGCACAGAGCCCCAGATTTTATGTTGTCCTGGAGAGCTTGCAGAGCACTGGGGAAAAGCAGGCAGAGAATTCCCTGCTAGCACCTTCTCTGTGCCTGGGAAGCAGAAGTGTTCACATTGCTTCGCAGAATCGCTTTTGTGCAGAAAACAGTAACACTTGTTCAGAACGAAAGAAAGCACAGAGCCCCAGATTTTATGTTGTCCTGGAGAGCTTGCAGAGCACTGGGGAAAAGCAGGCAGAGAATTCCCTGCTAGCACCTTCTCTGTGCCTGGGAAGCAGAAGTGTTCACATTGCTTCGCAGAATCGCTTTTGTGCAGAAAACAGTAACACTTGTTCAGAACGAAAGAAAGCACAGAGCCCCAGATTTTATGTTGTCCTGGAGAGCTTGCAGAGCACTGGGGAAAAGCAGTCAGAGATTTCCCTGCTAGCACCTTCTCTGTGCCTGGGAAGCAGAAGTGTTCCCATTGCTTCGCAGAATCGCTTTTGTGCAGAAAACAGTAACACTTGTTCAGAACGAAAGAAAGCACAGAGCCCCAGATTTTATGTTGTCCTAGAGAGCTTGCAGAGCACTGGGGAAAGGCAGGCAGAGAATTCCCTGCTAGCACCTTCTTTGTGCCTGTTCACATTGCTTCGCAGAATCGCTTTTGTGCAGAAAACAGTAACACTTGTTCAGAACGAAAGAAAGCACAGAGCCCCAGATTTTATGTTGTCCTGGAGAGCTTGCAGAGCACTGGGGAAAAGCAGGCAGAGAATTCCCTGCTAGCACCTTCTCTGTGCCTGGGAAGCAGAAGTGTTCACATTGCTTCGCAGAATCGCTTTTGTGCAGAAAACAGTAACACTTGTTCAGAACGAAAGAAAGCACAGAGCCCCAGATTTTATGTTGTCCTGGAGAGCTTGCAGAGCACTGGGGAAAAGCAGGCAGAGAATTCCCTGCTAGCACCTTCTCTGTGCCTGGGAAGCAGAAGTGTTCACATTGCTTCGCAGAATCGCTTTTGTGCAGAAAACAGTAACACTTGTTCAGAACGAAAGAAAGCACAGAGCCCCAGATTTTATGTTGTCCTGGAGAGCTTGCAGAGCACTGGGGAAAAGCAGGCAGAGAATTCCCTGCTAGCACCTTCTCTGTGCCTGGGAAGCAGAAGTCTTCACATTGCTTCGCAGAATCGCTTTTGTGCAGAAAACAGTAACACTTGTTCAGAACGAAAGAAAGCACAGAGCCCCAGATTTTATGTTGTCCTGGAGAGCTTGCAGAGCACTGGGGAAAAGCAGGCAGAGAATTCCCTGCTAGCACCTTCTCTGTGCCTGGGAAGCAGAAGTGTTCACATTGCTTCGCAGAATCGCTTTTGTGCAGAAAACAGTAACACTTGTTCAGAACGAAAGAAAGCACAGAGCCCCAGATTTTATGTTGTCCTGGAGAGCTTGCAGAGCACTGGGGAAAAGCAGGCAGAGAATTCCCTGCTAGCACCTTCTCTGTGCCTGGGAAGCAGAAGTGTTCACATTGCTTCGCAGAATCGCTTTTGTGCAGAAAACAGTAACACTTGTTCAGAACGAAAGAAAGCACAGAGCCCCAGATTTTATGTTGTCCTGGAGAGCTTGCAGAGCACTGGGGAAAGGCAGGCAGAGAATTCCCTTCTAGCACCTTCTTTGTGCCTGTTCACATTGCTTCGCAGAATCGCTTTTGTGCAGAAAACAGTAACACTTGTTCAGAACGAAAGAAAGCACAGAGCCCCAGATTTTATGTTGTCCTGGAGAGCTTGCAGAGCACTGGGGAAAAGCAGTCAGAGAATTCCCTGCTAGCACCTTCTCTGTGCCTGGGAAGCAGAAGTCTTCACATTGCTTCGCAGAATCGCTTTTGTGCAGAAAACAGTAACACTTGTTCAGAACGAAAGAAAGCACAGAGCCCCAGATTTTATGTTGTCATGGAGAGCTTGCAGAGCACTGGGGAAAAGCAGGCAGAGAATTCCCTGCTAGCACCTTCTCTGTGCCTGGGAAACAGAAGTGTTCCCATTGCTTCGCAGAATCGCTTTTGTGCAGAAAACAGTAACACTTGTTCAGAACGAAAGAAAGCACAGAGCCCCAGATTTTATGTTGTCCTGGAGAGCTTGCAGAGCACTGGGGAAAGGCAGGCAGAGAATTCCCTGCTAGCACCTTCTCTGTGCCTGTTCACATTGCTTCGCAGAATCGCTTTTGTGCAGAAAACAGTAACACTTGTTCAGAACGAAAGAAAGCACAGAGCCCCAGATTTTATGTTGTCCTGGAGAGCTTGCAGAGCACTGGGGAAAAGCAGGCAGAGAATTCCCTGCTAGCACCTTCTCTGTGCCTGGGAAGCAGAAGTGTTCACATTGCTTCGCAGAATCGCTTTTGTGCAGAAAACAGTAACACTTGTTCAGAACGAAAGAAAGCACAGAGCCCCAGATTTTATGTTGTCCTGGAGAGCTTGCAGAGCACTGGGGAAAAGCAGGCAGAGAATTCCCTGCTAGCACCTTCTCTGTGCCTGGGAAGCAGAAGTGTTCACATTGCTTCGCAGAATCGCTTTTGTGCAGAAAACAGTAACACTTGTTCAGAACGAAAGAAAGCACAGAGCCCCAGATTTTATGTTGTCCTGGAGAGCTTGCAGAGCACTGGGGAAAAGCAGGCAGAGAATTCCCTGCTAGCACCTTCTCTGTGCCTGGGAAGCAGAAGTGTTCACATTGCTTCGCAGAATCGCTTTTGTGCAGAAAACATTAACACTTGTTCAGAACGAAAGAAAGCACAGAGCCCCAGATTTTATGTTGTCCTGGAGAGCTTGCAGAGCACTGGGGAAAAGCAGGCAGAGAATTCCCTGCTAGCACCTTCTCTGTGCCTGGGAAGCAGAAGTGTTCACATTGCTTCGCAGAATCGCTTTTGTGCAGAAAACAGTAACACTTGTTCAGAACGAAAGAAAGCACAGAGCCCCAGATTTGCTGTTGTCCTGGAGAGCTTGCAGAGCACTGGGGAAAAGCAGGCAGAGAATTCCCTGCTAGCACCTTCTCTGTGCCTGGGAAACAGAAGTGTTCACATTGCTTCGCAGAATCGCTTTTGTGCAGAAAACACTAACACTTGTTCAGAACGAAAGAAAGCACAGAGCCCCAGATTTTATGTTGTCCTGGAGAGCTTGCAGAGCACTGGGGAAAGGCAGGCAGAGAATTCCCTGCTAGCACCTTCTCTGTGCCTGTTCACATTGCTTCGCAAGAATCGCTTTTGTGCAGAAAACAGTAACACTTGTTCAGAACGAAAGAAAGCACAGAGCCCCCAGATTTTATGTTGTCCTGGAGAGCTTGCAGAGCACTGGGGAAAAGCAGGCAGAGAATTCCCTGCTAGCACCTTCTCTGTGCCTGGGAAGCAGAAGTGTTCACATTGCTTCGCAGAATCGCTTTTGTGCAGAAAACAGTAACACTTGTTCAGAACGAAAAAAAGCACAGAGCCCCAGATTTTATGTTGTCCTGGAGAGCTTGCAGAGCACTGGGGAAAAGCAGGCAGAGAATTCCCTGCTAGCACCTTCTCTGTGCCTGGGAAACAGAAGTGTTCCCATTGCTTCGCAGAATCGCTTTTGTGCAGAAAACAGTAACACTTGTTCAGAACGAAAGAAAGCACAGAGCCCCAGATTTGCTGTTGTCCTGGAGAGCTTGCAGAGCACTGGGGAAAGGCAGGCAGAGAATTCCCTGCTAGCACCTTCTTTGTGCCTGTTCACATTGCTTCGCAGAATCGCTTTTGTGCAGAAAACACTAACACTTGTTCAGAACGAAAGAAAGCACAGAGCCCCAGATTTTATGTTGTCCTGCAGAGCTTGCAGAGCACTGGGGAAAAGCAGGCAGAGAATTCCCTGCTATCACCTTCTCTGTGCCTGGGAAACAGAAGTGTTCACATTGCTTCGCAGAATCGCTTTTGTGCAGAAAACACTAACACTTGTTCAGAACGAAAGAAAGCACAGAGCCCCAGATTTTATGTTGTCCTGGAGAGCTTGCAGAGCACTGGGGAAAGGCAGGCAGAGAATTCCCTGCTAGCACCTTCTCTGTGCCTGTTCACATTGCTTCGCAGAATCGCTTTTGTGCAGAAAACAGTAACACTTGTTCAGACGAAAGAAAGCACAGAGCCCCAGATTCTATGTTGTCCTGGAGAGCTTGCAGAGCACTGGGGAAAAGCAGGCAGAGAATTCCCTGCTAGCACCTTCTCTGTGCCTGGGAAACAGAAGTGTTCACATTGCTTCGCAGAATCGCTTTTGTGCAGAAAACAGTAACACTTGTTCAGAACGAAAGAAAGCACAGAGCCCCAGATTTTATGTTGTCCTGGAGAGCTTGCAGAGCACTGGGGAAAGGCAGGCAGAGAATTCCCTGCTAGCACCTTCTCTGTGCCTGTTCACATTGCTTCGCAGAATCGCTTTTGTGCAGAAAACAGTAACACTTGTTCAGACGAAAGAAAGCACAGAGCCCCAGATTCTATGTTGTCCTGGAGAGCTTGCAGAGCACTGGGGAAAAGCAGGCAGAGAATTCCCTGCTAGCACCTTCTCTGTGCCTGGGAAGCAGAAGTGTTCACATTGCTTCGCAGACTCGCTTTTGTGCAGAAAACAGTAACACTTGTTCAGAACGAAAGAAAGCACAGAGCCCCAGATTTTATGTTGTCCTGGAGAGCTTGCAGAGCACTGGGGAAAGGCAGGCAGAGAATTCCCTGCTAGCACCTTCTCTGTGCCTGTTCACATTGCTTCGCAAGAATCGCTTTTGTGCAGAAAACAGTAACACTTGTTCAGAACGAAAGAAAGCACAGAGCCCCAGATTTTATGTTGTCCTGGAGAGCTTGCAGAGCACTGGGGAAATGCAGGCAGAGAATTCCCTGCTAGCGCCTTCTCTGTGCCTGGGAAGAAGAAGTGTTCACATTGCTTCGCAGAATCGCTTTTGTGCAGAAAACAGTAACACTTGTTCAGAATGAAAGAAAGCACAGAGCCCCAGATTTTATGTTGTGCTGGAGAGCTTGCAGAGCACTGGGGAAAAGCAGGCAGAGAATTCCCTGCTAGCACCTTCTCTGTGCCTGGGAAACAGAAGTGTTCACATTGCTTCGCAGAATCGCTTTTGTGCAGAAAACAGTAACACTTGTTCAGAACGAAAGAAAGCACAGAGCCCCAGATTTCATGTTGTCCTGGAGAGCTTGTAGAGCACTGGGGAAAGGCAGGCAGAGAATTCCCTGCTAGCACCTTCTCTGTGCCTGTTCACATTGCTTCGCAGAATCGCTTTTGTGCAGAAAACAGTAACACTTGTTCAGACGAAAGAAAGCACAGAGCCCCAGATTCTATGTTGTCCTGGAGAGCTTGCAGAGCACTGGGGAAAGGCAGGCAGAGAATTCCCTGCTAGCACCTTCTCTGTGCCTGGGAAACAGAAGTGTTCCCATTGCTTCGCAGAATCGCTTTTGTGCAGAAAACAGTAACACTTGTTCAGACGAAAAAAAGCACAGAGCCCCAGATTTTATGTTGTCCTGGAGAGCTTGCAGAGCACTGGGGAAAAGCAGGCAGAGAATTCCCTGCTAGCACCTTCTCTGTGCCTGGGAAGCAGAAGTGTTCACATTGCTTCGCAGAATCGCTTTTGTGCAGAAAACAGTAACACTTGTTCAGAACGAAAGAAAGCACAGAGCCCCAGATTTTATGTTGTCCTGGAGAGCTTGCAGAGCACTGGGGAAAAGCAGGCAGAGAATTCCCTGCTAGCACCTTCTCTGTGCCTGGGAAGCAGAAGTCTTCACATTGCTTCGCAGAATCGCTTTTGTGCAGAAAACAGTAACACTTGTTCAGAACGAAAGAAAGCACAGAGCCCCAGATTTTATGTTGTCCTGGAGAGCTTGCAGAGCACTGGGGAAAAGCAGGCAGAGAATTTCCTGCTAGCACCTTCTCTGTGCCTGGGAAGCAGAAGTGTTCACATTGCTTCGCAGAATCGCTTTTGTGCAGAAAACATTAACACTTGTTCAGAACGAAAGAAAGCACAGAGCCCCAGATTTTATGTTGTCCTGGAGAGCTTGCAGAGCACTGGGGAAAAGCAGGCAGAGAATTCCCTGCTAGCACCTTCTCTGTGCCTGGGAAGCAGAAGTCTTCACATTGCTTCGCAGAATCGCTTTTGTGCAGAAAACAGTAACACTTGTTCAGAACGAAAGAAAGCACAGAGCCCCAGATTTTATGTTGTCCTGGAGAGCTTGCAGAGCACTGGGGAAAAGCAGGCAGAGAATTCCCTGCTAGCACCTTCTCTGTGCCTGGGAAACAGAAGTGTTCCCATTGCTTCGCAGAATCGCTTTTGTGCAGAAAACAGTAACACTTGTTCAGAACGAAAGAAAGCACAGAGCCCCAGATTTTATGTTGTCCTGGAGAGCTTGCAGAGCACTGGGGAAAGGCAGGCAGAGAATTCCCTGCTAGCACCTTCTTTGTGCCTGTTCACATTGCTTCGCAGAATCGCTTTTGTGCAGAAAACAGTAACACTTGTTCAGAACGAAAGAAAGCACAGAGCCCCAGATTTTATGTTGTCCTGGAGAGCTTGCAGAGCACTGGGGAAAGGCAGACAGAGAATTCCCTGCTAGCACCTTCTCTGTGCCTGGGAAACAGAAGTGTTCCCATTGCTTCGCAGAATCGCTTTTGTGCAGAAAACAGTAACACTTGTTCAGACGAAAGAAAGCACAGAGCCCCAGATTTTATGTTGTCCTGGAGAGCTTGCAGAGCACTGGGGAAAAGCAGGCAGAGAATTCCCTGCTAGCACCTTCTCTGTGCCTGGGAAGCAGAAGTGTTCACATTGCTTCGCAGAATCGCTTTTGTGCAGAAAACAGTAACACTTGTTCAGAACGAAAGAAAGCACAGAGCCCCAGATTTTATGTTGTCCTGGAGAGCTTGCAGAGCACTGGGGAAAAGCAGGCAGAGAATTCCCTGCTAGCACCTTCTCTGTGCCTGGGAAGCAGAAGTGTTCACATTGCTTCGCAGAATCGCTTTTTGTGCAGAAAACAGTAACACTTGTTCAGAACGAAAGAAAGCACAGAGCCCCAGATTTTATGTTGTCCTGGAGAGCTTGCAGAGCACTGGGGAAAAGCAGGCAGAGAATTCCCTGCTAGCACCTTCTCTGTGCCTGGGAAGCAGAAGTGTTCACATTGCTTCGCAGAATCGCTTTTGTGCAGAAAACAGTAACACTTGTTCAGAACGAAAGAAAGCACAGAGCCCCAGATTTTATGTTGTCCTGGAGAGCTTGCAGAGCACTGGGGAAAAGCAGGCAGAGAATTCCCTGCTAGCACCTTCTCTGTGCCTGGGAAGCAGAAGTGTTCACATTGCTTCGCAGAATCGCTTTTGTGCAGAAAACAGTAACACTTGTTCAGAACGAAAGAAAGCACAGAGCCCCAGATTTTATGTTGTCCTGGAGAGCTTGCAGAGCACTGGGGAAAAGCAGGCAGAGAATTCCCTGCTAGCACCTTCTCTGTGCCTGGGAAGCAGAAGTGTTCACATTGCTTCGCAGAATCGCTTTTGTGCAGAAAACAGTAACACTTGTTCAGAACGAAAGAAAGCACAGAGCCCCAGATTTTATGTTGTCCTGGAGAGCTTGCAGAGCACTGGGGAAAAGCAGGCAGAGAATTCCTGCTAGCACCTTCTCTGTGCCTGGGAAGCAGAAGTGTTCACATTGCTTCGCAGAATCGCTTTTGTGCAGAAAACAGTAACACTTGTTCAGAACGAAAGAAAGCACAGAGCCCCAGATTTTATGTTGTCCTGGAGAGCTTGCAGAGCACTGGGGAAAAGCAGGCAGAGAATTCCCTGCTAGCACCTTCTCTGTGCCTGGGAAACAGAAGTGTTCCCATTGCTTCGCAGAATCGCTTTTGTGCAGAAAACAGTAACACTTGTTCAGAACGAAAGAAAGCACAGAGCCCCAGATTTGCTGTTGTCCTGGAGAGCTTGCAGAGCACTGGGGAAAGGCAGGCAGAGAATTCCCTGCTAGCACCTTCTTTGTGCCTGTTCACATTGCTTCGCAGAATCGCTTTTGTGCAGAAAACAGTAACACTTGTTCAGACGAAAAAAAGCACAGAGCCCCAGATTTTATGTTGTCCTGGAGAGCTTGCAGAGCACTGGGGAAAGGCAGGCAGAGAATTCCCTGCTAGCACCTTCTCTGTGCCTGTTCACATTGCTTCGCAGAATCGCTTTTGTGCAGAAAACAGTAACACTTGTTCAGACGAAAGAAAGCACAGAGCCCCAGATTCTATGTTGTCCTGGAGAGCTTGCAGAGCACTGGGGAAAGGCAGGCAGAGAATTCCCTGCTAGCACCTTCTCTGTGCCTGGGAAACAGAAGTGTTCCCATTGCTTCGCAGAATCGCTTTTGTGCAGAAAACAGTAACACTTGTTCAGACGAAAAAAAGCACAGAGCCCCAGATTTTATGTTGTCCTGGAGAGCTTGCAGAGCACTGGGGAAAAGCAGGCAGAGAATTCCCTGCTAGCACCTTCTCTGTGCCTGGGAAGCAGAAGTGTTCACATTGCTTCGCAGAATCGCTTTTGTGCAGAAAACAGTAACACTTGTTCAGAACGAAAGAAAGCACAGAGCCCCAGATTTTATGTTGTCCTGGAGAGCTTGCAGAGCACTGGGGAAAAGCAGGCAGAGAATTCCCTGCTAGCACCTTCTCTGTGCCTGGGAAGCAGAAGTGTTCACATTGCTTCGCAGAATCGCTTTTGTGCAGAAAACAGTAACACTTGTTCAGAACGAAAGAAAGCACAGAGCCCCAGATTTTATGTTGTCCTGGAGAGCTTGCAGAGCACTGGGGAAAAGCAGGCAGAGAATTCCCTGCTAGCACCTTCTCTGTGCCTGGGAAGCAGAAGTGTTCCCATTGCTTCGCAGAATCGCTTTTGTGCAGAAAACAGTAACACTTGTTCAGAACGAAAGAAAGCACAGAGCCCCAGATTTGCTGTTGTCCTGGAGAGCTTGCAGAGCACTGGGGAAATTCCCTGCTAGCACCTTCTTTGTGCCTGTTCACATTGCTTCGCAGAATCGCTTTTGTGCAGAAAACAGTAACACTTGTTCAGACGAAAAAAAGCACAGAGCCCCAGATTTTATGTTGTCCTGGAGAGCTTGCAGAGCACTGGGGAAAGGCAGGCAGAGAATTCCCTGCTAGCACCTTCTCTGTGCCTGGGAAACAGAAGTGTTCACATTGCTTCGCAGAATCGCTTTTGTGCAGAAAACAGTAACACTTGTTCAGACGAAAGAAAGCACAGAGCCCCAGATTCTATGTTGTCCTGGAGAGCTTGCAGAGCACTGGGGAAAGGCAGGCAGAGAATTCCCTGCTAGCACCTTCTCTGTGCCTGGGAAACAGAAGTGTTCCCATTGCTTCGCAGAATCGCTTTTGTGCAGAAAACAGTAACACTTGTTCAGACGAAAAAAAGCACAGAGCCCCAGATTTTATGTTGTCCTGGAGAGCTTGCAGAGCACTGGGGAAAAGCAGGCAGAGAATTCCCTGCTAGCACCTTCTCTGTGCCTGGGAAGCAGAAGTGTTCACATTGCTTCGCAGAATCGCTTTTGTGCAGAAAACAGTAACACTTGTTCAGAACGAAAGAAAGCACAGAGCCCCAGATTTTATGTTGTCCTGGAGAGCTTGCAGAGCACTGGGGAAAAGCAGGCAGAGAATTCCCTGCTAGCACCTTCTCTGTGCCTGGGAAGCAGAAGTGTTCACATTGCTTCGCAGAATCGCTTTTGTGCAGAAAACAGTAACACTTGTTCAGAACGAAAGAAAGCACAGAGCCCCAGATTTTATGTTGTCCTGGAGAGCTTGCAGAGCACTGGGGAAAAGCAGGCAGAGAATTCCCTGCTAGCACCTTCTCTGTGCCTGGGAAGCAGAAGTGTTCACATTGCTTCGCAGAATCGCTTTTGTGCAGAAAACAGTAACACTTGTTCAGAACGAAAGAAAGCACAGAGCCCCAGATTTTATGTTGTCCTGGAGAGCTTGCAGAGCACTGGGGAAAAGCAGGCAGAGAATTCCCTGCTAGCACCTTCTCTGTGCCTGGGAAGCAGAAGTCTTCACATTGCTTCGCAGAATCGCTTTTGTGCAGAAAACAGTAACACTTGTTCAGAACGAAAGAAAGCACAGAGCCCCAGATTTTATGTTGTCCTGGAGAGCTTGCAGAGCACTGGGGAAAAGCAGGCAGAGAATTCCCTGCTAGCACCTTCTCTGTGCCTGGGAAGCAGAAGTGTTCACATTGCTTCGCAGAATCGCTTTTGTGCAGAAAACAGTAACACTTGTTCAGAACGAAAGAAAGCACAGAGCCCCAGATTTTATGTTGTCCTGGAGAGCTTGCAGAGCACTGGGGAAAAGCAGGCAGAGAATTTGCTGCTAGCACCTTCTCTGTGCCTGGGAAGCAGAAGTGTTCACATTGCTTCGCAGAATCGCTTTTGTGCAGAAAACAGTAACACTTGTTCAGAACGAAAGAAAGCACAGAGCCCCAGATTTTATGTTGTCCTGGAGAGCTTGCAGAGCACTGGGGAAAAGCAGGCAGAGAATTCCCTGCTAGCACCTTCTCTGTGCCTGGGAAACAGAAGTGTTCCCATTGCTTCGCAGAATCGCTTTTGTGCAGAAAACAGTAACACTTGTTCAGAACGAAAGAAAGCACAGAGCCCCAGATTTGCTGTTGTCCTGGAGAGCTTGCAGAGCACTGGGGAAAGGCAGGCAGAGAATTCCCTGCTAGCACCTTCTTTGTGCCTGTTCACATTGCTTCGCAGAATCGCTTTTGTGCAGAAAACAGTAACACTTGTTCAGACGAAAAAAAGCACAGAGCCCCAGATTTTATGTTGTCCTGGAGAGCTTGCAGAGCACTGGGGAAAGGCAGGCAGAGAATTCCCTGCTAGCACCTTCTCTGTGCCTGTTCACATTGCTTCGCAGAATCGCTTTTGTGCAGAAAACAGTAACACTTGTTCAGAACGAAAGAAAGCACAGAGCCCCAGATTTTATGTTGTCCTGGAGAGCTTGCAGAGCACTGGGGAAAAGCAGGCAGAGAATTCCCTGCTAGCACCTTCTCTGTGCCTGGGAAGCAGAAGTCTTCACATTGCTTCGCAGAATCGCTTTTGTGCAGAAAACAGTAACACTTGTTCAGAACGAAAGAAAGCACAGAGCCCCAGATTTTATGTTGTCCTGGAGAGCTTGCAGAGCACTGGGGAAAAGCAGGCAGAGAATTCCCTGCTAGCACCTTCTCTGTGCCTGGGAAACAGAAGTGTTCCCATTGCTTCGCAGAATCGCTTTAGTGCAGAAAACAGTAACACTTATTCAGAACGAAAGAAAGCACAGAGCCCCAGATTTGCTGTTGTCCTGGAGAGCTTGCAGAGCACTGGGGAAAGGCAGGCAGAGAATTCCCTGCTAGCACCTTCTTTGTGCCTGTTCACATTGCTTCGCAGAATCGCTTTTGTGCAGAAAACAGTAACACTTGTTCACACGAAAAAAAGCACAGAGCCCCAGATTTTATGTTGTCCTGGAGAGCTTGCAGAGCACTGGGGAAAAGCAGGCAGAGAATTCCCTGCTAGCACCTTCTCTGTGCCTGGGAAGCAGAAGTGTTCACATTGCTTCGCAGAATCGCTTTTGTGCAGAAAACAGTAACACTTGTTCGGAACGAAAGAAAGCACAGAGCCCCAGATTTTATGTTGTCCTGGAGAGCTTGCAGAGCACTGGGGAAAAGCAGGCAGAGAATTCCCTGCTAGCACCTTCTCTGTGCCTGGGAAGCAGAAGTGTTCACATTGCTTCGCAGAATCGCTTTTGTGCAGAAAACACTAACACTTGTTCAGAACGAAAGAAAGCACAGAGCCCCAGATTTTATGTTGTCCTGGAGAGCTTGCAGAGCACTGGGGAAAGGCAGGCAGAGAATTCCCTGCTAGCACCTTCTCTGTGCCTGTTCACATTGCTTCGCAAGAATCGCTTTTGTGCAGAAAACAGTAACACTTGTTCAGAACGAAAGAAAGCACAGAGCCCCAGATTTTATGTTGTCCTGGAGAGCTTGCAGAGCACTGGGGAAAAGCAGGCAGAGAATTCCCTGCTAGCACCTTCTCTGTGCCTGGGAAGCAGAAGTGTTCACATTGCTTCGCAGAATCGCTTTTGTGCAGAAAACAGTAACACTTGTTCAGAACGAAAGAAAGCACAGAGCCCCAGATTTTATGTTGTGCTGGAGAGCTTGCAGAGCACTGGGGAAAAGCAGGCAGAGAATTCCCTGCTAGCACCTTCTCTGTGCCTGGGAAACAGAAGTGTTCACATTGCTTCGCAGAATCGCTTTTGTGCAGAAAACAGTAACACTTGTTCAGAACGAAAGAAAGCACAGAGCCCCAGATTTTATGTTGTCCTGGAGAGCTTGCAGAGCACTGGGGAAAGGCAGGCAGAGAATTCCCTGCTAGCACCTTCTCTGTGCCTGTTCACATTGCTTCGCAGAATCGCTTTTGTGCAGAAAACAGTAACACTTGTTCAGAACGAAAGAAAGCACAGAGCCCCAGATTTGCTGTTGTCCTAGAGAGCTTGCAGAGCACTGGGGAAAGGCAGGCAGAGAATTCCCTGCTAGCACCTTCTTTGTGCCTGTTCACATTGCTTCGCAGAATCGCTTTTGTGCAGAAAACAGTAACACTTGTTCAGACGAAAAAAAGCACAGAGCCCCAGATTTTATGTTGTCCTGGAGAGCTTGCAGAGCACTGGGGAAAAGCAGGCAGAGAATTCCCTGCTAGCACCTTCTCTGTGCCTGGGAAACAGAAGTGTTCACATTGCTTCGCAGAATCGCTTTTGTGCAGAAAACAGTAACACTTGTTCAGAACGAAAGAAAGCACAGAGCCCCAGATTTTATGTTGTCCTGGAGAGCTTGCAGAGCACTGGGGAAAAGCAGGCAGAGAATTCCCTGCTAGCACCTTCTCTGTGCCTGGGAAGCAGAAGTGTTCACATTGCTTCGCAGAATCGCTTTTGTGCAGAAAACACTAACACTTGTTCAGAACGAAAGAAAGCACAGAGCCCCAGATTTTATGTTGTGCTGGAGAGCTTGCAGAGCACTGGGGAAAAGCAGGCAGAGAATTCCCTGCTAGCACCTTCTCTGTGCCTGGGAAGCAGAAGTGTTCCCATTGCTTCGCAGAATCGCTTTTGTGCAGAAAACAGTAACACTTGTTCAGAACGAAAGAAAGCACAGAGCCCCAGATTTTATGTTGTCCTGGAGAGCTTGCAGAGCACTGGGGAAAAGCAGGCAGAGAATTCCCTGCTAGCACCTTCTCTGTGCCTGGGAAGCAGAAGTGTTCACATTGCTTCGCAGAATCGCTTTTGTGCAGAAAACAGTAACACTTGTTCAGAACGAAAGAAAGCACAGAGCCCCAGATTTTATGTTGTCCTGGAGAGCTTGCAGAGCACTGGGGAAAAGCAGGCAGAGAATTCCCTGCTAGCACCTTCTCTGTGCCTGGGAAGCAGAAGTCTTCACATTGCTTCGCAGAATCGCTTTTGTGCAGAAAACAGTAACACTTGTTCAGAACGAAAGAAAGCACAGAGCCCCAGATTTTATGTTGTCCTGGAGAGCTTGCAGAGCACTGGGGAAAAGCAGGCAGAGAATTCCCTGCTAGCACCTTCTCTGTGCCTGGGAAGCAGAAGTGTTCACATTGCTTCGCAGAATCGCTTTTGTGCAGAAAACAGTAACACTTGTTCAGAACGAAAGAAAGCACAGAGCCCCAGATTTTATGTTGTCCTGGAGAGCTTGCAGAGCACTGGGGAAAAGCAGGCAGAGAATTTCCTGCTAGCACCTTCTCTGTGCCTGGGAAGCAGAAGTGTTCACATTGCTTCGCAGAATCGCTTTTGTGCAGAAAACAGTAACACTTGTTCAGAACGAAAGAAAGCACAGAGCCCCAGATTTTATGTTGTCCTGGAGAGCTTGCAGAGCACTGGGGAAAAGCAGGCAGAGAATTCCCTGCTAGCACCTTCTCTGTGCCTGGGAAACAGAAGTGTTCCCATTGCTTCGCAGAATCGCTTTTGTGCAGAAAACAGTAACACTTGTTCAGAACGAAAGAAAGCACAGAGCCCCAGATTTGCTGTTGTCCTGGAGAGCTTGCAGAGCACTGGGGAAAGGCAGGCAGAGAATTCCCTGCTAGCACCTTCTTTGTGCCTGTTCACATTGCTTCGCAGAATCGCTTTTGTGCAGAAAACAGTAACACTTGTTCAGACGAAAAAAAGCACAGAGCCCCAGATTTTATGTTGTCCTGGAGAGCTTGCAGAGCACTGGGGAAAGGCAGGCAGAGAATTCCCTGCTAGCACCTTCTCTGTGCCTGTTCACATTGCTTCGCAGAATCGCTTTTGTGCAGAAAACAGTAACACTTGTTCAGACGAAAGAAAGCACAGAGCCCCAGATTCTATGTTGTCCTGGAGAGCTTGCAGAGCACTGGGGAAAGGCAGGCAGAGAATTCCCTGCTAGCACCTTCTCTGTGCCTGGGAAACAGAAGTGTTCCCATTGCTTCGCAGAATCGCTTTTGTGCAGAAAACAGTAACACTTGTTCAGACGAAAAAAAGCACAGAGCCCCAGATTTTATGTTGTCCTGGAGAGCTTGCAGAGCACTGGGGAAAAGCAGGCAGAGAATTCCCTGCTAGCACCTTCTCTGTGCCTGGGAAGCAGAAGTGTTCACATTGCTTCGCAGAATCGCTTTTGTGCAGAAAACAGTAACACTTGTTCAGAACGAAAGAAAGCACAGAGCCCCAGATTTTATGTTGTCCTGGAGAGCTTGCAGAGCACTGGGGAAAAGCAGGCAGAGAATTCCCTGCTAGCACCTTCTCTGTGCCTGGGAAGCAGAAGTGTTCACATTGCTTCGCAGAATCGCTTTTGTGCAGAAAACAGTAACACTTGTTCAGAACGAAAGAAAGCACAGAGCCCCAGATTTTATGTTGTCCTGGAGAGCTTGCAGAGCACTGGGGAAAAGCAGGCAGAGAATTCCCTGCTAGCACCTTCTCTGTGCCTGGGAAGCAGAAGTGTTCCCATTGCTTCGCAGAATCGCTTTTGTGCAGAAAACAGTAACACTTGTTCAGAACGAAAGAAAGCACAGAGCCCCAGATTTGCTGTTGTCCTGGAGAGCTTGCAGAGCACTGGGGAAAGGCAGGCAGAGAATTCCCTGCTAGCACCTTCTTTGTGCCTGTTCACATTGCTTCGCAGAATCGCTTTTGTGCAGAAAACAGTAACACTTGTTCAGACGAAAAAAAGCACAGAGCCCCAGATTTTATGTTGTCCTGGAGAGCTTGCAGAGCACTGGGGAAAGGCAGGCAGAGAATTCCCTGCTAGCACCTTCTCTGTGCCTGTTCACATTGCTTCGCAGAATCGCTTTTGTGCAGAAAACAGTAACACTTGTTCAGACGAAAGAAAGCACAGAGCCCCAGATTCTATGTTGTCCTGGAGAGCTTGCAGAGCACTGGGGAAAGGCAGGCAGAGAATTCCCTGCTAGCACCTTCTCTGTGCCTGGGAAACAGAAGTGTTCCCATTGCTTCGCAGAATCGCTTTTGTGCAGAAAACAGTAACACTTGTTCAGACGAAAAAAAGCACAGAGCCCCAGATTTTATGTTGTCCTGGAGAGCTTGCAGAGCACTGGGGAAAAGCAGGCAGAGAATTCCCTGCTAGCACCTTCTCTGTGCCTGGGAAGCAGAAGTGTTCACATTGCTTCGCAGAATCGCTTTTGTGCAGAAAACAGTAACACTTGTTCAGAACGAAAGAAAGCACAGAGCCCCAGATTTTATGTTGTCCTGGAGAGCTTGCAGAGCACTGGGGAAAAGCAGGCAGAGAATTCCCTGCTAGCACCTTCTCTGTGCCTGGGAAGCAGAAGTGTTCACATTGCTTCGCAGAATCGCTTTTGTGCAGAAAACAGTAACACTTGTTCAGAACGAAAGAAAGCACAGAGCCCCAGATTTTATGTTGTCCTGGAGAGCTTGCAGAGCACTGGGGAAAAGCAGGCAGAGAATTCCCTGCTAGCACCTTCTCTGTGCCTGGGAAGCAGAAGTGTTCCCATTGCTTCGCAGAATCGCTTTTGTGCAGAAAACAGTAACACTTGTTCAGAACGAAAGAAAGCACAGAGCCCCAGATTTGCTGTTGTCCTGGAGAGCTTGCAGAGCACTGGGGAAAGGCAGGCAGAGAATTCCCTGCTAGCACCTTCTTTGTGCCTGTTCACATTGCTTCGCAGAATCGCTTTTGTGCAGAAAACAGTAACACTTGTTCAGACGAAAAAAAGCACAGAGCCCCAGATTTTATGTTGTCCTGGAGAGCTTGCAGAGCACTGGGGAAAAGCAGGCAGAGAATTCCCTGCTAGCACCTTCTCTGTGCCTGTTCACATTGCTTCGCAGAATCGCTTTTGTGCAGAAAACAGTAACACTTGTTCAGACGAAAGAAAGCACAGAGCCCCAGATTCTATGTTGTCCTGGAGAGCTTGCAGAGCACTGGGGAAAGGCAGGCAGAGAATTCCCTGCTAGCACCTTCTCTGTGCCTGGGAAACAGAAGTGTTCCCATTGCTTCGCAGAATCGCTTTTGTGCAGAAAACAGTAACACTTGTTCAGATGAAAAAAAGCACAGAGCCCCAGATTTTATGTTGTCCTGGAGAGCTTGCAGAGCACTGGGGAAAAGCAGGCAGAGAATTCCCTGCTAGCACCTTCTCTGTGCCTGGGAAGCAGAAGTGTTCACATTGCTTCGCAGAATCGCTTTTGTGCAGAAAACAGTAACACTTGTTCAGAACGAAAGAAAGCACAGAGCCCCAGATTTTATGTTGTCCTGGAGAGCTTGCAGAGCACTGGGGAAAAGCAGGCAGAGAATTCCCTGCTAGCACCTTCTCTGTGCCTGGGAAGCAGAAGTGTTCACATTGCTTCGCAGAATCGCTTTTGTGCAGAAAACAGTAACACTTGTTCAGAACGAAAGAAAGCACAGAGCCCCAGATTTTATGTTGTCCTGGAGAGCTTGCAGAGCACTGGGGAAAAGCAGGCAGAGAATTCCCTGCTAGCACCTTCTCTGTGCCTGGGAAGCAGAAGTGTTCACATTGCTTCGCAGAATCGCTTTTGTGCAGAAAACAGTAACACTTGTTCAGAACGAAAGAAAGCACAGAGCCCCAGATTTTATGTTGTCCTGGAGAGCTTGCAGAGCACTGGGGAAAAGCAGGCAGAGAATTCCCTGCTAGCACCTTCTCTGTGCCTGGGAAGCAGAAGTGTTCACATTGCTTCGCAGAATCGCTTTTGTGCAGAAAACAGTAACACTTGTTCAGAACGAAAGAAAGCACAGAGCCCCAGATTTTATGTTGTCCTGGAGAGCTTGCAGAGCACTGGGGAAAAGCAGGCAGAGAATTCCCTGCTAGCACCTTCTCTGTGCCTGGGAAGCAGAAGTGTTCACATTGCTTCGCAGAATCGCTTTTGTGCAGAAAACAGTAACACTTGTTCAGAACGAAAGAAAGCACAGAGCCCCAGATTTTATGTTGTCCTGGAGAGCTTGCAGAGCACTGGGGAAAAGCAGGCAGATAATTCCCTGCTAGCACCTTCTCTGTGCCTGGGAAACAGAAGTGTTCCCATTGCTTCGCAGAATCGCTTTAGTGCAGAAAACAGTAACACTTATTCAGAACGAAAGAAAGCACAGAGCCCCAGATTTGCTGTTCTCCTGGAGAGCTTGCAGAGCACTGGGGAAAGGCAGGCAGAGAATTCCCTGCTAGCACCTTCTTTGTGCCTGTTCACATTGCTTCGCAGAATCGCTTTTGTGCAGAAAACAGTAACACTTGTTCAGAACGAAAGAAAGCACAGAGCCCCAGATTTTATGTTGTCCTGGAGAGCTTGCAGAGCACTGGGGAAAAGCAGGCAGAGAATTCCCTGCTAGCACCTTCTCTGTGCCTGGGAAGCAGAAGTGTTCACATTGCTTCGCAGAATCGCTTTTGTGCAGAAAACAGTAACACTTGTTCAGAACGAAAGAAAGCACAGAGCCCCAGATTTTATGTTGTCCTGGAGAGCTTGCAGAGCACTGGGGAAAAGCAGGCAGAGAATTCCCTGCTAGCACCTTCTCTGTGCCTGGGAAACAGAAGTGTTCACATTGCTTCGCAGAATCGCTTTTGTGCAGAAAACACTAACACTTGTTCAGAACGAAAGAAAGCACAGAGCCCCAGATTTTATGTTGTCCTGGAGAGCTTGCAGAGCACTGGGGAAAGGCAGGCAGAGAATTCCCTGCTAGCACCTTCTCTGTGCCTGTTCACATTGCTTCGCAAGAATCGCTTTTGTGCAGAAAACAGTAACACTTGTTCAGAACGAAAGAAAGCACAGAGCCCCAGATTTTATGTTGTCCTGGAGAGCTTGCAGAGCACTGGGGAAAGGCAGGCAGAGAATTCCCTGCTAGCACCTTCTCTGTGCCTGTTCACATTGCTTCGCAGAATCGCTTTTGTGCAGAAAACAGTAACACTTGTTCAGAACGAAAGAAAGCACAGAGCCCCAGATTTGCTGTTGTCCTAGAGAGCTTGCAGAGCACTGGGGAAAGGCAGGCAGAGAATTCCCTGCTAGCACCTTCTTTGTGCCTGTTCACATTGCTTCGCAGAATCGCTTTTGTGCAGAAAACAGTAACACTTGTTCAGACGAAAAAAAGCACAGAGCCCCAGATTCTATGTTGTCCTGGAGAGCTTGCAGAGCACTGGGGAAAGGCAGGCAGAGAATTCCCTGCTAGCACCTTCTCTGTGCCTGGGAAACAGAAGTGTTCCCATTGCTTCGCAGAATCGCTTTTGTGCAGAAAACAGTAACACTTGTTCAGATGAAAAAAAGCACAGAGCCCCAGATTTTATGTTGTCCTGGAGAGCTTGCAGAGCACTGGGGAAAAGCAGGCAGAGAATTCCCTGCTAGCACCTTCTCTGTGCCTGGGAAGCAGAAGTGTTCACATTGCTTCGCAGAATCGCTTTTGTGCAGAAAACAGTAACACTTGTTCAGAACGAAAGAAAGCACAGAGCCCCAGATTTTATGTTGTCCTGGAGAGCTTGCAGAGCACTGGGGAAAAGCAGGCAGAGAATTCCCTGCTAGCACCTTCTCTGTGCCTGGGAAGCAGAAGTGTTCACATTGCTTCGCAGAATCGCTTTTGTGCAGAAAACAGTAACACTTGTTCAGAACGAAAGAAAGCACAGAGCCCCAGATTTTATGTTGTCCTGGAGAGCTTGCAGAGCACTGGGGAAAAGCAGGCAGAGAATTCCCTGCTAGCACCTTCTCTGTGCCTGGGAAGCAGAAGTGTTCACATTGCTTCGCAGAATCGCTTTTGTGCAGAAAACAGTAACACTTGTTCAGAACGAAAGAAAGCACAGAGCCCCAGATTTTATGTTGTCCTGGAGAGCTTGCAGAGCACTGGGGAAAAGCAGGCAGAGAATTCCCTGCTAGCACCTTCTCTGTGCCTGGGAAGCAGAAGTGTTCACATTGCTTCGCAGAATCGCTTTTGTGCAGAAAACAGTAACACTTGTTCAGAACGAAAGAAAGCACAGAGCCCCAGATTTTATGTTGTCCTGGAGAGCTTGCAGAGCACTGGGGAAAAGCAGGCAGAGAATTCCCTGCTAGCACCTTCTCTGTGCCTGGGAAGCAGAAGTGTTCACATTGCTTCGCAGAATCGCTTTTGTGCAGAAAACAGTAACACTTGTTCAGAACGAAAGAAAGCACAGAGCCCCAGATTTTATGTTGTCCTGGAGAGCTTGCAGAGCACTGGGGAAAAGCAGGCAGAGAATTCCCTGCTAGCACCTTCTCTGTGCCTGGGAAACAGAAGTGTTCCCATTGCTTCGCAGAATCGCTTTAGTGCAGAAAACAGTAACACTTATTCAGAACGAAAGAAAGCACAGAGCCCCAGATTTTATGTTGTCCTGGAGAGCTTGCAGAGCACTGGGGAAAGGCAGGCAGAGAATTCCCTGCTAGCACCTTCTTTGTGCCTGTTCACATTGCTTCGCAGAATCGCTTTTGTGCAGAAAACAGTAACACTTGTTCAGAACGAAAGAAAGCACAGAGCCCCAGATTTTATGTTGTCCTGGAGAGCTTGCAGAGCACTGGGGAAAAGCAGGCAGAGAATTCCCTGCTAGCACCTTCTCTGTGCCTGGGAAGCAGAAGTGTTCACATTGCTTCGCAGAATCGCTTTTGTGCAGAAAACAGTAACACTTGTTCAGAACGAAAGAAAGCACAGAGCCCCAGATTTTATGTTGTCCTGGAGAGCTTGCAGAGCACTGGGGAAAAGCAGGCAGAGAATTCCCTGCTAGCACCTTCTCTGTGCCTGGGAAACAGAAGTGTTCACATTGCTTCGCAGAATCGCTTTTGTGCAGAAAACACTAACACTTGTTCAGAACGAAAGAAAGCACAGAGCCCCAGATTTTATGTTGTCCTGGAGAGCTTGCAGAGCACTGGGGAAAGGCAGGCAGAGAATTCCCTGCTAGCACCTTCTCTGTGCCTGTTCACATTGCTTCGCAAGAATCGCTTTTGTGCAGAAAACAGTAACACTTGTTCAGAACGAAAGAAAGCACAGAGCCCCAGATTTTATGTTGTCCTGGAGAGCTTGCAGAGCACTGGGGAAAGGCAGGCAGAGAATTCCCTGCTAGCACCTTCTCTGTGCCTGTTCACATTGCTTCGCAGAATCGCTTTTGTGCAGAAAACAGTAACACTTGTTCAGAACGAAAGAAAGCACAGAGCCCCAGATTTGCTGTTGTCCTAGAGAGCTTGCAGAGCACTGGGGAAAGGCAGGCAGAGAATTCCCTGCTAGCACCTTCTTTGTGCCTGTTCACATTGCTTCGCAGAATCGCTTTTGTGCAGAAAACAGTAACACTTGTTCAGACGAAAAAAAGCACAGAGCCCCAGATTTTATGTTGTCCTGGAGAGCTTGCAGAGCACTGGGGAAAAGCAGGCAGAGAATTCCCTGCTAGCACCTTCTCTGTGCCTGGGAAGCAGAAGTGTTCACATTGCTTCGCAGAATCGCTTTTGTGCAGAAAACAGTAACACTTGTTCAGAACGAAAGAAAGCACAGAGCCCCAGATTTTATGTTGTCCTGGAGAGCTTGCAGAGCACTGGGGAAAAGCAGGCAGAGAATTCCCTGCTAGCACCTTCTCTGTGCCTGGGAAGCAGAAGTGTTCCCATTGCTTCGCAGAATCGCTTTTGTGCAGAAAACAGTAACACTTGTTCAGAACGAAAGAAAGCACAGAGCCCCAGATTTGCTGTTGTCCTGGAGAGCTTGCAGAGCACTGGGGAAAGGCAGGCAGAGAATTCCCTGCTAGCACCTTCTTTGTGCCTGTTCACATTGCTTCGCAGAATCGCTTTTGTGCAGAAAACAGTAACACTTGTTCAGACGAAAAAAAGCACAGAGCCCCAGATTTTATGTTGTCCTGGAGAGCTTGCAGAGCACTGGGGAAAAGCAGGCAGAGAATTCCCTGCTAGCACCTTCTCTGTGCCTGTTCACATTGCTTCGCAGAATCGCTTTTGTGCAGAAAACAGTAACACTTGTTCAGACGAAAGAAAGCACAGAGCCCCAGATTCTATGTTGTCCTGGAGAGCTTGCAGAGCACTGGGGAAAGGCAGGCA
Organism: Strix uralensis; assembly: GCF_047716275.1. Classification (NCBI taxonomy): domain Eukaryota; kingdom Metazoa; phylum Chordata; class Aves; order Strigiformes; family Strigidae; genus Strix; species Strix uralensis. The sequence goes on along the minus strand of NW_027436714.1, from coordinate 195,030 downwards.
GAGAATTCCCTGCTAGCACCTTCTCTGTGCCTGGGAAACAGAAGTGTTCCCATTGCTTCGCAGAATCGCTTTTGTGCAGAAAACAGTAACACTTGTTCAGATGAAAAAAAGCACAGAGCCCCAGATTTTATGTTGTCCTGGAGAGCTTGCAGAGCACTGGGGAAAAGCAGGCAGAGAATTCCCTGCTAGCACCTTCTCTGTGCCTGGGAAGCAGAAGTGTTCACATTGCTTCGCAGAATCGCTTTTGTGCAGAAAACAGTAACACTTGTTCAGAACGAAAGAAAGCACAGAGCCCCAGATTTTATGTTGTCATGGAGAGCTTGCAGAGCACTGGGGAAAAGCAGGCAGAGAATTCCCTGCTAGCACCTTCTCTGTGCCTGGGAAGCAGAAGTGTTCACATTGCTTCGCAGAATCGCTTTTGTGCAGAAAACAGTAACACTTGTTCAGAACGAAAGAAAGCACAGAGCCCCAGATTTTATGTTGTCCTGGAGAGCTTGCAGAGCACTGGGGAAAAGCAGGCAGAGAATTCCCTGCTAGCACCTTCTCTGTGCCTGGGAAGCAGAAGTGTTCACATTGCTTCGCAGAATCGCTTTTGTGCAGAAAACAGTAACACTTGTTCAGAACGAAAGAAAGCACAGAGCCCCAGATTTTATGTTGTCCTGGAGAGCTTGCAGAGCACTGGGGAAAAGCAGGCAGAGAATTCCCTGCTAGCACCTTCTCTGTGCCTGGGAAGCAGAAGTGTTCACATTGCTTCGCAGAATCGCTTTTGTGCAGAAAACAGTAACACTTGTTCAGAACGAAAGAAAGCACAGAGCCCCAGATTTTATGTTGTCCTGGAGAGCTTGCAGAGCACTGGGGAAAAGCAGGCAGAGAATTCCCTGCTAGCACCTTCTCTGTGCCTGGGAAGCAGAAGTGTTCACATTGCTTCGCAGAATCGCTCTTGTGCAGAAAACAGTAACACTTGTTCAGAACGAAAGAAAGCACAGAGCCCCAGATTTTATGTTGTCCTGGAGAGCTTGCAGAGCACTGGGGAAAAGCAGGCAGAGAATTCCCTGCTAGCACCTTCTCTGTGCCTGGGAAACAGAAGTGTTCACATTGCTTCGCAGAATCGCTTTTGTGCAGAAAACAGTAACACTTGTTCAGAACGAAAGAAAGCACAGAGCCCCAGATTTGCTGTTGTCCTAGAGAGCTTGCAGAGCACTGGGGAAAGGCAGGCAGAGAATTCCCTGCTAGCACCTTCTTTGTGCCTGTTCACATTGCTTCGCAGAATCGCTTTTGTGCAGAAAACAGTAACACTTGTTCAGACGAAAAAAAGCACAGAGCCCCAGATTTTATGTTGTCCTGGAGAGCTTGCAGAGCACTGGGGAAAAGCAGGCAGAGAATTCCCTGCTAGCACCTTCTCTGTGCCTGGGAAGCAGAAGTGTTCACATTGCTTCGCAGAATCGCTTTTGTGCAGAAAACAGTAACACTTGTTCAGAACGAAAGAAAGCACAGAGCCCCAGATTTTATGTTGTCCTGGAGAGCTTGCAGAGCACTGGGGAAAAGCAGGCAGAGAATTCCCTGCTAGCACCTTCTCTGTGCCTGGGAAGCAGAAGTCTTCACATTGCTTCGCAGAATCGCTTTTGTGCAGAAAACAGTAACACTTGTTCAGAACGAAAGAAAGCACAGAGCCCCAGATTTTATGTTGTCCTGGAGAGCTTGCAGAGCACTGGGGAAAAGCAGGCAGAGAATTCCCTGCTAGCACCTTCTCTGTGCCTGGGAAACAGAAGTGTTCCCATTGCTTCGCAGAATCGCTTTTGTGCAGAAAACAGTAACACTTGTTCAGAACGAAAGAAAGCACAGAGCCCCAGATTTGCTGTTGTCCTGGAGAGCTTGCAGAGCACTGGGGAAAGGCAGGCAGAGAATTCCCTGCTAGCACCTTCTTTGTGCCTGTTCACATTGCTTCGCAGAATCGCTTTTGTGCAGAAAACAGTAACACTTGTTCAGAACGAAAGAAAGCACAGAGCCCCAGATTTTATGTTGTCCTGGAGAGCTTGCAGAGCACTGGGGAAAAGCAGTCAGAGATTTCCCTGCTAGCACCTTCTCTGTGCCTGGGAAGCAGAAGTCTTCACATTGCTTCGCAGAATCGCTTTTGTGCAGAAAACAGTAACACTTGTTCAGAACGAAAGAAAGCACAGAGCCCCAGATTTTATGTTGTCATGGAGAGCTTGCAGAGCACTGGGGAAAGGCAGGCAGAGAATTCCCTGCTAGCACCTTCTTTGTGCCTGTTCACATTGCTTCGCAGAATCGCTTTTGTGCAGAAAACAGTAACACTTGTTCAGACGAAAAAAAGCACAGAGCCCCAGATTTTATGTTGTCCTGGAGAGCTTGCAGAGCACTGGGGAAAAGCAGGCAGAGAATTCCCTGCTAGCACCTTCTCTGTGCCTGGGAAGCAGAAGTGTTCACATTGCTTCGCAGAATCGCTTTTGTGCAGAAAACAGTAACACTTGTTCAGAACGAAAGAAAGCACAGAGCCCCAGATTTTATGTTGTCCTGGAGAGCTTGCAGAGCACTGGGGAAAAGCAGGCAGAGAATTCCCTGCTAGCACCTTCTCTGTGCCTGGGAAACAGAAGTGTTCCCATTGCTTCGCAGAATCGCTTTTGTGCAGAAAACAGTAACACTTGTTCAGAACGAAAGAAAGCACAGAGCCCCAGATTTTATGTTGTCCTAGAGAGCTTGCAGAGCACTGGGGAAAGGCAGGCAGAGAATTCCCTGCTAGCACCTTCTTTGTGCCTGTTCACATTGCTTCGCAGAATCGCTTTTGTGCAGAAAACAGTAACACTTGTTCAGACGAAAAAAAGCACAGAGCCCCAGATTTTATGTTGTCCTGGAGAGCTTGCAGAGCACTGGGGAAAAGCAGGCAGAGAATTCCCTGCTAGCACCTTCTCTGTGCCTGGGAAGCAGAAGTGTTCACATTGCTTCGCAGAATCGCTTTTGTGCAGAAAACAGTAACACTTGTTCAGAACGAAAGAAAGCACAGAGCCCCAGATTTTATGTTGTCCTGGAGAGCTTGCAGAGCACTGGGGAAAAGCAGGCAGAGAATTCCCTGCTAGCACCTTCTCTGTGCCTGGGAAGCAGAAGTGTTCACATTGCTTCGCAGAATCGCTTTTGTGCAGAAAACAGTAACACTTGTTCAGAAGGAAAGAAAGCACAGAGCCCCAGATTTTATGTTGTCCTGGAGAGCTTGCAGAGCACTGGGGAAAAGCAGGCAGAGAATTCCCTGCTAGCACCTTCTCTGTGCCTGGGAAGCAGAAGTGTTCACATTGCTTCGCAGAATCGCTTTTGTGCAGAAAACAGTAACACTTGTTCAGAACGAAAGAAAGCACAGAGCCCCAGATTTTATGTTGTCCTGGAGAGCTTGCAGAGCACTGGGGAAAAGCAGGCAGAGAATTCCCTGCTAGCACCTTCTCTGTGCCTGGGAAGCAGAAGTGTTCACATTGCTTCGCAGAATCGCTTTTGTGCAGAAAACAGTAACACTTGTTCAGAACGAAAGAAAGCACAGAGCCCCAGATTTGCTGTTGTCCTGGAGAGCTTGCAGAGCACTGGGGAAAAGCAGGCAGAGTATTCCCTGCTAGCACCTTCTCTGTGCCTGTTCACATTGCTTCGCAAGAATCGCTTTTGTGCAGAAAACAGTAACACTTGTTCAGAACGAAAGAAAGCACAGAGCCCCAGATTTTATGTTGTCCTGGAGAGCTTGCAGAGCACTGGGGAAAGGCAGGCAGAGAATTCCCTGCTAGCACCTTCTCTGTGCCTGGGAAGCAGAAGTGTTCACATTGCTTCGCAGAATCGCTTTTGTGCAGAAAACAGTAACACTTGTTCAGAACGAAAGAAAGCACAGAGCCCCAGATTTTATGTTGTCCTGGAGAGCTTGCAGAGCACTGGGGAAAAGCAGGCAGAGAATTCCCTGCTAGCACCTTCTCTGTGCCTGGGAAACAGAAGTGTTCACATTGCTTCGCAGAATCGCTTTTGTGCAGAAAACAGTAACACTTGTTCAGAAGGAAAGAAAGCACAGAGCCCCAGATTTTATGTTGTCATGGAGAGCTTGCAGAGCACTGGGGAAAGGCAGGCAGAGAATTCCCTGCTAGCACCTTCTCTGTGCCTGTTCACATTGCTTCGCAGAATCGCTTTTGTGCAGAAAACAGTAACACTTGTTCAGACGAAAGAAAGCACAGAGCCCCAGATTCTATGTTGTCCTGGAGAGCTTGCAGAGCACTGGGGAAAGGCAGGCAGAGAATTCCCTGCTAGCACCTTCTCTGTGCCTGGGAAACAGAAGTGTTCCCATTGCTTCGCAGAATCGCTTTTGTGCAGAAAACAGTAACACTTGTTCAGAACGAAAGAAAGCACAGAGCCCCAGATTTTATGTTGTCCTGGAGAGCTTGCAGAGCACTGGGGAAAAGCAGGCAGAGAATTCCCTGCTAGCACCTTCTCTGTGCCTGGGAAGCAGAAGTCTTCACATTGCTTCGCAGAATCGCTTTTGTGCAGAAAACAGTAACACTTGTTCAGAACGAAAGAAAGCACAGAGCCCCAGATTTTATGTTGTCCTGGAGAGCTTGCAGAGCACTGGGGAAAAGCAGGCAGAGAATTCCCTGCTAGCACCTTCTCTGTGCCTGGGAAGCAGAAGTGTTCACATTGCTTCGCAGAATCGCTTTTGTGCAGAAAACAGTAACACTTGTTCAGAACGAAAGAAAGCACAGAGCCCCAGATTTTATGTTGTCCTGGAGAGCTTGCAGAGCACTGGGGAAAAGCAGTCAGAGATTTCCCTGCTAGCACCTTCTCTGTGCCTGGGAAGCAGAAGTGTTCACATTGCTTCGCAGAATCGCTTTTGTGCAGAAAACAGTAACACTTGTTCAGAACGAAAGAAAGCACAGAGCCCCAGATTTTATGTTGTCCTGGAGAGCTTGCAGAGCACTGGGGAAAAGCAGGCAGAGAATTCCCTGCTAGCACCTTCTCTGTGCCTGGGAAGCAGAATTCTTCACATTGCTTCGCAGAATCGCTTTTGTGCAGAAAACAGTAACACTTGTTCAGAACGAAAGAAAGCACAGAGCCCCAGATTTTATGTTGTCCTGGAGAGCTTGCAGAGCACTGGGGAAAAGCAGGCAGAGAATTCCCTGCTAGCACCTTCTCTGTGCCTGGGAAACAGAAGTGTTCCCATTGCTTCGCAGAATCGCTTTAGTGCAGAAAACAGTAACACTTATTCAGAACGAAAGAAAGCACAGAGCCCCAGATTTGCTGTTGTCCTGGAGAGCTTGCAGAGCACTGGGGAAAGGCAGGCAGAGAATTCCCTGCTAGCACCTTCTTTGTGCCTGTTCACATTGCTTCGCAGAATCGCTTTTGTGCAGAAAACAGTAACACTTGTTCAGAACGAAAGAAAGCACAGAGCCCCAGATTTTATGTTGTCCTGGAGAGCTTGCAGAGCACTGGGGAAAAGCAGGCAGAGAATTCCCTGCTAGCACCTTCTCTGTGCCTGGGAAACAGAAGTGTTCACATTGCTTCGCAGAATCGCTTTTGTGCAGAAAACACTAACACTTGTTCAGAACGAAAGAAAGCACAGAGCCCCAGATTTTATGTTGTCCTGGAGAGCTTGCAGAGCACTGGGGAAAGGCAGGCAGAGAATTCCCTGCTAGCACCTTCTCTGTGCCTGTTCACATTGCTTCGCAAGAATCGCTTTTGTGCAGAAAACAGTAACACTTGTTCAGAACGAAAGAAAGCACAGAGCCCCAGATTTTATGTTGTCCTGGAGAGCTTGCAGAGCACTGGGGAAAGGCAGGCAGAGAATTCCCTGCTAGCACCTTCTCTGTGCCTGGGAAGCAGAAGTGTTCACATTGCTTCGCAGAATCGCTTTTGTGCAGAAAACAGTAACACTTGTTCAGAACGAAAGAAAGCACAGAGCCCCAGATTTTATGTTGTGCTGGAGAGCTTGCAGAGCACTGGGGAAAAGCAGGCAGAGAATTCCCAGCTATCACCTTCTCTGTGCCTGGGAAACAGAAGTGTTCACATTGCTTCGCAGAATCGCTTTTGTGCAGAAAACAGTAACACTTGTTCAGACGAAAAAAAGCACAGAGCCCCAGATTTTATGTTGTCCTGGAGAGCTTGCAGAGCACTGGGGAAAAGCAGGCAGAGAATTCCCTGCTAGCACCTTCTCTGTGCCTGGGAAGCAGAAGTGTTCACATTGCTTCGCAGAATCGCTTTTGTGCAGAAAACAGTAACACTTGTTCAGAACGAAAAAAAGCACAGAGCCCCAGATTTTATGTTGTCCTGGAGAGCTTGCAGAGCACTGGGGAAAGGCAGGCAGAGAATTCCCTGCTAGCACCTTCTCTGTGCCTGTTCACATTGCTTCGCAGAATCGCTTTTGTGCAGAAAACAGTAACACTTGTTCAGACGAAAGAAAGCACAGAGCCCCAGATTCTATGTTGTCCTGGAGAGCTTGCAGAGCACTGGGGAAAGGCAGGCAGAGAATTCCCTGCTAGCACCTTCTCTGTGCCTGGGAAACAGAAGTGTTCCCATTGCTTCGCAGAATCGCTTTTGTGCAGAAAACAGTAACACTTGTTCAGACGAAAAAAAGCACAGAGCCCCAGATTTTATGTTGTCCTGGAGAGCTTGCAGAGCACTGGGGAAAAGCAGGCAGAGAATTCCCTGCTAGCACCTTCTCTGTGCCTGGGAAGCAGAAGTGTTCACATTGCTTCGCAGAATCGCTTTTGTGCAGAAAACAGTAACACTTGTTCAGAACGAAAGAAAGCACAGAGCCCCAGATTTTATGTTGTCCTGGAGAGCTTGCAGAGCACTGGGGAAAAGCAGGCAGAGAATTCCCTGCTAGCACCTTCTCTGTGCCTGGGAAACAGAAGTGTTCCCATTGCTTCGCAGAATCGCTTTAGTGCAGAAAACAGTAACACTTATTCAGAACGAAAGAAAGCACAGAGCCCCAGATTTCCTGTTGTCATGGAGAGCTTGCAGAGCACTGGGGAAAGGCAGGCAGAGAATTCCCTGCTAGCACCTTCTTTGTGCCTGTTCACATTGCTTCGCAGAATCGCTTTTGTGCAGAAAACAGTAACACTTGTTCAGAACGAAAGAAAGCACAGAGCCCCAGATTTTATGTTGTCCTGGAGAGCTTGCAGAGCACTGGGGAAAAGCAGGCAGAGAATTCCCTGCTAGCACCTTCTCTGTGCCTGGGAAGCAGAAGTGTTCACATTGCTTCGCAGAATCGCTTTTGTGCAGAAAACAGTAACACTTGTTCAGAACGAAAGAAAGCACAGAGCCCCAGATTTTATGTTGTCCTGGAGAGCTTGCAGAGCACTGGGGAAAGGCAGGCAGAGAATTCCCTGCTAGCACCTTCTCTGTGCCTGTTCACATTGCTTCGCAAGAATCGCTTTTGTGCAGAAAAGAGTAACACTTGTTCAGAACGAAAGAAAGCACAGAGCCCCAGATTTTATGTTGTCCTGGAGAGCTTGCAGAGCACTGGGGAAAGGCAGGCAGAGAATTCCCTGCTAGCACCTTCTCTGTGCCTGGGAAGCAGAAGTCTTCACATTGCTTCGCAGAATCGCTTTTGTGCAGAAAACAGTAACACTTGTTCAGAACGAAAGAAAGCACAGAGCCCCAGATTTTATGTTGTCCTGGAGAGCTTGCAGAGCACTGGGGAAAGGCAGGCAGAGAATTCCCTGCTAGCACCTTCTCTGTGCCTGTTCACATTGCTTCGCAGAATCGCTTTTGTGCAGAAAACAGTAACACTTGTTCAGAACGAAAGAAAGCACAGAGCCCCAGATTTGCTGTTGTCCTAGAGAGCTTGCAGAGCACTGGGGAAAGGCAGGCAGAGAATTCCCTGCTAGCACCTTCTTTGTGCCTGTTCACATTGCTTCGCAGAATCGCTTTTGTGCAGAAAACAGTAACACTTGTTCAGACGAAAGAAAGCACAGAGCCCCAGATTTTATGTTGTCCTGGAGAGCTTGCAGAGCACTGGGGAAAAGCAGGCAGAGAATTCCCTGCTAGCACCTTCTCTGTGCCTGGGAAGCAGAAGTGTTCACATTGCTTCGCAGAATCGCTTTTGTGCAGAAAACACTAACACTTGTTCAGAACGAAAGAAAGCACAGAGCCCCAGATTTTATGTTGTCCTGGAGAGCTTGCAGAGCACTGGGGAAAAGCAGGCAGAGATTTCCCTGCTAGCACCTTCTCTGTGCCTGGGAAGCAGAAGTCTTCACATTGCTTCGCAGAATCGCTTTTGTGCAGAAAACAGTAACACTTGTTCAGAACGAAAGAAAGCACAGAGCCCCAGATTTTATGTTGTCCTGGAGAGCTTGCAGAGCACTGGGGAAAAGCAGGCAGAGAATTCCCTGCTAGCACCTTCTCTGTGCCTGGGAAGCAGAAGTCTTCACATTGCTTCGCAGAATCGCTTTTGTGCAGAAAACAGTAACACTTGTTCAGAACGAAAGAAAGCACAGAGCCCCAGATTTTATGTTGTCCTGGAGAGCTTGCAGAGCACTGGGGAAAAGCAGGCAGAGAATTCACTGCTAGCACCTTCTCTGTGCCTGGGAAACAGAAGTGTTCCCATTGCTTCGCAGAATCGCTTTAGTGCAAAAAACAGTAACACTTATTCAGAACGAAAGAAAGCACAGAGCCCCAGATTTGCTGTTGTCCTGGAGAGCTTGCAGAGCACTGGGGAAAGGCAGGCAGAGAATTCCCTGCTAGCACCTTCTTTGTGCCTGTTCACATTGCTTCGCAGAATCGCTTTTGTGCAGAAAACAGTAACACTTGTTCAGACGAAAGAAAGCACAGAGCCCCAGATTTTATGTTGTCCTGGAGAGCTTGCAGAGCACTGGGGAAAAGCAGGCAGAGAATTCCCTGCTAGCACCTTCTCTGTGCCTGGGAAGCAGAAGTGTTCACATTGCTTCGCAGAATCGCTTTTGTGCAGAAAACAGTAACACTTGTTCAGAACGAAAGAAAGCACAGAGCCCCAGATTTTATGTTGTCCTGGAGAGCTTGCAGAGCACTGGGGAAAAGCAGGCAGAGATTTCCCTGCTAGCACCTTCTCTGTGCCTGGGAAGCAGAAGTCTTCACATTGCTTCGCAGAATCGCTTTTGTGCAGAAAACAGTAACACTTGTTCAGAACGAAAGAAAGCACAGAGCCCCAGATTTTATGTTGTGCTGGAGAGCTTGCAGAGCACTGGGGAAAAGCAGGCAGAGAATTCCCTGCTATCACCTTCTCTGTGCCTGGGAAACAGAAGTGTTCACATTGCTTCGCAGAATCGCTTTTGTGCAGAAAACAGTAACACTTGTTCAGAACGAAAGAAAGCACAGAGCCCCAGATTTTATGTTGTCCTGGAGAGCTTGCAGAGCACTGGGGAAAGGCAGGCAGAGAATTCCCTGCTAGCACCTTCTCTGTGCCTGTTCACATTGCTTCGCAGAATCGCTTTTGTGCAGAAAACAGTAACACTTGTTCAGAACGAAAGAAAGCACAGAGCCCCAGATTTGCTGTTGTCCTTTAGAGCTTGCAGAGCACTGGGGAAAGGCAGGCAGAGAATTCCCTGCTAGCACCTTCTTTGTGCCTGTTCACATTGCTTCGCAGAATCGCTTTTGTGCAGAAAACAGTAACACTTGTTCAGACGAAAAAAAGCACAGAGCCCCAGATTTTATGTTGTCCTGGAGAGCTTGCAGAGCACTGGGGAAAAGCAGGCAGAGAATTCCCTGCTAGCACCTTCTCTGTGCCTGGGAAGCAGAAGTGTTCACATTGCTTCGCAGAATCGCTTTTGTGCAGAAAACAGTAACACTTTTTCAGAACGAAAGAAAGCACAGAGCCCCAGATTTTATGTTGTCCTGGAGAGCTTGCAGAGCACTGGGGAAAAGCAGGCAGAGAATTCCCTGCTAGCACCTTCTCTGTGCCTGGGAAGCAGAAGTGTTCACATTGCTTCGCAGAATCGCTTTTGTGCAGAAAACAGTAACACTTGTTCAGAACGAAAGAAAGCACAGAGCCCCAGATTTTATGTTGTCCTGGAGAGCTTGCAGAGCACTGGGGAAAAGCAGGCAGAGAATTCCCTGCTAGCACCTTCTCTGTGCCTGGGAAGCAGAAGTGTTCACATTGCTTCGCAGAATCGCTTTTGTGCAGAAAACAGTAACACTTGTTCAGAACGAAAGAAAGCACAGAGCCCCAGATTTTATGTTGTCCTGGAGAGCTTGCAGAGCACTGGGGAAAAGCAGGCAGAGAATTCCCTGCTAGCACCTTCTCTGTGCCTGGGAAGCAGAAGTCTTCACATTGCTTCGCAGAATCGCTTTTGTGCAGAAAACAGTAACACTTGTTCAGAACGAAAGAAAGCACAGAGCCCCAGATTTTATGTTGTCCTGGAGAGCTTGCAGAGCACTGGGGAAAAGCAGGCAGAGAATTCCCTGCTAGCACCTTCTCTGTGCCTGGGAAACAGAAGTGTTCCCATTGCTTCGCAGAATCGCTTTAGTGCAAAAAACAGTAACACTTATTCAGAACGAAAGAAAGCACAGAGCCCCAGATTTGCTGTTGTCCTGGAGAGCTTGCAGAGCACTGGGGAAAGGCAGGCAGAGAATTCCCTGCTAGCACCTTCTTTGTGCCTGTTCACATTGCTTCGCAGAATCGCTTTTGTGCAGAAAACAGTAACACTTGTTCAGACGAAAGAAAGCACAGAGCCCCAGATTTTATGTTGTCCTGGAGAGCTTGCAGAGCACTGGGGAAAAGCAGGCAGAGAATTCCCTGCTAGCACCTTCTCTGTGCCTGGGAAGCAGAAGTGTTCACATTGCTTCGCAGAATCGCTTTTGTGCAGAAAACAGTAACACTTGTTCAGAACGAAAGAAAGCACAGAGCCCCAGATTTTATGTTGTCCTGGAGAGCTTGCAGAGCACTGGGGAAAAGCAGTCAGAGATTTCCCTGCTAGCACCTTCTCTGTGCCTGGGAAGCAGAAGTCTTCACATTGCTTCGCAGAATCGCTTTTGTGCAGAAAACAGTAACACTTGTTCAGAACGAAAGAAAGCACAGAGCCCCAGATTTTATGTTGTCATGGAGAGCTTGCAGAGCACTGGGGAAAAGCAGGCAGAGAATTCCCTGCTAGCACCTTCTCTGTGCCTGGGAAACAGAAGTGTTCCCATTGCTTCGCAGAATCGCTTTTGTGCAGAAAACAGTAACACTTGTTCAGAACGAAAGAAAGCACAGAGCCCCAGATTTTATGTTGTCCTAGAGAGCTTGCAGAGCACTGGGGAAAGGCAGGCAGAGAATTCCCTGCTAGCACCTTCTTTGTGCCTGTTCACATTGCTTCGCAGAATCGCTTTTGTGCAGAAAACAGTAACACTTGTTCAGACGAAAAAAAGCACAGAGCCCCAGATTTTATGTTGTCCTGGAGAGCTTGCAGAGCACTGGGGAAAAGCAGGCAGAGAATTCCCTGCTAGCACCTTCTCTGTGCCTGGGAAGCAGAAGTGTTCACATTGCTTCGCAGAATCGCTTTTGTGCAGAAAACAGTAACACTTGTTCAGAACGAAAGAAAGCACAGAGCCCCAGATTTTATGTTGTCCTGGAGAGCTTGCAGAGCACTGGGGAAAAGCAGGCAGAGAATTCCCTGCTAGCACCTTCTCTGTGCCTGGGAAGCAGAAGTGTTCACATTGCTTCGCAGAATCGCTTTTGTGCAGAAAACAGTAACACTTATTCAGAACGAAAGAAAGCACAGAGCCCCAGATTTGCTGTTGTCCTGGAGAGCTTGCAGAGCACTGGGGAAAGGCAGGCAGAGAATTCCCTGCTAGCACCTTCTTTGTGCCTGTTCACATTGCTTCGCAGAATCGCTTTTGTGCAGAAAACAGTAACACTTGTTCAGACGAAAGAAAGCACAGAGCCCCAGATTTTATGTTGTCCTGGAGAGCTTGCAGAGCACTGGGGAAAAGCAGGCAGAGAATTCCCTGCTAGCACCTTCTCTGTGCCTGGGAAGCAGAAGTGTTCACATTGCTTGGCAGAATCGCTTTTGTGCAGAAAACAGTAACACTTGTTCAGAACGAAAGAAAGCACAGAGCCCCAGATTTTATGTTGTCCTGGAGAGCTTGCAGAGCACTGGGGAAAAGCAGGCAGAGATTTCCCTGCTAGCACCTTCTCTGTGCCTGGGAAGCAGAAGTCTTCACATTGCTTCGCAGAATCGCTTTTGTGCAGAAAACAGTAACACTTGTTCAGAACGAAAGAAAGCACAGAGCCCCAGATTTTATGTTGTCCTGGAGAGCTTGCAGAGCACTGGGGAAAAGCAGGCAGAGAATTCCCTGCTAGCACCTTCTCTGTGCCTGGGAAGCAGAAGTCTTCACATTGCTTCGCAGAATCGCTTTTGTGCAGAAAACAGTAACACTTGTTCAGAACGAAAGAAAGCACAGAGCCCCAGATTTTATGTTGTCCTGGAGAGCTTGCAGAGCACTGGGGAAAAGCAGGCAGAGAATTCACTGCTAGCACCTTCTCTGTGCCTGGGAAACAGAAGTGTTCCCATTGCTTCGCAGAATCGCTTTAGTGCAAAAAACAGTAACACTTATTCAGAACGAAAGAAAGCACAGAGCCCCAGATTTGCTGTTGTCCTGGAGAGCTTGCAGAGCACTGGGGAAAGGCAGGCAGAGAATTCCCTGCTAGCACCTTCTTTGTGCCTGTTCACATTGCTTCGCAGAATCGCTTTTGTGCAGAAAACAGTAACACTTGTTCAGACGAAAGAAAGCACAGAGCCCCAGATTTTATGTTGTCCTGGAGAGCTTGCAGAGCACTGGGGAAAAGCAGGCAGAGAATTCCCTGCTAGCACCTTCTCTGTGCCTGGGAAGCAGAAGTGTTCACATTGCTTCGCAGAATCGCTTTTGTGCAGAAAACAGTAACACTTGTTCAGAACGAAAGAAAGCACAGAGCCCCAGATTTTATGTTGTCCTGGAGAGCTTGCAGAGCACTGGGGAAAAGCAGGCAGAGATTTCCCTGCTAGCACCTTCTCTGTGCCTGGGAAGCAGAAGTCTTCACATTGCTTCGCAGAATCGCTTTTGTGCAGAAAACAGTAACACTTGTTCAGAACGAAAGAAAGCACAGAGCCCCAGATTTTATGTTGTGCTGGAGAGCTTGCAGAGCACTGGGGAAAAGCAGGCAGAGAATTCCCTGCTATCACCTTCTCTGTGCCTGGGAAACAGAAGTGTTCACATTGCTTCGCAGAATCGCTTTTGTGCAGAAAACAGTAACACTTGTTCAGAACGAAAGAAAGCACAGAGCCCCAGATTTTATGTTGTCCTGGAGAGCTTGCAGAGCACTGGGGAAAGGCAGGCAGAGAATTCCCTGCTAGCACCTTCTCTGTGCCTGTTCACATTGCTTCGCAGAATCGCTTTTGTGCAGAAAACAGTAACACTTGTTCAGAACGAAAGAAAGCACAGAGCCCCAGATTTGCTGTTGTCCTAGAGAGCTTGCAGAGCACTGGGGAAAGGCAGGCAGAGAATTCCCTGCTAGCACCTTCTTTGTGCCTGTTCACATTGCTTCGCAGAATCGCTTTTGTGCAGAAAACAGTAACACTTGTTCAGACGAAAAAAAGCACAGAGCCCCAGATTTTATGTTGTCCTGGAGAGCTTGCAGAGCACTGGGGAAAAGCAGGCAGAGAATTCCCTGCTAGCACCTTCTCTGTGCCTGGGAAGCAGAAGTGTTCACATTGCTTCGCAGAATCGCTTTTGTGCAGAAAACAGTAACACTTTTTCAGAACGAAAGAAAGCACAGAGCCCCAGATTTTATGTTGTCCTGGAGAGCTTGCAGAGCACTGGGGAAAAGCAGGCAGAGAATTCCCTGCTAGCACCTTCTCTGTGCCTGGGAAGCAGAAGTGTTCACATTGCTTCGCAGAATCGCTTTTGTGCAGAAAACAGTAACACTTGTTCAGAACGAAAGAAAGCACAGAGCCCCAGATTTTATGTTGTCCTGGAGAGCTTGCAGAGCACTGGGGAAAAGCAGGCAGAGAATTCCCTGCTAGCACCTTCTCTGTGCCTGGGAAGCAGAAGTGTTCACATTGCTTCGCAGAATCGCTTTTGTGCAGAAAACAGTAACACTTGTTCAGAACGAAAGAAAGCACAGAGCCCCAGATTTTATGTTGTCCTGGAGAGCTTGCAGAGCACTGGGGAAAAGCAGGCAGAGAATTCCCTGCTAGCACCTTCTCTGTGCCTGGGAAGCAGAAGTCTTCACATTGCTTCGCAGAATCGCTTTTGTGCAGAAAACAGTAACACTTGTTCAGAACGAAAGAAAGCACAGAGCCCCAGATTTTATGTTGTCCTGGAGAGCTTGCAGAGCACTGGGGAAAAGCAGGCAGAGAATTCCCTGCTAGCACCTTCTCTGTGCCTGGGAAACAGAAGTGTTCCCATTGCTTCGCAGAATCGCTTTAGTGCAAAAAACAGTAACACTTATTCAGAACGAAAGAAAGCACAGAGCCCCAGATTTGCTGTTGTCCTGGAGAGCTTGCAGAGCACTGGGGAAAGGCAGGCAGAGAATTCCCTGCTAGCACCTTCTTTGTGCCTGTTCACATTGCTTCGCAGAATCGCTTTTGTGCAGAAAACAGTAACACTTGTTCAGACGAAAGAAAGCACAGACCCCCAGATTTTATGTTGTCCTGGAGAGCTTGCAGAGCACTGGGGAAAAGCAGGCAGAGAATTCCCTGCTAGCACCTTCTCTGTGCCTGGGAAGCAGAAGTCTTCACATTGCTTCGCAGAATCGCTTTTGTGCAGAAAACAGTAACACTTGTTCAGAACGAAAGAAAGCACAGAGCCCCAGATTTTATGTTGTCCTGGAGAGCTTGCAGAGCACTGGGGAAAAGCAGTCAGAGATTTCCCTGCTAGCACCTTCTCTGTGCCTGGGAAGCAGAAGTCTTCACATTGCTTCGCAGAATCGCTTTTGTGCAGAAAACAGTAACACTTGTTCAGAACGAAAGAAAGCACAGAGCCCCAGATTTTATGTTGTCATGGAGAGCTTGCAGAGCACTGGGGAAAAGCAGGCAGAGAATTCCCTGCTAGCACCTTCTCTGTGCCTGGGAAACAGAAGTGTTCCCATTGCTTCGCAGAATCGCTTTTGTGCAGAAAACAGTAACACTTGTTCAGAACGAAAGAAAGCACAGAGCCCCAGATTTTATGTTGTCCTAGAGAGCTTGCAGAGCACTGGGGAAAGGCAGGCAGAGAATTCCCTGCTAGCACCTTCTTTGTGCCTGTTCACATTGCTTCGCAGAATCGCTTTTGTGCAGAAAACAGTAACACTTGTTCAGACGAAAAAAAGCACAGAGCCCCAGATTTTATGTTGTCCTGGAGAGCTTGCAGAGCACTGGGGAAAAGCAGGCAGAGAATTCCCTGCTAGCACCTTCTCTGTGCCTGGGAAGCAGAAGTGTTCACATTGCTTCGCAGAATCGCTTTTGTGCAGAAAACAGTAACACTTGTTCAGAACGAAAGAAAGCACAGAGCCCCAGATTTTATGTTGTCCTGGAGAGCTTGCAGAGCACTGGGGAAAAGCAGGCAGAGAATTCCCTGCTAGCACCTTCTCTGTGCCTGGGAAGCAGAAGTGTTCACATTGCTTCGCAGAATCGCTTTTGTGCAGAAAACAGTAACACTTATTCAGAACGAAAGAAAGCACAGAGCCCCAGATTTGCTGTTGTCCTGGAGAGCTTGCAGAGCACTGGGGAAAGGCAGGCAGAGAATTCCCTGCTAGCACCTTCTTTGTGCCTGTTCACATTGCTTCGCAGAATCGCTTTTGTGCAGAAAACAGTAACACTTGTTCAGACGAAAGAAAGCACAGAGCCCCAGATTTTATGTTGTCCTGGAGAGCTTGCAGAGCACTGGGGAAAAGCAGGCAGAGAATTCCCTGCTAGCACCTTCTCTGTGCCTGGGAAGCAGAAGTGTTCACATTGCTTCGCAGAATCGCTTTTGTGCAGAAAACAGTAACACTTGTTCAGAACGAAAGAAAGCACAGAGCCCCAGATTTTATGTTGTCCTGGAGAGCTTGCAGAGCACTGGGGAAAAGCAGGCAGAGATTTCCCTGCTAGCACCTTCTCTGTGCCTGGGAAGCAGAAGTCTTCACATTGCTTCGCAGAATCGCTTTTGTGCAGAAAACAGTAACACTTGTTCAGAACGAAAGAAAGCACAGAGCCCCAGATTTTATGTTGTGCTGGAGAGCTTGCAGAGCACTGGGGAAAAGCAGGCAGAGAATTCCCTGCTATCACCTTCTCTGTGCCTGGGAAACAGAAGTGTTCACATTGCTTCGCAGAATCGCTTTTGTGCAGAAAACAGTAACACTTGTTCAGAACGAAAGAAAGCACAGAGCCCCAGATTTTATGTTGTCCTGGAGAGCTTGCAGAGCACTGGGGAAAGTCAGGCAGAGAATTCCCTGCTAGCACCTTCTCTGTGCCTGTTCACATTGCTTCGCAGAATCGCTTTTGTGCAGAAAACAGTAACACTTGTTCAGAACGAAAGAAAGCACAGAGCCCCAGATTTGCTGTTGTCCTAGAGAGCTTGCAGAGCACTGGGGAAAGGCAGGCAGAGAATTCCCTGCTAGCACCTTCTTTGTGCCTGTTCACATTGCTTCGCAGAATCGCTTTTGTGCAGAAAACAGTAACACTTGTTCAGACGAAAAAAAGCACAGAGCCCCAGATTTTATGTTGTCCTGGAGAGATTGCAGAGCACTGGGGAAAAGCAGGCAGAGAATTCCCTGCTAGCACCTTCTCTGTGCCTGGGAAGCAGAAGTGTTCACATTGCTTCGCAGAATCGCTTTTGTGCAGAAAACAGTAACACTTGTTCAGAACGAAAGAAAGCACAGAGCCCCAGATTTTATGTTGTCCTGGAGAGCTTGCAGAGCACTGGGGAAAAGCAGGCAGAGAATTCCCTGCTAGCACCTTCTCTGTGCCTGGGAAGCAGAAGTGTTCACATTGCTTCGCAGAATCGCTTTTGTGCAGAAAACAGTAAC
Organism: Strix uralensis; assembly: GCF_047716275.1. Lineage (NCBI taxonomy): Eukaryota > Metazoa > Chordata > Aves > Strigiformes > Strigidae > Strix > Strix uralensis. The sequence continues at coordinate 178,082 of NW_027436714.1, read as the reverse complement.
ACTTGTTCAGAACGAAAGAAAGCACAGAGCCCCAGATTTTATGTTGTCCTGGAGAGCTTGCAGAGCACTGGGGAAAAGCAGGCAGAGAATTCCCTGCTAGCACCTTCTCTGTGCCTGGGAAGCAGAAGTGTTCACATTGCTTGGCAGAATCGCTTTTGTGCAGAAAACAGTAACACTTGTTCAGAACGAAAGAAAGCACAGAGCCCCAGATTTTATGTTGTCCTGGAGAGCTTGCAGAGCACTGGGGAAAAGCAGGCAGAGAATTCCCTGCTAGCACCTTCTCTGTGCCTGGGAAGCAGAAGTCTTCACATTGCTTCGCAGAATCGCTTTTGTGCAGAAAACAGTAACACTTGTTCAGAACGAAAGAAAGCACAGAGCCCCAGATTTTATGTTGTCCTGGAGAGCTTGCAGAGCACTGGGGAAAAGCAGGCAGAGAATTCCCTGCTAGCACCTTCTCTGTGCCTGGGAAACAGAAGTGTTCCCATTGCTTCGCAGAATCGCTTTAGTGCAAAAAACAGTAACACTTATTCAGAACGAAAGAAAGCACAGAGCCCCAGATTTGCTGTTGTCCTGGAGAGCTTGCAGAGCACTGGGGAAAGGCAGGCAGAGAATTCCCTGCTAGCACCTTCTTTGTGCCTGTTCACATTGCTTCGCAGAATCGCTTTTGTGCAGAAAACAGTAACACTTGTTCAGACGAAAGAAAGCACAGAGCCCCAGATTTTATGTTGTCCTGGAGAGCTTGCAGAGCACTGGGGAAAAGCAGGCAGAGAATTCCCTGCTAGCACCTTCTCTGTGCCTGGGAAGCAGAAGTGTTCACATTGCTTCGCAGAATCGCTTTTGTGCAGAAAACAGTAACACTTATTCAGAACGAAAGAAAGCACAGAGCCCCAGATTTGCTGTTGTCCTGGAGAGCTTGCAGAGCACTGGGGAAAGGCAGGCAGAGAATTCCCTGCTAGCACCTTCTTTGTGCCTGTTCACATTGCTTCGCAGAATCGCTTTTGTGCAGAAAACAGTAACACTTGTTCAGAACGAAAGAAAGCACAGAGCCCCAGATTTTATGTTGTCCTGGAGAGCTTGCAGAGCACTGGGGAAAAGCAGGCAGAGAATTCCCTGCTAGCACCTTCTCTGTGCCTGGGAAGCAGAAGTGTTCACATTGCTTCGCAGAATCGCTTTTGTGCAGAAAACAGTAACACTTGTTCAGAACGAAAGAAAGCACAGAGCCCCAGATTTTATGTTGTCCTGGAGAGCTTGCAGAGCACTGGGGAAAAGCAGGCAGAGATTTCCCTGCTAGCACCTTCTCTGTGCCTGGGAAGCAGAAGTCTTCACATTGCTTCGCAGAATCGCTTTTGTGCAGAAAACAGTAACACTTGTTCAGAACGAAAGAAAGCACAGAGCCCCAGATTTTATGTTGTCCTGGAGAGCTTGCAGAGCACTGGGGAAAAGCAGGCAGAGAATTCCCTGCTAGCACCTTCTCTGTGCCTGGGAAGCAGAAGTCTTCACATTGCTTCGCAGAATCGCTTTTGTGCAGAAAACAGTAACACTTCTTCAGAACGAAAGAAAGCACAGAGCCCCAGATTTTATGTTGTCCTGGAGAGCTTGCAGAGCACTGGGGAAAAGCAGGCAGAGAATTCACTGCTAGCACCTTCTCTGTGCCTGGGAAACAGAAGTGTTCCCATTGCTTCGCAGAATCGCTTTAGTGCAAAAAACAGTAACACTTATTCAGAACGAAAGAAAGCACAGAGCCCCAGATTTGCTGTTGTCCTGGAGAGCTTGCAGAGCACTGGGGAAAGGCAGGCAGAGAATTCCCTGCTAGCACCTTCTTTGTGCCTGTTCACATTGCTTCGCAGAATCGCTTTTGTGCAGAAAACAGTAACACTTGTTCAGACGAAAGAAAGCACAGAGCCCCAGATTTTATGTTGTCCTGGAGAGCTTGCAGAGCACTGGGGAAAAGCAGGCAGAGAATTCCCTGCTAGCACCTTCTCTGTGCCTGGGAAGCAGAAGTGTTCACATTGCTTCGCAGAATCGCTTTTGTGCAGAAAACAGTAACACTTGTTCAGAACGAAAGAAAGCACAGAGCCCCAGATTTTATGTTGTCCTGGAGAGCTTGCAGAGCACTGGGGAAAAGCAGGCAGAGATTTCCCTGCTAGCACCTTCTCTGTGCCTGGGAAGCAGAAGTCTTCACATTGCTTCGCAGAATCGCTTTTGTGCAGAAAACAGTAACACTTGTTCAGAACGAAAGAAAGCACAGAGCCCCAGATTTTATGTTGTGCTGGAGAGCTTGCAGAGCACTGGGGAAAAGCAGGCAGAGAATTCCCTGCTATCACCTTCTCTGTGCCTGGGAAACAGAAGTGTTCACATTGCTTCGCAGAATCGCTTTTGTGCAGAAAACAGTAACACTTGTTCAGAACGAAAGAAAGCACAGAGCCCCAGATTTTATGTTGTCCTGGAGAGCTTGCAGAGCACTGGGGAAAGGCAGGCAGAGAATTCCCTGCTAGCACCTTCTCTGTGCCTGTTCACATTGCTTCGCAGAATCGCTTTTGTGCAGAAAACAGTAACACTTGTTCAGAACGAAAGAAAGCACAGAGCCCCAGATTTGCTGTTGTCCTAGAGAGCTTGCAGAGCACTGGGGAAAGGCAGGCAGAGAATTCCCTGCTAGCACCTTCTTTGTGCCTGTTCACATTGCTTCGCAGAATCGCTTTTGTGCAGAAAACAGTAACACTTGTTCAGACGAAAAAAAGCACAGAGCCCCAGATTTTATGTTGTCCTGGAGAGCTTGCAGAGCACTGGGGAAAAGCAGGCAGAGAATTCCCTGCTAGCACCTTCTCTGTGCCTGGGAAGCAGAAGTGTTCACATTGCTTCGCAGAATCGCTTTTGTGCAGAAAACAGTAACACTTTTTCAGAACGAAAGAAAGCACAGAGCCCCAGATTTTATGTTGTCCTGGAGAGCTTGCAGAGCACTGGGGAAAAGCAGGCAGAGAATTCCCTGCTAGCACCTTCTCTGTGCCTGGGAAGCAGAAGTGTTCACATTGCTTCGCAGAATCGCTTTTGTGCAGAAAACAGTAACACTTGTTCAGAACGAAAGAAAGCACAGAGCCCCAGATTTTATGTTGTCCTGGAGAGCTTGCAGAGCACTGGGGAAAAGCAGGCAGAGAATTCCCTGCTAGCACCTTCTCTGTGCCTGGGAAGCAGAAGTGTTCACATTGCTTCGCAGAATCGCTTTTGTGCAGAAAACAGTAACACTTGTTCAGAACGAAAGAAAGCACAGAGCCCCAGATTTTATGTTGTCCTGGAGAGCTTGCAGAGCACTGGGGAAAAGCAGGCAGAGAATTCCCTGCTAGCACCTTCTCTGTGCCTGGGAAGCAGAAGTCTTCACATTGCTTCGCAGAATCGCTTTTGTGCAGAAAACAGTAACACTTGTTCAGAACGAAAGAAAGCACAGAGCCCCAGATTTTATGTTGTCCTGGAGAGCTTGCAGAGCACTGGGGAAAAGCAGGCAGAGAATTCCCTGCTAGCACCTTCTCTGTGCCTGGGAAACAGAAGTGTTCCCATTGCTTCGCAGAATCGCTTTAGTGCAAAAAACAGTAACACTTATTCAGAACGAAAGAAAGCACAGAGCCCCAGATTTGCTGTTGTCCTGGAGAGCTTGCAGAGCACTGGGGAAAGGCAGGCAGAGAATTCCCTGCTAGCACCTTCTTTGTGCCTGTTCACATTGCTTCGCAGAATCGCTTTTGTGCAGAAAACAGTAACACTTGTTCAGACGAAAGAAAGCACAGAGCCCCAGATTTTATGTTGTCCTGGAGAGCTTGCAGAGCACTGGGGAAAAGCAGGCAGAGAATTCCCTGCTAGCACCTTCTCTGTGCCTGGGAAGCAGAAGTCTTCACATTGCTTCGCAGAATCGCTTTTGTGCAGAAAACAGTAACACTTGTTCAGAACGAAAGAAAGCACAGAGCCCCAGATTTTATGTTGTCCTGGAGAGCTTGCAGAGCACTGGGGAAAAGCAGTCAGAGATTTCCCTGCTAGCACCTTCTCTGTGCCTGGGAAGCAGAAGTCTTCACATTGCTTCGCAGAATCGCTTTTGTGCAGAAAACAGTAACACTTGTTCAGAACGAAAGAAAGCACAGAGCCCCAGATTTTATGTTGTCATGGAGAGCTTGCAGAGCACTGGGGAAAAGCAGGCAGAGAATTCCCTGCTAGCACCTTCTCTGTGCCTGGGAAACAGAAGTGTTCCCATTGCTTCGCAGAATCGCTTTTGTGCAGAAAACAGTAACACTTGTTCAGAACGAAAGAAAGCACAGAGCCCCAGATTTTATGTTGTCCTAGAGAGCTTGCAGAGCACTGGGGAAAGGCAGGCAGAGAATTCCCTGCTAGCACCTTCTTTGTGCCTGTTCACATTGCTTCGCAGAATCGCTTTTGTGCAGAAAACAGTAACACTTGTTCAGACGAAAAAAAGCACAGAGCCCCAGATTTTATGTTGTCCTGGACAGCTTGCAGAGCACTGGGGAAAAGCAGGCAGAGAATTCCCTGCTATCACCTTCTCTGTGCCTGGGAAGCAGAAGTGTTCACATTGCTTCGCAGAATCGCTTTTGTGCAGAAAACAGTAACACTTGTTCAGAACGAAAGAAAGCACAGAGCCCCAGATTTTATGTTGTCCTGGAGAGCTTGCAGAGCACTGGGGAAAAGCAGGCAGAGAATTCCCTGCTAGCACCTTCTCTGTGCCTGGGAAGCAGAAGTGTTCACATTGCTTCGCAGAATCGCTTTTGTGCAGAAAACAGTAACACTTATTCAGAACGAAAGAAAGCACAGAGCCCCAGATTTGCTGTTGTCCTGGAGAGCTTGCAGAGCACTGGGGAAAGGCAGGCAGAGAATTCCCTGCTAGCACCTTCTTTGTGCCTGTTCACATTGCTTCGCAGAATCGCTTTTGTGCAGAAAACAGTAACACTTGTTCAGACGAAAGAAAGCACAGAGCCCCAGATTTTATGTTGTCCTGGAGAGCTTGCAGAGCACTGGGGAAAAGCAGGCAGAGAATTCCCTGCTAGCACCTTCTCTGTGCCTGGGAAGCAGAAGTGTTCACATTGCTTCGCAGAATCGCTTTTGTGCAGAAAACAGTAACACTTGTTCAGAACGAAAGAAAGCACAGAGCCCCAGATTTTATGTTGTCCTGGAGAGCTTGCAGAGCACTGGGGAAAAGCAGGCAGAGATTTCCCTGCTAGCACCTTCTCTGTGCCTGGGAAGCAGAAGTCTTCACATTGCTTCGCAGAATCGCTTTTGTGCAGAAAACAGTAACACTTGTTCAGAACGAAAGAAAGCACAGAGCCCCAGATTTTATGTTGTGCTGGAGAGCTTGCAGAGCACTGGGGAAAAGCAGGCAGAGAATTCCCTGCTATCACCTTCTCTGTGCCTGGGAAACAGAAGTGTTCACATTGCTTCGCAGAATCGCTTTTGTGCAGAAAACAGTAACACTTGTTCAGAACGAAAGAAAGCACAGAGCCCCAGATTTTATGTTGTCCTGGAGAGCTTGCAGAGCACTGGGGAAAGGCAGGCAGAGAATTCCCTGCTAGCACCTTCTCTGTGCCTGTTCACATTGCTTCGCAGAATCGCTTTTGTGCAGAAAACAGTAACACTTGTTCAGAACGAAAGAAAGCACAGAGCCCCAGATTTGCTGTTGTCCTAGAGAGCTTGCAGAGCACTGGGGAAAGGCAGGCAGAGAATTCCCTGCTAGCACCTTCTTTGTGCCTGTTCACATTGCTTCGCAGAATCGCTTTTGTGCAGAAAACAGTAACACTTGTTCAGACGAAAAAAAGCACAGAGCCCCAGATTTTATGTTGTCCTGGAGAGCTTGCAGAGCACTGGGGAAAAGCAGGCAGAGAATTCCCTGCTAGCACCTTCTCTGTGCCTGGGAAGCAGAAGTGTTCACATTGCTTCGCAGAATCGCTTTTGTGCAGAAAACAGTAACACTTGTTCAGAACGAAAGAAAGCACAGAGCCCCAGATTTTATGTTGTCCTGGAGAGCTTGCAGAGCACTGGGGAAAAGCAGGCAGAGAATTCCCTGCTAGCACCTTCTCTGTGCCTGGGAAGCAGAAGTGTTCACATTGCTTCGCAGAATCGCTTTTGTGCAGAAAACAGTAACACTTGTTCAGAACGAAAGAAAGCACAGAGCCCCAGATTTTATGTTGTCCTGGAGAGCTTGCAGAGCACTGGGGAAAAGCAGGCAGAGAATTCCCTGCTAGCACCTTCTCTGTGCCTGGGAAGCAGAAGTGTTCACATTGCTTGGCAGAATCGCTTTTGTGCAGAAAACAGTAACACTTGTTCAGAACGAAAGAAAGCACAGAGCCCCAGATTTTATGTTGTCCTGGAGAGCTTGCAGAGCACTGGGGAAAAGCAGGCAGAGAATTCCCTGCTAGCACCTTCTCTGTGCCTGGGAAGCAGAAGTCTTCACATTGCTTCGCAGAATCGCTTTTGTGCAGAAAACAGTAACACTTGTTCAGAACGAAAGAAAGCACAGAGCCCCAGATTTTATGTTGTCCTGGAGAGCTTGCAGAGCACTGGGGAAAAGCAGGCAGAGAATTCCCTGCTAGCACCTTCTCTGTGCCTGGGAAACAGAAGTGTTCCCATTGCTTCGCAGAATCGCTTTAGTGCAAAAAACAGTAACACTTATTCAGAACGAAAGAAAGCACAGAGCCCCAGATTTGCTGTTGTCCTGGAGAGCTTGCAGAGCACTGGGGAAAGGCAGGCAGAGAATTCCCTGCTAGCACCTTCTTTGTGCCTGTTCACATTGCTTCGCAGAATCGCTTTTGTGCAGAAAACAGTAACACTTGTTCAGACGAAAGAAAGCACAGAGCCCCAGATTTTATGTTGTCCTGGAGAGCTTGCAGAGCACTGGGGAAAAGCAGGCAGAGAATTCCCTGCTAGCACCTTCTCTGTGCCTGGGAAGCAGAAGTGTTCACATTGCTTCGCAGAATCGCTTTTGTGCAGAAAACAGTAACACTTGTTCAGAACGAAAGAAAGCACAGAGCCCCAGATTTTATGTTGTCCTGGAGAGCTTGCAGAGCACTGGGGAAAAGCAGTCAGAGATTTCCCTGCTAGCACCTTCTCTGTGCCTGGGAAGCAGAAGTCTTCACATTGCTTCGCAGAATCGCTTTTGTGCAGAAAACAGTAACACTTGTTCAGAACGAAAGAAAGCACAGAGCCCCAGATTTTATGTTGTCATGGAGAGCTTGCAGAGCACTGGGGAAAAGCAGGCAGAGAATTCCCTGCTAGCACCTTCTCTGTGCCTGGGAAACAGAAGTGTTCCCATTGCTTCGCAGAATCGCTTTTGTGCAGAAAACAGTAACACTTGTTCAGAACGAAAGAAAGCACAGAGCCCCAGATTTTATGTTGTCCTAGAGAGCTTGCAGAGCACTGGGGAAAGGCAGGCAGAGAATTCCCTGCTAGCACCTTCTTTGTGCCTGTTCACATTGCTTCGCAGAATCGCTTTTGTGCAGAAAACAGTAACACTTGTTCAGACGAAAAAAAGCACAGAGCCCCAGATTTTATGTTGTCCTGGAGAGCTTGCAGAGCACTGGGGAAAAGCAGGCAGAGAATTCCCTGCTAGCACCTTCTCTGTGCCTGGGAAGCAGAAGTGTTCACATTGCTTCGCAGAATCGCTTTTGTGCAGAAAACAGTAACACTTGTTCAGAACGAAAGAAAGCACAGAGCCCCAGATTTTATGTTGTCCTGGAGAGCTTGCAGAGCACTGGGGAAAAGCAGGCAGAGAATTCCCTGCTAGCACCTTCTCTGTGCCTGGGAAGCAGAAGTGTTCACATTGCTTCGCAGAATCGCTTTTGTGCAGAAAACAGTAACACTTGTTCAGAACGAAAGAAAGCACAGAGCCCCAGATTTTATGTTGTCCTGGAGAGCTTGCAGAGCACTGGGGAAAAGCAGGCAGAGAATTCCCTGCTAGCACCTTCTCTGTGCCTGGGAAGCAGAAGTGTTCACATTGCTTCGCAGAATCGCTTTTGTGCAGAAAACAGTAACACTTGTTCAGAACGAAAGAAAGCACAGAGCCCCAGATTTTATGTTGTCCTGGAGAGCTTGCAGAGCACTGGGGAAAAGCAGGCAGAGAATTCCCTGCTAGCACCTTCTCTGTGCCTGGGAAGCAGAAGTGTTCACATTGCTTCGCAGAATCGCTTTTGTGCAGAAAACAGTAACACTTGTTCAGAACGAAAGAAAGCACAGAGCCCCAGATTTGCTGTTGTCCTGGAGAGCTTGCAGAGCACTGGGGAAAAGCAGGCAGAGAATTCCCTGCTAGCACCTTCTCTGTGCCTGGGAAACAGAAGTGTTCACATTGCTTCGCAGAATCGCTTTTGTGCAGAAAACACTAACACTTGTTCAGAACGAAAGAAAGCACAGAGCCCCAGATTTTATGTTGTCCTGGAGAGCTTGCAGAGCACTGGGGAAAGGCAGGCAGAGAATTCCCTGCTAGCACATTCTCTGTGCCTGGGAAGCAGAAGTGTTCACATTGCTTCGCAGAATCGCTTTTGTGCAGAAAACAGTAACACTTGTTCAGAACGAAAGAAAGCACAGAGCCCCAGATTTTATGTTGTCCTGGAGAGCTTGCAGAGCACTGGGGAAAAGCAGGCAGAGATTTCCCTGCTAGCACCTTCTCTGTGCCTGGGAAGCAGAAGTCTTCACATTGCTTCGCAGAATCGCTTTTGTGCAGAAAACAGTAACACTTGTTCAGAACGAAAGAAAGCACAGAGCCCCAGATTTTATGTTGTGCTGGAGAGCTTGCAGAGCACTGGGGAAAGGCAGGCAGAGAATTCCCTGCTAGCACCTTCTCTGTGCCTGTTCACATTGCTTCGCAGAATCGCTTTTGTGCAGAAAACAGTAACACTTGTTCAGAACGAAAGAAAGCACAGAGCCCCAGATTTTATGTTGTCCTGGAGAGCTTGCAGAGCACTGGGGAAAGGCAGGCAGAGAATTCCCTGCTAGCACCTTCTCTGTGCCTGTTCACATTGCTTCGCAGAATCGCTTTTGTGCAGAAAACAGTAACACTTGTTCAGAACGAAAGAAAGCACAGAGCCCCAGATTTGCTGTTGTCCTAGAGAGCTTGCAGAGCACTGGGGAAAGGCAGGCAGAGAATTCCCTGCTAGCACCTTCTTTGTGCCTGTTCACATTGCTTCGCAGAATCGCTTTTGTGCAGAAAACAGTAACACTTGTTCAGACGAAAAAAAGCACAGAGCCCCAGATTTTATGTTGTCCTGGAGAGCTTGCAGAGCACTGGGGAAAAGCAGGCAGAGAATTCCCTGCTAGCACCTTCTCTGTGCCTGGGAAGCAGAAGTGTTCACATTGCTTCGCAGAATCGCTTTTGTGCAGAAAACAGTAACACTTGTTCAGAACGAAAGAAAGCACAGAGCCCCAGATTTTATGTTGTCCTGGAGAGCTTGCAGAGCACTGGGGAAAAGCAGGCAGAGAATTCCCTGCTAGCACCTTCTCTGTGCCTGGGAAGCAGAAGTGTTCACATTGCTTCGCAGAATCGCTTTTGTGCAGAAAACAGTAACACTTGTTCAGAACGAAAGAAAGCACAGAGCCCCAGATTTTATGTTGTCCTGGAGAGCTTGCAGAGCACTGGGGAAAAGCAGGCAGAGAATTCCCTGCTAGCACCTTCTCTGTGCCTGGGAAGCAGAAGTGTTCACATTGCTTCGCAGAATCGCTTTTGTGCAGAAAACAGTAACACTTGTTCAGACGAAAGAAAGCACAGAGCCCCAGATTTTATGTTGTCCTGGAGAGCTTGCAGAGCACTGGGGAAAAGCAGGCAGAGAATTCCCTGCTAGCACCTTCTCTGTGCCTGGGAAGCAGAAGTGTTCACATTGCTTCGCAGAATCGCTTTTGTGCAGAAAACAGTAACACTTGTTCAGAACGAAAGAAAGCACAGAGCCCCAGATTTTATGTTGTCCTGGAGAGCTTGCAGAGCACTGGGGAAAAGCAGTCAGAGATTTCCCTGCTAGCACCTTCTCTGTGCCTGGGAAGCAGAAGTCTTCACATTGCTTCGCAGAATCGCTTTTGTGCAGAAAACAGTAACACTTGTTCAGAACGAAAGAAAGCACAGAGCCCCAGATTTTATGTTGTCATGGAGAGCTTGCAGAGCACTGGGGAAAAGCAGGCAGAGAATTCCCTGCTAGCACCTTCTCTGTGCCTGGGAAACAGAAGTGTTCCCATTGCTTCGCAGAATCGCTTTTGTGCAGAAAACAGTAACACTTGTTCAGAACGAAAGAAAGCACAGAGCCCCAGATTTTATGTTGTCCTAGAGAGCTTGCAGAGCACTGGGGAAAGGCAGGCAGAGAATTCCCTGCTAGCACCTTCTTTGTGCCTGTTCACATTGCTTCGCAGAATCGCTTTTGTGCAGAAAACAGTAACACTTGTTCAGACGAAAAAAAGCACAGAGCCCCAGATTTTATGTTGTCCTGGAGAGCTTGCAGAGCACTGGGGAAAAGCAGGCAGAGAATTCCCTGCTAGCACCTTCTCTGTGCCTGGGAAACAGAAGTGTTCCCATTGCTTCGCAGAATCGCTTTAGTGCAAAAAACAGTAACACTTGTTCAGAACGAAAGAAAGCACAGAGCCCCAGATTTTATGTTGTCCTGGAGAGCTTGCAGAGCACTGGGGAAAAGCAGGCAGAGAATTCCCTGCTAGCACCTTCTCTGTGCCTGGGAAGCAGAAGTGTTCACATTGCTTCGCAGAATCGCTTTTGTGCAGAAAACAGTAACACTTGTTCAGAACGAAAGAAAGCACAGAGCCCCAGATTTTATGTTGTCCTGGAGAGCTTGCAGAGCACTGGGGAAAAGCAGGCAGAGAATTCCCTGCTAGCACCTTCTCTGTGCCTGGGAAACAGAAGTGTTCCCATTGCTTCGCAGAATCGCTTTAGTGCAGAAAACAGTAACACTTATTCAGAACGAAAGAAAGCACAGAGCCCCAGATTTGCTGTTGTCATGGAGAGCTTGCAGAGCACTGGGGAAAGGCAGGCAGAGAATTCCCTGCTAGCACCTTCTTTGTGCCTGTTCACATTGCTTCGCAGAATCGCTTTTGTGCAGAAAACAGTAACACTTGTTCACACGAAAAAAAGCACAGAGCCCCAGATTTTATGTTGTCCTGGAGAGCTTGCAGAGCACTGGGGAAAAGCAGGCAGAGAATTCCCTGCTAGCACCTTCTCTGTGCCTGGGAAGCAGAAGTGTTCACATTGCTTCGCAGAATCGCTTTTGTGCAGAAAACAGTAACACTTGTTCAGAACGAAAGAAAGCACAGAGCCCCAGATTTTATGTTGTCCTGGAGAGCTTGCAGAGCACTGGGGAAAAGCAGGCAGAGAATTCCCTGCTAGCACCTTCTCTGTGCCTGGGAAGCAGAAGTGTTCACATTGCTTCGCAGAATCGCTTTTGTGCAGAAAACAGTAACACTTGTTCAGAACGAAAGAAAGCACAGAGCCCCAGATTTTATGTTGTCCTGGAGAGCTTGCAGAGCACTGGGGAAAGGCAGGCAGAGAATTCCCTGCTAGCACCTTCTCTGTGCCTGTTCACATTGCTTCGCAAGAATCGCTTTTGTGCAGAAAAGAGTAACACTTGTTCAGAACGAAAGAAAGCACAGAGCCCCAGATTTTATGTTGTCCTGGAGAGCTTGCAGAGCACTGGGGAAAGGCAGGCAGAGAATTCCCTGCTAGCACCTTCTCTGTGCCTGGGAAGCAGAAGTGTTCACATTGCTTCGCAGAATCGCTTTTGTGCAGAAAACAGTAACACTTGTTCAGAACGAAAGAAAGCACAGAGCCCCAGATTTTATGTTGTCCTGGAGAGCTTGCAGAGCACTGGGGAAAGGCAGGCAGAGAATTCCCTGCTAGCACCTTCTCTGTGCCTGTTCACATTGCTTCGCAGAATCGCTTTTGTGCAGAAAACAGTAACACTTGTTCAGAACGAAAGAAAGCACAGAGCCCCAGATTTGCTGTTGTCCTAGAGAGCTTGCAGAGCACTGGGGAAAGGCAGGCAGAGAATTCCCTGCTAGCACCTTCTTTGTGCCTGTTCACATTGCTTCGCAGAATCGCTTTTGTGCAGAAAACAGTAACACTTGTTCAGACGAAAAAAAGCACAGAGCCCCAGATTTTATGTTGTCCTGGAGAGCTTGCAGAGCACTGGGGAAAAGCAGGCAGAGATTTCCCTGCTAGCACCTTCTCTGTGCCTGGGAAGCAGAAGTGTTCACATTGCTTCGCAGAATCGCTTTAGTGCAAAAAACAGTAACACTTATTCAGAACGAAAGAAAGCACAGAGCCCCAGATTTTATGTTGTCCTGGAGAGCTTGCAGAGCACTGGGGAAAAGCAGGCAGAGAATTCCCTGCTAGCACCTTCTCTGTGCCTGTTCACATTGCTTCGCAGAATCGCTTTTGTGCAGAAAACAGTAACACTTGTTCAGACGAAAGAAAGCACAGAGCCCCAGATTTTATGTTGTCCTGGAGAGCTTGCAGAGCACTGGGGAAAAGCAGGCAGAGAATTCCCTGCTAGCACCTTCTCTGTGCCTGGGAAGCAGAAGTGTTCACATTGCTTCGCAGAATCGCTTTTGTGCAGAAAACAGTAACACTTGTTCAGAACGAAAGAAAGCACAGAGCCCCAGATTTTATGTTGTCCTGGAGAGCTTGCAGAGCACTGGGGAAAAGCAGGCAGAGATTTCCCTGCTAGCACCTTCTCTGTGCCTGGGAAGCAGAAGTCTTCACATTGCTTCGCAGAATCGCTTTTGTGCAGAAAACAGTAACACTTGTTCAGAACGAAAGAAAGCACAGAGCCCCAGATTTTATGTTGTGCTGGAGAGCTTGCAGAGCACTGGGGAAAAGCAGGCAGAGAATTCCCTGCTATCACCTTCTCTGTGCCTGGGAAACAGAAGTGTTCACATTGCTTCGCAGAATCGCTTTTGTGCAGAAAACAGTAACACTTGTTCAGAACGAAAGAAAGCACAGAGCCCCAGATTTTATGTTGTCCTGGAGAGCTTGCAGAGCACTGGGGAAAGGCAGGCAGAGAATTCCCTGCTAGCACCTTCTCTGTGCCTGTTCACATTGCTTCGCAGAATCGCTTTTGTGCAGAAAACAGTAACACTTGTTCAGAACGAAAGAAAGCACAGAGCCCCAGATTTTATGTTGTCCTAGAGAGCTTGCAGAGCACTGGGGAAAGGCAGGCAGAGAATTCCCTGCTAGCACCTTCTTTGTGCCTGTTCACATTGCTTCGCAGAATCGCTTTTGTGCAGAAAACAGTAACACTTGTTCAGACGAAAAAAAGCACAGAGCCCCAGATTTTATGTTGTCCTGGAGAGCTTGCAGAGCACTGGGGAAAAGCAGGCAGAGAATTCCCTGCTAGCACCTTCTCTGTGCCTGGGAAGCAGAAGTGTTCACATTGCTTCGCAGAATCGCTTTTGTGCAGAAAACAGTAACACTTGTTCAGAACGAAAGAAAGCACAGAGCCCCAGATTTTATGTTGTCCTGGAGAGCTTGCAGAGCACTGGGGAAAAGCAGGCAGAGAATTCCCTGCTAGCACCTTCTCTGTGCCTGGGAAGCAGAAGTGTTCACATTGCTTCGCAGAATCGCTTTTGTGCAGAAAACAGTAACACTTATTCAGAACGAAAGAAAGCACAGAGCCCCAGATTTGCTGTTGTCCTGGAGAGCTTGCAGAGCACTGGGGAAAGGCAGGCAGAGAATTCCCTGCTAGCACCTTCTTTGTGCCTGTTCACATTGCTTCGCAGAATCGCTTTTGTGCAGAAAACAGTAACACTTGTTCAGAACGAAAGAAAGCACAGAGCCCCAGATTTTATGTTGTGCTGGAGAGCTTGCAGAGCACTGGGGAAAAGCAGGCAGAGAATTCCCTGCTATCACCTTCTCTGTGCCTGGGAAACAGAAGTGTTCACATTGCTTCGCAGAATCGCTTTTGTGCAGAAAACAGTAACACTTGTTCAGAACGAAAGAAAGCACAGAGCCCCAGATTTTATGTTGTCCTGGAGAGCTTGCAGAGCACTGGGGAAAGGCAGGCAGAGAATTCCCTGCTAGCACCTTCTCTGTGCCTGTTCACATTGCTTCGCAGAATCGCTTTTGTGCAGAAAACAGTAACACTTGTTCAGAACGAAAGAAAGCACAGAGCCCCAGATTTGCTGTTGTCCTAGAGAGCTTGCAGAGCACTGGGGAAAAGCAGGCAGAGAATTCCCTGCTAGCACCTTCTTTGTGCCTGTTCACATTGCTTCGCAGAATCGCTTTTGTGCAGAAAACAGTAACACTTGTTCAGACGAAAAAAAGCACAGAGCCCCAGATTTTATGTTGTCCTGGAGAGCTTGCAGAGCACTGGGGAAAAGCAGGCAGAGAATTCCCTGCTAGCACCTTCTCTGTGCCTGGGAAGCAGAAGTGTTCACATTGCTTCGCAGAATCGCTTTTGTGCAGAAAACAGTAACACTTGTTCAGAACGAAAGAAAGCACAGAGCCCCAGATTTTATGTTGTCCTGGAGAGCTTGCAGAGCACTGGGGAAAAGCAGGCAGAGAATTCCCTGCTAGCACCTTCTCTGTGCCTGGGAAGCAGAAGTGTTCACATTGCTTCGCAGAATCGCTTTTGTGCAGAAAACAGTAACACTTGTTCAGAACGAAAGAAAGCACAGAGCCCCAGATTTTATGTTGTCCTGGAGAGCTTGCAGAGCACTGGGGAAAAGCAGGCAGAGAATTCCCTGCTAGCACCTTCTCTGTGCCTGGGAAGCAGAAGTGTTCACATTGCTTCGCAGAATCGCTTTTGTGCAGAAAACAGTAACACTTGTTCAGAACGAAAGAAAGCACAGAGCCCCAGATTTTATGTTGTCCTGGAGAGCTTGCAGAGCACTGGGGAAAAGCAGGCAGAGAATTCCCTGCTAGCACCTTCTCTGTGCCTGGGAAGCAGAAGTCTTCACATTGCTTCGCAGAATCGCTTTTGTGCAGAAAACAGTAACACTTGTTCAGAACGAAAGAAAGCACAGAGCCCCAGATTTTATGTTGTCCTGGAGAGCTTGCAGAGCACTGGGGAAAAGCAGGCAGAGAATTCCCTGCTAGCACCTTCTCTGTGCCTGGGAAACAGAAGTGTTCCCATTGCTTCGCAGAATCGCTTTAGTGCAAAAAACAGTAACACTTATTCAGAACGAAAGAAAGCACAGAGCCCCAGATTTGCTGTTGTCCTGGAGAGCTTGCAGAGCACTGGGGAAAGGCAGGCAGAGAATTCCCTGCTAGCACCTTCTCTGTGCCTGTTCACATTGCTTCGCAGAATCGCTTTTGTGCAGAAAACAGTAACACTTGTTCAGAACGAAAGAAAGCACAGAGCCCCAGATTTGCTGTTGTCCTAGAGAGCTTGCAGAGCACTGGGGAAAGGCAGGCAGAGAATTCCCTGCTAGCACCTTCTTTGTGCCTGTTCACATTGCTTCGCAGAATCGCTTTTGTGCAGAAAACAGTAACACTTGTTCAGACGAAAAAAAGCACAGAGCCCCAGATTTTATGTTGTCCTGGAGAGCTTGCAGAGCACTGGGGAAAAGCAGGCAGAGAATTCCCTGCTAGCACCTTCTCTGTGCCTGGGAAGCAGAAGTGTTCACATTGCTTCGCAGAATCGCTTTTGTGCAGAAAACAGTAACACTTGTTCAGAACGAAAGAAAGCACAGAGCCCCAGATTTTATGTTGTCCTGGAGAGCTTGCAGAGCACTGGGGAAAAGCAGGCAGAGAATTCCCTGCTAGCACCTTCTCTGTGCCTGGGAAGCAGAAGTGTTCACATTGCTTCGCAGAATCGCTTTTGTGCAGAAAACAGTAACACTTGTTCAGAACGAAAGAAAGCACAGAGCCCCAGATTTTATGTTGTCCTGGAGAGCTTGCAGAGCACTGGGGAAAAGCAGGCAGAGAATTCCCTGCTAGCACCTTCTCTGTGCCTGGGAAGCAGAAGTCTTCACATTGCTTCGCAGAATCGCTTTTGTGCAGAAAACAGTAACACTTGTTCAGAACGAAAGAAAGCACAGAGCCCCAGATTTTATGTTGTCCTGGAGAGCTTGCAGAGCACTGGGGAAAAGCAGGCAGAGAATTCCCTGCTAGCACCTTCTCTGTGCCTGGGAAGCAGAAGTGTTCACATTGCTTCGCAGAATCGCTTTTGTGCAGAAAACAGTAACACTTGTTCAGAACGAAAGAAAGCACAGAGCCCCAGATTTGCTGTTGTCCTAGAGAGCTTGCAGAGCACTGGGGAAAGGCAGGCAGAGAATTCCCTGCTAGCACCTTCTTTGTGCCTGTTCACATTGCTTCGCAGAATCGCTTTTGTGCAGAAAACAGTAACACTTGTTCAGACGAAAAAAAGCACAGAGCCCCAGATTTTATGTTGTCCTGGAGAGCTTGCAGAGCACTGGGGAAAAGCAGGCAGAGAATTCCCTGCTAGCACCTTCTCTGTGCCTGGGAAGCAGAAGTGTTCACATTGCTTCGCAGAATCGCTTTTGTGCAGAAAACAGTAACACTTGTTCAGAACGAAAGAAAGCACAGAGCCCCAGATTTTATGTTGTCCTGGAGAGCTTGCAGAGCACTGGGGAAAAGCAGGCAGAGAATTCCCTGCTAGCACCTTCTCTGTGCCTGGGAAGCAGAAGTGTTCACATTGCTTCGCAGAATCGCTTTTGTGCAGAAAACAGTAACACTTGTTCAGAACGAAAGAAAGCACAGAGCCCCAGATTTTATGTTGTCCTGGAGAGCTTGCAGAGCACTGGGGAAAAGCAGGCAGAGAATTCCCTGCTAGCACCTTCTCTGTGCCTGGGAAGCAGAAGTCTTCACATTGCTTCGCAGAATCGCTTTTGTGCAGAAAACAGTAACACTTGTTCAGAACGAAAGAAAGCACAGAGCCCCAGATTTTATGTTGTCCTGGAGAGCTTGCAGAGCACTGGGGAAAAGCAGGCAGAGAATTCCCTGCTAGCACCTTCTCTGTGCCTGGGAAGCAGAAGTGTTCCCATTGCTTCGCAGAATCGCTTTTGTGCAGAAAACAGTAACACTTGTTCAGAACGAAAGAAAGCACAGAGCCCCAGATTTTATGTTGTCCTGGAGAGCTTGCAGAGCACTGGGGAAAAGCAGGCAGAGAATTCCCTGCTAGCACCTTCTCTGTGCCTGGGAAACAGAAGTGTTCCCATTGCTTCGCAGAATCGCTTTAGTGCAAAAAACAGTAACACTTATTCAGAACGAAAGAAAGCACAGAGCCCCAGATTTGCTGTTGTCCTGGAGAGCTTGCAGAGCACTGGGGAAAGGCAGGCAGAGAATTCCCTGCTAGCACCTTCTTTGTGCCTGTTCACATTGCTTCGCAGAATCGCTTTTGTGCAGAAAACAGTAACACTTGTTCAGACGAAAGAAAGCACAGAGCCCCAGATTTTATGTTGTCCTGGAGAGCTTGCAGAGCACTGGGGAAAAGCAGGCAGAGAATTCCCTGCTAGCACCTTCTCTGTGCCTGGGAAGCAGAAGTGTTCACATTGCTTCGCAGAATCGCTTTTGTGCAGAAAACAGTAACACTTGTTCAGAACGAAAGAAAGCACAGAGCCCCAGATTTTATGTTGTCCTGGAGAGCTTGCAGAGCACTGGGGAAAAGCAGGCAGAGAATTCCCTGCTAGCACCTTCTCTGTGCCTGGGAAGCAGAAGTGTTCACATTGCTTCGCAGAATCGCTTTTGTGCAGAAAACAGTAACACTTGTTCAGAACGAAAGAAAGCACAGAGCCCCAGATTTTATGTTGTCCTGGAGAGCTTGCAGAGCACTGGGGAAAAGCAGGCAGAGAATTCCCTGCTAGCACCTTCTCTGTGCCTGGGAAACAGAAGTGTTCCCATTGCTTCGCAGAATCGCTTTTGTGCAGAAAACAGTAACACTTGTTCAGAACGAAAGAAAGCACAGAGCCCCAGATTTTATGTTGTCCTAGAGAGCTTGCAGAGCACTGGGGAAAGGCAGGCAGAGAATTCCCTGCTAGCACCTTCTTTGTGCCTGTTCACATTGCTTCGCAGAATCGCTTTTGTGCAGAAAACAGTAACACTTGTTCAGACGAAAAAAAGCACAGAGCCCCAGATTTTATGTTGTCCTGGAGAGCTTGCAGAGCACTGGGGAAAAGCAGGCAGAGAATTCCCTGCTAGCACCTTCTCTGTGCCTGGGAAGCAGAAGTGTTCACATTGCTTCGCAGAATCGCTTTTGTGCAGAAAACAGTAACACTTGTTCAGAACGAAAGAAAGCACAGAGCCCCAGATTTTATGTTGTCCTGGAGAGCTTGCAGAGCACTGGGGAAAAGCAGGCAGAGAATTCCCTGCTAGCACCTTCTCTGTGCCTGGGAAGCAGAAGTCTTCACATTGCTTCGCAGAATCGCTTTTGTGCAGAAAACAGTAACACTTATTCAGAACGAAAGAAAGCACAGAGCCCCAGATTTGCTGTTGTCCTGGAGAGCTTGCAGAGCACTGGGGAAAGGCAGGCAGAGAATTCCCTGCTAGCACCTTCTTTGTGCCTGTTCACATTGCTTCGCAGAATCGCTTTTGTGCAGAAAACAGTAACACTTGTTCAGACGAAAGAAAGCACAGAGCCCCAGATTTTATGTTGTCCTGGAGAGCTTGCAGAGCACTGGGGAAAAGCAGGCAGAGAATTCCCTGCTAGCACCTTCTCTGTGCCTGGGAAGCAGAAGTGTTCACATTGCTTCGCAGAATCGCTTTTGTGCAGAAAACAGTAACACTTGTTCAGAACGAAAGAAAGCACAGAGCCCCAGATTTATGTTGTCCTGGAGAGCTTGCAGAGCACTGGGGAAAAGCAGGCAGAGATTTCCCTGCTAGCACCTTCTCTGTGCCTGGGAAGCAGAAGTCTTCACATTGCTTCGCAGAATCGCTTTTGTGCAGAAAACAGTAACACTTGTTCAGAACGAAAGAAAGCACAGAGCCCCAGATTTTATGTTGTGCTGGAGAGCTTGCAGAGCACTGGGGAAAAGCAGGCAGAGAATTCCCTGCTATCACCTTCTCTGTGCCTGGGAAACAGAAGTGTTCACATTGCTTCGCAGAATCGCTTTTGTGCAGAAAACAGTAACACTTGTTCAGAACGAAAGAAAGCACAGAGCCCCAGATTTTATGTTGTCCTGGAGAGCTTGCAGAGCACTGGGGAAAGGCAGGCAGAGAATTCCCTGCTAGCACCTTCTCTGTGCCTGTTCACATTGCTTCGCAGAATCGCTTTTGTGCAGAAAACAGTAACACTTGTTCAGAACGAAAGAAAGCACAGAGCCCCAGATTTGCTGTTGTCCTAGAGAGCTTGCAGAGCACTGGGGAAAGGCAGGCAGAGAATTCCCTGCTAGCACCTTCTTTGTGCCTGTTCACATTGCTTCGCAGAATCGCTTTTGTGCAGAAAACAGTAACACTTGTTCAGACGAAAAAAAGCACAGAGCCCCAGATTTTATGTTGTCCTGGAGAGCTTGCAGAGCACTGGGGAAAAGCAGGCAGAGAATTCCCTGCTAGCACCTTCTCTGTGCCTGGGAAGCAGAAGTGTTCACATTGCTTCGCAGAATCGCTTTTGTGCAGAAAACAGTAACACTTGT
This sequence comes from Strix uralensis, assembly GCF_047716275.1. Classification (NCBI taxonomy): domain Eukaryota; kingdom Metazoa; phylum Chordata; class Aves; order Strigiformes; family Strigidae; genus Strix; species Strix uralensis. The sequence goes on along the minus strand of NW_027436714.1, from coordinate 158,531 downwards.
TCAGAACGAAAGAAAGCACAGAGCCCCAGATTTTATGTTGTCCTGGAGAGCTTGCAGAGCACTGGGGAAAAGCAGGCAGAGAATTCCCTGCTAGCACCTTCTCTGTGCCTGGGAAGCAGAAGTGTTCACATTGCTTCGCAGAATCGCTTTTGTGCAGAAAACAGTAACACTTGTTCAGAACGAAAGAAAGCACAGAGCCCCAGATTTTATGTTGTCCTGGAGAGCTTGCAGAGCACTGGGGAAAAGCAGGCAGAGAATTCCCTGCTAGCACCTTCTCTGTGCCTGGGAAGCAGAAGTGTTCACATTGCTTCGCAGAATCGCTTTTGTGCAGAAAACAGTAACACTTGTTCAGAACGAAAGAAAGCACAGAGCCCCAGATTTTATGTTGTCCTGGAGAGCTTGCAGAGCACTGGGGAAAAGCAGGCAGAGAATTCCCTGCTAGCACCTTCTCTGTGCCTGGGAAGCAGAAGTCTTCACATTGCTTCGCAGAATCGCTTTTGTGCAGAAAACAGTAACACTTGTTCAGAACGAAAGAAAGCACAGAGCCCCAGATTTTATGTTGTCCTGGAGAGCTTGCAGAGCACTGGGGAAAAGCAGGCAGAGAATTCCCTGCTAGCACCTTCTCTGTGCCTGGGAAACAGAAGTGTTCCCATTGCTTCGCAGAATCGCTTTAGTGCAAAAAACAGTAACACTTATTCAGAACGAAAGAAAGCACAGAGCCCCAGATTTGCTGTTGTCCTGGAGAGCTTGCAGAGCACTGGGGAAAGGCAGGCAGAGAATTCCCTGCTAGCACCTTCTTTGTGCCTGTTCACATTGCTTCGCAGAATCGCTTTTGTGCAGAAAACAGTAACACTTGTTCAGACGAAAGAAAGCACAGAGCCCCAGATTTTATGTTGTCCTGGAGAGCTTGCAGAGCACTGGGGAAAAGCAGGCAGAGAATTCCCTGCTAGCACCTTCTCTGTGCCTGGGAAGCAGAAGTGTTCACATTGCTTCGCAGAATCGCTTTTGTGCAGAAAACAGTAACACTTGTTCAGAACGAAAGAAAGCACAGAGCCCCAGATTTTATGTTGTCCTGGAGAGCTTGCAGAGCACTGGGGAAAAGCAGGCAGAGAATTCCCTGCTAGCACCTTCTCTGTGCCTGGGAAGCAGAAGTGTTCACATTGCTTCGCAGAATCGCTTTTGTGCAGAAAACAGTAACACTTGTTCAGAACGAAAGAAAGCACAGAGCCCCAGATTTTATGTTGTCCTGGAGAGCTTGCAGAGCACTGGGGAAAAGCAGGCAGAGAATTCCCTGCTAGCACCTTCTCTGTGCCTGGGAAGCAGAAGTGTTCACACTGCTTCGCAGAATCGCTTTTGTGCAGAAAACAGTAACACTTGTTCAGACGAAAGAAAGCACAGAGCCCCAGATTTTATGTTGTCCTGGAGAGCTTGCAGAGCACTGGGGAAAAGCAGGCAGAGAATTCCCTGCTAGCACCTTCTCTGTGCCTGGGAAGCAGAAGTGTTCACATTGCTTCGCAGAATCGCTTTTGTGCAGAAAACAGTAACACTTGTTCAGAACGAAAGAAAGCACAGAGCCCCAGATTTTATGTTGTCCTGGAGAGCTTGCAGAGCACTGGGGAAAAGCAGTCAGAGATTTCCCTGCTAGCACCTTCTCTGTGCCTGGGAAGCAGAAGTCTTCACATTGCTTCGCAGAATCGCTTTTGTGCAGAAAACAGTAACACTTGTTCAGAACGAAAGAAAGCACAGAGCCCCAGATTTTATGTTGTCATGGAGAGCTTGCAGAGCACTGGGGAAAAGCAGGCAGAGAATTCCCTGCTAGCACCTTCTCTGTGCCTGGGAAACAGAAGTGTTCCCATTGCTTCGCAGAATCGCTTTTGTGCAGAAAACAGTAACACTTGTTCAGAACGAAAGAAAGCACAGAGCCCCAGATTTTATGTTGTCCTAGAGAGCTTGCAGAGCACTGGGGAAAGGCAGGCAGAGAATTCCCTGCTAGCACCTTCTTTGTGCCTGTTCACATTGCTTCGCAGAATCGCTTTTGTGCAGAAAACAGTAACACTTGTTCAGACGAAAAAAAGCACAGAGCCCCAGATTTTATGTTGTCCTGGAGAGCTTGCAGAGCACTGGGGAAAAGCAGGCAGAGAATTCCCTGCTAGCACCTTCTCTGTGCCTGGGAAACAGAAGTGTTCCCATTGCTTCGCAGAATCGCTTTAGTGCAAAAAACAGTAACACTTGTTCAGAACGAAAGAAAGCACAGAGCCCCAGATTTTATGTTGTCCTGGAGAGCTTGCAGAGCACTGGGGAAAAGCAGGCAGAGAATTCCCTGCTAGCACCTTCTCTGTGCCTGGGAAGCAGAAGTGTTCACATTGCTTCGCAGAATCGCTTTTGTGCAGAAAACAGTAACACTTGTTCAGAACGAAAGAAAGCACAGAGCCCCAGATTTTATGTTGTCCTGGAGAGCTTGCAGAGCACTGGGGAAAAGCAGGCAGAGAATTCCCTGCTAGCACCTTCTCTGTGCCTGGGAAACAGAAGTGTTCCCATTGCTTCGCAGAATCGCTTTAGTGCAGAAAACAGTAACACTTATTCAGAACGAAAGAAAGCACAGAGCCCCAGATTTGCTGTTGTCATGGAGAGCTTGCAGAGCACTGGGGAAAGGCAGGCAGAGAATTCCCTGCTAGCACCTTCTTTGTGCCTGTTCACATTGCTTCGCAGAATCGCTTTTGTGCAGAAAACAGTAACACTTGTTCACACGAAAAAAAGCACAGAGCCCCAGATTTTATGTTGTCCTGGAGAGCTTGCAGAGCACTGGGGAAAAGCAGGCAGAGAATTCCCTGCTAGCACCTTCTCTGTGCCTGGGAAGCAGAAGTGTTCACATTGCTTCGCAGAATCGCTTTTGTGCAGAAAACAGTAACACTTGTTCAGAACGAAAGAAAGCACAGAGCCCCAGATTTTATGTTGTCCTGGAGAGCTTGCAGAGCACTGGGGAAAAGCAGGCAGAGAATTCCCTGCTAGCACCTTCTCTGTGCCTGGGAAGCAGAAGTGTTCACATTGCTTCGCAGAATCGCTTTTGTGCAGAAAACAGTAACACTTGTTCAGAACGAAAGAAAGCACAGAGCCCCAGATTTTATGTTGTCCTGGAGAGCTTGCAGAGCACTGGGGAAAGGCAGGCAGAGAATTCCCTGCTAGCACCTTCTCTGTGCCTGTTCACATTGCTTCGCAAGAATCGCTTTTGTGCAGAAAAGAGTAACACTTGTTCAGAACGAAAGAAAGCACAGAGCCCCAGATTTTATGTTGTCCTGGAGAGCTTGCAGAGCACTGGGGAAAGGCAGGCAGAGAATTCCCTGCTAGCACCTTCTCTGTGCCTGGGAAGCAGAAGTGTTCACATTGCTTCGCAGAATCGCTTTTGTGCAGAAAACAGTAACACTTGTTCAGAACGAAAGAAAGCACAGAGCCCCAGATTTTATGTTGTCCTGGAGAGCTTGCAGAGCACTGGGGAAAGGCAGGCAGAGAATTCCCTGCTAGCACCTTCTCTGTGCCTGTTCACATTGCTTCGCAGAATCGCTTTTGTGCAGAAAACAGTAACACTTGTTCAGAACGAAAGAAAGCACAGAGCCCCAGATTTGCTGTTGTCCTAGAGAGCTTGCAGAGCACTGGGGAAAGGCAGGCAGAGAATTCCCTGCTAGCACCTTCTTTGTGCCTGTTCACATTGCTTCGCAGAATCGCTTTTGTGCAGAAAACAGTAACACTTGTTCAGACGAAAAAAAGCACAGAGCCCCAGATTTTATGTTGTCCTGGAGAGCTTGCAGAGCACTGGGGAAAAGCAGGCAGAGATTTCCCTGCTAGCACCTTCTCTGTGCCTGGGAAGCAGAAGTGTTCACATTGCTTCGCAGAATCGCTTTAGTGCAAAAAACAGTAACACTTATTCAGAACGAAAGAAAGCACAGAGCCCCAGATTTTATGTTGTCCTGGAGAGCTTGCAGAGCACTGGGGAAAAGCAGGCAGAGAATTCCCTGCTAGCACCTTCTCTGTGCCTGTTCACATTGCTTCGCAGAATCGCTTTTGTGCAGAAAACAGTAACACTTGTTCAGACGAAAGAAAGCACAGAGCCCCAGATTTTATGTTGTCCTGGAGAGCTTGCAGAGCACTGGGGAAAAGCAGGCAGAGAATTCCCTGCTAGCACCTTCTCTGTGCCTGGGAAGCAGAAGTGTTCACATTGCTTCGCAGAATCGCTTTTGTGCAGAAAACAGTAACACTTGTTCAGAACGAAAGAAAGCACAGAGCCCCAGATTTTATGTTGTCCTGGAGAGCTTGCAGAGCACTGGGGAAAAGCAGGCAGAGATTTCCCTGCTAGCACCTTCTCTGTGCCTGGGAAGCAGAAGTCTTCACATTGCTTCGCAGAATCGCTTTTGTGCAGAAAACAGTAACACTTGTTCAGAACGAAAGAAAGCACAGAGCCCCAGATTTTATGTTGTCCTGGAGAGCTTGCAGAGCACTGGGGAAAGGCAGGCAGAGAATTCCCTGCTAGCACCTTCTCTGTGCCTGTTCACATTGCTTCGCAGAATCGCTTTTGTGCAGAAAACAGTAACACTTGTTCAGAACGAAAGAAAGCACAGAGCCCCAGATTTTATGTTGTCCTAGAGAGCTTGCAGAGCACTGGGGAAAGGCAGGCAGAGAATTCCCTGCTAGCACCTTCTTTGTGCCTGTTCACATTGCTTCGCAGAATCGCTTTTGTGCAGAAAACAGTAACACTTGTTCAGACGAAAAAAAGCACAGAGCCCCAGATTTTATGTTGTCCTGGAGAGCTTGCAGAGCACTGGGGAAAAGCAGGCAGAGAATTCCCTGCTAGCACCTTCTCTGTGCCTGGGAAGCAGAAGTGTTCACATTGCTTCGCAGAATCGCTTTTGTGCAGAAAACAGTAACACTTGTTCAGAACGAAAGAAAGCACAGAGCCCCAGATTTTATGTTGTCCTGGAGAGCTTGCAGAGCACTGGGGAAAAGCAGGCAGAGAATTCCCTGCTAGCACCTTCTCTGTGCCTGGGAAGCAGAAGTGTTCACATTGCTTCGCAGAATCGCTTTTGTGCAGAAAACAGTAACACTTATTCAGAACGAAAGAAAGCACAGAGCCCCAGATTTGCTGTTGTCCTGGAGAGCTTGCAGAGCACTGGGGAAAGGCAGGCAGAGAATTCCCTGCTAGCACCTTCTTTGTGCCTGTTCACATTGCTTCGCAGAATCGCTTTTGTGCAGAAAACAGTAACACTTGTTCAGAACGAAAGAAAGCACAGAGCCCCAGATTTTATGTTGTGCTGGAGAGCTTGCAGAGCACTGGGGAAAAGCAGGCAGAGAATTCCCTGCTATCACCTTCTCTGTGCCTGGGAAACAGAAGTGTTCACATTGCTTCGCAGAATCGCTTTTGTGCAGAAAACAGTAACACTTGTTCAGAACGAAAGAAAGCACAGAGCCCCAGATTTTATGTTGTCCTGGAGAGCTTGCAGAGCACTGGGGAAAGGCAGGCAGAGAATTCCCTGCTAGCACCTTCTCTGTGCCTGTTCACATTGCTTCGCAGAATCGCTTTTGTGCAGAAAACAGTAACACTTGTTCAGAACGAAAGAAAGCACAGAGCCCCAGATTTGCTGTTGTCCTAGAGAGCTTGCAGAGCACTGGGGAAAAGCAGGCAGAGAATTCCCTGCTAGCACCTTCTTTGTGCCTGTTCACATTGCTTCGCAGAATCGCTTTTGTGCAGAAAACAGTAACACTTGTTCAGACGAAAAAAAGCACAGAGCCCCAGATTTTATGTTGTCCTGGAGAGCTTGCAGAGCACTGGGGAAAAGCAGGCAGAGAATTCCCTGCTAGCACCTTCTCTGTGCCTGGGAAGCAGAAGTGTTCACATTGCTTCGCAGAATCGCTTTTGTGCAGAAAACAGTAACACTTGTTCAGAACGAAAGAAAGCACAGAGCCCCAGATTTTATGTTGTCCTGGAGAGCTTGCAGAGCACTGGGGAAAAGCAGGCAGAGAATTCCCTGCTAGCACCTTCTCTGTGCCTGGGAAGCAGAAGTGTTCACATTGCTTCGCAGAATCGCTTTTGTGCAGAAAACAGTAACACTTGTTCAGAACGAAAGAAAGCACAGAGCCCCAGATTTTATGTTGTCCTGGAGAGCTTGCAGAGCACTGGGGAAAAGCAGGCAGAGAATTCCCTGCTAGCACCTTCTCTGTGCCTGGGAAGCAGAAGTGTTCACATTGCTTCGCAGAATCGCTTTTGTGCAGAAAACAGTAACACTTGTTCAGAACGAAAGAAAGCACAGAGCCCCAGATTTTATGTTGTCCTGGAGAGCTTGCAGAGCACTGGGGAAAAGCAGGCAGAGAATTCCCTGCTAGCACCTTCTCTGTGCCTGGGAAGCAGAAGTCTTCACATTGCTTCGCAGAATCGCTTTTGTGCAGAAAACAGTAACACTTGTTCAGAACGAAAGAAAGCACAGAGCCCCAGATTTTATGTTGTCCTGGAGAGCTTGCAGAGCACTGGGGAAAAGCAGGCAGAGAATTCCCTGCTAGCACCTTCTCTGTGCCTGGGAAACAGAAGTGTTCCCATTGCTTCGCAGAATCGCTTTAGTGCAAAAAACAGTAACACTTATTCAGAACGAAAGAAAGCACAGAGCCCCAGATTTGCTGTTGTCCTGGAGAGCTTGCAGAGCACTGGGGAAAGGCAGGCAGAGAATTCCCTGCTAGCACCTTCTCTGTGCCTGTTCACATTGCTTCGCAGAATCGCTTTTGTGCAGAAAACAGTAACACTTGTTCAGAACGAAAGAAAGCACAGAGCCCCAGATTTGCTGTTGTCCTAGAGAGCTTGCAGAGCACTGGGGAAAGGCAGGCAGAGAATTCCCTGCTAGCACCTTCTTTGTGCCTGTTCACATTGCTTCGCAGAATCGCTTTTGTGCAGAAAACAGTAACACTTGTTCAGACGAAAAAAAGCACAGAGCCCCAGATTTTATGTTGTCCTGGAGAGCTTGCAGAGCACTGGGGAAAAGCAGGCAGAGAATTCCCTGCTAGCACCTTCTCTGTGCCTGGGAAGCAGAAGTGTTCACATTGCTTCGCAGAATCGCTTTTGTGCAGAAAACAGTAACACTTGTTCAGAACGAAAGAAAGCACAGAGCCCCAGATTTTATGTTGTCCTGGAGAGCTTGCAGAGCACTGGGGAAAAGCAGGCAGAGAATTCCCTGCTAGCACCTTCTCTGTGCCTGGGAAGCAGAAGTGTTCACATTGCTTCGCAGAATCGCTTTTGTGCAGAAAACAGTAACACTTGTTCAGAACGAAAGAAAGCACAGAGCCCCAGATTTTATGTTGTCCTGGAGAGCTTGCAGAGCACTGGGGAAAAGCAGGCAGAGAATTCCCTGCTAGCACCTTCTCTGTGCCTGGGAAGCAGAAGTCTTCACATTGCTTCGCAGAATCGCTTTTGTGCAGAAAACAGTAACACTTGTTCAGAACGAAAGAAAGCACAGAGCCCCAGATTTTATGTTGTCCTGGAGAGCTTGCAGAGCACTGGGGAAAAGCAGGCAGAGAATTCCCTGCTAGCACCTTCTCTGTGCCTGGGAAGCAGAAGTGTTCACATTGCTTCGCAGAATCGCTTTTGTGCAGAAAACAGTAACACTTGTTCAGAACGAAAGAAAGCACAGAGCCCCAGATTTGCTGTTGTCCTAGAGAGCTTGCAGAGCACTGGGGAAAGGCAGGCAGAGAATTCCCTGCTAGCACCTTCTTTGTGCCTGTTCACATTGCTTCGCAGAATCGCTTTTGTGCAGAAAACAGTAACACTTGTTCAGACGAAAAAAAGCACAGAGCCCCAGATTTTATGTTGTCCTGGAGAGCTTGCAGAGCACTGGGGAAAAGCAGGCAGAGAATTCCCTGCTAGCACCTTCTCTGTGCCTGGGAAGCAGAAGTGTTCACATTGCTTCGCAGAATCGCTTTTGTGCAGAAAACAGTAACACTTGTTCAGAACGAAAGAAAGCACAGAGCCCCAGATTTTATGTTGTCCTGGAGAGCTTGCAGAGCACTGGGGAAAAGCAGGCAGAGAATTCCCTGCTAGCACCTTCTCTGTGCCTGGGAAGCAGAAGTGTTCACATTGCTTCGCAGAATCGCTTTTGTGCAGAAAACAGTAACACTTGTTCAGAACGAAAGAAAGCACAGAGCCCCAGATTTTATGTTGTCCTGGAGAGCTTGCAGAGCACTGGGGAAAAGCAGGCAGAGAATTCCCTGCTAGCACCTTCTCTGTGCCTGGGAAGCAGAAGTCTTCACATTGCTTCGCAGAATCGCTTTTGTGCAGAAAACAGTAACACTTGTTCAGAACGAAAGAAAGCACAGAGCCCCAGATTTTATGTTGTCCTGGAGAGCTTGCAGAGCACTGGGGAAAAGCAGGCAGAGAATTCCCTGCTAGCACCTTCTCTGTGCCTGGGAAGCAGAAGTGTTCCCATTGCTTCGCAGAATCGCTTTTGTGCAGAAAACAGTAACACTTGTTCAGAACGAAAGAAAGCACAGAGCCCCAGATTTTATGTTGTCCTGGAGAGCTTGCAGAGCACTGGGGAAAAGCAGGCAGAGAATTCCCTGCTAGCACCTTCTCTGTGCCTGGGAAACAGAAGTGTTCCCATTGCTTCGCAGAATCGCTTTAGTGCAAAAAACAGTAACACTTATTCAGAACGAAAGAAAGCACAGAGCCCCAGATTTGCTGTTGTCCTGGAGAGCTTGCAGAGCACTGGGGAAAGGCAGGCAGAGAATTCCCTGCTAGCACCTTCTTTGTGCCTGTTCACATTGCTTCGCAGAATCGCTTTTGTGCAGAAAACAGTAACACTTGTTCAGACGAAAGAAAGCACAGAGCCCCAGATTTTATGTTGTCCTGGAGAGCTTGCAGAGCACTGGGGAAAAGCAGGCAGAGAATTCCCTGCTAGCACCTTCTCTGTGCCTGGGAAGCAGAAGTGTTCACATTGCTTCGCAGAATCGCTTTTGTGCAGAAAACAGTAACACTTGTTCAGAACGAAAGAAAGCACAGAGCCCCAGATTTTATGTTGTCCTGGAGAGCTTGCAGAGCACTGGGGAAAAGCAGGCAGAGAATTCCCTGCTAGCACCTTCTCTGTGCCTGGGAAGCAGAAGTGTTCACATTGCTTCGCAGAATCGCTTTTGTGCAGAAAACAGTAACACTTGTTCAGAACGAAAGAAAGCACAGAGCCCCAGATTTTATGTTGTCCTGGAGAGCTTGCAGAGCACTGGGGAAAAGCAGGCAGAGAATTCCCTGCTAGCACCTTCTCTGTGCCTGGGAAACAGAAGTGTTCCCATTGCTTCGCAGAATCGCTTTTGTGCAGAAAACAGTAACACTTGTTCAGAACGAAAGAAAGCACAGAGCCCCAGATTTTATGTTGTCCTAGAGAGCTTGCAGAGCACTGGGGAAAGGCAGGCAGAGAATTCCCTGCTAGCACCTTCTTTGTGCCTGTTCACATTGCTTCGCAGAATCGCTTTTGTGCAGAAAACAGTAACACTTGTTCAGACGAAAAAAAGCACAGAGCCCCAGATTTTATGTTGTCCTGGAGAGCTTGCAGAGCACTGGGGAAAAGCAGGCAGAGAATTCCCTGCTAGCACCTTCTCTGTGCCTGGGAAGCAGAAGTGTTCACATTGCTTCGCAGAATCGCTTTTGTGCAGAAAACAGTAACACTTGTTCAGAACGAAAGAAAGCACAGAGCCCCAGATTTTATGTTGTCCTGGAGAGCTTGCAGAGCACTGGGGAAAAGCAGGCAGAGAATTCCCTGCTAGCACCTTCTCTGTGCCTGGGAAGCAGAAGTGTTCCCATTGCTTCGCAGAATCGCTTTTGTGCAGAAAACAGTAACACTTATTCAGAACGAAAGAAAGCACAGAGCCCCAGATTTGCTGTTGTCCTGGAGAGCTTGCAGAGCACTGGGGAAAGGCAGGCAGAGAATTCCCTGCTAGCACCTTCTTTGTGCCTGTTCACATTGCTTCGCAGAATCGCTTTTGTGCAGAAAACAGTAACACTTGTTCAGACGAAAGAAAGCACAGAGCCCCAGATTTTATGTTGTCCTGGAGAGCTTGCAGAGCACTGGGGAAAAGCAGGCAGAGAATTCCCTGCTAGCACCTTCTCTGTGCCTGGGAAGCAGAAGTGTTCACATTGCTTCGCAGAATCGCTTTTGTGCAGAAAACAGTAACACTTGTTCAGAACGAAAGAAAGCACAGAGCCCCAGATTTATGTTGTCCTGGAGAGCTTGCAGAGCACTGGGGAAAAGCAGGCAGAGATTTCCCTGCTAGCACCTTCTCTGTGCCTGGGAAGCAGAAGTCTTCACATTGCTTCGCAGAATCGCTTTTGTGCAGAAAACAGTAACACTTGTTCAGAACGAAAGAAAGCACAGAGCCCCAGATTTTATGTTGTGCTGGAGAGCTTGCAGAGCACTGGGGAAAAGCAGGCAGAGAATTCCCTGCTATCACCTTCTCTGTGCCTGGGAAACAGAAGTGTTCACATTGCTTCGCAGAATCGCTTTTGTGCAGAAAACAGTAACACTTGTTCAGAACGAAAGAAAGCACAGAGCCCCAGATTTTATGTTGTCCTGGAGAGCTTGCAGAGCACTGGGGAAAGGCAGGCAGAGAATTCCCTGCTAGCACCTTCTCTGTGCCTGTTCACATTGCTTCGCAGAATCGCTTTTGTGCAGAAAACAGTAACACTTGTTCAGAACGAAAGAAAGCACAGAGCCCCAGATTTGCTGTTGTCCTAGAGAGCTTGCAGAGCACTGGGGAAAGGCAGGCAGAGAATTCCCTGCTAGCACCTTCTTTGTGCCTGTTCACATTGCTTCGCAGAATCGCTTTTGTGCAGAAAACAGTAACACTTGTTCAGACGAAAAAAAGCACAGAGCCCCAGATTTTATGTTGTCCTGGAGAGCTTGCAGAGCACTGGGGAAAAGCAGGCAGAGAATTCCCTGCTAGCACCTTCTCTGTGCCTGGGAAGCAGAAGTGTTCACATTGCTTCGCAGAATCGCTTTTGTGCAGAAAACAGTAACACTTGTTCAGAACGAAAGAAAGCACAGAGCCCCAGATTTTATGTTGTCCTGGAGAGCTTGCAGAGCACTGGGGAAAAGCAGGCAGAGAATTCCCTGCTAGCACCTTCTCTGTGCCTGGGAAGCAGAAGTGTTCACATTGCTTCGCAGAATCGCTTTTGTGCAGAAAACAGTAACACTTGTTCAGAACGAAAGAAAGCACAGAGCCCCAGATTTTATGTTGTCCTGGAGAGCTTGCAGAGCACTGGGGAAAAGCAGGCAGAGAATTCCCTGCTAGCACCTTCTCTGTGCCTGGGAAGCAGAAGTGTTCACATTGCTTCGCAGAATCGCTTTTGTGCAGAAAACAGTAACACTTGTTCAGAACGAAAGAAAGCACAGAGCCCCAGATTTTATGTTGTCCTGGAGAGCTTGCAGAGCACTGGGGAAAAGCAGGCAGAGAATTCCCTGCTAGCACCTTCTCTGTGCCTGGGAAGCAGAAGTCTTCACATTGCTTCGCAGAATCGCTTTTGTGCAGAAAACAGTAACACTTGTTCAGAACGAAAGAAAGCACAGAGCCCCAGATTTTATGTTGTCCTGGAGAGCTTGCAGAGCACTGGGGAAAAGCAGGCAGAGAATTCCCTGCTAGCACCTTCTCTGTGCCTGGGAAACAGAAGTGTTCCCATTGCTTCGCAGAATCGCTTTAGTGCAAAAAACAGTAACACTTATTCAGAACGAAAGAAAGCACAGAGCCCCAGATTTGCTGTTGTCCTGGAGAGCTTGCAGAGCACTGGGGAAAGGCAGGCAGAGAATTCCCTGCTAGCACCTTCTTTGTGCCTGTTCACATTGCTTCGCAGAATCGCTTTTGTGCAGAAAACAGTAACACTTGTTCAGACGAAAGAAAGCACAGAGCCCCAGATTTTATGTTGTCCTGGAGAGCTTGCAGAGCACTGGGGAAAAGCAGGCAGAGAATTCCCTGCTAGCACCTTCTCTGTGCCTGGGAAGCAGAAGTGTTCACATTGCTTCGCAGAATCGCTTTTGTGCAGAAAACAGTAACACTTGTTCAGAACGAAAGAAAGCACAGAGCCCCAGATTTTATGTTGTCCTGGAGAGCTTGCAGAGCACTGGGGAAAAGCAGTCAGAGATTTCCCTGCTAGCACCTTCTCTGTGCCTGGGAAGCAGAAGTCTTCACATTGCTTCGCAGAATCGCTTTTGTGCAGAAAACAGTAACACTTGTTCAGAACGAAAGAAAGCACAGAGCCCCAGATTTTATGTTGTCATGGAGAGCTTGCAGAGCACTGGGGAAAAGCAGGCAGAGAATTCCCTGCTAGCACCTTCTCTGTGCCTGGGAAACAGAAGTGTTCCCATTGCTTCGCAGAATCGCTTTTGTGCAGAAAACAGTAACACTTGTTCAGAACGAAAGAAAGCACAGAGCCCCAGATTTTATGTTGTCCTAGAGAGCTTGCAGAGCACTGGGGAAAGGCAGGCAGAGAATTCCCTGCTAGCACCTTCTTTGTGCCTGTTCACATTGCTTCGCAGAATCGCTTTTGTGCAGAAAACAGTAACACTTGTTCACACGAAAAAAAGCACAGAGCCCCAGATTTTATGTTGTCCTGGAGAGCTTGCAGAGCACTGGGGAAAAGCAGGCAGAGAATTCCCTGCTAGCACCTTCTCTGTGCCTGGGAAGCAGAAGTGTTCACATTGCTTTGCAGAATCGCTTTTGTGCAGAAAACAGTAACACTTGTTCAGAACGAAAGAAAGCACAGAGCCCCAGATTTTATGTTGTCCTGGAGAGCTTGCAGAGCACTGGGGAAAAGCAGGCAGAGAATTCCCTGCTAGCACCTTCTCTGTGCCTGGGAAGCAGAAGTGTTCACATTGCTTCGCAGAATCGCTTTTGTGCAGAAAACAGTAACACTTGTTCAGAACGAAAGAAAGCACAGAGCCCCAGATTTTATGTTGTCCTGGAGAGCTTGCAGAGCACTGGGGAAAAGCAGGCAGAGAATTCCCTGCTAGCACCTTCTCTGTGCCTGGGAAGCAGAAGTGTTCACATTGCTTCGCAGAATCGCTTTTGTGCAGAAAACAGTAACACTTGTTCAGAACGAAAGAAAGCACAGAGCCCCAGATTTTATGTTGTCCTGGAGAGCTTGCAGAGCACTGGGGAAAAGCAGGCAGAGAATTCCCTGCTAGCACCTTCTCTGTGCCTGGGAAGCAGAAGTGTTCACATTGCTTCGCAGAATCGCTTTTGTGCAGAAAACAGTAACACTTGTTCAGAACGAAAGAAAGCACAGAGCCCCAGATTTGCTGTTGTCTTGGAGAGCTTGCAGAGCACTGGGGAAAAGCAGGCAGAGAATTCCCTGCTAGCACCTTCTCTGTGCCTGGGAAACAGAAGTGTTCACATTGCTTCGCAGAATCGCTTTTGTGCAGAAAACACTAACACTTGTTCAGAACGAAAGAAAGCACAGAGCCCCAGATTTTATGTTGTCCTGGAGAGCTTGCAGAGCACTGGGGAAAGGCAGGCAGAGAATTCCCTGCTAGCACCTTCTCTGTGCCTGTTCACATTGCTTCGCAAGAATCGCTTTTGTGCAGAAAACAGTAACACTTGTTCAGAACGAAAGAAAGCACAGAGCCCCAGATTTTATGTTGTCCTGGAGAGCTTGCAGAGCACTGGGGAAAGGCAGGCAGAGAATTCCCTGCTAGCACCTTCTCTGTGCCTGTTTCCATTGCTTCGCAGAATCGCTTTTGTGCAGAAAACAGTAACACTTGTTCAGACGAAAGAAAGCACAGAGCCCCAGATTCTATGTTGTCCTGGAGAGCTTGCAGAGCACTGGGGAAAGGCAGGCAGAGAATTCCCTGCTAGCACCTTCTCTGTGCCTGGGAAACAGAAGTGTTCCCATTGCTTCGCAGAATAGCTTTTGTGCAGAAAACAGTAACACTTGTTCAGACGAAAAAAAGCACAGAGCCCCAGATTTTATGTTGTCCTGGAGAGCTTGCAGAGCACTGGGGAAAAGCAGGCAGAGAATTCCCTGCTAGCACCTTCTCTGTGCCTGGGAAACAGAAGTGTTCCCATTGCTTCGCAGAATCGCTTTTGTGCAGAAAACAGTAACACTTGTTCAGAACGAAAGAAAGCACAGAGCCCCAGATTTTATGTTGTCCTAGAGAGCTTGCAGAGCACTGGGGAAAGGCAGGCAGAGAATTCCCTGCTAGCACCTTCTTTGTGCCTGTTCACATTGCTTCGCAGAATCGCTTTTGTGCAGAAAACAGTAACACTTGTTCAGACGAAAAAAAGCACAGAGCCCCAGATTTTATGTTGTCCTGGAGAGCTTGCAGAGCACTGGGGAAAAGCAGGCAGAGAATTCCCTGCTAGCACCTTCTCTGTGCCTGGGAAGCAGAAGTGTTCACATTGCTTCGCAGAATCGCTTTTGTGCAGAAAACAGTAACACTTGTTCAGAACGAAAGAAAGCACAGAGCCCCAGATTTTATGTTGTCCTGGAGAGCTTGCAGAGCACTGGGGAAAAGCAGGCAGAGAATTCCCTGCTAGCACCTTCTCTGTGCCTGGGAAGCAGAAGTGTTCACATTGCTTCGCAGAATCGCTTTTGTGCAGAAAACAGTAACACTTATTCAGAACGAAAGAAAGCACAGAGCCCCAGATTTGCTGTTGTCCTGGAGAGCTTGCAGAGCACTGGGGAAAGGCAGGCAGAGAATTCCCTGCTAGCACCTTCTTTGTGCCTGTTCACATTGCTTCGCAGAATCGCTTTTGTGCAGAAAACAGTAACACTTGTTCAGACGAAAGAAAGCACAGAGCCCCAGATTTTATGTTGTCCTGGAGAGCTTGCAGAGCACTGGGGAAAAGCAGGCAGAGAATTCCCTGCTAGCACCTTCTCTGTGCCTGGGAAGCAGAAGTGTTCACATTGCTTCGCAGAATCGCTTTTGTGCAGAAAACAGTAACACTTGTTCAGAACGAAAGAAAGCACAGAGCCCCAGATTTTATGTTGTCCTGGAGAGCTTGCAGAGCACTGGGGAAAAGCAGGCAGAGATTTCCCTGCTAGCACCTTCTCTGTGCCTGGGAAGCAGAAGTCTTCACATTGCTTCGCAGAATCGCTTTTGTGCAGAAAACAGTAACACTTGTTCAGAACGAAAGAAAGCACAGAGCCCCAGATTTTATGTTGTGCTGGAGAGCTTGCAGAGCACTGGGGAAAAGCAGGCAGAGAATTCCCTGCTATCACCTTCTCTGTGCCTGGGAAACAGAAGTGTTCACATTGCTTCGCAGAATCGCTTTTGTGCAGAAAACAGTAACACTTGTTCAGAACGAAAGAAAGCACAGAGCCCCAGATTTTATGTTGTCCTGGAGAGCTTGCAGAGCACTGGGGAAAGGCAGGCAGAGAATTCCCTGCTAGCACCTTCTCTGTGCCTGTTCACATTGCTTCGCAGAATCGCTTTTGTGCAGAAAACAGTAACACTTGTTCAGAACGAAAGAAAGCACAGAGCCCCAGATTTGCTGTTGTCCTAGAGAGCTTGCAGAGCACTGGGGAAAGGCAGGCAGAGAATTCCCTGCTAGCACCTTCTTTGTGCCTGTTCACATTGCTTCGCAGAATCGCTTTTGTGCAGAAAACAGTAACACTTGTTCAGACGAAAAAAAGCACAGAGCCCCAGATTTTATGTTGTCCTGGAGAGCTTGCAGAGCACTGGGGAAAAGCAGGCAGAGAATTCCCTGCTAGCACCTTCTCTGTGCCTGGGAAGCAGAAGTGTTCACATTGCTTCGCAGAATCGCTTTTGTGCAGAAAACAGTAACACTTGTTCAGAACGAAAGAAAGCACAGAGCCCCAGATTTTATGTTGTCCTGGAGAGCTTGCAGAGCACTGGGGAAAAGCAGGCAGAGAATTCCCTGCTAGCACCTTCTCTGTGCCTGGGAAGCAGAAGTGTTCACATTGCTTCGCAGAATCGCTTTTGTGCAGAAAACAGTAACACTTGTTCAGAACGAAAGAAAGCACAGAGCCCCAGATTTTATGTTGTCCTGGAGAGCTTGCAGAGCACTGGGGAAAAGCAGGCAGAGAATTCCCTGCTAGCACCTTCTCTGTGCCTGGGAAGCAGAAGTGTTCACATTGCTTCGCAGAATCGCTTTTGTGCAGAAAACAGTAACACTTGTTCAGAACGAAAGAAAGCACAGAGCCCCAGATTTTATGTTGTCCTGGAGAGCTTGCAGAGCACTGGGGAAAAGCAGGCAGAGAATTCCCTGCTAGCACCTTCTCTGTGCCTGGGAAGCAGAAGTCTTCACATTGCTTCGCAGAATCGCTTTTGTGCAGAAAACAGTAACACTTGTTCAGAACGAAAGAAAGCACAGAGCCCCAGATTTTATGTTGTCCTGGAGAGCTTGCAGAGCACTGGGGAAAAGCAGGCAGAGAATTCCCTGCTAGCACCTTCTCTGTGCCTGGGAAACAGAAGTGTTCCCATTGCTTCGCAGAATCGCTTTAGTGCAAAAAACAGTAACACTTATTCAGAACGAAAGAAAGCACAGAGCCCCAGATTTGCTGTTGTCCTGGAGAGCTTGCAGAGCACTGGGGAAAGGCAGGCAGAGAATTCCCTGCTAGCACCTTCTTTGTGCCTGTTCACATTGCTTCGCAGAATCGCTTTTGTGCAGAAAACAGTAACACTTGTTCAGACGAAAGAAAGCACAGAGCCCCAGATTTTATGTTGTCCTGGAGAGCTTGCAGAGCACTGGGGAAAAGCAGGCAGAGAATTCCCTGCTAGCACCTTCTCTGTGCCTGGGAAGCAGAAGTGTTCACATTGCTTCGCAGAATCGCTTTTGTGCAGAAAACAGTAACACTTGTTCAGAACGAAAGAAAGCACAGAGCCCCAGATTTTATGTTGTCCTGGAGAGCTTGCAGAGCACTGGGGAAAAGCAGTCAGAGATTTCCCTGCTAGCACCTTCTCTGTGCCTGGGAAGCAGAAGTCTTCACATTGCTTCGCAGAATCGCTTTTGTGCAGAAAACAGTAACACTTGTTCAGAACGAAAGAAAGCACAGAGCCCCAGATTTTATGTTGTCATGGAGAGCTTGCAGAGCACTGGGGAAAAGCAGGCAGAGAATTCCCTGCTAGCACCTTCTCTGTGCCTGGGAAACAGAAGTGTTCCCATTGCTTCGCAGAATCGCTTTTGTGCAGAAAACAGTAACACTTGTTCAGAACGAAAGAAAGCACAGAGCCCCAGATTTTATGTTGTCCTAGAGAGCTTGCAGAGCACTGGGGAAAGGCAGGCAGAGAATTCCCTGCTAGCACCTTCTTTGTGCCTGTTCACATTGCTTCGCAGAATCGCTTTTGTGCAGAAAACAGTAACACTTGTTCACACGAAAAAAAGCACAGAGCCCCAGATTTTATGTTGTCCTGGAGAGCTTGCAGAGCACTGGGGAAAAGCAGGCAGAGAATTCCCTGCTAGCACCTTCTCTGTGCCTGGGAAGCAGAAGTGTTCACATTGCTTCGCAGAATCGCTTTTGTGCAGAAAACAGTAACACTTGTTCAGAACGAAAGAAAGCACAGAGCCCCAGATTTTATGTTGTCCTGGAGAGCTTGCAGAGCACTGGGGAAAAGCAGGCAGAGAATTCCCTGCTAGCACCTTCTCTGTGCCTGGGAAGCAGAAGTGTTCACATTGCTTCGCAGAATCGCTTTTGTGCAGAAAACAGTAACACTTGTTCAGAACGAAAGAAAGCACAGAGCCCCAGATTTTATGTTGTCCTGGAGAGCTTGCAGAGCACTGGGGAAAAGCAGGCAGAGAATTCCCTGCTAGCACCTTCTCTGTGCCTGGGAAGCAGAAGTGTTCACATTGCTTCGCAGAATCGCTTTTGTGCAGAAAACAGTAACACTTGTTCAGAACGAAAGAAAGCACAGAGCCCCAGATTTGCTGTTGTCTTGGAGAGCTTGCAGAGCACTGGGGAAAAGCAGGCAGAGAATTCCCTGCTAGCACCTTCTCTGTGCCTGGGAAACAGAAGTGTTCACATTGCTTCGCAGAATCGCTTTTGTGCAGAAAACACTAACACTTGTTCAGAACGAAAGAAAGCACAGAGCCCCAGATTTTATGTTGTCCTGGAGAGCTTGCAGAGCACTGGGGAAAGGCAGGCAGAGAATTCCCTGCTAGCACCTTCTCTGTGCCTGTTGACATTGCTTCGCAAGAATCGCTTTTGTGCAGAAAACAGTAACACTTGTTCAGAACGAAAGAAAGCACAGAGCCCCAGATTTTATGTTGTCCTGGAGAGCTTGCAGAGCACTGGGGAAAGGCAGGCAGAGAATTCCCTGCTAGCACCTTCTCTGTGCCTGTTTCCATTGCTTCGCAGAATCGCTTTTGTGCAGAAAACAGTAACACTTGTTCAGACGAAAGAAAGCACAGAGCCCCAGATTCTATGTTGTCCTGGAGAGCTTGCAGAGCACTGGGGAAAGGCAGGCAGAGAATTCCCTGCTAGCACCTTCTCTGTGCCTGGGAAACAGAAGTGTTCCCATTGCTTCGCAGAATAGCTTTTGTGCAGAAAACAGTAACACTTGTTCAGACGAAAAAAAGCACAGAGCCCCAGATTTTATGTTGTCCTGGAGAGCTTGCAGAGCACTGGGGAAAAGCAGGCAGAGAATTCCCTGCTAGCACCTTCTCTGTGCCTGGGAAACAGAAGTGTTCCCATTGCTTCGCAGAATCGCTTTTGTGCAGAAAACAGTAACACTTGTTCAGAACGAAAGAAAGCACAGAGCCCCAGATTTTATGTTGTCCTAGAGAGCTTGCAGAGCACTGGGGAAAGGCAGGCAGAGAATTCCCTGCTAGCACCTTCTTTGTGCCTGTTCACATTGCTTCGCAGAATCGCTTTTGTGCAGAAAACAGTAACACTTGTTCAGACGAAAAAAAGCACAGAGCCCCAGATTTTATGTTGTCCTGGAGAGCTTGCAGAGCACTGGGGAAAAGCAGGCAGAGAATTCCCTGCTAGCACCTTCTCTGTGCCTGGGAAGCAGAAGTGTTCACATTGCTTCGCAGAATCGCTTTTGTGCAGAAAACAGTAACACTTGTTCAGAACGAAAGAAAGCACAGAGCCCCAGATTTTATGTTGTCCTGGAGAGCTTGCAGAGCACTGGGGAAAAGCAGGCAGAGAATTCCCTGCTAGCACCTTCTCTGTGCCTGGGAAGCAGAAGTGTTCACATTGCTTCGCAGAATCGCTTTTGTGCAGAAAACAGTAACACTTGTTCAGAACGAAAGAAAGCACAGAGCCCCAGATTTTATGTTGTCCTGGAGAGCTTGCAGAGCACTGGGGAAAGGCAGGCAGAGAATTCCCTGCTAGCACCTTCTCTGTGCCTGTTCACATTGCTTCGCAGAATCGCTTTTGTGCAGAAAACAGTAACACTTGTTCAGAACGAAAGAAAGCACAGAGCCCCAGATTTGCTGTTGTCCTAGAGAGCTTGCAGAGCACTGGGGAAAGGCAGGCAGAGAATTCCCTGCTAGCACCTTCTCTGTGCCTGTTCACATTGCTTCGCAGAATCGCTTTTGTGCAGAAAACAGTAACACTTGTTCAGAACGAAAGAAAGCACAGAGCCCCAGATTTGCTGTTGTCCTAGAGAGCTTGCAGAGCACTGGGGAAAGGCAGGCAGAGAATTCCCTGCTAGCACCTTCTTTGTGCCTGTTCACATTGCTTCGCAGAATCGCTTTTGTGCAGAAAACAGTAACACTTGTTCAGAACGAAAGAAAGCACAGAGCCCCAGATTTTATGTTGTCCTGGAGAGCTTGCAGAGCACTGGGGAAAAGCAGGCAGAGAATTCCCTGCTAGCACCTTCTCTGTGCCTGGGAAGCAGAAGTGTTCACATTGCTTCGCAGAATCGCTTTTGTGCAGAAAACAGTAACACTTGTTCAGAACGAAAGAAAGCACAGAGCCCCAGATTTTATGTTGTCCTGGAGAGCTTGCAGAGCACTGGGGAAAAGCAGGCAGAGAATTCCCTGCTAGCACCTTCTCTGTGCCTGGGAAGCAGAAGTGTTCACATTGCTTCGCAGAATCGCTTTTGTGCAGAAAACAGTAACACTTGTTCAGAACGAAAGAAAGCACAGAGCCCCAGATTTTATGTTGTCCTGGAGAGCTTGCAGAGCACTGGGGAAAAGCAGGCAGAGAATTCCCTGCTAGCACCTTCTCTGTGCCTGGGAAGCAGAAGTGTTCACATTGCTTCGCAGAATCGCTTTTGTGCAGAAAACAGTAACACTTGTTCAGAACGAAAGAAAGCACAGAGCCCCAGATTTTATGTTGTCCTGGAGAGCTTGCAGAGCACTGGGGAAAAGCAGGCAGAGAATTCCCTGCTAGCACCTTCTCTGTGCCTGGGAAGCAGAAGTCTTCACATTGCTTCGCAGAATCGCTTTTGTGCAGAAAACAGTAACACTTGTTCAGAACGAAAGAAAGCACAGAGCCCCAGATTTTATGTTGTCCTGGAGAGCTTGCAGAGCACTGGGGAAAAGCAGGCAGAGAATTCCCTGCTAGCACCTTCTCTGTGCCTGGGAAACAGAAGTGTTCCCATTGCTTCGCAGAATCGCTTTAGTGCAAAAAACAGTAACACTTATTCAGAACGAAAGAAAGCACAGAGCCCCAGATTTGCTGTTGTCCTGGAGAGCTTGCAGAGCACTGGGGAAAGGCAGGCAGAGAATTCCCTGCTAGCACCTTCTTTGTGCCTGTTCACATTGCTTCGCAGAATCGCTTTTGTGCAGAAAACAGTAACACTTGTTCAGACGAAAGAAAGCACAGAGCCCCAGATTTTATGTTGTCCTGGAGAGCTTGCAGAGCACTGGGGAAAAGCAGGCAGAGAATTCCCTGCTAGCACCTTCTCTGTGCCTGGGAAGCAGAAGTGTTCACATTGCTTCGCAGAATCGCTTTTGTGCAGAAAACAGTAACACTTGTTCAGAACGAAAGAAAGCACAGAGCCCCAGATTTTATGTTGTCCTGGAGAGCTTGCAGAGCACTGGGGAAAAGCAGGCAGAGAATTCCCTGCTAGCACCTTCTCTGTGCCTGGGAAACAGAAGTGTTCCCATTGCTTCGCAGAATCGCTTTTGTGCAGAAAACAGTAACACTTGTTCAGAACGAAAGAAAGCACAGAGCCCCAGATTTTATGTTGTCCTAGAGAGCTTGCAGAGCACTGGGGAAAGGCAGGCAGAGAATTCCCTGCTAGCACCTTCTTTGTGCCTGTTCACATTGCTTCGCAGAATCGCTTTTGTGCAGAAAACAGTAACACTTGTTCACACGAAAAAAAGCACAGAGCCCCAGATTTTATGTTGTCCTGGAGAGCTTGCAGAGCACTGGGGAAAAGCAGGCAGAGAATTCCCTGCTAGCACCTTCTCTGTGCCTGGGAAGCAGAAGTGTTCACATTGCTTCGCAGAATCGCTTTTGTGCAGAAAACAGTAACACTTGTTCAGAACGAAAGAAAGCACAGAGCCCCAGATTTTATGTTGTCCTGGAGAGCTTGCAGAGCACTGGGGAAAAGCAGGCAGAGAATTCCCTGCTAGCACCTTCTCTGTGCCTGGGAAGCAGAAGTGTTCACATTGCTTCGCAGAATCGCTTTTGTGCAGAAAACAGTAACACTTGTTCAGAACGAAAGAAAGCACAGAGCCCCAGATTTGCTGTTGTCTTGGAGAGCTTGCAGAGCACTGGGGAAAAGCAGGCAGAGAATTCCCTGCTAGCACCTTCTCTGTGCCTGGGAAACAGAAGTGTTCACATTGCTTCGCAGAATCGCTTTTGTGCAGAAAACACTAACACTTGTTCAGAACGAAAGAAAGCACAGAGCCCCAGATTTTATGTTGTCCTGGAGAGCTTGCAGAGCACTGGGGAAAGGCAGGCAGAGAATTCCCTGCTAGCACCTTCTCTGTGCCTGTTCACATTGCTTCGCAAGAATCGCTTTTGTGCAGAAAACAGTAACACTTGTTCAGAACGAAAGAAAGCACAGAGCCCCAGATTTTATGTTGTCCTGGAGAGCTTGCAGAGCACTGGGGAAAGGCAGGCAGAGAATTCCCTGCTAGCACCTTCTCTGTGCCTGTTTCCATTGCTTCGCAGAATCGCTTTTGTGCAGAAAACAGTAACACTTGTTCAGATGAAAGAAAGCACAGAGCCCCAGATTCTATGTTGTCCTGGAGAGCTTGCAGAGCACTGGGGAAAGGCAGGCAGAGAATTCCCTGCTAGCACCTTCTCTGTGCCTGGGAAACAGAAGTGTTCCCATTGCTTCGCAGAATAGCTTTTGTGCAGAAAACAGTAACACTTGTTCAGACGAAAAAAAGCACAGAGCCCCAGATTTTATGTTGTCCTGGAGAGCTTGCAGAGCACTGGGGAAAAGCAGGCAGAGAATTCCCTGCTAGCACCTTCTCTGTGCCTGGGAAGCAGAAGTCTTCACATTGCTTCGCAGAATCGCTTTTGTGCAGAAAACAGTAACACTTGTTCAGAACGAAAGAAAGCACAGAGCCCCAGATTTTATGTTGTCCTGGAGAGCTTGCAGAGCACTGGGGAAAAGCAGGCAGAGAATTCCCTGCTAGCACCTTCTCTGTGCCTGGGAAGCAGAAGTCTTCACATTGCTTCGCAGAATCGCTTTTGTGCAGAAAACAGTAACACTTGTTCAGAACGAAAGAAAGCACAGAGCCCCAGATTTTATGTTGTCATGGAGAGCTTGCAGAGCACTGGGGAAAAGCAGGCAGAGAATTCCCTGCTAGCACCTTCTCTGGGCCTGGGAAACAGAAGTGTTCACATTGCTTCGCAGAATCGCTTTTGTGCAGAAAACAGTAACACTTGTTCAGAACGAAAGAAAGCACAGAGCCCCAGATTTGCTGTTGTCCTGGAGAGCTTGCAGAGCACTGGGGAAAGGCAGGCAGAGAATTCCCTGCTAGCACCTTCTTTGTGCCTGTTCACATTGCTTCGCAGAATCGCTTTTGTGCAGAAAACAGTAACACTTGTTCAGACGAAAAAAAGCACAGAGCCCCAGATTTTATGTTGTCCTGGAGAGCTTGCAGAGCACTGGGGAAAAGCAGGCAGAGAATTCCCTGCTAGCACCTTCTCTGTGCCTGGGAAGCAGAAGTGTTCCCATTGCTTCGCAGAAGCGCTTTTGTGCAGAAAACAGTAACACTTGTTCAGAACGAAAGAAAGCACAGAGCCCCAGATTTTATGTTGTCCTGGAGAGCTTGCAGAGCACTGGGGAAAAGCAGGCAGAGAATTCCCTGCTAGCACCTTCTCTGTGCCTGCGAAGCAGAAGTGTTCACTTTGCTTCGCAGAATCGCTTTTGTGCAGAAAACAGTAACACTTGTTCAGAACGAAAGAAAGCACAGAGCCCCAGATTTTATGTTGTCCTGGAGAGCTTGCAGAGCACTGGGGAAAAGCAGGCAGAGAATTCCCTGCTAGCACCTTCTCTGTGCCTGGGAAGCAGAAGTGTTCACATTGCTTCGCAGAATCGCTTTTGTGCAGAAAACAGTAACACTTGTTCAGAACGAAAGAAAGCACAGAGCCCCAGATTTTATGTTGTCCTGGAGAGCTTGCAGAGCACTGGGGAAGCGCAGGCAGAGAATTCCCTGCTAGCACCTTCTCTGTGCCTGGGAAGCAGAAGTGTTCACATTGCTTCGCAGAATCGCTTTTGTGCAGAAAACAGTAACACTTGTTCAGAACGAAAGAAAGCACAGAGCCCCAGATTTTATGTTGTCCTGGAGACCTTGCAGAGCACTGGGGAAAAGCAGGCAGAGAATTCCCTGCTAGCACCTTCTCTGTGCCTGGGAAGCAGAAGTCTTCACATTGCTTCGCAGAATCGCTTTTGTGCAGAAAACAGTAACACTTGTTCAGAACGAAAGAAAGCACAGAGCCCCAGATTTTATGTTGTCCTGGAGAGCTTGCAGAGCACTGGGGAAAAGCAGGCAGAGAATTCCCTGCTAGCACCTTCTCTGTGCCTGGGAAACAGAAGTGTTCCCATTGCTTCGCAGAATCGCTTTAGTGCAGAAAACAGTAACACTTATTCAGAACGAAAGAAAGCACAGAGCCCCAGATTTTATGTTGTCCTGGAGAGCTTGCAGAGCACTGGGGAAAGGCAGGCAGAGAATTCCCTGCTAGCACCTTCTTTGTGCCTGTTCACATTGCTTCGCAGAATCGCTTTTGTGCAGAAAACAGTAACACTTGTTCACACGAAAAAAAGCACAGAACCCAGATTTTATGTTGTCCTGGAGAGCTTGCAGAGCACTGGGGAAAAGCAGGCAGAGAATTCCCTGCTAGCACCTTCTCTGTGCCTGGGAAACAGAAGTGTTCACATTGCTTCGCAGAATCGCTTTTGTGCAGAAAACACTAACACTTGTTCAGAACGAAAGAAAGCACAGAGCCCCAGATTTTATGTTGTCCTGGAGAGCTTGCAGAGCACTGGGGAAAGGCAGGCAGAGAATTCCCTGCTAGCACCTTCTCTGTGCCTGTTCACATTGCTTCGCAAGAATCGCTTTTGTGCAGAAAACAGTAACACTTGTTCAGAACGAAAGAAAGCACAGAGCCCCAGATTTTATGTTGTCCTGGAGAGCTTGCAGAGCACTGGGGAAAGGCAGGCAGAGAATTCCCTGCTAGCACCTTCTCTGTGCCTGGGAAGCAGAAGTCTTCACATTGCTTCGCAGAATCGCTTTTGTGCAGAAAACAGTAACACTTGTTCAGAACGAAAGAAAGCACAGAGCCCCAGATTTTATGTTGTCATGGAGAGCTTGCAGAGCACTGGGGAAAAGCAGGCAGAGAATTCCCTGCTATCACCTTCTCTGTGCCTGGGAAACAGAAGTGTTCACATTGCTTCGCAGAATCGCTTTTGTGCAGAAAACAGTAACACTTGTTCAGAACGAAAGAAAGCACAGAGCCCCAGATTTTATGTTGTCCTGGAGAGCTTGCAGAGCACTGGGGAAAGGCAGGCAGAGAATTCCCTGCTAGCACCTTCTCTGTGCCTGTTCACATTGCTTCGCAGAATCGCTTTTGTGCAGAAAACAGTAACACTTGTTCAGAACGAAAGAAAGCACAGAGCCCCAGATTTGCTGTTGTCCTAGAGAGCTTGCAGAGCACTGGGGAAAGGCAGGCAGAGAATTCCCTGCTAGCACCTTCTTTGTGCCTGTTCACATTGCTTCGCAGAATCGCTTTTGTGCAGAAAACAGTAACACTTGTTCAGACGAAAAAAAGCACAGAGCCCCAGATTTTATGTTGTCCTGGAGAGCTTGCAGAGCACTGGGGAAAAGCAGGCAGAGAATTCCCTGCTAGCACCTTCTCTGTGCCTGGGAAGCAGAAGTGTTCACATTGCTTCGCAGAATCGCTTTTGTGCAGAAAACAGTAACACTTGTTCAGAACGAAAGAAAGCACAGAGCCCCAGATTTTATGTTGTCCTGGAGAGCTTGCAGAGCACTGGGGAAAAGCAGGCAGAGAATTCCCTGCTAGCACCTTCTCTGTGCCTGGGAAGCAGAAGTGTTCACATTGCTTCGCAGAATCGCTTTTGTGCAGAAAACAGTAACACTTGTTCAGAACGAAAGAAAGCACAGAGCCCCAGATTTTATGTTGTCCTGGAGAGCTTGCAGAGCACTGGGGAAAAGCAGGCAGAGAATTCCCTGCTAGCACCTTCTCTGTGCCTGGGAAGCAGAAGTGTTCACATTGCTTCGCAGAATCGCTTTTGTGCAGAAAACAGTAACACTTGTTCAGAACGAAAGAAAGCACAGAGCCCCAGATTTTATGTTGTCCTGGAGAGCTTGCAGAGCACTGGGGAAAAGCAGGCAGAGAATTCCCTGCTAGCACCTTCTCTGTGCCTGGGAAACAGAAGTGTTCCCATTGCTTCGCAGAATCGCTTTAGTGCAAAAAACAGTAACACTTATTCAGAACGAAAGAAAGCACAGAGCCCCAGATTTGCTGTTGTCCCGGAGAGCTTGCAGAGCACTGGGGAAAGGCAGGCAGAGAATTCCCTGCTAGCACCTTCTTTGTGCCTGTTCACATTGCTTCGCAGAATCGCTTTTGTGCAGAAAACAGTAACACTTGTTCAGACGAAAGAAAGCACAGAGCCCCAGATTTTATGTTGTCCTGGAGAGCTTGCAGAGCACTGGGGAAAAGCAGGCAGAGAATTCCCTGCTAGCACATTCTCTGTGCCTGGGAAGCAGAAGTGTTCACATTGCTTCGCAGAATCGCTTTTGTGCAGAAAACAGTAACACTTGTTCAGAACGAAAGAAAGCACAGAGCCCCAGATTTTATGTTGTCCTGGAGAGCTTGCAGAGCACTGGGGAAAAGCAGGCAGAGATTTCCCTGCTAGCACCTTCTCTGTGCCTGGGAAGCAGAAGTCTTCACATTGCTTCGCAGAATCGCTTTTGTGCAGAAAACAGTAACACTTGTTCAGAACGAAAGAAAGCACAGAGCCCCAGATTTTATGTTGTGCTGGAGAGCTTGCAGAGCACTGGGGAAAGGCAGGCAGAGAATTCCCTGCTAGCACCTTCTCTGTGCCTGTTCACATTGCTTCGCAGAATCGCTTTTGTGCAGAAAACAGTAACACTTGTTCAGAACGAAAGAAAGCACAGAGCCCCAGATTTGCTGTTGTCCTAGAGAGCTTGCAGAGCACTGGGGAAAGGCAGGCAGAGAATTCCCTGCTAGCACCTTCTTTGTGCCTGTTCACATTGCTTCGCAGAATCGCTTTTGTGCAGAAAACAGTAACACTTGTTCAGACGAAAAAAAGCACAGAGCCCCAGATTTTATGTTGTCCTGGAGAGCTTGCAGAGCACTGGGGAAAAGCAGGCAGAGAATTCCCTGCTAGCACCTTCTCTGTGCCTGGGAAGCAGAAGTGTTCACATTGCTTCGCAGAATCGCTTTTGTGCAGAAAACAGTAACACTTGTTCAGAACGAAAGAAAGCACAGAGCCCCAGATTTTATGTTGTCCTGGAGAGCTTGCAGAGCACTGGGGAAAAGCAGGCAGAGAATTCCCTGCTAGCACCTTCTCTGTGCCTGGGAAGCAGAAGTGTTCACATTGCTTCGCAGAATCGCTTTTGTGCAGAAAACAGTAACACTTGTTCAGAACGAAAGAAAGCACAGAGCCCCAGATTTTATGTTGTCCTGGAGAGCTTGCAGAGCACTGGGGAAAAGCAGGCAGAGAATTCCCTGCTAGCACCTTCTCTGTGCCTGGGAAGCAGAAGTCTTCACATTGCTTCGCAGAATCGCTTTTGTGCAGAAAACAGTAACACTTGTTCAGAACGAAAGAAAGCACAGAGCCCCAGATTTTATGTTGTCCTGGAGAGCTTGCAGAGCACTGGGGAAAAGCAGGCAGAGAATTCCCTGCTAGCACCTTCTCTGTGCCTGGGAAGCAGAAGTGTTCACATTGCTTCGCAGAATCGCTTTTGTGCAGAAAACAGTAACACTTGTTCAGAACGAAAGAAAGCACAGAGCCCCAGATTTGCTGTTGTCCTGGAGAGCTTGCAGAGCACTGGGGAAAGGCAGGCAGAGAATTCCCTGCTAGCACCTTCTTTGTGCCTGTTCACATTGCTTCGCAGAATCGCTTTTGTGCAGAAAACAGTAACACTTGTTCAGACGAAAGAAAGCACAGAGCCCCAGATTTTATGTTGTCCTGGAGAGCTTGCAGAGCACTGGGGAAAAGCAGGCAGAGAATTCCCTGCTAGCACCTTCTCTGTGCCTGGGAAGCAGAAGTGTTCACATTGCTTCGCAGAATCGCTTTTGTGCAGAAAACAGTAACACTTGTTCAGAACGAAAGAAAGCACAGAGCCCCAGATTTTATGTTGTCCTGGAGAGCTTGCAGAGCACTGGGGAAAGGCAGTCAGAGATTTCCCTGCTAGCACCTTCTCTGTGCCTGGGAAGCAGAAGTCTTCACATTGCTTCGCAGAATCGCTTTTGTGCAGAAAACAGTAACACTTGTTCAGAACGAAAGAAAGCACAGAGCCCCAGATTTTATGTTGTCATGGAGAGCTTGCAGAGCACTGGGGAAAAGCAGGCAGAGAATTCCCTGCTAGCACCTTCTCTGTGCCTGGGAAACAGAAGTGTTCCCATTGCTTCGCAGAATCGCTTTTGTGCAGAAAACAGTAACACTTGTTCAGAACGAAAGAAAGCACAGAGCCCCAGATTTTATGTTGTCCTGGAGAGCTTGCAGAGCACTGGGGAAAGGCAGGCAGAGAATTCCCTGCTAGCACCTTCTCTGTGCCTGTTCACATTGCTTCGCAAGAATCGCTTTTGTGCAGAAAACAGTAACACTTGTTCAGAACGAAAGAAAGCACAGAGCCCCAGATTTTATGTTGTCCTGGAGAGCTTGCAGAGCACTGGGGAAAGGCAGGCAGAGAATTCCCTGCTAGCACCTTCTCTGTGCCTGGGAAGCAGAAGTCTTCACATTGCTTCGCAGAATCGCTTTTGTGCAGAAAACAGTAACACTTGTTCAGAACGAAAGAAAGCACAGAGCCCCAGATTTTATGTTGTCATGGAGAGCTTGCAGAGCACTGGGGAAAAGCAGGCAGAGAATTCCCTGCTATCACCTTCTCTGTGCCTGGGAAACAGAAGTGTTCACATTGCTTCGCAGAATCGCTTTTGTGCAGAAAACAGTAACACTTGTTCAGAACGAAAGAAAGCACAGAGCCCCAGATTTTATGTTGTCCTGGAGAGCTTGCAGAGCACTGGGGAAAGGCAGGCAGAGAATTCCCTGCTAGCACCTTCTCTGTGCCTGTTCACATTGCTTCGCAGAATCGCTTTTGTGCAGAAAACAGTAACACTTGTTCAGAACGAAAGAAAGCACAGAGCCCCAGATTTGCTGTTGTCCTAGAGAGCTTGCAGAGCACTGGGGAAAGGCAGGCAGAGAATTCCCTGCTAGCACCTTCTTTGTGCCTGTTCACATTGCTTCGCAGAATCGCTTTTGTGCAGAAAACAGTAACACTTGTTCAGACGAAAAAAAGCACAGAGCCCCAGATTTTATGTTGTCCTGGAGAGCTTGCAGAGCACTGGGGAAAAGCAGGCAGAGAATTCCCTGCTAGCACCTTCTCTGTGCCTGGGAAGCAGAAGTGTTCACATTGCTTCGCAGAATCGCTTTTGTGCAGAAAACAGTAACACTTGTTCAGAACGAAAGAAAGCACAGAGCCCCAGATTTTATGTTGTCCTGGAGAGCTTGCAGAGCACTGGGGAAAAGCAGGCAGAGAATTCCCTGCTAGCACCTTCTCTGTGCCTGGGAAGCAGAAGTGTTCACATTGCTTCGCAGAATCGCTTTTGTGCAGAAAACAGTAACACTTGTTCAGAACGAAAGAAAGCACAGAGCCCCAGATTTTATGTTGTCCTGGAGAGCTTGCAGAGCACTGGGGAAAAGCAGGCAGAGAATTCCCTGCTAGCACCTTCTCTGTGCCTGGGAAGCAGAAGTGTTCACATTGCTTCGCAGAATCGCTTTTGTGCAGAAAACAGTAACACTTGTTCAGAACGAAAGAAAGCACAGAGCCCCAGATTTTATGTTGTCCTGGAGAGCTTGCAGAGCACTGGGGAAAAGCAGGCAGAGAATTCCCTGCTAGCACCTTCTCTGTGCCTGGGAAACAGAAGTGTTCCCATTGCTTCGCAGAATCGCTTTAGTGCAAAAAACAGTAACACTTATTCAGAACGAAAGAAAGCACAGAGCCCCAGATTTGCTGTTGTCCCGGAGAGCTTGCAGAGCACTGGGGAAAGGCAGGCAGAGAATTCCCTGCTAGCACCTTCTTTGTGCCTGTTCACATTGCTTCGCAGAATCGCTTTTGTGCAGAAAACAGTAACACTTGTTCAGACGAAAGAAAGCACAGAGCCCCAGATTTTATGTTGTCCTGGAGAGCTTGCAGAGCACTGGGGAAAAGCAGGCAGAGAATTCCCTGCTAGCACATTCTCTGTGCCTGGGAAGCAGAAGTGTTCACATTGCTTCGCAGAATCGCTTTTGTGCAGAAAACAGTAACACTTGTTCAGAACGAAAGAAAGCACAGAGCCCCAGATTTTATGTTGTCCTGGAGAGCTTGCAGAGCACTGGGGAAAAGCAGGCAGAGATTTCCCTGCTAGCACCTTCTCTGTGCCTGGGAAGCAGAAGTCTTCACATTGCTTCGCAGAATCGCTTTTGTGCAGAAAACAGTAACACTTGTTCAGAACGAAAGAAAGCACAGAGCCCCAGATTTTATGTTGTGCTGGAGAGCTTGCAGAGCACTGGGGAAAGGCAGGCAGAGAATTCCCTGCTAGCACCTTCTCTGTGCCTGTTCACATTGCTTCGCAGAATCGCTTTTGTGCAGAAAACAGTAACACTTGTTCAGAACGAAAGAAAGCACAGAGCCCCAGATTTGCTGTTGTCCTAGAGAGCTTGCAGAGCACTGGGGAAAGGCAGGCAGAGAATTCCCTGCTAGCACCTTCTTTGTGCCTGTTCACATTGCTTCGCAGAATCGCTTTTGTGCAGAAAACAGTAACACTTGTTCAGACGAAAAAAAGCACAGAGCCCCAGATTTTATGTTGTCCTGGAGAGCTTGCAGAGCACTGGGGAAAAGCAGGCAGAGAATTCCCTGCTAGCACCTTCTCTGTGCCTGGGAAGCAGAAGTGTTCACATTGCTTCGCAGAATCGCTTTTGTGCAGAAAACAGTAACACTTGTTCAGAACGAAAGAAAGCACAGAGCCCCAGATTTTATGTTGTCCTGGAGAGCTTGCAGAGCACTGGGGAAAAGCAGGCAGAGAATTCCCTGCTAGCACCTTCTCTGTGCCTGGGAAGCAGAAGTGTTCACATTGCTTCGCAGAATCGCTTTTGTGCAGAAAACAGTAACACTTGTTCAGAACGAAAGAAAGCACAGAGCCCCAGATTTTATGTTGTCCTGGAGAGCTTGCAGAGCACTGGGGAAAAGCAGGCAGAGAATTCCCTGCTAGCACCTTCTCTGTGCCTGGGAAGCAGAAGTCTTCACATTGCTTCGCAGAATCGCTTTTGTGCAGAAAACAGTAACACTTGTTCAGAACGAAAGAAAGCACAGAGCCCCAGATTTTATGTTGTCCTGGAGAGCTTGCAGAGCACTGGGGAAAAGCAGGCAGAGAATTCCCTGCTAGCACCTTCTCTGTGCCTGGGAAGCAGAAGTGTTCACATTGCTTCGCAGAATCGCTTTTGTGCAGAAAACAGTAACACTTGTTCAGAACGAAAGAAAGCACAGAGCCCCAGATTTGCTGTTGTCCTGGAGAGCTTGCAGAGCACTGGGGAAAGGCAGGCAGAGAATTCCCTGCTAGCACCTTCTTTGTGCCTGTTCACATTGCTTCGCAGAATCGCTTTTGTGCAGAAAACAGTAACACTTGTTCAGACGAAAGAAAGCACAGAGCCCCAGATTTTATGTTGTCCTGGAGAGCTTGCAGAGCACTGGGGAAAAGCAGGCAGAGAATTCCCTGCTAGCACCTTCTCTGTGCCTGGGAAGCAGAAGTGTTCACATTGCTTCGCAGAATCGCTTTTGTGCAGAAAACAGTAACACTTGTTCAGAACGAAAGAAAGCACAGAGCCCCAGATTTTATGTTGTCCTGGAGAGCTTGCAGAGCACTGGGGAAAGGCAGTCAGAGATTTCCCTGCTAGCACCTTCTCTGTGCCTGGGAAGCAGAAGTCTTCACATTGCTTCGCAGAATCGCTTTTGTGCAGAAAACAGTAACACTTGTTCAGAACGAAAGAAAGCACAGAGCCCCAGATTTTATGTTGTCATGGAGAGCTTGCAGAGCACTGGGGAAAAGCAGGCAGAGAATTCCCTGCTAGCACCTTCTCTGTGCCTGGGAAACAGAAGTGTTCCCATTGCTTCGCAGAATCGCTTTTGTGCAGAAAACAGTAACACTTGTTCAGAACGAAAGAAAGCACAGAGCCCCAGATTTTATGTTGTCCTAGAGAGCTTGCAGAGCACTGGGGAAAGGCAGGCAGAGAATTCCCTGCTAGCACCTTCTTTGTGCCTGTTCACATTGCTTCGCAGAATCGCTTTTGTGCAGAAAACAGTAACACTTGTTCAGACGAAAAAAAGCACAGAGCCCCAGATTTTATGTTGTCCTGGAGAGCTTGCAGAGCACTGGGGAAAAGCAGGCAGAGAATTCCCTGCTAGCACCTTCTCTGTGCCTGGGAAACAGAAGTGTTCCCATTGCTTCGCAGAATCGCTTTAGTGCAAAAAACAGTAACACTTATTCAGAACGAAAGAAAGCACAGAGCCCCAGATTTGCTGTTGTCCTGGAGAGCTTGCAGAGCACTGGGGAAAGGCAGGCAGAGAATTCCCTGCTAGCACCTTCTTTGTGCCTGTTCACATTGCTTCGCAGAATCGCTTTTGTGCAGAAAACAGTAACACTTGTTCAGACGAAAGAAAGCACAGAGCCCCAGATTTTATGTTGTCCTGGAGAGCTTGCAGAGCACTGGGGAAAAGCAGGCAGAGAATTCCCTGCTAGCACATTCTCTGTGCCTGGGAAGCAGAAGTGTTCACATTGCTTCGCAGAATCGCTTTTGTGCAGAAAACAGTAACACTTGTTCAGAACGAAAGAAAGCACAGAGCCCCAGATTTTATGTTGTCCTGGAGAGCTTGCAGAGCACTGGGGAAAAGCAGGCAGAGATTTCCCTGCTAGCACCTTCTCTGTGCCTGGGAAGCAGAAGTCTTCACATTGCTTCGCAGAATCGCTTTTGTGCAGAAAACAGTAACACTTGTTCAGAACGAAAGAAAGCACAGAGCCCCAGATTTTATGTTGTGCTGGAGAGCTTGCAGAGCACTGGGGAAAGGCAGGCAGAGAATTCCCTGCTAGCACCTTCTCTGTGCCTGTTCACATTGCTTCGCAGAATCGCTTTTGTGCAGAAAACAGTAACACTTGTTCAGAACGAAAGAAAGCACAGAGCCCCAGATTTTATGTTGTCCTGGAGAGCTTGCAGAGCACTGGGGAAAGGCAGGCAGAGAATTCCCTGCTAGCACCTTCTCTGTGCCTGTTCACATTGCTTCGCAGAATCGCTTTTGTGCAGAAAACAGTAACACTTGTTCAGAACGAAAGAAAGCACAGAGCCCCAGATTTGCTGTTGTCCTAGAGAGCTTGCAGAGCACTGGGGAAAGGCAGGCAGAGAATTCCCTGCTAGCACCTTCTTTGTGCCTGTTCACATTGCTTCGCAGAATCGCTTTTGTGCAGAAAACAGTAACACTTGTTCAGACGAAAAAAAGCACAGAGCCCCAGATTTTATGTTGTCCTGGAGAGCTTGCAGAGCACTGGGGAAAAGCAGGCAGAGAATTCCCTGCTAGCACCTTCTCTGTGCCTGGGAAGCAGAAGTGTTCACATTGCTTCGCAGAATCGCTTTTGTGCAGAAAACAGTAACACTTGTTCAGAACGAAAGAAAGCACAGAGCCCCAGATTTTATGTTGTCCTGGAGAGCTTGCAGAGCACTGGGGAAAAGCAGGCAGAGAATTCCCTGCTAGCACCTTCTCTGTGCCTGGGAAGCAGAAGTGTTCACATTGCTTCGCAGAATCGCTTCTGTGCAGAAAACAGTAACACTTGTTCAGAACGAAAGAAAGCACAGAGCCCCAGATTTTATGTTGTCCTGGAGAGCTTGCAGAGCACTGGGGAAAAGCAGGCAGAGAATTCCCTGCTAGCACCTTCTCTGTGCCTGGGAAACAGAAGTGTTCCCATTGCTTCGCAGAATCGCTTTAGTGCAAAAAACAGTAACACTTATTCAGAACGAAAGAAAGCACAGAGCCCCAGATTTGCTGTTGTCCTGGAGAGCTTGCAGAGCACTGGGGAAAGGCAGGCAGAGAATTCCCTGCTAGCACCTTCTTTGTGCCTGTTCACATTGCTTCGCAGAATCGCTTTTGTGCAGAAAACAGTAACACTTGTTCAGACGAAAGAAAGCACAGAGCCCCAGATTTTATGTTGTCCTGGAGAGCTTGCAGAGCACTGGGGAAAAGCAGGCAGAGAATTCCCTGCTAGCACATTCTCTGTGCCTGGGAAGCAGAAGTGTTCACATTGCTTCGCAGAATCGCTTTTGTGCAGAAAACAGTAACACTTGTTCAGAACGAAAGAAAGCACAGAGCCCCAGATTTTATGTTGTCCTGGAGAGCTTGCAGAGCACTGGGGAAAAGCAGGCAGAGATTTCCCTGCTAGCACCTTCTCTGTGCCTGGGAAGCAGAAGTCTTCACATTGCTTCGCAGAATCGCTTTTGTGCAGAAAACAGTAACACTTGTTCAGAACGAAAGAAAGCACAGAGCCCCAGATTTTATGTTGTGCTGGAGAGCTTGCAGAGCACTGGGGAAAGGCAGGCAGAGAATTCCCTGCTAGCACCTTCTCTGTGCCTGTTCACATTGCTTCGCAGAATCGCTTTTGTGCAGAAAACAGTAACACTTGTTCAGAACGAAAGAAAGCACAGAGCCCCAGATTTGCTGTTGTCCTAGAGAGCTTGCAGAGCACTGGGGAAAGGCAGGCAGAGAATTCCCTGCTAGCACCTTCTTTGTGCCTGTTCACATTGCTTCGCAGAATCGCTTTTGTGCAGAAAACAGTAACACTTGTTCAGACGAAAAAAAGCACAGAGCCCCAGATTTTATGTTGTCCTGGAGAGCTTGCAGAGCACTGGGGAAAAGCAGGCAGAGAATTCCCTGCTAGCACCTTCTCTGTGCCTGGGAAGCAGAAGTGTTCACATTGCTTCGCAGAATCGCTTTTGTGCAGAAAACAGTAACACTTGTTCAGAACGAAAGAAAGCACAGAGCCCCAGATTTTATGTTGTCCTGGAGAGCTTGCAGAGCACTGGGGAAAAGCAGGCAGAGAATTCCCTGCTAGCACCTTCTCTGTGCCTGGGAAGCAGAAGTGTTCACATTGCTTCGCAGAATCGCTTTTGTGCAGAAAACAGTAACACTTGTTCAGAACGAAAGAAAGCACAGAGCCCCAGATTTTATGTTGTCCTGGAGAGCTTGCAGAGCACTGGGGAAAGGCAGGCAGAGAATTCCCTGCTAGCACCTTCTCTGTGCCTGGGAAGCAGAAGTGTTCACATTGCTTCGCAGAATCGCTTTTGTGCAGAAAACAGTAACACTTGTTCAGAACGAAAGAAAGCACAGAGCCCCAGATTTTATGTTGTCCTGGAGAGCTTGCAGAGCACTGGGGAAAAGCAGGCAGAGAATTCCCTGCTAGCACCTTCTCTGTGCCTGGGAAGCAGAAGTCTTCACATTGCTTCGCAGAATCGCTTTTGTGCAGAAAACAGTAACACTTGTTCAGAACGAAAGAAAGCACAGAGCCCCAGATTTTATGTTGTCCTGGAGAGCTTGCAGAGCACTGGGGAAAAGCAGGCAGAGAATTCCCTGCTAGCACCTTCTCTGTGCCTGGGAAACAGAAGTGTTCCCATTG
The DNA here is from genome assembly GCF_047716275.1 of Strix uralensis. Classification (NCBI taxonomy): domain Eukaryota; kingdom Metazoa; phylum Chordata; class Aves; order Strigiformes; family Strigidae; genus Strix; species Strix uralensis. The sequence continues at coordinate 123,253 of NW_027436714.1, read as the reverse complement.
CTTCGCAGAATCGCTTTAGTGCAAAAAACAGTAACACTTATTCAGAACGAAAGAAAGCACAGAGCCCCAGATTTGCTGTTGTCCTGGAGAGCTTGCAGAGCACTGGGGAAAGGCAGGCAGAGAATTCCCTGCTAGCACCTTCTTTGTGCCTGTTCACATTGCTTCGCAGAATCGCTTTTGTGCAGAAAACAGTAACACTTGTTCAGACGAAAGAAAGCACAGAGCCCCAGATTTTATGTTGTCCTGGAGAGCTTGCAGAGCACTGGGGAAAAGCAGGCAGAGAATTCCCTGCTAGCACCTTCTCTGTGCCTGGGAAGCAGAAGTGTTCACATTGCTTCGCAGAATCGCTTTTGTGCAGAAAACAGTAACACTTGTTCAGAACGAAAGAAAGCACAGAGCCCCAGATTTTATGTTGTCCTGGAGAGCTTGCAGAGCACTGGGGAAAAGCAGTCAGAGATTTCCCTGCTAGCACCTTCTCTGTGCCTGGGAAGCAGAAGAGTTCACATTGCTTCGCAGAATCGCTTTTGTGCAGAAAACAGTAACACTTGTTCAGAACGAAAGAAAGCACAGAGCCCCAGATTTTATGTTGTCCTGGAGAGCTTGCAGAGCACTGGGGAAAAGCAGGCAGAGAATTCCCTGCTAGCACCTTCTCTGTGCCTGGGAAACAGAAGTGTTCCCATTGCTTCGCAGAATCGCTTTTGTGCAGAAAACAGTAACACTTGTTCAGAACGAAAGAAAGCACAGAGCCCCAGATTTTATGTTGTCCTAGAGAGCTTGCAGAGCACTGGGGAAAGGCAGGCAGAGAATTCCCTGCTAGCACCTTCTTTGTGCCTGTTCACATTGCTTCGCAGAATCGCTTTTGTGCAGAAAACAGTAACACTTGTTCAGACGAAAAAAAGCACAGAGCCCCAGATTTTATGTTGTCCTGGAGAGCTTGCAGAGCACTGGGGAAAAGCAGGCAGAGAATTCCCTGCTAGCACCTTCTCTGTGCCTGGGAAGCAGAAGTGTTCACATTGCTTCGCAGAATCGCTTCTGTGCAGAAAACAGTAACACTTGTTCAGAACGAAAGAAAGCACAGAGCCCCAGATTTTATGTTGTCCTGGAGAGCTTGCAGAGCACTGGGGAAAGGCAGGCAGAGAATTCCCTGCTAGCACCTTCTCTGTGCCTGGGAAACAGAAGTGTTCCCATTGCTTCGCAGAATCGCTTTAGTGCAAAAAACAGTAACACTTATTCAGAACGAAAGAAAGCACAGAGCCCCAGATTTTATGTTGTCCTGGAGAGCTTGCAGAGCACTGGGGAAAGGCAGGCAGAGAATTCCCTGCTAGCACCTTCTCTGTGCCTGTTCACATTGCTTCGCAAGAATCGCTTTTGTGCAGAAAACAGTAACACTTGTTCAGAACGAAAGAAAGCACAGAGCCCCAGATTTTATGTTGTCCTGGAGAGCTTGCAGAGCACTGGGGAAAAGCAGGCAGAGAATTCCCTGCTAGCACCTTCTCTGTGCCTGGGAAGCAGAAGTGTTCACATTGCTTCGCAGAATCGCTTTTGTGCAGAAAACAGTAACACTTGTTCAGAACGAAAGAAAGCACAGAGCCCCAGATTTGCTGTTGTCCTGGAGAGCTTGCAGAGCACTGGGGAAAAGCAGGCAGAGATTTCCCTGCTAGCACCTTCTCTGTGCCTGGGAAGCAGAAGTCTTCACATTGCTTCGCAGAATCGCTTTTGTGCAGAAAACAGTAACACTTGTTCAGAACGAAAGAAAGCACAGAGCCCCAGATTTTATGTTGTCATGGAGAGCTTGCAGAGCACTGGGGAAAAGCAGGCAGAGAATTCCCTGCTAGCACCTTCTCTGTGCCTGGGAAACAGAAGTGTTCCCATTGCTTCGCAGAATCGCTTTTGTGCAGAAAACAGTAACACTTGTTCAGAACGAAAGAAAGCACAGAGCCCCAGATTTTATGTTGTCCTAGAGAGCTTGCAGAGCACTGGGGAAAGGCAGGCAGAGAATTCCCTGCTAGCACCTTCTTTGTGCCTGTTCACATTGCTTCGCAGAATCGCTTTTGTGCAGAAAACAGTAACACTTGTTCAGACGAAAAAAAGCACAGAGCCCCAGATTTTATGTTGTCCTGGAGAGCTTGCAGAGCACTGGGGAAAAGCAGGCAGAGAATTCCCTGCTAGCACCTTCTCTGTGCCTGGGAAGCAGAAGTGTTCACATTGCTTCGCAGAATCGCTTTTGTGCAGAAAACAGTAACACTTGTTCAGAACGAAAGAAAGCACAGAGCCCCAGATTTGCTGTTGTCCTGGAGAGCTTGCAGAGCACTGGGGAAAGGCAGGCAGAGAATTCCCTGCTAGCACCTTCTTTGTGCCTGTTCACATTGCTTCGCAGAATCGCTTTTGTGCAGAAAACAGTAACACTTGTTCACACGAAAAAAAGCACAGAACCCAGATTTTATGTTGTCCTGGAGAGCTTGCAGAGCACTGGGGAAAAGCAGGCAGAGAATTCCCTGCTAGCACCTTCTCTGTGCCTGGGAAGCAGAAGTGTTCACATTGCTTCGCAGAATCGCTTTTGTGCAGAAAACACTAACACTTGTTCAGAACGAAAGAAAGCACAGAGCCCCAGATTTTATGTTGTCCTGGAGAGCTTGCAGAGCACTGGGGAAAGGCAGGCAGAGAATTCCCTGCTAGCACCTTCTCTGTGCCTGTTCACATTGCTTCGCAAGAATCGCTTTTGTGCAGAAAACAGTAACACTTGTTCAGAACGAAAGAAAGCACAGAGCCCCAGATTTTATGTTGTCCTGGAGAGCTTGCAGAGCACTGGGGAAAGGCAGGCAGAGAATTCCCTGCTAGCACCTTCTCTGTGCCTGGGAAGCAGAAGTGTTCACATTGCTTCGCAGAATCGCTTTTGTGCAGAAAACAGTAACACTTGTTCAGAACGAAAGAAAGCACAGAGCCCCAGATTTTATGTTGTGCTGGAGAGCTTGCAGAGCACTGGGGAAAAGCAGGCAGAGAATTCCCTGCTATCACCTTCTCTGTGCCTGGGAAACAGAAGTGTTCACATTGCTTCGCAGAATCGCTTTTGTGCAGAAAACAGTAACACTTGTTCAGAACGAAAGAAAGCACAGAGCCCCAGATTTTATGTTGTCCTGGAGAGCTTGCAGAGCACTGGGGAAAGGCAGGCAGAGAATTCCCTGCTAGCACCTTCTCTGTGCCTGTTCACATTGCTTCGCAGAATCGCTTTTGTGCAGAAAACAGTAACACTTGTTCAGAACGAAAGAAAGCACAGAGCCCCAGATTTGCTGTTGTCCTAGAGAGCTTGCAGAGCACTGGGGAAAGGCAGGCAGAGAATTCCCTGCTAGCACCTTCTTTGTGCCTGTTCACATTGCTTCGCAGAATCGCTTTTGTGCAGAAAACAGTAACACTTGTTCAGACGAAAAAAAGCACAGAGCCCCAGATTTTATGTTGTCCTGGAGAGCTTGCAGAGCACTGGGGAAAAGCAGGCAGAGAATTCCCTGCTAGCACCTTCTCTGTGCCTGGGAAGCAGAAGTGTTCACATTGCTTCGCAGAATCGCTTTTGTGCAGAAAACAGTAACACTTGTTCAGAACGAAAGAAAGCACAGAGCCCCAGATTTTATGTTGTCCTGGAGAGCTTGCAGAGCACTGGGGAAAAGCAGGCAGAGAATTCCCTGCTAGCACCTTCTCTGTGCCTGGGAAGCAGAAGTGTTCACATTGCTTCGCAGAATCGCTTTTGTGCAGAAAACAGTAACACTTGTTCAGAACGAAAGAAAGCACAGAGCCCCAGATTTTATGTTGTCCTGGAGAGCTTGCAGAGCACTGGGGAAAAGCAGGCAGAGAATTCCCTGCTAGCACCTTCTCTGTGCCTGGGAAGCAGAAGTCTTCACATTGCTTCGCAGAATCGCTTTTGTGCAGAAAACAGTAACACTTGTTCAGAACGAAAGAAAGCACAGAGCCCCAGATTTTATGTTGTCCTGGAGAGCTTGCAGAGCACTGGGGAAAAGCAGGCAGAGAATTCCCTGCTAGCACCTTCTCTGTGCCTGGGAAACAGAAGTGTTCCCATTGCTTCGCAGAATCGCTTTAGTGCAAAAAACAGTAACACTTATTCAGAACGAAAGAAAGCACAGAGCCCCAGATTTGCTGTTGTCCTGGAGAGCTTGCAGAGCACTGGGGAAAGGCAGGCAGAGAATTCCCTGCTAGCACCTTCTTTGTGCCTGTTCACATTGCTTCGCAGAATCGCTTTTGTGCAGAAAACAGTAACACTTGTTCAGACGAAAGAAAGCACAGAGCCCCAGATTTTATGTTGTCCTGGAGAGCTTGCAGAGCACTGGGGAAAAGCAGGCAGAGAATTCCCTGCTAGCACATTCTCTGTGCCTGGGAAGCAGAAGTGTTCACATTGCTTCGCAGAATCGCTTTTGTGCAGAAAACAGTAACACTTGTTCAGAACGAAAGAAAGCACAGAGCCCCAGATTTTATGTTGTCCTGGAGAGCTTGCAGAGCACTGGGGAAAAGCAGGCAGAGATTTCCCTGCTAGCACCTTCTCTGTGCCTGGGAAGCAGAAGTCTTCACATTGCTTCGCAGAATCGCTTTTGTGCAGAAAACAGTAACACTTGTTCAGAACGAAAGAAAGCACAGAGCCCCAGATTTTATGTTGTGCTGGAGAGCTTGCAGAGCACTGGGGAAAGGCAGGCAGAGAATTCCCTGCTAGCACCTTCTCTGTGCCTGTTCACATTGCTTCGCAGAATCGCTTTTGTGCAGAAAACAGTAACACTTGTTCAGAACGAAAGAAAGCACAGAGCCCCAGATTTTATGTTGTCCTGGAGAGCTTGCAGAGCACTGGGGAAAGGCAGGCAGAGAATTCCCTGCTAGCACCTTCTCTGTGCCTGTTCACATTGCTTCGCAGAATCGCTTTTGTGCAGAAAACAGTAACACTTGTTCAGAACGAAAGAAAGCACAGAGCCCCAGATTTGCTGTTGTCCTAGAGAGCTTGCAGAGCACTGGGGAAAGGCAGGCAGAGAATTCCCTGCTAGCACCTTCTTTGTGCCTGTTCACATTGCTTCGCAGAATCGCTTTTGTGCAGAAAACAGTAACACTTGTTCAGACGAAAAAAAGCACAGAGCCCCAGATTTTATGTTGTCCTGGAGAGCTTGCAGAGCACTGGGGAAAAGCAGGCAGAGAATTCCCTGCTAGCACCTTCTCTGTGCCTGGGAAGCAGAAGTGTTCACATTGCTTCGCAGAATCGCTTTTGTGCAGAAAACAGTAACACTTGTTCAGAACGAAAGAAAGCACAGAGCCCCAGATTTTATGTTGTCCTGGAGAGCTTGCAGAGCACTGGGGAAAAGCAGGCAGAGAATTCCCTGCTAGCACCTTCTCTGTGCCTGGGAAGCAGAAGTCTTCACATTGCTTCGCAGAATCGCTTTTGTGCAGAAAACAGTAACACTTGTTCAGAACGAAAGAAAGCACAGAGCCCCAGATTTTATGTTGTCCTGGAGAGCTTGCAGAGCACTGGGGAAAAGCAGGCAGAGAATTCCCTGCTAGCACCTTCTCTGTGCCTGGGAAACAGAAGTGTTCCCATTGCTTCGCAGAATCGCTTTAGTGCAAAAAACAGTAACACTTATTCAGAACGAAAGAAAGCACAGAGCCCCAGATTTGCTGTTGTCCTGGAGAGCTTGCAGAGCACTGGGGAAAGGCAGGCAGAGAATTCCCTGCTAGCACCTTCTTTGTGCCTGTTCACATTGCTTCGCAGAATCGCTTTTGTGCAGAAAACAGTAACACTTGTTCAGACGAAAGAAAGCACAGAGCCCCAGATTTTATGTTGTCCTGGAGAGCTTGCAGAGCACTGGGGAAAAGCAGGCAGAGAATTCCCTGCTAGCACATTCTCTGTGCCTGGGAAGCAGAAGTGTTCACATTGCTTCGCAGAATCGCTTTTGTGCAGAAAACAGTAACACTTGTTCAGAACGAAAGAAAGCACAGAGCCCCAGATTTTATGTTGTCCTGGAGAGCTTGCAGAGCACTGGGGAAAAGCAGGCAGAGATTTCCCTGCTAGCACCTTCTCTGTGCCTGGGAAGCAGAAGTCTTCACATTGCTTCGCAGAATCGCTTTTGTGCAGAAAACAGTAACACTTGTTCAGAACGAAAGAAAGCACAGAGCCCCAGATTTTATGTTGTGCTGGAGAGCTTGCAGAGCACTGGGGAAAGGCAGGCAGAGAATTCCCTGCTAGCACCTTCTCTGTGCCTGTTCACATTGCTTCGCAGAATCGCTTTTGTGCAGAAAACAGTAACACTTGTTCAGAACGAAAGAAAGCACAGAGCCCCAGATTTTATGTTGTCCTGGAGAGCTTGCAGAGCACTGGGGAAAGGCAGGCAGAGAATTCCCTGCTAGCACCTTCTCTGTGCCTGTTCACATTGCTTCGCAGAATCGCTTTTGTGCAGAAAACAGTAACACTTGTTCAGAACGAAAGAAAGCACAGAGCCCCAGATTTGCTGTTGTCCTAGAGAGCTTGCAGAGCACTGGGGAAAGGCAGGCAGAGAATTCCCTGCTAGCACCTTCTTTGTGCCTGTTCACATTGCTTCGCAGAATCGCTTTTGTGCAGAAAACAGTAACACTTGTTCAGACGAAAAAAAGCACAGAGCCCCAGATTTTATGTTGTCCTGGAGAGCTTGCAGAGCACTGGGGAAAAGCAGGCAGAGAATTCCCTGCTAGCACCTTCTCTGTGCCTGGGAAGCAGAAGTGTTCACATTGCTTCGCAGAATCGCTTTTGTGCAGAAAACAGTAACACTTGTTCAGAACGAAAGAAAGCACAGAGCCCCAGATTTTATGTTGTCCTGGAGAGCTTGCAGAGCACTGGGGAAAAGCAGGCAGAGAATTCCCTGCTAGCACCTTCTCTGTGCCTGGGAAGCAGAAGTGTTCACATTGCTTCGCAGAATCGCTTTTGTGCAGAAAACAGTAACACTTGTTCAGAACGAAAGAAAGCACAGAGCCCCAGATTTTATGTTGTCCTGGAGAGCTTGCAGAGCACTGGGGAAAAGCAGGCAGAGAATTCCCTGCTAGCACCTTCTCTGTGCCTGGGAAGCAGAAGTGTTCACATTGCTTCGCAGAATCGCTTTTGTGCAGAAAACAGTAACACTTGTTCAGAACGAAAGAAAGCACAGAGCCCCAGATTTTATGTTGTCCTGGAGAGCTTGCAGAGCACTGGGGAAAAGCAGGCAGAGAATTCCCTGCTAGCACCTTCTCTGTGCCTGGGAAGCAGAAGTCTTCACATTGCTTCGCAGAATCGCTTTTGTGCAGAAAACAGTAACACTTGTTCAGAACGAAAGAAAGCACAGAGCCCCAGATTTTATGTTGTCCTGGAGAGCTTGCAGAGCACTGGGGAAAAGCAGGCAGAGAATTCCCTGCTAGCACCTTCTCTGTGCCTGGGAAACAGAAGTGTTCCCATTGCTTCGCAGAATCGCTTTAGTGCAAAAAACAGTAACACTTATTCAGAACGAAAGAAAGCACAGAGCCCCAGATTTGCTGTTGTCCTGGAGAGCTTGCAGAGCACTGGGGAAAGGCAGGCAGAGAATTCCCTGCTAGCACCTTCTTTGTGCCTGTTCACATTGCTTCGCAGAATCGCTTTTGTGCAGAAAACAGTAACACTTGTTCAGACGAAAGAAAGCACAGAGCCCCAGATTTTATGTTGTCCTGGAGAGCTTGCAGAGCACTGGGGAAAAGCAGGCAGAGAATTCCCTGCTAGCACCTTCTCTGTGCCTGGGAAGCAGAAGTGTTCACATTGCTTCGCAGAATCGCTTTTGTGCAGAAAACAGTAACACTTGTTCAGAACGAAAGAAAGCACAGAGCCCCAGATTTTATGTTGTCATGGAGAGCTTGCAGAGCACTGGGGAAAAGCAGGCAGAGAATTCCCTGCTAGCACCTTCTCTGTGCCTGGGAAACAGAAGTGTTCCCATTGCTTCGCAGAATCGCTTTTGTGCAGAAAACAGTAACACTTGTTCAGAACGAAAGAAAGCACAGAGCCCCAGATTTTATGTTGTCCTAGAGAGCTTGCAGAGCACTGGGGAAAGGCAGGCAGAGAATTCCCTGCTAGCACCTTCTTTGTGCCTGTTCACATTGCTTCGCAGAATCGCTTTTGTGCAGAAAACAGTAACACTTGTTCAGACGAAAAAAAGCACAGAGCCCCAGATTTTATGTTGTCCTGGAGAGCTTGCAGAGCACTGGGGAAAAGCAGGCAGAGAATTCCCTGCTAGCACCTTCTCTGTGCCTGGGAAGCAGAAGTGTTCACATTGCTTCGCAGAATCGCTTTTGTGCAGAAAACAGTAACACTTGTTCAGAACGAAAGAAAGCACAGAGCCCCAGATTTTATGTTGTCCTGGAGAGCTTGCAGAGCACTGGGGAAAAGCAGGCAGAGAATTCCCTGCTAGCACCTTCTCTGTGCCTGGGAAGCAGAAGTGTTCACATTGCTTCGCAGAATCGCTTTTGTGCAGAAAACAGTAACACTTGTTCAGAACGAAAGAAAGCACAGAGCCCCAGATTTTATGTTGTCCTGGAGAGCTTGCAGAGCACTGGGGAAAAGCAGGCAGAGAATTCCCTGCTAGCACCTTCTCTGTGCCTGGGAAGCAGAAGTGTTCACATTGCTTCGCAGAATCGCTTTTGTGCAGAAAACAGTAACACTTGTTCAGAACGAAAGAAAGCACAGAGCCCCAGATTTTATGTTGTCCTGGAGAGCTTGCAGAGCACTGGGGAAAAGCAGGCAGAGAATTCCCTGCTAGCACCTTCTCTGTGCCTGGGAAGCAGAAGTGTTCACATTGCTTCGCAGAATCGCTTTTGTGCAGAAAACAGTAACACTTGTTCAGAACGAAAGAAAGCACAGAGCCCCAGATTTGCTGTTGTCCTGGAGAGCTTGCAGAGCACTGGGGAAAAGCAGGCAGAGAATTCCCTGCTAGCACCTTCTCTGTGCCTGGGAAGCAGAAGTGTTCACATTGCTTCGCAGAATCGCTTTTGTGCAGAAAACAGTAACACTTGTTCAGAACGAAAGAAAGCACAGAGCCCCAGATTTTATGTTGTCCTGGAGAGCTTGCAGAGCACTGGGGAAAAGCAGGCAGAGAATTCCCTGCTAGCACCTTCTCTGTGCCTGGGAAGCAGAAGTCTTCACATTGCTTCGCAGAATCGCTTTTGTGCAGAAAACAGTAACACTTGTTCAGAACGAAAGAAAGCACAGAGCCCCAGATTTTATGTTGTCCTGGAGAGCTTGCAGAGCACTGGGGAAAAGCAGGCAGAGAATTCCCTGCTAGCACCTTCTCTGTGCCTGGGAAACAGAAGTGTTCCCATTGCTTCGCAGAATCGCTTTTGTGCAGAAAACAGTAACACTTGTTCAGAACGAAAGAAAGCACAGAGCCCCAGATTTTATGTTGTCCTAGAGAGCTTGCAGAGCACTGGGGAAAGGCAGGCAGAGAATTCCCTGCTAGCACCTTCTTTGTGCCTGTTCACATTGCTTCGCAGAATCGCTTTTGTGCAGAAAACAGTAACACTTGTTCAGACGAAAAAAAGCACAGAGCCCCAGATTTTATGTTGTCCTGGAGAGCTTGCAGAGCACTGGGGAAAAGCAGGCAGAGAATTCCCTGCTAGCACCTTCTCTGTGCCTGGGAAGCAGAAGTGTTCACATTGCTTCGCAGAATCGCTTTTGTGCAGAAAACAGTAACACTTGTTCAGAACGAAAGAAAGCACAGAGCCCCAGATTTTATGTTGTCCTGGAGAGCTTGCAGAGCACTGGGGAAAAGCAGGCAGAGAATTCCCTGCTAGCACCTTCTCTGTGCCTGGGAAGCAGAAGTGTTCACATTGCTTCGCAGAATCGCTTTTGTGCAGAAAACAGTAACACTTGTTCAGAACGAAAGAAAGCACAGAGCCCCAGATTTTATGTTGTCCTGGAGAGCTTGCAGAGCACTGGGGAAAAGCAGGCAGAGAATTCCCTGCTAGCACCTTCTCTGTGCCTGGGAAGCAGAAGTGTTCACATTGCTTCGCAGAATCGCTTTTGTGCAGAAAACAGTAACACTTGTTCAGAACGAAAGAAAGCACAGAGCCCCAGATTTTATGTTGTCCTGGAGAGCTTGCAGAGCACTGGGGAAAAGCAGGCAGAGAATTCCCTGCTAGCACCTTCTCTGTGCCTGGGAAGCAGAAGTGTTCACATTGCTTCGCAGAATCGCTTTTGTGCAGAAAACAGTAACACTTGTTCAGAACGAAAGAAAGCACAGAGCCCCAGATTTGCTGTTGTCCTGGAGAGCTTGCAGAGCACTGGGGAAAAGCAGGCAGAGAATTCCCTGCTAGCACCTTCTCTGTGCCTGGGAAACAGAAGTGTTCACATTGCTTCGCAGAATCGCTTTTGTGCAGAAAACACTAACACTTGTTCAGAACGAAAGAAAGCACAGAGCCCCAGATTTTATGTTGTCCTGGAGAGCTTGCAGAGCACTGGGGAAAGGCAGGCAGAGAATTCCCTGCTAGCACCTTCTCTGTGCCTGTTCACATTGCTTCGCAAGAATCGCTTTTGTGCAGAAAACAGTAACACTTGTTCAGAACGAAAGAAAGCACAGAGCCCCAGATTTTATGTTGTGCTGGAGAGCTTGCAGAGCACTGGGGAAAAGCAGGCAGAGAATTCCCTGCTAGCACCTTCTCTGTGCCTGGGAAGCAGAAGTGTTCACATTGCTTCGCAGAATCGCTTTTGTGCAGAAAACAGTAACACTTGTTCAGAACGAAAGAAAGCACAGAGCCCCAGATTTGCTGTTGTCCTGGAGAGCTTGCAGAGCACTGGGGAAAAGCAGGCAGAGATTTCCCTGCTAGCACCTTCTCTGTGCCTGGGAAGCAGAAGTCTTCACATTGCTTCGCAGAATCGCTTTTGTGCAGAAAACAGTAACACTTGTTCAGAACGAAAGAAAGCACAGAGCCCCAGATTTTATGTTGTCATGGAGAGCTTGCAGAGCACTGGGGAAAAGCAGGCAGAGAATTCCCTGCTAGCACCTTCTCTGTGCCTGGGAAACAGAAGTGTTCCCATTGCTTCGCAGAATCGCTTTTGTGCAGAAAACAGTAACACTTGTTCAGACGAAAGAAAGCACAGAGCCCCAGATTTTATGTTGTCCTGGAGAGCTTGCAGAGCACTGGGGAAAAGCAGGCAGAGAATTCCCTGCTAGCACCTTCTCTGTGCCTGGGAAGCAGAAGTGTTCACATTGCTTCGCAGAATCGCTTTTGTGCAGAAAACAGTAACACTTGTTCAGAACGAAAGAAAGCACAGAGCCCCAGATTTTATGTTGTCCTGGAGAGCTTGCAGAGCACTGGGGAAAAGCAGGCAGAGATTTCCCTGCTAGCACCTTCTCTGTGCCTGGGAAGCAGAAGTCTTCACATTGCTTCGCAGAATCGCTTTTGTGCAGAAAACAGTAACACTTGTTCAGAACGAAAGAAAGCACAGAGCCCCAGATTTTATGTTGTCATGGAGAGCTTGCAGAGCACTGGGGAAAGGCAGGCAGAGAATTCCCTGCTAGCACCTTCTTTGTGCCTGTTCACATTGCTTCGCAGAATCGCTTTTGTGCAGAAAACAGTAACACTTGTTCAGACGAAAAAAAGCACAGAGCCCCAGATTTTATGTTGTCCTGGAGAGCTTGCAGAGCACTGGGGAAAAGCAGGCAGAGAATTCCCTGCTAGCACCTTCTCTGTGCCTGGGAAGCAGAAGTGTTCACATTGCTTCGCAGAATCGCTTTTGTGCAGAAAACAGTAACACTTGTTCAGAACGAAAGAAAGCACAGAGCCCCAGATTTTATGTTGTCCTGGAGAGCTTGAAGAGCACTGGGGAAAAGCAGGCAGAGAATTCCCTGCTAGCACCTTCTCTGTGCCTGGGAAACAGAAGTGTTCACATTGCTTCGCAGAATCGCTTTTGTGCAGAAAACAGTAACACTTGTTCAGAACGAAAGAAAGCACAGAGCCCCAGATTTGCTGTTGTCCTGGAGAGCTTGCAGAGCACTGGGGAAAAGCAGGCAGAGAATTCCCTGCTAGCACCTTCTCTGTGCCTGGGAAACAGAAGTGTTCACATTGCTTCGCAGAATCGCTTTTGTGCAGAAAACACTAACACTTGTTCAGAACGAAAGAAAGCACAGAGCCCCAGATTTTATGTTGTCCTGGAGAGCTTGCAGAGCACTGGGGAAAGGCAGGCAGAGAATTCCCTGCTAGCACCTTCTCTGTGCCTGTTCACATTGCTTCGCAAGAATCGCTTTTGTGCAGAAAACAGTAACACTTGTTCAGAACGAAAGAAAGCACAGAGCCCCAGATTTTATGTTGTCCTGGAGAGCTTGCAGAGCACTGGGGAAAGGCAGGCAGAGAATTCCCTGCTAGCACCTTCTCTGTGCCTGTTCACATTGCTTCGCAGAATCGCTTTTGTGCAGAAAACAGTAACACTTGTTCAGACGAAAGAAAGCACAGAGCCCCAGATTCTATGTTGTCCTGGAGAGCTTGCAGAGCACTGGGGAAAGGCAGGCAGAGAATTCCCTGCTAGCACCTTCTCTGTGCCTGGGAAACAGAAGTGTTCCCATTGCTTCGCAGAATCGCTTTTGTGCAGAAAACAGTAACACTTGTTCAGACGAAAAAAAGCACAGAGCCCCAGATTTTATGTTGTCCTGGAGAGCTTGCAGAGCACTGGGGAAAAGCAGGCAGAGAATTCCCTGCTAGCACCTTCTCTGTGCCTGGGAAGCAGAAGTGTTCACATTGCTTCGCAGAATCGCTTTTGTGCAGAAAACAGTAACACTTGTTCAGAACGAAAGAAAGCACAGAGCCCCAGATTTTATGTTGTCCTGGAGAGCTTGCAGAGCACTGGGGAAAAGCAGGCAGAGAATTCCCTGCTAGCACCTTCTCTGTGCCTGGGAAGCAGAAGTCTTCACATTGCTTCGCAGAATCGCTTTTGTGCAGAAAACAGTAACACTTGTTCAGAACGAAAGAAAGCACAGAGCCCCAGATTTTATGTTGTCCTGGAGAGCTTGCAGAGCACTGGGGAAAAGCAGGCAGAGAATTCCCTGCTAGCACCTTCTCTGTGCCTGGGAAACAGAAGTGTTCACATTGCTTCGCAGAATCGCTTTTGTGCAGAAAACAGTAACACTTGTTCAGAACGAAAGAAAGCACAGAGCCCCAGATTTGCTGTTGTCCTGGAGAGCTTGCAGAGCACTGGGGAAAGGCAGGCAGAGAATTCCCTGCTAGCACCTTCTTTGTGCCTGTTCACATTGCTTCGCAGAATCGCTTTTGTGCAGAAAACAGTAACACTTGTTCAGACGAAAAAAAGCACAGAGCCCCAGATTTTATGTTGTCCTGGAGAGCTTGCAGAGCACTGGGGAAAAGCAGGCAGAGAATTCCCTGCTAGCACCTTCTCTGTGCCTGCGAAGCAGAAGTGTTCACTTTGCTTCGCAGAATCGCTTTTGTGCAGAAAACAGTAACACTTGTTCAGAACGAAAGAAAGCACAGAGCCCCAGATTTTATGTTGTCCTGGAGAGCTTGCAGAGCACTGGGGAAAAGCAGGCAGAGAATTCCCTGCTAGCACCTTCTCTGTGCCTGGGAAGCAGAAGTCTTCACATTGCTTCGCAGAATCGCTTTTGTGCAGAAAACAGTAACACTTGTTCAGAACGAAAGAAAGCACAGAGCCCCAGATTTTATGTTGTCCTGGAGAGCTTGCAGAGCACTGGGGAAAAGCAGGCAGAGAATTCCCTGCTAGCACCTTCTCTGTGCCTGGGAAGCAGAAGTCTTCACATTGCTTCGCAGAATCGCTTTTGTGCAGAAAACAGTAACACTTGTTCAGAACGAAAGAAAGCACAGAGCCCCAGATTTTATGTTGTCCTGGAGAGCTTGCAGAGCACTGGGGAAAAGCAGGCAGAGAATTCCCTGCTAGCACCTTCTCTGTGCCTGGGAAACAGAAGTGTTTCCATTGCTTCGCAGAATCGCTTTAGTGCAGAAAACAGTAACACTTGTTCAGAACGAAAGAAAGCACAGAGCCCCAGATTTGCTGTTGTCCTGGAGAGCTTGCAGAGCACTGGGGAAAGGCAGGCAGAGAATTCCCTGCTAGCACCTTCTTTGTGCCTGTTCACATTGCTTCGCAGAATCGCTTTTGTGCAGAAAACAGTAACACTTGTTCACACGAAAAAAAGCACAGAACCCAGATTTTATGTTGTCCTGGAGAGCTTGCAGAGCACTGGGGAAAAGCAGGCAGAGAATTCCCTGCTAGCACCTTCTCTGTGCCTGGGAAACAGAAGTGTTCACATTGCTTCGCAGAATCGCTTTTGTGCAGAAAACAGTAACACTTGTTCAGAACGAAAGAAAGCACAGAGCCCCAGATTTTATGTTGTCCTGGAGAGCTTGCAGAGCACTGGGGAAAGGCAGGCAGTGAATTCCCTGCTAGCACCTTCTCTGTGCCTGTTCACATTGCTTCGCAAGAATCGCTTTTGTGCAGAAAACAGTAACACTTGTTCAGAACGAAAGAAAGCACAGAGCCCCAGATTTTATGTTGTCCTGGAGAGCTTGCAGAGCACTGGGGAAAGGCAGGCAGAGAATTCCCTGCTAGCACCTTCTCTGTGCCTGGGAAGCAGAAGTGTTCACATTGCTTCGCAGAATCGCTTTTGTGCAGAAAACAGTAACACTTGTTCAGAACGAAAGAAAGCACAGAGCCCCAGATTTTATGTTGTGCTGGAGAGCTTGCAGAGCACTGGGGAAAAGCAGGCAGAGAATTCCCTGCTATCACCTTCTCTGTGCCTGGGAAACAGAAGTGTTCACATTGCTTCGCAGAATCGCTTTTGTGCAGAAAACAGTAACACTTGTTCAGAACGAAAGAAAGCACAGAGCCCCAGATTTTATGTTGTCCTGGAGAGCTTGCAGAGCACTGGGGAAAGGCAGGCAGAGAATTCCCTGCTAGCACCTTCTCTGTGCCTGTTCACATTGCTTCGCAGAATAGCTTTTGTGCAGAAAACAGTAACACTTGTTCAGAACGAAAGAAAGCACAGAGCCCCAGATTTGCTGTTGTCCTAGAGAGCTTGCAGAGCACTGGGGAAAGGCAGGCAGAGAATTCCCTGCTAGCACCTTCTTTGTGCCTGTTCACATTGCTTCGCAGAATCGCTTTTGTGCAGAAAACAGTAACACTTGTTCAGACGAAAAAAAGCACAGAGCCCCAGATTTTATGTTGTCCTGGAGAGCTTGCAGAGCACTGGGGAAAAGCAGGCAGAGAATTCCCTGCTAGCACCTTCTCTGTGCCTGGGAAGCAGAAGTCTTCACATTGCTTCGCAGAATCGCTTTTGTGCAGAAAACAGTAACACTTGTTCAGAACGAAAGAAAGCACAGAGCCCCAGATTTTATGTTGTCCTGGAGAGCTTGCAGAGCACTGGGGAAAGGCAGGCAGAGAATTCCCTGCTAGCACCTTCTCTGTGCCTGGGAAGCACAAGTGTTCACATTGCTTCGCAGAATCGCTTTTGTGCAGAAAACAGTAACACTTGTTCAGAACGAAAGAAAGCACAGAGCCCCAGATTTTATGTTGTCATGGAGAGCTTGCAGAGCACTGGGGAAAAGCAGGCAGAGAATTCCCTGCTAGCACCTTCTCTGTGCCTGGGAAACAGAAGTGTTCACATTGCTTCGCAGAATCGCTTTTGTGCAGAAAACATTAACACTTGTTCAGAACGAAAGAAAGCACAGAGCCCCAGATTTGCTGTTGTCCTTTAGAGCTTGCAGAGCACTGGGGAAAGGCAGGCAGAGAATTCCCTGCTAGCACCTTCTTTGTGCCTGTTCACTTTGCTTCGCAGAATCGCTTTTGTGCAGAAAAGAGTAACACTTGTTCAGACGAAAAAAAGCACAGAGCCCCAGATTTTATGTTGTCCTGGAGAGCTTGCAGAGCACTGGGGAAAAGCAGGCAGAGAATTCCCTGCTAGCACCTTCTCTGTGCCTGGGAAGCAGAAGTGTTCACATTGCTTCGCAGAATCGCTTTTGTGCAGAAAACAGTAACACTTGTTCAGAACGAAAGAAAGCACAGAGCCCCAGATTTTATGTTGTCCTGGAGAGCTTGCAGAGCACTGGGGAAAAGCAGGCAGAGAATTCCCTGCTAGCACCTTCTCTGTGCCTGGGAAGCAGAAGTGTTCACATTGCTTCGCAGAATCGCTTTTGTGCAGAAAACAGTAACACTTGTTCAGAACGAAAGAAAGCACAGAGCCCCAGATTTTATGTTGTCCTGGAGAGCTTGCAGAGCACTGGGGAAAAGCAGGCAGAGAATTCCCTGCTAGCACCTTCTCTGTGCCTGGGAAGCAGAAGTGTTCACATTGCTTCGCAGAATCGCTTTTGTGCAGAAAACAGTAACACTTGTTCAGAACGAAAGAAAGCACAGAGCCCCAGATTTGCTGTTGTCCTGGAGAGCTTGCAGAGCACTGGGGAAAAGCAGGCAGAGAATTCCCTGCTAGCACCTTCTCTGTGCCTGGGAAACAGAAGTGTTCACATTGCTTCGCAGAATCGCTTTTGTGCAGAAAACACTAACACTTGTTCAGAACGAAAGAAAGCACAGAGCCCCAGATTTTATGTTGTCCTGGAGAGCTTGCAGAGCACTGGGGAAAGGCAGGCAGAGAATTCCCTGCTAGCACCTTCTCTGTGCCTGTTCACATTGCTTCGCAAGAATCGCTTTTGTGCAGAAAACAGTAACACTTGTTCAGAACGAAAGAAAGCACAGAGCCCCAGATTTTATGTTGTCCTGGAGAGCTTGCAGAGCACTGGGGAAAGGCAGGCAGAGAATTCCCTGCTAGCACCTTCTCTGTGCCTGTTCACATTGCTTCGCAGAATCGCTTTTGTGCAGAAAACAGTAACACTTGTTCAGACGAAAGAAAGCACAGAGCCCCAGATTTTATGTTGTCCTGGAGAGCTTGCAGAGCACTGGGGAAAGGCAGGCAGAGAATTCCCTGCTAGCACCTTCTCTGTGCCTGGGAAACAGAAGTGTTCCCATTGCTTCGCAGAATCGCTTTTGTGCAGAAAACAGTAACACTTGTTCAGACGAAAAAAAGCACAGAGCCCCAGATTTTATGTTGTCCTGGAGAGCTTGCAGAGCACTGGGGAAAAGCAGGCAGAGAATTCCCTGCTAGCACCTTCTCTGTGCCTGGGAAGCAGAAGTGTTCACATTGCTTCGCAGAATCGCTTTTGTGCAGAAAACAGTAACACTTGTTCAGAACGAAAGAAAGCACAGAGCCCCAGATTTTATGTTGTCCTGGAGAGCTTGCAGAGCACTGGGGAAAAGCAGGCAGAGAATTCCCTGCTAGCACCTTCTCTGTGCCTGGGAAGCAGAAGTCTTCACATTGCTTCGCAGAATCGCTTTTGTGCAGAAAACAGTAACACTTGTTCAGAACGAAAGAAAGCACAGAGCCCCAGATTTTATGTTGTCCTGGAGAGCTTGCAGAGCACTGGGGAAAAGCAGGCAGAGAATTCCCTGCTAGCACCTTCTCTGTGCCTGGGAAACAGAAGTGTTCACATTGCTTCGCAGAATCGCTTTTGTG
Organism: Strix uralensis; assembly: GCF_047716275.1. Lineage (NCBI taxonomy): Eukaryota > Metazoa > Chordata > Aves > Strigiformes > Strigidae > Strix > Strix uralensis. The sequence continues at coordinate 105,731 of NW_027436714.1, read as the reverse complement.
CAGAAAACAGTAACACTTGTTCAGAACGAAAGAAAGCACAGAGCCCCAGATTTGCTGTTGTCCTGGAGAGCTTGCAGAGCACTGGGGAAAGGCAGGCAGAGAATTCCCTGCTAGCACCTTCTTTGTGCCTGTTCACATTGCTTCGCAGAATCGCTTTTGTGCAGAAAACAGTAACACTTGTTCAGACGAAAAAAAGCACAGAGCCCCAGATTTTATGTTGTCCTGGAGAGCTTGCAGAGCACTGGGGAAAAGCAGGCAGAGAATTCCCTGCTAGCACCTTCTCTGTGCCTGCGAAGCAGAAGTGTTCACTTTGCTTTGCAGAATCGCTTTTGTGCAGAAAACAGTAACACTTGTTCAGAACGAAAGAAAGCACAGAGCCCCAGATTTTATGTTGTCCTGGAGAGCTTGCAGAGCACTGGGGAAAAGCAGGCAGAGAATTCCCTGCTAGCACCTTCTCTGTGCCTGGGAAGCAGAAGTGTTCACATTGCTTCGCAGAATCGCTTTTGTGCAGAAAACAGTAACACTTGTTCAGAACGAAAGAAAGCACAGAGCCCCAGATTTTATGTTGTCCTGGAGAGCTTGCAGAGCACTGGGGAAAAGCAGGCAGAGAATTCCCTGCTAGCACCTTCTCTGTGCCTGGGAAGCAGAAGTCTTCACATTGCTTCGCAGAATCGCTTTTGTGCAGAAAACAGTAACACTTGTTCAGAACGAAAGAAAGCACAGAGCCCCAGATTTTATGTTGTCCTGGAGAGCTTGCAGAGCACTGGGGAAAAGCAGGCAGAGAATTCCCTGCTAGCACCTTCTCTGTGCCTGGGAAACAGAAGTGTTCCCATTGCTTCGCAGAATCGCTTTAGTGCAGAAAACAGTAACACTTGTTCAGAACGAAAGAAAGCACAGAGCCCCAGATTTGCTGTTGTCCTGGAGAGCTTGCAGAGCACTGGGGAAAGGCAGGCAGAGAATTCCCTGCTAGCACCTTCTTTGTGCCTGTTCACATTGCTTCGCAGAATCGCTTTTGTGCAGAAAACAGTAACACTTGTTCACACGAAAAAAAGCACAGAACCCAGATTTTATGTTGTCCTGGAGAGCTTGCAGAGCACTGGGGAAAAGCAGGCAGAGAATTCCCTGCTAGCACCTTCTCTGTGCCTGGGAAACAGAAGTGTTCACATTGCTTCGCAGAATCGCTTTTGTGCAGAAAACAGTAACACTTGTTCAGAACGAAAGAAAGCACAGAGCCCCAGATTTTATGTTGTCCTGGAGAGCTTGCAGAGCACTGGGGAAAGGCAGGCAGTGAATTCCCTGCTAGCACCTTCTCTGTGCCTGTTCACATTGCTTCGCAAGAATCGCTTTTGTGCAGAAAACAGTAACACTTGTTCAGAACGAAAGAAAGCACAGAGCCCCAGATTTTATGTTGTCCTGGAGAGCTTGCAGAGCACTGGGGAAAGGCAGGCAGAGAATTCCCTGCTAGCACCTTCTCTGTGCCTGGGAAGCAGAAGTGTTCACATTGCTTCGCAGAATCGCTTTTGTGCAGAAAACAGTAACACTTGTTCAGAACGAAAGAAAGCACAGAGCCCCAGATTTTATGTTGTGCTGGAGAGCTTGCAGAGCACTGGGGAAAAGCAGGCAGAGAATTCCCTGCTATCACCTTCTCTGTGCCTGGGAAACAGAAGTGTTCACATTGCTTCGCAGAATCGCTTTTGTGCAGAAAACAGTAACACTTGTTCAGAACGAAAGAAAGCACAGAGCCCCAGATTTTATGTTGTCCTGGAGAGCTTGCAGAGCACTGGGGAAAGGCAGGCAGAGAATTCCCTGCTAGCACCTTCTCTGTGCCTGTTCACATTGCTTCGCAGAATAGCTTTTGTGCAGAAAACAGTAACACTTGTTCAGAACGAAAGAAAGCACAGAGCCCCAGATTTGCTGTTGTCCTAGAGAGCTTGCAGAGCACTGGGGAAAGGCAGGCAGAGAATTCCCTGCTAGCACCTTCTTTGTGCCTGTTCACATTGCTTCGCAGAATCGCTTTTGTGCAGAAAACAGTAACACTTGTTCAGACGAAAAAAAGCACAGAGCCCCAGATTTTATGTTGTCCTGGAGAGCTTGCAGAGCACTGGGGAAAAGCAGGCAGAGAATTCCCTGCTAGCACCTTCTCTGTGCCTGGGAAGCAGAAGTGTTCACATTGCTTCGCAGAATCGCTTTTGTGCAGAAAACAGTAACACTTGTTCAGAACGAAAGAAAGCACAGAGCCCCAGATTTTATGTTGTCCTGGAGAGCTTGCAGAGCACTGGGGAAAGGCAGGCAGAGAATTCCCTGCTAGCACCTTCTCTGTGCCTGGGAAACAGAAGTGTTCCCATTGCTTCGCAGAATCGCTTTTGTGCAGAAAACAGTAACACTTGTTCAGACGAAAAAAAGCACAGAGCCCCAGATTTTATGTTGTCCTGGAGAGCTTGCAGAGCACTGGGGAAAAGCAGGCAGAGAATTCCCTGCTAGCACCTTCTCTGTGCCTGGGAAGCAGAAGTGTTCACATTGCTTCGCAGAATCGCTTTTGTGCAGAAAACAGTAACACTTGTTCAGAACGAAAGAAAGCACAGAGCCCCAGATTTTATGTTGTGCTGGAGAGCTTGCAGAGCACTGGGGAAAAGCAGGCAGAGAATTCCCTGCTATCACCTTCTCTGTGCCTGGGAAACAGAAGTGTTCACATTGCTTCGCAGAATCGCTTTTGTGCAGAAAACAGTAACACTTGTTCAGAACGAAAGAAAGCACAGAGCCCCAGATTTTATGTTGTCCTGGAGAGCTTGCAGAGCACTGGGGAAAGGCAGGCAGAGAATTCCCTGCTAGCACCTTCTCTGTGCCTGTTCACATTGCTTCGCAGAATAGCTTTTGTGCAGAAAACAGTAACACTTGTTCAGAACGAAAGAAAGCACAGAGCCCCAGATTTGCTGTTGTCCTAGAGAGCTTGCAGAGCACTGGGGAAAGGCAGGCAGAGAATTCCCTGCTAGCACCTTCTTTGTGCCTGTTCACATTGCTTCGCAGAATCGCTTTTGTGCAGAAAACAGTAACACTTGTTCAGACGAAAAAAAGCACAGAGCCCCAGATTTTATGTTGTCCTGGAGAGCTTGCAGAGCACTGGGGAAAAGCAGGCAGAGAATTCCCTGCTAGCACCTTCTCTGTGCCTGGGAAGCAGAAGTCTTCACATTGCTTCGCAGAATCGCTTTTGTGCAGAAAACAGTAACACTTGTTCAGAACGAAAGAAAGCACAGAGCCCCAGATTTTATGTTGTCCTGGAGAGCTTGCAGAGCACTGGGGAAAGGCAGGCAGAGAATTCCCTGCTAGCACCTTCTCTGTGCCTGGGAAACAGAAGTGTTCCCATTGCTTCGCAGAATCGCTTTTGTGCAGAAAACAGTAACACTTGTTCAGACGAAAAAAAGCACAGAGCCCCAGATTTTATGTTGTCCTGGAGAGCTTGCAGAGCACTGGGGAAAAGCAGGCAGAGAATTCCCTGCTAGCACCTTCTCTGTGCCTGGGAAGCAGAAGTGTTCACATTGCTTCGCAGAATCGCTTTTGTGCAGAAAACAGTAACACTTGTTCAGAACGAAAGAAAGCACAGAGCCCCAGATTTTATGTTGTCCTGGAGAGCTTGCAGAGCACTGGGGAAAAGCAGGCAGAGAATTCCCTGCTAGCACCTTCTCTGTGCCTGGGAAGCACAAGTGTTCACATTGCTTCGCAGAATCGCTTTTGTGCAGAAAACAGTAACACTTGTTCAGAACGAAAGAAAGCACAGAGCCCCAGATTTTATGTTGTCATGGAGAGCTTGCAGAGCACTGGGGAAAAGCAGGCAGAGAATTCCCTGCTAGCACCTTCTCTGTGCCTGGGAAACAGAAGTGTTCACATTGCTTCGCAGAATCGCTTTTGTGCAGAAAACATTAACACTTGTTCAGAACGAAAGAAAGCACAGAGCCCCAGATTTGCTGTTGTCCTTTAGAGCTTGCAGAGCACTGGGGAAAGGCAGGCAGAGAATTCCCTGCTAGCACCTTCTTTGTGCCTGTTCACTTTGCTTCGCAGAATCGCTTTTGTGCAGAAAAGAGTAACACTTGTTCAGACGAAAAAAAGCACAGAGCCCCAGATTTTATGTTGTCCTGGAGAGCTTGCAGAGCACTGGGGAAAAGCAGGCAGAGAATTCCCTGCTAGCACCTTCTCTGTGCCTGGGAAGCAGAAGTGTTCACATTGCTTCGCAGAATCGCTTTTGTGCAGAAAACAGTAACACTTGTTCAGAACGAAAGAAAGCACAGAGCCCCAGATTTTATGTTGTCCTGGAGAGCTTGCAGAGCACTGGGGAAAAGCAGGCAGAGAATTCCCTGCTAGCACCTTCTCTGTGCCTGGGAAGCAGAAGTGTTCACATTGCTTCGCAGAATCGCTTTTGTGCAGAAAACAGTAACACTTGTTCAGAACGAAAGAAAGCACAGAGCCCCAGATTTTATGTTGTCCTGGAGAGCTTGCAGAGCACTGGGGAAAAGCAGGCAGAGAATTCCCTGCTAGCACCTTCTCTGTGCCTGGGAAGCAGAAGTGTTCACATTGCTTCGCAGAATCGCTTTTGTGCAGAAAACAGTAACACTTGTTCAGAACGAAAGAAAGCACAGAGCCCCAGATTTTATGTTGTCCTGGAGAGCTTGCAGAGCACTGGGGAAAGGCAGGCAGAGAATTCCCTGCTAGCACCTTCTCTGTGCCTGGGAAGCAGAAGTGTTCCCATTGCTTCGCAGAATCGCTTTAGTGCAGAAAAGAGTAACACTTATTCAGAACGAAAGAAAGCACAGAGCCCCAGATTTGCTGTTGTCCTGGAGAGCTTGCAGAGCACTGGGGAAAGGCAGGCAGAGAATTCCCTGCTAGCACCTTCTTTGTGCCTGTTCACATTGCTTCGCAGAATCGCTTTTGTGCAGAAAACAGTAACACTTGTTCAGAACGAAAGAAAGCACAGAGCCCCAGATTTTATGTTGTGCTGGAGAGCTTGCAGAGCACTGGGGAAAAGCAGGCAGAGAATTCCCTGCTAGCACCTTCTCTGTGCCTGGGAAGCAGAAGTGTTCACATTGCTTCGCAGAATTGCTTTTGTGCAGAAAACAGTAACACTTGTTCAGAACGAAAGAAAGCACAGAGCCCCAGATTTTATGTTGTCCTGGAGAGCTTGCAGAGCACTGGGGAAAAGCAGGCAGAGAATTCCCTGCTAGCACCTTCTCTGTGCCTGGGAAGCAGAAGTGTTCACATTGCTTCGCAGAATCACTTTTGTGCAGAAAACAGTAACACTTGTTCAGAACGAAAGAAAGCACAGAGCCCCAGATTTTATGTTGTCCTGGAGAGCTTGCAGAGCACTGGGGAAAAGCAGGCAGAGAATTCCCTGCTAGCACCTTCTCTGTGCCTGGGAAGCAGAAGTGTTCACATTGCTTCGCAGAATCACTTTTGTGCAGAAAACAGTAACACTTGTTCAGAACGAAAGAAAGCACAGAGCCCCAGATTTTATGTTGTCCTGGAGAGCTTGCAGAGCACTGGGGAAAAGCAGGCAGAGAATTCCCTGCTAGCACCTTCTCTGTGCCTGGGAAGCAGAAGTGTTCACATTGCTTCGCAGAATCGCTTTTGTGCAGAAAACAGTAACACTTGTTCAGAACGAAAGAAAGCACAGAGCCCCAGATTTTATGTTGTCCTGGAGAGCTTGCAGAGCACTGGGGAAAAGCAGGCAGAGAATTCCCTGCTAGCACCTTCTCTGTGCCTGGGAAGCAGAAGTGTTCACATTGCTTCGCAGAATCGCTTTTGTGCAGAAAACAGTAACACTTGTTCAGAACGAAAGAAAGCACAGAGCCCCAGATTTTATGTTGTCCTGGAGAGCTTGCAGAGCACTGGGGAAAAGCAGGCAGAGAATTCCCTGCTAGCACCTTCTCTGTGCCTGGGAAACAGAAGTGTTCCCATTGCTTCGCAGAATCGCTTTTGTGCAGAAAACACTAACACTTATTCAGAACGAAAGAAAGCACAGAGCCCCAGATTTGCTGTTGTCCTGGAGAGCTTGCAGAGCACTGGGGAAAGGCAGGCAGAGAATTCCCTGCTAGCACCTTATTTGTGCCTGTTCACATTGCTTCGCAGAATCGCTTTTGTGCAGAAAACAGTAACACTTGTTCAGAACGAAAAAAAGCACAGAGCCCCAGATTTTATGTTGTCCTGGAGAGCTTGCAGAGCACTGGGGAAAAGCAGGCAGAGAATTCCCTGCTAGCACCTTCTCTGTGCCTGGGAAGCAGAAGTGTTCACATTGCTTCGCAGAATCGCTTTTGTGCAGAAAACAGTAACACTTGTTCAGAACGAAAGAAAGCACAGAGCCCCAGATTTTATGTTGTCCTGGAGAGCTTGCAGAGCACTGGGGAAAAGCAGGCAGAGAATTCCCTGCTAGCACCTTCTCTGTGCCTGGGAAGCAGAAGTGTTCACATTGCTTCGCAGAATCGCTTTTGTGCAGAAAACAGTAACACTTGTTCAGAACGAAAGAAAGCACAGAGCCCCAGATTTTATGTTGTCCTGGAGAGCTTGCAGAGCACTGGGGAAAAGCAGGCAGAGAATTCCCTGCTAGCACCTTCTCTGTGCCTGGGAAGCAGAAGTGTTCACATTGCTTCGCAGAATCGCTTTTGTGCAGAAAACAGTAACACTTGTTCAGAACGAAAGAAAGCACAGAGCCCCAGATTTTATGTTGTCCTGGAGAGCTTGCAGAGCACTGGGGAAAAGCAGGCAGAGAATTCCCTGCTAGCACCTTCTCTGTGCCTGGGAAGCAGAAGTGTTCACATTGCTTCGCAGAATCGCTTTTGTGCAGAAAACAGTAACACTTGTTCAGAACGAAAGAAAGCACAGAGCCCCAGATTTTATGTTGTCCTGGAGAGCTTGCAGAGCACTGGGGAAAAGCAGGCAGAGAATTCCCTGCTAGCACCTTCTCTGTGCCTGGGAAGCAGAAGTGTTCACATTGCTTCGCAGAATCGCTTTTGTGCAGAAAACAGTAACACTTGTTCAGAACGAAAGAAAGCACAGAGCCCCAGATTTGCTGTTGTCCTGGAGAGCTTGCAGAGCACTGGGGAAAGGCAGGCAGAGAATTCCCTGCTAGCACCTTCTTTGTGCCTGTTCACATTGCTTCGCAGAATCGCTTTTGTGCAGAAAACAGTAACACTTGTTCAGAACGAAAAAAAGCACAGAGCCCCAGATTTTATGTTGTCCTGGAGAGCTTGCAGAGCACTGGGGAAAAGCAGGCAGAGAATTCCCTGCTAGCACCTTCTCTGTGCCTGGGAAGCAGAAGTGTTCACATTGCTTCGCAGAATCGCTTTTGTGCAGAAAACAGTAACACTTGTTCAGAACGAAAGAAAGCACAGAGCCCCAGATTTTATGTTGTCCTGGAGAGCTTGCAGAGCACTGGGGAAAAGCAGGCAGAGAATTTCCTGCTAGCACCTTCTCTGTGCCTGGGAAGCAGAAGTGTTCACATTGCTTGGCAGAATCGCTTTTGTGCAGAAAACAGTAACACTTGTTCAGAATGAAAGAAAGCACAGAGCCCCAGATTTTATGTTGTCCTGGAGAGCTTGCAGAGCACTGGGGAAAAGCAGGCAGAGAATTCCCTGCTAGCACCTTCTCTGTGCCTGGGAAGCAGAAGTCTTCACATTGCTTCGCAGAATCGCTTTTGTGCAGAAAACAGTAACACTTGTTCAGAACGAAAGAAAGCACAGAGCCCCAGATTTTATGTTGTCCTGGAGAGCTTGCAGAGCACTGGGGAAAAGCAGGCAGAGAATTCCCTGCTAGCACCTTCTCTGTGCCTGGGAAGCAGAAGTGTTCACATTGCTTCGCAGAATCGCTTTTGTGCAGAAAACAGTAACACTTGTTCAGAACGAAAGAAAGCACAGAGCCCCAGATTTTATGTTGTCCTGGAGAGCTTGCAGAGCACTGGGGAAAAGCAGGCAGAGAATTCCCTGCTAGCACCTTCTCTGTGCCTGCGAAGCAGAAGTGTTCACTTTGCTTCGCAGAATCGCTTTTGTGCAGAAAACAGTAACACTTGTTCAGAACGAAAGAAAGCACAGAGCCCCAGATTTTATGTTGTCCTGGAGAGCTTGCAGAGCACTGGGGAAAAGCAGGCAGAGAATTCCCTGCTAGCACCTTCTCTGTGCCTGGGAAGCAGAAGTGTTCACATTGCTTCGCAGAATCGCTTTTGTGCAGAAAACAGTAACACTTGTTCAGAACGAAAGAAAGCACAGAGCCCCAGATTTTATGTTGTCCTGGAGAGCTTGCAGAGCACTGGGGAAGCGCAGGCAGAGAATTCCCTGCTAGCACCTTCTCTGTGCCTGGGAAGCAGAAGTGTTCACATTGCTTCGCAGAATCGCTTTTGTGCAGAAAACAGTAACACTTGTTCAGAACGAAAGAAAGCACAGAGCCCCAGATTTTATGTTGTCCTGGAGAGCTTGCAGAGCACTGGGGAAGCGCAGGCAGAGAATTCGCTGCTAGCACCTTCTCTGTGCCTGGGAAGCAGAAGTCTTCACATTGCTTCGCAGAATCGCTTTTGTGCAGAAAACAGTAACACTTGTTCAGAACGAAAGAAAGCACAGAGCCCCAGATTTTATGTTGTCCTGGAGAGCTTGCAGAGCACTGGGGAAAAGCAGGCAGAGAATTCCCTGCTAGCACCTTCTCTGTGCCTGGGAAGCAGAAGTGTTCACATTGCTTCGCAGAATCGCTTTTGTGCAGAAAACAGTAACACTTGTTCAGAACGAAAGAAAGCACAGAGCCCCAGATTTTATGTTGTCCTGGAGAGCTTGCAGAGCACTGGGGAAAAGCAGGCAGAGAATTCCCTGCTAGCACCTTCTCTGTGCCTGGGAAGCAGAAGTGTTCACATTGCTTCGCAGAATCGCTTTTGTGCAGAAAACAGTAACACTTGTTCAGAACGAAAGAAAGCACAGAGCCCCAGATTTTATGTTGTCCTGGAGAGCTTGCAGAGCACTGGGGAAAAGCAGGCAGAGAATTCCCTGCTAGCACCTTCTCTGTGCCTGGGAAGCACAAGTGTTCACATTGCTTCGCAGAATCGCTTTTGTGCAGAAAACAGTAACACTTGTTCAGAACGAAAGAAAGCACAGAGCCCCAGATTTTATGTTGTCATGGAGAGCTTGCAGAGCACTGGGGAAAAGCAGGCAGAGAATTCCCTGCTAGCACCTTCTCTGTGCCTGGGAAACAGAAGTGTTCACATTGCTTCGCAGAATCGCTTTTGTGCAGAAAACATTAACACTTGTTCAGAACGAAAGAAAGCACAGAGCCCCAGATTTGCTGTTGTCCTTTAGAGCTTGCAGAGCACTGGGGAAAGGCAGGCAGAGAATTCCCTGCTAGCACCTTCTTTGTGCCTGTTCACTTTGCTTCGCAGAATCGCTTTTGTGCAGAAAAGAGTAACACTTGTTCAGACGAAAAAAAGCACAGAGCCCCAGATTTTATGTTGTCCTGGAGAGCTTGCAGAGCACTGGGGAAAAGCAGGCAGAGAATTCCCTGCTAGCACCTTCTCTGTGCCTGGGAAGCAGAAGTGTTCACATTGCTTCGCAGAATCGCTTTTGTGCAGAAAACAGTAACACTTGTTCAGAACGAAAGAAAGCACAGAGCCCCAGATTTTATGTTGTCCTGGAGAGCTTGCAGAGCACTGGGGAAAAGCAGGCAGAGAATTCCCTGCTAGCACCTTCTCTGTGCCTGGGAAGCAGAAGTGTTCCCATTGCTTCGCAGAATCGCTTTTGTGCAGAAAACAGTAACACTTGTTCAGAACGAAAGAAAGCACAGAGCCCCAGATTTTATGTTGTCCTGGAGAGCTTGCAGAGCACTGGGGAAAAGCAGGCAGAGAATTCCCTGCTAGCACCTTCTCTGTGCCTGGGAAGCAGAAGTGTTCACATTGCTTCGCAGAATCGCTTTTGTGCAGAAAACAGTAACACTTGTTCAGAACGAAAGAAAGCACAGAGCCCCAGATTTTATGTTGTCCTGGAGAGCTTGCAGAGCACTGGGGAAAAGCAGGCAGAGAATTCCCTGCTAGCACCTTCTCTGTGCCTGGGAAGCAGAAGTGTTCACATTGCTTCGCAGAATCGCTTCTGTGCAGAAAACAGTAACACTTGTTCAGAACGAAAGAAAGCACAGAGCCCCAGATTTTATGTTGTCCTGGAGAGCTTGCAGAGCACTGGGGAAAAGCAGGCAGAGAATTCCCTGCTAGCACCTTCTCTGTGCCTGGGAAGCAGAAGTGTTCACATTGCTTCGCAGAATCGCTTTTGTGCAGAAAACAGTAACACTTGTTCAGAACGAAAGAAAGCACAGAGCCCCAGATTTTATGTTGTCCTGGAGAGCTTGCAGAGCACTGGGGAAAAGCAGGCAGAGAATTCCCTGCTAGCACCTTCTCTGTGCCTGGGAAACAGAAGTGTTCCCATTGCTTCGCAGAATCGCTTTAGTGCAGAAAAGAGTAACACTTATTCAGAACGAAAGAAAGCACAGAGCCCCAGATTTGCTGTTGTCCTGGAGAGCTTGCAGAGCACTGGGGAAAGGCAGGCAGAGAATTCCCTGCTAGCACCTTCTTTGTGCCTGTTCACATTGCTTCGCAGAATCGCTTTTGTGCAGAAAACAGTAACACTTGTTCACACGAAAAAAAGCACAGAGCCCCAGATTTTATGTTGTCCTGGAGAGCTTGCAGAGCACTGGGGAAAAGCAGGCAGAGAATTCCCTGCTAGCACCTTCTCTGTGCCTGGGAAGCAGAAGTGTTCCCATTGCTTCGCAGAATCGCTTTTGTGCAGAAAACAGTAACACTTGTTCAGAACGAAAGAAAGCACAGAGCCCCAGATTTTATGTTGTCCTGGAGAGCTTGCAGAGCACTGGGGAAAAGCAGGCAGAGAATTCCCTGCTAGCACCTTCTCTGTGCCTGGGAAACAGAAGTGTTCACATTGCTTCGCAGAATCGCTTTTGTGCAGAAAACACTAACACTTGTTCAGAACGAAAGAAAGCACAGAGCCCCAGATTTTATGTTGTCCTGGAGAGCTTGCAGAGCACTGGGGAAAGGCAGGCAGAGAATTCCCTGCTAGCACCTTCTCTGTGCCTGTTCACATTGCTTCGCAGAATTGCTTTTGTGCAGAAAACAGTAACACTTGTTCAGAACGAAAGAAAGCACAGAGCCCCAGATTTTATGTTGTGCTGGAGAGCTTGCAGAGCACTGGGGAAAAGCAGGCAGAGAATTCCCTGCTAGCACCTTCTCTGTGCCTGGGAAGCAGAAGTGTTCACATTGCTTCGCAGAATCGCTTTTGTGCAGAAAACAGTAACACTTGTTCAGAACGAAAGAAAGCACAGAGCCCCAGATTTTATGTTGTCCTGGAGAGCTTGCAGAGCACTGGGGAAAAGCAGGCAGAGAATTCCCTGCTAGCACCTTCTCTGTGCCTGGGAAGCAGAAGTGTTCACATTGCTTCGCAGAATCGCTTTTGTGCAGAAAACAGTAACACTTGTTCAGAACGAAAGAAAGCACAGAGCCCCAGATTTTATGTTGTCCTGGAGAGCTTGCAGAGCACTGGGGAAAAGCAGGCAGAGAATTCCCTGCTAGCACCTTCTCTGTGCCTGGGAAGCACAAGTGTTCACATTGCTTCGCAGAATCGCTTTTGTGCAGAAAACAGTAACACTTGTTCAGAACGAAAGAAAGCACAGAGCCCCAGATTTTATGTTGTCATGGAGAGCTTGCAGAGCACTGGGGAAAAGCAGGCAGAGAATTCCCTGCTAGCACCTTCTCTGTGCCTGGGAAACAGAAGTGTTCACATTGCTTCGCAGAATCGCTTTTGTGCAGAAAACATTAACACTTGTTCAGAACGAAAGAAAGCACAGAGCCCCAGATTTGCTGTTGTCCTTTAGAGCTTGCAGAGCACTGGGGAAAGGCAGGCAGAGAATTCCCTGCTAGCACCTTCTTTGTGCCTGTTCACTTTGCTTCGCAGAATCGCTTTTGTGCAGAAAAGAGTAACACTTGTTCAGACGAAAAAAAGCACAGAGCCCCAGATTTTATGTTGTCCTGGAGAGCTTGCAGAGCACTGGGGAAAAGCAGGCAGAGAATTCCCTGCTAGCACCTTCTCTGTGCCTGGGAAGCAGAAGTGTTCACATTGCTTCGCAGAATCGCTTTTGTGCAGAAAACAGTAACACTTGTTCAGAACGAAAGAAAGCACAGAGCCCCAGATTTTATGTTGTCCTGGAGAGCTTGCAGAGCACTGGGGAAAAGCAGGCAGAGAATTCCCTGCTAGCACCTTCTCTGTGCCTGGGAAGCAGAAGTGTTCCCATTGCTTCGCAGAATCGCTTTTGTGCAGAAAACAGTAACACTTGTTCAGAACGAAAGAAAGCACAGAGCCCCAGATTTTATGTTGTCCTGGAGAGCTTGCAGAGCACTGGGGAAAAGCAGGCAGAGAATTCCCTGCTAGCACCTTCTCTGTGCCTGGGAAGCAGAAGTGTTCACATTGCTTCGCAGAATCGCTTTTGTGCAGAAAACAGTAACACTTGTTCAGAACGAAAGAAAGCACAGAGCCCCAGATTTTATGTTGTCCTGGAGAGCTTGCAGAGCACTGGGGAAAAGCAGGCAGAGAATTCCCTGCTAGCACCTTCTCTGTGCCTGGGAAGCAGAAGTGTTCACATTGCTTCGCAGAATCGCTTCTGTGCAGAAAACAGTAACACTTGTTCAGAACGAAAGAAAGCACAGAGCCCCAGATTTTATGTTGTCCTGGAGAGCTTGCAGAGCACTGGGGAAAAGCAGGCAGAGAATTCCCTGCTAGCACCTTCTCTGTGCCTGGGAAGCAGAAGTGTTCACATTGCTTCGCAGAATCGCTTTTGTGCAGAAAACAGTAACACTTGTTCAGAACGAAAGAAAGCACAGAGCCCCAGATTTTATGTTGTCCTGGAGAGCTTGCAGAGCACTGGGGAAAAGCAGGCAGAGAATTCCCTGCTAGCACCTTCTCTGTGCCTGGGAAACAGAAGTGTTCCCATTGCTTCGCAGAATCGCTTTAGTGCAGAAAAGAGTAACACTTATTCAGAACGAAAGAAAGCACAGAGCCCCAGATTTGCTGTTGTCCTGGAGAGCTTGCAGAGCACTGGGGAAAGGCAGGCAGAGAATTCCCTGCTAGCACCTTCTTTGTGCCTGTTCACATTGCTTCGCAGAATCGCTTTTGTGCAGAAAACAGTAACACTTGTTCACACGAAAAAAAGCACAGAGCCCCAGATTTTATGTTGTCCTGGAGAGCTTGCAGAGCACTGGGGAAAAGCAGGCAGAGAATTCCCTGCTAGCACCTTCTCTGTGCCTGGGAAGCAGAAGTGTTCCCATTGCTTCGCAGAATCGCTTTTGTGCAGAAAACAGTAACACTTGTTCAGAACGAAAGAAAGCACAGAGCCCCAGATTTTATGTTGTCCTGGAGAGCTTGCAGAGCACTGGGGAAAAGCAGGCAGAGAATTCCCTGCTAGCACCTTCTCTGTGCCTGGGAAACAGAAGTGTTCACATTGCTTCGCAGAATCGCTTTTGTGCAGAAAACACTAACACTTGTTCAGAACGAAAGAAAGCACAGAGCCCCAGATTTTATGTTGTCCTGGAGAGCTTGCAGAGCACTGGGGAAAGGCAGGCAGAGAATTCCCTGCTAGCACCTTCTCTGTGCCTGTTCACATTGCTTCGCAGAATTGCTTTTGTGCAGAAAACAGTAACACTTGTTCAGAACGAAAGAAAGCACAGAGCCCCAGATTTTATGTTGTCCTGGAGAGCTTGCAGAGCACTGGGGAAAAGCAGGCAGAGAATTCCCTGCTAGCACCTTCTCTGTGCCTGGGAAGCAGAAGTGTTCACATTGCTTCGCAGAATCGCTTTTGTGCAGAAAACAGTAACACTTGTTCAGAACGAAAGAAAGCACAGAGCCCCAGATTTTATGTTGTCCTGGAGAGCTTGCAGAGCACTGGGGAAAAGCAGGCAGAGAATTCCCTGCTAGCACCTTCTCTGTGCCTGGGAAGCAGAAGTGTTCACATTGCTTCGCAGAATCGCTTTTGTGCAGAAAACAGTAACACTTGTTCAGAACGAAAGAAAGCACAGAGCCCCAGATTTTATGTTGTCCTGGAGAGCTTGCAGAGCACTGGGGAAAAGCAGGCAGAGAATTCCCTGCTAGCACCTTCTCTGTGCCTGGGAAGCACAAGTGTTCACATTGCTTCGCAGAATCGCTTTTGTGCAGAAAACAGTAACACTTGTTCAGAACGAAAGAAAGCACAGAGCCCCAGATTTTATGTTGTCATGGAGAGCTTGCAGAGCACTGGGGAAAAGCAGGCAGAGAATTCCCTGCTAGCACCTTCTCTGTGCCTGGGAAACAGAAGTGTTCACATTGCTTCGCAGAATCGCTTTTGTGCAGAAAACATTAACACTTGTTCAGAACGAAAGAAAGCACAGAGCCCCAGATTTGCTGTTGTCCTTTAGAGCTTGCAGAGCACTGGGGAAAGGCAGGCAGAGAATTCCCTGCTAGCACCTTCTTTGTGCCTGTTCACTTTGCTTCGCAGAATCGCTTTTGTGCAGAAAAGAGTAACACTTGTTCAGACGAAAAAAAGCACAGAGCCCCAGATTTTATGTTGTCCTGGAGAGCTTGCAGAGCACTGGGGAAAAGCAGGCAGAGAATTCCCTGCTAGCACCTTCTCTGTGCCTGGGAAGCAGAAGTGTTCACATTGCTTCGCAGAATCGCTTTTGTGCAGAAAACAGTAACACTTGTTCAGAACGAAAGAAAGCACAGAGCCCCAGATTTTATGTTGTCCTGGAGAGCTTGCAGAGCACTGGGGAAAAGCAGGCAGAGAATTCCCTGCTAGCACCTTCTCTGTGCCTGGGAAGCAGAAGTGTTCCCATTGCTTCGCAGAATCGCTTTTGTGCAGAAAACAGTAACACTTGTTCAGAACGAAAGAAAGCACAGAGCCCCAGATTTTATGTTGTCCTGGAGAGCTTGCAGAGCACTGGGGAAAAGCAGGCAGAGAATTCCCTGCTAGCACCTTCTCTGTGCCTGGGAAGCAGAAGTGTTCACATTGCTTCGCAGAATCGCTTTTGTGCAGAAAACAGTAACACTTGTTCAGAACGAAAGAAAGCACAGAGCCCCAGATTTTATGTTGTCCTGGAGAGCTTGCAGAGCACTGGGGAAAAGCAGGCAGAGAATTCCCTGCTAGCACCTTCTCTGTGCCTGGGAAGCAGAAGTGTTCACATTGCTTCGCAGAATCGCTTCTGTGCAGAAAACAGTAACACTTGTTCAGAACGAAAGAAAGCACAGAGCCCCAGATTTTATGTTGTCCTGGAGAGCTTGCAGAGCACTGGGGAAAAGCAGGCAGAGAATTCCCTGCTAGCACCTTCTCTGTGCCTGGGAAGCAGAAGTGTTCACATTGCTTCGCAGAATCGCTTTTGTGCAGAAAACAGTAACACTTGTTCAGAACGAAAGAAAGCACAGAGCCCCAGATTTTATGTTGTCCTGGAGAGCTTGCAGAGCACTGGGGAAAAGCAGGCAGAGAATTCCCTGCTAGCACCTTCTCTGTGCCTGGGAAACAGAAGTGTTCCCATTGCTTCGCAGAATCGCTTTAGTGCAGAAAAGAGTAACACTTATTCAGAACGAAAGAAAGCACAGAGCCCCAGATTTGCTGTTGTCCTGGAGAGCTTGCAGAGCACTGGGGAAAGGCAGGCAGAGAATTCCCTGCTAGCACCTTCTTTGTGCCTGTTCACATTGCTTCGCAGAATCGCTTTTGTGCAGAAAACAGTAACACTTGTTCACACGAAAAAAAGCACAGAGCCCCAGATTTTATGTTGTCCTGGAGAGCTTGCAGAGCACTGGGGAAAAGCAGGCAGAGAATTCCCTGCTAGCACCTTCTCTGTGCCTGGGAAGCAGAAGTGTTCCCATTGCTTCGCAGAATCGCTTTTGTGCAGAAAACAGTAACACTTGTTCAGAACGAAAGAAAGCACAGAGCCCCAGATTTTATGTTGTCCTGGAGAGCTTGCAGAGCACTGGGGAAAAGCAGGCAGAGAATTCCCTGCTAGCACCTTCTCTGTGCCTGGGAAACAGAAGTGTTCACATTGCTTCGCAGAATCGCTTTTGTGCAGAAAACACTAACACTTGTTCAGAACGAAAGAAAGCACAGAGCCCCAGATTTTATGTTGTCCTGGAGAGCTTGCAGAGCACTGGGGAAAGGCAGGCAGAGAATTCCCTGCTAGCACCTTCTCTGTGCCTGTTCACATTGCTTCGCAGAATTGCTTTTGTGCAGAAAACAGTAACACTTGTTCAGAACGAAAGAAAGCACAGAGCCCCAGATTTTATGTTGTCCTGGAGAGCTTGCAGAGCACTGGGGAAAAGCAGGCAGAGAATTCCCTGCTAGCACCTTCTCTGTGCCTGGGAAGCAGAAGTGTTCACATTGCTTCGCAGAATCGCTTTTGTGCAGAAAACAGTAACACTTGTTCAGAACGAAAGAAAGCACAGAGCCCCAGATTTTATGTTGTCCTGGAGAGCTTGCAGAGCACTGGGGAAAAGCAGGCAGAGAATTCCCTGCTAGCACCTTCTCTGTGCCTGGGAAGCAGAAGTGTTCACATTGCTTCGCAGAATCGCTTCTGTGCAGAAAACAGTAACACTTGTTCAGAACGAAAGAAAGCACAGAGCCCCAGATTTTATGTTGTCCTGGAGAGCTTGCAGAGCACTGGGGAAAAGCAGGCAGAGAATTCCCTGCTAGCACCTTCTCTGTGCCTGGGAAGCAGAAGTGTTCACATTGCTTCGCAGAATCGCTTTTGTGCAGAAAACAGTAACACTTGTTCAGAACGAAAGAAAGCACAGAGCCCCAGATTTTATGTTGTCCTGGAGAGCTTGCAGAGCACTGGGGAAAAGCAGGCAGAGAATTCCCTGCTAGCACCTTCTCTGTGCCTGGGAAACAGAAGTGTTCCCATTGCTTCGCAGAATCGCTTTAGTGCAGAAAAGAGTAACACTTATTCAGAACGAAAGAAAGCACAGAGCCCCAGATTTGCTGTTGTCCTGGAGAGCTTGCAGAGCACTGGGGAAAGGCAGGCAGAGAATTCCCTGCTAGCACCTTCTTTGTGCCTGTTCACATTGCTTCGCAGAATCGCTTTTGTGCAGAAAACAGTAACACTTGTTCACACGAAAAAAAGCACAGAGCCCCAGATTTTATGTTGTCCTGGAGAGCTTGCAGAGCACTGGGGAAAAGCAGGCAGAGAATTCCCTGCTAGCACCTTCTCTGTGCCTGGGAAGCAGAAGTGTTCCCATTGCTTCGCAGAATCGCTTTTGTGCAGAAAACAGTAACACTTGTTCAGAACGAAAGAAAGCACAGAGCCCCAGATTTTATGTTGTCCTGGAGAGCTTGCAGAGCACTGGGGAAAAGCAGGCAGAGAATTCCCTGCTAGCACCTTCTCTGTGCCTGGGAAACAGAAGTGTTCACATTGCTTCGCAGAATCGCTTTTGTGCAGAAAACACTAACACTTGTTCAGAACGAAAGAAAGCACAGAGCCCCAGATTTTATGTTGTCCTGGAGAGCTTGCAGAGCACTGGGGAAAGGCAGGCAGAGAATTCCCTGCTAGCACCTTCTCTGTGCCTGTTCACATTGCTTCGCAGAATTGCTTTTGTGCAGAAAACAGTAACACTTGTTCAGAACGAAAGAAAGCACAGAGCCCCAGATTTTATGTTGTCCTGGAGAGCTTGCAGAGCACTGGGGAAAAGCAGGCAGAGAATTCCCTGCTAGCACCTTCTCTGTGCCTGGGAAGCAGAAGTGTTCACATTGCTTCGCAGAATCACTTTTGTGCAGAAAACACTAACACTTATTCAGAACGAAAGAAAGCACAGAGCCCCAGATTTGCTGTTGTCCTGGAGAGCTTGCAGAGCACTGGGGAAAGGCAGGCAGAGAATTCCCTGCTAGCACCTTATTTGTGCCTGTTCACATTGCTTCGCAGAATCGCTTTTGTGCAGAAAACAGTAACACTTGTTCAGAACGAAAAAAAGCACAGAGCCCCAGATTTTATGTTGTCCTGGAGAGCTTGCAGAGCACTGGGGAAAAGCAGGCAGAGAATTCCCTGCTAGCACCTTCTCTGTGCCTGGGAAGCAGAAGTGTTCACATTGCTTCGCAGAATCGCTTTTGTGCAGAAAACAGTAGCACTTGTTCAGAACGAAAGAAAGCACAGAGCCCCAGATTTTATGTTGTGCTGGAGAGCTTGCAGAGCACTGGGGAAAAGCAGGCAGAGAATTCCCTGCTAGCACCTTCTCTGTGCCTGGGAAGCAGAAGTGTTCACATTGCTTCGCAGAATCGCTTTTGTGCAGAAAACAGTAACACTTGTTCAGAACGAAAGAAAGCACAGAGCCCCAGATTTTATGTTGTCCTGGAGAGCTTGCAGAGCACTGGGGAAAAGCAGGCAGAGAATTCCCTGCTAGCACCTTCTCTGTGCCTGGGAAGCAGAAGTGTTCACATTGCTTCGCAGAATCGCTTTTGTGCAGAAAACAGTAACACTTGTTCAGAACGAAAGAAAGCACAGAGCCCCAGATTTTATGTTGTCCTGGAGAGCTTGCAGAGCACTGGGGAAGCGCAGGCAGAGAATTCCCTGCTAGCACCTTCTCTGTGCCTGGGAAGCAGAAGTGTTCACATTGCTTCGCAGAATCGCTTTTGTGCAGAAAACAGTAACACTTGTTCAGAACGAAAGAAAGCACAGAGCCCCAGATTTTATGTTGTCCTGGAGAGCTTGCAGAGCACTGGGGAAAAGCAGGCAGAGAATTCCCTGCTAGCACCTTCTCTGTGCCTGGGAAGCAGAAGTGT
Source organism: Strix uralensis (assembly GCF_047716275.1). Classification (NCBI taxonomy): domain Eukaryota; kingdom Metazoa; phylum Chordata; class Aves; order Strigiformes; family Strigidae; genus Strix; species Strix uralensis. The sequence goes on along the minus strand of NW_027436714.1, from coordinate 86,933 downwards.
TCACATTGCTTCGCAGAATCGCTTTTGTGCAGAAAACAGTAACACTTGTTCAGAACGAAAGAAAGCACAGAGCCCCAGATTTTATGTTGTCCTGGAGAGCTTGCAGAGCACTGGGGAAAAGCAGGCAGAGAATTCCCTGCTAGCACCTTCTCTGTGCCTGGGAAGCAGAAGTGTTCACATTGCTTCGCAGAATCGCTTTTGTGCAGAAAACAGTAACACTTGTTCAGAACGAAAGAAAGCACAGAGCCCCAGATTTTATGTTGTCCTGGAGAGCTTGCAGAGCACTGGGGAAAAGCAGGCAGAGAATTCCCTGCTAGCACCTTCTCTGTGCCTGGGAAGCACAAGTGTTCACATTGCTTCGCAGAATCGCTTTTGTGTAGAAAACAGTAACACTTGTTCAGAACGAAAGAAAGCACAGAGCCCCAGATTTTATGTTGTCATGGAGAGCTTGCAGAGCACTGGGGAAAAGCAGGCAGAGAATTCCCTGCTAGCACCTTCTCTGTGCCTGGGAAACAGAAGTGTTCACATTGCTTCGCAGAATCGCTTTTGTGCAGAAAACAGTAACACTTGTTCAGACGAAAGAAAGCACAGAGCCCCAGATTTGCTGTTGTCCTTTAGAGCTTGCAGAGCACTGGGGAAAGGCAGGCAGAGAATTCCCTGCTAGCACCTTCTTTGTGCCTGTTCACTTTGCTTCGCAGAATCGCTTTTGTGCAGAAAAGAGTAACACTTGTTCAGACGAAAAAAAGCACAGAGCCCCAGATTTTATGTTGTCCTGGAGAGCTTGCAGAGCACTGGGGAAAAGCAGGCAGAGAATTCCCTGCTAGCACCTTCTCTGTGCCTGGGAAGCAGAAGTGTTCACATTGCTTCGCAGAATCGCTTTTGTGCAGAAAACAGTAACACTTGTTCAGAACGAAAGAAAGCACAGAGCCCCAGATTTTATGTTGTCCTGGAGAGCTTGCAGAGCACTGGGGAAAAGCAGGCAGAGAATTCCCTGCTAGCACCTTCTCTGTGCCTGGGAAGCAGAAGTGTTCACATTGCTTCGCAGAATCGCTTTTGTGCAGAAAACAGTAACACTTGTTCAGAACGAAAGAAAGCACAGAGCCCCAGATTTTATGTTGTCCTGGAGAGCTTGCAGAGCACTGGGGAAAAGCAGGCAGAGAATTCCCTGCTAGCACCTTCTCTGTGCCTGGGAAGCAGAAGTCTTCACATTGCTTCGCAGAATCGCTTTTGTGCAGAAAACAGTAACACTTGTTCAGAACGAAAGAAAGCACAGAGCCCCAGATTTTATGTTGTCCTGGAGAGCTTGCAGAGCACTGGGGAAAAGCAGGCAGAGAATTCCCTGCTAGCACCTTCTCTGTGCCTGGGAAGCAGAAGTGTTCACATTGCTTCGCAGAATCGCTTCTGTGCAGAAAACAGTAACACTTGTTCAGAACGAAAGAAAGCACAGAGCCCCAGATTTTATGTTGTCCTGGAGAGCTTGCAGAGCACTGGGGAAAAGCAGGCAGAGAATTCCCTGCTAGCACCTTCTCTGTGCCTGGGAAGCAGAAGTGTTCACATTGCTTCGCAGAATCGCTTTTGTGCAGAAAACAGTAACACTTGTTCAGAACGAAAGAAAGCACAGAGCCCCAGATTTTATGTTGTCCTGGAGAGCTTGCAGAGCACTGGGGAAAAGCAGGCAGAGAATTCCCTGCTAGCACCTTCTCTGTGCCTGGGAAACAGAAGTGTTCCCATTGCTTCGCAGAATCGCTTTAGTGCAGAAAAGAGTAACACTTGTTCAGAACGAAAGAAAGCACAGAGCCCCAGATTTTATGTTGTCCTGGAGAGCTTGCAGAGCACTGGGGAAAGGCAGGCAGAGAATTCCCTGCTAGCACCTTCTTTGTGCCTGTTCACATTGCTTCGCAGAATCGCTTTTGTGCAGAAAACAGTAACACTTGTTCACACGAAAAAAAGCACAGAGCCCCAGATTTTATGTTGTCCTGGAGAGCTTGCAGAGCACTGGGGAAAAGCAGGCAGAGAATTCCCTGCTAGCACCTTCTCTGTGCCTGGGAAGCAGAAGTGTTCCCATTGCTTCGCAGAATCGCTTTTGTGCAGAAAACAGTAACACTTGTTCAGAACGAAAGAAAGCACAGAGCCCCAGATTTTATGTTGTCCTGGAGAGCTTGCAGAGCACTGGGGAAAAGCAGGCAGAGAATTCCCTGCTAGCACCTTCTCTGTGCCTGGGAAACAGAAGTGTTCACATTGCTTCGCAGAATCGCTTTTGTGCAGAAAACACTAACACTTGTTCAGAACGAAAGAAAGCACAGAGCCCCAGATTTTATGTTGTCCTGGAGAGCTTGCAGAGCACTGGGGAAAGGCAGGCAGAGAATTCCCTGCTAGCACCTTCTCTGTGCCTGTTCACATTGCTTCGCAGAATTGCTTTTGTGCAGAAAACAGTAACACTTGTTCAGAACGAAAGAAAGCACAGAGCCCCAGATTTTATGTTGTCCTGGAGAGCTTGCAGAGCACTGGGGAAAAGCAGGCAGAGAATTCCCTGCTAGCACCTTCTCTGTGCCTGGGAAGCAGAAGTGTTCACATTGCTTCGCAGAATCACTTTTGTGCAGAAAACAGTAACACTTGTTCAGAACGAAAGAAAGCACAGAGCCCCAGATTTTATGTTGTCCTGGAGAGCTTGCAGAGCACTGGGGAAAAGCAGGCAGAGAATTCCCTGCTAGCACCTTCTCTGTGCCTGGGAAGCAGAAGTGTTCACATTGCTTCGCAGAATCGCTTTTGTGCAGAAAACAGTAACACTTGTTCAGAACGAAAGAAAGCACAGAGCCCCAGATTTTATGTTGTCCTGGAGAGCTTGCAGAGCACTGGGGAAAAGCAGGCAGAGAATTCCCTGCTAGCACCTTCTCTGTGCCTGGGAAGCAGAAGTGTTCACATTGCTTCGCAGAATCGCTTTTGTGCAGAAAACAGTAACACTTGTTCAGAACGAAAGAAAGCACAGAGCCCCAGATTTTATGTTGTCCTGGAGAGCTTGCAGAGCACTGGGGAAAAGCAGGCAGAGAATTCCCTGCTAGCACCTTCTCTGTGCCTGGGAAACAGAAGTGTTCCCATTGCTTCGCAGAATCGCTTTTGTGCAGAAAACACTAACACTTATTCAGAACGAAAGAAAGCACAGAGCCCCAGATTTGCTGTTGTCCTGGAGAGCTTGCAGAGCACTGGGGAAAGGCAGGCAGAGAATTCCCTGCTAGCACCTTATTTGTGCCTGTTCACATTGCTTCGCAGAATCGCTTTTGTGCAGAAAACAGTAACACTTGTTCAGAACGAAAGAAAGCACAGAGCCCCAGATTTTATGTTGTCCTGGAGAGCTTGCAGAGCACTGGGGAAAAGCAGGCAGAGAATTCCCTGCTAGCACCTTCTCTGTGCCTGGGAAGCAGAAGTGTTCACATTGCTTCGCAGAATCGCTTTTGTGCAGAAAACAGTAACACTTGTTCAGAACGAAAGAAAGCACAGAGCCCCAGATTTTATGTTGTCCTGGAGAGCTTGCAGAGCACTGGGGAAAAGCAGGCAGAGAATTTCCTGCTAGCACCTTCTCTGTGCCTGGGAAGCAGAAGTGTTCACATTGCTTGGCAGAATCGCTTTTGTGCAGAAAACAGTAACACTTGTTCAGAATGAAAGAAAGCACAGAGCCCCAGATTTTATGTTGTCCTGGAGAGCTTGCAGAGCACTGGGGAAAAGCAGGCAGAGAATTCCCTGCTAGCACCTTCTCTGTGCCTGGGAAGCAGAAGTGTTCACATTGCTTCGCAGAATCGCTTTTGTGCAGAAAACAGTAACACTTGTTCAGAACGAAAGAAAGCACAGAGCCCCAGATTTTATGTTGTGCTGGAGAGCTTGCAGAGCACTGGGGAAAAGCAGGCAGAGAATTCCCTGCTAGCACCTTCTCTGTGCCTGGGAAGCAGAAGTGTTCACATTGCTTCGCAGAATCGCTTTTGTGCAGAAAACAGTAACACTTGTTCAGAACGAAAGAAAGCACAGAGCCCCAGATTTTATGTTGTCCTGGAGAGCTTGCAGAGCACTGGGGAAAAGCAGGCAGAGAATTCCCTGCTAGCACCTTCTCTGTGCCTGGGAAGCAGAAGTGTTCACATTGCTTCGCAGAATCGCTTTTGTGCAGAAAACAGTAACACTTGTTCAGAACGAAAGAAAGCACAGAGCCCCAGATTTGCTGTTGTCCTGGAGAGCTTGCAGAGCACTGGGGAAAGGCAGGCAGAGAATTCCCTGCTAGCACCTTCTTTGTGCCTGTTCACATTGCTTCGCAGAATCGCTTTTGTGCAGAAAACAGTAACACTTGTTCAGAACGAAAAAAAGCACAGAGCCCCAGATTTTATGTTGTCCTGGAGAGCTTGCAGAGCACTGGGGAAAAGCAGGCAGAGAATTCCCTGCTAGCACCTTCTCTGTGCCTGGGAAGCAGAAGTGTTCACATTGCTTCGCAGAATCGCTTTTGTGCAGAAAACATTAACACTTGTTCAGAACGAAAGAAAGCACAGAGCCCCAGATTTTATGTTGTCCTGGAGAGCTTGCAGAGCACTGGGGAAAAGCAGGCAGAGAATTTCCTGCTAGCACCTTCTCTGTGCCTGGGAAGCAGAAGTGTTCACATTGCTTGGCAGAATCGCTTTTGTGCAGAAAACAGTAACACTTGTTCAGAATGAAAGAAAGCACAGAGCCCCAGATTTTATGTTGTCCTGGAGAGCTTGCAGAGCACTGGGGAAAAGCAGGCAGAGAATTCCCTGCTAGCACCTTCTCTGTGCCTGGGAAGCAGAAGTCTTCACATTGCTTCGCAGAATCGCTTTTGTGCAGAAAACAGTAACACTTGTTCAGAACGAAAGAAAGCACAGAGCCCCAGATTTTATGTTGTCCTGGAGAGCTTGCAGAGCACTGGGGAAAAGCAGGCAGAGAATTCCCTGCTAGCACCTTCTCTGTGCCTGGGAAGCAGAAGTGTTCACATTGCTTCGCAGAATCGCTTTTGTGCAGAAAACAGTAACACTTGTTCAGAACGAAAGAAAGCACAGAGCCCCAGATTTTATGTTGTCCTGGAGAGCTTGCAGAGCACTGGGGAAAAGCAGGCAGAGAATTCCCTGCTAGCACCTTCTCTGTGCCTGCGAAGCAGAAGTGTTCACTTTGCTTCGCAGAATCGCTTTTGTGCAGAAAACAGTAACACTTGTTCAGAACGAAAGAAAGCACAGAGCCCCAGATTTTATGTTGTCCTGGAGAGCTTGCAGAGCACTGGGGAAAAGCAGGCAGAGAATTCCCTGCTAGCACCTTCTCTGTGCCTGGGAAGCAGAAGTGTTCACATTGCTTCGCAGAATCGCTTTTGTGCAGAAAACAGTAACACTTGTTCAGAACGAAAGAAAGCACAGAGCCCCAGATTTTATGTTGTCCTGGAGAGCTTGCAGAGCACTGGGGAAGCGCAGGCAGAGAATTCCCTGCTAGCACCTTCTCTGTGCCTGGGAAGCAGAAGTGTTCACATTGCTTCGCAGAATCGCTTTTGTGCAGAAAACAGTAACACTTGTTCAGAACGAAAGAAAGCACAGAGCCCCAGATTTTATGTTGTCCTGGAGAGCTTGCAGAGCACTGGGGAAAAGCAGGCAGAGAATTCCCTGCTAGCACCTTCTCTGTGCCTGGGAAGCAGAAGTCTTCACATTGCTTCGCAGAATCGCTTTTGTGCAGAAAACAGTAACACTTGTTCAGAACGAAAGAAAGCACAGAGCCCCAGATTTGCTGTTGTCCTGGAGAGCTTGCAGAGCACTGGGGAAAAGCAGGCAGAGAATTCCCTGCTAGCACCTTCTCTGTGCCTGGGAAACAGAAGTGTTCCCATTGCTTCGCAGAATCGCTTTAGTGCAGAAAACAGTAACACTTATTCAGAACGAAAGAAAGCACAGAGCCCCAGATTTGCTGTTGTCCTGGAGAGCTTGCAGAGCACTGGGGAAAGGCAGGCAGAGAATTCCCTGCTAGCACCTTCTTTGTGCCTGTTCACATTGCTTCGCAGAATCGCTTTTGTGCAGAAAACAGTAACACTTGTTCACACGAAAAAAAGCACAGAACCCAGATTTTATGTTGTCCTGGAGAGCTTGCAGAGCACTGGGGAAAAGCAGGCAGAGAATTCCCTGCTAGCACCTTCTCTGTGCCTGGGAAGCAGAAGTGTTCCCATTGCTTCGCAGAATCGCTTTTGTGCAGAAAACACTAACACTTGTTCAGAACGAAAGAAAGCACAGAGCCCCAGATTTTATGTTGTCCTGGAGAGCTTGCAGAGCACTGGGGAAAGGCAGGCAGAGAATTCCCTGCTAGCACCTTCTCTGTGCCTGTTCACATTGCTTCGCAAGAATCGCTTTTGTGCAGAAAACAGTAACACTTGTTCAGAACGAAAGAAAGCACAGAGCCCCAGATTTTATGTTGTCCTGGAGAGCTTGCAGAGCACTGGGGAAAGGCAGGCAGAGAATTCCCTGCTAGCACCTTCTCTGTGCCTGGGAAGCAGAAGTGTTCACATTGCTTCGCAGAATCGCTTTTGTGCAGAAAACAGTAACACTTGTTCAGAACGAAAGAAAGCACAGAGCCCCAGATTTTATGTTGTGCTGGAGAGCTTGCAGAGCACTGGGGAAAAGCAGGCAGAGAATTCCCTGCTATCACCTTCTCTGTGCCTGGGAAACAGAAGTGTTCACATTGCTTCGCAGAATCGCTTTTGTGCAGAAAACAGTAACACTTGTTCAGAACGAAAGAAAGCACAGAGCCCCAGATTTTATGTTGTCCTGGAGAGCTTGCAGAGCACTGGGGAAAGGCAGGCAGAGAATTCCCTGCTAGCACCTTCTCTGTGCCTGTTCACATTGCTTCGCAGAATCGCTTTTGTGCAGAAAACAGTAACACTTGTTCAGAACGAAAGAAAGCACAGAGCCCCAGATTTGCTGTTGTCCTAGAGAGCTTGCAGAGCACTGGGGAAAGGCAGGCAGAGAATTCCCTGCTAGCACCTTCTTTGTGCCTGTTCACATTGCTTCGCAGAATCGCTTTTGTGCAGAAAACAGTAACACTTGTTCAGACGAAAAAAAGCACAGAGCCCCAGATTTTATGTTGTCCTGGAGAGCTTGCAGAGCACTGGGGAAAAGCAGGCAGAGAATTCCCTGCTAGCACCTTCTCTGTGCCTGGGAAGCAGAAGTGTTCACATTGCTTCGCAGAATCGCTTTTGTGCAGAAAACAGTAACACTTGTTCAGAACGAAAGAAAGCACAGAGCCCCAGATTTTATGTTGTCCTGGAGAGCTTGCAGAGCACTGGGGAAAAGCAGGCAGAGAATTCCCTGCTAGCACCTTCTCTGTGCCTGGGAAGCAGAAGTGTTCACATTGCTTCGCAGAATCGCTTTTGTGCAGAAAACAGTAACACTTGTTCAGAACGAAAGACAGCACAGAGCCCCAGATTTTATGTTGTCCTGGAGAGCTTGCAGAGCACTGGGGAAAAGCAGGCAGAGAATTCCCTGCTAGCACCTTCTCTGTGCCTGGGAAGCAGAAGTCTTCACATTGCTTCGCAGAATCGCTTTTGTGCAGAAAACAGTAACACTTGTTCAGAACGAAAGAAAGCACAGAGCCCCAGATTTTATGTTGTCCTGGAGAGCTTGCAGAGCACTGGGGAAAAGCAGGCAGAGAATTCCCTGCTAGCACCTTCTCTGTGCCTGGGAAACAGAAGTGTTCCCATTGCTTCGCAGAATCGCTTTAGTGCAAAAAACAGTAACACTTATTCAGAACGAAAGAAAGCACAGAGCCCCAGATTTGCTGTTGTCCTGGAGAGCTTGCAGAGCACTGGGGAAAGGCAGGCAGAGAATTCCCTGCTAGCACCTTCTTTGTGCCTGTTCACATTGCTTCGCAGAATCGCTTTTGTGCAGAAAACAGTAACACTTGTTCAGACGAAAGAAAGCACAGAGCCCCAGATTTTATGTTGTCCTGGAGAGCTTGCAGAGCACTGGGGAAAAGCAGGCAGAGAATTTCCTGCTAGCACCTTCTCTGTGCCTGGGAAGCAGAAGTGTTCACATTGCTTGGCAGAATCGCTTTTGTGCAGAAAACAGTAACACTTGTTCAGAATGAAAGAAAGCACAGAGCCCCAGATTTTATGTTGTCCTGGAGAGCTTGCAGAGCACTGGGGAAAAGCAGGCAGAGAATTCCCTGCTAGCACCTTCTCTGTGCCTGGGAAGCAGAAGTCTTCACATTGCTTCGCAGAATCGCTTTTGTGCAGAAAACAGTAACACTTGTTCAGAACGAAAGAAAGCACAGAGCCCCAGATTTTATGTTGTCCTGGAGAGCTTGCAGAGCACTGGGGAAAAGCAGGCAGAGAATTCCCTGCTAGCACCTTCTCTGTGCCTGGGAAGCAGAAGTGTTCACATTGCTTCGCAGAATCGCTTTTGTGCAGAAAACAGTAACACTTGTTCAGAACGAAAGAAAGCACAGAGCCCCAGATTTTATGTTGTCCTGGAGAGCTTGCAGAGCACTGGGGAAAAGCAGGCAGAGAATTCCCTGCTAGCACCTTCTCTGTGCCTGGGAAGCAGAAGTGTTCACATTGCTTCGCAGAATCGCTTTTGTGCAGAAAACAGTAACACTTATTCAGAACGAAAGAAAGCACAGAGCCCCAGATTTTATGTTGTCCTGGAGAGCTTGCAGAGCACTGGGGAAAGGCAGGCAGAGAATTCCCTGCTAGCACCTTCTTTGTGCCTGTTCACATTGCTTCGCAGAATCGCTTTTGTGCAGAAAACAGTAACACTTGTTCACACGAAAAAAAGCACAGAGCCCCAGATTTTATGTTGTCCTGGAGAGCTTGCAGAGCACTGGGGAAAAGCAGGCAGAGAATTCCCTGCTAGCACCTTCTCTGTGCCTGGGAAGCAGAAGTGTTCACATTGCTTCGCAGAATCGCTTTTGTGCAGAAAACAGTAACACTTGTTCAGAACGAAAGAAAGCACAGAGCCCCAGATTTTATGTTGTCCTGGAGAGCTTGCAGAGCACTGGGGAAAAGCAGGCAGAGAATTCCCTGCTAGCACCTTCTCTGTGCCTGGGAAGCAGAAGTGTTCACATTGCTTCGCAGAATCGCTTTTGTGCAGAAAACAGTAACACTTGTTCAGAACGAAAGAAAGCACAGAGCCCCAGATTTTATGTTGTCCTGGAGAGCTTGCAGAGCACTGGGGAAAAGCAGGCAGAGAATTCCCTGCTAGCACCTTCTCTGTGCCTGGGAAGCAGAAGTCTTCACATTGCTTCGCAGAATCGCTTTTGTGCAGAAAACAGTAACACTTGTTCAGAACGAAAGAAAGCACAGAGCCCCAGATTTGCTGTTGTCCTGGAGAGCTTGCAGAGCACTGGGGAAAAGCAGGCAGAGAATTCCCTGCTAGCACCTTCTCTGTGCCTGGGAAACAGAAGTGTTCCCATTGCTTCGCAGAATCGCTTTAGTGCAGAAAACAGTAACACTTATTCAGAACGAAAGAAAGCACAGAGCCCCAGATTTGCTGTTGTCCTGGAGAGCTTGCAGAGCACTGGGGAAAGGCAGGCAGAGAATTCCCTGCTAGCACCTTCTTTGTGCCTGTTCACATTGCTTCGCAGAATCGCTTTTGTGCAGAAAACAGTAACACTTGTTCACACGAAAAAAAGCACAGAACCCAGATTTTATGTTGTCCTGGAGAGCTTGCAGAGCACTGGGGAAAAGCAGGCAGAGAATTCCCTGCTAGCACCTTCTCTGTGCCTGGGAAGCAGAAGTGTTCCCATTGCTTCGCAGAATCGCTTTTGTGCAGAAAACACTAACACTTGTTCAGAACGAAAGAAAGCACAGAGCCCCAGATTTTATGTTGTCCTGGAGAGCTTGCAGAGCACTGGGGAAAGGCAGGCAGAGAATTCCCTGCTAGCACCTTCTCTGTGCCTGTTCACATTGCTTCGCAAGAATCGCTTTTGTGCAGAAAACAGTAACACTTGTTCAGAACGAAAGAAAGCACAGAGCCCCAGATTTTATGTTGTCCTGGAGAGCTTGCAGAGCACTGGGGAAAAGCAGGCAGAGAATTCCCTGCTAGCACCTTCTCTGTGCCTGGGAAGCAGAAGTGTTCACATTGCTTCGCAGAATCGCTTTTGTGCAGAAAACAGTAACACTTGTTCAGAACGAAAGAAAGCACAGAGCCCCAGATTTTATGTTGTCCTGGAGAGCTTGCAGAGCACTGGGGAAAGGCAGGCAGAGAATTCCCTGCTAGCACCTTCTCTGTGCCTGTTCACATTGCTTCGCAAGAATCGCTTTTGTGCAGAAAACAGTAACACTTGTTCAGAACGAAAGAAAGCACAGAGCCCCAGATTTTATGTTGTCCTGGAGAGCTTGCAGAGCACTGGGGAAAAGCAGGCAGAGAATTCCCTGCTAGCACCTTCTCTGTGCCTGGGAAGCAGAAGTGTTCACATTGCTTCGCAGAATCGCTTTTGTGCAGAAAACACTAACACTTGTTCAGAACGAAAGAAAGCACAGAGCCCCAGATTTTATGTTGTCCTGGAGAGCTTGCAGAGCACTGGGGAAAGGCAGGCAGAGAATTCCCTGCTAGCACCTTCTCTGTGCCTGTTCACATTGCTTCGCAAGAATCGCTTTTGTGCAGAAAACAGTAACACTTGTTCAGAACGAAAGAAAGCACAGAGCCCCAGATTTTATGTTGTCCTGGAGAGCTTGCAGAGCACTGGGGAAAGGCAGGCAGAGAATTCCCTGCTAGCACCTTCTCTGTGCCTGGGAAGCAGAAGTGTTCACATTGCTTCGCAGAATCGCTTTTGTGCAGAAAACAGTAACACTTGTTCAGAACGAAAGAAAGCACAGAGCCCCAGATTTTATGTTGTCCTGGAGAGCTTGCAGAGCACTGGGGAAAAGCAGGCAGAGAATTCCCTGCTATCACCTTCTCTGTGCCTGGGAAGCAGAAGTGTTCACATTGCTTCGCAGAATCGCTTTTGTGCAGAAAACAGTAACACTTGTTCAGAACGAAAGAAAGCACAGAGCCCCAGATTTTATGTTGTCCTGGAGAGCTTGCAGAGCACTGGGGAAAAGCAGGCAGAGAATTCCCTGCTAGCACCTTCTCTGTGCCTGGGAAGCAGAAGTGTTCACATTGCTTGGCAGAATCGCTTTTGTGCAGAAAACAGTAACACTTGTTCAGAATGAAAGAAAGCACAGAGCCCCAGATTTTATGTTGTCCTGGAGAGCTTGCAGAGCACTGGGGAAAAGCAGGCAGAGAATTCCCTGCTAGCACCTTCTCTGTGCCTGGGAAGCAGAAGTGTTCCCATTGCTTCGCAGAATCGCTTTTGTGCAGAAAACAGTAACACTTGTTCAGAACGAAAGAAAGCACAGAGCCCCAGATTTTATGTTGTCCTGGAGAGCTTGCAGAGCACTGGGGAAAAGCAGGCAGAGAATTCCCTGCTAGCACCTTCTCTGTGCCTGGGAAACAGAAGTGTTCCCATTGCTTCACAGAATCGCTTTTGTGCAGAAAACAGTAACACTTGTTCAGAACGAAAGAAAGCACAGAGCCCCAGATTTTATGTTGTCCTGGAGAGCTTGCAGAGCACTGGGGAAAAGCAGGCAGAGAATTCCCTGCTAGCACCTTCTCTGTGCCTGGGAAGCAGAAGTGTTCACATTGCTTCGCAGAATCGCTTTTGTGCAGAAAACAGTAACACTTGTTCAGAACGAAAGAAAGCACAGAGCCCCAGATTTTATGTTGTCCTGGAGAGCTTGCAGAGCACTGGGGAAAAGCAGGCAGAGAATTCCCTGCTAGCACCTTCTCTGTGCCTGGGAAGCAGAAGTGTTCACATTGCTTCGCAGAATCGCTTTTGTGCAGAAAACAGTAACACTTGTTCAGAACGAAAGAAAGCACAGAGCCCCAGATTTGCTGTTGTCCTGGAGAGCTTGCAGAGCACTGGGGAAAGGCAGGCAGAGAATTCCCTGCTAGCACCTTCTCTGTGCCTGGGAAGCAGAAGTGTTCACATTGCTTCGCAGAATCGCTTTTGTGCAGAAAACAGTAACACTTGTTCAGAACGAAAGAAAGCACAGAGCCCCAGATTTTATGTTGTCATGGAGAGCTTGCAGAGCACTGGGGAAAAGCAGGCAGAGAATTCCCTGCTAGCACCTTCTCTGTGCCTGGGAAACAGAAGTGTTCACATTGCTTCGCAGAATCGCTTTTGTGCAGAAAACATTAACACTTGTTCAGAACGAAAGAAAGCACAGAGCCCCAGATTTGCTGTTGTCCTTTAGAGCTTGCAGAGCACTGGGGAAAGGCAGGCAGAGAATTCCCTGCTAGCACCTTCTTTGTGCCTGTTCACTTTGCTTCGCAGAATCGCTTTTGTGCAGAAAAGAGTAACACTTGTTCAGACGAAAAAAAGCACAGAGCCCCAGATTTTATGTTGTCCTGGAGAGCTTGCAGAGCACTGGGGAAAAGCAGGCAGAGAATTCCCTGCTAGCACCTTCTCTGTGCCTGGGAAGCAGAAGTGTTCACATTGCTTCGCAGAATCGCTTTTGTGCAGAAAACAGTAACACTTGTTCAGAACGAAAGAAAGCACAGAGCCCCAGATTTTATGTTGTCCTGGAGAGCTTGCAGAGCACTGGGGAAAAGCAGGCAGAGAATTCCCTGCTAGCACCTTCTCTGTGCCTGGGAAGCAGAAGTGTTCACATTGCTTCGCAGAATCGCTTTTGTGCAGAAAACAGTAACACTTGTTCAGAACGAAAGAAAGCACAGAGCCCCAGATTTTATGTTGTCCTGGAGAGCTTGCAGAGCACTGGGGAAAAGCAGGCAGAGAATTCCCTGCTAGCACCTTCTCTGTGCCTGGGAAGCAGAAGTGTTCACATTGCTTCGCAGAATCGCTTCTGTGCAGAAAACAGTAACACTTGTTCAGAACGAAAGAAAGCACAGAGCCCCAGATTTTATGTTGTCCTGGAGAGCTTGCAGAGCACTGGGGAAAAGCAGGCAGAGAATTCCCTGCTAGCACCTTCTCTGTGCCTGGGAAGCAGAAGTGTTCACATTGCTTCGCAGAATCGCTTTTGTGCAGAAAACAGTAACACTTGTTCAGAACGAAAGAAAGCACAGAGCCCCAGATTTTATGTTGTCCTGGAGAGCTTGCAGAGCACTGGGGAAAAGCAGGCAGAGAATTCCCTGCTAGCACCTTCTCTGTGCCTGGGAAACAGAAGTGTTCCCATTGCTTCGCAGAATCGCTTTAGTGAAGAAAAGAGTAACACTTATTCAGAACGAAAGAAAGCACAGAGCCCCAGATTTGCTGTTGTCCTGGAGAGCTTGCAGAGCACTGGGGAAAGGCAGGCAGAGAATTCCCTGCTAGCACCTTCTTTGTGCCTGTTCACATTGCTTCGCAGAATCGCTTTTGTGCAGAAAACAGTAACACTTGTTCACACGAAAAAAAGCACAGAGCCCCAGATTTTATGTTGTCCTGGAGAGCTTGCAGAGCACTGGGGAAAAGCAGGCAGAGAATTCCCTGCTAGCACCTTCTCTGTGCCTGGGAAGCAGAAGTGTTCACATTGCTTCGCAGAATCGCTTTTGTGCAGAAAACAGTAACACTTGTTCAGAACGAAAGAAAGCACAGAGCCCCAGATTTTATGTTGTCCTGGAGAGCTTGCAGAGCACTGGGGAAAAGCAGGCAGAGAATTCCCTGCTAGCACCTTCTCTGTGCCTGGGAAACAGAAGTGTTCACATTGCTTCGCAGAATCGCTTTTGTGCAGAAAACACTAACACTTGTTCAGAACGAAAGAAAGCACAGAGCCCCAGATTTGCTGTTGTCCTGGAGAGCTTGCAGAGCACTGGGGAAAGGCAGGCAGAGAATTCCCTGCTAGCACCTTCTCTGTGCCTGTTCACATTGCTTCGCAGAATCGCTTTTGTGCAGAAAACAGTAACACTTGTTCAGAATGAAAAAAAGCACAGAGCCCCAGATTTTATGTTGTCCTGGAGAGCTTGCAGAGCACTGGGGAAAAGCAGGCAGAGAATTTCCTGCTAGCACCTTCTCTGTGCCTGGGAAGCAGAAGTGTTCACATTGCTTGGCAGAATCGCTTTTGTGCAGAAAACAGTAACACTTGTTCAGAATGAAAGAAAGCACAGAGCCCCAGATTTTATGTTGTCCTGGAGAGCTTGCAGAGCACTGGGGAAAAGCAGGCAGAGAATTCCCTGCTAGCACCTTCTCTGTGCCTGGGAAGCAGAAGTGTTCACATTGCTTCGCAGAATCGCTTTTGTGCAGAAAACAGTAACACTTGTTCAGAACGAAAGAAAGCACAGAGCCCCAGATTCTATGTTGTCCTGGAGAGCTTGCAGAGCACTGGGGAAAAGCAGGCAGAGAATTCCCTGCTAGCACCTTCTCTGTGCCTGGGAAACAGAAGTGTTCCCATTGCTTCACAGAATCGCTTTTGTGCAGAAAACAGTAACACTTGTTCAGAACGAAAGAAAGCACAGAGCCCCAGATTTTATGTTGTCCTGGAGAGCTTGCAGAGCACTGGGGAAAAGCAGGCAGAGAATTCCCTGCTAGCACCTTCTCTGTGCCTGGGAAGCAGAAGTGTTCACATTGCTTCGCAGAATCGCTTTTGTGCAGAAAACAGTAACACTTGTTCAGAACGAAAGAAAGCACAGAGCCCCAGATTTGCTGTTGTCCTGGAGAGCTTGCAGAGCACTGGGGAAAGGCAGGCAGAGAATTCCCTGCTAGCACCTTCTTTGTGCCTGTTCACATTGCTTCGCAGAATCGCTTTTGTGCAGAAAACAGTAACACTTGTTCAGAACGAAAAAAAGCACAGAGCCCCAGATTTGCTGTTGTCCTGGAGAGCTTGCAGAGCACTGGGGAAAGGCAGGCAGAGAATTCCCTGCTAGCACCTTCTTTGTGCCTGTTCACATTGCTTCGCAGAATCGCTTTTGTGCAGAAAACAGTAACACTTGTTCAGAACGAAAAAAAGCACAGAGCCCCAGATTTTATGTTGTCCTGGAGAGCTTGCAGAGCACTGGGGAAAAGCAGGCAGAGAATTCCCTGCTAGCACCTTCTCTGTGCCTGGGAAGCAGAAGTGTTCACATTGCTTCGCAGAATCGCTTTTGTGCAGAAAACATTAACACTTGTTCAGAACGAAAGAAAGCACAGAGCCCCAGATTTTATGTTGTCCTGGAGAGCTTGCAGAGCACTGGGGAAAAGCAGGCAGAGAATTTCCTGCTAGCACCTTCTCTGTGCCTGGGAAGCAGAAGTGTTCACATTGCTTGGCAGAATCGCTTTTGTGCAGAAAACAGTAACACTTGTTCAGAATGAAAGAAAGCACAGAGCCCCAGATTTTATGTTGTCCTGGAGAGCTTGCAGAGCACTGGGGAAAAGCAGGCAGAGAATTCCCTGCTAGCACCTTCTCTGTGCCTGGGAAGCAGAAGTCTTCACATTGCTTCGCAGAATCGCTTTTGTGCAGAAAACAGTAACACTTGTTCAGAACGAAAGAAAGCACAGAGCCCCAGATTTTATGTTGTCCTGGAGAGCTTGCAGAGCACTGGGGAAAAGCAGGCAGAGAATTCCCTGCTAGCACCTTCTCTGTGCCTGGGAAGCAGAAGTGTTCACATTGCTTCGCAGAATCGCTTTTGTGCAGAAAACAGTAACACTTGTTCAGAACGAAAGAAAGCACAGAGCCCCAGATTTTATGTTGTCCTGGAGAGCTTGCAGAGCACTGGGGAAAAGCAGGCAGAGAATTCCCTGCTAGCACCTTCTCTGTGCCTGCGAAGCAGAAGTGTTCACTTTGCTTCGCAGAATCGCTTTTGTGCAGAAAACAGTAACACTTGTTCAGAACGAAAGAAAGCACAGAGCCCCAGATTTTATGTTGTCCTGGAGAGCTTGCAGAGCACTGGGGAAAAGCAGGCAGAGAATTCCCTGCTAGCACCTTCTCTGTGCCTGGGAAGCAGAAGTGTTCACATTGCTTCGCAGAATCGCTTTTGTGCAGAAAACAGTAACACTTGTTCAGAACGAAAGAAAGCACAGAGCCCCAGATTTTATGTTGTCCTGGAGAGCTTGCAGAGCACTGGGGAAGCGCAGGCAGAGAATTCCCTGCTAGCACCTTCTCTGTGCCTGGGAAGCAGAAGTGTTCACATTGCTTCGCAGAATCGCTTTTGTGCAGAAAACAGTAACACTTGTTCAGAACGAAAGAAAGCACAGAGCCCCAGATTTTATGTTGTCCTGGAGAGCTTGCAGAGCACTGGGGAAAAGCAGGCAGAGAATTCCCTGCTAGCACCTTCTCTGTGCCTGGGAAGCAGAAGTCTTCACATTGCTTCGCAGAATCGCTTTTGTGCAGAAAACAGTAACACTTGTTCAGAACGAAAGAAAGCACAGAGCCCCAGATTTGCTGTTGTCCTGGAGAGCTTGCAGAGCACTGGGGAAAAGCAGGCAGAGAATTCCCTGCTAGCACCTTCTCTGTGCCTGGGAAACAGAAGTGTTCCCATTGCTTCGCAGAATCGCTTTAGTGCAGAAAACAGTAACACTTATTCAGAACGAAAGAAAGCACAGAGCCCCAGATTTGCTGTTGTCCTGGAGAGCTTGCAGAGCACTGGGGAAAGGCAGGCAGAGAATTCCCTGCTAGCACCTTCTTTGTGCCTGTTCACATTGCTTCGCAGAATCGCTTTTGTGCAGAAAACAGTAACACTTGTTCACACGAAAAAAAGCACAGAACCCAGATTTTATGTTGTCCTGGAGAGCTTGCAGAGCACTGGGGAAAAGCAGGCAGAGAATTCCCTGCTAGCACCTTCTCTGTGCCTGGGAAGCAGAAGTGTTCCCATTGCTTCGCAGAATCGCTTTTGTGCAGAAAACACTAACACTTGTTCAGAACGAAAGAAAGCACAGAGCCCCAGATTTTATGTTGTCCTGGAGAGCTTGCAGAGCACTGGGGAAAGGCAGGCAGAGAATTCCCTGCTAGCACCTTCTCTGTGCCTGTTCACATTGCTTCGCAAGAATCGCTTTTGTGCAGAAAACAGTAACACTTGTTCAGAACGAAAGAAAGCACAGAGCCCCAGATTTTATGTTGTCCTGGAGAGCTTGCAGAGCACTGGGGAAAGGCAGGCAGAGAATTCCCTGCTAGCACCTTCTCTGTGCCTGGGAAGCAGAAGTGTTCACATTGCTTCGCAGAATCGCTTTTGTGCAGAAAACAGTAACACTTGTTCAGAACGAAAGAAAGCACAGAGCCCCAGATTTTATGTTGTGCTGGAGAGCTTGCAGAGCACTGGGGAAAAGCAGGCAGAGAATTCCCTGCTATCACCTTCTCTGTGCCTGGGAAACAGAAGTGTTCACATTGCTTCGCAGAATCGCTTTTGTGCAGAAAACAGTAACACTTGTTCAGAACGAAAGAAAGCACAGAGCCCCAGATTTTATGTTGTCCTGGAGAGCTTGCAGAGCACTGGGGAAAGGCAGGCAGAGAATTCCCTGCTAGCACCTTCTCTGTGCCTGTTCACATTGCTTCGCAGAATCGCTTTTGTGCAGAAAACAGTAACACTTGTTCAGAACGAAAGAAAGCACAGAGCCCCAGATTTGCTGTTGTCCTAGAGAGCTTGCAGAGCACTGGGGAAAGGCAGGCAGAGAATTCCCTGCTAGCACCTTCTTTGTGCCTGTTCACATTGCTTCGCAGAATCGCTTTTGTGCAGAAAACAGTAACACTTGTTCAGACGAAAAAAAGCACAGAGCCCCAGATTTTATGTTGTCCTGGAGAGCTTGCAGAGCACTGGGGAAAAGCAGGCAGAGAATTCCCTGCTAGCACCTTCTCTGTGCCTGGGAAGCAGAAGTGTTCACATTGCTTCGCAGAATCGCTTTTGTGCAGAAAACAGTAACACTTGTTCAGAACGAAAGAAAGCACAGAGCCCCAGATTTTATGTTGTCCTGGAGAGCTTGCAGAGCACTGGGGAAAAGCAGGCAGAGAATTCCCTGCTAGCACCTTCTCTGTGCCTGGGAAGCAGAAGTGTTCACATTGCTTCGCAGAATCGCTTTTGTGCAGAAAACAGTAACACTTGTTCAGAACGAAAGACAGCACAGAGCCCCAGATTTTATGTTGTCCTGGAGAGCTTGCAGAGCACTGGGGAAAAGCAGGCAGAGAATTCCCTGCTAGCACCTTCTCTGTGCCTGGGAAGCAGAAGTGTTCACATTGCTTGGCAGAATCGCTTTTGTGCAGAAAACAGTAACACTTGTTCAGAACGAAAGAAAGCACAGAGCCCCAGATTTTATGTTGTCCTGGAGAGCTTGCAGAGCACTGGGGAAAGGCAGGCAGAGAATTCCCTGCTAGCACCTTCTCTGTGCCTGGGAAACAGAAGTGTTCCCATTGCTTCGCAGAATCGCTTTAGTGCAAAAAACAGTAACACTTATTCAGAACGAAAGAAAGCACAGAGCCCCAGATTTGCTGTTGTCCTGGAGAGCTTGCAGAGCACTGGGGAAAGGCAGGCAGAGAATTCCCTGCTAGCACCTTCTTTGTGCCTGTTCACATTGCTTCGCAGAATCGCTTTTGTGCAGAAAACAGTAACACTTGTTCAGACGAAAGAAAGCACAGAGCCCCAGATTTTATGTTGTCCTGGAGAGCTTGCAGAGCACTGGGGAAAAGCAGGCAGAGAATTTCCTGCTAGCACCTTCTCTGTGCCTGGGAAGCAGAAGTGTTCACATTGCTTGGCAGAATCGCTTTTGTGCAGAAAACAGTAACACTTGTTCAGAATGAAAGAAAGCACAGAGCCCCAGATTTTATGTTGTCCTGGAGAGCTTGCAGAGCACTGGGGAAAAGCAGGCAGAGAATTCCCTGCTAGCACCTTCTCTGTGCCTGGGAAGCAGAAGTCTTCACATTGCTTCGCAGAATCGCTTTTGTGCAGAAAACAGTAACACTTGTTCAGAACGAAAGAAAGCACAGAGCCCCAGATTTTATGTTGTCCTGGAGAGCTTGCAGAGCACTGGGGAAAAGCAGGCAGAGAATTCCCTGCTAGCACCTTCTCTGTGCCTGGGAAGCAGAAGTGTTCACATTGCTTCGCAGAATCGCTTTTGTGCAGAAAACAGTAACACTTGTTCAGAACGAAAGAAAGCACAGAGCCCCAGATTTTATGTTGTCCTGGAGAGCTTGCAGAGCACTGGGGAAAAGCAGGCAGAGAATTCCCTGCTAGCACCTTCTCTGTGCCTGGGAAGCAGAAGTGTTCACATTGCTTCGCAGAATCGCTTTTGTGCAGAAAACAGTAACACTTATTCAGAACGAAAGAAAGCACAGAGCCCCAGATTTTATGTTGTCCTGGAGAGCTTGCAGAGCACTGGGGAAAGGCAGGCAGAGAATTCCCTGCTAGCACCTTCTTTGTGCCTGTTCACATTGCTTCGCAGAATCGCTTTTGTGCAGAAAACAGTAACACTTGTTCAGAACGAAAAAAAGCACAGAGCCCCAGATTTTATGTTGTCCTGGAGAGCTTGCAGAGCACTGGGGAAAAGCAGGCAGAGAATTCCCTGCTAGCACCTTCTCTGTGCCTGGGAAACAGAAGTGTTCACATTGCTTCGCAGAATCGCTTTTGTGCAGAAAACACTAACACTTGTTCAGAACGAAAGAAAGCACAGAGCCCCAGATTTTATGTTGTCCTGGAGAGCTTGCAGAGCACTGGGGAAAGGCAGGCAGAGAATTCCCTGCTAGCACCTTCTCTGTGCCTGTTCACATTGCTTCGCAAGAATCGCTTTTGTGCAGAAAACAGTAACACTTGTTCAGAACGAAAGAAAGCACAGAGCCCCAGATTTTATGTTGTCCTGGAGAGCTTGCAGAGCACTGGGGAAAGGCAGGCAGAGAATTCCCTGCTAGCACCTTCTCTGTGCCTGGGAAGCAGAAGTGTTCACATTGCTTCGCAGAATCGCTTTTGTGCAGAAAACAGTAACACTTGTTCAGAACGAAAGAAAGCACAGAGCCCCAGATTTTATGTTGTCCTGGAGAGCTTGCAGAGCACTGGGGAAAAGCAGGCAGAGAATTCCCTGCTATCACCTTCTCTGTGCCTGGGAAGCAGAAGTGTTCACATTGCTTCGCAGAATCGCTTTTGTGCAGAAAACAGTAACACTTGTTCAGAACGAAAGAAAGCACAGAGCCCCAGATTTTATGTTGTCCTGGAGAGCTTGCAGAGCACTGGGGAAAAGCAGGCAGAGAATTCCCTGCTAGCACCTTCTCTGTGCCTGGGAAGCAGAAGTGTTCACATTGCTTGGCAGAATCGCTTTTGTGCAGAAAACAGTAACACTTGTTCAGAATGAAAGAAAGCACAGAGCCCCAGATTTTATGTTGTCCTGGAGAGCTTGCAGAGCACTGGGGAAAAGCAGGCAGAGAATTCCCTGCTAGCACCTTCTCTGTGCCTGGGAAGCAGAAGTGTTCCCATTGCTTCGCAGAATCGCTTTTGTGCAGAAAACAGTAACACTTGTTCAGAACGAAAGAAAGCACAGAGCCCCAGATTTTATGTTGTCCTGGAGAGCTTGCAGAGCACTGGGGAAAAGCAGGCAGAGAATTCCCTGCTAGCACCTTCTCTGTGCCTGGGAAACAGAAGTGTTCCCATTGCTTCACAGAATCGCTTTTGTGCAGAAAACAGTAACACTTGTTCAGAACGAAAGAAAGCACAGAGCCCCAGATTTTATGTTGTCCTGGAGAGCTTGCAGAGCACTGGGGAAAAGCAGGCAGAGAATTCCCTGCTAGCACCTTCTCTGTGCCTGGGAAGCAGAAGTGTTCACATTGCTTCGCAGAATCGCTTTTGTGCAGAAAACAGTAACACTTGTTCAGAACGAAAGAAAGCACAGAGCCCCAGATTTTATGTTGTCCTGGAGAGCTTGCAGAGCACTGGGGAAAAGCAGGCAGAGAATTCCCTGCTAGCACCTTCTCTGTGCCTGGGAAGCAGAAGTGTTCACATTGCTTCGCAGAATCGCTTTTGTGCAGAAAACAGTAACACTTGTTCAGAACGAAAGAAAGCACAGAGCCCCAGATTTGCTGTTGTCCTGGAGAGCTTGCAGAGCACTGGGGAAAGGCAGGCAGAGAATTCCCTGCTAGCACCTTCTCTGTGCCTGGGAAGCAGAAGTCTTCACATTGCTTCGCAGAATCGCTTTTGTGCAGAAAACAGTAACACTTGTTCAGAACGAAAGAAAGCACAGAGCCCCAGATTTTATGTTGTCATGGAGAGCTTGCAGAGCACTGGGGAAAAGCAGGCAGAGAATTCCCTGCTAGCACCTTCTCTGTGCCTGGGAAACAGAAGTGTTCACATTGCTTCGCAGAATCGCTTTTGTGCAGAAAACATTAACACTTGTTCAGAACGAAAGAAAGCACAGAGCCCCAGATTTGCTGTTGTCCTTTAGAGCTTGCAGAGCACTGGGGAAAGGCAGGCAGAGAATTCCCTGCTAGCACCTTCTTTGTGCCTGTTCACTTTGCTTCGCAGAATCGCTTTTGTGCAGAAAAGAGTAACACTTGTTCAGACGAAAAAAAGCACAGAGCCCCAGATTTTATGTTGTCCTGGAGAGCTTGCAGAGCACTGGGGAAAAGCAGGCAGAGAATTCCCTGCTAGCACCTTCTCTGTGCCTGGGAAGCAGAAGTGTTCACATTGCTTCGCAGAATCGCTTTTGTGCAGAAAACAGTAACACTTGTTCAGAACGAAAGAAAGCACAGAGCCCCAGATTTTATGTTGTCCTGGAGAGCTTGCAGAGCACTGGGGAAAAGCAGGCAGAGAATTCCCTGCTAGCACCTTCTCTGTGCCTGGGAAGCAGAAGTGTTCACATTGCTTCGCAGAATCGCTTTTGTGCAGAAAACAGTAACACTTGTTCAGAACGAAAGAAAGCACAGAGCCCCAGATTTTATGTTGTCCTGGAGAGCTTGCAGAGCACTGGGGAAAAGCAGGCAGAGAATTCCCTGCTAGCACCTTCTCTGTGCCTGGGAAGCAGAAGTGTTCACATTGCTTCGCAGAATCGCTTCTGTGCAGAAAACAGTAACACTTGTTCAGAACGAAAGAAAGCACAGAGCCCCAGATTTTATGTTGTCCTGGAGAGCTTGCAGAGCACTGGGGAAAAGCAGGCAGAGAATTCCCTGCTAGCACCTTCTCTGTGCCTGGGAAGCAGAAGTGTTCACATTGCTTCGCAGAATCGCTTTTGTGCAGAAAACAGTAACACTTGTTCAGAACGAAAGAAAGCACAGAGCCCCAGATTTTATGTTGTCCTGGAGAGCTTGCAGAGCACTGGGGAAAAGCAGGCAGAGAATTCCCTGCTAGCACCTTCTCTGTGCCTGGGAAACAGAAGTGTTCCCATTGCTTCGCAGAATCGCTTTAGTGAAGAAAAGAGTAACACTTATTCAGAACGAAAGAAAGCACAGAGCCCCAGATTTGCTGTTGTCCTGGAGAGCTTGCAGAGCACTGGGGAAAGGCAGGCAGAGAATTCCCTGCTAGCACCTTCTTTGTGCCTGTTCACATTGCTTCGCAGAATCGCTTTTGTGCAGAAAACAGTAACACTTGTTCACACGAAAAAAAGCACAGAGCCCCAGATTTTATGTTGTCCTGGAGAGCTTGCAGAGCACTGGGGAAAAGCAGGCAGAGAATTCCCTGCTAGCACCTTCTCTGTGCCTGGGAAGCAGAAGTGTTCACATTGCTTCGCAGAATCGCTTTTGTGCAGAAAACAGTAACACTTGTTCAGAACGAAAGAAAGCACAGAGCCCCAGATTTTATGTTGTCCTGGAGAGCTTGCAGAGCACTGGGGAAAAGCAGGCAGAGAATTCCCTGCTAGCACCTTCTCTGTGCCTGGGAAACAGAAGTGTTCACATTGCTTCGCAGAATCGCTTTTGTGCAGAAAACAGTAACACTTGTTCAGAACGAAAGAAAGCACAGAGCCCCAGATTTTATGTTGTCCTGGAGAGCTTGCAGAGCACTGGGGAAAGGCAGGCAGAGAATTCCCTGCTAGCACCTTCTCTGTGCCTGTTCACATTGCTTCGCAGAATCGCTTTTGTGCAGAAAACAGTAACACTTGTTCAGAACGAAAAAAAGCACAGAGCCCCAGATTTTATGTTGTCCTGGAGAGCTTGCAGAGCACTGGGGAAAAGCAGGCAGAGAATTTCCTGCTAGCACCTTCTCTGTGCCTGGGAAGCAGAAGTGTTCACATTGCTTGGCAGAATCGCTTTTGTGCAGAAAACAGTAACACTTGTTCAGAATGAAAGAAAGCACAGAGCCCCAGATTTTATGTTGTCCTGGAGAGCTTGCAGAGCACTGGGGAAAAGCAGGCAGAGAATTCCCTGCTAGCACCTTCTCTGTGCCTGGGAAGCAGAAGTGTTCACATTGCTTCGCAGAATCGCTTTTGTGCAGAAAACAGTAACACTTGTTCAGAACGAAAGAAAGCACAGAGCCCCAGATTCTATGTTGTCCTGGAGAGCTTGCAGAGCACTGGGGAAAAGCAGGCAGAGAATTCCCTGCTAGCACCTTCTCTGTGCCTGGGAAACAGAAGTGTTCCCATTGCTTCACAGAATCGCTTTTGTGCAGAAAACAGTAACACTTGTTCAGAACGAAAGAAAGCACAGAGCCCCAGATTTTATGTTGTCCTGGAGAGCTTGCAGAGCACTGGGGAAAAGCAGGCAGAGAATTCCCTGCTAGCACCTTCTCTGTGCCTGGGAAGCAGAAGTGTTCACATTGCTTCGCAGAATCGCTTTTGTGCAGAAAACAGTAACACTTGTTCAGAACGAAAGAAAGCACAGAGCCCCAGATTTGCTGTTGTCCTGGAGAGCTTGCAGAGCACTGGGGAAAGGCAGGCAGAGAATTCCCTGCTAGCACCTTCTTTGTGCCTGTTCACATTGCTTCGCAGAATCGCTTTTGTGCAGAAAACAGTAACACTTGTTCAGAACGAAAAAAAGCACAGAGCCCCAGATTTTATGTTGTCCTGGAGAGCTTGCAGAGCACTGGGGAAAAGCAGGCAGAGAATTCCCTGCTAGCACCTTCTCTGTGCCTGGGAAGCAGAAGTGTTCACATTGCTTCGCAGAATCGCTTTTGTGCAGAAAACAGTAACACTTGTTCAGAACGAAAGAAAGCACAGAGCCCCAGATTTTATGTTGTCCTGGAGAGCTTGCAGAGCACTGGGGAAAAGCAGGCAGAGAATTTCCTGCTAGCACCTTCTCTGTGCCTGGGAAGCAGAAGTGTTCACATTGCTTGGCAGAATCGCTTTTGTGCAGAAAACAGTAACACTTGTTCAGAATGAAAGAAAGCACAGAGCCCCAGATTTTATGTTGTCCTGGAGAGCTTGCAGAGCACTGGGGAAAAGCAGGCAGAGAATTCCCTGCTAGCACCTTCTCTGTGCCTGGGAAGCAGAAGTCTTCACATTGCTTCGCAGAATCGCTTTTGTGCAGAAAACAGTAACACTTGTTCAGAACGAAAGAAAGCACAGAGCCCCAGATTTTATGTTGTCCTGGAGAGCTTGCAGAGCACTGGGGAAAAGCAGGCAGAGAATTCCCTGCTAGCACCTTCTCTGTGCCTGGGAAGCAGAAGTGTTCCCATTGCTTCACAGAATCGCTTTTGTGCAGAAAACAGTAACACTTGTTCAGAACGAAAGAAAGCACAGAGCCCCAGATTTTATGTTGTCCTGGAGAGCTTGCAGAGCACTGGGGAAAAGCAGGCAGAGAATTCCCTGCTAGCACCTTCTCTGTGCCTGGGAAGCAGAAGTGTTCCCATTGCTTCGCAGAATCGCTTTTGTGCAGAAAACAGTAACACTTGTTCAGAACGAAAGAAAGCACAGAGCCCCAGATTTGCTGTTGTCCTGGAGAGCTTGCAGAGCACTGGGGAAAGGCAGGCAGAGAATTCCCTGCTAGCACCTTCTTTGTGCCTGTTCACATTGCTTCGCAGAATCGCTTTTGTGCAGAAAACAGTAACACTTGTTCACACGAAAAAAAGCACAGAGCCCCAGATTTTATGTTGTCCTGGAGAGCTTGCAGAGCACTGGGGAAAAGCAGGCAGAGAATTCCCTGCTAGCACCTTCTCTGTGCCTGGGAAGCAGAAGTGTTCACATTGCTTCGCAGAATCGCTTTTGTGCAGAAAACAGTAACACTTGTTCAGAACGAAAGAAAGCACAGAGCCCCAGATTTTATGTTGTCCTGGAGAGCTTGCAGAGCACTGGGGAAAAGCAGGCAGAGAATTCCCTGCTAGCACCTTCTCTGTGCCTGGGAAACAGAAGTGTTCACATTGCTTCGCAGAATCGCTTTTGTGCAGAAAACACTAACACTTGTTCAGAACGAAAGAAAGCACAGAGCCCCAGATTTTATGTTGTCCTGGAGAGCTTGCAGAGCACTGGGGAAAGGCAGGCAGAGAATTCCCTGCTAGCACCTTCTCTGTGCCTGTTCACATTGCTTCGCAAGAATCGCTTTTGTGCAGAAAACAGTAACACTTGTTCAGAACGAAAGAAAGCACAGAGCCCCAGATTTTATGTTGTCCTGGAGAGCTTGCAGAGCACTGGGGAAAGGCAGGCAGAGAATTCCCTGCTAGCACCTTCTCTGTGCCTGGGAAGCAGAAGTGTTCACATTGCTTCGCAGAATCGCTTTTGTGCAGAAAACAGTAACACTTGTTCAGAACGAAAGAAAGCACAGAGCCCCAGATTTTATGTTGTCCTGGAGAGCTTGCAGAGCACTGGGGAAAAGCAGGCAGAGAATTCCCTGCTATCACCTTCTCTGTGCCTGGGAAGCAGAAGTGTTCACATTGCTTCGCAGAATCGCTTTTGTGCAGAAAACAGTAACACTTGTTCAGAACGAAAGAAAGCACAGAGCCCCAGATTTTATGTTGTCCTGGAGAGCTTGCAGAGCACTGGGGAAAAGCAGGCAGAGAATTCCCTGCTAGCACCTTCTCTGTGCCTGGGAAGCAGAAGTGTTCACATTGCTTGGCAGAATCGCTTTTGTGCAGAAAACAATAACACTTGTTCAGAATGAAAGAAAGCACAGAGCCCCAGATTTTATGTTGTCCTGGAGAGCTTGCAGAGCACTGGGGAAAAGCAGGCAGAGAATTCCCTGCTAGCACCTTCTCTGTGCCTGGGAAGCAGAAGTCTTCACATTGCTTCGCAGAATCGCTTTTGTGCAGAAAACAGTAACACTTGTTCAGAACGAAAGAAAGCACAGAGCCCCAGATTTTATGTTGTCCTGGAGAGCTTGCAGAGCACTGGGGAAAAGCAGGCAGAGAATTCCCTGCTAGCACCTTCTCTGTGCCTGGGAAGCAGAAGTGTTCACATTGCTTCGCAGAATCGCTTTTGTGCAGAAAACAGTAACACTTGTTCAGAACGAAAGAAAGCACAGAGCCCCAGATTTTATGTTGTCCTGGAGAGCTTGCAGAGCACTGGGGAAAGGCAGGCAGAGAATTCCCTGCTAGCACCTTCTCTGTGCCTGTTCACATTGCTTCGCAGAATCGCTTTTGTGCAGAAAACAGTAACACTTGTTCAGACGAAAGAAAGCACAGAGCCCCAGATTCTATGTTGTCCTGGAGAGCTTGCAGAGCACTGGGGAAAGGCAGGCAGAGAATTCCCTGCTAGCACCTTCTCTGTGCCTGGGAAACAGAAGTGTTCCCATTGCTTCGCAGAATCGCTTTTGTGCAGAAAACAGTAACACTTGTTCAGACGAAAAAAAGCACAGAGCCCCAGATTTTATGTTGTCCTGGAGAGCTTGCAGAGCACTGGGGAAAAGCAGGCAGAGAATTCCCTGCTAGCACCTTCTTTGTGCCTGGGAAGCAGAAGTGTTCACATTGCTTGGCAGAATCGCTTTTGTGCAGAAAACAGTAACACTTGTTCAGAATGAAAGAAAGCACAGAGCCCCAGATTTTATGTTGTCCTGGAGAGCTTGCAGAGCACTGGGGAAAAGCAGGCAGAGAATTCCCTGCTAGCACCTTCTCTGTGCCTGGGAAGCAGAAGTGTTCACATTGCTTCGCAGAATCGCTTTTGTGCAGAAAACAGTAACACTTGTTCAGAACGAAAGAAAGCACAGAGCCCCAGATTTTATGTTGTCCTGGAGAGCTTGCAGAGCACTGGGGAAAGGCAGGCAGAGAATTCCCTGCTAGCACCTTCTCTGTGCCTGTTCACATTGCTTCGCAGAATCGCTTTTGTGCAGAAAACAGTAACACTTGTTCAGACGAAAGAAAGCACAGAGCCCCAGATTCTATGTTGTCCTGGAGAGCTTGCAGAGCACTGGGGAAAGGCAGGCAGAGAATTCCCTGCTAGCACCTTCTTTGTGCCTGTTCACATTCCTTCGCAGAATCGCTTTTGTGCAGAAAACAGTAACACTTGTTCACACGAAAAAAAGCACAGAGCCCCAGATTTTATGTTGTCCTGGAGAGCTTGCAGAGCACTGGGGAAAAGCAGGCAGAGAATTCCCTGCTAGCACCTTCTCTGTGCCTGGGAAGCAGAAGTGTTCACATTGCTTCGCAGAATCGCTTTTGTGCAGAAAACAGTAACACTTGTTCAGAACGAAAGAAAGCACAGAGCCCCAGATTTTATGTTGTCCTGGAGAGCTTGCAGAGCACTGGGGAAAAGCAGGCAGAGAATTCCCTGCTATCACCTTCTCTGTGCCTGGGAAGCAGAAGTGTTCACATTGCTTCGCAGAATCGCTTTTGTGCAGAAAACAGTAACACTTGTTCAGAACGAAAGAAAGCACAGAGCCCCAGATTTTATGTTGTCCTGGAGAGCTTGCAGAGCACTGGGGAAAAGCAGGCAGAGAATTCCCTGCTAGCACCTTCTCTGTGCCTGGGAAGCAGAAGTGTTCACATTGCTTGGCAGAATCGCTTTTGTGCAGAAAACAATAACACTTGTTCAGAATGAAAGAAAGCACAGAGCCCCAGATTTTATGTTGTCCTGGAGAGCTTGCAGAGCACTGGGGAAAAGCAGGCAGAGAATTCCCTGCTAGCACCTTCTCTGTGCCTGGGAAGCAGAAGTGTTCACATTGCTTGGCAGAATCGCTTTTGTGCAGAAAACAGTAACACTTGTTCAGAATGAAAGAAAGCACAGAGCCCCAGATTTTATGTTGTCCTGGAGAGCTTGCAGAGCACTGGGGAAAAGCAGGCAGAGAATTCCCTGCTAGCACCTTCTCTGTGCCTGGGAAGCAGAAGTGTTCACATTGCTTCGCAGAATCGCTTTTGTGCAGAAAACAGTAACACTTGTTCAGAACGAAAGAAAGCACAGAGCCCCAGATTCTATGTTGTCCTGGAGAGCTTGCAGAGCACTGGGGAAAAGCAGGCAGAGAATTCCCTGCTAGCACCTTCTCTGTGCCTGGGAAACAGAAGTGTTCCCATTGCTTCACAGAATCGCTTTTGTGCAGAAAACAGTAACACTTGTTCAGAACGAAAGAAAGCACAGAGCCCCAGATTTTATGTTGTCCTGGAGAGCTTGCAGAGCACTGGGGAAAAGCAGGCAGAGAATTCCCTGCTAGCACCTTCTCTGTGCCTGGGAAGCAGAAGTGTTCACATTGCTTCGCAGAATCGCTTTTGTGCAGAAAACAGTAACACTTGTTCAGAACGAAAGAAAGCACAGAGCCCCAGATTTGCTGTTGTCCTGGAGAGCTTGCAGAGCACTGGGGAAAGGCAGGCAGAGAATTCCCTGCTAGCACCTTCTCTGTGCCTGTTCACATTGCTTCGCAGAATCGCTTTTGTGCAGAAAACAGTAACACTTGTTCAGAACGAAAAAAAGCACAGAGCCCCAGATTTTATGTTGTCCTGGAGAGCTTGCAGAGCACTGGGGAAAAGCAGGCAGAGAATTCCCTGCTAGCACCTTCTCTGTGCCTGGGAAGCAGAAGTGTTCACATTGCTTCGCAGAATCGCTTTTGTGCAGAAAACAGTAACACTTGTTCAGAACGAAAGAAAGCACAGAGCCCCAGATTTTATGTTGTCCTGGAGAGCTTGCAGAGCACTGGGGAAAAGCAGGCAGAGAATTTCCTGCTAGCACCTTCTCTGTGCCTGGGAAGCAGAAGTGTTCACATTGCTTGGCAGAATCGCTTTTGTGCAGAAAACAGTAACACTTGTTCAGAATGAAAGAAAGCACAGAGCCCCAGATTTTATGTTGTCCTGGAGAGCTTGCAGAGCACTGGGGAAAAGCAGGCAGAGAATTCCCTGCTAGCACCTTCTCTGTGCCTGGGAAGCAGAAGTCTTCACATTGCTTCGCAGAATCGCTTTTGTGCAGAAAACAGTAACACTTGTTCAGAACGAAAGAAAGCACAGAGCCCCAGATTTTATGTTGTCCTGGAGAGCTTGCAGAGCACTGGGGAAAAGCAGGCAGAGAATTCCCTGCTAGCACCTTCTCTGTGCCTGGGAAGCAGAAGTGTTCCCATTGCTTCACAGAATCGCTTTTGTGCAGAAAACAGTAACACTTGTTCAGAACGAAAGAAAGCACAGAGCCCCAGATTTTATGTTGTCCTGGAGAGCTTGCAGAGCACTGGGGAAAAGCAGGCAGAGAATTCCCTGCTAGCACCTTCTCTGTGCCTGGGAAGCAGAAGTGTTCCCATTGCTTCGCAGAATCGCTTTTGTGCAGAAAACAGTAACACTTGTTCAGAACGAAAGAAAGCACAGAGCCCCAGATTTGCTGTTGTCCTGGAGAGCTTGCAGAGCACTGGGGAAAGGCAGGCAGAGAATTCCCTGCTAGCACCTTCTTTGTGCCTGTTCACATTGCTTCGCAGAATCGCTTTTGTGCAGAAAACAGTAACACTTGTTCACACGAAAAAAAGCACAGAGCCCCAGATTTTATGTTGTCCTGGAGAGCTTGCAGAGCACTGGGGAAAAGCAGGCAGAGAATTCCCTGCTAGCACCTTCTCTGTGCCTGGGAAGCAGAAGTGTTCACATTGCTTCGCAGAATCGCTTTTGTGCAGAAAACAGTAACACTTGTTCAGAACGAAAGAAAGCACAGAGCCCCAGATTTTATGTTGTCCTGGAGAGCTTGCAGAGCACTGGGGAAAAGCAGGCAGAGAATTCCCTGCTAGCACCTTCTCTGTGCCTGGGAAACAGAAGTGTTCACATTGCTTCGCAGAATCGCTTTTGTGCAGAAAACACTAACACTTGTTCAGAACGAAAGAAAGCACAGAGCCCCAGATTTTATGTTGTCCTGGAGAGCTTGCAGAGCACTGGGGAAAGGCAGGCAGAGAATTCCCTGCTAGCACCTTCTCTGTGCCTGTTCACATTGCTTCGCAAGAATCGCTTTTGTGCAGAAAACAGTAACACTTGTTCAGAACGAAAGAAAGCACAGAGCCCCAGATTTTATGTTGTCCTGGAGAGCTTGCAGAGCACTGGGGAAAGGCAGGCAGAGAATTCCCTGCTAGCACCTTCTCTGTGCCTGGGAAGCAGAAGTGTTCACATTGCTTCGCAGAATCGCTTTTGTGCAGAAAACAGTAACACTTGTTCAGAACGAAAGAAAGCACAGAGCCCCAGATTTTATGTTGTCCTGGAGAGCTTGCAGAGCACTGGGGAAAAGCAGGCAGAGAATTCCCTGCTATCACCTTCTCTGTGCCTGGGAAGCAGAAGTGTTCACATTGCTTCGCAGAATCGCTTTTGTGCAGAAAACAGTAACACTTGTTCAGAACGAAAGAAAGCACAGAGCCCCAGATTTTATGTTGTCCTGGAGAGCTTGCAGAGCACTGGGGAAAAGCAGGCAGAGAATTCCCTGCTAGCACCTTCTCTGTGCCTGGGAAGCAGAAGTGTTCACATTGCTTGGCAGAATCGCTTTTGTGCAGAAAACAATAACACTTGTTCAGAATGAAAGAAAGCACAGAGCCCCAGATTTTATGTTGTCCTGGAGAGCTTGCAGAGCACTGGGGAA
Source organism: Strix uralensis (assembly GCF_047716275.1). Classification (NCBI taxonomy): domain Eukaryota; kingdom Metazoa; phylum Chordata; class Aves; order Strigiformes; family Strigidae; genus Strix; species Strix uralensis. The sequence goes on along the minus strand of NW_027436714.1, from coordinate 56,192 downwards.
AAGCAGGCAGAGAATTCCCTGCTAGCACCTTCTCTGTGCCTGGGAAGCAGAAGTCTTCACATTGCTTCGCAGAATCGCTTTTGTGCAGAAAACAGTAACACTTGTTCAGAACGAAAGAAAGCACAGAGCCCCAGATTTTATGTTGTCCTGGAGAGCTTGCAGAGCACTGGGGAAAAGCAGGCAGAGAATTCCCTGCTAGCACCTTCTCTGTGCCTGGGAAGCAGAAGTGTTCACATTGCTTCGCAGAATCGCTTTTGTGCAGAAAACAGTAACACTTGTTCAGAACGAAAGAAAGCACAGAGCCCCAGATTTTATGTTGTCCTGGAGAGCTTGCAGAGCACTGGGGAAAGGCAGGCAGAGAATTCCCTGCTAGCACCTTCTCTGTGCCTGTTCACATTGCTTCGCAGAATCGCTTTTGTGCAGAAAACAGTAACACTTGTTCAGACGAAAGAAAGCACAGAGCCCCAGATTCTATGTTGTCCTGGAGAGCTTGCAGAGCACTGGGGAAAGGCAGGCAGAGAATTCCCTGCTAGCACCTTCTCTGTGCCTGGGAAACAGAAGTGTTCCCATTGCTTCGCAGAATCGCTTTTGTGCAGAAAACAGTAACACTTGTTCAGACGAAAAAAAGCACAGAGCCCCAGATTTTATGTTGTCCTGGAGAGCTTGCAGAGCACTGGGGAAAAGCAGGCAGAGAATTCCCTGCTAGCACCTTCTTTGTGCCTGGGAAGCAGAAGTGTTCACATTGCTTGGCAGAATCGCTTTTGTGCAGAAAACAGTAACACTTGTTCAGAATGAAAGAAAGCACAGAGCCCCAGATTTTATGTTGTCCTGGAGAGCTTGCAGAGCACTGGGGAAAAGCAGGCAGAGAATTCCCTGCTAGCACCTTCTCTGTGCCTGGGAAGCAGAAGTGTTCACATTGCTTCGCAGAATCGCTTTTGTGCAGAAAACAGTAACACTTGTTCAGAACGAAAGAAAGCACAGAGCCCCAGATTTTATGTTGTCCTGGAGAGCTTGCAGAGCACTGGGGAAAGGCAGGCAGAGAATTCCCTGCTAGCACCTTCTCTGTGCCTGTTCACATTGCTTCGCAGAATCGCTTTTGTGCAGAAAACAGTAACACTTGTTCAGACGAAAGAAAGCACAGAGCCCCAGATTCTATGTTGTCCTGGAGAGCTTGCAGAGCACTGGGGAAAGGCAGGCAGAGAATTCCCTGCTAGCACCTTCTTTGTGCCTGTTCACATTCCTTCGCAGAATCGCTTTTGTGCAGAAAACAGTAACACTTGTTCACACGAAAAAAAGCACAGAGCCCCAGATTTTATGTTGTCCTGGAGAGCTTGCAGAGCACTGGGGAAAAGCAGGCAGAGAATTCCCTGCTAGCACCTTCTCTGTGCCTGGGAAGCAGAAGTGTTCACATTGCTTCGCAGAATCGCTTTTGTGCAGAAAACAGTAACACTTGTTCAGAACGAAAGAAAGCACAGAGCCCCAGATTTTATGTTGTCCTGGAGAGCTTGCAGAGCACTGGGGAAAAGCAGGCAGAGAATTCCCTGCTAGCACCTTCTCTGTGCCTGGGAAGCAGAAGTGTTCACATTGCTTCGCAGAATCGCTTTTGTGCAGAAAACAGTAACACTTGTTCAGAACGAAAGAAAGCACAGAGCCCCAGATTTGCTGTTGTCCTGGAGAGCTTGCAGAGCACTGGGGAAAGGCAGGCAGAGAATTCCCTGCTAGCACCTTCTCTGTGCCTGTTCACATTGCTTCGCAAGAATCGCTTTTGTGCAGAAAACAGTAACACTTGTTCAGAACGAAAGAAAGCACAGAGCCCCAGATTTTATGTTGTCCTGGAGAGCTTGCAGAGCACTGGGGAAAGGCAGGCAGAGAATTCCCTGCTAGCACCTTCTCTGTGCCTGGGAAGCAGAAGTGTTCACATTGCTTCGCAGAATCGCTTTTGTGCAGAAAACAGTAACACTTGTTCAGAACGAAAGAAAGCACAGAGCCCCAGATTTTATGTTGTCCTGGAGAGCTTGCAGAGCACTGGGGAAAAGCAGGCAGAGAATTCCCTGCTAGCACCTTCTCTGTGCCTGGGAAGCAGAAGTGTTCACATTGCTTCGCAGAATCGCTTTTGTGCAGAAAACAGTAACACTTGTTCAGAACGAAAGAAAGCACAGAGCCCCAGATTTTATGTTGTCCTGGAGAGCTTGCAGAGCACTGGGGAAAAGCAGGCAGAGAATTCCCTGCTAGCACCTTCTCTGTGCCTGGGAAGCAGAAGTGTTCACATTGCTTGGCAGAATCGCTTTTGTGCAGAAAACAGTAACACTTGTTCAGAATGAAAGAAAGCACAGAGCCCCAGATTTTATGTTGTCCTGGAGAGCTTGCAGAGCACTGGGGAAAAGCAGGCAGAGAATTCCCTGCTAGCACCTTCTCTGTGCCTGGGAAGCAGAAGTCTTCACATTGCTTCGCAGAATCGCTTTTGTGCAGAAAACAGTAACACTTGTTCAGAACGAAAGAAAGCACAGAGCCCCAGATTTTATGTTGTCCTGGAGAGCTTGCAGAGCACTGGGGAAAAGCAGGCAGAGAATTCCCTGCTAGCACCTTCTCTGTGCCTGGGAAGCAGAAGTGTTCACATTGCTTCGCAGAATCGCTTTTGTGCAGAAAACAGTAACACTTGTTCAGAACGAAAGAAAGCACAGAGCCCCAGATTTTATGTTGTCCTGGAGAGCTTGCAGAGCACTGGGGAAAGGCAGGCAGAGAATTCCCTGCTAGCACCTTCTCTGTGCCTGTTCACATTGCTTCGCAGAATCGCTTTTGTGCAGAAAACAGTAACACTTGTTCAGACGAAAGAAAGCACAGAGCCCCAGATTTTATGTTGTCCTGGAGAGCTTGCAGAGCACTGGGGAAAGGCAGGCAGAGAATTCCCTGCTAGCACCTTCTCTGTGCCTGGGAAGCAGAAGTGTTCACATTGCTTCGCAGAATCGCTTTTGTGCAGAAAACAGTAACACTTGTTCAGAACGAAAGAAAGCACAGAGCCCCAGATTTTATGTTGTCCTGGAGAGCTTGCAGAGCACTGGGGAAAGGCAGGCAGAGAATTCCCTGCTAGCACCTTCTCTGTGCCTGGGAAGCAGAAGTGTTCACATTGCTTCGCAGAATCGCTTTTGTGCAGAAAACAGTAACACTTATTCAGAACGAAAGAAAGCACAGAGCCCCAGATTTTATGTTGTCCTGGAGAGCTTGCAGAGCACTGGGGAAAGGCAGGCAGAGAATTCCCTGCTAGCACCTTCTTTGTGCCTGTTCACATTCCTTCGCAGAATCGCTTTTGTGCAGAAAACAGTAACACTTGTTCACACGAAAAAAAGCACAGAGCCCCAGATTTTATGTTGTCCTGGAGAGCTTGCAGAGCACTGGGGAAAAGCAGGCAGAGAATTCCCTGCTAGCACCTTCTCTGTGCCTGGGAAGCAGAAGTGTTCACATTGCTTCGCAGAATCGCTTTTGTGCAGAAAACAGTAACACTTGTTCAGAACGAAAGAAAGCACAGAGCCCCAGATTTTATGTTGTCCTGGAGAGCTTGCAGAGCACTGGGGAAAGGCAGGCAGAGAATTCCCTGCTAGCACCTTCTCTGTGCCTGTTCACATTGCTTCGCAAGAATCGCTTTTGTGCAGAAAACAGTAACACTTGTTCAGAACGAAAGAAAGCACAGAGCCCCAGATTTTATGTTGTCCTGGAGAGCTTGCAGAGCACTGGGGAAAGGCAGGCAGAGAATTCCCTGCTAGCACCTTCTCTGTGCCTGGGAAGCAGAAGTGTTCACATTGCTTCGCAGAATCGCTTTTGTGCAGAAAACAGTAACACTTGTTCAGAACGAAAAAAAGCACAGAGCCCCAGATTTTATGTTGTCCTGGAGAGCTTGCAGAGCACTGGGGAAAAGCAGGCAGAGAATTCCCTGCTAGCACCTTCTCTGTGCCTGGGAAGCAGAAGTGTTCACATTGCTTCGCAGAATCGCTTTTGTGCAGAAAACAGTAACACTTGTTCAGAACGAAAGAAAGCACAGAGCCCCAGATTTTATGTTGTCCTGGAGAGCTTGCAGAGCACTGGGGAAAGGCAGGCAGAGAATTCCCTGCTAGCACCTTCTCTGTGCCTGTTCACATTGCTTCGCAGAATCGCTTTTGTGCAGAAAACAGTAACACTTGTTCAGAACGAAAGAAAGCACAGAGCCCCAGATTTTATGTTGTCCTGGAGAGCTTGCAGAGCACTGGGGAAAAGCAGGCAGAGAATTCCCTGCTAGCACCTTCTCTGTGCCTGGGAAGCAGAAGTGTTCACATTGCTTCGCAGAATCGCTTTTGTGCAGAAAACAGTAACACTTGTTCAGAACGAAAGAAAGCACAGAGCCCCAGATTTTATGTTGTCCTGGAGAGCTTGCAGAGCACTGGGGAAAAGCAGGCAGAGAATTCCCTGCTAGCACCTTCTCTGTGCCTGGGAAACAGAAGTGTTCCCATTGCTTCGCAGAATCGCTTTCGTGCAGAAAACAGTAACACTTGTTCAGAACGAAAGAAAGCACAGAGCCCCAGATTTGCTGTTGTCCTGGAGAGCTTGCAGAGCACTGGGGAAAGGCAGGCAGAGAATTCCCTGCTAGCACCTTCTTTGTGCCTGTTCACATTGCTTCGCAGAATCGCTTTTGTGCAGAAAACAGTAACACTTGTTCAGACGAAAAAAAGCACAGAGCCCCAGATTCTATGTTGTCCTGGAGAGCTTGCAGAGCACTGGGGAAAGGCAGGCAGAGAATTCCCTGCTAGCACCTTCTCTGTGCCTGTTCACATTGCTTCGCAGAATCGCTTTTGTGCAGAAAACAGTAACACTTGTTCAGACGAAAGAAAGCACAGAGCCCCAGATTTTATGTTGTCCTGGAGAGCTTGCAGAGCACTGGGGAAAAGCAGGCAGAGAATTCCCTGCTAGCACCTTCTCTGTGCCTGGGAAACAGAAGTGTTCCCATTGCTTCGCAGAATCGCTTTTGTGCAGAAAACAGTAACACTTGTTCAGAACGAAAGAAAGCACAGAGCCCCAGATTTTATGTTGTCCTGGAGAGCTTGCAGAGCACTGGGGAAAAGCAGGCAGAGAATTCCCTGCTAGCACCTTCTCTGTGCCTGGGAAGCAGAAGTGTTCACATTGCTTCGCAGAATCGCTTTTGTGCAGAAAACAGTAACACTTGTTCAGAACGAAAGAAAGCACAGAGCCCCAGATTTTATGTTGTCCTGGAGAGCTTGCAGAGCACTGGGGAAAAGCAGGCAGAGAATTCCCTGCTAGCACCTTCTCTGTGCCTGGGAAGCAGAAGTGTTCACATTGCTTCGCAGAATCGCTTTTGTGCAGAAAACAGTAACACTTGTTCAGAACGAAAGAAAGCACAGAGCCCCAGATTTTATGTTGTCCTGGAGAGCTTGCAGAGCACTGGGGAAAAGCAGGCAGAGAATTCCCTGCTAGCACCTTCTTTGTGCCTGTTCACATTGCTTCGCAGAATCGCTTTTGTGCAGAAAACAGTAACACTTGTTCAGAACGAAAGAAAGCACAGAGCCCCAGATTTTATGTTGTCCTGGAGAGCTTGCAGAGCACTGGGGAAAGGCAGGCAGAGAATTCCCTGCTAGCACCTTCTTTGTGCCTGTTCACATTGCTTCGCAGAATCGCTTTTGTGCAGAAAACAGTAACACTTGTTCAGACGAAAAAAAGCACAGAGCCCCAGATTTTATGTTGTCCTGGAGAGCTTGCAGAGCACTGGGGAAAGGCAGGCAGAGAATTCCCTGCTAGCACCTTCTCTGTGCCTGTTCACATTGCTTCGCAGAATCGCTTTTGTGCAGAAAACAGTAACACTTGTTCAGACGAAAGAAAGCACAGAGCCCCAGATTTTATGTTGTCCTGGAGAGCTTGCAGAGCACTGGGGAAAAGCAGGCAGAGAATTCCCTGCTAGCACCTTCTCTGTGCCTGGGAAACAGAAGTGTTCCCATTGCTTCGCAGAATCGCTTTTGTGCAGAAAACAGTAACACTTGTTCAGAACGAAAGAAAGCACAGAGCCCCAGATTTTATGTTGTCCTGGAGAGCTTGCAGAGCACTGGGGAAAAGCAGGCAGAGAATTCCCTGCTAGCACCTTCTCTGTGCCTGGGAAGCAGAAGTCTTCACATTGCTTCGCAGAATCGCTTTTGTGCAGAAAACAGTAACACTTGTTCAGACGAAAGAAAGCACAGAGCCCCAGATTCTATGTTGTCCTGGAGAGCTTGCAGAGCACTGGGGAAGGCAGGCAGAGAATTCCCTGCTAGCACCTTCTCTGTGCCTGGGAAACAGAAGTGTTCCCATTGCTTCGCAGAATCGCTTTTGTGCAGAAAACAGTAACACTTGTTCAGACGAAAAAAAGCACAGAGCCCCAGATTTTATGTTGTCCTGGAGAGCTTGCAGAGCACTGGGGAAAAGCAGGCAGAGAATTCCCTGCTAGCACCTTCTCTGTGCCTGGGAAGCAGAAGTGTTCACATTGCTTCGCAGAATCGCTTTTGTGCAGAAAACAGTAACACTTGTTCAGAACGAAAGAAAGCACAGAGCCCCAGATTTTATGTTGTCCTGGAGAGCTTGCAGAGCACTGGGGAAAAGCAGGCAGAGAATTCCCTGCTAGCACCTTCTCTGTGCCTGGGAAGCAGAAGTGTTCACATTGCTTCGCAGAATCGCTTTTGTGCAGAAAACAGTAACACTTGTTCAGAACGAAAGAAAGCACAGAGCCCCAGATTTTATGTTGTCCTGGAGAGCTTGCAGAGCACTGGGGAAAAGCAGGCAGAGAATTTCCTGCTAGCACCTTCTCTGTGCCTGGGAAGCAGAAGTCTTCACATTGCTTGGCAGAATCGCTTTTGTGCAGAAAACAGTAACACTTGTTCACACGAAAAAAAGCACAGAGCCCCAGATTTTATGTTGTCCTGGAGAGCTTGCAGAGCACTGGGGAAAAGCAGGCAGAGAATTCCCTGCTAGCACCTTCTCTGTGCCTGGGAAGCAGAAGTGTTCACATTGCTTCGCAGAATCGCTTTTGTGCAGAAAACAGTAACACTTGTTCAGAACGAAAGAAAGCACAGAGCCCCAGATTTTATGTTGTCCTGGAGAGCTTGCAGAGCACTGGGGAAAAGCAGGCAGAGAATTCCCTGCTAGCACCTTCTCTGTGCCTGGGAAACAGAAGTGTTCCCATTGCTTCGCAGAATCGCTTTTGTGCAGAAAACAGTAACACTTGTTCAGAACGAAAGAAAGCACAGAGCCCCAGATTTGCTGTTGTCCTGGAGAGCTTGCAGAGCACTGGGGAAAGGCAGGCAGAGAATTCCCTGCTAGCACCTTCTTTGTGCCTGTTCACATTGCTTCGCAGAATCGCTTTTGTGCAGAAAACAGTAACACTTGTTCAGACGAAAAAAAGCACAGAGCCCCAGATTTTATGTTGTCCTGGAGAGCTTGCAGAGCACTGGGGAAAGGCAGGCAGAGAATTCCCTGCTAGCACCTTCTCTGTGCCTGTTCACATTGCTTCGCAGAATCGCTTTTGTGCAGAAAACAGTAACACTTGTTCAGACGAAAGAAAGCACAGAGCCCCAGATTTTATGTTGTCCTGGAGAGCTTGCAGAGCACTGGGGAAAAGCAGGCAGAGAATTCCCTGCTAGCACCTTCTCTGTGCCTGGGAAACAGAAGTGTTCCCATTGCTTCGCAGAATCGCTTTTGTGCAGAAAACAGTAACACTTGTTCAGAACGAAAGAAAGCACAGAGCCCCAGATTTTATGTTGTCCTGGAGAGCTTGCAGAGCACTGGGGAAAAGCAGGCAGAGAATTCCCTGCTAGCACCTTCTCTGTGCCTGGGAAGCAGAAGTGTTCACATTGCTTCGCAGAATCACTTTTGTGCAGAAAACAGTAACACTTGTTCAGAACGAAAGAAAGCACAGAGCCCCAGATTTTATGTTGTCCTGGAGAGCTTGCAGAGCACTGGGGAAAAGCAGGCAGAGAATTCCCTGCTAGCACCTTCTCTGTGCCTGGGAAGCAGAAGTGTTCACATTGCTTCGCAGAATCGCTTTTGTGCAGAAAACAGTAACACTTGTTCAGAACGAAAGAAAGCACAGAGCCCCAGATTTTATGTTGTCCTGGAGAGCTTGCAGAGCACTGGGGAAAAGCAGGCAGAGAATTCCCTGCTAGCACCTTCTCTGTGCCTGGGAAGCAGAAGTCTTCACATTGCTTCGCAGAATCGCTTTTGTGCAGAAAACAGTAACACTTGTTCAGAACGAAAGAAAGCACAGAGCCCCAGATTTTATGTTGTCCTGGAGAGCTTGCAGAGCACTGGGGAAAAGCAGGCAGAGAATTCCCTGCTATCACCTTCTCTGTGCCTGGGAAACAGAAGTGTTCCCATTGCTTCGCAGAATCGCTTTTGTGCAGAAAACAGTAACACTTATTCAGAACGAAAGAAAGCACAGAGCCCCAGATTTGCTGTTGTCCTGGAGAGCTTGCAGAGCACTGGGGAAAGGCAGGCAGAGAATTCCCTGCTAGCACCTTCTTTGTGCCTGTTCACATTGCTTCGCAGAATCGCTTTTGTGCAGAAAACAGTAACACTTGTTCACACGAAAAAAAGCACAGAGCCCCAGATTTTATGTTGTCCTGGAGAGCTTGCAGAGCACTGGGGAAAAGCAGGCAGAGAATTCCCTGCTAGCACCTTCTCTGTGCCTGGGAAGCAGAAGTGTTCACATTGCTTCGCAGAATCGCTTTTGTGCAGAAAACAGTAACACTTGTTCAGAACGAAAGAAAGCACAGAGCCCCAGATTTTATGTTGTCCTGGAGAGCTTGCAGAGCACTGGGGAAAAGCAGGCAGAGAATTCCCTGCTAGCACCTTCTCTGTGCCTGGGAAACAGAAGTGTTCACATTGCTTCGCAGAATCGCTTTTGTGCAGAAAACAGTAACACTTGTTCAGAACGAAAGAAAGCACAGAGCCCCAGATTTTATGTTGTCCTGGAGAGCTTGCAGAGCACTGGGGAAAGGCAGGCAGAGAATTCCCTGCTAGCACCTTCTCTGTGCCTGTTCACATTGCTTCGCAAGAATCGCTTTTGTGCAGAAAACAGTAACACTTGTTCAGAACGAAAGAAAGCACAGAGCCCCAGATTTTATGTTGTCCTGGAGAGCTTGCAGAGCACTGGGGAAAGGCAGGCAGAGAATTCCCTGCTAGCACCTTCTCTGTGCCTGGGAAGCAGAAGTGTTCACATTGCTTCGCAGAATCGCTTTTGTGCAGAAAACAGTAACAATTGTTCAGAACGAAAGAAAGCACAGAGCCCCAGATTTTATGTTGTCCTGGAGAGCTTGCAGAGCACTGGGGAAAAGCAGGCAGAGAATTCCCTGCTATCACCTTCTCTGTGCCTGGGAAACAGAAGTGTTCACATTGCTTCGCAGAATCGCTTTTGTGCAGAAAACAGTAACACTTGTTCAGAACGAAAGAAAGCACAGAGCCCCAGATTTTATGTTGTCCTGGAGAGCTTGCAGAGCACTGGGGAAAGGCAGGCAGAGAATTCCCTGCTAGCACCTTCTCTGTGCCTGTTCACATTGCTTCGCAGAATCGCTTTTGTGCAGAAAACAGTAACACTTGTTCAGACGAAAGAAAGCACAGAGCCCCAGATTCTATGTTGTCCTGGAGAGCTTGCAGAGCACTGGGGAAAGGCAGGCAGAGAATTCCCTGCTAGCACCTTCTTTGTGCCTGTTCACATTGCTTCGCAGAATCGCTTTTGTGCAGAAAACAGTAACACTTGTTCAGAACGAAAGAAAGCACAGAGCCCCAGATTTTATGTTGTCCTGGAGAGCTTGCAGAGCACTGGGGAAAAGCAGGCAGAGAATTTCCTGCTAGCACCTTCTCTGTGCCTGGGAAGCAGAAGTGTTCACATTGCTTGGCAGAATCGCTTTTGTGCAGAAAACAGTAACACTTGTTCAGAATGAAAGAAAGCACAGAGCCCCAGATTTTATGTTGTCCTGGAGAGCTTGCAGAGCACTGGGGAAAAGCAGGCAGAGAATTCCCTGCTAGCACCTTCTCTGTGCCTGGGAAGCAGAAGTGTTCACATTGCTTCGCAGAATCGCTTTTGTGCAGAAAACAGTAACACTTGTTCAGAACGAAAGAAAGCACAGAGCCCCAGATTTTATGTTGTCCTGGAGAGCTTGCAGAGCACTGGGGAAAAGCAGGCAGAGAATTCCCTGCTAGCACCTTCTCTGTGCCTGGGAAGCAGAAGTCTTCACATTGCTTCGCAGAATCGCTTTTGTGCAGAAAACAGTAACACTTGTTCAGAACGAAAGAAAGCACAGAGCCCCAGATTTTATGTTGTCCTGGAGAGCTTGCAGAGCACTGGGGAAAAGCAGGCAGAGAATTCCCTGCTAGCACCTTCTCTGTGCCTGGGAAACAGAAGTGTTCACATTGCTTCGCAGAATCGCTTTTGTGCAGAAAACAGTAACACTTGTTCAGAACGAAAGAAAGCACAGAGCCCCAGATTTTATGTTGTCCTGGAGAGCTTGCAGAGCACTGGGGAAAGGCAGGCAGAGAATTCCCTGCTAGCACCTTCTCTGTGCCTGTTCACATTGCTTCGCAGAATCGCTTTTGTGCAGAAAACAGTAACACTTGTTCAGACGAAAGAAAGCACAGAGCCCCAGATTCTATGTTGTCCTGGAGAGCTTGCAGAGCACTGGGGAAAGGCAGGCAGAGAATTCCCTGCTAGCACCTTCTCTGTGCCTGGGAAACAGAAGTGTTCCCATTGCTTCGCAGAATCGCTTTTGTGCAGAAAACAGTAACACTTGTTCAGACGAAAAAAAGCACAGAGCCCCAGATTTTATGTTGTCCTGGAGAGCTTGCAGAGCACTGGGGAAAAGCAGGCAGAGAATTCCCTGCTAGCACCTTCTCTGTGCCTGGGAAGCAGAAGTGTTCACATTGCTTCGCAGAATCGCTTTTGTGCAGAAAACAGTAACACTTGTTCAGAACGAAAGAAAGCACAGAGCCCCAGATTTTATGTTGTCCTGGAGAGCTTGCAGAGCACTGGGGAAAAGCAGGCAGAGAATTCCCTGCTAGCACCTTCTCTGTGCCTGGGAAGCAGAAGTCTTCACATTGCTTCGCAGAATCGCTTTTGTGCAGAAAACAGTAACACTTGTTCAGAACGAAAGAAAGCACAGAGCCCCAGATTTTATGTTGTCCTGGAGAGCTTGCAGAGCACTGGGGAAAAGCAGGCAGAGAATTCCCTGCTAGCACCTTCTCTGTGCCTGGGAAGCAGAAGTGTTCACATTGCTTCGCAGAATCGCTTTTGTGCAGAAAACAGTAACACTTGTTCAGAACGAAAGAAAGCACAGAGCCCCAGATTTGCTGTTGTCCTGGAGAGCTTGCAGAGCACTGGGGAAAGGCAGGCAGAGAATTCCCTGCTAGCACCTTCTTTGTGCCTGTTCACATTGCTTTGCAGAATCGCTTTTGTGCAGAAAACAGTAACACTTGTTCAGACGAAAAAAAGCACAGAGCCCCAGATTTTATGTTGTCCTGGAGAGCTTGCAGAGCACTGGGGAAAGGCAGGCAGAGAATTCCCTGCTAGCACCTTCTCTGTGCCTGTTCACATTGCTTCGCAGAATCGCTTTTGTGCAGAAAACAGTAACACTTGTTCAGACGAAAAAAAGCACAGAGCCCCAGATTTTATGTTGTCCTGGAGAGCTTGCAGAGCACTGGGGAAAAGCAGGCAGAGAATTCCCTGCTAGCACCTTCTCTGTGCCTGGGAAGCAGAAGTGTTCACATTGCTTCGCAGAATCGCTTTTGTGCAGAAAACAGTAACACTTGTTCAGAACGAAAGAAAGCACAGAGCCCCAGATTTTATGTTGTCCTGGAGAGCTTGCAGAGCACTGGGGAAAAGCAGGCAGAGAATTCCCTGCTAGCACCTTCTCTGTGCCTGGGAAGCAGAAGTGTTCACATTGCTTCGCAGAATCGCTTTTGTGCAGAAAACACTAACACTTGTTCAGAACAAAAGAAAGCACAGAGCCCCAGATTTTATGTTGTCCTGGAGAGCTTGCAGAGCACTGGGGAAAGGCAGGCAGAGAATTCCCTGCTAGCACCTTCTCTGTGCCTGTTCACATTGCTTCGCAGAATCGCTTTTGTGCAGAAAACAGTAACACTTGTTCAGACGAAAGAAAGCACAGAGCCCCAGATTCTATGTTGTCCTGGAGAGCTTGCAGAGCACTGGGGAAAGGCAGGCAGAGAATTCCCTGCTAGCACCTTCTCTGTGCCTGGGAAACAGAAGTGTTCCCATTGCTTCGCAGAATCGCTTTTGTGCAGAAAACAGTAACACTTGTTCAGACGAAAAAAAGCACAGAGCCCCAGATTTTATGTTGTCCTGGAGAGCTTGCAGAGCACTGGGGAAAAGCAGGCAGAGAATTCCCTGCTAGCACCTTCTCTGTGCCTGGGAAGCAGAAGTGTTCACATTGCTTCGCAGAATCGCTTTTGTGCAGAAAACAGTAACACTTGTTCAGAACGAAAGAAAGCACAGAGCCCCAGATTTTATGTTGTCCTGGAGAGCTTGCAGAGCACTGGGGAAAGGCAGGCAGAGAATTCCCTGCTAGCACCTTCTCTGTGCCTGTTCACATTGCTTCGCAGAATCGCTTTTGTGCAGAAAACAGTAACACTTGTTCAGACGAAAGAAAGCACAGAGCCCCAGATTCTATGTTGTCCTGGAGAGCTTGCAGAGCACTGGGGAAAGGCAGGCAGAGAATTTCCTGCTAGCACCTTCTCTGTGCCTGGGAAGCAGAAGTGTTCACATTGCTTGGCAGAATCGCTTTTGTGCAGAAAACAGTAACACTTGTTCAGAACGAAAGAAAGCACAGAGCCCCAGATTTTATGTTGTCCTGGAGAGCTTGCAGAGCACTGGGGAAAAGCAGGCAGAGAATTCCCTGCTAGCACCTTCTCTGTGCCTGGGAAACAGAAGTGTTCCCATTGCTTCGCAGAATCGCTTTTGTGCAGAAAACAGTAACACTTGTTCAGAACGAAAGAAAGCACAGAGCCCCAGATTTGCTGTTGTCCTGGAGAGCTTGCAGAGCACTGGGGAAAGGCAGGCAGAGAATTCCCTGCTAGCACCTTCTTTGTGCCTGTTCACATTGCTTCGCAGAATCGCTTTTGTGCAGAAAACAGTAACACTTGTTCAGAACGAAAGAAAGCACAGAGCCCCAGATTTTATGTTGTCCTGGAGAGCTTGCAGAGCACTGGGGAAAGGCAGGCAGAGAATTCCCTGCTAGCACCTTCTCTGTGCCTGGGAAGCAGAAGTGTTCACATTGCTTCGCAGAATCGCTTTTGTGCAGAAAACACTAACACTTGTTCAGAACGAAAGAAAGCACAGAGCCCCAGATTTTATGTTGTCCTGGAGAGCTTGCAGAGCACTGGGGAAAGGCAGGCAGAGAATTCCCTGCTAGCACCTTCTTTGTGCCTGTTCACATTTCTTCGCAGAATCGCTTTTGTGCAGAAAACAGTAACACTTGTTCAGACGAAAAAAAGCACAGAGCCCCAGATTTTATGTTGTCCTGGAGAGCTTGCAGAGCACTGGGGAAAAGCAGGCAGAGAATTCCCTGCTAGCACCTTCTCTGTGCCTGGGAAGCAGAAGTGTTCACATTGCTTGGCAGAATCGCTTTTGTGCAGAAAACAGTAACACTTGTTCAGAACGAAAGAAAGCACAGAGCCCCAGATTTTATGTTGTCCTGGAGAGCTTGCAGAGCACTGGGGAAAGGCAGGCAGAGAATTCCCTGCTAGCACCTTCTCTGTGCCTGGGAAGCAGAAGTGTTCACATTGCTTCGCAGAATCGCTTTTGTGCAGAAAACACTAACACTTGTTCAGAACGAAAGAAAGCACAGAGCCCCAGATTTTATGTTGTCCTGGAGAGCTTGCAGAGCACTGGGGAAAGGCAGGCAGAGAATTCCCTGCTAGCACCTTCTTTGTGCCTGTTCACATTTCTTCGCAGAATCGCTTTTGTGCAGAAAACAGTAACACTTGTTCAGACGAAAAAAAGCACAGAGCCCCAGATTTTATGTTGTCCTGGAGAGCTTGCAGAGCACTGGGGAAAAGCAGGCAGAGAATTCCCTGCTAGCACCTTCTCTGTGCCTGGGAAGCAGAAGTGTTCACATTGCTTGGCAGAATCGCTTTTGTGCAGAAAACAGTAACACTTGTTCAGAACGAAAGAAAGCACAGAGCCCCAGATTTTATGTTGTCCTGGAGAGCTTGCAGAGCACTGGGGAAAGGCAGGCAGAGAATTTCCTGCTAGCACCTTCTCTGTGCCTGGGAAACAGAAGTGTTCCCATTGCTTCGCAGAATCGCTTTTGTGCAGAAAACAGTAACACTTGTTCAGAACGAAAGAAAGCACAGAGCCCCAGATTTTATGTTGTCCTGGAGAGCTTGCAGAGCACTGGGGAAAAGCAGGCAGAGAATTCCCTGCTAGCACCTTCTCTGTGCCTGGGAAGCAGAAGTGTTCACATTGCTTGGCAGAATCGCTTTTGTGCAGAAAACAGTAACACTTGTTCAGAACGAAAGAAAGCACAGAGCCCCAGATTTTATGTTGTCCTGGAGAGCTTGCAGAGCACTGGGGAAAGGCAGGCAGAGAATTTCCTGCTAGCACCTTCTCTGTGCCTGGGAAACAGAAGTGTTCCCATTGCTTCGCAGAATCGCTTTTGTGCAGAAAACAGTAACACTTGTTCAGACGAAAGAAAGCACAGAGCCCCAGATTCTATGTTGTCCTGGAGAGCTTGCAGAGCACTGGGGAAAGGCAGGCAGAGAATTCCCTGCTAGCACCTTCTCTGTGCCTGGGAAACAGAAGTGTTCCCATTGCTTCGCAGAATCGCTTTTGTGCAGAAAACAGTAACACTTGTTCAGACGAAAAAAAGCACAGAGCCCCAGATTTTATGTTGTCCTGGAGAGCTTGCAGAGCACTGGGGAAAAGCAGGCAGAGAATTCCCTGCTAGCACCTTCTCTGTGCCTGGGAAGCAGAAGTGTTCACATTGCTTCGCAGAATCGCTTTTGTGCAGAAAACAGTAACACTTGTTCAGAACGAAAGAAAGCACAGAGCCCCAGATTTTATGTTGTCCTGGAGAGCTTGCAGAGCACTGGGGAAAGGCAGGCAGAGAATTCCCTGCTAGCACCTTCTCTGTGCCTGTTCACATTGCTTCGCAGAATCGCTTTTGTGCAGAAAACAGTAACACTTGTTCAGACGAAAGAAAGCACAGAGCCCCAGATTCTATGTTGTCCTGGAGAGCTTGCAGAGCACTGGGGAAAGGCAGGCAGAGAATTTCCTGCTAGCACCTTCTCTGTGCCTGGGAAGCAGAAGTGTTCACATTGCTTGGCAGAATCGCTTTTGTGCAGAAAACAGTAACACTTGTTCAGAACGAAAGAAAGCACAGAGCCCCAGATTTTATGTTGTCCTGGAGAGCTTGCAGAGCACTGGGGAAAAGCAGGCAGAGAATTCCCTGCTAGCACCTTCTCTGTGCCTGGGAAACAGAAGTGTTCCCATTGCTTCGCAGAATCGCTTTTGTGCAGAAAACAGTAACACTTGTTCAGAACGAAAGAAAGCACAGAGCCCCAGATTTGCTGTTGTCCTGGAGAGCTTGCAGAGCACTGGGGAAAGGCAGGCAGAGAATTCCCTGCTAGCACCTTCTTTGTGCCTGTTCACATTGCTTCGCAGAATCGCTTTTGTGCAGAAAACAGTAACACTTGTTCAGAACGAAAGAAAGCACAGAGCCCCAGATTTTATGTTGTCCTGGAGAGCTTGCAGAGCACTGGGGAAAGGCAGGCAGAGAATTCCCTGCTAGCACCTTCTCTGTGCCTGGGAAGCAGAAGTGTTCACATTGCTTCGCAGAATCGCTTTTGTGCAGAAAACACTAACACTTGTTCAGAACGAAAGAAAGCACAGAGCCCCAGATTTTATGTTGTCCTGGAGAGCTTGCAGAGCACTGGGGAAAGGCAGGCAGAGAATTCCCTGCTAGCACCTTCTTTGTGCCTGTTCACATTTCTTCGCAGAATCGCTTTTGTGCAGAAAACAGTAACACTTGTTCAGACGAAAAAAAGCACAGAGCCCCAGATTTTATGTTGTCCTGGAGAGCTTGCAGAGCACTGGGGAAAAGCAGGCAGAGAATTCCCTGCTAGCACCTTCTCTGTGCCTGGGAAGCAGAAGTGTTCACATTGCTTGGCAGAATCGCTTTTGTGCAGAAAACAGTAACACTTGTTCAGAACGAAAGAAAGCACAGAGCCCCAGATTTTATGTTGTCCTGGAGAGCTTGCAGAGCACTGGGGAAAGGCAGGCAGAGAATTCCCTGCTAGCACCTTCTTTGTGCCTGTTCACATTGCTTTGCAGAATCGCTTTTGTGCAGAAAACAGTAACACTTGTTCAGACGAAAAAAAGCACAGAGCCCCAGATTTTATGTTGTCCTGGAGAGCTTGCAGAGCACTGGGGAAAGGCAGGCAGAGAATTCCCTGCTAGCACCTTCTCTGTGCCTGTTCACATTGCTTCGCAGAATCGCTTTTGTGCAGAAAACAGTAACACTTGTTCAGACGAAAAAAAGCACAGAGCCCCAGATTTTATGTTGTCCTGGAGAGCTTGCAGAGCACTGGGGAAAAGCAGGCAGAGAATTCCCTGCTAGCACCTTCTCTGTGCCTGGGAAGCAGAAGTGTTCACATTGCTTCGCAGAATCGCTTTTGTGCAGAAAACAGTAACACTTGTTCAGAACGAAAGAAAGCACAGAGCCCCAGATTTTATGTTGTCCTGGAGAGCTTGCAGAGCACTGGGGAAAAGCAGGCAGAGAATTCCCTGCTAGCACCTTCTCTGTGCCTGGGAAGCAGAAGTGTTCACATTGCTTCGCAGAATCGCTTTTGTGCAGAAAACACTAACACTTGTTCAGAACAAAAGAAAGCACAGAGCCCCAGATTTTATGTTGTCCTGGAGAGCTTGCAGAGCACTGGGGAAAGGCAGGCAGAGAATTCCCTGCTAGCACCTTCTCTGTGCCTGTTCACATTGCTTCGCAGAATCGCTTTTGTGCAGAAAACAGTAACACTTGTTCAGACGAAAGAAAGCACAGAGCCCCAGATTCTATGTTGTCCTGGAGAGCTTGCAGAGCACTGGGGAAAGGCAGGCAGAGAATTCCCTGCTAGCACCTTCTCTGTGCCTGGGAAACAGAAGTGTTCCCATTGCTTCGCAGAATCGCTTTTGTGCAGAAAACAGTAACACTTGTTCAGACGAAAAAAAGCACAGAGCCCCAGATTTTATGTTGTCCTGGAGAGCTTGCAGAGCACTGGGGAAAAGCAGGCAGAGAATTCCCTGCTAGCACCTTCTCTGTGCCTGGGAAGCAGAAGTGTTCACATTGCTTCGCAGAATCGCTTTTGTGCAGAAAACAGTAACACTTGTTCAGAACGAAAGAAAGCACAGAGCCCCAGATTTTATGTTGTCCTGGAGAGCTTGCAGAGCACTGGGGAAAGGCAGGCAGAGAATTCCCTGCTAGCACCTTCTCTGTGCCTGTTCACATTGCTTCGCAGAATCGCTTTTGTGCAGAAAACAGTAACACTTGTTCAGACGAAAGAAAGCACAGAGCCCCAGATTCTATGTTGTCCTGGAGAGCTTGCAGAGCACTGGGGAAAGGCAGGCAGAGAATTTCCTGCTAGCACCTTCTCTGTGCCTGGGAAGCAGAAGTGTTCACATTGCTTGGCAGAATCGCTTTTGTGCAGAAAACAGTAACACTTGTTCAGAACGAAAGAAAGCACAGAGCCCCAGATTTTATGTTGTCCTGGAGAGCTTGCAGAGCACTGGGGAAAAGCAGGCAGAGAATTCCCTGCTAGCACCTTCTCTGTGCCTGGGAAACAGAAGTGTTCCCATTGCTTCGCAGAATCGCTTTTGTGCAGAAAACAGTAACACTTGTTCAGAACGAAAGAAAGCACAGAGCCCCAGATTTGCTGTTGTCCTGGAGAGCTTGCAGAGCACTGGGGAAAGGCAGGCAGAGAATTCCCTGCTAGCACCTTCTTTGTGCCTGTTCACATTGCTTCGCAGAATCGCTTTTGTGCAGAAAACAGTAACACTTGTTCAGAACGAAAGAAAGCACAGAGCCCCAGATTTTATGTTGTCCTGGAGAGCTTGCAGAGCACTGGGGAAAGGCAGGCAGAGAATTCCCTGCTAGCACCTTCTCTGTGCCTGGGAAGCAGAAGTGTTCACATTGCTTCGCAGAATCGCTTTTGTGCAGAAAACACTAACACTTGTTCAGAACGAAAGAAAGCACAGAGCCCCAGATTTTATGTTGTCCTGGAGAGCTTGCAGAGCACTGGGGAAAGGCAGGCAGAGAATTCCCTGCTAGCACCTTCTTTGTGCCTGTTCACATTTCTTCGCAGAATCGCTTTTGTGCAGAAAACAGTAACACTTGTTCAGACGAAAAAAAGCACAGAGCCCCAGATTTTATGTTGTCCTGGAGAGCTTGCAGAGCACTGGGGAAAAGCAGGCAGAGAATTCCCTGCTAGCACCTTCTCTGTGCCTGGGAAGCAGAAGTGTTCACATTGCTTGGCAGAATCGCTTTTGTGCAGAAAACAGTAACACTTGTTCAGAACGAAAGAAAGCACAGAGCCCCAGATTTTATGTTGTCCTGGAGAGCTTGCAGAGCACTGGGGAAAGGCAGGCAGAGAATTTCCTGCTAGCACCTTCTCTGTGCCTGGGAAACAGAAGTGTTCCCATTGCTTCGCAGAATCGCTTTTGTGCAGAAAACAGTAACACTTGTTCAGAACGAAAGAAAGCACAGAGCCCCAGATTTTATGTTGTCCTGGAGAGCTTGCAGAGCACTGGGGAAAAGCAGGCAGAGAATTCCCTGCTAGCACCTTCTCTGTGCCTGGGAAGCAGAAGTGTTCACATTGCTTCGCAGAATCGCTTTTGTGCAGAAAACAGTAACACTTGTTCAGAACGAAAGAAAGCACAGAGCCCCAGATTTTATGTTGTCCTGGAGAGCTTGCAGAGCACTGGGGAAAAGCAGGCAGAGAATTCCCTGCTAGCACCTTCTCTGTGCCTGGGAAGCAGAAGTCTTCACATTGCTTCGCAGAATCGCTTTTGTGCAGAAAACAGTAACACTTGTTCAGAACGAAAGAAAGCACAGAGCCCCAGATTTTATGTTGTCCTGGAGAGCTTGCAGAGCACTGGGGAAAAGCAGGCAGAGAATTCCCTGCTAGCACCTTCTCTGTGCCTGGGAAACAGAAGTGTTCCCATTGCTTCGCAGAATCGCTTTTGTGCAGAAAACAGTAACACTTATTCAGAACGAAAGAAAGCACAGAGCCCCAGATTTTATGTTGTCCTGGAGAGCTTGCAGAGCACTGGGGAAAAGCAGGCAGAGAATTCCCTGCTAGCACCTTCTCTGTGCCTGGGAAACAGAAGTGTTCCCATTGCTTCGCAGAATCGCTTTTGTGCAGAAAACAGTAACACTTGTTCAGAACGAAAGAAAGCACAGAGCCCCAGATTTTATGTTGTCCTGGAGAGCTTGCAGAGCACTGGGGAAAAGCAGGCAGAGAATTCCCTGCTAGCACCTTCTCTGTGCCTGGGAAGCAGAAGTGTTCACATTGCTTCGCAGAATCGCTTTTGTGCAGAAAACAGTAACACTTGTTCAGAACGAAAGAAAGCACAGAGCCCCAGATTTTATGTTGTCCTGGAGAGCTTGCAGAGCACTGGGGAAAAGCAGGCAGAGAATTCCCTGCTAGCACCTTCTCTGTGCCTGGGAAGCAGAAGTCTTCACATTGCTTCGCAGAATCGCTTTTGTGCAGAAAACAGTAACACTTGTTCAGAACGAAAGAAAGCACAGAGCCCCAGATTTTATGTTGTCCTGGAGAGCTTGCAGAGCACTGGGGAAAAGCAGGCAGAGAATTCCCTGCTAGCACCTTCCCTGTGCCTGGGAAACAGAAGTGTTCCCATTGCTTCGCAGAATCGCTTTTGTGCAGAAAACAGTAACACTTATTCAGAACGAAAGAAAGCACAGAGCCCCAGATTTGCTGTTGTCCTGGAGAGCTTGCAGAGCACTGGGGAAAGGCAGGCAGAGAATTCCCTGCTAGCACCTTCTTTGTGCCTGTTCACATTGCTTCGCAGAATCGCTTTTGTGCAGAAAACAGTAACACTTGTTCACACGAAAAAAAGCACAGAGCCCCAGATTTTATGTTGTCCTGGAGAGCTTGCAGAGCACTGGGGAAAAGCAGGCAGAGAATTCCCTGCTAGCACCTTCTCTGTGCCTGGGAAGCAGAAGTGTTCACATTGCTTCGCAGAATCGCTTTTGTGCAGAAAACAGTAACACTTGTTCAGAACGAAAGAAAGCACAGAGCCCCAGATTTTATGTTGTCCTGGAGAGCTTGCAGAGCACTGGGGAAAAGCAGGCAGAGAATTCCCTGCTAGCACCTTCTCTGTGCCTGGGAAGCAGAAGTCTTCACATTGCTTCGCAGAATCGCTTTTGTGCAGAAAACAGTAACACTTGTTCAGAACGAAAGAAAGCACAGAGCCCCAGATTTTATGTTGTCCTGGAGAGCTTGCAGAGCACTGGGGAAAGGCAGGCAGAGAATTCCCTGCTAGCACCTTCTTTGTGCCTGTTCACATTGCTTCGCAGAATCGCTTTTGTGCAGAAAACAGTAACACTTGTTCACACGAAAAAAAGCACAGAGCCCCAGATTTTGTGTTGTCCTGGAGAGCTTGCAGAGCACTGGGGAAAAGCAGGCAGAGAATTCCCTGCTAGCACCTTCTCTGTGCCTGGGAAGCAGAAGTGTTCACATTGCTTCGCAGAATCGCTTTTGTGCAGAAAACAGTAACACTTGTTCAGAACGAAAGAAAGCACAGAGCCCCAGATTTTATGTTGTCCTGGAGAGCTTGCAGAGCACTGGGGAAAAGCAGGCAGAGAATTCCCTGCTAGCACCTTCTCTGTGCCTGGGAAACAGAAGTGTTCACATTGCTTCGCAGAATCGCTTTTGTGCAGAAAACACTAACACTTGTTCAGAACGAAAGAAAGCACAGAGCCCCAGATTTTATGTTGTCCTGGAGAGCTTGCAGAGCACTGGGGAAAGGCAGGCAGAGAATTCCCTGCTAGCACCTTCTCTGTGCCTGTTCACATTGCTTCGCAAGAATCGCTTTTGTGCAGAAAACAGTAACACTTGTTCAGAACGAAAGAAAGCACAGAGCCCCAGATTTTATGTTGTCCTGGAGAGCTTGCAGAGCACTGGGGAAAGGCAGGCAGAGAATTCCCTGCTAGCACCTTCTCTGTGCCTGGGAAGCAGAAGTGTTCACATTGCTTCGCAGAATCGCTTTTGTGCAGAAAACAGTAACAATTGTTCAGAACGAAAGAAAGCACAGAGCCCCAGATTTTATGTTGTCCTGGAGAGCTTGCAGAGCACTGGGGAAAAGCAGGCAGAGAATTCCCTGCTATCACCTTCTCTGTGCCTGGGAAACAGAAGTGTTCACATTGCTTCGCAGAATCGCTTTTGTGCAGAAAACAGTAACACTTGTTCAGAACGAAAGAAAGCACAGAGCCCCAGATTTGCTGTTGTCCTGGAGAGCTTGCAGAGCACTGGGGAAAGGCAGTCAGAGAATTCCCTGCTAGCACCTTCTTTGTGCCTGTTCACATTGCTTCGCAGAATCGCTTTTGTGCAGAAAACAGTAACACTTGTTCAGAACGAAAGAAAGCACAGAGCCCCAGATTTTATGTTGTCCTGGAGAGCTTGCAGAGCACTGGGGAAAAGCAGGCAGAGAATTTCCTGCTAGCACCTTCTCTGTGCCTGGGAAGCAGAAGTGTTCACATTGCTTGGCAGAATCGCTTTTGTGCAGAAAACAGTAACACTTGTTCAGAATGAAAGAAAGCACAGAGCCCCAGATTTTATGTTGTTCTGGAGAGCTTGCAGAGCACTGGGGAAAAGCAGGCAGAGAATTCCCTGCTAGCACCTTCTCTGTGCCTGGGAAGCAGAAGTCTTCACATTGCTTCGCAGAATCGCTTTTGTGCAGAAAACAGTAACACTTGTTCAGAACGAAAGAAAGCACAGAGCCCCAGATTTTATGTTGTCCTGGAGAGCTTGCAGAGCACTGGGGAAAAGCAGGCAGAGAATTCCCTGCTAGCACCTTCTCTGTGCCTGGGAAACAGAAGTGTTCCCATTGCTTCGCAGAATCGCTTTTGTGCAGAAAACAGTAACACTTGTTCAGAACGAAAGAAAGCACAGAGCCCCAGATTTTATGTTGTCCTGGAGAGCTTGCAGAGCACTGGGGAAAAGCAGGCAGAGAATTCCCTGCTAGCACCTTCTCTGTGCCTGGGAAGCAGAAGTGTTCACATTGCTTCGCAGAATCGCTTTTGTGCAGAAAACAGTAACACTTGTTCAGAACGAAAGAAAGCACAGAGCCCCAGATTTTATGTTGTCCTGGAGAGCTTGCAGAGCACTGGGGAAAAGCAGGCAGAGAATTCCCTGCTAGCACCTTCTCTGTGCCTGGGAAGCAGAAGTCTTCACATTGCTTCGCAGAATCGCTTTTGTGCAGAAAACAGTAACACTTGTTCAGAACGAAAGAAAGCACAGAGCCCCAGATTTTATGTTGTCCTGGAGAGCTTGCAGAGCACTGGGGAAAAGCAGGCAGAGAATTCCCTGCTAGCACCTTCTCTGTGCCTGGGAAACAGAAGTGTTCACATTGCTTCGCAGAATCGCTTTTGTGCAGAAAACAGTAACACTTGTTCAGAACGAAAGAAAGCACAGAGCCCCAGATTTTATGTTGTCCTGGAGAGCTTGCAGAGCACTGGGGAAAGGCAGGCAGAGAATTCCCTGCTAGCACCTTCTCTGTGCCTGTTCACATTGCTTCGCAGAATCGCTTTTGTGCAGAAAACAGTAACACTTGTTCAGACGAAAGAAAGCACAGAGCCCCAGATTCTATGTTGTCCTGGAGAGCTTGCAGAGCACTGGGGAAAGGCAGGCAGAGAATTCCCTGCTAGCACCTTCTCTGTGCCTGGGAAACAGAAGTGTTCCCATTGCTTCGCAGAATCGCTTTTGTGCAGAAAACAGTAACACTTGTTCAGACGAAAAAAAGCACAGAGCCCCAGATTTTATGTTGTCCTGGAGAGCTTGCAGAGCACTGGGGAAAAGCAGGCAGAGAATTCCCTGCTAGCACCTTCTCTGTGCCTGGGAAGCAGAAGTGTTCACATTGCTTCGCAGAATCGCTTTTGTGCAGAAAACAGTAACACTTGTTCAGAACGAAAGAAAGCACAGAGCCCCAGATTTTATGTTGTCCTGGAGAGCTTGCAGAGCACTGGGGAAAAGCAGGCAGAGAATTCCCTGCTAGCACCTTCTCTGTGCCTGGGAAGCAGAAGTGTTCACATTGCTTCGCAGAATCGCTTTTGTGCAGAAAACAGTAACACTTGTTCAGAACGAAAGAAAGCACAGAGCCCCAGATTTTATGTTGTCCTGGAGAGCTTGCAGAGCACTGGGGAAAAGCAGGCAGAGAATTCCCTGCTAGCACCTTCTCTGTGCCTGGGAAGCAGAAGTGTTCACATTGCTTCGCAGAATCGCTTTTGTGCAGAAAACAGTAACACTTGTTCAGAACGAAAGAAAGCACAGAGCCCCAGATTTGCTGTTGTCCTGGAGAGCTTGCAGAGCACTGGGGAAAGGCAGGCAGAGAATTCCCTGCTAGCACCTTCTCTGTGCCTGGGAAACAGAAGTGTTCCCATTGCTTCGCAGAATCGCTTTTGTGCAGAAAACAGTAACACTTGTTCAGACGAAAAAAAGCACAGAGCCCCAGATTTTATGTTGTCCTGGAGAGCTTGCAGAGCACTGGGGAAAAGCAGGCAGAGAATTCCCTGCTAGCACCTTCTCTGTGCCTGGGAAGCAGAAGTGTTCACATTGCTTCGCAGAATCGCTTTTGTGCAGAAAACAGTAACACTTGTTCAGAACGAAAGAAAGCACAGAGCCCCAGATTTTATGTTGTCCTGGAGAGCTTGCAGAGCACTGGGGAAAGGCAGGCAGAGAATTCCCTGCTAGCACCTTCTCTGTGCCTGTTCACATTGCTTCGCAGAATCGCTTTTGTGCAGAAAACAGTAACACTTGTTCAGACGAAAGAAAGCACAGAGCCCCAGATTCTATGTTGTCCTGGAGAGCTTGCAGAGCACTGGGGAAAGGCAGGCAGAGAATTTCCTGCTAGCACCTTCTCTGTGCCTGGGAAGCAGAAGTGTTCACATTGCTTGGCAGAATCGCTTTTGTGCAGAAAACAGTAACACTTGTTCAGAACGAAAGAAAGCACAGAGCCCCAGATTTTATGTTGTCCTGGAGAGCTTGCAGAGCACTGGGGAAAAGCAGGCAGAGAATTCCCTGCTAGCACCTTCTCTGTGCCTGGGAAACAGAAGTGTTCCCATTGCTTCGCAGAATCGCTTTTGTGCAGAAAACAGTAACACTTGTTCAGAACGAAAGAAAGCACAGAGCCCCAGATTTGCTGTTGTCCTGGAGAGCTTGCAGAGCACTGGGGAAAGGCAGGCAGAGAATTCCCTGCTAGCACCTTCTTTGTGCCTGTTCACATTGCTTCGCAGAATCGCTTTTGTGCAGAAAACAGTAACACTTGTTCAGAACGAAAGAAAGCACAGAGCCCCAGATTTTATGTTGTCCTGGAGAGCTTGCAGAGCACTGGGGAAAGGCAGGCAGAGAATTCCCTGCTAGCACCTTCTCTGTGCCTGGGAAGCAGAAGTGTTCACATTGCTTCGCAGAATCGCTTTTGTGCAGAAAACACTAACACTTGTTCAGAACGAAAGAAAGCACAGAGCCCCAGATTTTATGTTGTCCTGGAGAGCTTGCAGAGCACTGGGGAAAGGCAGGCAGAGAATTCCCTGCTAGCACCTTCTTTGTGCCTGTTCACATTTCTTCGCAGAATCGCTTTTGTGCAGAAAACAGTAACACTTGTTCAGACGAAAAAAAGCACAGAGCCCCAGATTTTATGTTGTCCTGGAGAGCTTGCAGAGCACTGGGGAAAAGCAGGCAGAGAATTCCCTGCTAGCACCTTCTCTGTGCCTGGGAAGCAGAAGTGTTCACATTGCTTGGCAGAATCGCTTTTGTGCAGAAAACAGTAACACTTGTTCAGAACGAAAGAAAGCACAGAGCCCCAGATTTTATGTTGTCCTGGAGAGCTTGCAGAGCACTGGGGAAAGGCAGGCAGAGAATTTCCTGCTAGCACCTTCTCTGTGCCTGGGAAACAGAAGTGTTCCCATTGCTTCGCAGAATCGCTTTTGTGCAGAAAACAGTAACACTTGTTCAGAACGAAAGAAAGCACAGAGCCCCAGATTTTATGTTGTCCTGGAGAGCTTGCAGAGCACTGGGGAAAAGCAGGCAGAGAATTCCCTGCTAGCACCTTCTCTGTGCCTGGGAAGCAGAAGTCTTCACATTGCTTCGCAGAATCGCTTTTGTGCAGAAAACAGTAACACTTGTTCAGAACGAAAGAAAGCACAGAGCCCCAGATTTTATGTTGTCCTGGAGAGCTTGCAGAGCACTGGGGAAAAGCAGGCAGAGAATTCCCTGCTAGCACCTTCTCTGTGCCTGGGAAACAGAAGTGTTCCCATTGCTTCGCAGAATCGCTTTTGTGCAGAAAACAGTAACACTTATTCAGAACGAAAGAAAGCACAGAGCCCCAGATTTTATGTTGTCCTGGAGAGCTTGCAGAGCACTGGGGAAAAGCAGGCAGAGAATTCCCTGCTAGCACCTTCTCTGTGCCTGGGAAGCAGAAGTGTTCACATTGCTTCGCAGAATCGCTTTTGTGCAGAAAACAGTAACACTTGTTCACACGAAAAAAAGCACAGAGCCCCAGATTTTATGTTGTCCTGGAGAGCTTGCAGAGCACTGGGGAAAAGCAGGCAGAGAATTCCCTGCTAGCACCTTCTCTGTGCCTGGGAAGCAGAAGTGTTCACATTGCTTCGCAGAATCGCTTTTGTGCAGAAAACAGTAACACTTGTTCAGAACGAAAGAAAGCACAGAGCCCCAGATTTTATGTTGTCCTGGAGAGCTTGCAGAGCACTGGGGAAAAGCAGGCAGAGAATTCCCTGCTAGCACCTTCTCTGTGCCTGGGAAGCAGAAGTGTTCACATTGCTTCGCAGAATCGCTTTTGTGCAGAAAACAGTAACACTTGTTCAGAACGAAAGAAAGCACAGAGCCCCAGATTTTATGTTGTCCTGGAGAGCTTGCAGAGCACTGGGGAAAGGCAGGCAGAGAATTCCCTGCTAGCACCTTCTTTGTGCCTGTTCACATTGCTTCGCAGAATCGCTTTTGTGCAGAAAACAGTAACACTTGTTCACACGAAAAAAAGCACAGAGCCCCAGATTTTATGTTGTCCTGGAGAGCTTGCAGAGCACTGGGGAAAAGCAGGCAGAGAATTCCCTGCTAGCACCTTCTCTGTGCCTGGGAAGCAGAAGTGTTCACATTGCTTCGCAGAATCGCTTTTGTGCAGAAAACAGTAACACTTGTTCAGAACGAAAGAAAGCACAGAGCCCCAGATTTTATGTTGTCCTGGAGAGCTTGCAGAGCACTGGGGAAAAGCAGGCAGAGAATTCCCTGCTAGCACCTTCTCTGTGCCTGGGAAACAGAAGTGTTCACATTGCTTCGCAGAATCGCTTTTGTGCAGAAAACACTAACACTTGTTCAGAACGAAAGAAAGCACAGAGCCCCAGATTTTATGTTGTCCTGGAGAGCTTGCAGAGCACTGGGGAAAGGCAGGCAGAGAATTCCCTGCTAGCACCTTCTCTGTGCCTGTTCACATTGCTTCGCAAGAATCGCTTTTGTGCAGAAAACAGTAACACTTGTTCAGAACGAAAGAAAGCACAGAGCCCCAGATTTTATGTTGTCCTGGAGAGCTTGCAGAGCACTGGGGAAAGGCAGGCAGAGAATTCCCTGCTAGCACCTTCTCTGTGCCTGGGAAGCAGAAGTGTTCACATTGCTTCGCAGAATCGCTTTTGTGCAGAAAACAGTAACAATTGTTCAGAACGAAAGAAAGCACAGAGCCCCAGATTTTATGTTGTCCTGGAGAGCTTGCAGAGCACTGGGGAAAGGCAGTCAGAGAATTCCCTGCTAGCACCTTCTTTGTGCCTGTTCACATTGCTTCGCAGAATCGCTTTTGTGCAGAAAACAGTAACACTTGTTCAGAACGAAAGAAAGCACAGAGCCCCAGATTTTATGTTGTCCTGGAGAGCTTGCAGAGCACTGGGGAAAAGCAGGCAGAGAATTTCCTGCTAGCACCTTCTCTGTGCCTGGGAAGCAGAAGTGTTCACATTGCTTGGCAGAATCGCTTTTGTGCAGAAAACAGTAACACTTGTTCAGAATGAAAGAAAGCACAGAGCCCCAGATTTTATGTTGTTCTGGAGAGCTTGCAGAGCACTGGGGAAAAGCAGGCAGAGAATTCCCTGCTAGCACCTTCTCTGTGCCTGGGAAGCAGAAGTCTTCACATTGCTTCGCAGAATCGCTTTTGTGCAGAAAACAGTAACACTTGTTCAGAACGAAAGAAAGCACAGAGCCCCAGATTTTATGTTGTCCTGGAGAGCTTGCAGAGCACTGGGGAAAAGCAGGCAGAGAATTCCCTGCTAGCACCTTCTCTGTGCCTGGGAAACAGAAGTGTTCCCATTGCTTCGCAGAATCGCTTTTGTGCAGAAAACAGTAACACTTGTTCAGAACGAAAGAAAGCACAGAGCCCCAGATTTTATGTTGTCCTGGAGAGCTTGCAGAGCACTGGGGAAAAGCAGGCAGAGAATTCCCTGCTAGCACCTTCTCTGTGCCTGGGAAGCAGAAGTGTTCACATTGCTTCGCAGAATCGCTTTTGTGCAGAAAACAGTAACACTTGTTCAGAACGAAAGAAAGCACAGAGCCCCAGATTTTATGTTGTCCTGGAGAGCTTGCAGAGCACTGGGGAAAAGCAGGCAGAGAATTCCCTGCTAGCACCTTCTCTGTGCCTGGGAAGCAGAAGTCTTCACATTGCTTCGCAGAATCGCTTTTGTGCAGAAAACAGTAACACTTGTTCAGAACGAAAGAAAGCACAGAGCCCCAGATTTTATGTTGTCCTGGAGAGCTTGCAGAGCACTGGGGAAAAGCAGGCAGAGAATTTCCTGCTAGCACCTTCTCTGTGCCTGGGAAGCAGAAGTGTTCACATTGCTTGGCAGAATCGCTTTTGTGCAGAAAACAGTAACACTTGTTCAGAATGAAAGAAAGCACAGAGCCCCAGATTTTATGTTGTCCTGGAGAGCTTGCAGAGCACTGGGGAAAAGCAGGCAGAGAATTCCCTGCTAGCACCTTCTCTGTGCCTGGGAAGCAGAAGTGTTCACATTGCTTCGCAGAATCGCTTTTGTGCAGAAAACAGTAACACTTGTTCAGAACGAAAGAAAGCACAGAGCCCCAGATTTTATGTTGTCCTGGAGAGCTTGCAGAGCACTGGGGAAAAGCAGGCAGAGAATTCCCTGCTAGCACCTTCTCTGTGCCTGGGAAGCAGAAGTGTTCACATTGCTTCGCAGAATCGCTTTTGTGCAGAAAACAGTAACACTTGTTCAGAACGAAAGAAAGCACAGAGCCCCAGATTTTATGTTGTCCTGGAGAGCTTGCAGAGCACTGGGGAAAGGCAGGCAGAGAATTCCCTGCTAGCACCTTCTCTGTGCCTGTTCACATTGCTTCGCAAGAATCGCTTTTGTGCAGAAAACAGTAACACTTGTTCAGAACGAAAGAAAGCACAGAGCCCCAGATTTTATGTTGTCCTGGAGAGCTTGCAGAGCACTGGGGAAAGGCAGGCAGAGAATTCCCTGCTAGCACCTTCTCTGTGCCTGGGAAGCAGAAGTGTTCACATTGCTTCGCAGAATCGCTTTTGTGCAGAAAACAGTAACAATTGTTCAGAACGAAAGAAAGCACAGAGCCCCAGATTTTATGTTGTCCTGGAGAGCTTGCAGAGCACTGGGGAAAAGCAGGCAGAGAATTCCCTGCTATCACCTTCTCTGTGCCTGGGAAACAGAAGTGTTCACATTGCTTCGCAGAATCGCTTTTGTGCAGAAAACAGTAACACTTGTTCAGAACGAAAGAAAGCACAGAGCCCCAGATTTTATGTTGTCCTGGAGAGCTTGCAGAGCACTGGGGAAAGGCAGGCAGAGAATTCCCTGCTAGCACCTTCTCTGTGCCTGTTCACATTGCTTCGCAGAATCGCTTTTGTGCAGAAAACAGTAACACTTGTTCAGACGAAAGAAAGCACAGAGCCCCAGATTCTATGTTGTCCTGGAGAGCTTGCAGAGCACTGGGGAAAGGCAGGCAGAGAATTCCCTGCTAGCACCTTCTTTGTGCCTGTTCACATTGCTTCGCAGAATCGCTTTTGTGCAGAAAACAGTAACACTTGTTCAGACGAAAAAAAGCACAGAGCCCCAGATTTTATGTTGTCCTGGAGAGCTTGCAGAGCACTGGGGAAAAGCAGGCAGAGAATTCCCTGCTAGCACCTTCTCTGTGCCTGGGAAGCAGAAGTGTTCACATTGCTTCGCAGAATCGCTTTTGTGCAGAAAACAGTAACACTTGTTCAGAACGAAAGAAAGCACAGAGCCCCAGATTTTATGTTGTCCTGGAGAGCTTGCAGAGCACTGGGGAAAAGCAGGCAGAGAATTTCCTGCTAGCACCTTCTCTGTGCCTGGGAAGCAGAAGTGTTCACATTGCTTGGCAGAATCGCTTTTGTGCAGAAAACAGTAACACTTGTTCAGAATGAAAGAAAGCACAGAGCCCCAGATTTTATGTTGTCCTGGAGAGCTTGCAGAGCACTGGGGAAAAGCAGGCAGAGAATTCCCTGCTAGCACCTTCTCTGTGCCTGGGAAGCAGAAGTCTTCACATTGCTTCGCAGAATCGCTTTTGTGCAGAAAACAGTAACACTTGTTCAGAACGAAAGAAAGCACAGAGCCCCAGATTTTATGTTGTCCTGGAGAGCTTGCAGAGCACTGGGGAAAAGCAGGCAGAGAATTCCCTGCTAGCACCTTCTCTGTGCCTGGGAAACAGAAGTGTTCCCATTGCTTCGCAGAATCGCTTTTGTGCAGAAAACAGTAACACTTGTTCAGAACGAAAGAAAGCACAGAGCCCCAGATTTTATGTTGTCCTGGAGAGCTTGCAGAGCACTGGGGAAAGGCAGGCAGAGAATTCCCTGCTAGCACCTTCTCTGTGCCTGTTCACATTGCTTCGCAGAATCGCTTTTGTGCAGAAAACAGTAACACTTGTTCAGACGAAAGAAAGCACAGAGCCCCAGATTCTATGTTGTCCTGGAGAGCTTGCAGAGCACTGGGGAAAGGCAGGCAGAGAATTCCCTGCTAGCACCTTCTCTGTGCCTGGGAAACAGAAGTGTTCCCATTGCTTCGCAGAATCGCTTTTGTGCAGAAAACAGTAACACTTGTTCAGACGAAAAAAAGCACAGAGCCCCAGATTTTATGTTGTCCTGGAGAGCTTGCAGAGCACTGGGGAAAAGCAGGCAGAGAATTCCCTGCTAGCACCTTCTCTGTGCCTGGGAAGCAGAAGTCTTCACATTGCTTCGCAGAATCGCTTTTGTGCAGAAAACAGTAACACTTGTTCAGAACGAAAGAAAGCACAGAGCCCCAGATTTTATGTTGTCCTGGAGAGCTTGCAGAGCACTGGGGAAAGGCAGGCAGAGAATTCCCTGCTAGCACCTTCTCTGTGCCTGTTCACATTGCTTCGCAGAATCGCTTTTGTGCAGAAAACAGTAACACTTGTTCAGACGAAAGAAAGCACAGAGCCCCAGATTCTATGTTGTCCTGGAGAGCTTGCAGAGCACTGGGGAAAGGCAGGCAGAGAATTTCCTGCTAGCACCTTCTCTGTGCCTGGGAAGCAGAAGTGTTCACATTGCTTGGCAGAATCGCTTTTGTGCAGAAAACAGTAACACTTGTTCAGAACGAAAGAAAGCACAGAGCCCCAGATTTTATGTTGTCCTGGAGAGCTTGCAGAGCACTGGGGAAAAGCAGGCAGAGAATTCCCTGCTAGCACCTTCTCTGTGCCTGGGAAACAGAAGTGTTCCCATTGCTTCGCAGAATCGCTTTTGTGCAGAAAACAGTAACACTTGTTCAGAACGAAAGAAAGCACAGAGCCCCAGATTTGCTGTTGTCCTGGAGAGCTTGCAGAGCACTGGGGAAAGGCAGGCAGAGAATTCCCTGCTAGCACCTTCTTTGTGCCTGTTCACATTGCTTCGCAGAATCGCTTTTGTGCAGAAAACAGTAACACTTGTTCAGAACGAAAGAAAGCACAGAGCCCCAGATTTTATGTTGTCCTGGAGAGCTTGCAGAGCACTGGGGAAAGGCAGGCAGAGAATTCCCTGCTAGCACCTTCTCTGTGCCTGGGAAGCAGAAGTGTTCACATTGCTTCGCAGAATCGCTTTTGTGCAGAAAACACTAACACTTGTTCAGAACGAAAGAAAGCACAGAGCCCCAGATTTTATGTTGTCCTGGAGAGCTTGCAGAGCACTGGGGAAAGGCAGGCAGAGAATTCCCTGCTAGCACCTTCTTTGTGCCTGTTCACATTTCTTCGCAGAATCGCTTTTGTGCAGAAAACAGTAACACTTGTTCAGACGAAAAAAAGCACAGAGCCCCAGATTTTATGTTGTCCTGGAGAGCTTGCAGAGCACTGGGGAAAAGCAGGCAGAGAATTCCCTGCTAGCACCTTCTCTGTGCCTGGGAAGCAGAAGTGTTCACATTGCTTGGCAGAATCGCTTTTGTGCAGAAAACAGTAACACTTGTTCAGAACGAAAGAAAGCACAGAGCCCCAGATTTTATGTTGTCCTGGAGAGCTTGCAGAGCACTGGGGAAAGGCAGGCAGAGAATTTCCTGCTAGCACCTTCTCTGTGCCTGGGAAACAGAAGTGTTCCCATTGCTTCGCAGAATCGCTTTTGTGCAGAAAACAGTAACACTTGTTCAGAACGAAAGAAAGCACAGAGCCCCAGATTTTATGTTGTCCTGGAGAGCTTGCAGAGCACTGGGGAAAAGCAGGCAGAGAATTCCCTGCTAGCACCTTCTCTGTGCCTGGGAAACAGAAGTGTTCCCATTGCTTCGCAGAATCGCTTTTGTGCAGAAAACAGTAACACTTATTCAGAACGAAAGAAAGCACAGAGCCCCAGATTTTATGTTGTCCTGGAGAGCTTGCAGAGCACTGGGGAAAAGCAGGCAGAGAATTCCCTGCTAGCACCTTCTCTGTGCCTGGGAAACAGAAGTGTTCCCATTGCTTCGCAGAATCGCTTTTGTGCAGAAAACAGTAACACTTGTTCAGAACGAAAGAAAGCACAGAGCCCCAGATTTTATGTTGTCCTGGAGAGCTTGCAGAGCACTGGGGAAAAGCAGGCAGAGAATTCCCTGCTAGCACCTTCTCTGTGCCTGGGAAGCAGAAGTGTTCACATTGCTTCGCAGAATCGCTTTTGTGCAGAAAACAGTAACACTTGTTCAGAACGAAAGAAAGCACAGAGCCCCAGATTTTATGTTGTCCTGGAGAGCTTGCAGAGCACTGGGGAAAAGCAGGCAGAGAATTCCCTGCTAGCACCTTCTCTGTGCCTGGGAAGCAGAAGTCTTCACATTGCTTCGCAGAATCGCTTTTGTGCAGAAAACAGTAACACTTGTTCAGAACGAAAGAAAGCACAGAGCCCCAGATTTTATGTTGTCCTGGAGAGCTTGCAGAGCACTGGGGAAAAGCAGGCAGAGAATTCCCTGCTAGCACCTTCTCTGTGCCTGGGAAACAGAAGTGTTCCCATTGCTTCGCAGAATCGCTTTTGTGCAGAAAACAGTAACACTTATTCAGAACGAAAGAAAGCACAGAGCCCCAGATTTGCTGTTGTCCTGGAGAGCTTGCAGAGCACTGGGGAAAGGCAGGCAGAGAATTCCCTGCTAGCACCTTCTTTGTGCCTGTTCACATTGCTTCGCAGAATCGCTTTTGTGCAGAAAACAGTAACACTTGTTCACACGAAAAAAAGCACAGAGCCCCAGATTTTATGTTGTCCTGGAGAGCTTGCAGAGCACTGGGGAAAAGCAGGCAGAGAATTCCCTGCTAGCACCTTCTCTGTGCCTGGGAAGCAGAAGTGTTCACATTGCTTCGCAGAATCGCTTTTGTGCAGAAAACAGTAACACTTGTTCAGAACGAAAGAAAGCACAGAGCCCCAGATTTTATGTTGTCCTGGAGAGCTTGCAGAGCACTGGGGAAAAGCAGGCAGAGAATTCCCTGCTAGCACCTTCTCTGTGCCTGGGAAGCAGAAGTGTTCACATTGCTTCGCAGAATCGCTTTTGTGCAGAAAACAGTAACACTTGTTCAGAACGAAAGAAAGCACAGAGCCCCAGATTTTATGTTGTCCTGGAGAGCTTGCAGAGCACTGGGGAAAGGCAGGCAGAGAATTCCCTGCTAGCACCTTCTTTGTGCCTGT
Source organism: Strix uralensis (assembly GCF_047716275.1). Classification (NCBI taxonomy): domain Eukaryota; kingdom Metazoa; phylum Chordata; class Aves; order Strigiformes; family Strigidae; genus Strix; species Strix uralensis. The sequence goes on along the minus strand of NW_027436714.1, from coordinate 22,807 downwards.
TCACATTGCTTCGCAGAATCGCTTTTGTGCAGAAAACAGTAACACTTGTTCACACGAAAAAAAGCACAGAGCCCCAGATTTTATGTTGTCCTGGAGAGCTTGCAGAGCACTGGGGAAAAGCAGGCAGAGAATTCCCTGCTAGCACCTTCTCTGTGCCTGGGAAGCAGAAGTGTTCACATTGCTTCGCAGAATCGCTTTTGTGCAGAAAACAGTAACACTTGTTCAGAACGAAAGAAAGCACAGAGCCCCAGATTTTATGTTGTCCTGGAGAGCTTGCAGAGCACTGGGGAAAAGCAGGCAGAGAATTCCCTGCTAGCACCTTCTCTGTGCCTGGGAAACAGAAGTGTTCACATTGCTTCGCAGAATCGCTTTTGTGCAGAAAACACTAACACTTGTTCAGAACGAAAGAAAGCACAGAGCCCCAGATTTTATGTTGTCCTGGAGAGCTTGCAGAGCACTGGGGAAAGGCAGGCAGAGAATTCCCTGCTAGCACCTTCTCTGTGCCTGTTCACATTGCTTCGCAAGAATCGCTTTTGTGCAGAAAACAGTAACACTTGTTCAGAACGAAAGAAAGCACAGAGCCCCAGATTTTATGTTGTCCTGGAGAGCTTGCAGAGCACTGGGGAAAGGCAGGCAGAGAATTCCCTGCTAGCACCTTCTCTGTGCCTGGGAAGCAGAAGTGTTCACATTGCTTCGCAGAATCGCTTTTGTGCAGAAAACAGTAACAATTGTTCAGAACGAAAGAAAGCACAGAGCCCCAGATTTTATGTTGTCCTGGAGAGCTTGCAGAGCACTGGGGAAAGGCAGTCAGAGAATTCCCTGCTAGCACCTTCTTTGTGCCTGTTCACATTGCTTCGCAGAATCGCTTTTGTGCAGAAAACAGTAACACTTGTTCAGAACGAAAGAAAGCACAGAGCCCCAGATTTTATGTTGTCCTGGAGAGCTTGCAGAGCACTGGGGAAAAGCAGGCAGAGAATTTCCTGCTAGCACCTTCTCTGTGCCTGGGAAGCAGAAGTGTTCACATTGCTTGGCAGAATCGCTTTTGTGCAGAAAACAGTAACACTTGTTCAGAATGAAAGAAAGCACAGAGCCCCAGATTTTATGTTGTTCTGGAGAGCTTGCAGAGCACTGGGGAAAAGCAGGCAGAGAATTCCCTGCTAGCACCTTCTCTGTGCCTGGGAAGCAGAAGTCTTCACATTGCTTCGCAGAATCGCTTTTGTGCAGAAAACAGTAACACTTGTTCAGAACGAAAGAAAGCACAGAGCCCCAGATTTTATGTTGTCCTGGAGAGCTTGCAGAGCACTGGGGAAAAGCAGGCAGAGAATTCCCTGCTAGCACCTTCTCTGTGCCTGGGAAACAGAAGTGTTCCCATTGCTTCGCAGAATCGCTTTTGTGCAGAAAACAGTAACACTTGTTCAGAACGAAAGAAAGCACAGAGCCCCAGATTTTATGTTGTCCTGGAGAGCTTGCAGAGCACTGGGGAAAAGCAGGCAGAGAATTCCCTGCTAGCACCTTCTCTGTGCCTGGGAAGCAGAAGTGTTCACATTGCTTCGCAGAATCGCTTTTGTGCAGAAAACAGTAACACTTGTTCAGAACGAAAGAAAGCACAGAGCCCCAGATTTTATGTTGTCCTGGAGAGCTTGCAGAGCACTGGGGAAAAGCAGGCAGAGAATTCCCTGCTAGCACCTTCTCTGTGCCTGGGAAGCAGAAGTCTTCACATTGCTTCGCAGAATCGCTTTTGTGCAGAAAACAGTAACACTTGTTCAGAACGAAAGAAAGCACAGAGCCCCAGATTTTATGTTGTCCTGGAGAGCTTGCAGAGCACTGGGGAAAAGCAGGCAGAGAATTTCCTGCTAGCACCTTCTCTGTGCCTGGGAAGCAGAAGTGTTCACATTGCTTGGCAGAATCGCTTTTGTGCAGAAAACAGTAACACTTGTTCAGAATGAAAGAAAGCACAGAGCCCCAGATTTTATGTTGTCCTGGAGAGCTTGCAGAGCACTGGGGAAAAGCAGGCAGAGAATTCCCTGCTAGCACCTTCTCTGTGCCTGGGAAGCAGAAGTGTTCACATTGCTTCGCAGAATCGCTTTTGTGCAGAAAACAGTAACACTTGTTCAGAACGAAAGAAAGCACAGAGCCCCAGATTTTATGTTGTCCTGGAGAGCTTGCAGAGCACTGGGGAAAAGCAGGCAGAGAATTCCCTGCTAGCACCTTCTCTGTGCCTGGGAAGCAGAAGTGTTCACATTGCTTCGCAGAATCGCTTTTGTGCAGAAAACAGTAACACTTGTTCAGAACGAAAGAAAGCACAGAGCCCCAGATTTTATGTTGTCCTGGAGAGCTTGCAGAGCACTGGGGAAAGGCAGGCAGAGAATTCCCTGCTAGCACCTTCTCTGTGCCTGTTCACATTGCTTCGCAAGAATCGCTTTTGTGCAGAAAACAGTAACACTTGTTCAGAACGAAAGAAAGCACAGAGCCCCAGATTTTATGTTGTCCTGGAGAGCTTGCAGAGCACTGGGGAAAGGCAGGCAGAGAATTCCCTGCTAGCACCTTCTCTGTGCCTGGGAAGCAGAAGTGTTCACATTGCTTCGCAGAATCGCTTTTGTGCAGAAAACAGTAACAATTGTTCAGAACGAAAGAAAGCACAGAGCCCCAGATTTTATGTTGTCCTGGAGAGCTTGCAGAGCACTGGGGAAAAGCAGGCAGAGAATTCCCTGCTATCACCTTCTCTGTGCCTGGGAAACAGAAGTGTTCACATTGCTTCGCAGAATCGCTTTTGTGCAGAAAACAGTAACACTTGTTCAGAACGAAAGAAAGCACAGAGCCCCAGATTTTATGTTGTCCTGGAGAGCTTGCAGAGCACTGGGGAAAGGCAGGCAGAGAATTCCCTGCTAGCACCTTCTCTGTGCCTGTTCACATTGCTTCGCAGAATCGCTTTTGTGCAGAAAACAGTAACACTTGTTCAGACGAAAGAAAGCACAGAGCCCCAGATTCTATGTTGTCCTGGAGAGCTTGCAGAGCACTGGGGAAAGGCAGGCAGAGAATTCCCTGCTAGCACCTTCTTTGTGCCTGTTCACATTGCTTCGCAGAATCGCTTTTGTGCAGAAAACAGTAACACTTGTTCAGACGAAAAAAAGCACAGAGCCCCAGATTTTATGTTGTCCTGGAGAGCTTGCAGAGCACTGGGGAAAAGCAGGCAGAGAATTCCCTGCTAGCACCTTCTCTGTGCCTGGGAAGCAGAAGTGTTCACATTGCTTCGCAGAATCGCTTTTGTGCAGAAAACAGTAACACTTGTTCAGAACGAAAGAAAGCACAGAGCCCCAGATTTTATGTTGTCCTGGAGAGCTTGCAGAGCACTGGGGAAAAGCAGGCAGAGAATTTCCTGCTAGCACCTTCTCTGTGCCTGGGAAGCAGAAGTGTTCACATTGCTTGGCAGAATCGCTTTTGTGCAGAAAACAGTAACACTTGTTCAGAATGAAAGAAAGCACAGAGCCCCAGATTTTATGTTGTCCTGGAGAGCTTGCAGAGCACTGGGGAAAAGCAGGCAGAGAATTCCCTGCTAGCACCTTCTCTGTGCCTGGGAAGCAGAAGTCTTCACATTGCTTCGCAGAATCGCTTTTGTGCAGAAAACAGTAACACTTGTTCAGAACGAAAGAAAGCACAGAGCCCCAGATTTTATGTTGTCCTGGAGAGCTTGCAGAGCACTGGGGAAAAGCAGGCAGAGAATTCCCTGCTAGCACCTTCTCTGTGCCTGGGAAACAGAAGTGTTCCCATTGCTTCGCAGAATCGCTTTTGTGCAGAAAACAGTAACACTTGTTCAGAACGAAAGAAAGCACAGAGCCCCAGATTTTATGTTGTCCTGGAGAGCTTGCAGAGCACTGGGGAAAAGCAGGCAGAGAATTCCCTGCTAGCACCTTCTCTGTGCCTGGGAAGCAGAAGTGTTCACATTGCTTCGCAGAATCGCTTTTGTGCAGAAAACAGTAACACTTGTTCAGAACGAAAGAAAGCACAGAGCCCCAGATTTTATGTTGTCCTGGAGAGCTTGCAGAGCACTGGGGAAAAGCAGGCAGAGAATTCCCTGCTAGCACCTTCTCTGTGCCTGGGAAGCAGAAGTGTTCACATTGCTTCGCAGAATCGCTTTTGTGCAGAAAACAGTAACACTTGTTCAGAACGAAAGAAAGCACAGAGCCCCAGATTTTATGTTGTCCTGGAGAGCTTGCAGAGCACTGGGGAAAAGCAGGCAGAGAATTTCCTGCTAGCACCTTCTCTGTGCCTGGGAAGCAGAAGTGTTCACATTGCTTGGCAGAATCGCTTTTGTGCAGAAAACAGTAACACTTGTTCAGAATGAAAGAAAGCACAGAGCCCCAGATTTTATGTTGTCCTGGAGAGCTTGCAGAGCACTGGGGAAAAGCAGGCAGAGAATTCCCTGCTAGCACCTTCTCTGTGCCTGGGAAGCAGAAGTGTTCACATTGCTTCGCAGAATCGCTTTTGTGCAGAAAACAGTAACACTTGTTCAGAACGAAAGAAAGCACAGAGCCCCAGATTTTATGTTGTCCTGGAGAGCTTGCAGAGCACTGGGGAAAAGCAGGCAGAGAATTCCCTGCTAGCACCTTCTCTGTGCCTGGGAAACAGAAGTGTTCCCATTGCTTTGCAGAATCGCTTTTGTGCAGAACACAGTAACACTTGTTCAGAACGAAAGAAAGCACAGAGCCCCAGATTTTATGTTGTCCTGGAGAGCTTGCAGAGCACTGGGGAAAGGCAGGCAGAGAATTCCCTGCTAGCACCTTCTTTGTGCCTGGGAAGCAGAAGTGTTCACATTGCTTCGCAGAATCACTTTTGTGCAGAAAACAGTAACACTTGTTCAGAACGAAAGAAAGCACAGAGCCCCAGATTTTATGTTGTCCTGGAGAGCTTGCAGAGCACTGGGGAAAAGCAGGCAGAGAATTCCCTGCTAGCACCTTCTCTGTGCCTGGGAAGCAGAAGTGTTCACATTGCTTCGCAGAATCGCTTTTGTGCAGAAAACAGTAACACTTGTTCAGAACGAAAGAAAGCACAGAGCCCCAGATTTTATGTTGTCCTGGAGAGCTTGCAGAGCACTGGGGAAAAGCAGGCAGAGAATTCCCTGCTAGCACCTTCTCTGTGCCTGGGAAGCAGAAGTCTTCACATTGCTTCGCAGAATCGCTTTTGTGCAGAAAACAGTAACACTTGTTCAGAACGAAAGAAAGCACAGAGCCCCAGATTTTATGTTGTCCTGGAGAGCTTGCAGAGCACTGGGGAAAAGCAGGCAGAGAATTCCCTGCTATCACCTTCTCTGTGCCTGGGAAACAGAAGTGTTCCCATTGCTTCGCAGAATCGCTTTTGTGCAGAAAACAGTAACACTTATTCAGAACGAAAGAAAGCACAGAGCCCCAGATTTGCTGTTGTCCTGGAGAGCTTGCAGAGCACTGGGGAAAGGCAGGCAGAGAATTCCCTGCTAGCACCTTCTTTGTGCCTGTTCACATTGCTTCGCAGAATCGCTTTTGTGCAGAAAACAGTAACACTTGTTCACACGAAAAAAAGCACAGAGCCCCAGATTTTATGTTGTCCTGGAGAGCTTGCAGAGCACTGGGGAAAAGCAGGCAGAGAATTCCCTGCTAGCACCTTCTCTGTGCCTGGGAAGCAGAAGTGTTCACATTGCTTCGCAGAATCGCTTTTGTGCAGAAAACAGTAACACTTGTTCAGAACGAAAGAAAGCACAGAGCCTCAGATTTTATGTTGTCCTGGAGAGCTTGCAGAGCACTGGGGAAAAGCAGGCAGAGAATTCCCTGCTAGCACCTTCTCTGTGCCTGGGAAGCAGAAGTGTTCACATTGCTTCGCAGAATCGCTTTTGTGCAGAAAACAGTAACACTTGTTCAGAACGAAAGAAAGCACAGAGCCCCAGATTTTATGTTGTCCTGGAGAGCTTGCAGAGCACTGGGGAAAGGCAGGCAGAGAATTCCCTGCTAGCACCTTCTCTGTGCCTGGGAAGCAGAAGTGTTCACATTGCTTCGCAGAATCGCTTTTGTGCAGAAAACAGTAACACTTGTTCAGAACGAAAGAAAGCACAGAGCCCCAGATTTTATGTTGTCCTGGAGAGCTTGCAGAGCACTGGGGAAAGGCAGGCAGAGAATTCCCTGCTAGCACCTTCTCTGTGCCTGGGAAGCAGAAGTGTTCACATTGCTTCGCAGAATCGCTTTTGTGCAGAAAACAGTAACAATTGTTCAGAACGAAAGAAAGCACAGAGCCCCAGATTTTATGTTGTCCTGGAGAGCTTGCAGAGCACTGGGGAAAAGCAGGCAGAGAATTCCCTGCTATCACCTTCTCTGTGCCTGGGAAACAGAAGTGTTCACATTGCTTCGCAGAATCGCTTTTGTGCAGAAAACAGTAACACTTGTTCAGAACGAAAGAAAGCACAGAGCCCCAGATTTTATGTTGTCCTGGAGAGCTTGCAGAGCACTGGGGAAAGGCAGGCAGAGAATTCCCTGCTAGCACCTTCTCTGTGCCTGTTCACATTGCTTCGCAGAATCGCTTTTGTGCAGAAAACAGTAACACTTGTTCAGACGAAAGAAAGCACAGAGCCCCAGATTCTATGTTGTCCTGGAGAGCTTGCAGAGCACTGGGGAAAGGCAGGCAGAGAATTCCCTGCTAGCACCTTCTTTGTGCCTGTTCACATTGCTTCGCAGAATCGCTTTTGTGCAGAAAACAGTAACACTTGTTCAGACGAAAAAAAGCACAGAGCCCCAGATTTTATGTTGTCCTGGAGAGCTTGCAGAGCACTGGGGAAAAGCTGGCAGAGAATTCCCTGCTAGCACCTTCTCTGTGCCTGGGAAGCAGAAGTGTTCACATTGCTTCGCAGAATCGCTTTTGTGCAGAAAACAGTAACACTTGTTCAGAACGAAAGAAAGCACAGAGCCCCAGATTCTATGTTGTCCTGGAGAGCTTGCAGAGCACTGGGGAAAGGCAGGCAGAGAATTCCCTGCTAGCACCTTCTCTGTGCCTGTTCACATTGCTTCGCAGAATCGCTTTTGTGCAGAAAACAGTAACACTTGTTCAGACGAAAAAAAGCACAGAGCCCCAGATTTTATGTTGTCCTGGAGAGCTTGCAGAGCACTGGGGAAAAGCAGGCAGAGAATTCCCTGCTAGCACCTTCTCTGTGCCTGGGAAGCAGAAGTGTTCCCATTGCTTCGCAGAATCGCTTTTGTGCAGAAAACAGTAACACTTGTTCAGAACGAAAGAAAGCACAGAGCCCCAGATTTTATGTTGTCCTGGAGAGCTTGCAGAGCACTGGGGAAAGGCAGGCAGAGAATTCCCTGCTAGCACCTTCTCTGTGCCTGTTCACATTGCTTCGCAAGAATCGCTTTTGTGCAGAAAACAGTAACACTTGTTCAGAACGAAAGAAAGCACAGAGCCCCAGATTTTATGTTGTCCTGGAGAGCTTGCAGAGCACTGGGGAAAGGCAGGCAGAGAATTCCCTGCTAGCACCTTCTCTGTGCCTGGGAAGCAGAAGTGTTCACATTGCTTGGCAGAATCGCTTTTGTGCAGAAAACAGTAACACTTGTTCAGAACGAAAGAAAGCACAGAGCCCCAGATTTTATGTTGTGCTGGAGAGCTTGCAGAGCACTGGGGAAAAGCAGGCAGAGAATTCCCTGCTATCACCTTCTCTGTGCCTGGGAAACAGAAGTGTTCACATTGCTTCGCAGAATCGCTTTTGTGCAGAAAACAGTAACACTTGTTCAGAACGAAAGAAAGCACAGAGCCCCAGATTTTATGTTGTCCTGGAGAGCTTGCAGAGCACTGGGGAAAGGCAGGCAGAGAATTCCCTGCTAGCACCTTCTCTGTGCCTGTTCACATTGCTTCGCAGAATCGCTTTTGTGCAGAAAACAGTAACTCTTGTTCAGACGAAAGAAAGCACAGAGCCCCAGATTCTATGTTGTCCTGGAGAGCTTGCAGAGCACTGGGGAAAGGCAGGCAGAGAATTCCCTGCTAGCACCTTCTCTGTGCCTGGGAAACAGAAGTGTTCCCATTGCTTCGCAGAATCGCTTTTGTGCAGAAAACAGTAACACTTGTTCAGACGAAAAAAAGCACAGAGCCCCAGATTTTATGTTGTCCTGGAGAGCTTGCAGAGCACTGGGGAAAAGCAGGCAGAGAATTCCCTGCTAGCACCTTCTCTGTGCCTGGGAAGCAGAAGTCTTCACATTGCTTCGCAGAATCGCTTTTGTGCAGAAAACAGTAACACTTGTTCAGAACGAAAGAAAGCACAGAGCCCCAGATTTTATGTTGTCCTGGAGAGCTTGCAGAGCACTGGGGAAAAGCAGGCAGAGAATTCCCTGCTAGCACCTTCTCTGTGCCTGGGAAGCAGAAGTCTTCACATTGCTTCGCAGAATCGCTTTTGTGCAGAAAACAGTAACACTTGTTCAGAACGAAAGAAAGCACAGAGCCCCAGATTTTATGTTGTCCTGGAGAGCTTGCAGAGCACTGGGGAAAAGCAGGCAGAGAATTTCCTGCTAGCACCTTCTCTGTGCCTGGGAAGCAGAAGTGTTCACATTGCTTGGCAGAATCGCTTTTGTGCAGAAAACAGTAACACTTGTTCAGACGAAAGAAAGCACAGAGCGCCAGATTTTATGTTGTCCTGGAGAGCTTGCAGAGCACTGGGGAAAAGCAGGCAGAGAATACCCTGCTAGCACCTTCTCTGTGCCTGGGAAGCAGAAGTGTTCACATTGCTTCGCAGAATCGCTTTTGTGCAGAAAACAGTAACACTTGTTCAGAACGAAAGAAAGCACAGAGCCCCAGATTTTATGTTGTCCTGGAGAGCTTGCAGAGCACTGGGGAAAAGCAGGCAGAGAATTCCCTGCTAGCACCTTCTCTGTGCCTGGGAAACAGAAGTGTTCCCATTGCTTCGCAGAATCGCTTTTGTGCAGAAAACAGTAACACTTGTTCAGAACGAAAGAAAGCACAGAGCCCCAGATTTGCTGTTGTCCTGGAGAGCTTGCAGAGCACTGGGGAAAGGCAGGCAGAGAATTCCCTGCTAGCACCTTCTTTGTGCCTGTTCACATTGCTTCGCAGAATCGCTTTTGTGCAGAAAACAGTAACACTTGTTCAGACGAAAAAAAGCACAGAGCCCCAGATTTTATGTTGTCCTGGAGAGCTTGCAGAGCACTGGGGAAGGGCAGGCAGAGAATTCCCTGCTAGCACCTTCTCTGTGCCTGTTCACATTGCTTCGCAGAATCGCTTTTGTGCAGAAAACAGTAACACTTGTTCAGACGAAAGAAAGCACAGAGCCCCAGATTTTATGTTGTCCTGGAGAGCTTGCAGAGCACTGGGGAAAAGCAGGCAGAGAATTCCCTGCTAGCACCTTCTCTGTGCCTGGGAAACAGAAGTGTTCCCATTGCTTCGCAGAATCGCTTTTGTGCAGAAAACAGTAACACTTGTTCAGAACGAAAGAAAGCACAGAGCCCCAGATTTTATGTTGTCCTGGAGAGCTTGCAGAGCACTGGGGAAAAGCAGGCAGAGAATTCCCTGCTAGCACCTTCTCTGTGCCTGGGAAGCAGAAGTGTTCACATTGCTTCGCAGAATCGCTTTTGTGCAGAAAACAGTAACACTTGTTCAGAACGAAAGAAAGCACAGAGCCCCAGATTTTATGTTGTCCTGGAGAGCTTGCAGAGCACTGGGGAAAAGCAGGCAGAGAATTCCCTGCTAGCACCTTCTCTGTGCCTGGGAAGCAGAAGTCTTCACATTGCTTCGCAGAATCGCTTTTGTGCAGAAAACAGTAACACTTGTTCAGAACGAAAGAAAGCACAGAGCCCCAGATTTTATGTTGTCCTGGAGAGCTTGCAGAGCACTGGGGAAAAGCAGGCAGAGAATTCCCTGCTAGCACCTTCTCTGTGCCTGGGAAACAGAAGTGTTCCCATTGCTTCGCAGAATCGCTTTTGTGCAGAAAACAGTAACACTTATTCAGAACGAAAGAAAGCACAGAGCCCCAGATTTGCTGTTGTCCTGGAGAGCTTGCAGAGCACTGGGGAAAGGCAGGCAGAGAATTCCCTGCTAGCACCTTCTTTGTGCCTGTTCACATTGCTTGGCAGAATCGCTTTTGTGCAGAAAACAGTAACACTTGTTCAGAACGAAAGAAAGCACAGAGCCCCAGATTTTATGTTGTGCTGGAGAGCTTGCAGAGCACTGGGGAAAAGCAGGCAGAGAATTCCCTGCTATCACCTTCTCTGTGCCTGGGAAACAGAAGTGTTCACATTGCTTCGCAGAATCGCTTTTGTGCAGAAAACAGTAACACTTGTTCAGAACGAAAGAAAGCACAGAGCCCCAGATTTTATGTTGTCCTGGAGAGCTTGCAGAGCACTGGGGAAAGGCAGGCAGAGAATTCCCTGCTAGCACCTTCTCTGTGCCTGTTCACATTGCTTCGCAGAATCGCTTTTGTGCAGAAAACAGTAACTCTTGTTCAGACGAAAGAAAGCACAGAGCCCCAGATTCTATGTTGTCCTGGAGAGCTTGCAGAGCACTGGGGAAAGGCAGGCAGAGAATTCCCTGCTAGCACCTTCTCTGTGCCTGGGAAACAGAAGTGTTCCCATTGCTTCGCAGAATCGCTTTTGTGCAGAAAACAGTAACACTTGTTCAGACGAAAAAAAGCACAGAGCCCCAGATTTTATGTTGTCCTGGAGAGCTTGCAGAGCACTGGGGAAAAGCAGACAGAGAATTCCCTGCTAGCACCTTCTCTGTGCCTGGGAAGCAGAAGTGTTCACATTGCTTCGCAGAATCGCTTTTGTGCAGAAAACAGTAACACTTGTTCAGAACGAAAGAAAGCACAGAGCCCCAGATTTTATGTTGTCCTGGAGAGCTTGCAGAGCACTGGGGAAAAGCAGGCAGAGAATTCCCTGCTAGCACCTTCTCTGTGCCTGGGAAGCAGAAGTCTTCACATTGCTTCGCAGAATCGCTTTTGTGCAGAAAACAGTAACACTTGTTCAGAACGAAAGAAAGCACAGAGCCCCAGATTTTATGTTGTCCTGGAGAGCTTGCAGAGCACTGGGGAAAAGCAGGCAGAGAATTTCCTGCTAGCACCTTCTCTGTGCCTGGGAAGCAGAAGTGTTCACATTGCTTGGCAGAATCGCTTTTGTGCAGAAAACAGTAACACTTGTTCACACGAAAAAAAGCACAGAGCGCCAGATTTTATGTTGTCCTGGAGAGCTTGCAGAGCACTGGGGAAAAGCAGGCAGAGAATTCCCTGCTAGCACCTTCTCTGTGCCTGGGAAACAGAAGTGTTCCCATTGCTTCGCAGAATCGCTTTTGTGCAGAAAACAGTAACACTTGTTCAGAACGAAAGAAAGCACAGAGCCCCAGATTTGCTGTTGTCCTGGAGAGCTTGCAGAGCACTGGGGAAAGGCAGGCAGAGAATTCCCTGCTAGCACCTTCTTTGTGCCTGTTCACATTGCTTCGCAGAATCGCTTTTGTGCAGAAAACAGTAACACTTGTTCACACGAAAAAAAGCACAGAGCCCCAGATTTTATGTTGTCCTGGAGAGCTTGCAGAGCACTGGGGAAAGGCAGGCAGAGAATTCCCTGCTAGCACCTTCTCTGTGCCTGTTCACATTGCTTCGCAGAATCGCTTTTGTGCAGAAAACAGTAACACTTGTTCAGACGAAAGAAAGCACAGAGCCCCAGATTTTATGTTGTCCTGGAGAGCTTGCAGAGCACTGGGGAAAAGCAGGCAGAGAATTCCCTGCTAGCACCTTCTCTGTGCCTGGGAAACAGAAGTGTTCCCATTGCTTCGCAGAATCGCTTTTGTGCAGAAAACAGTAACACTTGTTCAGAACGAAAGAAAGCACAGAGCCCCAGATTTTATGTTGTCCTGGAGAGCTTGCAGAGCACTGGGGAAAAGCAGGCAGAGAATTCCCTGCTAGCACCTTCTCTGTGCCTGGGAAGCAGAAGTGTTCACATTGCTTCGCAGAATCGCTTTTGTGCAGAAAACAGTAACACTTGTTCAGAACGAAAGAAAGCACAGAGCCCCAGATTTTATGTTGTCCTGGAGAGCTTGCAGAGCACTGGGGAAAAGCAGGCAGAGAATTCCCTGCTAGCACCTTCTCTGTGCCTGGGAAGCAGAAGTCTTCACATTGCTTCGCAGAATCGCTTTTGTGCAGAAAACAGTAACACTTGTTCAGAACGAAAGAAAGCACAGAGCCCCAGATTTTATGTTGTCCTGGAGAGCTTGCAGAGCACTGGGGAAAAGCAGGCAGAGAATTCCCTGCTAGCACCTTCTCTGTGCCTGGGAAACAGAAGTGTTCCCATTGCTTCGCAGAATCGCTTTTGTGCAGAAAACAGTAACACTTATTCAGAACGAAAGAAAGCACAGAGCCCCAGATTTGCTGTTGTCCTGGAGAGCTTGCAGAGCACTGGGGAAAGGCAGGCAGAGAATTCCCTGCTAGCACCTTCTTTGTGCCTGTTCACATTGCTTCGCAGAATCGCTTTTGTGCAGAAAACAGTAACACTTGTTCACACGAAAAAAAGCACAGAGCCCCAGATTTTATGTTGTCCTGGAGAGCTTGCAGAGCACTGGGGAAAAGCAGGCAGAGAATTCCCTGCTAGCACCTTCTCTGTGCCTGGGAAGCAGAAGTGTTCACATTGCTTCGCAGAATCGCTTTTGTGCAGAAAACAGTAACACTTGTTCAGAACGAAAGAAAGCACAGAGCCCCAGATTTTATGTTGTCCTGGAGAGCTTGCAGAGCACTGGGGAAAGGCAGGCAGAGAATTCCCTGCTAGCACCTTCTCTGTGCCTGTTCACATTGCTTCGCAAGAATCGCTTTTGTGCAGAAAACAGTAACACTTGTTCAGAACGAAAGAAAGCACAGAGCCCCAGATTTTATGTTGTCCTGGAGAGCTTGCAGAGCACTGGGGAAAGGCAGGCAGAGAATTCCCTGCTAGCACCTTCTCTGTGCCTGGGAAGCAGAAGTGTTCACATTGCTTCGCAGAATCGCTTTTGTGCAGAAAACAGTAACAATTGTTCAGAACGAAAGAAAGCACAGAGCCCCAGATTTTATGTTGTCCTGGAGAGCTTGCAGAGCACTGGGGAAAAGCAGGCAGAGAATTCCCTGCTATCACCTTCTCTGTGCCTGGGAAACAGAAGTGTTCACATTGCTTCGCAGAATCGCTTTTGTGCAGAAAACAGTAACACTTGTTCAGAACGAAAGAAAGCACAGAGCCCCAGATTTTATGTTGTCCTGGAGAGCTTGCAGAGCACTGGGGAAAAGCAGGCAGAGAATTCCCTGCTATCACCTTCTCTGTGCCTGGGAAACAGAAGTGTTCACATTGCTTCGCAGAATCGCTTTTGTGCAGAAAACAGTAACACTTGTTCAGAACGAAAGAAAGCACAGAGCCCCAGATTTTATGTTGTCCTGGAGAGCTTGCAGAGCACTGGGGAAAGGCAGGCAGAGAATTCCCTGCTAGCACCTTCTCTGTGCCTGTTCACATTGCTTCGCAGAATCGCTTTTGTGCAGAAAACAGTAACACTTGTTCAGACGAAAGAAAGCACAGAGCCCCAGATTCTATGTTGTCCTGGAGAGCTTGCATAGCACTGGGGAAAGGCAGGCAGAGAATTCCCTGCTAGCACCTTCTTTGTGCCTGTTCACATTGCTTCGCAGAATCGCTTTTGTGCAGAAAACAGTAACACTTGTTCAGAACGAAAGAAAGCACAGAGCCCCAGATTTTATGTTGTCCTGGAGAGCTTGCAGAGCACTGGGGAAAAGCAGGCAGAGAATTTCCTGCTAGCACCTTCTCTGTGCCTGGGAAGCAGAAGTGTTCACATTGCTTGGCAGAATCGCTTTTGTGCAGAAAACAGTAACACTTATTCAGAACGAAAGAAAGCACAGAGCCCCAGATTTGCTGTTGTCCTGGAGAGCTTGCAGAGCACTGGGGAAAGGCAGGCAGAGAATTCCCTGCTAGCACCTTCTTTGTGCCTGTTCACATTGCTTCGCAGAATCGCTTTTGTGCAGAAAACAGTAACACTTGTTCACACGAAAAAAAGCACAGAGCCCCAGATTTTATGTTGTCCTGGAGAGCTTGCAGAGCACTGGGGAAAAGCAGGCAGAGAATTCCCTGCTAGCACCTTCTCTGTGCCTGGGAAGCAGAAGTGTTCCCATTGCTTCGCAGAATCGCTTTTGTGCAGAAAACAGTAACACTTGTTCAGAACGAAAGAAAGCACAGAGCCCCAGATTTTATGTTGTCCTGGAGAGCTTGCAGAGCACTGGGGAAAGGCAGGCAGAGAATTCCCTGCTAGCACCTTCTCTGTGCCTGTTCACATTGCTTCGCAAGAATCGCTTTTGTGCAGAAAACAGTAACACTTGTTCAGAACGAAAGAAAGCACAGAGCCCCAGATTTTATGTTGTCCTGGAGAGCTTGCAGAGCACTGGGGAAAGGCAGGCAGAGAATTCCCTGCTAGCACCTTCTCTGTGCCTGGGAAGCAGAAGTGTTCACATTGCTTGGCAGAATCGCTTTTGTGCAGAAAACAGTAACACTTGTTCAGAACGAAAGAAAGCACAGAGCCCCAGATTTTATGTTGTGCTGGAGAGCTTGCAGAGCACTGGGGAAAAGCAGGCAGAGAATTCCCTGCTATCACCTTCTCTGTGCCTGGGAAACAGAAGTGTTCACATTGCTTCGCAGAATCGCTTTTGTGCAGAAAACAGTAACTCTTGTTCAGACGAAAGAAAGCACAGAGCCCCAGATTCTATGTTGTCCTGGAGAGCTTGCAGAGCACTGGGGAAAGGCAGGCAGAGAATTCCCTGCTAGCACCTTCTCTGTGCCTGTTCACATTGCTTCGCAGAATCGCTTTTGTGCAGAAAACAGTAACTCTTGTTCAGACGAAAGAAAGCACAGAGCCCCAGATTCTATGTTGTCCTGGAGAGCTTGCAGAGCACTGGGGAAAGGCAGGCAGAGAATTCCCTGCTAGCACCTTCTCTGTGCCTGGGAAACAGAAGTGTTCCCATTGCTTCGCAGAATCGCTTTTGTGCAGAAAACAGTAACACTTGTTCAGACGAAAAAAAGCACAGAGCCCCAGATTTTATGTTGTCCTGGAGAGCTTGCAGAGCACTGGGGAAAAGCAGGCAGAGAATTCCCTGCTAGCACCTTCTCTGTGCCTGGGAAGCAGAAGTGTTCACATTGCTTCGCAGAATCGCTTTTGTGCAGAAAACAGTAACACTTGTTCAGAACGAAAGAAAGCACAGAGCCCCAGATTTTATGTTGTCCTGGAGAGCTTGCAGAGCACTGGGGAAAAGCAGGCAGAGAATTCCCTGCTAGCACCTTCTCTGTGCCTGGGAAGCAGAAGTCTTCACATTGCTTCGCAGAATCGCTTTTGTGCAGAAAACAGTAACACTTGTTCAGAACGAAAGAAAGCACAGAGCCCCAGATTTTATGTTGTCCTGGAGAGCTTGCAGAGCACTGGGGAAAAGCAGGCAGAGAATTTCCTGCTAGCACCTTCTCTGTGCCTGGGAAGCAGAAGTGTTCACATTGCTTGGCAGAATCGCTTTTGTGCAGAAAACAGTAACACTTGTTCACACGAAAAAAAGCACAGAGCGCCAGATTTTATGTTGTCCTGGAGAGCTTGCAGAGCACTGGGGAAAAGCAGGCAGAGAATTCCCTGATAGCACCTTCTCTGTGCCTGGGAAACAGAAGTGTTCCCATTGCTTCGCAGAATCGCTTTTGTGCAGAAAACAGTAACACTTGTTCAGAACGAAAGAAAGCACAGAGCCCCAGATTTGCTGTTGTCCTGGAGAGCTTGCAGAGCACTGGGGAAAGGCAGGCAGAGAATTCCCTGCTAGCACCTTCTTTGTGCCTGTTCACATTGCTTCGCAGAATCGCTTTTGTGCAGAAAACAGTAACACTTGTTCAGACGAAAAAAAGCACAGAGCCCCAGATTTTATGTTGTCCTGGAGAGCTTGCAGAGCACTGGGGAAAGGCAGGCAGAGAATTCCCTGCTAGCACCTTCTCTGTGCCTGTTCACATTGCTTCGCAGAATCGCTTTTGTGCAGAAAACAGTAACACTTGTTCAGACGAAAGAAAGCACAGAGCCCCAGATTTTATGTTGTCCTGGAGAGCTTGCAGAGCACTGGGGAAAAGCAGGCAGAGAATTCCCTGCTAGCACCTTCTCTGTGCCTGGGAAGCAGAAGTGTTCCCATTGCTTCGCAGAATCGCTTTTGTGCAGAAAACAGTAACACTTGTTCAGAACGAAAGAAAGCACAGAGCCCCAGATTTTATGTTGTCCTGGAGAGCTTGCAGAGCACTGGGGAAAAGCAGGCAGAGAATTCCCTGCTAGCACCTTCTCTGTGCCTGGGAAGCAGAAGTCTTCACATTGCTTCGCAGAATCGCTTTTGTGCAGAAAACAGTAACACTTGTTCAGAACGAAAGAAAGCACAGAGCCCCAGATTTTATGTTGTCCTGGAGAGCTTGCAGAGCACTGGGGAAAAGCAGGCAGAGAATTCCCTGCTAGCACCTTCTCTGTGCCTGGGAAGCAGAAGTCTTCACATTGCTTCGCAGAATCGCTTTTGTGCAGAAAACAGTAACACTTGTTCAGAACGAAAGAAAGCACAGAGCCCCAGATTTTATGTTGTCCTGGAGAGCTTGCAGAGCACTGGGGAAAAGCAGGCAGAGAATTCCCTGCTAGCACCTTCTCTGTGCCTGGGAAACAGAAGTGTTCCCATTGCTTCGCAGAATCGCTTTTGTGCAGAAAACAGTAACACTTATTCAGAACGAAAGAAAGCACAGAGCCCCAGATTTGCTGTTGTCCTGGAGAGCTTGCAGAGCACTGGGGAAAGGCAGGCAGAGAATTCCCTGCTAGCACCTTCTTTGTGCCTGTTCACATTGCTTCGCAGAATCGCTTTTGTGCAGAAAACAGTAACACTTGTTCACACGAAAAAAAGCACAGAGCCCCAGATTTTATGTTGTCCTGGAGAGCTTGCAGAGCACTGGGGAAAAGCAGGCAGAGAATTCCCTGCTAGCACCTTCTCTGTGCCTGGGAAGCAGAAGTGTTCACATTGCTTCGCAGAATCGCTTTTGTGCAGAAAACAGTAACACTTGTTCAGAACGAAAGAAAGCACAGAGCCCCAGATTTTATGTTGTCCTGGAGAGCTTGCAGAGCACTGGGGAAAGGCAGGCAGAGAATTCCCTGCTAGCACCTTCTCTGTGCCTGTTCACATTGCTTCGCAAGAATCGCTTTTGTGCAGAAAACAGTAACACTTGTTCAGAACGAAAGAAAGCACAGAGCCCCAGATTTTATGTTGTCCTGGAGAGCTTGCAGAGCACTGGGGAAAGGCAGGCAGAGAATTCCCTGCTAGCACCTTCTCTGTGCCTGGGAAGCAGAAGTGTTCACATTGCTTCGCAGAATCGCTTTTGTGCAGAAAACAGTAACAATTGTTCAGAACGAAAGAAAGCACAGAGCCCCAGATTTTATGTTGTCCTGGAGAGCTTGCAGAGCACTGGGGAAAAGCAGGCAGAGAATTCCCTGCTATCACCTTCTCTGTGCCTGGGAAACAGAAGTGTTCACATTGCTTCGCAGAATCGCTTTTGTGCAGAAAACAGTAACACTTGTTCAGAACGAAAGAAAGCACAGAGCCCCAGATTTTATGTTGTCCTGGAGAGCTTGCAGAGCACTGGGGAAAGGCAGGCAGAGAATTCCCTGCTAGCACCTTCTCTGTGCCTGTTCACATTGCTTCGCAGAATCGCTTTTGTGCAGAAAACAGTAACACTTGTTCAGACGAAAGAAAGCACAGAGCCCCAGATTCTATGTTGTCCTGGAGAGCTTGCAGAGCACTGGGGAAAGGCAGGCAGAGAATTCCCTGCTAGCACCTTCTTTGTGCCTGTTCACATTGCTTCGCAGAATCGCTTTTGTGCAGAAAACAGTAACACTTGTTCAGAACGAAAGAAAGCACAGAGCCCCAGATTTTATGTTGTCCTGGAGAGCTTGCAGAGCACTGGGGAAAAGCAGGCAGAGAATTTCCTGCTAGCACCTTCTCTGTGCCTGGGAAGCAGAAGTGTTCACATTGCTTGGCAGAATCGCTTTTGTGCAGAAAACAGTAACACTTGTTCAGAATGAAAGAAAGCACAGAGCCCCAGATTTTATGTTGTCCTGGAGAGCTTGCAGAGCACTGGGGAAAAGCAGGCAGAGAATTCCCTGCTAGCACCTTCTCTGTGCCTGGGAAGCAGAAGTGTTCACATTGCTTGGCAGAATCGCTTTTGTGCAGAAAACAGTAACACTTGTTCAGAACGAAAGAAAGCACAGAGCCCCAGATTTTATGTTGTCCTGGAGAGCTTGCAGAGCACTGGGGAAAGGCAGGCAGAGAATTCCCTGCTAGCACCTTCTCTGTGCCTGGGAAACAGAAGTGTTCCCATTGCTTCGCAGAATCGCTTTTGTGCAGAAAACAGTAACACTTGTTCAGACGAAAAAAAGCACAGAGCCCCAGATTTTATGTTGTCCTGGAGAGCTTGCAGAGCACTGGGGAAAAGCAGGCAGAGAATTCCCTGCTAGCACCTTCTCTGTGCCTGGGAAGCAGAAGTGTTCACATTGCTTCGCAGAATCGCTTTTGTGCAGAAAACAGTAACACTTGTTCAGAACGAAAGAAAGCACAGAGCCCCAGATTTTATGTTGTCCTGGAGAGCTTGCAGAGCACTGGGGAAAAGCAGGCAGAGAATTCCCTGCTAGCACCTTCTCTGTGCCTGGGAAGCAGAAGTCTTCACATTGCTTCGCAGAATCGCTTTTGTGCAGAAAACAGTAACACTTGTTCAGAACGAAAGAAAGCACAGAGCCCCAGATTTTATGTTGTCCTGGAGAGCTTGCAGAGCACTGGGGAAAAGCAGGCAGAGAATTCCCTGCTAGCACCTTCTCTGTGCCTGGGAAGCAGAAGTGTTCACATTGCTTGGCAGAATCGCTTTTGTGCAGAAAACAGTAACACTTGTTCACACGAAAAAAAGCACAGAGCCCCAGATTTTATGTTGTCCTGGAGAGCTTGCAGAGCACTGGGGAAAAGCAGGCAGAGAATTCCCTGCTAGCACCTTCTCTGTGCCTGGGAAGCAGAAGTGTTCACATTCCTTCGCAGAATCGCTTTTGTGCAGAAAACAGTAACACTTGTTCAGAACGAAAGAAAGCACAGAGCCCCAGATTTTATGTTGTCCTGGAGAGCTTGCAGAGCACTGGGGAAAAGCAGGCAGAGAATTCCCTGCTAGCACCTTCTCTGTGCCTGGGAAACAGAAGTGTTCCCATTGCTTCGCAGAATCGCTTTTGTGCAGAAAACAGTAACACTTGTTCAGAACGAAAGAAAGCACAGAGCCCCAGATTTGCTGTTGTCCTGGAGAGCTAGCAGAGCACTGGGGAAAGGCAGGCAGAGAATTCCCTGCTAGCACCTTCTTTGTGCCTGTTCACATTGCTTCGCAGAATCGCTTTTGTGCAGAAAACAGTAACACTTGTTCAGACGAAAAAAAGCACAGAGCCCCAGATTTTATGTTGTCCTGGAGAGCTTGCAGAGCACTGGGGAAAGGCAGGCAGAGAATTCCCTGCTAGCACCTTCTCTGTGCCTGTTCACATTGCTTCGCAGAATCGCTTTTGTGCAGAAAACAGTAACACTTGTTCAGACGAAAGAAAGCACAGAGCCCCAGATTTTATGTTGTCCTGGAGAGCTTGCAGAGCACTGGGGAAAAGCAGGCAGAGAATTCCCTGCTAGCACCTTCTCTGTGCCTGGGAAACAGAAGTGTTCCCATTGCTTCGCAGAATCGCTTTTGTGCAGAAAACAGTAACACTTGTTCAGAACGAAAGAAAGCACAGAGCCCCAGATTTTATGTTGTCCTGGAGAGCTTGCAGAGCACTGGGGAAAAGCAGGCAGAGAATTCCCTGCTAGCACCTTCTCTGTGCCTGGGAAGCAGAAGTGTTCACATTGCTTCGCAGAATCGCTTTTGTGCAGAAAACAGTAACACTTGTTCAGAACGAAAGAAAGCACAGAGCCCCAGATTTTATGTTGTCCTGGAGAGCTTGCAGAGCACTGGGGAAAAGCAGGCAGAGAATTCCCTGCTAGCACCTTCTCTGTGCCTGGGAAGCAGAAGTCTTCACATTGCTTCGCAGAATCGCTTTTGTGCAGAAAACAGTAACACTTGTTCAGAACGAAAGAAAGCACAGAGCCCCAGATTTTATGTTGTCCTGGAGAGCTTGCAGAGCACTGGGGAAAAGCAGGCAGAGAATTCCCTGCTATCACCTTCTCTGTGCCTGGGAAACAGAAGTGTTCCCATTGCTTCGCAGAATCGCTTTTGTGCAGAAAACAGTAACACTTATTCAGAACGAAAGAAAGCACAGAGCCCCAGATTTGCTGTTGTCCTGGAGAGCTTGCAGAGCACTGGGGAAAGGCAGGCAGAGAATTCCCTGCTAGCACCTTCTTTGTGCCTGTTCACATTGCTTCGCAGAATCGCTTTTGTGCAGAAAACAGTAACACTTGTTCACACGAAAAAAAGCACAGAGCCCCAGATTTTATGTTGTCCTGGAGAGCTTGCAGAGCACTGGGGAAAAGCAGGCAGAGAATTCCCTGCTAGCACCTTCTCTGTGCCTGGGAAGCAGAAGTGTTCACATTGCTTCGCAGAATCGCTTTTGTGCAGAAAACAGTAACACTTGTTCAGAACGAAAGAAAGCACAGAGCCCCAGATTTTATGTTGTCCTGGAGAGCTTGCAGAGCACTGGGGAAAGGCAGGCAGAGAATTCCCTGCTAGCACCTTCTCTGTGCCTGTTCACATTGCTTCGCAAGAATCGCTTTTGTGCAGAAAACAGTAACACTTGTTCAGAACGAAAGAAAGCACAGAGCCCCAGATTTTATGTTGTCCTGGAGAGCTTGCAGAGCACTGGGGAAAGGCAGGCAGAGAATTCCCTGCTAGCACCTTCTCTGTGCCTGTTCACATTGCTTCGCAGAATCGCTTTTGTGCAGAAAACAGTAACACTTGTTCAGACGAAAAAAAGCACAGAGCCCCAGATTTTATGTTGTCCTGGAGAGCTTGCAGAGCACTGGGGAAAAGCAGGCAGAGAATTCCCTGCTAGCACCTTCTCTGTGCCTGGGAAGCAGAAGTGTTCCCATTGCTTCGCAGAATCGCTTTTGTGCAGAAAACAGTAACACTTGTTCAGAACGAAAGAAAGCACAGAGCCCCAGATTTTATGTTGTCCTGGAGAGCTTGCAGAGCACTGGGGAAAGGCAGGCAGAGAATTCCCTGCTAGCACCTTCTCTGTGCCTGTTCACATTGCTTCGCAAGAATCGCTTTTGTGCAGAAAACAGTAACACTTGTTCAGAACGAAAGAAAGCACAGAGCCCCAGATTTTATGTTGTCCTGGAGAGCTTGCAGAGCACTGGGGAAAGGCAGGCAGAGAATTCCCTGCTAGCACCTTCTCTGTGCCTGGGAAGCAGAAGTGTTCACATTGCTTGGCAGAATCGCTTTTGTGCAGAAAACAGTAACACTTGTTCAGAACGAAAGAAAGCACAGAGCCCCAGATTTTATGTTGTGCTGGAGAGCTTGCAGAGCACTGGGGAAAAGCAGGCAGAGAATTCCCTGCTATCACCTTCTCTGTGCCTGGGAAACAGAAGTGTTCACATTGCTTCGCAGAATCGCTTTTGTGCAGAAAACAGTAACACTTGTTCAGAACGAAAGAAAGCACAGAGCCCCAGATTTTATGTTGTCCTGGAGAGCTTGCAGAGCACTGGGGAAAGGCAGGCAGAGAATTCCCTGCTAGCACCTTCTCTGTGCCTGTTCACATTGCTTCGCAGAATCGCTTTTGTGCAGAAAACAGTAACACTTGTTCAGACGAAAAAAAGCACAGAGCCCCAGATTTTATGTTGTCCTGGAGAGCTTGCAGAGCACTGGGGAAAGGCAGGCAGAGAATTCCCTGCTAGCACCTTCTCTGTGCCTGTTCACATTGCTTCGCAGAATCGCTTTTGTGCAGAAAACAGTAACACTTGTTCAGACGAAAAAAAGCACAGAGCCCCAGATTTTATGTTGTCCTGGAGAGCTTGCAGAGCACTGGGGAAAAGCAGGCAGAGAATTCCCTGCTAGCACCTTCTCTGTGCCTGGGAAGCAGAAGTGTTCACATTGCTTCGCAGAATCGCTTTTGTGCAGAAAACAGTAACACTTGTTCAGAACGAAAGAAAGCACAGAGCCCCAGATTTTATGTTGTCCTGGAGAGCTTGCAGAGCACTGGGGAAAAGCAGGCAGAGAATTCCCTGCTAGCACCTTCTCTGTGCCTGTTCACATTGCTTCGCAAGAATCGCTTTTGTGCAGAAAACAGTAACACTTGTTCAGAACGAAAGAAAGCACAGAGCCCCAGATTTTATGTTGTCCTGGAGAGCTTGCAGAGCACTGGGGAAAAGCAGGCAGAGAATTCCCTGCTATCACCTTCTCTGTGCCTGGGAAACAGAAGTGTTCACATTGCTTCGCAGAATCGCTTTTGTGCAGAAAACAGTAACACTTGTTCAGAACGAAAGAAAGCACAGAGCCCCAGATTTTATGTTGTCCTGGAGAGCTTGCAGAGCACTGGGGAAAGGCAGGCAGAGAATTCCCTGCTAGCACCTTCTCTGTGCCTGTTCACATTGCTTCGCAAGAATCGCTTTTGTGCAGAAAACAGTAACACTTGTTCAGAACGAAAGAAAGCACAGAGCCCCAGATTTTATGTTGTCCTGGAGAGCTTGCAGAGCACTGGGGAAAGGCAGGCAGAGAATTCCCTGCTAGCACCTTCTCTGTGCCTGGGAATCAGAAGTGTTCACATTGCTTGGCAGAATCGCTTTTGTGCAGAAAAC